>NC_069394.1:61162500-62445000 GCF_027475565.1 Acinonyx jubatus
ATGAGACATTGATCAATGAAACAGAATAGAGGGCCCAGATAAACCTATATCTACATATGGTCAATTAATTTTTGACAAAGATACCAAGACTACACAATGAGAAAAGGATTGTCTCTTCAACAAATGATATTGGGAAAACTGGATATCCATATGCAAAGGAATTAAATTGGACCCCTATCTTACACTATACACATAAATCAACTCCCAATGAATTAAAAACTTGACTATAAGACCTGAAACCATAAAATACCTACAAAAAAACATAAGGAGTAAGCTTCTTGACATTGGTCTTGGCAGTGATTTTTTGGATTTGATACCAAAAGAAAAAGAAATAAAAACAAAAATAAACCAGTGGGAGTACATCAAACTAAAAAGCTCTTCACAGCAAAGGAAACCACCAGCAAAATGAAATGGTAACCTATAGAATGAGTGAAAATATTTGCAAACCACATATCCAGTATGGGGTTAATATACAAAATATACAAGAAACTCATACAACTCAGTAGCTATATAACTAACTAAATAACTAAATAACTAAATAAATTTAAAAAGTAACCTAATTTAAAAATGAGTAAAGTATCCAAATATTTTTCCAATGAAGACATCCATATGGCCAACCATTACATGAAAGGTGTTCAACATCACTAAACATCAGGGAAATGCAAATCAAAGCCACAATGGAATATCACCTCACAACTGTTGGAATGGCTATTATCAAAAAGGGATAAATACATATGGTGAGGATGTGGTAAAAAAGGAACTCTTGCACACTGTTGAGGGGAAAGTAAATTTGTGCAGCCACAATACAAAACAATATGGAGGTTCCTCAAAAATTGAAAATGGAACTACTGTATGATCCAGAAATCCCACTTCTGGTCACATATCCAAAGGAAAGGAAATCACTATCTCAAAAAGATATCTGCACTCCCGTGTTCATTGCAGCATTATTCCTGATAGCCAAGACATAGAAGCAACCTAAGTGTCTACCAGTGCATGAATGGATAAAGAAAATGTGACACAGGGGTGCCTGGGTGGCATTTAGTTAAGCATCTGACTCTTGGTTTAGGCTTAGGTCATGATCTCATGGTCATGAGATGGAACCCCGTATCAGGCTCCACATTGGGCATAGCACCTGCTTAAGATTGTCTGTCTCCCTGTCTTTCTGCCCCTTCTCTGCTCACACTCTCTCTCTCTCAAAAACTAATCAATTAATTAGTTAATTTTAAGAGAGAAATTGTCACACACACACACACACACACACACACACACACTGGACTATTAATCAGCCTAAATAAAGAAGGCAATCTTTCCATTTGTGACAACATGGAGGGCATTATGATAAGTGAAATAAGTCAGGCAGAAAGACATGGAATTAAGACATTTATACCATGGAATTAAATTGAAAAAAGTTAAACTCATAGAAACAGAATAATTTGGTGGTTTCCAGGGGCTGGAAGGTAAGGGGCATGGGAAGAGGTTGGTAAAAGAGTACAAACTTGTATTAATAAGATGAATAAGTTCTAAGGATCTAATGTATAGTATGGTGATTATAGTGATAATACCATATTTTATAACTGAAACTTGCCAAGAGAATAGTTCTTAAACATTCTCACCAAAAAAAACCATGACTGTGTGAAGTGATGAATATATTAATTAACTTAGTTGTGGGAGTCCTTTCACAATGTATATGTATATCAAATCATCACTTTGTACACTTGAAATATATCATAATTAAGTCTGTCAATTTAACTCAGTGAAGCTGGGGAAAAAATAAAAGTGTCAGGAGTGCAAAAAAAAGTAAATGAAAAATATTTTAGAAATTGTTAATGTAATTATATTTAGCATTCAGATACTATGACAACATCACAAACATCATAATATCACAACATATTGTAAATACTATCTCCTATCTGTAGTTATTAAGCCAACTAAGCACTTTGTGTTGCCTGTTGAGTTTGGCTTTGGAGTACCCCTTAAAAATGTGAGAGGGACAATCCGAGAAAAAAAGAAAGATGATTGTTCCTGATGCAGAGGATTAGAATAACTTGTTGCAGCTCAGAAAGCTGCCTCTTGGAAAGGAGGTGGGAGATGTAAGCAGTGATGAACATTTGTTATGAAAGATGGAGAAGAACGTGGAGGAAAAAGCCATAAACTTGAAAAGTGTGTGAGTGTTTTGAGATACAAAGATTAGTACCAAATTTTTGACCTACAGTAAATGACTATAGGAGCATTTGGAAGGGGCCCACAGGGGAAGGAGAGAGAACAGGAGATGTAGAGGAACACAGTAATGATAGAGGGCCGTGCTTGGGCAGAGTAATGGGGGAGAATTGCCTGGAGAAAGGTTATTTAGATGCAATAGGTGAAAAGTTATATGAATAACTACCTAAAGAAGATCTGTGTAATGGCCTCTCATGATGACATAGCAGTGCTGATCATAAAAGGCGTAATTAATGAGTTTAAATCCCAATTGCATAGGACCCTCCATTAGCTTTACGTCACAGAGAAATGTTCTTTACACTAGAGAAAATATAAAGGTGAAAGTCTTCCAAGATGGGAAGAACATTTATGGATGATGACAAGAAGGCTAAAATGAAAGACTGTGTCGTGTTTACAAATTCAGCAGAGTTCCAAAGGAATTTTTAAGCCGTTTTGTGATACTTGTGGCAGACCAGTGAGAATAAGACTAGAGATTGTATTGTGATTGAGTAAATGATACACACACACATACACACGCAGATATATGTGGGTATGTGTTATGTACATGTATGTGTACATGGGTCAGTGACAGAGACAGAGAAGAACATATAGATGTCAAGAAATGCATGGTTTCATTTACAGTATATCATGTCTGGAATATCTGCACTAGAATTAACCTTAGAGATCATCACATCCAACATTCTGTGTCATAATCCATGAACCCCTCCTCAACATTTCACCAAGATGGTTGTCTAACTGCTGCCTAGCATTGTCCGGTGAACATGAGCTCATTGGGTTTACAAGGCAGTCCATTCCATTGTCCCTAGAAAAAAATGAATAAATGTGGCGGGAAACACATTTTTCTCTGTCCTTGTGAGACTCACCACTCTAGCTCATCATTTTGTCTTCTTAGGTTATGGCGCAGAAACCCTGTATCTTTAGTCTATGCTGTCTAATGCTGTAGCCATTAGCCACATATGGCTACTAAATACTGTAAGTCCCGAATTGAGATACACTGTATACATCAGATTTTGAAGATTTAGTGCAAACAAAAGAATAAACATATTTTATTAATAAGCTTAATATTGATTATATGTTGAAATAATAGCATTTGGGGTATATTGGGTTTATTAAAATATAGTGGTAGAATTGTCTTTAAAAAATGTGGCAATTAGAAAAATTCAAATTAGACAAAATTACATAAAAAACTTAAAATTATACACATTATATTTCTGTTGGACATTGCTGGTCTGCATCATATTTACAGCCAGTTCTTTTGTTGGCATATCCTCTTTTTTTCTTCTAAATTCTAAGGTGACATGATTAACACAAAACCTAAACGTACAAGTTCTTTAATTTCAAGCCAGACTTTAATGGCCCTAGAACGACTTTCCTGTTCCCTAGAGACTGTGTTATTTAGGTCAGTGTTTCCCAAACTCACAGGATGACCAGGTGGCCTGGGTTGCTTGCTGAAGTTGTGCTAACTATATGCCTCTTCTGACTCTACTGAATCAGCTTCTCCTGGAGCAGCCCTGTGGCAGCCATGTTTGGTAGACTCTGCATTAGGGAAGATTCTACAATGATTTTCATTTCCTAAGACAAAATGTGAACATTTTTTAAACCTTTCACAACCAGTTAAGTCCTGTCTTTGCTTGACTGTCCCCTTCTTCTTACCTCATTCATACCATTATCCAGCCGCCCTGACCTACTTACTACATTCTTTCCTGCCTCGAGTTTGAATTTGTTCCTCCACTTACCTGATATGCCTCCTCCCTGACCCCCCCCCCCCTGCAAGGCTTGTACGCTCTACTCACTTTTCACGACTAGCACCTGTAAATAGCTTTACTTCACATTCTCCCCATTCTTGACAAAGGTAAGTGCTCTCTACTCTGTTTTTCTACTACAAGAATAAGCAAAGTAAACTGTACATTTAAATCACCTGGGAACTTTAAAAAAACTAGTGAAGCTCCGGTCAAATCCCTAAAATTTTGACTTACTTAATCTTAGGAGGGTTGTAGAAATTGGAATTTACTTCTAAAGCTCCCCAGGATACCAGTTGAGAATCACATTTGGTGGTTTGAGCACACTCCTGCTTCAGAGCTTTACCGCACATTATTGTAATTATTTACTCACATATGTCTCTTCATCCTAGACTGAGCACTGGAGAGTATGGCTAACATCTTGTTTTTTCTGTATCACAAAGAAAAATGCTCACGTACTTTTTGAATGAATAGTTTTGTGTACTTTACTCATGTGAGTTGGTGAGTACATGAAGGAGGAAACAGAAAATAGCATATGAGGGAAATCATTTAAATGTATTTTGAAAAATCTTAGGAGAGATACTTCTCTAAATCCATTTGTTAACAATATGGAATATACTTGCAAAAATATGATCTGGAATATATTTCCCATTAGAAAATGGGCTTACTTATAGGATTAGTTTATTTACTAAAGGAAATTGGATATGCAAATTGAAAATTACCTTTGTATAATTAGAAAAAAATAACTGAAGTTAATTGGACAAACAAGAAGCATTTTAATGTTTATTTATTTTGGGGAGAGAGAGAGAAAGACAGAACATGAGCGGGGGAGGGGAGAGAGAGAGAGAGAGAGAGAGAGAGAGAGAGAGAGAGAGGGAGAATATGAAGTAGTCTCCAGGTTCTGGGTTGTCCGCATAGAGCCTGACATGGGGCTTGAACTCACAAACCATGAGATCATGATCTGTGCTGAAGTCAGACGCTTAATCAACTGAGCCACCCACGTGCCCCAAACAAGGATTTTGACCCCGTAATATTATATATATATATATTTTTTATGAGCAGTATTGGAAAGACAAATGAAAATCATAACTAATCTCTACTCTTAAGATACTATGAATAATACAGTATTTAACATAAATATGATAAAAATAGTAAAAAGGGAGAAAGAAAAAGAGAGCGAGAATATTTATATTTGAAAAATCAGCGAATAGTTTATAGGATTCATTGAAACAAAAATAGCAAAAATAAAGGTATAAATAGTAAGCTCATGTATACTTAGTTTAATATGGAGAAAAGAGAATCAAATCACATTCACAGATGTTTTAGAGTTTTTTGCTGATGAAGACAATGAAGATCAGTGTGGCCAATTAAGAGAATTAAAAACCCCACTACTAGAAAATTGTAAGTTAAAATAGTTGAAAATGTGTTGAAAGCTGGTATAGATACAAAATGAAGAGGAAATAGTTGAGTTAGGTACAGGTTTTGCAAAAATTAAAAGCAAAAAATACAGTTAAAGAAGTGAAAAATATATATAAGGATTTGGTCACATCATTTAATTCTACAAGGTTTTTGAGATTTCTCCAGCAAATTTCAGTTAATGGGAATTGAGTTACGAAGCCAAAGGGCATGTCATAATGAGCATGGAAAAACATTGGGAGAAGTCCCAGACTATGTCAGAGAAATGTGGAAAGTGTCTCACTAAGCCTAGAGTAGGAAAAGGTTTTTGAGCCATGTCCCCTCCCGCACCCAAAAAAAGTCTCTGTGAATGTAAGAGTATTAGACAAGCTCGTCAGATAAAGTCATTGTTTTGGAATCTTAAAGCTGGAGGATACCATTGAGATATCAATTTAGCAATTTTACAGATGATAGGATCACCACCAACAGTTGGTGACAGAACCAGGATTAGAAACCAGTCTCACTAATCCCAGCCTCGTTCTCAAATAAGCAATGGTCAGTGAGCATGTGACTGACATCACACTATTTAGATGCTAAGTGAACACATCTGGAAAGCGTGAAGAGAAACGGGGGAGAGTGATGACTCTCTCCATGACTGTGTATATGATCCCCACAACCATGACAGGCATATGAGAAAGCAGTGTAATGCTGGCCAGGAGAAAGTGATATCACATCTGAGGGTGAGTGAAAACATAAGATGATGTTGCAGTGCTAATAATGAGTCTCTCTCTCTCTCTCTGTTCTTTGTTTTACCCAGGTTGCATTTAGTAATTTACTTCAAATACTTTTTGGGAAGCTTGTGAGCCAATCTATTGACTCCATTGTCTCTGTACATACCAGCCCCTTCTCACCTTTGCATCCCTCCTGATCTAGTTCAGCAACCATTAAGTCATCATTTTAATAACATTCTTGCTAGTATTGTAGAATCCTCTTGCCCTTCTTTTATGTGTGTGTTTTGTTTTCTTTTTTCATCCATCTAGCTAAATCCTACCCTTGTAAACCCACCTATCCATTATCTTCTTGCCTCTGTGCTCCACGTACGTTATTGAGTTCCTTCACTACTAACATCGTCATTTTGTATGTCATAAAATGGCACTTCAAACTCAACATTCGCAAGATTGACTCAAGAGCTTTTGCTCTAAACCTTCAAGACTTTAAGTCCTCCAGACTTCTTTATCTTCAGTGTAATTCCCACTTATGATCCAGTTGCCCAAGCGCCTAACCTTAGGGTCCATCTTGATACTACTTCATTCATTATTATCCATATCCAGTCCATCCCTAGGAACTTAATGCTTTTTGAGTTGACTAAAGGAGCTTTGAGTAGGAATATTTGAAGCAACATAATCCCTAATAGCCTTCTTTAGTAGTGCATTCAATAGTTCTTGGTGGTTGATGGAATATGGCTGCTGATGAAGAAAACGTATTTTGAATATGGAAAGTAATGGACTCTTAAGAAGTCTTTAGAATTGCAGTAAGGGTTTAGGTGAAAAGACAACAACAAAACTACTGAATTCTTGTCCAAATAATTAATGTTGAAAGTGTCAGGAAGTACCATTGTGATTCCTAACCTGGGTGTCCTTACAGACTGGAGGAGAAAAATTTCAAAGTCTGTGTCCCACCTCAGACCATATAAGTCAACATGTAAGAGTTTTGACCTGATAATCAGTTGTTTTCTTATAGTTCTCAGGTGATTCAAATGTGTAACCAGGGTTGAATACAACTGATGAAAGCTTTTTAAACTTCCATTTTCTATGCTTAAAATACCTTTTTGTTTATATCTTCTAGTTTGTCTTGTATTTTTTTTTTTTAGTTTATTTCTTTTGAGAGAGAGAACGTGAGCACAGGTTGGGGGAGGGACAGAAAGAGAGAAGCCCAAGCAGGCTCAACACTCAGTGCAGAGTCCAACACAGGGCTTGCTCTCACACATGAGATCATGACTTGAATCAAAATCAAGAGTCAGATGCTTAACTGACTAAGCCACCCAGGTGCCCCTTTATTACTTTATTTTTTTAAGTAAAATTTCAATATATGCAGCTAGCACAAAGAGTCACTCCCTATCCTGAATGCTGCAATATATGCACAATTAGGCACTCACTCCAAGTTTATAGTTTCCAAATATTGGATTTGGCTTTAACAGAATAGGAGCCTATAATTAAGAGGTAAAATGAATCAAACTGAAGTCCACGACTAAATAAGGGTAAAGCATCCTTAGTACATATGCTAATTGTTGGTGAAACAATCTCGTGTTTGTGACTTGATATTGGAAGACTAAAACCTTCATAGATCAGAAGAGGTAATTAATAAAGATGTGTCCACTCCACCAACTGACAGTTTTCCAGATGAGGAACCACACAATAGCTTTCTCTGTAAAAGGTAAAGGTATACAAAGATATATAGAAACGGTTTTAAAGAAGAACCTCGATTATTTTTTACTTTTTAAATGTTTATTTCTGAGAGAGAGAGAGCAAGAACGTGTGGGTGTGTGAGTGTGGGAGGGGCAGAGAGAGAGAGGGAGACAGAGGATTGAAGCGGGCTCTGTGCGGAAAGGGGAGATCCTGATGCAGAGCTCGAATTCCCCAAACTGTGAGATCATGATCTGAGCTAAAGTCAGATGCTAAACCAACTGAGCAACCCAGGCACCCCAAGAAGAACCCTGATTATAAGAGTGTAAAATAAGGAAATTTGGAAAACTAAATAAAAAAATATTTCTAGTAATCCTGTAACCAGGTTGATGTTTCATATATTTCTTTCTAGGGTTACGTCTATCTGTGTGTATGTGTTCTTGTGCATATATAACTTACAGCTTTGTCTCCTATCAAATATAGTTCTATCTTATGCTTTACTTCACAACATTTCACATGTAATTAAATATTTTCTAAAGATGTGATTTTAAGTCACAGTGTAATATTTAATCCATTTGTACCAAATTTATAAAGTATTCTTCTATTTTTTGGATATTTTGGTGGTTTTATATGTGGGCTATTACACTTATTCCTATAATGAACATGTGTACATTAGGAATTAGTCTAGATGTGTGATTACTAGATTCAAAATTATGTGTGTTTTGAAAGCTATTAAAATTTAGTGCCAAATCACATCCCAGAACAATTTATCAATTTATATCCTCATCATCAGTGAACAAAACTATCTGTAATTTCACTGTACCCTTACTCCATTAAAAATATGGTTTAAGGGGCGCCTGGGTGGCGCAGTCGGTTAAGCGTCCGACTTCAGCCAGGTCACGATCTCGCGGTCCGTGAGTTCGAGCCCCGCGTCGGGCTCTGGGCTGATGGCTCAGAGCCTGGAGCCTGTTTCTGTTTCTGTGTCTCCCTGTCTTTCTGCCCCTCCCCCGTTCGTGCTCTGTCTCTCTCTGTCCCAAAAATAAATAAACGTTGAAAAAAAAAATTAAAAAAAAAATATGGTTTAAATTCTTCCCAATTTAATGTGTGACGATAGTATTATAGTGTGCATTTCTCTGATGATTCATGCAAATGAACATTTTTTCCGGTTTACTGTTTGTATTTTTTCTTTTGCATATTTTTAGTTCACGATCTCTGCTTACTTGTGAAATCATTTTAAGGAAATTGAAAAAAAGCATTGGAGAGACATAATTCCATTTTTATTTATACATTTGCAGTTATAATTTTGTAGTGAATCCAATAGCACAGATTGCAATCTCTACCCTGCTGAGGTCCTCTGTGGGCATCTTTGTAGTTCTCTTTGTATATATTAGCATCGAATGGCTATGAATTACCACCGTTTAATTCAATGCAATTAGATAGAACTTCTCCTACAAATGTGAACTGAACAATAGAAGTGCAGATTCAGATTAATCCGAATAGTCTAGAAGTGCAGACAAGGAGGGATAGTTGAGAACAAGTGTTATTTTACTATGGGGTAATGTCGGTCATTGTGAAACAGTTCCAGTGAGAAGATGAAATGTCACGAAATTCACGGAGCACATGTGGGGAGGCCTTTTGAAGAGGTACTTCTGGCCTTTTGCAGACTTTACAGTTGCTTATATTTCAGGCTTGTTAAAGAATAGATTGGAGACGATGACAGGTTGCCATTTAGCAATAGTTTAAAGCAAGATATATTTAGATTGATGGAAAGCTGGAGCCCCCAAAGAGGTGGAGGGCCCAGTGGTGAGTGATTGACAAAAGATAAAGAGGGCTACGGACTTTTGTAGTGGAGAAAGCAAAAAATCTGGGCCCTTCACTGTGCCATTCTGTGTAATAAGACAGAGTGACCAATAATGAGGTTTCAGAGGTTTCAGAGCATGTCAGTTCTACCAAGCGCACAGCAACGTAGATGCTGATTGCCTTTTTTTTTTTTACTTTTGATGGCTATGTTAGGTAGATGCTCAATGCCTGCTAACTAAGAAGAAATTCAGCTTATTATCAAGTTAAACTGTTGCTTTCAGATAAGCTGCAAGTGGCCCGGACAGGAACAGTTTAGAAAGACCTGACAAAGAAAGTATACTGTGAAATACTCTAACATTGCTTTTAACTTCTGAATGTCTGGGGCAAAAGCCATGCCACCAGCGATCAGTGTTGCAGAGGTTCACTCTGAACAAGCATCAGGTAGGTGGGAGACAAAGCAGTAGAGTCAGAGATAACCGCCAGTCCTACAAACAGCAGCTGTCATCATAATTCGACATTTTTAACGTTTATGCTGTCTTCTTATCCACACTTGCAACATAATACAAAAGAGCTAAAGTTTATCATGGGCTTCAATATGGAACTTTCTTGAGGTAGGGGGTATACTTTTTAATTATTTGAACCTGAGGGCCTATGGATGTTTAATAAATAATAGCGCAAAATAGAGCGTTAGATGGTTCATGTAATTCTGAAGACTTGTCAGAAATAAAGCCAAATACTTTCTAAAAATATATATATTTATCACATTCTCATGTCTGATACTGATGTAGTTCAAGCTTATCTGTTTCGGTCAATTGTATTGTCCTGGTGTGTGTTTCTAGAAAGGAAATGAATGAACTGAGAGTAAAAAGGAGGTTATGAGGTCAAATGAAGGCCTATACCACTCGCATATTTCTTAGTTTCTGAAAAGTTTAGACTGATTCGCAATGACAAACATCTTAGAGCAAAATACACAGTCAGAAAATGAACCTAAATATCAATTTAATATTGTTACTTAAAAAAGAATCGGTTCCTAATGTTTACATTCTTACTGGCATTAGATGTCAAGCCAGACAAAAATATCATTTTGTTTCAGCATATCCTAAGGGTAAATCCAAAGCATTTTACTTAACCGATAGCTTTTTTTGAAAAATGTTTCACTGGATGCCCAGTGTTTGATTTTCTGTTAATACAAAGTCTCCATTTCAGCTACTGATTTCAGCTTCTGTTCTGTTAAATCACTACACAACATTTAAAAGCCAGTCTCTTTTCTCAGCACAAATCATTCGGTATAGTCACAAACGATAAAAGAGCTAATATGGATGATGGTGGATTTTCAACTGCTGAAATCAGCTAGATTCTGGAAGCTCATTCAGAATCTCTCAGAACACACACGCATAGGCAAACACATACGCACATGCACACACACACACACACACACACACCATAAAATAAAAAATAAAATAAATAAAAGCAAATAGAAGTATTATACTATCAGCAATGCTAAAACATTGGGTTATTTGGTGAAAATCTGGAGACTTTTTTTGATAGAGTCTGATTTGAGTTCCATGTCTCTCTAATCTCACACATGGTTTCAATTAACATCTCTAGCTCGTGGAAAAAATATTACATTTTAAAATTGTACTGAAAGCTACACATTTTCCACAAATAGATTGGTAACGGGCATCTTGAGGAATATTTTTCTAAAGATTGTTTTACTATCACTACCTCTCACAGTGTAAAATCCGGTTGATGGGGCAGATAGTCAAACCCAACTTCAATGGTGACAGGTATGATGCTGTCTAAGAGTAGAAGTCTGGATGTGTAATTCTCTCTGACCTTTCTGACTCTTCTGTGTAGATCTGGGCTATGAGCAAAGACCAGCTGGTTCTCACCTCCTGTCAGTCCTGTGTGGCAGCATCTCCTAGCCTCACATCTTCATCTTAGTTGACTAAATTCTCAATGTTGGGTTCTCTATCCTTAGTACCAAGATCTTTCTTGGTCACTGTCTCTGCTCCCTTTTGATCAGTGATCTTGTGCTCTGTTCTGGCAAATGGTCCTTAATTTCTGGCTGTACTTTCCATCCTTGAACTAACCTCTCTTGTTGGCCCTCGCTACTGAATCTGTGTTCCCGTGTGTCCTTCCTTAAAACAGTGAATGCTTCACTGGGATTGTGTTTAGATCCAACCCTGGAGGTCTATCTCTACTCCCATTCTGATTTATTTGCTCATAAACCACTTCTCCTTTGTTAGAAAGGAATGTTGGCCTTTCATTCTGTGCTTTGAAGACAACTCACTTATGCATATAAGTCACCTAAGTTGTAGTAAATTAATGTGATAAGAGTCACCTAAGCATAAAATGGGCTGAAGAAACACAACTACTTATTCTTCTCCTTGAAAATTAATACAGAAAAGCAATCATTCATTTAACCAGTAGATATTTGTGGCAAACACAGTTCTGTCACATATGTAGAAATCCAGGTTATAGAAGCTTTTGGCATAAAAAAAAAAAGATTGCGTGTCTCATCTTCCTAGAGAAAACAAACAATCTCGTTAGTGTGTCTAGAAAGCTGTCTATTTTCTCTCCAAAACTTTAATATTCCTAATTTTTTTTAATTCTATTTTACCTAAGGACAAAACTGAAATGAGATGTTAAGAAATCTTTTACCAAGGGGTCTCAGAATTTGTCTGAGGGTTTGAGGAGGGGCCCAGTGGGAGTTAGAATAAAGTCATTCAGGGGTATGTCAGTGCAAACACTAAATATGGACACACAATTTACTTTGGAGGATGGGCCTGGGGGCAAGTGCCCTGGGAAATAGAAGTGCCAGCTGAATGGGCACCGTGTAGGGCTGTGTGTGAACATTATAACATGGTTTTCTTACAGGTGCATAGTATGCAGTAAAAATAATTCATTTCTCTCAAATCTCTGACTTGTTTTGGGCCATAGGTTTTCCTCTCTAAGAGTTATAGAATTGTCCATCAATTGTCCCAGCCTAAAAATGTCTTCTTACCTCTCTATCCTGAACCTTTTTCTTGAAATTGTGTTTTAATACCTAGCATGCTATTCTGGTTCTTTGTGGCAGATCCTACTATAAGTCACCCATCTAGAATAGTCTAGTAGATAGCTGGGTTGTTGATAGTAATTGCTCTATGGTACATACATTCTAACTAGTTGAGAATATATAATCTAGTGCCCTGTAGTGGTTCTCCTTTGGCTGTGAGCATAAAGCATGGGGGAATAAAACATAAGCTGTAATACAGATTTAAAGAAGTATTTCAGAGATAAATTATTATGACATCTGTATTGGCCATGACATGTTAAATGGGTACACATGTTTCCACTTTGTATATGTTAGCCCTGTGATTTTGGTCAAGCAGTCTCAAATATCTCAATTTATTTATTTGTAAAACCATGACAGTTATAGCTTCAACTGCATAATGATATTGTAAAGATAAACTAAGTTAACACACACAGAACCCATAGCAGAGTACCTACCATAGTACCTAAATTAATACCCAATAAAGCATAAATTGACAATCTATCAATTCCAAAGTTTTGATGAATGTCAGAAAATGTTTGACTTTCAAAATCAATACAACCTTCTTCATAAAGTGGTCTACATTGTATTATAGCCATCCAGGTAAAGAAGCAGACCCAGAAACTGCCTACATCTGATAGATTTCTGAGATACAGGTTTACAGCTCAATCACTTTCTAGTCAGACGTTGAGAAGGGCAGATGTATATATGTTATGATAGCTTCTACAAACATGAGACTAAGATTCTGTATCTAGGGAAGCAGTTCAGTTGCCTCGGGATTCAAATGTCTTCAAGAGAAAATGTCTTTTTCCCATGAGACCCATTGATTAATGGTTCAGTCTATTTCCGCAGAGAGCTGTTGTGAGAATTAAAAAGATGGTACATGTAAAGAGCTCAGCGCATTGCCTTGCTCATACTGAGAGCTAAATAAACATTAGTGATTATAATTTATCTCACTTTCTCCCCATTCACAACAAACTACAAGTGGGCTATTTTATTACATTCAATTAAATATTATAAAGATGATACATGGACAAATTCATTAACTTGTCCATAATTGCTTAGTTATTAAGTAGAGGAGCTGGGTTTTGGATCCAGAAATGCCTCACTTAGAAGTCAATATTCTTTCTTATTCTCTGTATATATACTATACTATGTCACTCCAAGTTCATAGATTGAAAGCCACGGTAGGGGCTGTTTGAGCAAGATTGCTCCGTTACTGTTCCACTATTGTTTCTATGGCAGACAGATAGAAATTAGCCTTCCATTCTGATTTGGGTGATTTTAATGTTCTTTTCTATGTATGTGACTCCAAAGCAAATTGCAGGTGTATCTTTGAACTCACTACTCTGTCTCTTGCATGTACACAATATTAACCTCTTATGAAAACTCCTATTTGTGACTGTGATATTACAATTCATTGAATACAATACAAGTGATTTAGGCCCCAAATACTGGAAGTTCCTTTAGCTCTTCCCTCTCCTTTGTGTCTCTTTTTCATCTTATTAGTGGTTTTGATAGATGCCAGAAAAAGTTGGACTTTCATAATCAACATAACCTTCTCTGTAAAATGGTCCACATATGGATTTAAGTGGGCTTCCTCGTAAGCTAACCATCTGTGTATCTATAGGAGGGTGCTTTTAGTTTGTTCTCTCCACGCCCAGGGACCTCAACAGGAACTTGCACTACATGGACTTGGTTCTTCTTTTCTTCTCATTTATACACTCCTGGTTTCTTTGTTATCTTTTCCCTGGGCAACTTTAACCATATTCATGTTGTTAACTACCACTTAAAAGCCCATAACTCGGGCACCTTGGGGGCTCAGTCGGTTTGGTGTCCAACTTCGGCTCAGGTCATGATCTTACGGCTCGTGAGTTTGAGCCCCGTGTTGGACTCTCTGCTGACAGCTCAGAGCCTGGAGCCTGCTTTGGATTCTGTGTCTCTGTCTCTCTCTGCTCCTCCCCCACTCACACTCTGTCTCTGTCTCTCTCTCTCTTTCAAAAGTAAATAAACATTAACAATAAATAAATAAAAACCCATATCTCTAGTGACATCCAGACAGAGATGACCAACAGGAACTTGTATGAGCTCCCAGTTCATATCTGGATACCTACCGCATATCCTCACCTGCAAATCCCACATTTAGACTCAGCAGGTCTGAACCTGAGCTCATCATCCCCACCCCTAAACCTGTTGCCTGCTTAGGTGTTCTCATCTCAGAAGATGGCCTGTTCTTGATATTGTGGCCCAAGACTTGACACTTGCCATCCTGTATTCCCTTGTACCATTTCCCATGTCTACTTAGTGATCGAATCATTTTATATGACTTCCTCCAAAACTCCTCCTCATTATGTCCCCTTGTCTTTGTATACACCAGCGCTGCCCTAGTTCAGTCCCTCATCACTCCCTATCCTTGTCAAAGAGCTTCCAAAATGATATTTCTATCAGCACTGCCAGAACAATGTTTCTAAAGCACAAAACCGATCATGTCATAATCCTGTCATCAAATCTTCCAATGGCTTCCCATGGTTTTAAATATAAAACTCAAACCCCTTAGCTTAGCATACAGGTCCTTTTGCATTTTGGCTTCTGCTTTCAAATCTTCAGCCTCCAGCCAAGAGAGCAGTCCCTCTCTTGTTGCCTCACACCTTCATTATTTTCACAGGCTATTTTAATCTGCCTCAAATGACCTTCTCCTATTTCATCTAAACAGAAAGTGCCTACTAACACTTCAGAGTTCTATACCAGCGTCTCTACCCCTGGAAGGCATCTTTGACTTGGCTTACACGGTCTCTAAAAATAATAAGGATAATAACTAACATTTATTGAGGACTTAATACATGCCAGGCTGTGTTCTAGGCATTCTTCATGTCTGAATCCATTTAGTGTTCATAATTACCCCGTGAGATGAGTGTATTCATAAGCAGAGCGAAGACAGAGCTGGTTTAGTGGACGAGCTGAGAATCTGCCTGGTCATTAAGCATAACACCACTGGCAATACTTTAGTACTTGCAGGTGCTTAGTGAATATTTGTGGAATAAATAAATTAACAAATGTGCTTGAAACTGAGTTAATATTGTTATGGATAGGATTGACACACTCCACTAAACCTTACAACTCTGCTTCTATGCCATTGACACCAGAGTGAATGGTAAGCCAAGTAATGCCATGAAAGCAAGAAGTGATGGAGCCCAATGAGTATTTATTGAATGAATTCATTGGAAAATATGAATCTATCCTGAAGTATAGTTCCCAGAACCATGGGCAAATGGAAAGACATTTAACGGCACTCAAGGTAGGTCCTGGGATACGAGCTCGATGACCAGCATCCCAACTAATACATAACTGTCCAACTTTAGCTTAGAAAAGCTACTCCTAAGTTTATTATATACCCCCTTTTCCAACTTATAGTATCTGGAGTAACTACTGGGTCACAATTTTTCCCATTCAGTGGAGGCCAAACAGGCTCAAAACTCAAATCTTTTTTACTCAAGGTTTTACTCCCAGACTCCAGGTTTATTAACTGCTCTGATCTGTAAGATCCATGAAGACATCCTTTGCACCTCAATATACAGATTTGGCTCTTCCTTGCAAGGTTGGTCACACTGTTATATATATTGAACCAGAAATTTGTCTTCTGACATTCTCCTTCCAGCCAGAGCTCTCACTATGGCTAAGCTAGTTTCAGCCACATCCCTGTGTGTCCTATGCCCACGGCAGCTTCTCTTGGGCCAATTATAACACTTGGACCCTCCACTGGCATGCCCTCTTATTTCTATCTGTATGCCACAGTCCAGACGTCACTGTAACAACCCTCACATCCTCGCAAAGTCACCACCCATCATTCCCTCTGCATTGATGAACCCTGACAGCACTTCCTGCCTATTTCACTCATATTAATCTTGTTAAATATTTTAAGTATCTATAATTCTTCCTTGAGCTCTTATGATTCTTGGGGACAAGAGTTTTGACTTATGTCTATGACCTTCTTCGGTGTCAAGCACAACGTTTGAATTTACTTACTTTACTTATGTATTTACGTTATTTATTATACATCAATCTAGAAGTCATTTAGTTCATCATAGAGTGTGTGGTTGTAATCAAGTTGGTTGGTTATGAGCTGCACATAATCTTACACATTTAAAAAATCTGTGCATTATCATATATATTTTAGAGATGGTCACACTGAGATTTCAAGGATAAGTCTCAGGTTCCTGGTAATGAGACTGTTCTTTCATAAATTTGTTTATGGTTTTAAAGCTGGCACCAGGGAGAGCTAGAATTTGAACTCTGCTCTTTCTAATGCAGTATACTGATATTTTAGTAGAGGGAATAAATAACACAAAAATATGTACTTGAGCCACTAGAACTTAATTTTTTTTAATTGTGCTAAATATAAAACTATCCCAAAATAAGAAATCCTCACTGATACAAGAAAACAACAGCTTTCCCTCAAGCTAATGAACATTTTAAAAAATATAAAACATTGGCAGCTTAAAAGCATATTATATACTTGATATATGTCCATATATGTATATGTATATGTGTGTACACGTGTATGTATATGTGTGTACATGTGTGTATGTGTATGTGCGTACATGTTTATGTATAATTACACGTGTACATGCACATATGTGTATATGTACATGTGTGTATGTGTATACCTGTATATGTATATTTACATGTGTATGTGCATGTGTGTGCATGTGTATGTGTACACATATATGTATATGTGCGTGTGTATGTATATGTACATGTGTGTATGCATGTATATATACATGTGTGTATATGTGCATATATATGCGCATGTATATGTATATGTACATGTTTGTATGCATATATGCGCGTACATGTGTATATGTATGTGTACATGTGTATATGTGTGTATATACATGTGTATGTATATGTATACATATTTTTATATATGCACACCTGGAACTAAGCATAATATAAAATCGTACATATCATAACTATAATACTTGAAAATGCACCAAAAACAAAATATAACATCATCATACTATTTATTGAAATAGCTTACAAAAGGGAAATAATGTGGTTAATTTTAAAGTCCCCCTGATGAGAGGTACTATATTGGAGTCGGGATGACCTCTCCTTTATTAGTGTGAATTTCCCTTCAAGGCAAACATTTTTCAATCAGCACTAATTTGCATATAATCTATCAAGAGAGAAGTGCAAAATAATTTTGTTTAAAGATTTCCCTTTGTTTTAAGTGTCATTAGCAGTCCCGACTAATTCGATTTTTACAATCTCATCAGGCGCTTTTAGAAAATCTCTCTGAACTCATCTGGAGGATGCATTTATTCCTAAGTGTCCCATATTGCATTACAGCACCGCGGAGAGGCACAGCCACTACAGATGTTTATGTGAAATGCAGTTAACACTCTGCCAATTTAGTTTTTATAGGGACACAATCAATTTTTATTCATTTAAAAACCAGAATGCTTTCTTTTATTGTGCGCAGCCTCTCCTGATTATAGAGCTAAGCAAATTATTTCTCTGTTTGTACTAAATGGTACTATTGGGGAAGGGCAGTGGCGTGGTATAAGTGTACCATATATACATCAGGCAAATAAATAACGGATCTCTCTTAGGGTATGTTCCTTGCAATGGATTCTTTAAAACTTTTCTTTTTTAGTTTTACTTACTGTAAATACACAATCTCATGAAATGTAAATCGTGCATTGGGTAGTGTGTGGGCTATGTCATTTGATCTTGCATTTCCACAGAGTTTTATAGCTTATAAGCTCTTCTTATGTATATTATCTTGTAACACTTAAGATGCTTAGGTTCTGTTGTCAAGACTTTGGAATATTCAGGTGTTTTCATTGTTTTGCCAAAAGATTCTTCGAGCTCTATAGATTTATTGCACTACAATTTAAAAATGCTTTATTAAATCTATTTTTTTCCCCATTTTTCTTTCACCGAGAGAACCAGTGCGAATAGCTTTTCAGGTTGAATTAGTGCCATAACTTATCTAAATGTATAAACTTTTCCTTCTGCAAAAATCTTCTTATCACTGAGGCAATGTGCAAAAAATGTCCCCTGAGAGACAGGTTTACTGAAAACTGAAATGCTTTATTCTATTACTTATGCATGATGCATTATTGTATTTATTAAGGAAATGTTGGAATACCTATATTGTGAAATTGTGTACTAGCTGTTCAAGCATATCACTTCTCAGGGCTACAACTTGTAACCTAAAGTACTACCCAGAAAATTATTAATATCCCTGGGAGTGAGTATAGGCATGTAAATATTTAAATATAAATTTAATGGCAACTCCATCCTTCAGTTGATTAGCCTCCAAAATCTCAAAGTTATCCTTGATTCTGCTTTTCCCCTCATACCCCACATCCAATCCATTAGCAAAATCAGTTGAGTCTGTCTACAAAATACGCCAAGAATTGACCAATTCTCAACAAATCCACTGCTACGATTGTGGTGCAAGCCACCACCATTCCCCAGTTGGGTTCCTGAAATAGCATTTTAACTGCCTACTGCATCTGCTTTAGTTTGTTTTCCAAAGCCAGAAGTGTGCTCCTTAAAATGCAAACCAAATCCTGTGTTTCCTCTGCTTAGAACCCTCCAGGGCTACTCGTATCATTCAGAATAATAGCCAATGGCCTTCAAGACATTGAATGATCTGGCCCCAGGTGCCTCACCAACATTACCTCTTACTCTTCGGGTCTCACTGACTCTGCTTCAGCCTTGCTGGCCTCTCTGTGGTTCCCCCAGACTCACCAAGCACACTCCCACCTAGGGCCTTTCATCTGCTATTTCTTTTTTCTGGAATATTCTTGCTCCCCAACATCCCCGTGGCTTGTTCCCTCTTTAGTTTCTGGTCTTTGTTTTGTTAACATGGCACTTTCTTGGTGAATCTTTACTTGCCATTTCTCCATTTATTTATTATTTATTGTTTTAATTGTTTAATTTTTATTTTAGAGGAAGAGTGTGTGAACTGGGAAGAGGGACAGAGGGAGAGAGGTAGAGAGAGAATCTCAAGCAGGCTCCATGCTCAGTGCGGAGCCTGATATGATCTCACGACTGAGAGATTGTGACCTGAGCCGAAATCAAGCGCTACCCAGACTCCCCTGCTTCCTCTCCATTTCCATTGCAGCTTTGTAAGTTGCCCCAGGGAACTGTCCCTTGTATTGTACTGATTACCATCTAAATACTGGGTATTTTCCTTGTTTCTTTGGTGCATCTCTTCCTATTTAAGAAAATTTTTTAATGTTTATTTTTGAGAGAGAGAGCCTGAGAGAGAGTGAGAGCGAGAGTGAGAGAGAAAGTGGGGGAAGGGCAGAGAGCGAGGGATTCACAGAATCCAAAGCAGGCTCCAAGCTGTCAGCATGGAGCCTGACGCGGAGTTCGAACCCATGAACTGCGAGATCATGACCTGAGCTGCAGTCAGACACTTAACGGACCGAGCCACCCAGGAGCCCCTAAAGATAAGCTTCATGCAACAAGCATTTTGTCTGTTTTATTTAAATCTATCCAAGTGACATTGGAGTATTTTCTACTTACTTAATTTCTAATATTAAAATATTCTAGAAAGTCTTGAAATCTTCCCATTCTTTTTTTCTCTATTCAAATCTTTCCCCCACTTTTCATGTGTACAATAGACTACTATTTTTGAGATACCAGAAATCTGCAAAAAAAAAAAGCAAAACTCTAAGGGAAAATGTCCAAATATATCTATTTCATGCTTTCAGAAGCCACAGGAGCTTCAACTAAAGGAGTGCATCCTGCACAGGGCAGGCAGTTTGGTATTTGACCATGTGGCTGGTTAATCCTAGCAGGAATAAGAGTCTCTTTAAGCTTGCCTTTGACTTACTTGTTTCCTGAAACAGAGAAGGGAATCACTTTTAGTTTCAAAAGCTTTATTACCAGGCACCAGGCATTACTCTGGAGTAAAAGATAATATAAGTAAAAAAAAAAAATCTATAGCAACTAAAAAATGAAAACTCGGAATAGTGCTATGGTAACTCCTCTAATGGCAAATTGTCTTCCTTCAGTCTTTGTTCAGTCTCAGTCTGGTTGGTTCCACGCATTTGAATAAGTGTTTCAAAAGCATCTATCATAGGCTGGATTATGCCCAACCCAAATTAATATGTTGAAATTTTAACCCTCAGCCCCTCAAGATGTGACTGTATTTGGAAATAGGACCTTTAATGAGGTAATTGAAGTCAAATGAAGTCATCGGGGCATCCCTAAGCCAATTTAACTGGTGTTCCTATAAGAAGAGGAGATTAGGACACAGACAGGCATAGAGAGCACACTGAGGAAGGACCACGCAAGGACAGAGCAAGAAAGCAGCCATCTTGCTCAGAAAAAAGCCAAAAATGCCTTGATCTTGAACTTCCAGCTTCCGGAAGTGCAAGAAAACAGACTTCTGATGGTTTAAGCCATCAGTTTGTGGCATTTTGTTATGGTGGCTCTAGAAACTAATACTGCATCCTGTTGATGAAGGCTACATGAGGATGTATGGTGGCCACAAGCCCTTCCTTCTGGGATAAGCCACTCTGAATACACACTGCATCAGCCTTCTTGTTAAGCAGTTGCTGGGCAAACAAGCTTTGCTGGATTCTAAAATGTACTTGTGTATATTTACTTTTTTCTTTTTATTGACATATTTTACATTTCTTTGTAGAGCACTTGTTCCAGGTCCTAGAGATACAAATAAAATAAAATAAAACAAAACTGAAACCAAACATATTTTTTAACCTTGAGAGGCTTACGCTCTCTTAAGGAAGATAGAATGTGTGTCGTCCATAGAAATCAATGTGGCAACAATTCAAACAAGGAAGCAACTATGAGAAACTCCAGTGATATTTAAGCCAAATCTTTTAAAAAATGTGTGAGACCAAGACTAGTGGAGTAGTTAGAATCGTATTCCATGCAATTCAAATAGCACACAAATGTGTGGAGGCTGATAAAATCTAGAAAATCTGAATAAATCAGACCAGTTGAATGGCAGGGACATATCTCCACAGGTTGTCCCATTTAGACTTCATGAAGTAGTCATAGAGGAGCCTCTGAAAGTTGTGATTAGGTGAATGATATATCCCAAATAATATTTTTGGAAAAACAATATGGTAGAAATGTGTGGGATAATTTTGGAGAGGGGATTGGGGAGGCTAGCCTTTGGACTCCATTTCAGTAATATAGGCTAATACTATCCAAAGTGATATCTTGAGTTTCCTCAGAAGAAAAATTTCCTCAAAAGTTGGGGCACCTCGGTGGCTCAGGCAGTTGAGCGTTGGACTTCGGCTCCAGTTATAATCTCACCCTGTGTGAGTTCAAGCCCTGCATTGAGCTCTCTGCTGTTAGTGCGGAGCCCACTTTGTATCCTCTGTCTCCCTCTCTCTTTGCCCCTCCCCTACCTCAAAAATAAATAAACATTTAACAAAAAAAAGAAGGGACTGACAGTTAAATAAGTTATATGGTGGGGGAGTCTGGGTGACTCAGTCGGTTAATCCTCCAAATCTTGGTTTCGGCTCGGGTCATAATCTCACAGTTCCAGGGTTCAAGCCCTGCAGCTGGCAGCACAGAGCCTTCTCTCCCCGTCTCTGTCTGCCCCTCCCCCATTCATGCTGTCTCTGTCTCTCTCACAATAAATAAATAAAAACTTAAAACGAAATCAAAATGGGGTTGGTGGAGTCATGCTTCTAAATATCCAATTGAATTAGTCATCCACTGACTAAGAATTAGTTCCTAATTAGGAATTAGGAACTTGGTTTGTGGGCCCAGACTGGAGTGGTGGACAAAGGAAAGTAAAAGAAAAGTATTGGGTTCAAGAGACATTTTTTTTTATTAAAAAAATTTTTTATGTTTATTTTTGAGAGAGAGAGAGAGAGAGAGAGAGAGAGAGAGTGGAGGAGGGGCCGAGAGACGAGAAGACACAGAATCCGAAGCAGCCTCTAGGCTCTGAGCTGTCAGCACAGAACCTGATGTGGGGCTCAAACTCATGAACAGTGAGATCGTGAGCTGAGCCGAAGTCAGACGTTTAACTAAATGAGCCACCCAAGTGCCCCGGGTTCAGGAGACATTTTAAAGGAAAAGCGAGTTGATGTGATCTCTTCTACGTCAGGTGAGAGGGATGCTCATTGAATGATGATACAGTTTGGAGGAAAGGAGGCAGGGAGATTATTCTCCCCTTCCTAACCAGAATATAAACCCAAGGAACAATGACTGTCTCTAATTTCCTTTCTCTTTGTCTTTGTACTTAACAGAGAACTGAGAACCTGACCCACATACAACAAATAGGTATTAATAGATTTCCTGTAGTATCTGAGTTAATACTAGGAAGAGGACTATTTAGACATTACATTCCAAGCTAGCCATAACTATCAAAGCTAGACTAAAAATCCTTATATCTTAGAGGTTTGGGCATGTCTACCTTGACTCTGCAATGGCTTTATCCACTTAATGAAAACCAAGTTCCCATGCTCCATGGTCTTCGGCTCTGCAGGTTTTGTTTCTGGGTTCATCTTCTCTCCCAGTTTATTTCCAACTCTCCATCTTTTGGCTGCTCCCTGTATTCTCCCGCTTCACCTTTTGGCTCTGATCTTAAAATGACCTAGGTAGTGCTCTACAAGGACTCTGTTCTCACCCTTTGGCTTCTCCATTGCCGGCCGCTTCAGGAGCCTTTGCAGCCCCAGCCCCAGTTGGTTTCAGGGATAACAACCCCTTGGCCAGCATCCCAGATGGGCTGGCTCCAGCCTCCCCCTAAGGGAATCAATTATTTACCACAGGTTATTTCTAGGCATGACTCAACTGGATGTTCTTAGCCCAAATCGGGGACGATGATGCAGGGCACTCTTCCAAATAGTATTGATTCATGCTTCCCATCTTATTCTTATCTCTCCTCTTTCTTCAGATTCTAATATAGTTTCTCAGTATTTATTTACCTAATTTATTCTGCTGTCCTCCTGGATTCTCAGGATCATCTTTGTACTCAAGTTTGGTTCACAGGTTGCAAATAGACCCTTGCAGCCCTGCTACTGACCGCCTGTGTGACTCTGAACAGCGTGGTAACCTCTTTGAATATCACTCTCCTGCAGCTGTAACATACGGATAAAAATGATCTTAAATGATACCTCTCTGATGGGGACAAGAAAGATCAAATGAGGTAATAAATGTAAAGCATTCAGCAGAGTTGCCGGTGAATAAGTTGTTTGCTAAAGGTCGGTTATTATTAGACCCCTCAGAAAAGACAAAACCTGTGAGTTAAAGTTTTTATTATAGGATTAATATGTTGGAAGTAAAATATATTTATTTCTTTTGAATTCATACGTAGCTCAAGCCTTACCAAAAAGCCCTGTTTCATGGGTATTTTCAAGTTATTTTTGCTAGCACTAATTTACTTGCATTTTAAAGCCTGTCTCTATGCATAATAACGCAGCCATTGCAAAAATAAATGATCCTTTATAGATTTTAATCTATTATATGCAATTTAATATTTTAACTTTAATATGTATAATCCTATTTTCATAAGCAATTCCCATGGAACACTTGATCATATTGATAATGCCAAAATGAAACTACAGTATGGCTTTTGCCCAAATGATTAAAAAAACTTAACCTGGGAAGTACGAATAATTGCCTTATTTATAGTTCACTACTTTTTTGTCAGTAAGAATATGATAATAGCAGTAGTACACACATGAGAACCATCTTTATGCAAAATATCTCATTCACAATATATATGTGTACTGAATCATCACACTGTATAATTTAAGCTCACACAATGTTATATGTCATTATATCTCATTACAGCTGGAAAAAAAATTGTCCTAAAAGGATAAATTGGGTAAGGAATCAGAAATCCTCTTGGAAAATTCCTGAGTCACTTTTCCATAAAATAAAACGATGCATTCTTGGCTCGTCACCTCTACCTGTCTATTCAATAAATATGTTTGAGGGCCCAATGTTATTGAGAGCCCGCTATGAGTCAGGCTTTGTTTTTCAAAACATTTATGACATTTTGAACAGTTGATCCTATCAGGTAACTGATCTTTGACAAAATTCTACTTTCATACTGGTATTGATGATTTCTTTGCTTCTTTTTCAACCACAAGATAATTCTACATTTCTCTTATTTCCAGGTGCTTACCAATATAGCGTATTCTTACCACTCAACCCAAAGTATCTAAAATACAAACAAAATATTATAGAGATGTATTTGGCAACATTCTTAAAATGTGCTTAAAAATATAATTTTTTTTCAAGTCAGCTTAAATGTGCACTTGCATGATTAGACATCTTTAATCACTTACTAAAATGAAAATAGTTTGACTATATTTAAATGCAATTTATTGGTTAAAATCTGATGGGTCTTCCCATATAAGTCTGTAAAATATTTCCTATTTTTTCAAGGAACTAAGTATTCAAATTCCTTTGTTAATTTCAATGGGCAAATTATTTCAAGAAAACAAAGGAAATGTTTAAAAAATGATGGCTTTGACATTCAGGACAAATGATATATTCAAATGAATTTGGCGGAACGAAGCCATCTGAGGCATTGCATTGCAGCTGTTCAGAAGTGATTTTTCCTCCTATAGAAGGTGACCAAATACTTCCATCAAAGGGACTAATACCAATAACTCACTTTCAAGCTCAGTTTTCCTGGGCCTCCCTGCAGACAGGAGCGAAGGCCTCTGGAGTATTCAGGTTCAGTGAAACCTAGTTGAATAATTGTAGAAAATAAACACCCCTAGGAAGTATGGGAAAGGTGAATGGTAGTAAATGTTATTAAACTTCGAGATTTCAGCTTTCTGCCTTGTTTCTCCTGGCATTTTTCAAAGGAAATGCCACAATGGCTCTGAGGTTTTTTAAGTCACATGCTGAACTTGCAATAGTATTAGAAAGGAAAGCCATTGTGAAATAGAAAAAGAAAAGAGCAGTTAGGACACTTTAATGAAGACTTGAATGCACCTCAAATGAAAAACAGATGTTCTTTGTTAAATTTAACAGCGTTTCTTATTCTGATTGCAGTAACTGGACGAGCCAGTGGGGTAGAATTGGCTACAGCAGGATCTGGTTCTAGGAAAGTTTGTGTATTTCTTCTTGCTCCATACAGAGTATTTCCCCCATTTTTTTTTGTTTTTGTTTTTGTTTTTTGTCATTTAGATAAGAATGAGCCTTTGAAAGTAAGTCGTGAAGATTGATTTTATTCATGTATTTGGCATTACTAGTTATTTCTACACAAAGGAAGCTTGGTATATTTTAAATTCATGAGATAGTTTTAGTTTTGTTAACTTTTGCATAAATCTTATTTTGCCATTTCATTAGGTTTTTTTTATTCATCATTGCCACACAGCATGGTAGGTTAGTATTAAAGTTTCAGAGCAGTAACTGATGTTATACGAAATACATTTTAATTAACCCCCATCCACATGGAAATATATTTATCCACACCTCCCCATTAGCCTCACCCTCCAAACAAAACCCCGCTAAACAGAGCTTTTTCTGGGCAATCTATTTCAGTCCACCGAACAGTGGTACTTTCTTCTGTGTGCCAAAAATTTGCTATCCTATCTTAACTGATTCATTTGATGGAAACACGGTCCGAAGCCAATGCAGACGCACCCACATGACCAATTCCTGAAAGTCATATAAATTATATAGCTACTCCAGCTTTCACAATCTTTGAGATGCACTAGGTTTCCCTAACTTTTGTTTTTGGTGTGTGTGTGTGTGTGTGTGTGTGTGTGTGTGTGTGTGAGTTTAGTGTATATATTGAGCTATGCCTGGCATTCTACATAACCATATATGTGCCAGAGACTACAATGATGGAAAGCAAGAAAAAAATAGAGACAAGGAGAAAACAAATTGGGGGTGGGAGGAAATATGGATAAATTATTCAGTGTACCAACATGTTATTAATTTTTAAGTCAATGAGTGACCTACTAGGAATTGTATAAGGTGTAAGAGAAGACACAATCTTAGGCCACAACGAGATAGGTATGTGATTTATTCAGTCACCTTCAAAGAGACAATTCAAACTGAAATCAGTTGCTCTGAATGGAGGTATCTTCTGAAGCGTTCCACGTCTTTTTGTGTCTTTGTATATTTTGGTTTGACGCCTGGGAAATGTATTCTCTCTTGTTTTGAATCTTTATTATTTAAAAATAAAACCCTAACCGAAACCATAGCCAGGTCATCAAGCAGCAGGGGAGACAATAGAAGGAGCTATAAGCAAACAACGTAGGAAGGAAAGCATCCACAAGCTGTTGTAGTTAGGCAGGGCTCGCCTTGAGCAGGCTCCCATCTGAGCAACACGAAGGCCAACCTCAATATCCAACAAGAAATGGGAAAAAAACCCAAAATATTTGCAATGTTTTGAAAGGATAAAAATCATAGCTGCAAAACCACTTCTAAGTTTCCATCAGTCACGCTGAAGAAGGGAAAGGGAAAGATAGTGCTTCAAAGGAGACCGGCTTGATGCTGTTAGACATCACATACATTTTCAGGCTGTGATCCTAAGTTATACTATTATACAATCCATTTCATGCAAATATTAGCTCAGGTCTGCAAATCTCTCATTCCGAGTCTTCTTTCTGTTCATTTTCTTTTCTTCTTTAGACTTAATAGATAAATTCGATGTTTTAAATGGTATAGAATTTTCGGTCATACACAGAAAATAACTTGTCTTAAAAACAACTCCATATTTGAGGGGAAAAAACCAATAAAAATAAATAATTAAGAGCCCAACCATTGCAATGTTGAAGGAGATTCGACTTGGGAACCAATATTTCAAACTTATAAAGGAAAATGATAAGTCATTGATCTTTTCGATTATGAAGACTTTTATTCTTGAGTCAACCATATCTGTACTTTGCAGACCTAGTTGTTTAACCTGGGTTAGGGGGGTTGCTAGGGAAGCTAGGAGACAAGGGGGAATAGATCTCAAGTGTCCCACGTGGGTGTTTACCTCCACACCTCATCCCCCTCAGTCTCTAAACTCGTCCTTTCATCTGAGCTCCCGTGAGATTTCCTTGGCAAGATCCTTTGGCAAATGGTAAACCTTGTACACCAAATCCATCTTGTTTAGCTGCTATCCTGCCACCCAGTTGTGATTCCTTCCCTTGCTTAGCTCTTACAATCTAAGGAGGCTTCGCAGGCAGATGTTAACTCTACTCTTCTTGCTAATGTCTCCACGTGAGAATGAACAGATTGCAATGAAAGTTACCTTAGAAGTTACACAATCACATTATTAAGAGCTACTGTTTGCATCCCATGGTTAAATTAACAAGTTACCCACGACAGTTTAGGCAATGCTAAAGCATTTGATTAACTTTAAATGCGTACTTTGGTTATTATTTAACATTATGAAGTATTAACCAGCATGGACGATAACATATTTCCTTTCTTAGTCTCATTCCCCTAATCCAAACATCCCGGCAAAACAAACATGAAGTTGTATCATCAAATTCAGCCTTACGAGGTCTAGTTCGCTTTCATCACATTTCTGCCCTTTCAGGCCTCCATTTAGCCTGGAGCTGTTTGTCCCAAATTTCTTTTTAGATTATTTGCACCTCATTGGCAGTGCCTCATATCAGTGCTGGCCTGTCCATCAATCCCCTGGAATATGGTCCTTCTCTCAGCCTGTTCTAGCCAGCATGCTTGCTTAGAGTTAGAATACTAAGACCAGATTCCAGGGATACCAAGCAATAAGTACATTCACTTACACACACACACACACACACACACACACACACACACACGAAAGATATTTTTTTATAAATTAAAAAAAATTTAAGTTTATTTATTTTGAGAGAGAGAGAGAGCGTGCACACACACACAAGCAGGGGAGGGGCAGAGAGGGAGGGAGAGAGAGAATTTGAAGCAACCTCATGCTATCATCACAGAACCCAGTGCAGGGCTCTAACTCAAGAACGATGAGATCATGACCTGAGCTGATATCAAGAGTCAGACACTTAACGTCCTGAGCTACCCAGGTGCCCCTAATGGAGAACTCAGTTTTTAAAGAGGATACCCTTGTATGATCTAAAAATATCCACATCTGGAAAGGAGTGAGGTATTTGTGGATTTTAAGCTCCTCAGATGAGGGGCATTTCCCACTAATCAGTTGTACACAGAACATACTTTTCCCTTTGTGCATGTATTGTGAACCTCATTTCAGAACATGTAATAATTAAAAGTGATTCTTATGTGATGATGATGATGATTACGTGAAAATTTCACATGCTTATTGAGAAATAAGGATGGCTTTTAGATTTGTAAAATTCATTAGCGTATTTTGTTTTCACAGTTTGTGTTTTACTGTTTCAAAAGTCATTTGCTTTCTCAATGGCTCCCTCATCAGAATTTTTTTTTAAGTATGCATTCTAGAAACAATACAAAAAAAGGTCTCAAGAAAGTCTTTTCTTCCTCTCTGGAGTTCTACAGCGTTTTCTTTAAGAGTTTTGGTGACAGTTCCTATAGAAGCCTGTGTCCCTGCTCCCAGTCAAGAGCCTAGGAAGGTATGGGAACCTGGCAGCCATAGGAAGCCATCCCTCAGGCCAGGGCGAGAATAGACACCCAGAATGTCTCAAAAAACTACTTACCTTATACAAATTAGAATGAAGAACCTTAACATAAGGGCAGAGAGTTCAAAGGGAACGAGCATCAATCCCGTAGAGCTGAGGAAGAAAATGTACACACTGCAAACATACTTTTCCTGTGCAGGTGACATTTGCCACTTCTGCCATCTTGCATGTTCCCAAGGAGAATATTTCTGTCCCTAATAATTTTTTTTCTCTGAATGGGCTTCACGTTATATGAAGGCGAGTCTTGGATTTGGAGAAACTTACATTTTCATGTAAATATACCTTATACAACAGAAGTTCGTGGATTTAAATACCCGAGATTCTTCCTAGGCAAAGCATTTTAAAACCTCTTAAGTACAGTGTTAGAATTTTAATTTTGGAACCAACAATCTTGCCTATTTTATGGTATTCCTTATAAATATTGTCTGAATCTTGATTGTGAAGGCCTAAGTATATGGTAGGACTGAGTATATTAACCACAGATCATGAACCTCTCATCGTTAGAGAAAATCTGACTGCTTATGATTCCCAAGAATCATTCCTTGGTAACATTCTATTACTGAAAAATCTTTGGGTCTGAAATAGGTGGTGCTCGGGGGGTACTTGTAACAAGCAGGTGGTGCGTATCTTTTAGGTACTTTCGTCAAACTTTTTGTTTTATACTTAAAAACAGCAAGAAGCTTGCGACTTCTGTAAGAAGGAGGCCTTTTTCTAAATATATGGGCTGTTGCTTGACATCAGCCTAAGGTTATCAAAGAAATAGAAACATTGGCAAAAGAGGGGAGCAACATCCAAACAGTTCACCTTGCTAGAAAGCTATCTGAAACTGTTATCCAAGACCTGTGTCTATTCAATTGCTTTCAGGTTTTGCTTCATTCATTTTCTGGGAACATTTGTACTGTAGACATATTTGGGAATGTGTGCCTTTGAATCAGGAGTTCTCAATAGTTTGCTATTAACTATTTTATGTAAAAAAAAAAAACATTGTAGATGTACAGGAAGGAAAATAATTTTATTAGACATTTTCAAATAGTGACATTGTATATCTATTTTTAAGGTATATTTATTTTGAGAGAAAATAGAGAGAGAGTGAGCAGGGGAGGGGCAGAAAGAGAGGGAGAGAGAGAGTCCCAAGCAGGCTCCGCACTGTCAGCACAGAGCCCCACAGGGACTTGAACTCAAGAACTGTGAAATCATGACCTGAGCCCAAATCGAGTCAGATGTTTAACTGAATGAGCCACCCAGGGGGCCCCCATATATTTGAAGCACGTTAAATGAAACCACCAAAGGACACGTTTATTCCTTTCTTTACCTGTCACGAGCCACTAATCCTATATGCAGAGATGCAATCTGTAACAAAGAAAATGGAGTGAGCTAAATAAAAGGCAAGGAAATGCTATATATTTGTTGAAAATTATTGCTATTATTTGGATATCCTAAAGAAATAAATTGAATTTAGTTAACGATTTCTCTTGCAAATTTGAAGAATAAAATCAGATAACATTCCATTAGAATGGGATGGATCATATAATATAAAGACAAACACATTTCAAGAACAGTCATAAAAGCAACATTCTAATTAGGAACATTGAAATGAGGGACGATCCTGTTTGTACTGTTGATGTTGGGGGAAATGAGTTCAGATGTTTAAAACTGTGCTATTGTCACTATCTAAATCCAGGCTTTAAGAATATTTTTGTCAATCTAGTTTTGTCCTGTGGAAGACTAAACTTTGTTATTGAGCAGAGACATACCCCTCTCCCCAACCACAGCGTAAAAACATAAGGCTTTTCCAAACAATAGTATTTTATAGTGTCTTACAGTCAAGGGGAAAAAATACCTTAAATTAAAGTATCTGTAAATCTCTGAGTTTAGAGTCTTCATGTGTAAAGTAAGACTAATCATACTTACAGTATTCTTTTTTTTTAATGTTTATTTCTTTCTTTTCTTTTTTTTAAAGTTTATTTAGTTTTGAAAGAGAAAGAGACAGAGACAGAGACAGAGACAGAGAGTGGAGGGGTGGGGGCAGAGAGAGAAGGAGACACAGAATCTGAAGGAGGCTCCAGGCTCTGAGCTGTCAGCACAGAGCCCAACGCGAGGCCTGAACTCACAGACTTACGAGATCATGACCTGAGCCGAAGCCAGGCGCTCAACTGACTGAGCCACCCAGGGACCCCATTATAGTATTATTTCTACTAAAGGGAGGTGTCTACCCTGCGAATGCACTGACACCCACAGTCAAAAACAGCCCCTAATTGTGAATGGATTAGGGGTGAGTCTGCCTAGGGTTTTGTCCTTACTGTGCCTGAGAAGCAGGAGAAGCAAATTTTCTGCCACCCGGATACTCCTATTCCCGTTACCAAAGACCAATAATCAATTTACTAGTTTTGGAGAGAGAGTAGCCCCAGAGAATAAATCCCTTAGTGTCCCCAAAGGGAGAATATATTAGAAAAGTTGCTCTAAATATATTCTGCCTTTCCTGCCCAAAAGCTCACCAGATTATCACTGACTTCTTTGTAAACAGAACAAAATAAAATTGGGAAGCTTCCTTATCAAAGCAAAGTAACCTTTTTTTTTCAGTCATTCAAAAGAAAAGATATTCGTCATGTAAGAAATTTCCAAATAGAGAAGCCTCATCTTTACAGTAAGTGAAGCCAGACATTCAGACAAAAAATATCTGAAAGGAGGCATCTAATCACTACAGAAAAATTACCTTTTTTAAAAATTGAGAATTCCGGGTAATCTCTTGTCTTATTTCTGCCCAACATACCTACAATATTGATGCAGCACTTTTCAAATCTCAGGATCCCTTTGCTCCCTGTCACCCCCTCGTCCTCCCGCACACCGTGCGCACACGCACGTACATGGACAGCACAACCCGTTGTTCCTTTTGCAGGTGCAGCAGCAGCAGCTTTTGAGAGCGCACTGGCTCAGTCTCAGGTACCTTTTCGACATCCCATATGTCTTCATTGAAGGTTAGAGGGATGGGAGGAAGTTTGGGGGAGGCCAAGTGAGGAGCTGGGTCAAGCCAATTCACGTATTTGTGTAACCTACGGTTGACCGCCACCCCCATCAAACAGCTGTTCAAAGAGCTGAGTCATTAATTTCCTCAACTTTTTAGGGCTTTCTCATCCACACATTGCCCCTTCACACACACACACACACACACACACACACACACACACACACACACACACACACACACACACACGAGCTTGTAGCGATCGATACAGATTTTGAGAAACATTATTATGTCACCATCATGAAGAAAACTTCTCTGGCAAGTTTGGTGTAGCAAAAACAAAACAAAACCTAGCCTGGCACTTAGAAAACCTGGATTTTCTGTTTAGTTCCACCTTTAAACAGTTGGATGGTCTTGAGGAAGTCACCGTTGCTGGCCTTTAGTTTCCTCATCGTAAAATGAAGTGTGACTAGGAGGTGTCGTAATTCTATGATAAATTCCCATCCAGGAGAAAGATGTGTCAAAGTTTCAATGGGATTCGTGGCAAGCAAGCCAACAGGAAAGGAACTGATTGATCACCCCTGGGGACTGAAGCAGTGACCGCGACTCATCCATCTCCTTCTCCCTGATGAAAACAAGGACTTTCCCCGTAAACAAGGTGCCTCTTTTCTGAGACTCAGGGAGCCCCATGACTCAGGTTTCAGGGGCTGGACCATTTGTCCAAATATAGACCTACTACTCTGAGGCCAATGGGGTTAGTGCTGTGCTGTTTCGAGTATCAGCTTGGACACAGTCATCACAAGAAGTTCCATTTAACTTGTTAAAAAATCAGGAGTCTGCATGATCTGTACGTTACGTTTGTTATCTGCCGTGTTGTTGGTAGAGACAAAAAAAAAAAACCTGTCCGGAACAAACTGGCTCAAATTTTGTGGTGCTTGCACCTTTACCTCTCACCAAATGATGGCTTTGAAAATAATATTTGGTAGAAGAATGATGCCTTTTTTCATTCATATTAATTCATAACTGATCACCTGTAACTGAGATAACTACTTAGACTACATTGTACTATTCTAGTCCGGCTAAGTGCTTCTGGAGACTTGCAGCACAAAACTCTGCTCACTCAAAAAGCTTGTTAATGGGTCCCTCATGACTCAGCTATCAATTTTTTAGTATCAGATATACATGCTGTATCCATTATTACTTTCACTGAGAGCCAGATCTGACCTGACTGTACAGCAGCTTATGAGATTTTTATTTATTTTCATTTTAGTAGTAGATCAAAAGTAGAAATAATGGTGCCTAGAAAAATGTGTACTTTGATAAGAACGTCCCATGTGATATTATACATGTGTTTACTTTGTCTTCTAAAGGTCTTTTTAATTTTTTGCATGTTTTCTACCTTTAACATATCCTAGGTTGTTTAAATGTGCTTTGTAAGCAATGATAAAATGACAAGTTATCATTGATCTGTCCTTTCTTCCATCTCAGAGGGATTCATTAAATAATGCATGCACCCCTGTGAATTACCTTCTTCACTATAGTATCCCCAGACCATTAGCCAAATATAGCAACATTAGCATCTTTCAACCCTCAGAAACCCTTTTGGCTTTCATTTAATTAAATTATCCCATTATGAAAACTCTTATAATGAGATTAAATTTAATTATTTATTAGACACTTATTTGCACTAGGGAACCTATCAATTATGCATGGTTGAGCTAAACATTTTTCAATCCATCACCTTTTCTTTTCAAGGAAGGTGCAATTTATTAAGTACATTTGGGACACTGTATCTTGCAGGCCTTAATGGGAATAAGTATTTGGCCTTCTTAAAAGCTACTATAATAGGAATTAAAATCACTATGTCTGAAAAACAGACAGAACTGCTGTCAGATATTTTAGTGCTGCAGAGTTCCAGTTTTGTGAATCCTTGTAATAAAGTTTGTAAGTACACCTTAGAGGATTTTTCTACTATTATGCACTTATCAACTATCTCATATATAGCTGAAATTTTACCTATAGGAATAATTAATGGGACTAGAAAGGTATGCATTTCGGTCCTACAGTTTTGAAATAATCCTATATTGAAATTTGAACATTAATATTTTAAATGGTGAGTTTTATAAACTTTTATGAAAAATTTCAAAATATGCAAAAATGGTGCAAAGAACCCCCGGGCTGACCATCTCTCAGCTGCAACAATTTGGAACCCATAGCCAATCAACCGTCGGCTTCTACCCCCTTCCCCCCAGAAGCAAATTCAAGACCTGATACCATCTTGACAATCTTTATGAAAGGAATATTAAGTGTCTCAAAGGTGAAACTTTTTTTTTTTAATAATAGAGGTGTGGAGTTTTTAGTGAATGCTATCTGTGGTAATAAATCTCATTCATGGCATGGGTTTTCCTATCAGGTGTCATCAATATGTAATCAATTAGTCTTCTGGTATGATTTGTGCTGTATCTCAAGTCAAGATAGTAGGAAGAACATGGTTTTATAACTACTATATATATGAAATTGATATATGGGTATATAAATATATAACTGATATCCCTACATATAGGAAACTATTCTCAAAATCTTAATCTGGAGATGACAATTACATACTGCTTGAGTATGTGCACTTTATAACTGTGTTGGAGTGTGTGTTAGTTGATGTCATATATATGTGTATGTGTGTGTGTATATACGTGTATACATATATATACACATATTTTTAAAACCAATATGTTGGACTATTTTAATAGCGCCCTAATTGGCCTCCTTACTTCTACCCTTGCTAAAAGTTTGTTTTCCACACAGCAGCTACAGTGTGGGAGGAGCTGTTACATCACGACCTGCTCAAAATTCTCCAAGATTCTTTATTTCACTCTGGGTAAAATAAAAAGTCCCTCTCATGCCTCCAGAGCCCCACATAATCTGATTCCCTAACCGATTCTGTGGTCTCCTTTCCCACCAGCGTCGCCTCTGCTTACTTCCCTCCAGCACAATAGCCACGCGGGTTCTCAGACACCTGAAGCATATTCGCACCTCGAGAGCTCCCACCTGCTCTTGCCCAGACATCTCCGTGGCCTACTTTCCCACTCGTTTTCGCTCACTGCCCAAATGTTATCTTTTCAGAGAGGCCTTTCCTGAACGTGCCATATAAAACACCACCTCCCTCCCTTGGCTCTCTATCCTTAGCCCTGCTTTGTTTGTTTTCGTCACCATGTGACACACATATTGGTTTATTTCTGCCTCTGCAATCGGGAGACGATTTTTATGAGAGAAGGCACCTTGTCTTTATGTCACTTTCTCCTGCATCCCCTACACCTAGAACAGTGCCCGGCGTATAAGTAGGGTAGGTATTCAATGAATATTTGCCAAATAAGTAAGAGACAATAATCTATTCAATTTTCTGAGATAATGTATATGTTTGAATATTCATTACAGTGCCATGTTTCCAGGTAGCACTTTTATATGGAGATAGGAGATGATAAAGTGGAGGGGTAAATTAAGACCAGTTTGCATCACCAGCATTGTAAGTCAAATGTAAGGCTTTTAGATGTTATTCTGTAAGTCGAAGTGCTTATGTGGTCAAGGCAAAAATTAGATTTAGGTACAGGGAGGTGGGGGCAAACTGAAGAACTCATGACCCTTCAAAAGAGAGTGGCGGAAACAGTTTGTATGAGACTCTGGGTCTAAGGTTGATCTACTTTGTAATTTTTTTTAAAGTGGAATTTGAGGGGCGCGTGGGTGGCTCAGTCAGTTAAGCATCCGACTTCGGCTCAGGTCATGATCTCACTGTTCATGGGTTCCAGCCCCGTGTCAGTCTCTGCTCTGACAGCTCAAAGCCTGGAGCCTGCTTCGGATTCTGTGTCTCCCTCTCTCTCTGCCCCTCCCCTGCTAGTGCCCCCCCCATCAAAAATAAATAAACTTAAAAAAATAAAAATAAAAATAAATAAAAGTGGAATTTGATGTGCAATTTCCCAATTAAAAACAAAACAAAACAAAACAGTGTGAATCAAATTAATCATATCCAGGGGTTGCTATTTTGCAACTTTGACACTAAGTGTTGGGGACCTAAAAAGAATGACTCTTTAGGTGGCAGAATGGGGAAGACATTTGTCCTTAGGAAAGTGAGTCAGGAGTCAGGTATCGCTGCGAAGAGTGGACTTGCCTGACAGGAGCCGAAGAGTAATATCAATAATTTTCAACAAATATATAGCATTTCCTTGCCTTTTATTTAGCTCACTCCATTTTCTTTATTACAGATTGTATCTCCGCATATAGGATTAGTGGCTCATGACAGGTAGAGTAAGGAAAGGAATAAACGTCTCCTTTGGTGATTTCATTTAATGTGCTTCAAATATATGGGGGCCCCTGGGTGGCCCGTTCGGTTAAGCATCTGACTCGATTTGGGCTTAGGTCATGATCTCACAGTTCTTGAGTTTAAGTCCCTGTGGGGCTCTGTGCTGACAGTGCGGAGCCTGCTTGGGACTCTCTCTCTCCTTCTCTTTCTGCCCCTCCCCTGCTCACTCTCTCTCTCTATTTTCTCTCTAAATAAATAAAATAGGAATAATAGTAGTACTTCATTTGGTTATCACAAGAGTTCATTGAACTGATACATTAGAATTGTATGTGGCACATGGAAGGTCCTCAGTGATTATTAGCTTTGTTGTTGCTTCATAAAGTTGATAGCTACAAGGCTACTGTGGTAGATGAGGTGAAAATGATGGAGACGTGCATGGTCGTGATGTCAGAGGGGGTCGAAGTGATGAGATTTTCTGAGCAATTGGGTGAAGTAAAAGGAGGCATTCAGGACTTTCTGTTCTCTAGCTTAGGAGAGCCATGGCCTAGACTTAGAGGCTGATTTAGGTCTGGGAGGGATGATGGTGATTGGAAAAAGAATGTGATTTGAGTTACGTCTAGACACAAGATAGAGCTATCTTTTAGGCAGTCAAAATAAAATGGGTCACAGAGGTAGGGCTAAAGGAAGCTTTCTGAACCTCAGCATTGTTGACAATTCTGATTAATTCCTTGTTGCGGAGGACTGTCTGTACGTTGTAGAAAGTTTAGCAGCATCTCTGGTGTCTCCCCACTAGATGCATATAGCACTTCTCAGCTCTGACATGTCACTAAGCATTAGTAAATACACACCTGAGGGGCAAAAATCACTCCCAGTTAGGAAGGACTGGACTAAAGAGGTAAACTTTGGACCCACAATGTTTGTCAGGTGTTTTTTAAATTTTTACATGACTGCGATTAACTGGGGACATTTTAAAATACGGATACTGATTCAGTAGGTCTGGAGTATACCTGAGATATTGCATTTCTGTCAAGATCTCAGATGATGCTGAGGTGCCTGGGTGGCTCGGTTGGTTAAGCGTCTGACTTCCGCTCAGGTCATGATCTCGCTGAGTTCGAGCCCCACATCAGGCTCTGAGCCAAAGAGCCTGGAGCCTGCTTCAGATTCTGTGTGTACCTCTCTTTCTGCCCCTTCCCTGCTCATGATCTCTCCCTCTCTCTCTCAAAAATAAAATAAAAACATAAAAAATGTATTTAAAAAATAGAAAAGATCTCAGATGATGCTAAGCCTGCCAGTCTGAGGACCATATTTTGAGTACAAGATTATAGATGAAATCCTGGGATCACCCAAGAAGATTGGGTAGAGCAGACGTTTTAACCGCAAAAAAGTGGACTTTAGGGGGAATATGAATTAGGCCTCCCAAATGACTATTTTCTTCCTCTTTTTAAAAAAAAAATATTTTTCTTTTACATCTCCAATATTTTTGTTAGAGTAGCATTGTATCCTTTTACTCTGGATCACTTAGAGTCCCAGCAGAAGATAGAATTCCACTCAGATGACACAACTGAAGCGCATTTCATAAAGGAAGTGTTTCCACAGATGTAGGCAAGGTTAGGGAAACCCATAGGAATATTGAGGCATCAGAAAACTGGAAACATTGAGGAGGCCAAAGGGTTCTAGTGCTTTGAGGAAGACCTACTGAGGGGGCACTGTAGTCCTGGGAGGGTGCAGCCCCCGGCAGAACCAGACACAAAGCAGGAGGGAGCAGGGAAGAAGCATCCCTACGTCTCTCTCCTCCCTCTCTCTGACCATCTTATTGGTGCTTCCTGTCGGTGGAGTCCAGTTTGAAGCCTGTTGGCATGGGAGCCTGGGGGGTGCAGTCTGTAGAGACCAGCCTCCTGAGGCAAGAGAGAGCAGAGCAGAGTAGAGAATAACTAACGCACACTCCAAACAAGTACAAAATGTACATACCCAAGCCACGTGCATTTGTGGCCCCCACAATATGCCCCCCACATTATGGTGCGAGGCATAGCTTCATACACGTAGGGATTAAATGAAAGCTCCTGCGATTACGAGCATAGAAATTTGGCCTTGTTTGTGTTGGCTCCAGCTTTAGTTTAAAGACGTCAGTGAAAAAAATGACAGAGCTCAGCTATCTTTGGTTCTACTTTCATTGCTGACCCTGCAACAAGGAGTCCCAGGGCTTTGTGGACGAGCCCTGTCTAGGGACGCATGAAGTCAACGAAGCTAAAAAAAAAAGCAGCTTGTGTGTGTCCCCCTGAAAGCGTACCACGCGAAGCGGAATTCCTTGATGAGAAGGAGTCTCAATGTTAAAACGTTGGGCTACCTCCCAAACTGACGTTTGTCCCCAAAAGATGGGCCAACTTTGAAGTCTAGCAGTAGCGTCTATTTGATTCCAGGCTTCCTGCTTGCCAGGCCTGTGCATTTAGGCTAGCTGTTAAACATCACCCGGTACCAATTTTCTCGTCTGTATCAATGAGCATCTCTAAAATAGCAATAATAGTAGTACTTCATTTGGTTATCGCGAGAGTTCATGGAGATGCTACATTAGAATTGTATGTGGCACATGGAAGGTGCTCAATGCTGTGTTGTCGCTCCATGAGGTTGCTTGCCCTGTATCCAAGCAAAGATAGTAAACCTCAGTGAGAACTTTACATTAAGTGCTCTGGAAACGGTCAGAGAAGCAGAGGAAGAAAACTGAAGTGGTCTCTTTGTCAAAGGATATCACCTACAAAAGAGCCTCTGGTATTCATCTAATTCCCTTCAGCATGCCACTGGGTAAACCTGTGACGCCTGTCAGGCACCCAGTGTTTATGGCATTAAGGGAAAAACAGCAGAAGGGCTTTCTCTATTTTTTGTTTTTTTGAGTACCCAAATACCTGAAGGCCACAGGTATTCGAGGGATCAAGGCTTTTAAGCGCTTAACCGTGACATATGGACACTTTATTTTCCCTGAGTGATTCTACCCTCAGAATTTTTGACCAACGTTTTGATGCAGCTTGGCTAACTGTGTGGACAATTTTGAAATACATGTTTGAGGTGAATATTTCGATTCAAGAATCTGAAGGAACTCTTACAACGCAGGAAACTGGGCTCCCTCGCCTTTCTGGGAGAGGGGACGGCAGGTGGGCTTTCGTGGGGAACTTTGAGTGCCGAGGGAGCGTGTCTAGAGGCTCAGACGAGAGTGAGAAAGTTCTAGCCGTTGCTCTGCGGTCAAAATGAGAAAGACTGTACACCCTGTGAAGATGAGGTCACACGCTTCGTGACCTAAACTGGTATGTGAGTATAGTGGCCCAGCTTCTGGCCCCAAGTCAGGATAACGCAGAACGCTACCCTCCTTTAGGGGCAAGATCTTTAGCCCTGGTTATTAGCTCCATGAAAATGCAAAATCGACTGAGTAGCCAAAAATGACACAAACATACTAGATCACGAGCCGCACTGCGGTTTTTGTCAAGCTAAACAAAAGCACTGACATTTACTTTTGAGCACGGTTGGGTTGCTTTTTATTTTGCATCTACAATATACACGTTTCCCTTTTTATAAGGAAAATGGCTATTTTTTATTTGTGACATGAAGATTGTTTTATGTCTGCATATTTGAAATAAATTTCCAATGCAATAAAATAAATGGCATACCAAATTTTGTGCGTAGGTGTTTATGGGCATTTTATCCTAGGGAAATGGCCCATGCCTTTCATCGGATTCCCACAAGAGTTCATGACCCACAAAACGGTTAAGAACAATTGGTATAAAGTAAAATGAGAAGCAGAGCTAGGATAATATACTGAGCATATGGAAGGCACTCAAATACTTGCTGAATATCCAGAGGCAATTGGAGTTGCTAATGCAGGAGGCTGAGCACTTCCTGTCAGAGTAGCAGGCTGCTAGCCCAAGGTGACACCTGGGGCTGTCATCACCACCACTATACAGGTGCGGGAGACTCCTGAGATCAGAGATCCAGAACCCACTTGTATTGACATTTTAAAGGTAATCTCTTTGATTGTTTGCTTATCTTTGATACTCTTCTACTCTTTAAGCCCCAAACCACTCCTGTTTTGTCTTTCCATTTTGGTCTTTCCATTTTGGTCCTTGTCTTATCCTGTAGAATCAAACTATAGTTCTTTTACCTATATAACATTGGCTTTGGACTATGATTCAGTTTTTCTCAACCTGACTCTGCTGCCTTGCACAGGTTCCTGTTACCCTCTTAATTTAGTCCTGGAATCCCCCACCCTAGCGTTGGTCCCCAAGGAGTATTCCCACCAGGCTTTGTGATAAGGACAGAGGAGGTAGAGGAGAATGAGGAGAGAGGTGACCTTGAAATCAAGTGTGAGATTGCCAAGACATAGGGATTAGCTAACAGGGTCAGGAACAACAGGGATCCTGATAGCCACTTAAAAAGATGCCCATGAAGTCAGCCCATTTGGTTATTGGTGACTATGCCCAAAGCAGTGTAAGTAGGATGTTGGGGGATAGAAGCCATGCTTCTTTTTAATTTTTTATTATGGAATATTTCAAATATAACATGATAAACCCCTATGTATTCATTACTCAGATTTAACAGTGATCAGCTTAAGGCCTTGTTTTATAGAAGACTCCATTCTTTGTTTTAATTTAGAACACATCTCAGACATCGTGTTGTTTTATCCATAAATATTTCAGTATGTATCACTAAAAGATAAGACCATTTTAAAAATATACAATTATCATACTATTATTGCTGCTAAAATCAATAAATAGAATTTCTTTGTATCATCAACATATCCAGTTGATGCTGATTTTTATAATTGCCATTTACCATAATTTTGCATAAATGTCATAAATTGCTTTTTTAGAAGTTTGCGTCAAAAAAGGTCCATGAACTGAGATTGTTTACCATTTTAAAAAGCTATGTTTACATTCATCCCTTTCTCTTCATTTATGGGTATAGTTGTTAAATTGAGTCATTTATTCTGTAGAACTTGCCGCAGTCTGGATTTTGCTGAATGTATTCCTATGCCGTCTTCTAATATTTTCCTCTGTTGACCATATTTCCTGGAAATTGTGGTTGGCTCTAAAGTTTTGATGAGGGGAAATCGTAATTTAAGAGTCAAGGAATGAATGAAGTCTAGAGAAAGAGGAGGAAGCAAAATTTGACTACTTTTACAGAAAGTTTGGCCGTGATAAGAAGGAAAGAAATAGCTTAAAAATGTGAGAAAAGTTTTCTTCTCTTCTGTTTTTTTTTCTTTGTAAAGGGCATTTGGAGAGTTTGTACATGCTTGTTGAATAATAAAGGGAAAGATCCAGAGGATAGAAGTTTAAGATACAAAGAAGATAGACACTTATGAAGCAAAGGCCTGTGAGATAATGGAGTTGGAACTTAGCAAGTGGCTCAGCAGGTATTCACTTATTCACCCATTCCAATTGTTTTGCCTGCTGTGTATCAGACACAGTACTAGGTGCTGGGGGAATGCAGACAAGTTAAGAAACAAAACTTACCCTACGTTTAAGGCCCTTCTTTGCTTAGGTGCTAGAAGAGAGAGCACCATGCGAACTGGTAAAGAAATGAAGTGTTAATACCAATTTTGTAGGTGGCTGTACCAAGAACAGTGGGTAGCTCAAAGGAGGGTGGCATCCAGTCTTGAACTCTGACTGGTCCCCTTTCTGTGTGTTAAAGAGATAGCCACCCAGAAAAGGGCTGGAGAGGAGAGAGTAGGGGTGAGAGTCAGGATAGCTTAAGGAGCCATTGTTCTAAATGGAATCTCTTGCTGAAAAAAAACCAAAACAACACAACAAAGAGCTGACTTGGAATAAACAATGAGTTTTTTAAAAAGTGAAGGTAATAATGATAGAATATCCGGTCCTGGAAGAGGGGGCCTATTTAAGATCATTTGCATTCCTGGAATGCCTCACAAAATAGCACGTTGGCACCTATCCACTACTCTTATTAATAAGAATTGGCCTACATCCTAGTTTTGTTCAGGCGTCTCAGACTAGACTCTAACTAAAGAGGTGGAGACCTGGAGGTGGGTGTGGCCGTGTAAACTAAGGGGAAGTGTAAGATCCTTTCATTTTCTAAACTTCTGGACCTTGACATTGTGTGATTCTCTCTCCCTTTACTTTGCAATCTATCAGTTGATGTGTTCTGTCAGCTCTACCTCTAATAACAATAAACTTGCTTTAAACATTTTTAATTGCAACCCACAGCTGGAATTTTTTTTTTTTTTTTTTGCCACAGTCCAGTACAAACCCATGTGTATATATGAATGAATATCTATATGTCTGAAAAGCATTTATAGAGTGATACCTTCACTTTTTAGGGCTGATGCCCTCTGATGTTTCATGTTCTATTTCCTTTTTCAAAAACGTTAACAACAAGTCATTCAAGTCATTTCAAGGCCCATATTATATACTGTGACCGACCGGTGGTTCGAAAACACTACTCCCGTATTTCTCCTTTCTCTTCTTGCTGGAATTTTTTAAATAACTCTCTGATATGGACACCTCCAAAATCTCCAACTCCTATTCCAAAATGTTACTGTTGGGGCGCCTGGGTGGCTCAGTCGGTTAAGCGTCCGACTTCGGCTCAGGTCATGACCTCGCAGTCCGTGGGTTCGAGCCCCGCATGGGGCTCCGTGCTGACAGCTCAGAGCCTGGAGCCTGTTTCAGATTCTGTGTCTCCCTCTCTCTCTGACCCTCCCCCATTCATGCTCTGTCTCTCTCTGTCTCAAAAATAAGTAAACATTAAAAAAATTCAGAAATGTTACTGTTATTTATTTATTTAATGTTTATTCACTGTGAGAAAGAGAGAGTGGGGGAGGGGCAGAGAGAGATGGAGAGAGAGAATCCCAAGCAGGCTGCACACTCAGCACAGAGCCCAATGTGGGGTTCAATCCCATGACCTGGGATCATGACCTGAGTCGAAGTCAAGAGTAGGATGCTCAACCGACTGAGCCACCCAGGCGCCCCCCCCAAAATGTTACTGCTTTTTAAATGTACATTTCTTATTAGGTCACTTTCTTAAACATAAGAAATTCCTGATAGAGCTGAAGTATATTAGTCCTTTATAATGTGGACCCCATTGCCATTTTCAGTTTGTCTTCATAGTGCTTCTTCCTTCCCAATCACCGTGCTGTAATCAAACTGACTTACAATAGGTTCCCCACGCAAGTTTAAGAAATGATACAATCCACACATGCTTAAAGAAAGAATGAGTAACCTTCCCTCAACCTCCTTCCATTCCCATCCTCTTGAAGTAACCAGCGTTAATAGCCAGAGGTGTATACTTTCTTTTTTCTTTTAATAATTTTTTAAAGTTTATTATTGAGAGAGAGAGAGAGAGAGAGAGAGCACGCGAGCGCAAGCTGAAGAGGCAGAGAGAGAGGGAGACACAGACTCTGAAGCAGGCTCCAGGCTCTGAGCTGTCAGCACAGAGCCCAATGTGGGGCTCGAACCCACAGACGGTGGTAAGATCATGATCTCAGCCAAGGTCAGAGACTTAACCAACTGAGCCACCATGGCTCCCCAGGGGTGTATACTTTCATAACTTTTTCCACCCTTTTTTAAACAGACATATTTATGAGGTTTTATTTTTGTTTTCAAAAATGGTATTGTAGTATGCACATTACTCTGTAACTTGGTTTTTTTTTATTTAAAACAATTTTTTTTACATTTATTTCCTTGTGAGAGGCAGAGCACTAGTGGGGGAGGGGCAGAGAGAGAGAGAGAGAGAGAGAGAATCCAAAGCAGACTCCAGGCTCTGAGCTGTCAGCACAGAGCCCGATGCGGGGCTCGAACTCAGACCACACCGTGAGATCATGACCTGATCCAAAGTCGGATGCTCAACCGACTGAGCCACCCAGGTGCCCCTAACTTGTTCTTTTACTTGAAAATAGATATCCCTTCAGCTTTAGAGATATGGCTGTATTTTATTCTTTTTAGAAAAGGCATGTGATTATTTTGTACTTACAATTTACCCCTTTACTTCTCTACTAGTAGGTGATCAAATAGATTCGATTTTCACCATTGCCAAAATTATGCTGTGCAAGCCCTTTACGTAGTAGTCCCTTTTATTTCAATAGGGTGCATTCTCAACAGTGGGGTTGCTAGTCACAGCATGAACAAATTCTGATTTAATAAATACTATCAATTTACATTTGTGTAAATATATATGTATATGTTGTGGCATTTTCTTTTCTCACCAGCATCATATGTGAATTTCCATTTCTTCATAACTCCACCAGCACTACCTGTTACCTCTTGCACACGTTTTGTTTGTTCTTTTTTGTTTGTTTTTGGTTCATTTTTTTGTTTTGGTTTGGTTTGTCACTAAAGGTGCATTTCTTCTCATATGTTTATTGGCTGTTTGGATTCCCTTCTCTACTAACTGCTCATATTCTTTGAACGGTTTTCTATTGGATTGCTTTTCTTTTTCTAATCAATAGATGGAGTTTTGCTTATTTAGGATTATTCACCCAATTTCTGTCAAAAAATTTTTCCAGTCTACCATCATCTCTGACTTTGGTTATGCCATACAATAATTTAGACCTTTATGTAGTCAATTATGTTAATCTTTTCCTTTACAGCTTTGGGTTTCCTGTTTTGCCTAGGAAAATCTTACCCACTAGACCTTGTACAAATGATATTCTAGTTTTCTTTTTAAATATTTTTTAAATCATTTATGCTTGAATTGTTAATCCATCTGGAGTTAATTTTTGTGTAGAACATACAGCAAAATTTAACTGGTTTTTTCCCAGCCAATTATGCTTCCACTGTTTATTAAATAAACCCTACTTTCTTCACTGCATTGAAATGTCACCTTGGTCATAATTAATATGCACTTATACTTGGATTTATTTTTGGTTTTGCTTTTGTGTTCTACTAATTTCTATGTATATCCCTATGCCAAAAGCTTACTGTTTTAATTAGAGTAATCTTATAGTAACGTCTATTACTTAAAAAATTAAGTCCTGCCTTAGTCTTCAATTCAAAATTTTAAGGGATATTCTTGAACATTTTAAATTTTCATATGAACTCTGAAAAAAATTTAACCCATCACCCCCATTTGAGATACTCTGCTTTGAATTACATTATTGTATATGTTAATATTTTTAAATTTTTATAATTTTAGAATATTAGGCCTGCTTATCTTTGAACACGTTATATTTATTCATGTGTTTGGGTCTATAACATTTCATAGTAGTTTAATATTTTCCATATAAAGCCTTATACTTTTCATGGTAAATATGTTCTTTGGTATGTTTTTTGTTGCTATTTTGAATGAAATTTTTTATTTCAACTATTTCCCTTCCCCCATTTTCAGGTTATTGCTGGTAAACCCTGGATTGATTCATCTTTTTGAATCTGACAGAGAACAAGGGTACCAATAGTAGAGAAAAAAAAAAAACACCTTGCCTCTCACTGAGGTCTGGGGAAGTAGATCACAAAATATGGTTCACTGAGGAAACCTAAGAGGTAGTAACCTGACCATTTGCTACATAAGGTTTTCAGATGGCCCAATCCTACCGACTCTGTAGAACTTGGAGGGAACCTACACTGGTGGGCAGAATAATGCACAGCTGCCCCTGGTGTGGTGGAAAATGCCATTACTTTACAAGGCCAATCTGGGAGCAGTGACTCTCTTCCAGTGCTTAACAGGAGGGCAATGATCGCATAGTCCTCAAAAACATAAATATCATTGACATCCATCGTTCACTCATTTGTCTCTACTTGAGAGACCTCAATAACCTCTGCATAGATGTTAACCTTTGCATAGATGTTAAGAGAAAGCAAAAGACATAAGCAGATAAAGAAAAAAAAATGTAATTTATTTAAGTGGGACTTAGTAAACCCAGGGAAGACCAACAAATTGAAATCTGTAACAGGTGGATCCCAATGAAGTACACCTTTAATAAAAAAGCAAAAAAGAATATCAGAGTTGCACTTGGAACATAGAAAAGACTTTATGAAATTCAAAGCCATTGTTAGTTGCTAAGAGGTAAACTGAAGAAGAAAATACACACTTCTGGATACTTAATTAGTGGCTTGAATATCAAGTGGGAGAAGAATCTGACTACATAGGACAAAAATAGATGGGAATTATAAGGTAAAATTTGAGAAATTTTCCAAACCTCAGATATCTAATAAAGCAAAGTGCTCCTATGACAAAGCACTCAAATAGATAAGGAAAAAACCTTCTAGAAAAGGATATTTATTGAAATTTGATTACAGTGGGAAACTTTAATAAGCATCCTTCTAGTAAATAAAATAATAAGCAAATAAATAGATTATGTGAATCACATAGTTTGGAAATGTGAATTAGTAGAGCATATTTATATAAATCTTTTTACCTTTTTCATTTTTGTGGATTGAATACTTAGAAAGTATTATATAATTGGCCACATAGAAACGTTAACAGAATAAAATAATCAGTTTTAAGTGTTGCAATATCTGATCATTATCTAATAAAGATAGACATAAATAAAAGTAGACAAAAAGTCTCAAGTATCAGAAATTAAGAATCCATTTGTAAATAACTCCGAAAGGAAATAAAATCAAAAGTAAAAATTATTGAGAAAGTAGTAATAGTGGGGCATCTGGGTGGCTCAGTCGGTTGAGCGTCTGACTTTGGCTCAGTTCATGATCTCATGGTCTGTGGGTTCGAGCCCCACGTCAGGCTCTGTGCTGACAGCTCAGAGCCTGGAGTCTGCTTCGGATTCTGTGTCTCCCTCTCTCTCTCTACCCCTAACCCACTCACATTCTGTCTCTGTCTCTCTCAAAAATAAATAAACATTAAAAAAATTTTAAAAAAAAGAAAGTAGTAGTAGTAACAACCACAATAATTATTGAATGCTTACTGAAGAAAGTGTGAAAAAAAATGATTTACTTGCAATAATGAGAAACTAAGAAAAATAAACAAAAGATACTGGGATGATAGTAATTAATAAAGGCTAAAGCTAAAGCTAAGAAAATTAAAAAGAATAACATTGAAAGTCTGCTTTTTGAAAAGATGAATAAAATAGAGAAAGTTTTGCTATGCCTGATTTTTTTGGAAAGGGAGTTAAAACAGTAACAGTGAGATGTAACCACATACACGGAAGAAATAGACGTAAGAAAACATTTTGTTTGTTTTCTGTAAATGTATAGCAGTATGTTTGAAACTTTAGTAGAAATCAGCGATTTCCTAGCAAAATAGGAACCAAAAATATTGAGTCAAGAAAAAAAACCAAAAACCCTGAAAAGACCAAAAACCATAAAGCAGGGTAGCAAGATAAATAAAGGTCTGTGTTTTAAAGGGCATTAGTACTTCTGAAGACAACCAAGATGGAGTGAGCCAACTATGGCCTATCTCTCTCGCTGATTACAAGGGAGACTGGATAAAACATGAAGAGCAGCCATTTGGAACTCTGAAAAGTAAATAAAAGCAGAAAGATTGGAAAGGGTAGGCCAAAACTCAAGAAGTAAATTATATGGGTGTGAATCCCATTTTCTCTCTTTCTTTTCTCAGGGCTTTCACTTTGAGAGGGATCATCTAGTCATGATTCTGTAGCTACAGAGATATGGGAAGCAAGCACAGAGAAAAACCTCATCTTTCTGGCCAAAGAGGGTGGAGGGAAAACCTTCAGGATGTTTTTCTTCCTTTCTCTTTTTTCATCCCTCCCTCTTGATTGCAGCCCCAACGGTGAAGATGCAGACCACTAAAACGCGAAGAAACCCTGTCTTTCTGTCCAGAGGAACTGGGAAAACAGACCCCTTTAGTCTGAAAAGTCTGGGGGATTCCCTGTTTGTTTGTTTTGTTCTTTTTTTCTTGCTCTACTCTCTCTGCTTTGATTCATGGTTAGACCCCAGTCAAGGAGCTGTGGCTGCAATTCTGAGAGAAACTATCTTTTCAGCCAGAGGGTACGTAAAAGAGACCCCTGAGCCGTATAGCATGGGGGGATCTGAGAAAGTAGAAAGCTGAAAAAGAGGACTCCCTAATTCTGGGTATGAACTGCAAACACCCTGGGCTCAAACCTGAGCTGTGCATGCCTAGCAAAGACCAAAAAGAACATAGCAAAGGATTTAAGAATTGCATTATTATATGACACCACAGCAAAGGCTTTGAAACCTAAACTGACTTTGGGACCACCACCCGCAGAACAGAAGATAGAACTTGCAGTCTGAAATTAACCAGATTCATTGTCTCTTAAAACAAAAGAAATCAACATTCTCCCAGGATCCAAAGTTTCACAACATCATAATCAAAATATCCAAGACAGGGGTGCCTGGGTGATTCAGTGGATTAAGCGCCTAACTCTTGATTTCGGGTCAGGTCATGATCTCACAGTTTGTGAAATCAAGCCCCGCCATGGGCTCTATACTGACGGCATGGAGCCTGCTTGGGATTCTCTCTCTCCCTCTCTCTCTGCCCCTTCCCTGCTTACGCTCACTCTCTCAAAATAAATAAATAAACTTAAAAAAAAATCCCAAGACAGAATCCATAATCACCTGACATACAAAGAATAAGGAAAATGTGACCATTTCTCCACAAAAAAGAGAACCAATAAGTATGGCCTCTAAGTTGAGATACTGGAATAGTCAAGGATTTTAGAGAGGCAATTATAACTGTGTTACATAAGGTAAAGGCTGTTAAGATTAATGGAAAGATAGAACTTCTCAACAATGTAATAGAAACTATTTTTAAGAAGATGAAAATTTTAAATCTGTAAAAAACAATATCTAAAATTTAAAAATTTACTGTGTTGTCTCAACAGCAGAATAGAGATGACAGAGGAGAGAATAGGTGAACTTGAAATACAAACCAATATGAAAAACAGGAAGAAAAAAGATAGGAAAAAAACTAACAGACATTTATGAAAAAAAATTTGATACATCTAGCATTTATGCCATTGGAGTTCAAGAAGAGGTAAGAGAAATTGGTGCATAAAAAAAAAATGAAGAGAAAAAGCACCATATGAAGTGGCTTTGTCTTTAAAGAAAGAATAATTACAATAATTTTAAAATATGTCACATCATACAAAAAATGGTAATTTGTCCTATTCGTTTTATGAGTTTATCATTAATATTAAAACATAAATTTTAAAAGGACAATTTGACCAATTTCACTAGTAAATGCAAGATTTCCAAATACTGAAAGGAATTTGATTAGGAAACCAAATCTAGTAATGTATTAAAAGCAGTGTACTCCCTTACCGAGTCAAGCTTATTCAGGAATTTAAAAATGTTTTAACATGGGAAATCTATCAACATATAAGTCATTAATCCAAATACATAAAAGAGAAAAACCACTATGAATATATATCACTAAATGCAAAAAAAAGGCATCTGATAGAATTCACCAACATCTAAAGGATATATTAAATAATGCTACAAAAAATTAAGCATCAACTAGGGAAAAGATGTATGCAAAATATAGTTAAGTAAATAGAGGGATAGATTGGAAAATGCAGAGAATTGAATATCAGCCTAGAAATCTTCAAGGTTTCAAACTGAACTGTTGGCATTACAGTGTTAGAGAAGTCTGGTGGACAGCACGAAAGCCCTACAATGACCGGAGACCAATTGATTAGAATCTTGTACTAAAGGTGGCTTCAAAAAGATTTTAATGTGAATCTGTCACTCATACATTGGCCAGCAGATATTTTTTGAATCAGTTTTTTTTCCAGGTGTTAGTATCTTTTGTTTGAGGACTTTTTCATAATGTTGATTTTCCAAAGCCAAGCCCAACAACTGATTTGAACAACACTATAGAACAAATGGACCTAACAAACATATACAGAACTTTCCACCTAAGAGCAAAAGATTGCACGTTCTTCTTAAGCACCCACAGAACAGTCTCCAGGATAGGCCACATGTTACGTCATAAAATAAGTCTTAACAAATAAGGTCAAAATCATTCTAAGTATCTTTTCTGACTACAATGGAATGAAAGTAGAAATCACTAACAGAAAATGGGAAAATTCACAAACACATGGAAAGTAAACAACACACTCTTAACCATTGATTAAAGAGGATATTAAAAGGGACGTTAAAAAGTATCTCAAGACAAAGAAAACAAAAACATAACATACCAAAGACTGTGGGATGCAACGGCCAAAAAGCAGTACTAAGAAGGAAATGACTACATTGAAAACGAAGAAAGATTCAAATAAACAATCTAACTTTACATTGCATCTGTTTGTAGATAACATGGTATTATATGCAGAAAACCCTAACGACTGCACACACAAAAAAACTGTTACAACTAATAAATTCAGTAAAGTCAAAGTATACAAAATGCATATGCAAATATCAGTCCCAGTCCTATGCACAAACAACAAACAGGAAATTAAGAAAATGATCCATTCACAATAGAATAGAAAGAATAAACTTCTTAGGAATAAAGTTAACCAAATAAGTGAAAGACTTGTACACTGAAAGTTACAAAACATTGATGAAGGAAATTAAAGAAGACATAGATAAATGGAAAGGCATCCCATTTTCATGGATTGAAAGAATTAATGTTATTAAAATGTCCATACTACTTCAGAGCAATCTATGAATCCAATATGACCCCTTTCAAAAGTCCAAAGGCATTCTTTACAGAAATAGAAAAAAAAAATCCTAAAATTCATGTTCTGTTATAAATGCAAAATTTGTTATTCAAGGTAAATAATTTCTGGAGATGTAATATACAGTAATCTGACTGAAGTTAGCAATACTGTATGATGTACTTGAAGTTTGCTAAGAGAGTAGATCTTAAGTGTTTTCACCAAACAACAGCAACAACAACAACAGAAGGTAACAATGTGAGATGATTGATACCTTAATTAGCTTGATTGCTCACAATGCAGAAGTACATCAAAATGTCAAATCATTTACCTTAAATATTTAAAAAATTATGTTAATTATACTTCAATAAAATTGCGAGAGGCGAATGTCAAACCCAGTAAGAAAATGTGAAAACTCTAGATTGTCCCTCTTTGATAAAAGCTGCTTAAGGAATATGCAGTCTGCTTGTCCAACTCATTTTCTGAAAATCTAGCAAGTGCTCATGGTTATATCCAGAGTGTTTAATATGTTTCATTATAGGGGATTTCTGATGCATTATAGGTCTCATTTCACCTGTATAACTGTTTTTTTTTAATTGTTGTTAATAATTAATAGAAGAGAGAACATATACCCTGGCATTTTACTCTAGAGATTTAACCATATAATTACATATAATTTGCCCTATTTTAAAATATTTATAATATATTCATACTAAAGAAAAAGATCAAAAGTAAGAACTGTATGCTGAATGGTAAATCCTGCTAGAATAAAGAGAATAAAAACTCATGAGAGAGGTGACTGGGTGGCTCAGTCGGTTAAGTATCCAACATTGGCTCAGGTCATGATCTCACAGTTCATGAGTTCCAGCCCTGCATGGGGCTCTCTGCTGTCAGCAAAGAGCTAGCTCACTTTGGATCATCTGTCCCTTTCTCTCTCTCTCTGCCCCTCCCCTGCTCATGCTTTCATGCTTTCTCTCTCTCTCTCTCTCTTTCTTTCTCTCTTAAAAATAAATAAACATTTAAATTTAAAAAAATTCATGAGAGTTTCCTGGCAGAATTTTTTTTTTGTCCTCATAAAGATGGGTAAGGGAGGCAGGAGAGATTTTGCTGTTTCTCTCTCTCCCTTTTCTTTTTTTCTTTCTTTTTTGTTTGTTGGTTGGTTGTTTTTGTTGCTTGATTGTCTCGGTAAAGTCCTGAGGAGATTGGCAGGCATCCTGGTGTGGAGAGGTGAGAGGAGCCCAGAAGAAGAATGCTCTACATGTTTTAGTCTCTAAAGGGACTTGTGTGTCGGAACTGGCTGGCTTCCCAAATCCCCTGGAACTAGCTGGAGGCTGTGAAGTTGCTAGCATGATTTCTGATAACCAGGACCAGTCTGCATAAGACTTAACATATAACTCAATTCATTTCCAAGCTGATTTTGACTATCATTCCCGTGCTTATTAAAATATACTTTCTCTGATCTGAGCTACTGTGCCAAGAAAGACCTGCTCACTTCCTCTTGCAAATGTGTCCTAGAGCTTCAGTATCACAGAGTGTCAAAGGAACTGCGTGTTTGTTTAATGTGGCATTAATTAGAAAATCAGATAGTATTATCATTCTCTCTAGTTCCTATTCCTAAATAGCTGAGACTGAAGCTAGCTAGAGATGATCAGTAGAGTCCCAGTCCCAGAAAGTTTCTTCTATCTTTCTGCCTCTGTGTTAAACTATAGATTAGCCATCATAATCATGAATACCTTGTAAAGTCCTTCATCGACAACTGAATACGTATGGTTGCCCTCGCCATCTAACCCATGCCAGCCTCTGCTTTCTTTTTCTTAGCACAACCAAGCTCCTTTACATTTGCTAACATTTAGCATTGGCTAACTCTATTTCCTGTCTTGCCAATCATTCCAGACACTTAGAGTTTCTAGCTGTAATTACCAGTGGCCTTCCTCTTGCAAATTCCATGGACGCTTTTCAGTCTTCGACTTACTTGACCACTTAGCTGTATGACCTTGAGGATCGCCGGTATCATGATGAAGTAGAAATCGTTCAAAATTTGAAATGTGGCGGGACTAGGTTTCAACTGTGGGGGTTTTAATTCCAGAGTGATCTGGAGCAAGACTGTACTTTTTTGGGGGGTAGTTGAGTTTTATGACTCGAAGAGGAGTGCAGTACAAAGATAACTAACTTTAGGACTGTAGACAGTGTGTAAAGGTTTAGCGCAGTTACCTGCTTCTACTAACTGTACAATACCGCTTATTCCCATCTTGAAGCCTCACCACATATTTTATCAGGTCTTCTACTTTTCTATTGATTTTTTTTTTTGTCTAAGTTATGGTGTTTCCGTAGGCTTCCATGTTCAGTCCCCGTTCTTCTCATTATACACTCACTCTGAGTGTTCTCTACTGTGCTCATGCTTTAACCGCCACCTAATTTCTAAGAATTTTCTAAAGTATATTTTCAGCTTAAATCTTATCCCCAAGATTCAGACAACTGAAAATCGCCACTTTGATATCCCATAGGCACCTCTAATTTAGAGCATCACCTTCCCTAAAACCTGTTCCTCTTCTTTATTCTTGGTTTCTTTGGACGCTACCACTATCTACACTGTGACCTAAAAGGAGACATTTGTGAATTATTGACATTGCTTCTCCTGAGCTCTACCATTATATAAGTCTTTCAGTTTAACAACTCACCTTCCTAATATTTTTCACATCTCCCTTTTCTTTCAAAGTGTTTTATCTCTCTCTCTCTCTCTCTTTTTTTTTTTTTAGTCTAGGTCCTCGTGACTCACATGGACCACAGCTGCAGTCTTATAAGTGGTGTTTCTACCTTTATTTGTCTCTCTTAATTCTATCCTTCACAGCCTATCAGGATGATGGTAGATGGCAACATTCCTTCTTTTCTTAAATGTTGTCAATGGCTCACTGTACATTGCTGAAGATGCCATGTATTTCTGGCTTCTGTCCCTTTGCAAATGCAGTTTCATTTGTCTTTCCCAGTTTGCCTGAATGACTTCCATTCTTTCCATGTTTAGTTCTAGCATCACTTGCATTACGTAGTCACTGGCCATCATATTACCAATCCTCTATGGCCCCCAAATATTTTCCTATACCTCTCTAGCAGCCTTTAATAAATCTGTCACATTATGTGTTCTGCTTGCCTATTAGATCATGAGCTTTATGAGGGCAGGGAACATCCTTCATTTGTATGTGTTCTCAGCACTTGGCAAAATCTGGCCCACACGAGGGACCATAAGATATTTGTTGACATGAATTGAACTAAACTTCATCTGCCCAATAAATTCTATGTTAAGAATTATTTCACAAAGCCATTAGTCAGTAAAATGATACTAGATAGTCTGATTTACAATAAAAATTTCTGTTTACGGTTATTTTTTAAATCCTTATATGAGATTATCTTGAAATAGAATAAGGTCACATCTCTTTCTTTTTAAATTTTTTTATTCTTGGCTTCTCATCAACATTCATTTATGTTGGCATGAGCAAGCAATTTCTCCCTTCATATTCATTCTGTCGCTCACTAACATTCTAATTATGTTTATACCATCCTATATTTTTCTAAATTTACCAAGGAATTCGATTGTAACCAATGAAGGAAAACAGTCTTTCCTACTGAAATCTGAACCAACAGTATGAACCTTAGTGACTTTGGGTCAACCATTCTGCCTTTTAGACTAGAATACTCAATCAGCAATTGTAAAATCATGGTCCACAAATACTGTTTGTTCGAAACAATGCTGGTCCATAGACTGTTTTAAAAAATATCTTTGGGGAGCTGGGCGGTTCAGTTGGTTGAGCAGCTGACTTTGGCCCAGATCGGAATCTCATGGTTCATGGGTTTGAGCCCTACTCAAGTCAGGATATCATGGTTCGTGGGTTCAAGCCCCATGTCAGGCTTTGTGCTGACACTGCAGAGCCTGCTTCAGATTCTTTGTCTCCCTTTCTCTCTGCCTCTCCCCCACTTGCTCTCTCCCTCTCTCTCTCTCTCTCTCTCACTCTCTCAAAAATAAATATTATGAAAAATTTTTAAATAAAAAATTATCTTTCATTATAACACTGAAAAATCAGAAACTTTCTATGAACAAATGTAGATTTTTGGCTTTCCCCAAAACTTAGAAGATCTGGTAATAGTAAATGCATATTCCTGCTTAACAACAACCCATGTGGGTTGAACAGCAAATGACCCATTTGTGAGAGTTTGTACCACACTATGGACCTCCCCCCACCCACTTTTCTTTTACACACAGTGGTTCCTGAAAGCATTGCAATTCTCTAACCAACCTATTTTTCATAGGTGTTGACCTTGGTCTGGGAGACAGTGCTGATCTTAGATGCATGGAAGTTTCTAGATTTGTGAGCTCAGGAATTCAGAAGGTGACAAAAAAAAAAAAAGAAAGAAAGAAAAGTATGCCTAGAGAGTTTGATCAAATTGAGAGAATTGGCATCCCTGAAAAACAGAAACTTCTAAGTGGTGTGAAAGTAATACAGTTAAGCATATTTTTTACTATAAAACCAAAACAAGTAGGAATATACTTGATAGCCACCTAAATGGTGAAAAGTTGAGGACAGATTTTCAAAGCATTAAATGGGGATTTATCCACCTGATCTCTATTAGTGTTAATGAGAACCACACTGCTCAGTGCTTTGAATATTCCTTGTAGGTGTTTCTCTATGAATATTTATGTAATCAGAAGTAAAATGCACAGCTAAGTATAACCCAGATAGATATTATTGAATTATAGCAGAGTTTCAAAATTTTCTAAATTCCAGTTTAACTTAGAAGCATTTCTTTTTAAGCGAAAGAAAATTGAGGGAACATTATAGTGCTGCATTTTGAAGAGATTGGATTAAAAGTAAAAATGTTGGGTTAAGTTTCACTTCTGACACTTTGTCCTTAGCCTCTCTGAGCCTCAGCTTCTTCAGCTGTAAAACAGTTATATTAACTGACCTTTCTAATCTCAGGATTGTTGTGGGACACCTGTGAGATTATATGAGGGAATGTGTTTCATAAATTTTAAAAAAGCATATATAAACTCTAGATTTTGCTATTTAGTCAGTAGACATTGTAACAGATATAATCCTTTCTCTGCTTATTTTCACAGCTCTTGTCTTCCTCTGTACCTACATTTCTCCTGTTTTCTATGATGGCTAGTGAGGGATTGACCCTTATTCTTTTAGGGTTGTGGAGTGTTCTATCATACTGAAGCCTGGCCTCATCCACTTGACCACTAGCCTGCTGCCTAGATGTCCTGAATATGTTTCTCATCACTCATTTTAATTAAATAATTCTTAATTTACTTTTATATTTGAAATTGAGTGCTAACATTATATCTAGAAACCATTAGCTTCACTCTTCAGGTACTAAGTTAGATCTTTTGCATTGTATTTTAATAATTTCAATCTAGGAGGGTCTATTGGCTACAGTTGGATATAGAGGTAGATAGTACTGACTTGAAATTACTGCATCAGTGAGCATGTCATTCTGAGGGCTATTAATTATCAGATCAAAGCACTGTGAGTCAATGTGCCTTCATGGTCAAAACGTGGATTTAAGAGTAAGTCGCGTTTCTCACTCCAGGGGAATTGCCATCTCCTAAGAGAAGTATTCAACGCTGATATTGCCCTTCACCTTTCCAAGACACAAAAACACTGTATAAAATATAATACTAGTGGAAAAAAGATGGATGCTGGTGTTTTTACAGTCTTTCATTTACTTATTCATCAGCAAACACTTATCAGGCAAATGTGACTGTGAAAGGACCACGAGAAGGCAAAAGCGGAAAATAGTTGCTGCTTTCAGAAGCTTATGTTCTAGGAAAGGAGATGGAAGTCCATCAGAACAGCAAGGGGAAATATTCCTGATCCAGGGATTTGGGGGAACAAAAGAAATCCCATGGAAGGACCCCAACCTGGCTTTGGTTGGTAAGAGAAGACAACCCAGGGTAGGTGCCACCTGAGGTAAGTCCTAAAGGGTGGGAAATCCCAACCTAAATGGGCAGTGGGATCTGGGAAAGGATAAGTTAGCCACATTCTGGATCTTACAATGCTTAGAAAAGCAGAAATCTACATGGAGCGGTTAAACTCTTTAAATAAACTCTAGAATTGATTTGATGGGGAACAGACACACCAATCTAAAATATGCGCCGGCTGATAATTAAGCAACAGGAAAAGAATCAATTACCATGTCAGACAGTGTATCATCAGAGGTCTAAGCCTGTCTCTTAGTAAGGTTGGGAAATTGGATACAACTCTTAAAGATCTAGAGATTATCAATGTGGAAAACACTTAATATTGTAGTTGCTATCTCTGAGATGCAGTGAATTTTTAAAATTAAAGTGTAATTAACATACAACGTCATATTAGTTTCAGGTGTACAATATGATGATTCAACATTATAAATTGCAACTCTAAAGAATTAAAAAGAGGTGGCTCTGTCAGTCTGGCGTCTGACTCTTGATGTCAGCTCAGCTCATGATCTCACTGTTCATGAATCTGAGCCTTGCGTTGGGCTCTGTGCTGACCTGGTGGAGGAGCCTGCTTTGGAGGCTGTCTCTCCCCCTCTATCTGCCCCTTCCCCACTTGGTGTGCCGTGTGCATGCGCGCACCCTCTCCCTCTTGCTCTCACTCTCCCTCTCAAAATAAATACACTTAAACAAAAAAAGAATTCAAAAGAAAGTAGCATAAAGTAATACTGTGTACTGAAATACATGTGAAGTGAATATAAAATTAAATTTAATATACTTACAATTTAAGATGGATACTTTATCTCTGACATAACTTTAACCATTGGGATGATTGGGATACTGTTTAATTTAATTTCTGTCTGTTGAGGTAGCGAATCTTGAGATATTTTTTATGTAACAATTTTGTGTATATTTTAACAACTTGTAATGCAAAGTAATTCAATACTCTGCATAGTAATTTGTTACCACTGTATAAGTACTATTTCATTTCAGTGTAATATAATTTTAATTATGAAAATTAAGCTTTTATCTACTTCCATCTGGTTTTCATTTCTTCATTTTTAGTATGAGATCCCTTCATAAATATTATGTAATTCATCTGTGGTTCCACTAAAATGTCTAGTTTTACTCTAACAAATGGAAGATCAGATGGTAGTCTTAATATATGCATTCTGTTTCTTCTCATCTTGTATGTCATTAGTGAAAATAAGGATGGTTGTGATGTATAATGAAAATGCAGATTCATGACATGATTAGCTTGATGTAAAACAAATTTTAAAGTGCCCCAGGCTTTAAAGGCATTAATCTGGATCTGTGCCCATGTTGTGTATACAAAGTGCTTTTTATATTATAAGAGCCTAGAATCAACCTGTTAACTAAAATACCAATAAATCCCCGAGTGACACATGGAGGAAGACAATTATAAATGGCGTCTGCATACCAGAGCATGTGTGGTGGGGGCAGTGTATGAGTGTGTGTGTGTGTGTGTGTGTGTGTGAAGAGAACTCGAAGGGAGGAAATATTCAAAGCAATTTTACAACCAAAGTGTCAATGTGTCTGCAGGACTAATACAGGTGTAGAACCTTGGCTCTGGAGATAATACCATTAGAATAATTTTTTTTGAGAGAGAGAGAGAGAGAGAGAGAGAGAGCGCATATATGTGAGCAGGGAAGAGGCAAAGGGAGAAGGAGAATCTTAAGCAGATTCCATGCCCGGCGTGGAGCCAGACATGGGGCTCAATCTCATAACTGTGAGATCATGACTTAGGCTGAAATCAAGAGTCCGATGCTCAACCAACTGAGCCACCCAGGAGCCCCAAGAATAAATTTAATAAAAGATCTTTACCTTAGCCCTGATAAAAATGAATTCCAGTTTTTTGCTACCTTTCAAAAAACCCAAACCTTGCCAATCTAGTTGCTCCTAAATCATTGTGCCTTGTCCCAGGCCTCAACCTGACCCTTTCTCTTCCTTCTTTCTCCTGCATTTTCCCAACATCCTCATGTAGCCAATTTCCAGGCCCGTGTAAAATAGCACACGGGGTTAAGGGAAGTTTCATCTCACGTTGGCAGGGAGAAGATTGAGCAATCTTATGGACTGGGGATAAAGCAGCATTGGTGGTAGAAAGAATTTTCTTTCCTTCTGTTTTTGTTCCCACTGAAATTTATCTGAAGGTATACTATGGCCCTAATTTGCTCTTTTTAAATTTGGTATCTAACTGAAGATTTCAAGGACATTTCCAATGACAGTGACAAAATGAAAAAAGGCGTCTTGAGGAAAAGCATGTGTGTCCAGGGAAACTACAGGCCGTTTAGGGCTAGAGTGTGAAGGGCAAGCAGGTGGTCCTGGGGCACAGATAAGAGAAGCAGACTGCAGGCTAAGAATATGAGTTTTCTTGGCACAGACTGCACTTGAAGTGTTTATGGACATAAGATTATGAGAGGAGGGGGACCAGGGTGATGCTGAGCTGAAGTCTTATAGATGGTAGGAGGTGGAAATTCCAGGAACAGGGAACAACACAAAAATGTGAACATGTAGGTTGGGTTTGGGAACTACTTGCATCTCTGAACGGCTAGAAGGAAGCAGGTGTATGCAGCAAATGAGGGCTCCAGGCTGGAGAAGGAGGCTTACGCTGGCCCATCCAGAGCCTCTGCGAAAAGCTGGAGAGTTCACATTTCACCTTCAAGTCTATGAAGAATTTTTCAATGACAGAGATGATGAAATTTGCATTTTATGAGGACAGTCTGGCAGTATGGTCAGTACTGTGAGTAAACTGAGTTTGGAGCCTAGAAGATGTCATCTGCTAGGGACAGTGCTGTTACAATTGATGCACGACTCCGAGGTGAATTCAAAGTTGACTGTATCTTCCATAACTCACCGTATCCTGCTTCCAAGCACATGGGAGCAAGACAAAAACTAACAACTACAACAGCAACAACAAATATCTCTTAGATAAATAGGTGATCCTTTCAAAGCATAAGCCCCAACAGATAGTTTGAATTCTGTGGCACTCCTTTGCTTCTCCCTGGGGTGATCTATGTGCCTGGTGGTCTATTCACATGCCAACTTGGCCTTTGGGTAGCTGTAGCTATTGCTCCTCTCATACACGTGCCATGCTGGGTGTTGTCTATAGCCCATGCAGAGATGTCCTTCTCCTCTTGATCTCTATGAACCCTGCTTGGAAGGGGGCCCAGGCGTGGTTGGTCCTGTGTTGTCCAGTCCAGCATCATGCTAATTCCTTCTCTTCAAGTGGTTCATCCCCACAGTGGCCTCCAATCTCAATGACCCATCTGTGGCCTCCTCATTGTCACAAAAACCTCTACTTAGCCCATCAGGTTTCTCAGCACTTTCACGTCCCCATTGGAGACCCAGGAATTCTTGGCTGCCTTCTGTCTGCCATATGGGGGTTGGTTTTCATGCCTGAGGAAAAGGCTTTTGTATATAAGAAGGAATTTGCATATTCCCATGTGTTTTAATATAGTGGTTTATCACACACTTTACAAACCTTGTTTTACTTATGAATCTGCTTATTTGTCACAAAGTAAGAAAAGTTACTTTCGCTTATTTGTTTAGTTTAATTAACTCACAGATTTAACCAGTTGGATCTTATTTAAACATTAACTGCACTTCATTAAATTCCCTTAGCCATTTCAAATTATGATCTCTGGTCTACGATTTTAGGATGTGGGAAAAGTTTCTGAAATTCTAAAAAGTCAACAAAGAATATGCAGAGCAGCCCAATGATAATAAAATACCTTATTTCACTGGCCTTCAAATTTTAAAATATTAACAGTAAAAGCTTCTGTTTCTTAAACATTTTGTATCTTTATTGTAAGATCTAACCCCTATCTACTTATTTACCTTTTAAAATGGATTTTTTAAATTCCTGGAGTTATGATAATCTTACTAAATCCTAAGGGAATTCCAGGCAAGGCTACTGGTTCCTGGTTATTGACAATTTGACAAATTTGGTTGAGGCATGGGACCTAGTTCTACCTTCTAAAAATTCAAACCTGAGCCTGTGATTTAGGCGTGGTCCTCCTTCTTAGACCCGTCTCCTTTTGAGCCTGAAAAGCCTTAATGAGTTGCATTAATTTCCATTTCTAACAACGAATGCCCAGAACTGGAAGGCTTTTTTCTCTTTCCTTTCCTGTCCTAAAGGGGCTTCCCTTACATCATATCTTCCCTTATCCCTAGCCTCAAAGTAATCTAATGGGAGAACGACTTTGGAGAGATGAAGGAAGCCACAATTGCTGAGAACGGAAAATTTATCAGGACCTATTTCAGGTTTCTAAAAATAGGTCTGTGTTATCAGAGATGGTGCTTTGGTTATCACTGCATATAGATATATAGTAATTGAAGTATAGAAGGGAATGAGGTCGCACGGGAGAAAATGTCTGAGAGAACATGGAGTTTAAGAGGAAATGGAGTCAGTAGAGAAAAAGCAGCCTTCAAAAGTGACCAAGATGAAAGAGTGAGACAAATGAAGGGAAGAGTATCAAAAGAGAGTTATGTGGCAAGGGCGAGCATTTCAAGGAGGAAATGTGCAGCAATGTGAGATGCTATAACCAAGACTAAGCTAAGATGCAACACTCATCACACAAAAAGAAAAATATTGCATGATTCTACTTATATGAGGTAACCTAGAAAAGTCTAATTCATAGAAACAAAGTAGAGTGGTGGTTGCCAGGGACTGGGGGAAGAGAGAAATGGAGAATGAATGTTTAATGGGTACAGTTTCAATTTGGGAAAACAAAAATATTCTGGAGATGGTTGGTGGTGATGGTTGCACGACACGGTAAATGTACTTAATGCCACTGAATGGTACAACTGAAAATGGTTAAAATCACAAATTTTATGTTATGTGTATGTTACCATAATAAAAAAAATATGCTACAGTTAAGACAATTAAGATGAAAACAAAAATGTGTGCATTAGTTTTGGCAATATACATGTGATTGGTAACCTTTGCAAGAGGAGCTTCAGTGCAGCAATGGGTATTTGTTGCTGTATTACAAACCATCCCATCATTTCATTTGCTCATGATTCTGCGGACTGGCGAGGCTCAAGCTGGTGGCCCTTCCACTGGTGCTGCTTGGAGTCTCTCCCAACTGCGGTTAAAATACCAACAACATTTTTCATAGAATTAGAGCAAGTAATTCTAAAATTGGTATGGAGCCACAGAAGACCCTGAAGAGCCAAAGCAATCTTAAAAAAGAAGAACAAAACTGGAGGTATCACAATCTGAGATTTTAAGATGTACTGCAAAGCTGTAGCAATCAAAACAGTATGTTACTGGCACAAAAATAGACGTATAGATCAATGGAACAGAATAGAAAGCCCAGAAAAAAAAGCCCACAATTAGATGGTCAATTAATCTAAGGCAAAAGAAGGAAGAATATGCAGTGGAGAAAGATAGTCTCTTCAACAAATGGTGCTGGGAAAATTGGACAGCAACACACAGAAAAAGGAAACTGGACCACTTTCTAACACTATACACAAAAATAAACTCAAAATGGATTAAGGACCTAAATGTGAGAACTGAAACCATAAAAGTCCTAGAAGGGAGTACAGACAGTAATTTCTCTGACATCAACTGTAGCAACATTTTTCTAGGTACGTCTCCTCAGGCAAAGGGAATAAAAGCCAATGTGAAGTATTGGGTCTATATCAAAATAAAAAGCTTCTGAATAGCAAAAGAAACTATCAACAAAACTGTAAGACAACCTACTAAATGGAAGAAGGTATTTGCTAATGTCATATCTGATATAAGGATAATATCCAAAATATATAAAGCACTTATAGAACTCAACACCAAAAAATCAAATAATCCAATTTAAAAATGGGCAGAAGACATGAACAGGCACTTCTCCACAGAAGACATACACATGGCCAACCAACACATGAAAAGATGCTCCACATCACTCATCATCAGGGAAATACAAATAACAACCACAATGAGATACCACCTCACAACTGTCAGAATGGCTAAAATAAAAAACACAAGAAACAAGTGCTGACAAGTATGAGGAGAAAGAGAACCCTGATGCACTGTTGGTGGGAATGCAAACTGGTGCAGCCACTGTGGAAGACAGTATGGAGGTTCCTCAAAAAACTAAATATAGAATTACCATATGACCCAGTAATTCCACTACTGGATATTTACCCAAAGAATACAAAAACACTAATTCAAAAAGATATAGTGCCCCCCCCATATTTACTGAAGCATTATTTACAATAGCTAAATTATGGCAGCAGCCCAACATGCCCATTGGTAGATGAATGGATAAGGATGTGGTATATCTATCTATCTATCTATCTATAGATACCTATAGATATCTATAGGTATACATATACATATAGGCCTATATGTATATGTACATATACATATAGGCCTATATGTATATATACATATAGGCCTATATGTATATGTACATATAGGCCTATATGTATATGTACATATACATATAGGCCTATATGTATATGTATATATGTATATATACATATACATATATATATATACCTATAGATATCTACAGGTATCTATAGATAGATAGATAGATAGATAGATAGATAATGGAATATTACTCAGCCATAGAAATGAATGTGGTCATTTGCAACAACATGAATGGATCTAGAGAATATAATGCTAAGTGAAATAAGTCAGTCAGAAAAAGATAAATACCATGTTATTTCATTCATGTGGAATTTAGCAAACAATACAAATGAACAAGGGGAAAAAGAGAGAAACCAAAAAATGGACTCTTACCTATAGAGAATAAACCATCAGAATAGCTGATAGCTACCATAGGGGTGGGACATAGGTGAAAAGGTAAGAGGATTAAGGGTACACTTAAAAAAAAATGGTGGCTGGAGCTGAAATGTCCAAGATGGTTTTGTTCTCATGTCCAGTACCTTGGTGGGATGATTGGTAGACTGGGACTTCTTGTCCACCACATGGGTAGCTTGGACTTCCTGAATGGTGGTTATATTCAACGAGTCAGCGTTCCCAGAGGACAAGCCCCAAGGTGCAAGTACAATTCTCTGCTTGCATCATCCTTACTAATGTTTCATTTGCCAAACCCAAAATTAGTCTTTTGGGGAGGCATGGTTCAATGGGAGCCACCAAAGTAACAGCCTACTATGTTGAGACAGAAGCCAGCCATAGATGAGAGGTAGGCTAAGAAGAAAAGAGGAGTGAAGACATTTACATAAGGCTGGTGAGTATGCAGAAACATGAACGAATATACAGCCACAGAAGTGAGCATAGCATTCTGGGATGACAAAGGAGGCTGGTGAGGTGTGAGTGAGTGGGGGAGGGGATGTGTTACATACTTTGACTAGATAGTAATGAAGACTTTCAGTTCACTTTCTATTATTTAGATTGTAATTATTCAGGCTCTTTGTGTTTATGTCATGTTATTGTATGAGCAAGAAAGCAGAAAGAAGAAATGAATGAAGATGAAAGGCAAATCAGTGGTGTTTATTGTTTATGCGGAGAGACTGGAGTCATCTTTAATTTCTTTCTTTGCCTCAAACCCACATCCAATCTGCAAGTCCTATTGGGTCTAATTCAAAAATATGCCCTAAATCTGACGACATGTCATCATCTCCCTAGATAAAACCCTAGTCTAGATTACCACCACTTCTCACCTGGAGTATTGCAACAGCACCCTTTGTCTGCCTGCCTCTCTTCTTGCTGTCCTCTTGTCTTCCCTCCACACAGCAGCCAGAGGGATCGTTCTTAAATGTAAATCAGACAGTAAATCAGACACTGTTCTGGTCAAAACTCAATTATAAAATAAAATAAAACAAACAAAAAACATTGCTAGTAATTTATATTCTGCCAAGAATAAAATCCGAGCTCTTTAACTGGGCTACAGTACCCCATGCTCCATACCCAACCCGGGTCCTGGTCTCTCCTTCTTGTCCACTGTCCTCCACAATTCTTTCTTCCCTGCTACTTGTCAAGCTTGCTCCCTTTGAACTTGCTGTTTCTTTTCCGTGGACCACATCCCCCCCACCTCAAGTTTTTACAAGTCTATCACATCTTTTTCATTTTGAGTTTTAAAATTCATTTTGTTTCATTTTAATTTTTATTCAAGTGAAATTGATACACAGTGTTGTATTAGCTTTGGGTGTACAATATAATGATTCAACAATTCTATATATTATTCAGTGCTCATCCTGAGAAGTGCTCTCTTAATTCTCTTTATTTAGTTCACTCATCCTCCCATCCCCACCTCCCCTGTGGCAACCACTGGTTTGTTCTCTGTATTTAAGAGTCTGTTTTTTTTTCTCTTTTTTCTTTTTTTTTGTCTCTTTTTTTTCTTTGTTCATGGTCTTAAATTCCACGTATGAGTGAAATCATATGGTATTTGTCTTTCTCTGAGTGACTTATTTCTCTTAGCATTATACCCTCTAGGCTTATCCATATTGTTGCAAATGGCAAGATTTCATTGAGTGTATATATATATACATATATATATGTATATATATATATTCATATATATATTTCATTGTATATATATATATGAATATATATATACACAAAATTGACTATTGTAAATAATGCTGCAGTAACCATAGAGGTGCATATATATACTCAAATTAATGTTTTTGATTTTGGGGAGTAAATACTCACTAGTGGACTTACTGGATCATAGATAATTCTATTTTTAATTTTTTGAGAAACCTCCATACTATTTTCCACAGTGACTGCACCAATTTACATCCCCACCAACAGTGCAGGAGGGTTCCTTTTTGTCCACATCCTTGTCAACACTTGTTTCTTGTGGGTGTTTTGTTGTTTTTTTTTTTTAATTTTAGTCATTCTGAGAGGTGTAAGGTGATATCTCATTTTGGTTTTGATTTGCATTTCCATGATGATGAGTGATGTTGAGCATGTTTTCATGTGTTTGTTAGCCATCTATATGTCTTCTTTGGGAAAATCCACTTAGGTCCTCTGCCCATTTTTTAATTGTGTGTGTGTGTGTGTGTGTGTGTGTATGTGAGTCATATAAGTTCTTTATATATTTTGAATATTAACCCCCCTTCAGATATATCATTTGCGAATCTTTTCTATTCAGTGGGTTGCCTTTTGTTTTATTGATGGTTTCTTTCACTGTACAAAAGCTTTTTGACTTGGTGTAGTCCGAATAGTTTAATTTTGCTTGCATTTCTGTTGCCTGAGGAAACATATCTAGAAAAATGTTGCTATAGATGATGTCAGAGAAATTACCTTCTGTACTATCTTCTAGAATTTTTATGGTTTCGGGTTTCACATTTACATCCTTAGTTCATTTTGAGTTTACTTTTCTATGTACAGTGTGACAAAGTGGTCCAGTTACATTCTCCTGTATGTTGCTGTCCAATTTTCCCAGCGCCATTTGCTGAAGAGACTAATTTCTCTATTGTATATTCTTGCCTCCATTGTCATAGATTAATTGGTTATCTAATCAAAGGTTTAATTCTGTGTTCTCTATTCTATTCCATTGATCTATGTGTCTATTTTTGTGCCAGTACCATACTGTTTTGATTACTAAAGCTTTGTAGTATAACTTGACATCAGTAATTGTGATTCTTGATTTGGGGTCTTTTGTGGTTCCATAAAATTTTAGGATTATTAGTTCTTGTTCTATGATAAATACTGTTGGTATTTTGATAGGAATTACATTAAATCTGTAGATTGTTTTGGGTGGTATCAACATTTTAACAATATTTATTCTCCCAATTCATGAGCCTGGATTATGTATATTTTCTGTCATCTTCCATTTCTTTTATCAATGTTCTACAGTTTTTGGAGTAAAGACGTTTTTACCTCTCTGGTTAATTTATTCCTGGGTATTTTATTATTTTTGATGCAATTGTAAATGGGATTGTTTTCTCAATTTCTCTTCCTGCTGCTTCATTATTAGTATATAGAAACGCAATACGTTTGTGTATATTAGTTTTGTATCCTGTGACTTTCCTGAATTCATTTATCGGTTCTAGTAGGTTTATGGTAGAGCCTTTAGGGTTTTCTGTATATAGCGTCACATCATCCACAAAAGTGAAAGTTTTACTCTTCTTTACACATTTGGATGTTTTTATACCTTTTTCTTTCTAATGACTGTAGTTAGGACTTCTAGTACTATGTTGAATAAAACTGGTGAGAGTGGACATCCTTGTCTTGTTCCTGATCTTAAAGGAAAAGCTCCTAGTTTTCCACCATTGAGTATGATGTTAGCTGTGCATTTTTCATATATGGCCTTTATTATACTAAGGTATGTTCCCTGCAAACTTGGTTTGTTGAGAGCTTTTATCATGAATGGATGTCTTAAGATGATCATATGGTTTTTATCCATTCTCTTTTAATGTGATATATCACGTTGATTGATTTGTGAATATTGAACCAACTTCACATGCTAGGACTACACACGCTTGTGGCTACTGAATGATTTTTTTAGTGTATTGTTGCATTAGGTTTGCTAAGATTTTGTTGAGGATTTTTGCATTTGTGTTCATCAGAGATATTGGCCTGGAGTTCTCTTTTCGTGTGTAGTGTTTTTATCTGGTTTCGGTATTAAGGTAATCCTGGCCTCATAGAATGAATTTGAGCATTTTTTTTCCTTTTCCATTTTTTGGGATAGTTTGGGGAGAATAGGTATTAACTCTTCTTCAAATGTTTGGTAGAATTCATCTGTGAAAGCATCTGGTACTGGACTTTTGTTTGTTGAAAGTTCATTGACTACTGATTTAATTTCATTGCTGGTAATCAGTGTGTTCAAATTTTCTATTTCATCTTGATTCAGTTTTGGATGGTTGTGTTTCCAGGAATTTATCCGTATTTTCTAGGTTGTCTAATTTTTTGGCACATAACTTTTCATAATATTCTCCTATACCCTTTGTATTTCTGTGGTGTTGGTTGTTATTTCTCCTTCATTTCTGATTTCATTATTTTTTTGAGTCCTCTCTCTTTTTTTTTTTATAAGTCTGGTTAAAGTCACCAATTTTGCTTGTGTTTTCAAAGAACTGGCTCCTGGTTTCATTTATCTGTTCTGTGTGTGTGTGTGTGTGTGTGTGTGTGTGTGTGTGTTTAAGTCTCTATTTCTGCTCTAATCTTAACTATTTCCTTTCTTCTACTGACTCTAAGCTTTGTTCTCTTTTACTAGCTCTTTTAGTCTACCACCTTTTCATTCTCTATGCCTCAACTCACGCGATACCTCCTTAAAGAGGCTTTTCTCTGCTAATTAACATAACGCCCACCTCTTCCCCCATGTCCCTTTCTACCAAATTTTACCTGAAATATTTCCTAGTACTTGTCAATAAGTAATATACATACAAAGGATTAGGAAAATGTCTGGGGTTTTTTTCATGTTTATTTTAATCAAAATTATATATAGATAATTTTGTAAGCCAAATAATCTATAAAAATTATTGTGGAGAAGAGAGTCTTCTACTTAACTTTCATCTTTCTCTGCCTTTCCCAGATAAAATCACTTCTAACTTTTCACCTGAATCTTGCTATATTGTTCCTTGTTAATTTTTTTTTTTTCATTTTTAGGTGTTACCTATTGACTTGTCACTGTGGAAGACAAACATTGGCTCCTTTTTCCTGGCCCTCCCACCCAGCATATACAAACAAAAATTTTGCCAGTTTTGCTATCCTCCCAATATGGTTATTTCCTGATTTTTATTAGATGATTTTTGACATTTACATCACTCCATCTACATGTATGCTCTGTACAACAGCTGTATGTAGTATTCTATAATGTCTTTTAATAATTCAATTTCATATTCTCCCAAGATTGTTAAACTCTTCTTTCCATATGTTCAGATGTATCAACTCTTCTATCAATTTTTTCATCTTGAAAACTCTTGGTGCCTTCTGACCTCCTCTTTGGACCGCCATGCCTGGGGCAGAGCTATGATCCTAGAAATTCTCTTTATTACCAACACCAGGGATTCGAGTCTTTCTTTTTCCTGTTTGGTTTATTTATTTCATAAAGGAGGGTTGGCTCCCAAGTTTCAATAGAGCCTATTTTCTGTTAGCTTCCTGGGAAAAGATAACGTGGGAAATAAACTTTTTAAGACCCTCGTGTCTGCAAATATCCTCAACTTGATTTAAATGTCTTCAATTTTCTTAGTTGTTATCAAGTTTTTTAGGAAAAAAATTCTAAGTTGAGAATTATTTCTCCTTAAGAAATTTGAAACCACTGTTCTATTACCTTCTAGAAATACAGGTTTCAATTAAGAAGTCTGAAGTCATATGATCTATTTTGTCTGTGATCTATTTGTTTCTCTTTGCATGACTGTATGGACGACCTTTTCCCCAAGTGTTTTGAAAGGTGTCAAAAATGTCCACTGTCTTTTTAACAAAAAATTCATTTTATTGGGTATTCATTGAGCTCTTTCAGTCGGAAAACTCATATCCTAGGAAATTTTTTTCATAATATTCTCTTATTTTACTGTTAATTTTCTCTGCTTGTCTTCCAAAACTCCAGTTATTTGGATGTTGGACCACCACAGTTTCTTATATCTCCTCATTTCCTTATGGCATTTTCTGTTCTTCTCTCCTGTTTTCCAGCTCTTTTGCTCTATTCTCTGTGAATCTTCCTCAGTTTTATTTTTTCAAACCTTTTGAATCACACATTTCTGTTATTCTGCTTTTTATTTCTAAAGGCTCTTTTTGGTTGTTAGATGTTTCTCTTCTTTTTAAAAAAAAAATACCGTTATTGTTACTTTCCTATCTTGTTTCCTATTCTATTTCTCTGGGGATATTAATGAGGGTTTTTCCTTTTTGTTTTTCTTGCTTTAGCCTGACTTCTGTTTCTTCAAGTTGCTTTTCTCTGCTCATTTGGTTTCTACATTTCTTGCTAGAGCCTTTCCTCAGGCACAGATAACCCTTGACTGTTGGCTCCTATGTGCAAGTGGGGCACCTTAGAACTGTCCATTGTCTGGGGACTCATAAACTATAGTTTTTACTGGAGGGCAATTAGGCTGGGTCCTTTCTTTGAGAGACCCCAGGTGTGAGTTTCTCAAGTCTTTCCTCTTTGGCTGGTTAGAATTCCTAGTGAAAGTCTCTTTTTATCTACTGCCTGGATAACCTAGATTTAGCTATTCTAGGAATCTGAATGGGAAAAGGTTTAGTGGAGGGAAACAGGGGCAGTTGTCTCAGAATCCAGTGTGTCCCAGCATTCAGCATTCTGCAAACGGAATCCACCTGTTTTCAACATGGTACCCCTTCCTGAACACATTCCAGGCCTTCTCTGTCAGTCCAAGGGTGCTTGTTTTACTGACTGTGCAGAGTGGCAAAGTGAATCTAACTGCTTCTTACACGGATTTGTACCCTCCTCCTTTTTGTGCTTCTTTTTACTTCTACTTCCCAAAGTACTTGGTACCGCTAATTCCTGAGACGTCAGGGACTTTGGTGGTGCAAATTGGATTGCTTTTCAGCTTTCCTCACTGCCAGCTTGGGATTCAGCTTTCTTGGATCTGCTAAGCCAGTTGCTAATGGCCTGCCTATTTTTTCACCTCTATTTTTTTTTTTTACTGTTTTCTTATTAGCTGCCCTCCTCATACTTTATGCTTTATGCTTTAAAAATTCCATTTACTGTTGCTTTAGTAAAAGGAATTTACTAAAAATTCCATTTACTGTTGCTTAGTTTATAGAAAAAAAAAAGCAAAAATGAATGTATATGCCCAGTTGGCCACCTTTTAATTTATTTACGCTCTTTTATGCACACATGATAAGTAGGAATTCTCTCTGCTGGTTTACTGCTTCATCTCCTAGTGCCCACAGTACCTGGAACATGCTAGATGTGCATGATAAGTATTTGCCCAGTAACTGACTGGCTGACAGGCCCCCTAACTAGCTTGGTTAGTTAAATTTCGGAACGGCCTACAATCTCCAAAATTTTAAAATGACAATGTTGGAGCTCTATCTACAATGATGTATTTCTGAAAGGCAAAGATGTAGGATTTCTTTAAAGGTATTTTAATTCTATTATGTATCCCTTAAAATTTTTTATTAATCTTTCTGGAGTTTTCTATTGAGAATTCAAAAGGGAAACATGAACTGCTTTGGAGTAAAGTGTGCTTTGGGAGGAATATGTTAGGTAAAACTAAATGTGTCTACGATAGCTTCTTTTGAACTGAAACTTGACTTTGATTTCATCTTCCTGTCTCACTCAAACATATAGGCTCTGTGGATAGAGGGGTTTCAGCTCTCTTCCAATTTCTTAATTTCCTTAGAATTTTGTTATTTCCTATTGACAGGATGGCAAATTCTTGGCACAGATTCAATGACTTGATTTTGTTCTGTAAGGTATTTTAAATATATTTTGAACATGAGAATGAGATTAACTCCGCTATGATGATAATGCCCTGCCAGTCTACTTTAGAATTTCCGGGGGGGGGGGGGGGGGGCAAATATAATAATGTGTAAGGAAAATAAGGAAAAACATAGAAGCAAAAGAAACTCAGGGAAATCATTTTTCTTGTACAAACCAGGGCCATGTTCTGTCAAGTAGCCAAATGTGCTTGTATTAATTAATTTGAGTAACATTTACTGAGCACCTGCTTACTATGTGTACCTGCTTACTTTATGTACCTACTTATTATGTCTACTGTGTTAATATTAGAAACCCACCATGCCCTCATTCTACGCTTGCTTAATAAATTGATTTGAGATTCAGTTTTCTGTTGCTATTTTACTATCCATGGGAACTTTACCCGTGGCGTAAACATTTTTATCCCCATGCCAGTTTGGTAAGGTGCGTGACCTTCTTAAATCCATTTCATAGGTAGCTTGTTTACAGATTATAAGTTGAGAGCCTAACACAGAGGAATCCTGTGCTAAATGTAGAATTAGAACTTGAATCTTCAGTGCATTTTTGTTTGTTAGTCCAGTGAGTAGTACCCTTAGATACCAATAGATAAATTTTGGTGGTTCTACAAATTTAAGGAAAAGCACAGCATTTAAACTTTGAACAGTGATAGATATAAAACCCAAAAGTACAGAAAGATGTGGCATCTGGTGCTTCAGGAAGGTCTTAATGTGAAATATCTCATTTAAAATATCTTTTTTTTCAAAATAGGTCATTCATTGGTTAGTAATAGGCATGATTTGGAGAAACTGTAAGTAGAGAGCTGAGTGACGTGGGTCTTCCTTTTAAGTAGTCTTTGGTTATTCATCATGAATCAATTTATTTGTGGTGAATTGGGTTTGTTTTGTTTTGTTTCTCGTTATTTTATTTTTAATTGTATCGAATGCAGTGTCTCCCAAAAGAGACGTATCTACTAGTGACGGTACTGTAAATTTAAAACATAAAATCTGCATATCTAAAACACGCTCTTTTTCCTTTAGAATTTCTAAGTCATAGACACTCATTCTTTTAAAAAAGCCGGAGATTCTTGAACTGGTTTTCTGATTATTGTCTCGAATAACTTCTTGTTTTCCTCCTTTTTTTGTCTCGCCCCTCCCTTACTTCCCCTTACCCCTCTCATCACTCTCTGGTGGCGAGGAAGATCTGTCCTCTCAGGCAAGGGCGGGAAGGAAAGTGAACAGCTCTCCCAGGAGGCCAGAGCTAATGGGAGTTTTGTGGATCTTTCAGCAGGGCTGGTCAATGATAACCATGCTGTAGAGGTCTCTCCTACTGGCTCTCTGACCTCTTGGTAAACTATTTGTTTTTCCTTGTATTGATTAAAACACACACACACACACACACACACACGCACAACGAGCCACCCAGTCTATAGCTCCCTATCACCCAGGACATTGTTATAAAGAACTATAACATTTAAAATACACGAATTCAGAAAACTCCAGATCCTTGACTTGATTTTACTCTGCAATGCAGGTAAACCGATCACTGGTGATGTTCAAACAGAATCCTTGAAAGAAGCAGTGGATGCTTCCAGACTTCTATTTTTTGAAAGAACGTGAATCACAAATTGTTCAAAATCAGTAGAATACTCCAATTATTAAACCATGTGAAATGAGTATTCTTATTAATTGTGACCGTCTAAGGACTAAAACACGTTCATTTTTCTTACCATGTTGGTCCTTAAAAGGTACTCTCTTTCAGTATTTGAACAAACTGGAGTTATTGATTTCCTTAGTATATAATGCAGGGTCTATTTTTTTTCCTTACCATACAGCATTCTAAAGTAAAATTCAAGGATCCAAGGCAACTTGATTGCCTGCGGGTATGAATCTTTACAGTAGAGAGGAACCTCCAGGTTGTATACCTATGGACATTGCTTAATAAAAACATCTAGAATAATGGTGCTTCTGGTTTTGTTTCCAATAGCAATGTGATTGCAGCACAGTGTGGATTAGGTTACGGCTCCTTTGAATTCTGACCTTCTGTCTAAAACAGCTTTAGAGGTTACTCTTTTTTTCCGATTTGGGAGACTGGAGGGGGGAAAATGTTAATGCTGCTTGAAGGAAGAAAAAAATTCTCTAGGTTATTAAGTTTTGGTTTTTTATTTTTCCCCTTCCTGGCAATTCCTTTGTAATAATAATAGAGCTTCTTGATTCTGGATACTTAAACTATACCTCCAAATGCATAAGGACACTTAGAGTACATTTTGAATGTAATTATTTCCTCATGAACAAATCAAGTGTTTATGATGTAATAGCTATTAAGATCAAAGCATATCACATTGGATAACTGAAATTAGGAATACAAAGGGAAAGAAATGGATAGAACTGTAAAATAAGTTGTCCATATAATTGCTTGTGGTGGACTCAGACTCTTAGTGTCTCCTTTTTATTATAAAGAAAAAGTGGGGCATATTTATAATTCTTATTTTAGAATGGCAATTCACCTTTTTTGATAAGTATGAGGAAACTGTATCTCCTGGTTTGATCATTTCAGGTTTAAGGATTCATCATATTGTTTTCCCTATTGGTCACTTAATGTGTTTTTATTTTCGAACCTGCACCCTGACTTGCAATGTATAGTTGTACATAATCATATGTTGCATAGTGATTGTATCTATTCTATATTGAATGTATCATTTCGATATATATATCATTTCAACACATGACACACCTTTCTGGATTTATTAACTTTATTAGGTGTCCTTTTGCTCCAAAATGATGATACAGCACACAACACACCGATGTCCCAGTTGCCCAGTGTTTAGTGGGAACTTTGATGGGGTTAGAGAAATGAGGCAGATTCTAAAACAAATACCAGGGAGAGGGCGTATTTTTAAAACTCAGGATTCATACAGATAAATTGTCACGTTATTTGATAAAATAAATGAAGAATGTATAGAAAACGCCTCACATAGCGCCTGGCGTGCAGTAAGCACTCAGTAAATGTTAATTTCCTTTCCTGTTCCATGAGATAGTCATCGTTTCTGAAGAATTTAAAAACTGTGAACTCAGCTGTCGTGAAACCTGGAAAACACAAAACAAATTTCCAGATCCTCTTACATGTATTGGGAGGTGCTGACAAGATTGGTTTTGCCTATGGCTTTGAGAAAAAAAAAAAAAAGGTTTGAAGAGGAGACAAACCTGGGTTTTCTAGGTTACTTCATGTCAACAGAAATCCATTTTGAAGTGTGAGAAAGCAAAGGAGTTTATTGCTGAGAGTAAGCTTCCAAAACCAATTATTTACCTATTTTTGGCAGATGGAAGAAAAAGTAACTCCATTTGCCATTTCAGAAAATCAGTTGATTTTAAACTTGGAAACCTGGTATGTCATATTTTTTAAAGAACCTATATCATCCCATTCCCTTAAAAGTCTACCACTGCCCTTGTTATCATTATGTGTTTCAATAAGTGCACCTCAAAGTTTCTATTAAGAATAATAATATTTTAAAATAACATCCTATAGGCAGCCATTACTACAGAGGATAAGTTTCCCACCCTACATAAACAAATGTGATTATTCATATGTAATAGCCAATGTACTTATTAGAGGACCAGGAAATAGATTATATTTCCACATTGTGTTGTTATAAAGACTAGAATATTTATTAAAATAATTTTCCATGGTACAGTGAATAGTTAGTAATTGCCTCCTTAAATTTACTGTTAAAAGCTATTCATGTTGGAGTTTGAATGGAAAACATTTAGCAAAATACTGGTTGACATTCAGTTTGGCGGATTTAATATCATTCTTAAAATAAATAGAGGATGTTTTACTTGGTCGTGTTTCAGCAGAAGGCTACTGGGAGCAGGGCCCTCATTGTAGGTCTCGTGCCAGTGGGGAAAGAGGAGGTCATGGAAGTGACCACTCCAAATGCCAGCAAGGATCGTAACGCCAGCCATCCAGACATTGTTCCAATGGTTCCATAAAAAAGCCAGGAATGTAATGCCATGGCATGGGCCACGAGAAAGGAGAGTTATTTGGAAGCAAAGGGACCAGAAGTACAATCTTTTAGAATACTCTGACATTCCACTTTAAACAGTCTGAATCACAAAATGTTGATTTTATTGATCAGATATACTTGATTTTCCTAATGTGGAAGAAATAATAACCAGGATTTTACTTTTGAAGAGAAAGCATTGGTCTTTAAATGCTAATGATGTTTTCACAACTTACTATACCATTATTGTTGAGAAATAATCTGCTAAGAATAGTAGAAACGGAGACAACAGATGGTTGATAGTGAATAGCGTGCATCCTTAATTCTAAAATTATTAAAAGGTAAACACAAATAAAAGAAAAACAATGGCTGAATACCTCTCTTATTGGAAACTTCACAATTACTCAAGATCTTTATTGTTGTTACGGGAATGGAAAGAGGAAAGGAATACTTGTCTTCATTCGTTTTTTCTGTTCGTTTGTTATATTTAATTTGATTAATGAACTGCTTACTCCTGTAGTTTCAGAAAAGTTCAGTTACCTTTTCGATTGTTCTAATGAATTCCTTATAACTGCCCTAGTCTTTTTATTTTTTTTTAATTGGGGTCATTTGTTTATTTTTGGAACCATGGCTTTATTTAAAATTCTGTTAATTGGGAAGCAATAACAACTTCTCTCAAAATTGCAGACTTGCCTATAACCAGGTATGCGTCTAGGCAACAGCTTGTTCTAGAAGATAAAACCTGTTTGGAGAGACAGCATGTGAAAGACATTGTCTCATTGAGGGTACTCAAACACTTTGTTACAGTTGCCTATTACAAGTGTTTTTCTTTTCCAAATAAAATGATATACTTATTTTTTGTTTTAATAGGAAAAAGGCATATTAGAATTTCTTTACTCCTATTCATTTGTTTTTGTGTTGAAATTTCTTCAGGAAATCTCAGAAAATAATGCTTTCTGCTATTACCTCTACTATTTACTAATGGCAGGTTTTCAGCAAATGTTTCTAATTTGTAACGTGTATGACTTTTTTTAGGGGACACCTACATCCTTAAAGTATATGGATAGGTTATATAATTATAGTTAGTGAAAACTTAGAAATAGGAAGTCAACAGTATACTACAAACTGGATCTTATTAGTAATGGCTTACATATTGGCTATTTATCAGAGAATCACTTATTTTTGGTGTAAGTTGTATGGTTGTTATTGCATACTTGATATTCAGAAGTAGTAACCAGACACAACTCTATGGATAAGCATGTGATTGTTTTTAATCCACCTAATTTTGCTTTAGGAAAAGGAAACCATTTAAAATTGGTATATCTGCACACGGATATTTCTTTTAGCCAATGACTAAGCTCTTTGTTACATAATTATGAAGCATGACCTGTGTCATATTAGTGGTCATATTACCTTCATCATGCTTTTCATAATTTTCTTCATAATTACATGCATCATTTCTTTAATGGTATCATGTTTGGTTAGTTATATAAATAAGAATAATTGAATTTCAATATAAAAACTAATGTAATATGATAAATTTGATTATAATATAGGCCAGTAATTTATATATAAAAGTCAGATACTTTACATGATATTCCTGCTGTTCTGACTTCATTTAGTTTGTGTCTTCTGGATTTGCAAATATAATCTCCCATGGATCAGAAAACTAATATTTTACCCTTTTACATCTAGGATAATTTTTCAACTATGGGAAGCAGGGGTACAATAGCTGAATGTAAAGTTTCAAACAAGGTTGAATTCTCCAACCAGCACCTCAGATTTTTATTTGATGAACCTTAGAAATAAATATGATCGCAAAAGCAGTTACGATGTGGGTGCTTGACATCATGGATTGAATTAATGTAACATTACATTTTATTTCACAGCACTAGAAACCTCCATCATGTGCTGTGTTTTATTTTCTGCATCTATACTTTAGTATATTGAGTAACTGACACTTCTGGTTTGAGAAAGTGCTGTAGGTGGTAATGTAATTCTATTTCTGCTGCATATATGAACAGATCCAATAGCCATCAACTGCTTTTTGACCTAGCTTCCCAAATATGGCAGACGACTAGCCCATGATTCCTTGCTGGCACCACACAAAATGAAATCCTAGGTGAGTTTGCAGTTTAAGCTGCCTCTGAGGTTTGACAAAGCGTTCCTTTCTGAGGAATTTCGATTGGCATCCTTTCAGGGGGCAGTAAGGGAGACAGTCCATACTGAATTTTGTTCCTTAGAAGCTTTTTGTTGTGGTTGCATCAGAATGGTGCTTTCGTGTACAAATTAGCAAAGCAAAGGTAAGACTGTATCTGTTTTATTAGTTGATGATCTGGAAATGTATCATGAAATCATTTAAGAATTTGCTGTGATTTTAAAAATGTTCTTTCATACCAAAGCAAGAAACTTTTTAAAAAGGTGCTTTTTACTGTTACTAAAAGACCAAATACGCAGAAGAGTATTTATTATCGGTGATGACAAAACAGTTTTAAAGAAAATCCAGTGGGTATAAAGATTTTACTTTAGAGTACAGAATTGGTTATGATGTGTGAGTAGTACCAAAATAAACATTTGTATTTGAACTACGGTAGAGAGCTGGTGGGGGGTGGGGGGGGGAGGAAAAGACAAAAATATAGAATAGGCACATAAGTGATACCTCCTTTAAATATTTGAAATCAGTGTAACGGTTATCACCGATCTAATAACTGAAGTCCTTTATTTGTCTAAAACACGAAAGGAAGTAAATATCTTAAACTGAAGTTGCAATTTAGTCATAATAGTGGAGAGCGCAACTCTCCAGATAAGTGTTGCGGATTATCATGCGTAGATTCTGAGTTTAGTTAGAATTTTTTAAAAGAACAAAATGTAAAGAAAGAGTTCTAGATGAAATCAATCTTTTCCCAAAAATGATTTTCAAATATCAACACCGAAATATTATCAGGTTCATACCCCCCCCAATTGCTCATGTAACCCTTGCCCCTCTAGAAATCACTGCAGAATCATCATTCAGGCTTTCATTGTTAAACTGATAATAGCTTACACGTTTGCTTGTTTTTCTCCCTCTACGTACTTAATACATAAGTTGCCATTCTAATTCTTTTTTCTAAATTTTCCCAGACCCGTTAGTTGTTGCACTGGGGGGGGGGGGGGGATTGCAAAGTATTGATTCCCCAAGTTTCAGGGCCTGAAAAAAGTTTTGGAAAAGTATAAAAGATAACGTGTAACTACTGCCCAAAGCTCGTAATTGGTAGCTGCTGGAGCAGGAGATGTGTGTCGACAGTGTCTCCGAGAACTTATTCTCACACAGCTGTTTATTCAGATAGCGTGGGGCGCGTTCATTTACATAATAAATTTTTTTTTTTTTAAGCAGCAAGGTTGAGTCAGACGGAGCAGTGCTCCTCTCAATTGTTGCATTTAAACCAATAAGGTTAGAACAAGAGAATAGCTGTGGTTTGCGTTGCAAAAACAAAAAAAAAGCCCCGAGGCTCCACGGGCAGACCTACAAGGCTGCGCAAACAAATCGAGGGAAGAGATTCTGCCGTTTCTTTGTCTAGGGTTCTCAGATGCTATCTGCCGCCGCTGTTTGGTGGGGAAAGAGCGCAGGGCTCGCAGCGGCTCCTAAACAGATCGGTGGGAGCTGATGGCTCCGAGTTTGGGGCGAGGTAGAAACTCTCCAGTGCCACTTCCGACTTTAAGCCTTCCTGTTGCCGTCCACTGTGGCGGTTTTCTTGCTGGGGAAAGCGTTCTCGCTCAGTCGCTCGGCAGCCCGAGCCTGCAGCAGCGGCCAGGCGGCCGTCCCCGCGGCCGGGCTTTCCCCTGCAGAGGCGCCCCGCTTCCAGCAGCGCGGGGCTCCGCTGGGAGCGCCTAAAAGCCCGCACGCGTCCTTCCCCGGGAGCAAACCTACCCAAGGAATGGAGGTCTGCTAAACCAGAACGTTCGAAGGAGCACGTTAAAAACTGGTGGACGCAGCAGATGTAAGCGCTGTAAGTACAAGCTGACGGTTTGAAAAATTGTAGGGACTGACAACAGCTGTCCTGTGGGCAAAGCCCAAGATACCAGGAGCGCCGTGAGTAATTGTTTGGATTTGTTTTAAACTAAAAACATGAGGGCACGGGCAAGATTATGACACTTTGGACCTGGGATTTTATGAGCCACAGGGTTCCATCACAAAAGTAGAATTCTTAACCCCCCTGTTAGCTCCGCGACTGGCATCATTAAGAGACAATTACAAATTAATTGTTAGCAATTACTGTGGTTGTGATCTATGGAAATAGAGTACACGGCTGTATTCTTGCAGGGAGATTACTTCATTATCTCTCCTGAATTGCTGCACAAACCTCAAATATTCTTGAGCGATATGGAACAAAGCGATAAATACCTATGCGTAATCTCCATTGCAACACAGATAACTTTTCCTCCACACCTTAGGTTGATATGAGAAAATGAGGGAAGAATTCACATTTTGAAAGCACAACAGATAACAAAAATAAATTGAGACCACTTTTTAAGGAAGGAAATCCTTTTGCTTCAATAAACAAATTTCCCCCATGTTATATGAAACAGGCTCGTCTTCTAAAGGTGAAATAATAAACATTTGCTAAATTAATATACTTTTCGCTTATTGACGCTTTAGATGACTGGAATGGACCTTGAAACTTAAAAGAAGATTCTTCAACTTTTGAATTACCCTTTAAAGTGTTTGTCATTCAAAATCACTATATTACTAATGACTCATGGGCTTATATTTCTTGGGAGGAGTTTTTGAACACATTTAAGTCTAGCTTTTGCAAGAATTCAGTAAATTCAGACCTGCCATTGAATTTAGACAAGTGTTTTCATGTTGCATTTCTTAAAAAGACAAGGGTACAAAAAGTTGGTAGTTAAGCACAAAGTGTAGTTTTATAGAGTTGGGATTGTTTTTTGTTTTGTTTATGCGTCTTTCAAAGTAGCTTTTATTTTAGGCTTCTGTGAGTGTTTTCACCCACCGCGTGGGGTTTGAGCACATGCATACATGAATAGTCCTGCATTATCAAATATTTGATATTTGACTTTCTTGCTTGCTTGAGTTCTCCTAAGGCCCAGAGTGTTCAGTAAATGAACAAACAGCCATGGGTTTTCAATCCTGAAAATTCTTCGTGGTGACAGACAGAGAAGCCTGATTGAGCCACTGTTCAGTTTTAGAGTGCCAAAAGGAAGTCAGCTGCTATGTGACTTTCGTACACATGATAAATGATTTTCTCAAAAGAAAATTTCCATTTGAATGCGAAAATTCCTATTATAAGAATACACTGGGAAGAGGAAAAAAAAGACTTGCAGTGAGAATAAAACCCTCTCTTCCATTTAATCAGATAGCAAAGGCATTTCATTCAACATTTTCAATGAGTGCTCATTTTGAAATCAATCTTTTAAAACTATGGTGGCATCAGTGTCATTTAAACACTTGTTTTTGTTTTCACGGGGACTCCATGTTGTCATTTTCTTCAAACCAAGGTATGTCAAAGAGGAATACAGCCTGCTACATTAAGTTCAGTAACAGCATTGCAGCATGGAGCATTTTATGGAGTCTTTGATAAAGAAGGAAATAAGTGTTAACATTTAAAAGACATCTTCGTCTTCCTAGGAGTTCATTTTGATTTTACGTTTAGATTTTTATCACAGCATTGACACCAGAGTTAGAAATATTGATTGAGGGAGATTTTCGCAAGAATATACTCTGATGAAAAATCAGATCTATGCCTAAGTCTCCTTCTTATAAAATACATTCTGATTAGAAAATTGCCATTGTCTTTCAAATTTGGGAGTACTCAGGTTGATCTGGGGGGGGGGGGGGGAGTGGGCAAAAGCAGCCTGCCTGCCAAGTCTATTTATTTAGATAAGTTCAGTACTTTCACTTTGAAAATGTCTTTTTAGTTTTGGGGGGAAAAAAGTTTTAAATTATAGCCATTTTATAAAAATTGCTTCTAGCAAGCAAAAAAGCCTATGGAAAACCCATAATTGAGACAAGTACCTACATTTTATTTGCTCTGTGCTGCTGAGATTTAGAACCCCTTTCCATTTACAGTTTACTTTTCACAGAACATTATTAACTTTTTGGCTTCATACATGATCTTCTGTCAGATGCTTTTGATTTGTAATTTAGCAAAGTATAATAAACAGTGCAAAAGTCATGAATTTTGCTCTGCATCCTGAGCTCTGTGGTAGGGAAAATGTGATAAAATGTGTACCTTAAGTCTTGTTTGATGATCTCTCAAAGCAAGTTTGCCTTCTGGAAATAATTTCTGGGGTTGAAGAGCATGGTATTAACAGATTTAATGTGGCTATTCAATGGATTGGCGAAGTACTATGTGAGGTTTAACAAAATGAGAGAGACAAATTGAACATCAACAAAAGTTACATCTGTGAAGAATTATAAATTTAATTAGAAAAAAGGCAAACTTAAAAGACCTCATTAACTAATCAGAAGTCAAAGTTACTAGTTTAGGATTCTTGAATTTAAATTCTACGACGTTCTGCTATCTTTTTTCCTCTTTGTATTTCTGCAATTCTCAGTATGTATGCTGCTGTGGGTATTCTATACAAAGAGTTTTAAAAAGCATTAGAGTGAAGTGACTTCATTGTAATATAAGATGACTCTTTGTAATGTTAGGGGAAATATTTTTGTACTCATAGGAACATTTGAATTAAAAATACCAGATTAGAAGAAGACAAGAAACGTATTAAGTTTATGGATATGAAGCAGAAAATATGAGCTTACTGAATGCCTAACAGCATTTTCCTGAAAACCATGAAATAATTTTTTTTTCTCTTTTGAGTGGAAATCTGCCTAATGAATAATTTTTGAAACACATTATGCTCTTGGACCTTGAAAACACAGAAACTTCCAGCGATATTGTCAAACATAAGAGAAAATCAACACCAATCAGAAATAGGTGTTCTTTTTAGATAAGTCATTATAAGAGCATGTTTCCTTACTGGCCTGTAATCTTGTACTACACATAAAAAACTAAAAGCATGTGAAGTGTAGCATTTTGTAAACTGTAACTAATTTTGCTCACATCTGTGTCTAATTGTTGTCTGCATTCGCATTCTTGAGAGTAGATTTATTTTTCCTGGACCACGATGTGGATTCAGCTGACCAGCCTAAGTGAGGATTAGTTGTTTTAAAGTTATTTTGATTAAAGAGTCATTTTTAAATACAGTAACACACAACACATGGTTTAAATAATCCTTGAGACACAAAAGAATATATCTGAAGTATACTTAATGAAATGAAGATCATGGATATGGGCTTTCAAAAATTGTAGTATATGAAAGTACAGTAGAGACTGAGTCAGGGCAGCATTAAAAAAAGTGCAAATGCATTTTTTTTCAGTGAGAAAACGTGGTCGAAAAATTCTTATGTTGAAGTGCATTTTTAAGTTTGACTTTGCAATTTAATGATAGGTTCAACCACAAATATAAGGATAATCAAACTTTCAAAGTATACAATGAAACCAAAATTATATTTCCAGGATTATACTATCTAGCCAATGTTAAAATAGGAATGTATTTTAACATTTAACAGAAAGTGTGTTTTACATACTCTTTCCCACAATTAGGCCAAGAGAGTTCTTAAAACTAAGCTAGTTCTCACCTATAATTTATTCCAGGTGTATAATAGCAGGGGAAAAAAAAGGAAAAAAAAATTTATCCTCGTAGATTGCTGCAGTTTCTAGAGGAAAACATTTAATCTTACGTGAGAACGTTAACAAAAATTGCAGCCGCCTGCTATCACAAAATGATATATCTACAGGAATTAAAATTAAATTTTCACTTACTACTCGGGCGTCTGTTAATGATTTTCATCCTGCATGTATTCTAGAAACACATACCTAGAAATTTCACATAATGTTACACCAAGGGATCTAGACTTCAACAGTGCACTCTTCGTGCCAAAAAGGTAGAATTCCTCAATTTCATAAATCATAATTAGAAAATAACCGGACTCAATGGCAGAAATTTGCTTGGATCAGTTTAATGCCATTTGAGATGCTTCAGTTCTCATCTTTGTTCTGTAGCCCTAATTGATGTCAGTTCAGGTTGAATGAAAATGCACATCAAAGATTTGGAATTCCGAGTCATTTTAAGTGTTTTCCAGAATGCTCTCTACTGCGAGGCGTTAGTCTGAGCTTGTAAACCAGCAGCCCACCCTCACCTGAGCTTATCACCTGCTGGCGGTTTGCGCTGCCTCTGGAGGAAGAGTAGTAGCTGGCAGAGCCTGCCTGTGAGCCTAAGTTAGTTGGTTCATCTGGAGACAAAAGGCACCAAAATGCTGGCTCCCTGGGACATTGAACTGATGATTAAGCTCTCTGTTCTCTTGGTTGAAACGACAGAAAATTAAACGGAAAGCTGACTGCTTTTTCTGTTTTAGCAGGCGATGGTGCGTAAGCAGTCACTGAATTTCAAATTTGCATGAGTACATGAGCACACGTCACTCAGTGATGTGATTTTGGGGTATGAAAACTTGCCTTTGCCATTTAGAGTGACATTTTTCAGCATTGCCTGAAAGTTGCCCAGAAGCTGTTTCAGTAAATGCTACATGACGAATAGTAAATATAGGAGAAACCACCATGGTAAGGAGGAGAAACTGTCAGGAGTCAGGGGTGGGCGGGAACTCTGTTTCAGCTGGTGATAGCAGAGAATGGAAGATCTTCCGAGGGTGCTGCAGGGTTAATTCTTGAACTGCTGTGAAACACACTCATTTTGCTAATAGCTATTTTTCTCCAAGCACCTTTTCCAAGCTGCCTGGGCAAGGCTGCTTTGCATGTTGATTGGGGGAGGGGTAATCCCGTTTGCAGCTGTCATAGGCCAGTGATGAATCACTATCCCGTCATTTGGCTGCCTTCCCCCTTGACAAGGGGAGGAGGAGGGTAGACCTGCAGGAGGAAACAACAGTGGAGACCTCAACTTCAAGACAATATGCCTTTCACTGCTGCAGTATCCTCCTTTTTCTCTTTTGGTTAAAAGAGAGCATTGTCGTTCTCAGCCATGTGCTCTGTATAATTAAGAGCTGACACTGAAGCAGAGTAACAACAGCTTCTAATTTCTTACCCCCGATCACAGGTGCAAACATCTCAAACCAGTTCAGATGTTGCTGTTTCCTCAAGTTGCAGGTAAGGATATTTGACATTTTTAGAGATTACCTTTCTGTGACCCATATCTATTTTTGTCTAGTATTTCTTAATTATTTCTATTAATAGCAACAGCCTCTGTTGGAAATTACTTAACAATTTGTGTGTGTACGCGCTTGTAAAAAAATTTTAAGTATGTAGAAAGGGAATAGGAGCCTGGGTTTGAAAATGATTATGGGCTATAGTTTCTGGTGTTAGGTAAACTGTGAATGTGTAATGTGAATTAGGAGAGAAAAGTTGGATTGTAAGCCATTTCTAGTTTGATTTAGAAGATTGGGGAAGTAAAAACTCACTTTAGAAGTTACAGGGTTCATATTAAGCTGCTTTAAAAACTATTTACAGTCAGTCTAAATGCAACCTCTAAAATAACTAGCTTTTATTAACCTGGTGGGGGGAGGAACACTCTTCACTTCAATGGAACATTAACACCTCCCCCCCTTTTTTTTTTTAAGAAAAATACATAGGTTTAAAATAAAGTGAATGGGCCTTAGATTTTTTAAAAAAAAAATTGGCTGTCAGAAAACAGAAGGGTATCTAGGTGTGGTTTTAGTCGCTTTAAATAAGCCCCCCTCCTCTCCATGAATAGAATATTAAATATACACGGATAGCTCTGCAATTGTGAACGTGAGTGGTGGCTTTACCATCATTTTATAAAATCAGCAACTACTGAGTCTAAGAACTTGGGAGCAGGGGGGGAGTATTTAACCTTTTATATGGTAAAAATGCAAAAGTGCAGCATTGAGGTAGAATTGTTATTTCCCTGAATAAGTGACAGCTAGGTATTCTAAGCGCTAATGCTCCCAGGGACTCACTGTATGTTGGCCTTATCCCTTTTCAATTGGGCACGCTGTATGTAATCCACAAAGCAAACAAGTGAGCCGACATCATAATGTTTTAATGCTGCATTTGTTTCAAGGGAAACAGAGGAACAATTAAGCAGTTTGCCAGAGTAAACACATGCATCAGGACTATCTCTTTCCCTGTCACTGCACTATGGGCCTCAAGTGTTTTATTTGGTTTGGAGACCCATTAAATTACAATTGGGTGGTAAATTATAAGGGAGTACTGGTGCTAATTTATGAAACAGATTCCATAGACAGTGACGCTTCGTCCTTTTATACCTGTTTACATATTTGTCTTTTACAGAAGTAACGCCTCTGTTTTTTCAATTTAAAAAGAAAAGCATGACTGCATTTTTTTTTTCCTTTGGAAATTAAACTTGATGTAATGGTCTCACTGTGATTTGATGAGCTGTGTAAGAAAAAAAGATTTTTCAAAGCGCCATGTGAATATTTGGTTAGCTAGGTAAGGCCAAGGACACCTTTGAGCACCACATGTTGGGAAAGCATGACTGAAGGTAAAATGTAAGGTGAACTGTTTGGAGTCTAAGAAAACAGATACAATGGGACTTTTGTGTGAATGTGTTTCAAAGGTGTCAAGTCGTTAGCGCATTAAATACTAGTGTTATGAATTTGGTACATCTGTCACACGGAAGGCTTCTTGTCTTTAGGTCTATGGAAATGCAGGATCTAACCAGCCCGCATAGCCGTCTGAGTGGTAGTAGTGAATCCCCCAGTGGTCCCAAACTCGATAACTCTCATAGAGATAGTAATTCCATGACTCCCAATGGCACCGAAGGTGAGTGTCTGCCTTCTCGCTATTTGCTTTGCACCTTGTTTCTTCGTCAGCGTATACTTTGTTATATACAAGGGGGTTATGATTTCAGTTGTCAAGCCCATGAAACTACTGTTCTAGTTCCCATTTGGGTCGTTTGACTTGTGAATCAGTATTCATCCTTCAGTTAGGAGCTGCACAGTACTAAATTATTGTAACATTAACAGACTGGTTCTATTTGGCATAAATGGACACACACGTATATGGATGGGTGCGTAACGTTTTTAACCTTTGAGTGTTTTTTAAGCTTCTTGCTGATGACTCTTCAGAGTTTAGTATTTGCATTGTTTTGTTCTCTGAGCAATGAGAATTTGGAATTACTTCCTTTCCCTTTTGATACTAAATATAACAAAATGGGTTTCAACGTAACATTGGACTGGATTGTTTCTAAATACCGGTAAAATTGTGTGCCTAATGTTCTTGCCTCTCTGACCGTTGAGATATAAGCAAATAACAAAACAAAACAAAAAGCACCCTTGTTTACAAATATACAACCTTATTTGGGAGCTACATGAAATTTATTGTCTTCAGGATTAGAGAGTATACCTGAATAGTTGTGTTACAATTATTTTGTAAGTTAATACATATTAATATTTATGTAAATTTTATGTAAACACCTACTTTAGTCCATAGATTCCTCAGTCTAAACAAGTAAGTAAAGCTATCCGTGTGCATTGTGAGCTGTTCTGCACATTTATTTAGGTATTATGTATAATTTTAAAACTGTAACATATGCAAGTATGTGTTACATATTGTATTTATTTCTACTTTAGCCTGTTGAAAAATTGCTGCTTCACACACGATATTTTTGCTTATTCCTTACTAAGCCTCAGGACCTTAATGAACTTACAGCATAAGTTTCACTAGAAGTTCAGTGAATTATCCATGTTAGAATTCCATCCATCCATAAACAACACCCTTAACCATCATTTCCCAATCGCCATGGTGATCTTTTATCACAGTTCTTAAAAATAAACAAAACTAAATGCCATATAATTGTTTGTTTGGTGCAGTATTCCAGCACGTATTGGTGAAGCCTTTTAAAACTAGGAATGTTAGGACATTTCTGATCCTAGAAAACATATAAAGTGAATTGATTCTGATATTAGATACCTTCATTTCTATACCGACAGTGGTGATTTTTAATGTGTAAATAGTCTGTATTTTGCTTTTTGAGTAAATACGTTCGTTACCAGCGTTGCTGAAAAATGGTCACTGTCAAAAGTAGAAACTCCGCTGATCTAGCAAAAAATAAAGAAAATAAAGAAAAGAAACCTCTGAATGAAGTTGGCTCTTCACCTCAAACTCTTCCCATTTTGACAGGCAATCAAAAAGACACTGAAATTATTTTTAGGAAAGCAATTCTGGTATTGAAGTAGGTTTCGTAGAGCAAATAAAAAAAAAGTCCTTTTTTCTCTCCTTTGGGATTTGGCTTCAGGTGGAAGTGTGACTGCCACACAGTGTAGGTTGGGCGTGTGCAGTCTGAGTGTAGGTCCTTCGGGTGGGGGGCCCCAGGCCGGTGTCCTCGTGCAGGTGGCTACTGACAGGAGAGTCAGAGGGGCCACAGGTGCAAACCTTAAATAGTCCTCATCGCTGAAAAGTCCAAATAAGACCATCATTTAGAGTAACTTAAAAATAAAGAAGACTATGTCTAATCATTTTTGCTAAATAGAATTTACTAATACGTATTGGTTGGAGTAATTATGAAATAATGCATAGTGGTAGTTCACATACGTATAAACAAATGAGGTGGGGGGGGGAGGCATTTTCATTTTGTCATCATTTACTGGCAGATTGTCTCCTACAGAATAAGAACCATGTAATACTGAAGCAGAGTCTGTGATGGGGACTGCCCCCTAGGAAGGCTTTGTGTGAATGACGTGTGGTTTGTTTTTTAAGGACATGTGGAGTGGTTATATCTTTCTAACAGTTTGTTTACCTTTAATAGCTTGATATCAGGTCCATATTCAGGAATATGTGTCTTCTACCATTTTTGCATAAATGGTTCAAAAGAGTACGATTTTGTAGGTAATTGTGGAATCTGCTGAGGCAATCTGGCAAATACTTTGAAATTACTACTTATCCAGAAAAATTCTTAATGATCTTATGTTTTAGAAATGAAATTTTTAGACCTATTTCAGACAAAGGCAGTTACACATTTCGTTTTGTTTTCAGGGATCTTACCTGGGTTTACTTTGTAACGGCTATGGTAGTTAAAGTGGAGTTAGAAGGTACCAGTATAAAATAAATTCTCCAAAGAATAAAGGGAATTTTCATCATTCTGCTTGGAGATCCAGTTTTATTTTCGTATATAGTTTGGAAATACGGTTGTAGACTTGCTTTATGATCCATGTTACATGCCTGTTTAGATGCAGACTCTATCAGAAAGTTCTGAGTTATTAAGTTTGTGAATCAGTTCATCAAGCTGCTTACGCGTTCTGTAACACCTGTGTTTCCTTACCCCCCAGTCACCGCTAGAGGAGTGAAGGTTAAAATTAGTGAGCTCCTAGTGTCTGGCAAGCTTCCCTGGGATATAATCCTTATAGACTTTCCTAGTCCTTCTTTGAAAGTCTTCTTGCGAAACTAGGACTGTTTACCAATGAATTAGAAGAACGAAAAACAAGAAATTCATTTAAATGTAAGAGAGCGTTTAAAGTGTCAATCATCTCCCCTAACTCCATGACAAATATTTTTAGCTCTATATGCCGTGATTTATATTTAAGTGACTTCACTGCAACTGAGTTGAAGCTATTCTCCTTAATGAGGTCAACAAAACTTCCATTGAGTTGACACAGTTGTTGGCTTTGCCCGCGTTTATATAGGTTGTCTTCTCAGAGCCATTTTTTACTTCCTGCCCCCACTTGTCCCTATAATGAGGCTAAGAAAACATGAAAATCTCCTGTATCAAAAACCATAACTTCATCTGAAGAACAAACAAGAAGGGAATGGAATGGAGAGGCCGAGATATTAAGTTTCTTCTTAAGTCGGCTGCCAAATTATCATAAGACTCAATGTTTGTAGGTTCTGTACTCACAGGTTAGTGCCTATTTTCATGGTTCATCTAAGGGATAAAGACAGACAGACACTGAGCTATAGCCTCAGATACTGGGCTTTTTTATTCCCCAGATGAAATGTTCTTCAGTTAGGATGGTTGTTTACTGTTTCCTGCTTCAAAAGTTTCAACTATTCGTATTTTACATTCTATTCCAACCTCTCTGTGAATCGTTACCATAGTTAACTGTTGGTTTCTCACAGTTTATCAACCTTGGAGATAGAAAGCATAGATAGGTAAAAAAACAAAATAGCATAAATGAATGCCTGAGTTGCACTGAAAAAAAAAAAACAAGTGATAGGTTTCCAAATGAAGTAATAAATATTTTAATTACTCTTAAACAATTACAATTTGATTTGGAGGAGACTCCTGGATAGTTATGAAAACTATGAGCAACTGTGGCTTTCTTTTAACTGTTTGGCCTATTTTGGGGGGGGGGGGGCAGTTAGTTTTCCAAGACAGGATTGAAGAGAAATTTCTTATTAGATTGTAACAGCATAATTTTTAAGACCTAGGCTTCTTGCTGGTGATGCTCGCTAATATTAGATCTATATTAAAGCACCGAATCTGAGAGGATTCCTAATGTGTGGATATATGTCAAGCCTGTTGACGTCTGTGTTGTATAAGCGTGCAAAGTTGTTGGGAAACCTTCCTTTGGAAGGATTCAGGGCCGTAGCAGTAAAAGGAGTTTTATTTATGTACCTAATTAAGGCCTTGTTTGCAAAGCAGTGATTCTTTCCATCTTTGTTTTTTCTCGTTGTCTTATTTCCATGGGAGCCTAAGATTGGTCAGTTCATATATTGCTAGTTTGAGTGTTTATTTTTGCTTGTCTGGGGAGGAAGAGTGGGGAAGGGCAAAAAAGAAGCGTGAGCAAGTGGAACTGAGAGCTCTAATTCTGAGTTTTTGCTATTGTAAATTCAGATTCAAAGTCAAAAAGAAGCTTAAACTTGTCTTAAAGCAGATGAATTTGCCTTTAAGTGACATAACACCACATGCGGTTGAAATCTTCACTACAGACAGGGTTTCAGGAATTCTGATGGTAATTCAAATAGTAATTTTGAATTGGTATATCAGATTCCCAAGGTGATAAGAGATACAATCTTGAATTAGGTGGCTAAATTTTCTGCATTTTAAAAATTTATTTAATTGTGTATTGCATATTTTAGGATGATAGCTTAATTCAATTTTGTATTACCAGGAGCTATTTTAATGTTGTTTTATCATTTCTGCAAAGCTCAGAACACCAACAAATGATCTGAATTTGTTTTTCTCGCTGCAATATGAATTTAGTGAAAAAAAGTTATATGCAACTGGAAGATTTTTAAGAAATCTTTTAAGAAATATGTAAGCTGGAGTGAATGTGTATAAAATTATGGTTTGAGGCTGCATTTTAAAGGCTACATTTGTATATTTGTGGTCAAATATTCTGTTGTCAATAGAAACATGGTAATCTAATTTTATTATTGTTTACATTCTGCACATGACTTACTTTCTGGAAGATTAAGGGACATTGTGAGTAAAAGGATTTCTAAATGACCTTTTTAAAGTTTGCCTGTAGCCACATAATTGGTCTCTTATAAATTGTTCACAAGGAAAAGCCATGAAAGGATGAACAAAATAATTTTAGGATTTACTATTTGCCTATATTGTATCCGAGAAGAGTTTTCACATGCCTGTTACTAATTAATAATGATAATGGCTAATGTTTATAAAGAACTTAATGTTAGTCTTTATGCTGACCATTCTCCAGGATTTGTTTCATTAATCTTCAGAAAATTCCTGACATCCCAGTGTCGTGGTTAAGACGCTGGGTTTGACTCCCAGCTCCACGATCACTAGCAGGGTTAGCTTCTGTTGGGCTCAGTGTCCTCGACTGTAAAATGGGTATCAGAGCAGAAACCTCTCTCAGGCTTGCTTTGAGGATGATAAGTAAAACCTGGGGCACACTTGGGACTTCCTAAGTACTCTGTATTTATTAACTTCTGTACCATATCTAGACTTGTATGGTACTATTACTGTTTTACATACAACAAAACAGAGCGTTAGAAATTTCAGTGCCAAGTTTAAAGGCACAGGGTTTATAATTGGTACCACTAATATCTGACCTAGTATTTGAATCCAGTTCTGAGTTCAGAGCTTGGGTTTTAAAATCTCTGTATTAGTCTGTGGAAAGAATACATGATTCCCATCCCCGGCCAGTGTCTTTTCTGACACCTTTGTACTAAACACTGGTGCCTTCCCCTTCCACATGGATGCCTTCTCAACTGGAGAACACCATTCCCTAGCAAACAGTGGAGCTGTAAAACGGCCTATGGCAGAGGCTTTGATGACGAAAGGACTTCGTTATGAGGCCACGTCCCCAGGGCAGTTATATTCTGGTCTTTAAGTTCTTGTGTGCATGAGTGTAGGAGATTTCTTCTTGGTGCCACGCGTGCAAAGCATATTGCATCAATAGGTTAAGTTTTAGGGGATTGTCTCTTACTAGTTTTCAAAGCTTTAGACTTAATTATAATTCCATCAGCCGTCTCTCTCTGTTGGCTTCCCTGGGATCAAACAGAGATGGGAAGTCCTCTCTGCTTTTCATTACAATAGTCATTATTATATGCACATTTGGATTGGAGCAGTATTACTGTGAAATCTAAAAAGCGGTCACAGTTTTGCTACTGCTCAGAGTAACCATTTTCTACCTCAGAAAATATTCTTAAGTGGATGGTAAATTTGGTCACATTTCTCTTAGAGAACCGGGCTATGTTAACTAAGCAAAGCTCGAAGAAGCAGCTTAAGTGGCATTTGTTGGGGGTTCCATAGAAACAGCGGTTACGGAAGCCAGGATATGGGAGCACGGGTGCTATGTTCTAGGAGCAGCAAGTAGCCGTTCAGGCGGTGTGGCCGGGGGAGAGAGGTTGACGGGGTATAAGAGGCGAAGTCACAGGATACAGGGGTGGCATGTGTAGGGCCTTGCACATTGGCAGATGTACTATCGCTCATAAATAGCTTTGGTAGGAAGAATAGGAACTCCAACGCTTATTGCCTGAAACTGTGCTCAGAGTACAGAATCAGACTTCTTGATAAACGGACTCTATAGTATTCTCTTCTTCCCCAATACCTCACAGTTCAGGAGAATCAGAGTTCTATGACATCTCTTCTCTAGCTGGGCCAGAAGTTAGGTAGCATCAGCAATCTGTACCTCCCTTAGAACATCCTATGTTCTGGGAGAAATTCCTGGTTCCCTCCAGGGAGATTGTGTGAACCTTTAGTGAGTCCTAGCATTTGGGCTAATTCTGAATCCTTCACTCATGGATTCCTTGCTTTAAGTGATTCCTAATTTCTTTTGATGGCCAAAGATGCCTTGGGGGTGAGCTGTGTATAGATAACGTGATGGGTCTATGTGTGCCCACTTTGCTTACTTGGAGTAAAGTCTAAGAGTGACTCATTTTCCTCTTTTTGGCTCCAAGGGTACAATATAATAGGAAAAAAGACAATTACAAATTTTCCGATTTTATTTTGGGTAGGCAAAAACATTATCTGACACATAGCTGTCTTCAGTGACTGCTGAATAATCCAGGACTTAGGCTGAGGATTTATGTAAAGTTTTAGGACCCCTTTTATAAGTAAAAGGTTGTTGTTATGTTTATGGTAATTTGTTGGTTTTGTAGATTTTTTTAGTTTCATTTCATGCCTGAGACATCTCATTATACTGAAAAAAGGTGGATGAACTCTAGCAAACACATTCTAAGCTGATTTATTTATGTACTCCCTTTAAGGCCAATCGGAAACATTATTTTTCTATGAAATGAATCAAAATCTAAAATGCTTACCTGTTTTATCATTGCATTGATTACTGATCAAGGGAATTGTGAGTGGAAACAATACTTTTTTTTTAACAAAATGAGGACTATAAAATGAATTGCCTAAGTTATTACTGTTTCTTAAGCATATCAAGAAATAGCGTACCTGATTTTATCTGCAAAAGAGTTACCTTTTATGTACCTAATTTCAAAGAGTTTAAATAGCACAAGTACTGTGCTGGAGAAGAGAATCAAAGACACGTCAGACCGATCTCAAAGCTCACATCCTTCACACTCTGAAACATGGGCTCCCTGATAGCCAAATAACTTGGTCCTTACTGACATAATTTATCTGCCCTAAGAAATTTTATGTTACCCTGTCTAAGTGGATGATTCATTGAAGGAAATACAACATCCGTTTATATGTATGTTTCACTTAGTAGAGTCTCTAGGTTCCTTAAAGGCAAGGATAAACCTGTTCACTACTGTGTTCTCGGCATCTAGCAGAAGGCTTGGCTGTGATTAAGCAGTCAACACATATTTGTTGAATGAATGCCCCGTATGACTAAGCAGATAATGCAGGAGAGTGATTATAAGAGACAAGAGTCACTCATTTTATTTAAAGGCATTAATAGATTCAATAAGTATCTAAAGCCTCGTTTTCAAAGTTTGAAAATGATGATTTCACAGACCAATTTATATAGTAATTATACAGGCCATCCATTCAGAGAACATCCACAGTCAACATTGCTGCTGATTTTTAATTTGATCTGTAGTAACTGACTTGCATTTGACCTGTACTAATTAATTAATTTATTAATGACAACTGCTCTTGGACTTAATAGTATTAAGCAATGATGAAGCAACTTCCACATAGTCCAAGAAACACATGAATTATATAAAGATCAGGCAGTTAGTACACTTAGATTTAGTATCTTTACAAGATGGTAAGGTGTCATGATTGGAGGTGAACATTTTATTTTTTTAATTAAAAAAAAATTTTAATGTTTATTTTTGAGAGAGAAAGAGAGAGCACAAGGAAAGGGCAGAGAGAGAGGGAGACACAGAATCCAAAGCAGACTGCAGGCTCTGAGCTGTCAGCACGGAGCCTGATGCAGGCCTCGAACTCCTGAACTGAGAGATCATGACCTGAGCCGAAGTTGGACGCTTAACTGACTGAGCCACCTAGGTTCCCCATAGGAGGTGAACGTTTTAAAAGTGAGGAAAATTCTGGGGTGCCTGGTGGCTCCGTCAGTTAAGTTTCTGACTTTGGCTCAGGTTGCGATTTCACAGTTGGTGAGTTTGAGCCCCATATCGGGCTTCGCTTGCAGAAGACCATGCAGAGCCTGCTTGGGATTCTCTCCCCACCCCCCCACCCCCCCGCTTGCATGTGTTCTCTCTCTCTCTCTCTCTCTCTCTCAAAATAAATTTAAAAACTTAAATGTGAAGAAAACTTGCAAGGGCAAGGATATATATATACATACTGCAGTGAAAAGTCTCTATGTATGTATATATGAAATAAGAATATATATCACACTGTATATCCACCATTACATCATTCAAGAAAGATTCATGATTTGTGTCTAGAAATTTACCAAATATCATCTTGCCAAAGAGAAGTTTACAGTCTACTGGATTTGCAGACCTATAATCAGATGACCACTATACTTTATCACTAGGGCTATATTCTGCAGAGAGGTGGGGTCCTAATTATGACTGGGGTGATCGAGGATGGTTTATGCACACAGGTAGTACTTAAACTGAGTCTTGAAGAAGAGGTGGAAAAACACTGGGTGACAAGCCAGGAAGGAAGAAAGAGCATGGATCGTTCGGCTGTAGCCAAGACATCCCTAGTCCCAGGGGTGTGTGTGCATGTCCCAGGGACATGCACGCAGTGCGTGCCATGCAGCTAAGACAGTAATCACCCAAAGCAGAGGAGGAAGAGCCTTACGTATGAGGTTCAGGAGTTTGAATTCAATCCTGTGGGAGCTGGATGATTTGGAGGCTCATGAACAGGAGCGTGATATGATTGAGTCTATGCTTCAGAAATCCATCGAATGGTATCTTGAAACTGTATTCAAGGGATGGTGGGTGGTGAGAAAAAATGCTGGGTGAAAAGCTAGGAGGACCTTTTTGTCTGAAATAATGTACTTATTTATATGCTATTGTTTCAGTTCAAATTTACATCTAATGCTTGCCTTAAGTGGAGAATGCATAATATTAAAAGTATAGAAAAGCAGTATTGCATGGTGGTGAGAACGTGGGTTTTGCAGTCAGACTAACTCTGGCCAAAAAAAAATTCACCGTTTTGCTATTTACTAACCATGTAATATGGGTTTTGAGAGGCAGCAGAGCAGGGGTTTGAGAGAGGGCTCCGAAGCCTTGTTGTCAGCTCTGCCACTCACCAGTTAGCTAAGTGTGACGCTGAATAATTACTGAACCGCTCTGTGCCTCTGCTTCCTGGTCTGTGAGACGAAGATAGTAATAATAGCTGACTGGGGTGCCTGGGTCGCTCAGTTGGTCAGGCATCTGCTTCTTGATTTTGGCTCGGGTCAATGATCTCATGGTCTGTGTGATCGAGCCCCACATCTGGCTCTGCCCTGAGAGTGTGGAGCCTGCTTGGGATATTCTCCCCCTCCCCCTCCCCCTCCCCCCTCCCCCTCTCCCCCCTCCCTCCCTTCTTCTCCCTCTCCCCCTCTCCTCCTTTCCCCCTCTCTTCCCCTCCCCCCTCTTTCTCTGCCCCTCCCCCGCTCGTGTGGGCATGCACCATCTTTCAAAATAAAGATGAATAAACTTAAAAAAAATAATAGTACGTACCTGTAGGTCTGCAAGGATGGTTAAATTAATTGGTGAAGCGCTTAGAACACAATGTGACTCCTAGGAAGTGCTTAATATTTATTGGTTATTATTATTACCATCATCCTCATTATCATCATCTATGATCTCTGAACCTCTGCTTTGTGAAATGGAGATTGTAGTTTTATCATGGTATTATGGCAATGTCTACTTAAAATACTGAGCATAGTCACTGGCATCTACCATATGTATTCAAACACTAGCAGCTATTATTAAATAATTAAAAATGTTACATTAAAAAAAACTCTACTGGGACTGGCTACTGGGTCTCCGTGGGTGGGAGAGGATATTTTCTCCTCTTCTGATGTCCCTCACATTATCCAATGGCTGTTTCAGGTACTCTGAGTACCTGGGCTACCTAATAAGTACTTGCTCAGTTAATACGTAATAAAGGTAGGGTTTATGTCTGAATATTCCTGCAAATGGGTGAAGAATGGGAAAATATAGGGGAAAAAACATAATCTGAGATGTAAATTTGGTAGGTTGATTACATTTTAGGCAAGTAAACCATTTTTCCAGATTGATATGATTGAGGTTCTGAGTCCTAGCCAGCTCATCTGCTTCCAATCTTCATACACTAGTTTATTTTACCATCCGCTAATTTGCAACATACACTGATACACTTTTATTCAATGCCCTGGTATTCTGGGACTTTTCCTATGGCTGTGCCGTTTTTGCTGATTGTTCAGATTTCCAGCAGAGCGATGATTAAGGATGATCAAGGCCTAATTAGAAAATGTTTGACTTTGTACTTTTCAAAGATTTCGTGAAAGCTATGGTAAGTCAAAGAAATTTGAAACTACTTGCATGACCTTGGGCTAGTTTCGCAAACACCTTGAACCTGCGGTTTCCTCACCTTTGAAAGGTGACGATTATAATATTTCCTAAAGTTGCCATGAGGAGCAAAAGAGGCATTGCTTGTAAAGTACTTAGCACAACGTGTGACCTATAGTAGGTACTCCATAAACATCAATTTCTATTTAAAGTCTTCCTTTTTTGTTCTGAAACTCTACTGAAATATTGCCTAGGTCATTAATTGAGAATTCTTAATTGAGAATCTACTGAAATATTGCCTAGGTCATTAATTGAGCATTGTTCATTGAGAATCTACTGAAATATTGCCTAGGTCATTAATTGAGAATTGTTAATTGAGAATCTACTGAAATATTGCCTAGGTCATTAATTGAGAATTCTTAACATAAGGGCAGTCTTTTTGTACTGTTTTGCCATGCTCCATCAGTGTAACACACTAAAAATAGATCCCACTTTGGAATCTGAATGTAGGGATCTGTTAAAAGTCATTAAATGGCACGTTTCAGGTCTGTGTACTTCATTATATATAAATGTTAGTTAACAGAAAGAAGAACCAGAAACAAATAGGAATTCTAGCTAATGGTGTGAATGGTGAAGTATTGAGGAGAAATAGATGGTGTGAGCAACTTATTTTAAAAGCATGTGAAAAATAAGATGGTTTTATGAGAAATAGGTATGGAATAGTAAATATAGTAATATGTGAATTATGGGATTTAAGCAGTTGGTTTATGGCTGTTCACTATATACTTCTTTTAACTTTTCTAGATGTATGAAAAATGTTATAATAAAACATTCGTGAAAGAAGTGAGCCTACAATACTTAGGAAGGAAACATTTATTTATTTATTTTTCATAAAGAGCTATTCCAGATTCTAACAGAAATACAAAGAAGTAAACAATACTACTGCTGACTTAAGGAGTTCACAGTGTAGGTGGGGGAGATAAGACTTTTTGAAAATTTAGCACAAACTAAAAGGTCCTAACCTAATATGTCAATTGGATTATGAAGCTGAGAATTTTCCATGTGTGACTTAGCCATCTCCAGGAGTTTTAGAGCTGGTACTGAGGTCAGCAAATTCTTTTGTGCCAAAAGCATTGTCTGTAAGATGAGGAAATTAACAGGCCACGTATATAGTTAATTCTTTTCACACGGGACCTTCTGTTTATTAAAATGCACATTTTCAGGTCTGAAATTTCACAGTGGGTTTTTGTCATTATGCACTTGCTCAATCAACAGATTAAAAATAGACTGTCATTCGTGTTCTGAAATACTTTGGTGTTAGAAAGAGGGCTTCATTCTCAAGAAGGTTAGAAGCCACTGATCCAAACAAAAGTGCTCTCAGAGTTTGGAAAAAAGAGCTCTTCAGCTTGCTGAGGTCTGGCCAGGCTTCAAGAAGGAGATGGAATCTGAGCTGAGTGTTGGGAAATGGGTAGAATTTGAATAGGTTGAGAAGAGATGGAATGCATTCTAAATGAGGGACCGATCTGAACAAAGGTAGGATAGTTTGGGAGACCGTGAGGAGACCAGTTTAGCTGAAGAAGGAATTGATCGTAGATAAGGTTGGAAGGATCAGCTGGAGACAAACTGTGGAGGACTCTGAATACTAGACTGAGGAATTTGGACTTCATCCTGGAGCCAGTAGAGAAGCCACAGAATATTTTGAGCAAGGGATTGATATGGTGAAAGTGTTTTAGGTACTAATCTGGCAGCAATTTCAAGGATAGATTGGAATGGGGGAGAGATGAACAGTAGTCCGGAGGCTCATGCAGTCTGCCCAGATTTTGTGTGTCAGGAATCTGAGCCTGGGTGGCAAGAATGAGAGTTTCAGGAGGGGAAAGTGAAGTTTCAGGAGACATCTCAAAGGAGCCGCCCTCCTCTACCATGTGGCATTGCTTTTACTAAAAAGAGTCAATGGGTCTAGACCTCTACAGAAGCCGTTGCACAGTGCTGCTTCAATATGGTACACATGTCACACTTGCTGTGAATAACAAGTTTTCAAATTGACTAACATTTCTTATTGGCCATGTATACAGTCAAACTCTAAGTTTAGTCTATAGGTGTTGATTTGACTTTCCTGAGGTTGTATAAGGTATGATATTTTGAAAACCTAATACTTTTTCTATTTTCTACCCTCTTTTAGGCAAAAGAGGATGGCCCTAGCTTTAAAATTTTGGTGGTCACCAGATGCCAGACTATAGAACCAATAGTCACACATAAAGGCACACCTCATTTTCCCAATGGGAACTACCTAAAGGCAAAAGCACTTGTTTCATGGACATATACGTTGTTAGGTAAAGAACAAATAGTTAAATGGCTCCTTACAATATTTAATTTATTAACTCAATTCTGTGTCTTTGAAGTGTCCTATAAAATCTATAAATTTTCAGATATTACTGTTTCCCACTTTCATATTTCATGCGGTAATTTTATTCACTCTCTTCACATAGGCCTTTGGTATCTGGTATCCCTTACTCCCATCTTTTTCAGTCATTTGACCTAGTTTCCAAAGACCTGTGTTTCCACTTCTGCGTCATGGTTTGAGTAAGCATACTCATTAAATCTGTGAGTGATACAGCCATTGAATCCAAACGATAACTGCACATTATGGTGGCTGTGTATTTATTTTGTCCCACGAGCTTATATTTGTTATCTGTACAGCATAGTCTTGTGCAGTGTAGCTTTTAAAAGAGTTCTTTTAAGACCTATTTATAGCAATAGCTAAGATTTGCCTTTGGGTGGATATGCCCCATGCATTATTGTTAATTTATCGCTCTTTCGAAGGATCCAGGCAGGGTCCTCTTTTAATATACAAAAATTCCAATGGTTGATACTATTTTATGTTAGTGTGTCTTCTCCAAAGAGTACTTGGTTCAAAACAACTTAATGAAGTGCATCCTGCAACTGAGAGGCTTTATAAGCACCTGCACATAAGTTGATTGAGTGATAATTTGGGAGGAATAAAATGTCTCCTTATATTTGAGCATACATAATATAAATTGCCCTATGCAATGTGCCTAGTAGTATGAAGTCAGTTGTAAGTCAGTTGTACATTTTTACCTTTATTTATTCCCTCAATGAATATTGAGTTCCAACTATGTGTCACACATTGTATCAAGTTCTGTAGAGCTACAAAAATATGTAGTTCTTACCGTAAAGACATTTATAATATATTAAAATGGATAAGGCTGAAATGTAAAATGAGGTAGAATAGGATGTATTTTCTGAAGGAGGTATAAATTCCCATTTAGTAGCTCATGGAAAAGAAAAATCAGTCCAGAGTAGTAGGTCAGGCAAGACTTCACAAAGCAGACAGGACTTTGGTTCAACCTTTAAGGAATTGTGTAATTTAGTCAGATGGAAATTTATAGAATGTTTAATGTTGGAGAGAAAGACATTAGCAAAACCATGGGTTTGAGGATGCGTTAAGGATCTCAGTAGGCCAGTTTGGTATAAATGTTGAATATATACAGTCCTGTGATTCATGACCTGTAAAATGGGATAATGGTGTCACACAGAAAAGTTAGGACAATTAGATGTAACTGTGTATTTTATAATACTGTTATATTCTTGTAAGTTAGTATTTGTTAAATAGAGAAGTAAAGCCAAAAAAAAGGAAAGTTTGGTGTTAGAGTGTAGGGGGGTGGGGCTTAAAAACATGAGAAAGGGATGTAACTTAATAGCTTAATTCAGGAGAACATGGAGAGCTAAAGACCTCAGAGCAAGGAGTGACTCCCTCAAATCTAAGCTATGGAGAGATCAGTATCTCTGCTTAGAGTAGAAAGAGCAGGGGCTGAAAGGCCAATTATCAACTTTTACAGGAGAATAGGTATAAGATAATTAGGATAGTGGCTGTGAAATTAGCAAGAAGATGATTGGGAAAGATTATAGAGTGGTGGCAATTATAGATGCGGCAATAGGGTGCGAAGTGAAGGGATCTGGGAGAAACTGGGGTGAAAAGGAAACTTTCATTCTAGATGACATGACCATTACAGAGGGACAAAATGAATATTTTATGTTGGAGTAGGTGGAGTTTCACCCTGATTCAGGTGAGGGTGTTCTGTAATTGGGATGTGGTTCCCATGAAAAAGATGTGCAGGTAGATAGAGATTTGGGAGTCATGTACATGAAGATGATTTTTTTTTTAATGTGTGGCAAGGAAAGACTAGAGAAATAGGTAAGAATGGCATAGAATTATAAAACCACAGAGCAGGCAAAGGGAAGAAAATCCAGAGAACAAGAGAGGTACGAAGGGGAAATGGGGGAATGTTGCGTGTTGTATTGGTCAATGAAAAAAAAAAAAGAGGAAAGCCCAGAGAAAATCAGAATTGGGAATAGTTTGACCTGGGCAATTAAAAAAGTCCTTTTAGTAAAATAACAGCTATAAAGAAAGGGATGATGGAAAGGACTAAAGACAGAGTAGGTGATCCAGATGATCTACTCATCCAGAGTAGATGATCCAGGCAAATTTGTAGGAAACTTGGTGCTGAGTCTCATGGTTGAGAAAAGCCTTTTAAAAATTAAGGGAAACCTGCTTTTTTATTATAGTGGACACATCATGTTATATGAGTTTCAGGTGTACGACATAGGAATTCGACAAGTCTCTACATTATGCTGTGCTCACCACAAGTGTAGCTGGCATCTGTGACTGTACAACACTATTAAAACACCAGTGATTATATTCCCTGTGCTGTACTTTTTATTCCCCTGACTTATGTATTCCATAATCGGAAGCCTTTATTTCCTACTCCCCTTCATCCATTTGGTTTATTTCCTTACTCCCTTCGCCCTCTGGCAACCATCAGTTTGTTCTCTGCATTTATGGGTCTGTTTCTGCTTTGTGTTTTTGTTTCTTCTTGTTTTTTAGATTCCACATGTGAATGAAACCATATGGTATTTGTCTTTCTCTGACTGACTTATTTCACTTAGCATGATACCCTCTGGGTCCATCCATGTTGTCCCAAAGCAAGATCTCGTATTTTTTTTTTCTATGAGTGAGTAATACACACACACGTATATACACATACATGTATATATACACACATATTTATACATATATGCAGTTTTGATATGCGTGTATATACACATAATGTATATATGCATGTATGTATAACACATAACACATCTTCTTTATCCATTCATCTATCCATGGACACATGGGTTGCTTCTATATCTTGGCTGTTACAAATAATGCTTCAATAAACATAAGGGTGCCCTATGTTTAGTGTTTTTGTTTTCTTTGGGTAAATACCCAGATGTGGAATTACTGGATCATATGGTATTTCTATTTTTACTTTTTTGGGGAACTCTCATACTGTTTTCCACAGTGGCTGCACTAATTTAGATTCATACCAACATTGCACGAGGGTTCCCTTTTCCCATATCCTCACCAACACTTGTTATTTGTCTTTCTGATTCTAGCCATTCGGACAGGTATAAGGTAATATCTCAGACTTGTCTGTCTTTGTTGGTAGAAGAGAAGTAACCTCCTGAGATGGAATTATTGAGGATTCTGGGAGATCACATAATGGAGTTTTGTGGCAAAGGCAGTATGTAAGTGGCAGTAAGAATAAAAATGTAAAAGGTTAAATCCTACTATAGGAAAGGAAACCTCCACTGAGATTAACCAGTAGGAATCAGAGATGTTGCAGGAAGACCATGGAAAGATTGAATGTAGCTTTAACATGCTTTATCAAATAGTTGGTTAGGGCATGTACTGAAGAGGTTGGGGCATGAGGTGAGGATTGGAGGCTTGAGGTAGGTAGAAAAGACTCCATAGAAACTATTTCAGGCACAATAAATGGAAAAGGGATGGTCAAGAAAAAGGATGAGTCAAAAGAACATGGAAAGCATACATGTTAGCAAATTTGGTCAGCGGGCAAATTGTGGCCTCATCTTCCATGCTCAACAATCCAGAATAGCAGTTGAAGAATGAAAAATAAGGACTTGCCAAAGCGAGGATTAAAGCCTGGCGAAAAAGATGCTTGGTACGAGATAACACAGGACTCTAAGGTAGCAACTCTTGGTTCCAGACCGGGCTGGTGAAGTTGGAAGGACATGACATTCTCATGAGCAAGTCTAGTACCAGTGCACGAATGAAAAAGGTAGTAAGGATCCATAAAAATTAATGCAAAGTACCTGGTTTAAAGTAGGGGCTGAAAGTATATTTGCCACCATCATTAGTAGTAGCTCCAAATGCCTTTCTCCTGGGAATACTACCAGGGAGCTATCTCAAATGAAGACTGTTAAAAGCACCAGCTTTGGAATTATCAGCTGAATTTCAATCTAGCTTTGTTATTAACAGTATGAAAAGTTATTCAACTTCTGTGTATGTCAACTTCCTCATCTGTTAAGTGGGGGATAACATACTCAGGAGAGGGTAAAAAAAATGCTTAGAAATCATTTAGCTAGGTCCAGAGGTCATACTTTTGTAGTCACTTTATCATTAAAGTGTCTCTTTTAATTAGGAGAAATCAAAGTCTTTCTTATGGGATACAATCTATTATATATGAGCTTCACATTGAAGTTAAGTTTATCCTTTGAAAACTAAATTAGGCAAGTTGCTTGACTTTACATTCTTAAGAGCCAACGCAAGGCCATTTTCCTCAGGATGGCCAAAATCAAATTCAATCATACAGTGAAATCAAATCAAGGTAACTTGAATGTAACTTAAGAAGGCAGGACTAATGATGATTATAGGAGAAAACTTACACAGTAGTCCCTCCTCATCTGTGGATAATATGTTCTAAGACCCCCAGCACATGCTTGAAACCATGGACCGTACCAAACTCTACATACAAACTATGAATCCTAACTGCATTCCTGTAATGTAGGGGTCATTTAAAAATTTTTGTATGTGAGATAATTAAGATCAGAGCTCAAATAACTTTTATAAAGTCTTAAAGCGGATAACTGGATTCTTTGACTCCAAAACCAAAGCTCAAAGATGTTGATAGATGAGAGTTTGTGGCAGCCCTGGAGGGTAGCACGTTGCCCTGTATAGTACAGGCCTAGAGAACATGACTGAGCAAAGGAGTTGCAGGGGGGAGGGGGGCAGTGGGTTGTGAAGATGAAAGAGGCAAAGGGGAGTTTCTGAATAATTAGAGAATATTTAAGGACCTACTCAGGTCCTTAAAGTATCAGATAGAAGATTGAAGACTGGAGTGATGAAGACAGACTCTTGAATGGGGGCAAAAAAGAATAAAAATTGCTGTTTTCTACGAGACTGAAATCCTGTAATGAAGGAAAATGTACAGTGGAGATAAAAGAATCATACAGTTACTTAGAAGAGAACAGAGGATTCATAGAGTTTTCTTTTCAGATAGGTGGCTTAGATGGGATGATTGTTCTCAGATGTGACACTACCTTAAATCTGTAAGAGTTAAAAATTTCAGGAGGTGGTATTTAGTTTTCTAGGAGTTAAAAAAAATTGAGCCTTGGAGAGGTGATCTATTCTGTAATCGATGGCATATTTATAAATCCGATAGTGCGAGTGAGGATGGGTAGTTTTGGTGGCTGGAGATCCCTCTTGTCTTTTTAACTTTCTGGAGGGTGTATGCTTGGCAACAACAACTCAGGAGGTGGTCTCTCTTTATTTGGCTTTCACTCAGAAACTGTTTTACATCACAATAAATCTTCAGTCTCTTTAGCATTGGGTCCCTGGTGATCAAAGTATTCAGTTCCAGTACCTGATAAAATCATGAGTATCTTGGTAGTTGCTTTATATACATCCTCTTCTTTTCAACAGTGAGCCTTTTAAAAAAAATTGGACTCATTAGGAAAAGGGAGTCTTTACTCCTTAGTATATAGATGGGTATATTTGAACAATGGCAGAAGCTAATGTACTTGGGGCCTAGAAGAAAAAGTATCCTCCTCCTTTCCTTCTTCGTTTTAATGGAATTTCAAGTATAATTTAATGTGTCTCCTAGGAGTGAAAGCTATATTCGATTAAGCTAGTAATATGGAGACTAGGTAGAGTAAGTCTTAGGGGTATAAGAGTGGGAGTGGTTTTGGTATAGTAAGCTCTCGCCAAGTAATTTTATCATCCAATCTGTAGAATCCTAGATCTTAGATTTGGTAAAGATTTAGAAGTAATGTGGGCTAACACCCTATGCACTAGAAAATTTTTTCTTCACCATTTTCTCAGGCAAGTGAATGAGGAGCTTCTACTTGAGATCCCCTAGTGAGTGCATTAGCCTGGGAGTGTTCACACTCTAGGAGGATCTGGACTGCTGGGGTTTTACTTCCCTCTATATCCACCGTGTATGGCACTGTGCCTCAATTTCCTTGCTTTGTTGTAGAGTAGTGCTAATTGTTGAGAAGTGCCACATAGTGTCATTTCTTCAAGCCTTGGGATTGAAAACATGCAAAAATAATTCCCATTTCTGCCACTTACTGTGTGACTTTGGACAATTTCCTAGTCCCTTTGCTTTCAATTTTTGCATGTGAAACGAGACAGTACCTAACTAGGGAGCTTGTAAATTGTGCTCTGAGACCTCCTTGGAGAATTCTTTAAAAGGATTAATCATGACGTCCATAGTCTGACAGTAGGAGGCACTTCATATGACCTGTTCCCCTTGGGCCTGATTGTAGTCTTTGATCAGTATATGGTATTTGATTTGGAGTTCAGATCCCTGTGGTAATCTGTCCAGTACAGAGTGAAATAGAGCTATTGCTTTATAGGTACAGGGTGCTGTATGAGTTGTTCTTTCAGGGAGGAAAGCTAGGATGTGGACAACCGGGTAGGAAATTTTGGACCTGTGTGCCAGTAGTAGAGGACCTACTTTCCACAATCTAGGGGAGTATAATGGTTATGAAGAACAAGATCATTAGGTTGCCTGGAGGTGTGAAGAGAAAAGGGAAATACAGGCCTGTGTCAGAATTTAATAGCATCAACTAAGACTTCTAACCCCAAACAACTGGTGGAAAAATGAAAACTTCAGTGACACTATTGTTTGGTCTACACAAAAACAATCCGTTGCAGTGATTCCCATTAGACTTCCTGGTTTTATTTTTCATGTGTTTAGAGGCAGCCTAAATAGTTAATTTTTTGTAAGTGACTATCTGCTGCAACTATTTATGTTATCTATTTGAAAACCACTCATTATGTATTAGTAAAAGATTCAAAGGTCAAAGAGGGTGAATTTGTTATTTGCCTGATGTTTATAAGAAATTGTCAATGTTGAGAGAAGGAAAAGCTGCATGTTCTCCATCATTCTTCCCCATTTCAGAATGTTTTTACTTGTAAGAGAAGCCACCCCAAATATTCTCTTGGTAGGACCTTCGTTTTGGGAAACATGTTATTGATTTTTAAGTAGCCCCTAAGATCTTATTGCCATCTTTCTGGAAACCCATTAGTGGGGGTGTAAAACTTGCACAAAGTGGGCTAGGCAAATCTCAATGATAGCACTTCACTAGTTGTTTCTAAGGAAAGCAATAATACTCTCTTCATTTTTTTTAAAACCTAAATCTGAGGAAAAAGGCAAATGTTCTGAGGTGTCTGGCTTTTCTGTTTGATAGGGGTCAATAATACCATGACTATGTCAGTGGAGTGGATTGCTTTCAATAACTCACAGCATAAGTCTAAATGTTTTTAGTTTACAGCCCCAAGGGGCTTTACTAAAGATCATATATGTTTTTGACAAACTGTCTGCTATTGGTTTTCTTTTAGAATGGAAAACTTAATTTCTGCTTCATTTACATTTAGTGTGGTTTTGGTACCAAGTACATCAGATAGTGATAAATTGGCAGCCAGATACGACTGAGTGGTTGTAATGATCCATTAAATTGAGCACTCTGTTTTTCAGCTATACTGGATAGCTAGGAGTTTGTGTGTGTGTGTGTGTGTGTGTGTGTGTGTGTGTGTGTGTGTGTGTGTTCACACACGTAAGCATGTGCCTGTCCTTGAGTATCATGGCTTTTTGGCTCTGTTTCGTGAAATGGCTACATACCCAAGGAAATAACCTCATGTCCACATCATATAAATGTTAAGATATAAGTTATTTGTTAATAAGCATTTCAATAAATATGGAAGGTAACGCATTTAGCTACTTTTAAAGTGTTTCTGTTTTTAAAGGATAGCTTGACACAATGGATTGTTAACTTAAGCAGAAAACAGTTAACATGCGTATGTTTTGTAAAAATGCTATTACAAATGTTAATCTGAATTACATTCAAATACTAAAAGACTGGCTTTTAGAGTGATTTTCTTGTAACTATTTTGAATGTTATAACTTCTCCACCATGCCTTTACAAATAACTATTAATTGGATATATGATATATGTTGTTTATTTTGTAGTTAAAACAGAGCCAATGAGCAGCAGTGAAATAGTTTCAACAACAGCAGACGGGTCTTTAGACAATTTCTCAGGTTCAGGTAAGGAATATATATTAGACTTTCACATTAATACAAAACATAGCTTTTCTTAGTTTATTGAAACTGTTAGATATATCAAGTATATATCTGTGTGTATATGCATGTGTGTATGTGTGATATAAATGTAATAGAGCCTTATGCAGAGTCCCATTCTTGTAATTCTCTTTTTATCCAATGTTATGAAGTGTTTGCTGAAAATATTGATACCCTATCAAGAAGACAAAATCAAAAGGGGTTTTGTTTCTTTTCTACTAAATTATCTTTATGTTAGTGACTCCTTCCCTTTTTCTCTCATTTGTATGATTTTTCTAATCATGCGTATTTAGTTAGGCAAAATTTTGCTTCTGGTACTCTTTAAGGAGTCTTAGAAACTGTCCTCCTGTCATGTCAACTATAGATCTAATTAAACACTTTATAAAGCAGCTTTCAATCCTTAAGTTAGTTTTGATCTCTTTCACGTTAACAAGGCCTGCCTCCAACAAACAAGTTTCACATCTTTGTTAATGAAATTACTGATAGGAAAGTGATTGTGATATTAAAGTAACTGTGAGGTTGTGATTATGTATTTGCCAGATTACCCAGATTGGACTATTTCAATAAAGAAATTATTTCTATCAGAAGTAATTCTTAAATTTTTAACCCTTTTTATATTATCCGCTGTGTTTTTAAAACCTCTCAAACGGAAATGCTATACTTACATAAATTTGTGATTGACTTACTCCAGCTCTCAGGATCACTTATTTAATGCATACCACAACTAAAAGGAGTTATACATAGATATAGCATGAAATACAAATGTATAACTTTTATACTTAGGATACCAGATGGAAGCAATAAGGAAATAACAAAAAGGTGTTATGCCCATGAGTTCTTTTACAAAACACTTACTAGAATCCAACTTAAACCAGAGAATGTGCTTGGTGCCATTATGGATTCTTAGGTACATGAGAGTGGCCCTGGTTTGAGGCTTAGTGAGTTGAATAGGTAACCAGATCATCACATTACAGTTTGATTTCCAGAGGGAACCCAAGAGATCCCCAAGAATACCTAGGAAGGGACCCAACAGAGACAAGGTTGGGATGAGGTGGGCAAGAAAGGTTTCCTGGGAGAGATGATGGCTTCACTCAGCCTTAAAAAATGAGTAGGAATAAAGCACATAGGGTAGGGGGAGGGAGAAAATATGAGGAGGGTGAAGCTTGGACAGATGGAACTCCATGGGAACAGACCAAGACACAGAGAATTTAGAATTTAGAATTGTCAGTGGTTCAGCATTCCTGGTGTGTACAGTTTGAGTGATGGTAGCATGCTGGACAGGGTCAGGATAGAGTCTGACCAGGCTTGCGTGTTCCACATGATGTTTGCGTTGTGTCCTGAGAGCAGTAGGAGACATCAGAGAAAGCGGGTTGCATGATTGTGTTCCCATACAGAATCCAGACTATATCAGGAGTTGGGGGGGGGGGGGGGCTTGAGAACTGAAGTGGAGAGACCAGATAAAATCTTCTGGCATTTAATACCAGAGAGGAGGTGCTGGCAATGGTGTGGACAAGTGATGCGTTAAGATGTATTTGTGAAGTAGAATTTAAGGCATAGTAACCAATGAGCACAAGGGGTGAGTGAGGCAGAGACAGGTTAAGGTGACAGAATGCAAGACAAGCATGACTGAGAAGGAAAGGTGGTACCTTCCCTCTGGGGCATGTCGAGTGGGAGGTAACATCCACTCAGAGATGTTGGAGCTTGGGAAAGATCTAGAATGGAAATTTTGGAAGCGTGCAGAGAGTTAAAGCTAGTGGGCTGAAACAGCGTTGAAGACAGAATCCCGGGAAGACCAATATGGAGAGCTGGGCAGGGGATAAAGTGAAAACACTGATTTTTTTCAACTGGGGAAGAAGGAAGAGGATTGAGTTGCAAGTGAAGGCAGGGAAGAATTTCAAGGAAGCACTGTCTATGTGAGAGATTTGGATACAGCTATTAAAAATAGGTTTGAAAAAACTGAACGGCATGAGGAAATGTTAACTATACCAAGTAGGTATACCAAGCAGGTTACAAAAGAGTAACAAAAGGTTTTGTACCAAGCAGGTTACAAAAGAGTAATATGCTCTGTATAATCCATTTATTTTTAAACATTATGTGTCTTTGTATATGGGTATACAAATTAATGTTGGTTTTCTCTGGATAATAGAATATAATTTGAATTTTATCCCTTCTGCTTTTTTTCAAAAATATCTTACAGTGTATGTGTATAGCATTCATACTTTTTAAAAGTAGTAATTTTGAAGTGCAAGTTTAAAGTCATGTACTGAAATGAGAGAAGTTTTTTTTTTAAGCATCTATGGACAATAATATTGCATTGCTATTTTTCCTGATATCGATAACCTGTGATAAAGGACTAACTTGTTCTTAAATATATACACTGAGGTAGTAGCAAAGGGGCATCATATCTGCAACTGCAAAAAAAAATGAGATATATGTATTTATACACATGCACTTATATAATGAAAAAGGGACTAGCGGACTAAGCTACTAAGACGTTAGCGTTTAGGGAATTGTGGTAAACAATATCTGGAAATTTTTTTCTACTCTATTTGCAACTTTTATTCAAGTGTCAAGTTATGTCAAAATAAAATATCAGTGAGAGGGGCACCCGGATGGCTCAGTCGGTTAAGCATCTGACTCTCGGTTTTGGCTCAGCTCATGATCTCACTGTTCATAGGATCAAGCCTTGTGTCGGGCTCTGCACTGACAGTGTGGAGCCTGCTTGGTATTCTCTCTCTTCCTCTGTCTCTGCCCTTGTCTGCTTCTCTCTCACTCTCTCTCTCTCAAAATAAATAACCTTTAAAAATAAAATATCCATGAGAAACATCCATAGATTTAGCCTACAGCAGTTTCAGTGGGTAGTGATTTACTTCCCCTTGTGCCCACTTGCCTGTATGCCCCATTTCTGTTGCCAGCATAGTTCCTAGCAGATCTGTGTGGTCATAAGTTCAGGGAATAAATGGATGATTTAACCAATAAGGTGAGGAAGTGATTTAACCAATAAGGTGGAGACAGGGAGGAGAAAAGTGTCTTTCAAGTACGCAAGCGGTGAGAGCAAAAGAGAAGGTAGTCCATTAGAAAGTAAGGTACGGGGCTGAGGATGGCATTTAGAAAGTCAGAGTGGTTTTGGCTGCCAACACAAACTTTACAGAGGTACGGGTGATAGGTGTAGGCGAAACGGGGAGAAATGATGGAGGGAGGTCTCTGCTGGGACAGCAGTGGCTTAAATCCAAAACAGAAGTGGATCGCCTTAGAGAAAGGAGTAACTTTTCCACAGAAACATCCGGAACAATGGAATGGACGTTAACGTGCGTGCGTTTGAAGTGGAGGACGAGACGCTACGCTAAGGGAATTCCTGTCTGATTCTTCTGTTCAAACCCTCCGGTAGCTCCCATTCATCTCCGAGTAAATGCTGATTCTTTGTAATAGCGAAGAGCCCCATCAGACCTACTGCCTGCTTCCCACTAGTCCTTCAACATGCCAGACATGCATGTTCCAGTCGGCGCCTTTGCCGTGACCGTCCCTCTGCCTGGGGCACCTCTCTGTACACCTACCTGCCTGACTCCTTCATCACCTTGAGTCTTTGCTCTCATATCACCTTCTCTATAAGGCACCCCGACCACCCTACTCAGTGTTGCAAAACTCTCACTGTAGGCTTCCAGTCTCTCTAACATGCTAACCACCATAACACAGCCCTTAGCAAAGTGTATCATTTACTTGTGTATTAGTTTTATTGGTGGCTTTTCACCCCACCAAAGTGTAAGCTTGTGATGGCGAAGATTTGGCTCGCTTTGTTCATTCGTATCCTCAACACTTAAAAAGTTAGGCACTTAGATATTTGCTAGATGAATGAATGGATGAATGAATGATGGCTTCTACTTTTTCCTCTGAAGCAACTCATTTCGAGCTATCAACTCATTTGTTAGTGATAGGCTTGTGAGCTTGAAAAAATGGGAAGAATGAAATAGATGCCATGAGGAGTTGGGAAGCCCGAGGCTGCTTGGAATATAAAAGAAGGTCGGCAATAGAGCCCGAGTCCAAACAAAGGTAGAACGATGAATGTGGAGCCTTTATGGCAGAGCAGTTTTTCTTTACAAGAGTTTTGCTGCTCAGGTAAAAATGATATTTAAGGATTTTCCGGTAAGGCAGGGAAGAATGTGGAAGTAAAAGGACAGGTATCAGTAAGAGTTTAAAATAATTATTCACGTATCCTCAAAGTTTTTTTTTCTTTTTTTTAAAGCAAAGGTAAGGGATAACAAATTGAGAGAAAATAGGCTGTCGAGGGGTCCTGCATCTATGATAACGTTGGAGAACAGATGAGACTAGAGGAAAGAAAATTCTGGAAGGAGAGGATGTTTCTTCCTTAATCTCGAAACTCAGACCTCTACCACATGCTTCCGTAGTCCTCTGTACTTCCTTTCTTCAGCCTTCATCACTACTTTTAAAATTACTTTGTATTCTCTTTCCTCTTGCTAACCCATAGCACTATGAGAACAGAAATTTTATTTGGCTTGCTTACAGTTATAGTCCTAGCACCCATCATGGAATTGAGCACATGGGTGCTGGTCAGTAAATGTTAAGTAAACAAATAAATTGGTTGATGCTGTTGTGGCGCAAGACGGTGGAATGGGGGGGGGGGGTAAGGTTCACAATGTGGTCTTGAGCTTGATGGTTGGAGTAGAAGACTAGAGTCGAGGCCTAGATGGAATGAGAGAAGTGTTGGATACATAACCCAAGACAACGTTGGGACTTGTTAGCGGATATAGTCAAATATTAAAGTTTTTGATAAATGCGAGGCCATGTTTAGGAGGTGGGTCATTCATGGAAGTTTTTAAGAATTGCCATAAATCTTAGGAAAGGAAGGCCTTATGGGAGAGCAAACAACAACGGTTTGGAAGAAAAAGCAGTGAGGATATGTTTTTCAGGTCTCTTGTAATATCTGGAATCTGAGAGAATGAGTAGGATCTACTTGGAAGAAGCTCTGCAGGAGAGGCAAGGTCCTTGGAAAAAGGCTTAGCAGAAGGTGGAAGGAAAGTTTGGTGAAGAGACTGCAGCTATAGGGGATCTTGTTTTCCATAGATTGATTCTCCATGTCGCACAATGGAGAAGGGGATGGAGTACGCTAGGGATTTTTTCCTTCCTTCTTTCTGTCTGTCTTGAGTGAAAATGTAAAAATCATGGCCTGCTGGAGCAGTTGTGAATGGGACTTAGGGTTTATAAGAAAAAGAGAAGTCTGGAGAAAGTGATCTCTGAGCATTTGACTCCAAAACGGTCTTCACCTCTGTGGTCACTGCTCCTGCTTCCTTCTCCATGATCACTTCATTCACATCTCAACCTTGGGTGTCTTGAGGCAATAGCAAGGATAAAGACGAACTGGAGCCTTGCTGACATTGGTAGTAGCCGTCTCACCTCTGTGCCTCAAGGAACCTGAGCATCTTAAAGCATTAAGGAGGCAATGAAGCTCCCTCTTTTCCAGGGAAATCCCCAGGTAGCCTTATATGGGGAGACTGGAGGAGAGCAGGTGATTTTCAAAGGCATGTTGCCGAATTGAAAATGGCAAGGTTATTATGTTTTTAAAATTTAATGATGTTCTGCCCATTTACTATTTACCACTGAAAAGCAGTATTTTAGTGATCTAAATGTATTAAGAGCAGTTGAGGTTGAAACGAATGTTTTTAGGGATTACAAAATATCTTTGCCTTCTGTTTCTTCCATTTCCACAAAGTCTAAATTTGTTATTAATTTGTTAAATGAAGTGCCAGTTGATAATATTGATCATATAATATAATGTTGATCATATAATATAATCAAATAATCATGTAACACAATGATCATATAATATAATGGTCATCAATACAATGTTGATGTCTGGTAGTGTTTGAAAATTAGAAATAGGAACAGGAATGCTTCTAGAGGAGAAAGAAATGTCATGTATGAAAAATAGGATTTCTTTGTCTTTTAATTGCTCGTAAAAAGATGTAACTTTTTGGGTCTGGCTCCTTCATTCAACAGTTATGTGTAGAGCACCTACTGTATATGAGGCAGTGTTCTAGGTGGTGGAATTATGGCAGTGATGAAGTAGATGAGGTCCCTGCCCTCGAGGAGTTTTCGTTCTGTGGGTGAGGCAGGTAATAAAGAGCTAAGTGGTAGTGAAAGTAAATAGCCTACAACAGAAATGAGAGCAGATCAAAGCATATAGCGGAGTGGCTGGGGGTCTCTTTTAGAGGGACGGCCTCTTTGAAGGGTGAGCATACGAGCAGAGATCTTAGGGAATAAGTTCGAGTTTATGTATCTATGTATTTTATGTAATCTATTTTTAAGTTTGGGTTAATTTAAATGTATGAGGATAATGGGGCTTAGAGTTGGGGACAGTTGTGACATGATCCAATATATGTTTTTAAGAGATCAGCATTTGTTGTGTGGAAAACGCTTTATGGGAGAAGAGGGGAGAGGAGGGTAAATAGAAACAGGGAGACCGGTATTGCCCTGGCTGAGAAGAGAGAGGACTGTATTCGCCCGTGTCCTTCTTAGAAGAGCCACAGAGGCGGGACTAAAGGTGCCAGGATTCCATTAGGGGAAAGGAGTGGAGGAGAAAGAGAGGAGGGTGAGGCTGTGTGCGGGGAGGGGGGTCCTGACCTCCACTCCCCGGTAGCCATCACGTTGATAATTGCAACAGGGTGGTAAGCGAGAGCAGGGAGAAGTTGTCAAGTAGAGGGCATATTCTGAAGGGAGAGCTGGCTGAATTTATGATGAAATGATAGGAGGAAAGAGAAGAGTCAAAACTTTTGGACTTTCAACTTGTCCATCTGAGTGATGTTGTTAATGAGAGAGGAGCAGTGAAGGAGGAACTGCTAATTTGGGGATTTCTGTTCACCTTCTCAGGAGATTCTCAAGCTTAGGTCCTCCCCTCCCTTCCCACAACAAAGATTTAGGGAGGTTCTTTAACTTCTAGGTTAGAACTAAGAACTAATGGCATAATAGGAAACAAATGTACTAAAACAGAAGCATTAGTTGCCCATACATTCTCTCTCCCCCTCCCCCTCCCCCTCCCCCTCCCCCCCCCCCTCCCCCCTCTCCCCTCCCCCCTCCCTCTCCCCTCTCCCCCCTCCCTCTCCCCCATCCCCCTCCCCCTCCCTCTCCCCCCCTCCCCCTCCCCCTCCCCCTCCCCCTCCCCCACCCCCTCCCCCTCCCCTCCCTCTCCCCCCCACCCCCGCTTGTGTTCATTCTCTCTCTCTCTCTCTCAAAATAAAGAAACTAAAAACAAATACTATTCCCCCTCCCCCCTCTCCCCCCTCTCCCCCTCCCCCTCCCCCCTCTCCCCCCCCACCCCCGCTTGTGTTCATTCTCTCTCTCTCTCAAAATAAAGAAACTAAAAACAAATACTATTCACTCCAAATTATATGGCCAAAAGACTGAATCAGATTTATTTTGTATGTTTACACATAACTGCAAAAAATTTAACCATCCTTCACATCATCAGGGTTTAAAAAAAATCTACTTTGCTTATGACCTATTTCTTCACATTCTTCATATTGTTGATTGATTTCTTCCCACATGCCAGGCCCTGTCGGGTGCCAAGGAAACAAAAGAGAGCAAGGGGTCCTTGGCCCCAGAAGCTCATGGTTAGCAGAGGAAGTGAACATCTATACACATGTTAACTATAATGCAGCGTGGTTAAGTGCTACACAGCCAATGTTTACGGCACTTCAAGAAGGTACAGAGAAGGAAGATATTATCGGAAAGAGAAGATGATGTTTGAGTCCCACTGGAGGAGTGTTTGTCAGGCGGGGAGAAGGCCTTAGAGGGCAGAGGGTCTGGTCTGAAGAGCCCCCCGAGACGAAGATGAGCACGCATGGCATGTGTGGGCAGTCCTCAACTCCAAGGAGGCTACATATTACTAAACCCAGGGGAGGGGGGATGATTGAATCTCTGGACTCTGCCAAGAAATTTGGAATTTTTCCTAGGGATAACACGAGCACAGTTGAGAACTCCTAAGCTGGAACATGGACATAAAGAAGTTTCCATGTAAGAAAGATCACTGTGGTGGCAGTGCAGTATTGTGTTCAGGTCTGCAGATGGGACACAGGGAACGTGACAGAGGCTAATGAGAGCCAGGACAGGGGAGCAGGGATGGCGTGTGCAGAACAGCTCAACAGGCAGTATCTGGATTTGGGATGGGTGACTTGTGACTCATGAAATGGAGGGAGGGAAAATGAGATTATTCTGAGGTTTCCTGTTTCTTCACAGGAGGTCAGGAAATAGTATGTTTTGATGGAAGGAGTCAGGCAGTCGTGGGTTCAAATACCACCTTTCCCATGTATTTGCTCGAATGTGTTACTTAAGTTCTATGCCCCATATGTAAAATGGGGACAGACAATCGTGTTGTGTGGACCAAGATCAAAGAGAAGAGTTGGAACTTCAGTCTGAGCCAAAATTAAATTCTGATTCCAGAACCTGTGCTCTATTACCACACGCTGAGCCCCACCCCCACCCCGATCTCTTTCTTCATGTGTACACACCTATCCTCTACATTCAACCTTAAAGCTTCACGGAACTCACCGCACCCTGTGTAATAAGCCTGATACAGTCTCTTCTGTTCTGTTTACCTGTGAAAAACTTCTGGGTGCAACCTGTGAAGTTGAGTTTGTGATCGTGGGTGCTGACCCACAGTTTGAAAAACCCAGGGAGAGAGCTGGGCAAGAATAAAAGGGATTTCTGTGGCTTCCACCATCCGGTCGCATTGCGTTTTTGTTCTGGTTTAGTTATTTATTTTTTAAAGTCGTTTTGAACTGTGATTGTCCAGGGAAGGTATTCCTCCTCCAGCTACTCTGCCGGGTATATCTACTTTGCCCTTGGTCTCTTTTCAGGCTTAGCGAAGGAGAACAGGAAAGGCTGTAGTCAAGGATGACCTGGGCAGGTGGTAGTCCTTGTTGTCCAAGTGTGCTCGCACTAATCCCTCCCTTCTATAAATTGCAATATTTAACTAATCCCCCCATGGCTATTTGTGTGTCAGCCTCCCCACATGTGACAGACAGAACTTGTCTTTGCATGTTTGCATCTGCGGCATCTAGCTTGGCGGCTGGTGTGGAATAGTGAATCAACACGTGCCCGCAGGTCGGGGCACACCAGCTGAGTTGGCCTGCCCTCGCTTTAATGCGGACCCCGGCTCTGCCAAACTGAGATCCACATGGCTGAAGTCTGGCAGCTGGCATGCAGCAGTGGTACGAATCTGGATCTGCGGTCACTGCGTGAGGCCGGCTTGCTTTACAAGGAAAGGATCATTCCGGATCCAGATTCTGGTCCAGCTCTACCGCTGTTCTCCCGAACCCAAATGGAAAACTGAGCTTGAGAAGTATACGTGGACTGATGGGACATTATGAAAAGTGTATCAGACTTTGAGCGCATGGAAGCTTTTAGAAGGATTGTAATACACAGCATAGTTCATAAATAATACAGCCCCTGAAGACTGTGATTACTACTGGAAGAAGATGATGAACCTATTATATTTTGTAATTGTACCCAAAGACTAATACATCTTAGCTAGGTAGAGGGTAGAGGATAGGGGTATTTACATATATTTATATGTAATACATGGAAACACATAGAGCTGTGGGTATATATAAGTATATGTGTGTGTAATATATATCGTACATAAAATCACCCCTATTTACAATAAAGCTGAGAACTACCATTTTAAGGCCTTATGTTAACAAAAATGGATTTTTGTTTTAGTTCAGGACGAGTGTAAAAGAATGGCAGAGTTTAGTGCATTTCTGAGACCTACTGAGTAACGTATATGTGATTAAAAAGAAATGAAATTCTGCTTGAATGTTTGAATAACCTCTTTAAACAACAACAAAAACATTTTATTTTATTTTTGTAACTTAAATAACTGAAGTTAAGCACGTTTCACTGAAAAAGGCCCAGGAACACTGCCTCAGTACAAGAAAGATCAGGCTTCGCTTGCAACTTGAGAAATTTAAGAGCGCCGTAGGAATGCATTTTTACTAAAAAATGTTGCTAAATTCACGCAGGCGAATGAGGAGCGGCCCCATTTCTGCTCACCTGGGAGGAGATTAGACTGCGTTTCCCGTTAATCCAGGGTCAGGTGTGTGTGTGTCCCTGAGCGCACACAATAGGCCAGGTGACCTTTCGGTCCCGCCCAGCCCTGCAAATTCACCCTCGTCCCTGCCCCCCTTTGAGCGGGCCCTTCTGCACAGTGGCCAGGACTCCTTGTCCTCTTACCCTGCAGCTGCCAGCTATTTCAGATGATTGTGACCACTTTCTAAGACCTAATCTAAACTTAGAACCACTTCATCAGTTCCCAAAGGTTGTTCCGTAGATTTTTCACTTGGGTTGACCGCATGAAATTGCCGGTTGAATGCATTTCGTATGGGCTACCTGTCGTTCAAACTAGATCAGTGCTTTATGCTGATTTCGTATTTTGCTTTGACGGTTCTGTGTTCTTTTTCCTTTTTTTTTTTTTTCCAGCAATTGGGAGCAGTAGCTTCAGCCCAAGACCAACTCACCAGTTCTCCCCACCACAGATTTACCCTTCCAAGTAAGATGTATTTTCTCTCAATAAATGCCTTTTCTGAGTAGTCTTTTACCTTATTTCAAGTCATGTTTTGTGCCCACATGTTCCATCTTGATTTAAACTAAAGTGCATTTCACAGAGCCGTAAATGTGTTGACACAAATTTCTTTTGAGCGTCACCTGGAAGAGATACTGAAGTATTTCAGTACGTTGTGTATTGTATTTGGAAGTTATACTTGAAGAGACCGTCTTTAACTGCAATTTGTGATTTGGTTGTTAATCAGTTACCTTGCATGTTTCCATCTAATGCATGGGCTTTCTATTTTCTGTCATTTCTGACAAATAGCAGACCATACCCACATATTCTCCCTACCCCTTCCTCACAAACTATGGCTGCATATGGGCAAACACAGTTTACCACAGGAATGCAACAAGCCACAGCATATGTCACATACCCACAGCCGGGACAGCCGTACGGAATTTCCTCATATGGTGAGTAATCCCGTTATTTCAGTGGTGGGATCTAATGGGCATGCCTGTGTGTGTGGGCAAGGTTCATAGGAGTGGTACCTAAAGACTGTCATCTTGGGCCGCTTTAGAAGGTGTGATCACCCTTTGTGTCTAAATTCTTCATCTGATTGTTTTCAACGAGCCTTGTAAGAAGCGGCGGCTACTTCTCTGGAAGTCGTCAGTGGCAGATAGATTGCGTGGTTCGTATGCCATCTTGCTCTCCTTCCCCCCCCCCCCCATTGGTAGTTCAACTTTTAATTTGCCGCTTGAGCACTTGGTTGTGGAATCCAAAGCATTTTAGTGCATATTTGAGATAAAACTTCTGTGAATGAAGTCTTTTAGGGTAAAGATACGTTTCCTATTTATCAGATGCCTAGCTATGATTAGGGAAGTACAAACAGAATTCAACAAATCCTTGCTCTGAACGTGAGGCTGGTATTACTTTTACATTTCAGCATTATCAACCATTAGGAAAAGTGATCTATATATCACAGCTTGGGCTGCCCTTTGAAGAGGCAAAGCAGGAAACCTTTAAAGCTCACATCCCTATTTGTTCCTTCCCACCTGGAGATTACCTTTATCTTGGTGTAATTTAACTCCATTGTTAAAGGGTCAATACCTGTAAATTAAAAATAAATCCAGCAAAACCCCAAAGTTTAATTTTAAGAAATCTTAGAATTTCAAGATACCTTTTCTTCAATTGAATTGCAATTGCAATTTTAAACACATTGCACTTTGAGTAGGAAGAATGTGAATTATTAACATTTCCTTAAGAAAAAAATCTAGCGATCAAGAAAACGTACATGGAAGCTTGGAGGAAAGGACTGATAAAATAAATAAATCTGTGCTTATAGCAGTATATTGAAAGAAATAATGTTCTTTAAGCATTTCATTAATAATTAGAAGGCAAATTACTTTATTCCTTCTTTATTTTCTACCTTTACCCCAAACCAAATCGACTATACATAAATTTCTTATAAAATATACCGAAATTAAAATGTAAATTATATATGATTTCACCCTTTATGGTTTCATTTCAAAATTACCCAGAACTGAATGTTATTTAGTTAGGTTCTTTTTTTTTTTTTTTTCCCAGCTAGGCATTTTTAAGCCAGATTTTAGAAACAACCATAAGATGGACTTCCTAGAATTGTCTTGCATTTCTGTAACTTTTATGCAAGATTTCTGAAAATAATGTTAGCTGTAGATCAATTTTATCTGCCATCAACTCTTAACCAATTCTCGTGCTAAATGAGGAAAAAGGACCTCGGATTTGAATTCCATAGCTTCAACACTATGATGTGAGTTGAGGCAGTCCCCAGTTTATATTCTCAAAATGTATTTGCAACCTGATTATTTGAAGTGTAAATGTATCTTCCGGTGCAATCAACGTGAAAGTGCTGGAGGCCTACCAGGTCTGCGGGAGAGGGTGCCCTTCAGGCCATTGCCTCGACTGCCACTCACACAGCTCCTCTCTTGTTCCTTCTCCTCTCCATTCAATTATGGTAGGGCCCTTTGCCACTTGCCGGGCTGTGGTCTAGGACCCTTCCAGTACTGAACCATTGTGGATGTCCCTATTGTCTGAGATAATTGTTCCAGGAGCAGAGGTTCTGAGGTTCAAATCAGAACTGGTAGAGTGAGGATAGGGATTTTAACGGGAGAGGTGGGGGTTGGGAGATGGTAAGGGCAAGGCTCCGTGTCGAGGGCTTTGACCCCAGGGCCATCTGTGCTTATAAATCTCCCGAGTCCTCAGCATTTTCCTGATCACTGTCTTCCTTCTCTTTTGGGGCCTTGAGTACAAAGAGATGCTCCCAGTGCTTCTGACCAGGCATTCTATTTTTCCTGGGCCAGCGCATTGAAAAGTACGACCACCATCTCCCCTCTGCTTGCTTGTGAAGGAAGAACACGTAGGTCAGGGTTTTTAACTGCTGATAGTCAAGGTCCAGATGGTCTTAGAAGACTTTCTCCCAGGACTTGTGCCCCCTGGCTTTTTACTTAGACCCTGTAATAAAAGCTAGGCAAATCTTTTCATAGTGGGAATAATACATCAGTGGAGAAGAGAGCTCCAGCTCTTCTCTGGATTGGCATAGAGCCGAGCAGTACGATGAGTTTGCAGGCTTGTGGGTGGAAGCCCCGGAGACAGGTGCAGCTGAGGGTATTTTCTACCTCTTCCTGCTTTTCCTTATCTGTTCTCATCACAAAGATTGAGCCTCCAGGCTAACACCAGAGGTGGTACAGGAAGACTCAAAGCAGATTAATAGAACCCCCAATGGAGACAGAGCAGGGGAAAATCCCTGTTGGTGACCACATGGAAAGAAAGGGAGCTTCTTGAGCCATCAAGCCACCTGGCCGGGTCAGGTGTCTTTCCAGGGACCATTGATAAAGACGGGTTGCTTCTTGGTTTGGGATTGCCTGTGCGGGGAAAAGTCACATTTTGTTAAATGTTAAGCTTCTCTTAAGACATAAATGTTAAGATCATCATGAGGCTATGTAGAGCTACGCCAGGAATTACTGTAGGCTCCCTCAGCCAAGAGTCAGATTCTTCCACTGCCTCAGGAAAGTTACCTAACTTCATTCTACTGATGAAATTCCCCTAAAATGGAAATAAACTGTGAGACTACTGTGTCTTCTAGATCCCAAAGATATCATTTATCTTAAGTGCAAAGTGAAATTATTCAAAAATGTGGATTCGCTTGGCAGAAGACTTGCTCTCTTCCTTCTGTGGAAATTAAGGACCCTTGTTAACTTTCATGACTGTCTTTAATTACAATCCAGCGCTGAGCCCTGCACAACAATACTGCCAAACCCAAGTCCTAAAATTCGGATGTCAGCCTGGCATTCTGGGAAGTATTTGGAGGCCACAAACACATGATTTTTATATTACAGTGATAAAAAAGAAAGCGTACCTTAGGCTACACTTAAAACACTAATATTGGAATAAATGCTTGAAACTATAAGGGACAGAAAGGGAATTATTGGTCAGCTTTACTTGTTTGTAAATCACTGTGCTGTTCTATATGATACAGTTAATATCCTCCTAGCTTCGTGCTTGCTTTCTGGTGGGATCGGGTGGTTGGGAGAAGATTTTCCCCTGTGTTGCTTAGTTCTGTGCCCAATATTGTTCCCTCTGACTTCAAAATGAATTGAGTGCTAAAATCATCTTTGTGGCAGAAAGAGTAAAGAAAAAAAGAAAAAAAAAATGCTGTGAGGCTAGAGACTCTAATCTCCTCTTAGAAAAGAGAATTTTGATTTTTGACACTAATCTACGCAGTGACTTTTAGAACAATCTAGTTGAAGTTTAATTATGGCTATTACTGGATTCTAAAGGAGATCGTCTTTTAACCTCTTATAAAACAACAAAACTAAGTCTAGAAATCGTATCACCGGAGTTAAATTTTATAGAAAAGGTAAATTGGAAAAACAAAGGACAATGGGAATAGTCACTCAAATCTGTAATACTCCTGTTTTGTTTCGTTTTGTTTTCATTGAAGTTCTAGGTTAGGGTATTTCACTCTAAGCTTGCATACCTTTGGTTATGGAGATAATATCGGGAAGCATTTGTGACTGAACAGTTGTGGGAGTGTTTGGGGGGGTGTTTACCAGCTTTTGAAATGAACATATAGATAAGCTGTCATTAACTGATTTAGGTGCATTGTGGGCAGGCATCAAGACTGAAGGTGGATTGTCACAGTCTCAGTCACCGGGACAGACGGGATTTCTCAGCTATGGCACAAGCTTTGGTACGCCTCAACCTGGACAGGCACCGTATAGTTACCAGATGCAAGGTCTGTATACACACTGACACTAGCCTTTTCATTAATCCTGGAGTCCAGTAGTTACCTTCTAAAGTAGAGCCCTGTGTTCTGTGTAGGAAGTAAATGATGATAGAAAGCGACTGGGCTTAGAGGCAAGATCCCTGGTTCTGCTTTGGCTCATCACTTACCTATTCTCTGGGCCTAAATTTCCATATTTATAACCTCAAGGGGTCAGACCGAATCATCTCTGAAGTTCTTTTCAAAAGCTCTAACATTCCCTGTGACGTTGAAGTTTTCCGCCTCTGCCTCTCTCAATTTTAAAAAAAGAATGACAGGGGCACCTGGGTGGCTCGGTTGGTTGAGCGTCCGACTTCAGCTCAGGTCATGATCTCACAGTTTGTGGGTTCGAGCCCCGTGTCCACAGAGCCCGAAGCCTGCTTCGGACTCTGTGTGTGTGTGTCTCTCTCTCTCTGCCCCTCCCCTGCTCATGTTCTGTCTCTCTGTGTCTCAAAAATAAATACAAACATTAAAAGAAAAAAATTTTTTTAAATAAAAAAGGAACGACAAACCCAAAGTTATGATGTAAGAGGCTGGAGTGTGATACGTGCTAAAACCGCTGGGGTGTGGCATTACCAGCCAACCTTTTTAAAAGGGCTGTTTCCTTCACTGTCATTATCGTAGCTCTAGAAGTACAGTATGTGATATGTGTTACCTAAATGACCTACCAATGACCAAGAGATTAAATTGACAACCACTCAATGCATCTTCAAGATACTGCTTCCAAAGACCAGTCCCTGGGCTCTAAGTTTGAAACTATAGACCAAACATACCGCAAATGCAGGACAGATCAAAGAATAGCTGAAAATGTAATGCTGTCAATACTGTTTTCAGGAACACACAGGCGTAAATGTAACTGGCAGATTATTGTCATGCAAATGTGTCTGTAAAATAATGGAAGTTCTTATAATCTAAATATTCTCCTAATATCTTTTCACTACAAATCAGTTTAATCACATTCAGCCTCTTAGTAATGGTGCCAAGCCACAAATCAGTTAAATCCCTTATCACTACTTTTTGATTGAAGGCATTCTTTTTGTAGTTTTTATCTCTTTTATATCCTTTATTCTTCATTACGTTAAAATAGTTGTTTATTGCAAATAAATTAGAAAACGAAAAATAATGTTTCATATTTACTATTATGACTTCAATATTCTTCCAGATATGTAGTATTGGACCATATTGTATAATATAATATTGCAACCTGTTTCTTTTCAGTAACAATATATTGTAAACATATTTTCACATCAATAAACTCGATTCTATAGCATCATTTTAATGATTGCATAGTTTCATATATATATCTTATTTAATAATTCCCATTTTGTTAGAAGTCCAGAGCAATGCCATGAATATTTTATGTGCATTTTTAATTATTTCCTTTGAATAAATTTAAGCCTGAATTGCTAAGTAAATTTTTAGACTCTTTTACAGATTTGTTATATATTTACACAAGGGCTGTGTATTAGCATGTACACTTTGGGTAATCTCTTTCTTTTTTTAATTTTTCTTTTTAATGTTTATTTGTTATTGAGAGAGAGAGAGACAGAGCATGAGCAGGGGAGGGGCAGAGAGAGAGAGGGAGACACAGAATCCAAAGCAGGTTCCAGGCTCTGAGCTGTCAGCACAGAGCCCGACGCGGGTCTTGAACTCACGAACCATGAGATCTGGACCTGAGGCGAAGTCGGTCACCCAACCGACTGAGCCACTCAGGTGCCTCTGGGTACTATCTTTGTAAAAATTGTCATTTTAGTAGGTAAAAGATTTTATTGCTATCACATATATTTTTTAATTGAGAAGATAATCATTTTTTCTTCCATGGCAGTGTTTTTCTTTGTCTTATTATTTCTTTTATTAAGATTTGTAAACTTTTATAATATTTCATAGGTAAACTTCCAGCCTCTCATTTTTTAGACTAAAACGTAATGGGACCAGATCTATTAATCTTTTCATACTTGTTTTTGCCTTTGGTATAAAAATACCTGAATTATAAAATTCTGGTATATTTGGTAGCTACAAAATAAAAGTTGGCTTACCCCAGATAATATGTGTTGTTAGAGGGATGTTACTTATATGCCAGATTCCAGAACTTTAATGCTCCTCAAAGGAAGAATTATGTTCCTGCATGTGCTGATTATTTGAGTAAAGGGATAAAAAGAAAAAAAGAGTTGAAGAGATCGTGTTAATGAATTCAGTAGTCCTAGACTGTAGTAATGAGATGAACCATAACGCAGACAAGGCCTGTTTGCTTCTGGAGCTTGCGTTTGTCAAGAACAGAGTCTTCTGAGAACTATGGGAGAAAAAGATAAGGCACCACAGCCTCTTCTCCATAGAGAAGCAGGTCCTAAAGGTCGGAAGGAGGCATGTGAGGTTTCTCGCGAGAGGAGAGCTTCCTCAGTGCGTGTGGTTCCTGGGCCCAAGCCTGTCTGCAGCCTTTTGGTTACCCATCCACAATGAGCTGAGCAGAGAAGTTTTAAGTGTTTAGAAACTTTTACCGGTCCATAGTAAATCTCAGGTTGGTTAAATCAGGTAATAATTCTAAGAAATGGGGCTTACACCCTCTCTCGTTTCTTTTTTCATTTCATTCCTTTGGTAATACCTTATTGTATTTTACTAAATTATCAGTCCTGGAAGGATTAGGGGGAAAAACTAGTCTTGCAATTTTGGAGGGTTTGAGAGATAACATCCTTGAAAGTTATCTTTATTCTTTCTCTAAGATCAAAAGCTTATACGGCCGAATGAGTTTCTAAGAGGACTAACCGACTGTCAGAGTATAAACATAGTGTGAGAATAGAGAGAACGTGGAAATGAAGGAGGAGGAAAGAAAGTTAGTTTGGAGAAGGAAAACTCTTGATTTTAAAAAAGAAATAAAGAGGAGAGCCCGGGTGCCTCAGTCAGTTAAGCTTCTGACTCTTGGTTTCAGCTCAGGTCGTGGTCTCACAGTTCGTGAGTTCGAAATGCACTGACAACACAGAGCCTGCTTGGGATTTTCTCTCTTCCTCCCTCTCTGCCCCTCCTTCGCTCCCTCTCTCCTTCCCTCTCTCAAAAAAAAGAAAGACACGTGCAGTACCAAATATAGCATTGCCTCTCTACCCATATTTTCCATTGCATCTGGGCATATTGGATATTGCATTAAAACTTCTTTGTGTTTTTGTGCAGCCTTTGGTGGGATGGCCTTTCCAGGGGGATTTCAGAACCCATTTTCCATGAATGAGATATTATTTTATATGGGTATTTCTATAATGGCCCTTGACTCAATTTTAGATGATTAGATATAATATGATTTCGACATATCAAGCCAGATAATTATATGCTATTAACTTGAAACATGCTAGTGTGGCAATGGTAATGATATATAATATGCTATAAACCTCTTATGGCCAGATTTGGATAAATAGTGAAATTCTGATTAATATGTATTTTTATAAGTATCAAGTGTATTATGAAAAATGCTTCACTATTATTAAATGGTATTGTGTATCCAGTTGCGGGAATCTATTAGTCTTTGAGTGTTTTTTCAGTACATCTTTTTTTAATATAAAAATTTTTATAATGTCTTAAATTATTTTCAACATTATCGCAATGATTTGATCCTTAATGAATAACAGCGACTTCTGCTTAGATCAGTCTTATAGCTATTAAACATTCTTAGAATCCTAGGTAAAACTATATGTATTTTAGTGGTTTGGGAGTGTTTTACCTAGCTTTTTTCCCACAATCTTTTCACCTTTAAAATATAAGGTATGATCATCAGTTATTCAGAGATTTAGCTACTAGGATTTCATGATATTAAAATTTCATAATTCTAGAAGACATGTTCTAGTAACTCAAATGACTCAAACTGAAACGTCTTATGCTTACTGTGTTATGCTGATTCATTGAAAGAAACTTTATGGTGATCACCTCTTGGACAGATCTGCCTCCATCAGGCATAGAAGGGCTAGACTCAAGGCACGGTGACACCTTGCCGTCTGGTTAATGGAGTAGGTTCTAGGGGCACCTGGGTAGCTCAGTCTGTTGAGCATCCGACTCTTGAACTCACCTCAGGTCATGATCTCGTGGTTCATGAGTTCGAGCCCCACATCCGGCTCTGCGCTGACAGTGCGGAGCCTGCTTGGGATTTCTTTCTCTCTCTCCCCCTCCCCCACTGGCTCTTTCTCTCCCTCTCTCACAGTAATCAAACTTAAAAAACATTGTGTAGGTTTTAGAGCCAGGTTGCCTGTTGAATAGCCCTGCCATTGCTGTCTGTGGGCCTCCACAGGGCTTGACCTCTCCACATCTGCCCTTCCTCTTCTCTTGGGTGGCGATAATATTATATACTCTAGTAGTGGTGGAGTGAGATTTAATTGGGATTATCCAGGTAAATCACTCTGACCAACATGTATGTAGCCCATGGTAAGAACTGAAATGGTTGTTTTCATTGTTACTGCTCTCATTGTGGTGGTGATGTGGTTCCTATTTATTACTTACTAGTGGTGGTATTATTTTTAAAAAAAAATTTAATGTTTATTTTAGAGAGAGAGTGCAGGGGAAGGGCAGAGAGAGAGGGAGACCCAGAATCCGAAGCAGGCTCCAGGCTGCTGCCAGCAGAGAGCCCAACGTGGGGCCCGAACTCACAAACTACGAGATCATGACCTGAGCTGAAGTCGGACGCTTAACCAGCTGGGCCACCCAGGCACCCCAGTAATGTTGTTCTTACTGTCCAGCTTTCTCAAATACTTAACTGCTCACTCCCATTCGCAGGAGAAAAAAAAAATGTATGTGCAGGCATATATATAATTTTAGTATGTACATAATATACTAAAAGTATGTATATATGCATATATAAGCATACATACGTGTGTGTATATGTGTATATATTATAAAACCAGCAAAGAGAACTCTAAGAACCCAATGACCATATAAGCATAGCAAAAAAAAAAAAAAAAAAAAAAAAAATCCAGATCTAGCTACTGTCCTGGCAAAAAGGAAAATCACTATCAACACAGATCAGGCTGTTTGTACATGACCCAAAAATTGGTGGAGAGACCAGAAGAAACAGCCAGGGACCTGAAGAAGAAAATCAGAAGAGAGAAACGGCTGTGCTGCTGCCGTGGGTGCCAGACGTCGGGGAGGAGAAGCAGTGAGTGCACAGAAGGGCTGCTGTGAAAGACAGGAACTTAGTTCTGCAGTGGTGGGAAAGAAGGAGGCATCATCCCAGTGCTCGCGCCTCTGTAATCCCTCAGTCATAGCTCTACTTTGAGCAAGAAGAACCGGTAGAAAAAGAAAAGGCAGTCGCCACATAAACGGCAAATTGTTTAGTTCAGAAATCAAAATGAGGAAAGAAGATAGGAACGTGACATCATTCTGCTACACAGAGATGGGATTCTCTAGTACCCGTGCAGCAAAACGGTTAATGTTCACGCTGCAGGGATTAGTGCCGAGGGCTATTGTCTCCATCCATGTGAGGACCCTGAACGATGACTTCAAGGGATAAACCTGAAAACGCCAAAGGATGTGTCAAAATGGAGAATGATTTTTAGAACAGTCAGACCCTGCTATGTTGTAATGCACTTAAATCATAGTACCAATAGGGAAGCCTCTCAGAGAATGCTACAACAATATAAAATATAGTTGCCTATAGTGTATATATTCTTGAGGGCAGATTTGCTCTTTAGATAATTGAGACCTTGTGTCACACAAATTCATATATAAGTGTATACCAGCTCTAGGAGAAAGCTTTTTAGAAAGTGCACTTCTGAGTGCTGTTTGTACTTGAACACTTTTATGACACTTGAGGAACAGAATTAGTTGGTAATTTGTGGGTATTTGCCACTTCCAAGCCTTGGGAAGTATGCCATACATGCTGCCCGTGTTTGGTCCAGGGGATCCTTCTGGATCCTTCGAGCTCCAGTGTTCAGCACTTCTGTCGTGGTAGGCTTCTGTGGATCCTGCATGTGCCGCATTTTAAGACAAACAAGGGCTGAATTTTTGTTTTCTTTTTTTTTAAACTTTTTTTTTTTAACATTTATTTATTTTTGAGACAGAGACAGAGCATGAACGGGGAAGGGTCAGAGAGAGGGAGACACAGAATCTGAAACAGGCTCCAGGCTCTGAGCCATCAGCCCAGAGCCCGACGCGGGGCTCAAACTCACGGACCGCGAGATCGTGACCTGAGCCGAAGTCGGCCGCTTAACCGACTGAGCCACCCAGGCGCCCCTGAATTTTTGTTTTCTATGCACTAATAGCCCATGAAGTAAAACCTCATGGATTGGGAAGTCTGATTGCTTTCCCTTTTGCTGTAAGGTCGCTGGAAAATTCTGTTTCTGCTTTAGTGATCTCTTTTTGTACATCCAGTGAAAGTTTGGAAACAAGTTTAAGAGAGGACAAGAAAATGTTTCTGTTCATAGACCACTATAGGGTTCACCCTGAAGAGGTAGAATCCTTGCTTTTAGCGTTGATACTTCCCTGCTGCTCCCAGGGTTAGCCTTTGTGTTTCTGGAAGACGTTTTGGAAGGGTGTGAGGAGGTTTCCCTTCACAGGCCATTGACAAACTTTATGCAAATGGGTTAGCCGAATGAATGAATATGTATGGAAAACGGGTCCCTGGCGACCCTGGGTCAGTTGTGCAAGTGGCATAGACAGTGTTTTCAGTGCTGCTGGCCAAAGGGCCCCGACAGCCATAGTGAGGCGTGGGTGTTGTGTGTGCATGTGTGTATGCATATGCGTGTGTGAGTGTGTGTCCATGTAAAAATCCTCTTAGAAGAAACTGCTTCAGCCTTTTATTTACTGACCAGTTTCACAGAATATCTGCCCAGTTTGTCACACACTAGTTTTTATTCACTTTTTTAAGAAGTTTTATTATTTCTTCTGAGAGGGAAAGTATGAGCCGGTGAGGGGCAGGGAGAGAGAATCCGAAGCCGGCTCCGTACCAGCGGCGTGGAGCCCTAAGTGGGGCTGGAACTCACGAACTGGGAGATCATCACCTGAGCCAAAACCAAGAGTCGGACGTTCAACCGACTGAGCCACCCAGGTGCCCCATTGACTTTTTATGTATAGGATGCAACTGACCTGAAATCAAACTTTTACTTAGATTTTTTTTAATGCACGTTCCAGAGCTATTGCTGGCACCACCTTTCATTTATCCCCGCGTTCCACACAATATAGGCTCATAGTTCCATCTCCCACAGAAAACAAGAAACTGTGTTTGTAATTGTGAGGCTGAGTCACATGAAGAAAATGACATTTTGTTGGGCAATTTATTTAAGGTAAGGACGCGCTAAAGACTTTCATGCACGAAAAAAAATAGATTGGGTTAGAATTAGCTGAGCCTCAGCTTGGAGGAAAACCCAGCATCCCATAATAACTTAGTTCTATTAATTCTGGATGGTTGCAAGTAGTGATCCTCTTTACTCATCTCTTCATCTCTGGTGTCTAGTAATAGGTCTAAAATAGATGAATGTTTTTTTTAAAGGTGGAGGGGTCGATGCCACAAAGAAGGTTAGAGATTAAGATTCATCAGGACCCTAGATCCCTTCATTTGAAGAAGTGAATTTGGAAGTTAACCTAATAAAAATCTTGGTTGGTCTATGATCATAGCTTGTTCAAAGCGGTCTTCCTTTGTGTTCATACTTCTAGAAGGAGCCGGTTGAGGGCATCCCAGAATGGGAGGTGGGGGCATACAGTGCCTTTCTGAGTGTTTCTGAGTGTTTTACCGCCCCCAAACAGCAATTCAGTGTGGTGCGTTCCTTTCGTTCTGCACTGGGGAGGTGTCAGGATCTGCCATAATAGATAGGAGGGGCTACACAGACACGCACGGAAACTAGAAGGCTCTGGAAACTTTGCTTTGTTTATTTTCCTTAGGCTTTATTGTTCTCACTTAGAGAGGAAGATAACACAAGTTCTAACTGCCTCTTTGTATATTATGTTGTTTGTTCTGTTAAAGAGATTGGGGTTCAAACCAGTGAGAAGACACAAAGGAGGGCAGGGGTTGAAGAGTGTATGGCAAGGGGGACCACTGTGCACCTCTCTATGCCTCACTTCTCTGGGGCTCGTGATCCAGTGGAAATGATCTAATAACAACCCAGTCAGCGAAACTGTCCTTATTTCCTTTGTTCTGCCTGTCCATAGCTTCTCACATATACAGCCGAAGTGTTTCCCTGTATGAGGCATTTAGAACCTCAGAATTGCTTAGCAAAATGTTCTCTGAAAGGTTTTTTCATTGTCCGTAGACCTGAAATTTTTCACAAGGAAAATTAGCAAACTCCAAGATGCATGACTTTCAGAAAATGAATCTTAAACCTTTTGTTACAATCTGCGTGACAAAGCACTTGAGATTTGTACTTCTTGACATACAGTGACACAATACAGTTCGAACCGAAGAATCGCTCTTGTAGCCTGCAGCGATGTTCAAAATTTCTCCCTGACTTCTTTGCCGGTCTACTCACATTTATATTTTAGTTCATGACCTTTTTGCGTTCTAGAACTTTTTTTGTGCCGAAGGTGATTTTTTTTTTTTTAAGTAATATTCCATTTCGTTTCTTTTGCCATCTTGTGTTATTTCAGCTAATGGGTACTGAAAATGGTATCAGATTTTTTTTTGAAATCCAGCTGCAGCAGTAATCAGTGGTCAGCACCAAATGTATTTTCTATAGGAACTGTTAGAGGATATAGAAATAGATCAAGAAAGGTAAACGTAAAGGCTCTGCAAGCTTTATTACCTAAGTGAAAAAAAACGCTCTTCGGAATATAAAAACTATTACCGGGATAAAAAGGAAAGCTTGGTCACTTAAAATCCTTCTTGTAGGAAAGGGGGGAAACTTTGGTTTTAAATAACCCATCTGGCCTTCAGAGGCTTTTCCCTGGGGAGTTGCATTAACTTCTGCCACATAGATCGTGCCCGATGATGGACATAGCCCATGGCAAAGAGGCCAGGGAAGGAAAGCAAATGGACTTCTGTGAAAATACACGAGGGACAAAGAGCATCCTGCTCGCGGAGTAAGTGCTAGGAAACACTCTAAAACATGGGGAGTACAGACAGGCCCCAGCAGGTTCCAGCATTCTTGTGTGGGCTGGGATTCTGGTTTTTAATGTGAGTCCTTGTTCTCTGTGAAGTAGACCTTTGACCTACACGTCCCCCTTTTCTTTTCTTCTTCTTTTTTTTTTAAAGCGTTTTGAAGTTAGAGCGGGGCAGTGTTCTCCAGTGAAATCACACAGAAAGCTTCGATTTCATATTTTAAACCGTGGCCTTTATCAATATGAACTCTAGTCTTCTTCATATGCTAAAGTAGTAGGGATTTATTAACGAAGGTTCTGAGAGGTTGGCTTATTTTTCAAATACAGTTGCTTAGCACCTATAGAACTGGGTGGCCCACACAGGGTCTTCTGGCAAGACTGTTTCTTGTTTTTTACGGTTGATGAGACCACTACCCTTTCTGTGTAGGAATCCCTGACAAGATCAAGAGGAAAGCAAAATCTTTGTGATATACTCTCTACGGGCAACGTTCTATAATTTGCTTCTAAAATGGCTTCCTAGCCTAGAAGAGAGCTATACGGAAGAAGCCTTTTAGAAAGGAGGTGTTTTGATTGCACGTTTATTCGTTAAATGTTTCAGGTACCTTTGTCCCAACCGTTGGTATGTCTGTGATGTTTATGTAACCAGAAGTTACGCCCACTTTTCGTAACCCACGATTCGCTCTCAATGTGTCTCAGTCAGAAAATCTAAAAGGTGGATTTGGCGTGATAGAGTGGAAGACGGTGACCTGAAAGTGGAGACAGTTGGTCATTCCCTTAGAATCCTTGTCCAAGAGAGAAAGCAGCGTTCACTCTGCTTCTTGGGAAATGAGGAGGATGTCTGCCTCAGCTACCTTATGAAGCGATGTTGGAAATAACCAGAGATGATGGACGTGGAAGTGCCAAAATATAAATGGACTATTAAAAAAAAGAATATTATTGCATTCTGAATATGAAATTTCTCATACGCAAGCGAGACTCTTAATTTCGTTAACATACCCACAATATGCCAGTACCTGAGCTCGCAGCAGCCTCTTAGGAGGCCCATATCTGTACTGAAAGGTCAGGGTTTTGTCAGGATGTCCTTGTAGTACGTATAGGGATGGGATATTCTTCTTCCATCTCTGTAATCCAGTAAGATTTTATGAGGTGTTCCAAATCCATGATGCTGAATCAGTTTAAAATCTTACTTGATGTAAAATTCTGGATTTTCTTTTTGGAGACTGAGAAATATTTTACATCCTTCCAGAAGAGTGCTTATAAGTCCTGCAGTTAATTTTCTTTCATTTAAAGTAGTGACTGTAATCTAGTGTTTAAAGAGAAGTCTTAGGAGCGCCTGGGTGGCTCAGTCGCTTAAGCGTCCAACTTTGGCTCAGGTCATGATCTCACGGTTCGGGAGTTCGAGCCCCGTGTCAGGCTCTGTGCTGACAGCTTGGAGCCTGGAGCCCGCTTCGGATTCTGTGTCTTCCTCTCTCTTTGTTCCTCCCCCGCTCGCACTGTGTGTCTCTCTCTCTCTCAAAAATAAATGTAGACTAAATAAAGATTAAAAAAAAATTTAAAGATAAATCTTTATACATCATCTAGTTTAAAGAAAAGGCAGTAAAGTATGTATTCTCTAGGTAAAACCTGAGAAATAAGCTGAGTTATTATTTTTTTTCCTTTCCCTACTCTTCTTTTTCATCACTGGGCAAGTGAGGAAGTTGAGAGACTTTTTTTTCTTTTGTGATGTCTGTGGGACTTCAAGCTGCCCTTCCAAACTGCCCACAATCGCCACCACCAACAAAAAGAAAAAAAAAAAAGACTTATTAAAAGGTTTCCATCTGTTCCTACACCTGATTCTTTAGGTCACTTCTATTATTACTGGACCCTTTGGTCACCACCCTGGACGAAAATTCTCTAACGCCAGTTCTGTCTCCCACTTGAGCCTGGAGGAAACCCTTCAAAGGCATGAATCAGCCATGGTTTCTCCATCTCCATGTGAGGCAGCAGGATAAACACAACACAGGAATCTAAGGAACGTAGGTCAGGATGAAAACAAGACTAAGGAAGAGGCAAATTATGTGGCTTCAGTTAGTGCGCTGGAATCCCCAGAAAGGGAAATCGGTGCAGAGAGGAATAGTCAGGGAAAGCTTGTTGGAAAGCTAGGATTTGAGCCAGGTCTTGAAGGATGGGAAACGGGGACTGGTAGAGGGAAGCATTAAATAAGAGTAGCAGGAATGAGTCTGTTGTGTTTCCAGGATCGCAGGGACTCCATCCTGAACTAACATGGCGGACTGTGGATGGGGGAGCTTGGGCAACGGTATGGGCAGCAATATCCTTCCCTTAGCACATCTGTCCCAAACTCCCATCTCCTTTCTGTAGGGCCAGTTACATACACATATATATGTTTATGTGTTTATGGGAGTTTATGACCACTTCCCCCCACCTCCTCCACCCTTTACCATTTCCTGTGTCCCAGTATGCTCCTATTGGAATGTTCAAAATTTAGATTCTTGGGTTTTTTAGTTAAAGAATGCCATTTCTTTTTCCAAACTGTTATTCTTTTCTTAAAGGATCGAGACACTTCTCTCACCTACCTTTAGTCCCTCACCCTGCTTTTCTAAGAAGCGTTCACTCTCTGATCTTCTCCTTTGGGCAATTTGTCCTCACTGCCTGCCAGGAATGCACTGCTTGCTTTTTCTGCACAGTTGTGTTTTCCTTCCCAAACTTACCAGGTGTTTTCGCTTCATTCACTTGAGCAGCTTTGCCTCGTAGAGGCATTCTGGAAGGAAAAATTTTTTTCAGTGTTCTTTTCTTTCCCCTCCCTGACCAAAAAAAAAAAAAAGAAGTATTGCTATGATTTTTTCACAATAGTAAACTATTTAAATAGAGAAGATTTTTCTCTTAACGACTGGGTAAGAAGGTTCCCCCACCGCCATCCTGCTTGGAGCGTAAATTCCTAACGGTACCAAGAATAATCCTGGGCATTACTGGAGCGTCATTTGCACCCCCTCCCTGCCAACCTCCTTAATTAAGAAATCATGAGTTCTAAGTGGGAATTGCTTCTGCTTTGGGGAATTTATGTAATACTAACATTACATAAAATATAAAGCATTTTATTACAGAATATTTCTGCTTTCTCCTTTACCTAGAGGTGACTTTTCGTGTAAAGTCATTTGTCTCTAGGCAGGAGAAAACTACTTTATTTTGATAAAGGAATTCTGAATATTAAGCCTGATTCTGTGACCTAAGATGAAAGTGAAGACTCCTAAATCAAATAGAAACTCTCTGCAGATTGAACCTAATGGACAAAGGAGGTCTGTTTTTTTGGTTTTGTTTTCGTTTTGTTGGTCGTGTCTTGCCCTCCCTCGCCTCCAGCGTCCGTGTTCAAGCCCGCCATCCGGCAGCCCTCGACACAAATGTGCCTCTCCTGCTGGGCCTGCCCCGGGTAGGAAGGGGGTTTTGCGGCTACACACCAAAACTTTCTTGGGAGCACTGTGGTTGCGATTTTGCCTTTGTGGTGTTCTGAACTGGTGAAATTCATCTGGCGGTGTTGGCACCGATCTGCATCAGATCAGCTATCAAGGTGGGACCCTGTATTCCCTTTACGAGCTTTAGCACAGCTTAAGGACCCCAAATGCCCCAAACAGTCTCTGCGAAGCTTCCATTCTATAAATGCTTGACGAGCGTGATTACTTTCTTAGTGGAAAAAGAAAGGCTGTCCTGGTTACGTGTTTCTGAAGTAGCTGTGAAAACACCTACTGAATTGGAACAAAACGTAGTGGTCCTAAAAGTCAGGTACTGTAGGCGTTTGATAAACCTGTGGATTTTCAGGGTAAAACCCTCCCCTTTCTCCCTCAAGGAGACAGTAATTTCATGTCCAATGAGGGGCCTAGATGTGCGCTTTTTTAACAAGCATCTCCTGATGATCGTGTGGCAGTTAGTTAGCCGTATGTTCAATATGTTGGTTAAAAAAATTCTTTTTAAGGTCTTGCCCCCAACACCCCATGCCAGCCCCGATTACTTTGTGCACAGTACATATACCATAGAGATTAGAAATTCCGACACTGGGGCAAGACAGCCTGGGATTGAACCCCAGCTCCGTCGTGCCCGTTTATGTCTTCTGCAGTTTGTTCGTCTGTAAAGTGGGACGTAAGCGTACTCACCTCGTGGGGTGGTGGTGAGGGCCCAGTGAGCTGTAACATGTAGAATGTTGTTTTGGAGGCCCGGCTCAGAGTTACCACTCAGCAAGTTTTAAGTGCTACTCTTCTTATTATTTGCTTTTCTTAATCCTATAGAAAACGAGAATGAATTTCAGAACTTCTCACAAAGCAGTAGAAAATAGGTAAGAGAGGACAAGAGAGCATTGTGTAGACTCTCAAACCGCACAGAGCTATTTTTGAATTTCAGTTTCACCCCATGAAAGCTGTATTATTTTAACCTAACCCTGTGTGTCCTTATTTGCAAAATGAGAATATTAATACTCCCTATAGGATCAAGGTGTGGTAGAGTGTAGATAAAGCAGGTAAAAGACGAACACATTCCCAACACACAGTAAATGCTCAGTGGACGTTGTCTTTAGTGTTACTGTATGGGGTAATACTGGGGATATTTGTATGGGTTGACTACAAATAATTATATAAGCTCTGAGTTTCTTTTTAGCCTATTTAATAGGGAAAGGACTAATGAGCTTAAACGTAAGTGGTATTTATTAACTTGTATCAACTTGCTGACTATTAATTAGCTTAAAATACTGATTCATAAGTCATGATACTATAAACATATTTGTGTACATGTTATATAAAATTATAATTTCTCTAAAAGTATACATTACAGAGAAAGAAAGAAAGCAAGAAAGACTCAGTAATCTAGCCTTAGGAGGAAAGCGAAGAGGGGAACTCCGGGAAGGTTTTTCTGAAGAAAAGGGTTTCTAGTCGCTGTTCAGTTATGAAGTTGATTAGAAATTAGGACCGAATGGGGAGGAAGTAAGAGGTGCAAAGAATAGCCTTAAGAGAACCACATGTCGCTTCATTTGTGTCAAGTCAGGCTGGAATGTGTATCTGGGTGAGTTGGGTTGAGGTTACTGGGAAGAAACCAAAGAAGTCTAAAAGATAATCTGGAGCCAGACCAGGGTCTAAGAAATAGGCTCTGGTAAGGAGTTTAAATTGTATCCTGAGGGCAATAGGAAGCCACTAACAGTTACTTTTTTAAACAGGGAGGTGAGAAGATCAGATATGCTCATTAGAGAAAGTATTCTACCTTTGTGGAAAATGAACTGGAGGGGGCCAGAAGATGGGCAGGAAACCAGTAAAGGAGGCTGTTGCAGAAATCCAGTGTTGGTGGCCTGGACTGAAAGTTAGCAGCTCTCTTTGCCTGAGTCCTCCACGAAGGCAGGTGGGGCAGCCCTATAGATCCGATTCTGGTGGTGAAACGTTCCTATTGCCTGAGCCCGATTCTCTGGTGTGTCCACCTCTCCCTGAAGTAAGTCAGACCCTTTTGGAAGTTGCATTAAGTCTCGGAGGCCACAGGAGTGCCATTAAAGCCTGTTTCAGCATACTAAATGGAATGGAATCTCAGCCTGCAGTCAGCCAGTAAATGAATATAACTTATGTTGAATTCCAGCTAATGTACAGTCTTAGAAGTAGCATTAAGTCTGGAAAGTCACTTGGGTACCATTTCAAGTACTGAACTGTGATTTACTTGGTCATACCTCAGTGGCCAATACGTGCCAATATAGCTTCCATGGCCCTTTCTACTTTGTTCCAGGGAATAACTTATGGAATGAAAACATCCATTTTTAAAATATATTTTCTATATCTTACTCACTTTCTTGGTGGAAAGGGATTATTGAGGTCAGTATTTATTGTTCAAAAATGTGTAGTATAAATGAAAGTAACAAGTCATAACCCCAAGTAATGTTTCCTATTAAATGTATATAATAAAGTCAAAAAACGGTATTGATATTCACACACTTATCCAGAAGAAATTGAAATTTTATTTTACAAGGAATGTTTTAAAGTCTCGTTGTAAGTTTATATATAATATATATATATATACTTTATATATAATATCAATATTAATGAACTGTTCACTGATAAATACCTAAATAGTGAGCCACATGCCCATGTAGCCCAGAGCTTACAAAAACAAAACTGATGTCGTCCTGGGAAGCCCTGTGAGGTCCCAAGTATGTCCTAGTCATCCTTTTATCCCCCTGTAATTATCACCATGAGTCCAGCATTTAACATACGTTTAAACCTTTGTGATTGTCACATGCTAATGAACATTAACATAGAAAGCTTATCTGAGGCCCCGATTTTTGCAGTGGAGTCGGTATTAGGAGTGTGAGAGCTCTCTGCTTCTCCGTGTTAGATGTTATGGGAACTTTGAACAATTGGTATTCCTGAAAGACACAAATAAAGAAACCTCAAATATGAGTCTGTGTGATACTAAATGTGAAACTATCTTAGGAAATATTTTCCCTTAATAAAAATAACAAAGCCTTGGATCAGGTTTTCAGAGTTCAGAGATGTTTGATAAGTAAGTAGGAAAAGAATTTTAGATATGCAAAGAGATCGAGTCATATTTAGCTAGTTTGGGAAAGTGAAAAGATACATAAATGCAGTGGAGAATTTTAGAAATGTTTACTGAAGTAAACAATAACTGTTCCTAACACTTGTGTGGTGCCGTAGATTGCTCGTTGTACTTTCCAATCTGTACTTTCCTCATCTGATCTGTTGAAGAACCTTACGAAGTCTACTTTTCACAGTTAGGGAAATTCTGTCTTAGAGGGGTTAGGCGATTTGTCAAAGTCCAAACCGCTCGTAAGTGATGACGGGAAACCCTGTTTTCTGACTCGCAAGGTAGTACTTGAATGTTGAGTAGCAAATAAATCATTGGCATATCTTAACTACCACATCATACCTGAAGGCGTCTGCAAATACTTAGTTCACACTGAAGACTTTATCCTTGAACCGCCAGCCCGTTTATTGCGTATACCATTCATTTGCCATAAAATTTTCATTTTTTTGAAGAAGGTTTTCTGTTTACAGAAGCAGCACAGCTTCTGGGTAGAAAATTTTAAAATGTGAATGTGCACGGGCTTCATGAACATTATGTGGCCAATGGTTACACCCTCCCATGGGTAACAGTTCTGAGATTTTTGTGCTTTTAAAAAATTTTTTATGATTTTAAAAATATTTCACATGAACTTACCAAGACATTTTTTTGTTTTTGTTTTTATCAAAATAATATGAAAAAATTGTCCATGTAATTCAGCATTATCGTAATACCATTGCAGTGTCTTCAGAGGGTTCTGCTTTCTGAATCACACCTGTTAGGGACATAAGAATGCTTTCTAGGTTTTGTTATTGGAAACAACACTGAAGAACATCTTTGCTAACTATCTCTTCGCGTAAGTCCACGTATTTTTTTTTTTATCTTAAAGTGAATGGCAGTACAATTGCTGTTCAAAAGTTACTTAAATGTTGACCAGATAGCCCAGCCAGAAAGGCTGTGCTTATTTGGATTCCCATTTTGCAGCCTATGAATCGCATTTTTTACACGCTTTCCAATCCCTGATCTTTTCAAAACTCTTTGCTAATATCACCAAAGATAGTATATTGTTGCTTTGAATAGTTTCACAATAAGATGGTAAATAAAACGAGGGAGGGAACTGAGGTTTGCTTTCGTGTTTGTATCCTGCACGGTGACAACTATTTATTGTTGAGCACATCTACGTAGATGTTCTGCAAACAGAATGTTACCTAGAGAGCACACGGAATACACAAAACATTGATCACCTTCCTCTTTGATTCTTGTCTTATGAAGGACTTCAAGAGTTGCCATTGTTCTTTTGTGAAGTGAAATAATCAGCTTTTTCGGTGGGCCATTATAACGACGAGAACAAGTCTGAAAGCATTTCAAGTTCTCGAAAGTAGCATTGTGGTTTTTGAGCTTGCAAGAACTTTCAAGATCATTTCATCAGATCCCATCATTTTACATTACGTATATTTAAAGCTATGAAAAAATCCTGGTGCGTTTTACAAATTGAAATGGAAAGTTCAGTGACTAATATTTTTGCACAGATGTATCATTTTGTCCCCAGTTTATATGTTACGTCCTCAGAAATTCAAACCTCTTTACTCTTTAATCCTTTGCAGTACAGTGAAGGTAAGATTGTCAACTATTTCAAGAAACGATTTTGTCATGGCCATGGATTCTGGTTTTAAAGATAAACCAAGTGTGTTTGCAATGAACTTCAACTCTGTTTTATCTAAATAATGATTTCTTATGGGCACATTATTCTGCATAGTTCAGTCACCCGTATTTCTTTTCATTTTGCTTTAGGTAGCAGTTTTACAACATCGTCAGGATTATATACAGGAAATAATTCACTCACAAATTCCTCTGGATTTAACAGTTCACAGCAGGTAATTTTAAAAGCCAGTTTAACTTCAGAAAAAAAATTTTTTAATGCAACAGATGATTTTCTTATATAAAGAAAGATCTGTTTATAGTATACTGTGAGGGCTTACCTGAGCCTTTTAATATATGTATTTTTTTTTTCTTAAAAAAAAAATCTCTTTAGCAGTCCTATATGGTTTTCAGAGTGTTTGGTTTTCAGATTTGTTTGATTTTACCTAGTACTGCATCATGGAATCGAAGAAATAGGAAGAGTGGACCTGATCTTACATGCAATTTGTTTGCAAGTCGGGACATTTGAGTCAATGGGTGCTCGTGTGCTCCTCTGTGAATTCAGAGAAGACCCAGAAACACCATATAGTTGCCCTTTGGAAAGTAAGAAACGAGGAGCAATATTCTGACAGGTTATTCTCGTGTGGTTGGTTTGGTAGGACTATCCGACTTATCCCAGTTTCGGCCAGGGTCAGTACGCACAGTATTATAACAGCTCACCGTACCCAGCACATTATATGACGAGCAGCAGCACCAGCCCAACCACGCCGTCCACGAATGCCACTTACCAGCTTCAAGAGCCACCATCTGGCATCACCAGCCAGGCAGTCACGGATCCCGCAGCAGGTAATTACGTGCGCTTTATTAGTCCTGCAGGCTCTATTTCTGGTGGTTTAAATGCATTTTTCTATAGTCAGATATGCATGTAGTGGTTTCACAGTTTGGGCAAGTTTGGGCATGGCCTAACTGTAAGTCAAACATCATGATTGTGGCATTAACTTTATTTTTATTTGCTGAAGATTTTTAGTGTAAATTACGGAACTTCAAAAGCACCTGAAATTGAGGTTCCTTTCATTGTCAATATAGTCAGTTTTCAAGATACGTATATAACATCTTAGATAACTATAGATATTTAGATGGAATTATTAACTATAATTACAAACATTTGTCCACATATGGAGTATGAAAATAAGTGATGTTGCCTCAAATTTAATGTTGATTATCATTAAATATTTAATGTTTTTCCAAAATCAAAAAACATCACAGTTAATAATTGAAAGCAGTGATTCCCCTGGCCCACCCTTCTCCCCCATCATGGCCTACTTAATTTCATAACTGGGCATGAGCATTTTCATACTTCTGCACCACCCTTGATAGGCCTTTCCAGATGAAAATCTCTCCACCTCTGGAAATTTTCCTACTGTGTCTTTGATACTTCTTTCCCTCCATTAGTGTTTTCTGGAACTGTTAATATTGTATATTTAACTTCCTGTATTGGTCTTTACCTGTATTTCTGATATTTTTCTCTTGTACTTCTCACCTTTGTCTTGTTAAAAATGTAGTGTCAGGGTTCCTGGGTGGCTCAGCTTCTGACTCTTGGTTTTGGCTCAGGTCATGATCTCATAGTTCCTGAGTTCAAGCCCCATGTTGGGCTGTAGACTGACACCTGCAGAGCCTGTTTGGGATTCTCTCTGTCCCTCCCCTGCTATTCTGTCTGTCTTTCTGTCTCTCTCTCGCGCGTGCGCGCACGCAAAAATCAGGAAAACATTTTTTAAAAATTAAAAGAACAGTGCTGTCTCCTGGGGCACCTGGGTGGCTCACTCGGTTAAGCGTCTGACTCTTGGTTTCAGATCAGGTCATGATCTCACAGTTGGTGAGTTCAAGCCCTGCATGTGGTTCTGTGCTGGCAGAGACGGAGCCTGCTTGGGATTCTCTTTCTCCGTCTCTTTTCTCCTCCCCCACTTGTACTCCTCTCTCTCTCTCTCTCTCTCTCTCTCTCTCTCTCTCTCTCTGTCTCTCCCTTTTTCAAAACAAATAAGTAAACATCTTTAAAAAATGTAGTCTCGGGGCGCCTGGGTGGCGCAGTCGGTTAAGCGTCCGACTTCAGCCAGGTCACGATCTCGCGGTCCGTGAGTTCGAGCCCCGCGTCAGGCTCTGGGCTGATGGCTCAGAGCCTGGAGCCTGCTTCCGATTCTGTGTCTCCCTCTCTCTCTGCCCCTCCCCCGTTCATGCTGTCTCTCTCTGTCCCAAAAATAAATAAACGTTGAAAAAAAAATTAAAAAAAAAATGTAGTCTCTCTTTTCACGGATTATGAGGTGAGCTATGATCCTCAGTCACAGACTTTTCTCCCTTTTGCCTTTTATTCTTAGAGCCAAAGCCCACTCTTTGCTAACCTTTACTATAGGTTTATCTTCCCAATATTAGCAGATGCCCCCCCCCACTAAAAAAAAAAAAACCAAAAAAAACTTCAGGTTTTTAGTATTTCACCTTCTTCTTAAATGTAGGTGAGCACTATTTTGTTTTCGATTAGGAAGTTACAGCATTCCTAAACTTGTACCCTCACTAACTATGAACACTATTTCTGCTGCACAGCTCAACTCCAAATATTTTTTATCTCTGATTATCATATTCCATTTTCCTTCACTTTTTAAAAACTAGCTTGCTATATTCTTCCCGCAATTCACATGTCTAAATACAGTATTCACAGAACCTAGTATACAGGGCTTTTCATTAGATGTAGTATCTATATGATCGCTCTCAAAATAAACTGTCACGGAAGGTATTGGATTTATTGTGGAAGCTGTTGTAGAATTTTCCTCTCTTCCCTCTGTTAATTTCATAGAGGCGTCACGAGGAAAGATAATGGCTTGTCCCAATTTCAGAGAGATCTCCTGTTTTCCTATGAACCATCTGGGTCATGCAAACTTCGTGAGGACTAAAAGGAGCTTTGAAATTGGATAGCTATGTGAACAAGTAGAGAAACGCTTTAGGATCTGTGGAAGAATAGAATGAGAAGACGGAGTGATCTTAATTAATTCATAACATTTTGACAGTGAAGACAGCGTAAAACAAAGTGAAGACTTAACTGTGTTTTTTAAATTACGGGTGACGGGCACTTGCTAAAAAATACCAATATAATTGTACAGAAAAGTTGGTCTCTGGACCGTGCGGTTATTTTAAGTGAATTTTATTTGGAAAAGGGTTGCCGTGTGCAAGACTGGGGAGATCACATAGGAAACAACACAAACTTACGATTTTTTTAAGCGTCCAGACGATTTTAAGGTTAAATGATCTATTTTAGATTGTATTTGAATAAATGTTTAGTGTGTCAGGTACTCATTTCAATATTCAGTATCTTTCTGGTTACAGAATAGAAACCGATTGGACTGGGGAGAAAATAATATTTTTCCGATCTCTTGGATTCACCACTTCCCACTAAAAGACAAGTGTACAGGTTAGCCTTTCTTGTGTAGTTAGAAGTGGAAAGTTCAGTGAGTTTCCACATTAAAAAGAAATGTGGATTACTTGAGAAATTTAAGGAAGATTTAGTCTGGTGTTGGTTGGTTTGTTTACATTTGCAGTATGACTGTGGACTCAGCCGGTTTTTTGGTGTTCATTTTCCTATTAGTCGTATATAAGATTATAGACTTGTCTGTGATGAAATGGAAGTTTTGAATGAGAAAAGTACATAAATTCATTAAAGAATTGGAAGGAATGATTGGTTACATATAATCTAATGTTTTAGTTTTGCAATCGAAATTAAAGAATAGGAAAAATAGTGTCTATTCTGTTGAAATAATTTCAGGTTCTTTTCTTTTAGTTTTAGTAGTCTTTTAGGCTTAAAATCCATATTTTCTACACTGGACTCTAAGTTAGACTCTAGTTATTATCTGATCTCATGTGGAACAATTGGGTTTCCTGGAACTCTAAAGTACAGAATAAATATACGGTAAATGCAACGCTCCTCCCATACTTTGTACTATCTGTTCTTGTATTGTTCGTGAAATTGTGATGTCATTATAAACATATAATCTTGCAAGGATTTTTCAGGCCAAACATGTAAGGACTCATTTTTTGGTATTATATTTTAAGAGAGTGCAAGCTGAGGAGGGGCAGAAAGAGAGGGAGGGAGAAACCCAAGCAGGCTCTGAGCTGTCAGTGCAGAGCTCGACGCAGGGCTCGAACTCACAAACCATGAGATCACAACCTGAGCCAAAACTAAGAGTTGGGTGCTTACCGCCTGAGCTGCCAAGGCATCCTGGTGTTATGTATTTTTCAAGTTATAAAGAATAGCTGTCTTTTAAGTTCATGCTATTATGCAGTATTACCTATACACATGTCACTCCTCATGAATCTTAAGTTCAAAAATTATTTTAATGTGTTTACAATTAAATATTGAAAGCTATATTACCCTTTGGATAGATCGATATAATACATTAAAAAAATGTAACTTGAACATGAAAGTTTTATCTCAAAATTTGCAATCATTTGTAATTTAAAGACTAAAAGCAGTGCCTTTGTATTCGTGTTTCTTTTTATTGAGATATAATTGATATTTAACATTATATTAGTTTCAGGTGCACAAAATGATGAGCTGTTTGTGTGTATTGTGAAATGATCACCACGGTGAAGTCTAGTTAACATCTACCAGCATACGTGGTTGCAGATTTTTTGCTCTCGTAATGAGAACTTTTAAGATTTGCGTTTAGCAATTTTTAAATCCTTTGCATTCATTTTAAGAAACGAGTTTGTTAGTCATGTTTTGACTATCTTAATAAAATAAAAGTTACATCATCTGCAAATAGAGAAGTATTAATCCACTTTGGGAACTACACTGAGGTTTATCGGGTCATTTAGAAAAATCGTAATTTACTTGTCTCAAAAAATCGTACCTACTCTTCAACTAGTTAACGCTAGCCTCCTCTTGCCCGACTGAAAGCCATCTTGATGGCTTCTAATTTTGGCAATTATAGAAACGCCACTATAAATATTTGTGCTTGGACTTTTTGTATAGACATAAGTTTTCAACTCACTTCAGTAAATACCTAGCAGTGTGACCACCGAATTATAAGAGTACCTTTAGTTTTATAAGGAACTGCCAACTTGTCTCCCAAAGTGCTGTATCATTTTGTGATCCAACAAGCAATGAATGAGAGTTCTGTTTCTCCACACCCTCGTCAGCATTGGTAGTGTCAGTGTTTCAGACTTTGGTCATTCTAATAGGTGTGTAGCAGTGTGTAGTTGCTTTAATTTGCATTTCCCTGATGAAATACGATGTTGAGTGTGTTTTCGTATCCTCATTTGCTCTGTATGTCCTCTTTGGTAAGGTGCCTGTTCAGATCTTTTGCCCACCTTTTAATCAGGTTGTTTTCTTATTGGGTTTTCAGAGTTCTTATATACTTTGGATAGAAGTCCTTTATCAGATAAGGTTTGCAATTGCTTTCGCCCAGTCTGCGGCTTGTCTTTTTTGTCTCTTAACAGTGTCTTTGAAAGACACATCGAAAGATGTCTTTTGATTGGGATGAAGTCCATCTGAGCAGTTTTTCTTCCATGGAACGTGCTTTCGGTTTTGTATCTAAATACTCATTGTCAAGCCCAAGGTCACCTAGGTTTTCTCCCATGTAGTGACCTAGAAGTTTCACACTTTTGCTATTTAGATTTAGGTCTCTGACCCATGTTGAGCTAATTTTTGTGATAAGTCAGTGTCTAGGTTCCTTTTTTTTTTTTTTTGGCATGTGGATGGCCCTGTTTTTGCACTGTTTGTCAAGAAACCTATCTTTTGCCACGTTGAATTACCTTTACTGCTTTGTCAAAGATCAGTTGACTGTGTTTGTGTGGGTCTATTTCTGGGCTTTCTGTTGTCTTTCATTGATCTGTTTGTCTTTTCTTTTTCCAACGCCACATCATCTTGATTATTATAACTTTGTAGAATAAGTCTTTAAGTTAAGTATCACTCCTCTGTGTTCTTCAATATCGTGTTGACTGTTCTGGGCCTTTTGCCTTTCCACATAAACTTTAGAGTGAGCTTGTCAGTATCCACCAAGTAACCTCGTCAGATTTTGTTTAGAATTGCATTGAATCTAAAGATCAAGGTGGGAAAAACTGAAAGTATTGACTCTTGACAATATTGAATCTTCCTGTCCATGTACTTGGAATATCTCTCCATTAGTTTACCTTTTTAGTTTTTTTATCAGAGTTATGTAGTTTTCCTCATATATATCTTATACATGTTTCTTAGATTTATATTTTTTTGGTACTAATTAAATCACATTATATTTTTAATTCAAATTCCAATTTCTCATTGCTGGTATCTAGGAAAGCAATTCATGTTTGTATGTGATCCTTGGATCCTAAAACTTCACTATAATCATTTATTAGTTCTAGGAGTTTTTCTGTTGATTCTTTGGTATTTTTGAAGAAAATATTTTAATGTTTATTTTTAAGAGAGAGTGTGAGAGTGGGGGAGGGGCAGAGAGAGAGAGCGAGAGAGCCGGGGCAGGGGGCGGGGGGGGGGGGGGAGGTAGACACAGAATCTGAAGCAGGCTCCAGGCTCTGAGCTGTCAGCACAGAGCCCGACGCGAGGCTCAAACCCATGAACTATGAGATCATGACCTGAGCTGAAGTTGGACACTTAACCGACTGAGCCACCCAGGCACCACATTCGTTGGTATTTTATTATACAGTTATGTCATTTGTGAACAAAGGCAGATTTATGTCTTTCTTCCTACTCTGAATATCATTTGTTTCCTTTTCTTATCTTATTGCATTAGCCAGGACTTTCAGTACAGTGTTGAACAGGAGTGGTGAGGAGGCATACTTGTCTTTTTCCCCCGATCTCAGGGAACAAAAGCTTCTGGTTTCTCACCGTTAAGTGTGATATTAGTTGTATGTTCTTTGTAGGTATTTTTTTGTTATCAACTTGAGGAAGTTTTCCCCTGACCCTAGTTTGCCGAGAGTTTGTATCCTGAATGGGTGTTGGATTGTGTCCAGTGCTTTTTCTGCATCTGTTGATATGATCATATGATTTGTCTTCCTTTGCCTGTTGATGTGATGAATTACATTAATTTATTTTCAAATGTTGCACCAGATTTTCCTACCTGGAATAAGTCCCACTTGGTCATGGTGTATAAATCTTTTAATACATTGTTGGATTCAGTTTTGCTAATACTTTAAGAATCTTTGCATCTCTGTTCATGAGATATATTGGTCTGTGGTTTTCATTTCTTATAATGTCTTTGTCTGGTTTTGGTATTAGGATAATAGTGATCTCATAGACTAGGAAATGTTTTCTCTGCTACTATTTTCTGGAGCAGATTGAAAAGAATCAGTACCATTTATTTCCTAAATATTTTGTATAATTCACCAGTGAATCAATCTAGGCCTAGTGCTTTCTGTTTTGGAAGGTTAATTATTGATTCAATTTCTTTAATAGATACAAACCTGTTCAGATTATCACTTCTTCCTGTGTGAGTTTTAGTAGATTATTTTTCAAGGAATGATTCATATCATCTAGGTTATATAATGGGTGGGCTTAGAGTTATTCATAATATTCCTTTATTATTCATGTAATATCCCTGGGATTGTTAGTGATGGCCTTTTTCATTTCTGACACTAATGTTTGTGTCTTTTTTTTTTTGCTTTTGTTATCCTAGCTAGAGATAAATTTTATTGACCTTTCAAAGAGCCAACTTTGTGTTTCATTGATTTTTCTTTATTGTTTTCCTGTTTTCAATTTCATTGACTTCTCTGATATTTTAGTATTTCTTCTGCTTTCTTTTGATTTAACTTGGTCTTATTTTTCTACTTTCCTAAGGGTTGAAATTTAGATTGTTGATTTTAAATGTTTCGTATCTTCTAATAAATTCAGTAAGTGTTGTAAAATTCTAAGTATTACTTTTGTTGCATCCCACAAAAGTTGATGTTTTTATTTCTTTGTATTTAGCTCAAAATATTTTTGTTTTCATTATCAAAACCCTCCTTTTTATTTTTTTTAAGTTTTTTTTAATGTTTATTTAGAGACAAAGGGAGAGGGAGAGAAAGCATGCGAGCAGGGGAGGAGCACAGAGAGAGAGAGAGAGAGAGAGAGAGAGAGAGAGAATCCCAAGCAGGCTTTATGCCCAGTGTGGAACCCCATGCGTGACCTGAGCCTGAATCAAGAGTCAGATGTTCAACCAACTGAGCCACCCAGGCACCCCAAAACCTCCCTTTTAAAGAGGTGTATACTTATAAACATTTTATTTGAGAAAAATTTTAGAGATTTGATGATGTGCAGTATGTATCATTCTTAACAGTTGTCCAATTTTTCACATCTTCCCAATTAAATGGCTTCCTGTTGTTAGAGGATGTGTTCGGTTTCTGAAGAATACTTCGTGGTAAACGCAGATTCCACTATCTCTAAGAGAAAATTTTGATTAGAGTCAAGTCTTTTTTTTTCTTACTGAAATCTAAGACTGTAAGCCAATATCGCAGTTAAATCTGTGGTTACTTTAAATTTTAAATGATGGATTTCATTAAAAATTTTTTTTTTAAAACAATTCTTTACGAAGTCAGTGGTTTTCTTTTAGGTTCAAAAACACACAGAGATAAGGAAAAAAGAAAAGGCCATTTGGGATGTTTTCCTTTTGTGATAATAGCCGAACTTACATATTATCATCTCTTAGCCACTGACATCACAAGACTGTTATTTTCTCACATTAAACACTAAAATGTTAAGGCATATTATTATCAATATAACCAAAATACATTTCTTCAAGTAAGCGATAGAAATGATTTAACTACCACTTGAGAGGAATTGTCCTGAAGGAATATTTTAAATTGACTTTCTTCAAAGAGTACTTAAGCCATTCTTTTAAAAATGTTTTTATCATATGACCCCTATATGTGTAATCAAAATATGAACTCATTCGTAATTCACTTACTGTGCTGTACTTAAACAATGTGTCTTGATCGCATATTTTTGTCCAAAATCTCTTAGAACATCTTATGATAACTATGACAGTTACCAGAATAATAACACATAGTAAAATGTAATTGTTTTTAGAGGCTTACGTGTAATCTTATAACCCCCCCCCCCCCATGAGGTGTAGTTACTATTTGGCCCATTTTACAGATGAGGAAAATGAGGCACATAGCTCTTAAATGAAGTATTAAGTTAATCAAGAATTTTGAGGCCAAATTCTTGTGAAAGGAAAAGTCACCTACATCATTGTATTTTTGAAGTAATACAAAGCCATGAGAGAGAGAAGAGTAAACGGTGACTAAAACATTTTAGGTTAACGCGAAATAAAGCTAGTCATTGTTCATTAGGAATGAGTTTTAGTATGGATGCTACAGAAGAGTCCATTTTTCAAAGTGTTTCTTCATTTGAATTCTTACCAACAAGGTAGACGTTGTCATTTACCTTTCCATGCTCTGGCTGCGTGCAGACGATTTACTGGTTAAGGTGATGTACGGGAATCTGGCCAGTATTAAATTTCAAGTGACACAGGAAAAATCAGTATAAGAGGGAATTCAATATGCATGGGAAACCATTTGTTCCCTCTGCTTCTTTGATCCTTGCCAAGGCACACGAAAGTAGAGCAAAGCGCCTGAAAACCGGGAACATTCTTGTGCAAAGTAGCAGAGGAACTCTGCGCTCTCCCAGGAATTCAGTGTGACAGGATGGAAAACTAAACTGCTGGCCTGTCTTCCTTCTAAATGCAGGAAATTTGGGCCACGTCTGTACTACCTAACGTGTCTACATCTGTTCACTGTGGAAATGATCCTGACGTTTGCAACAGCATGCATCTCGACCGCTACGTTTTACCGAGCGAGCGATTTTGAAAATCTTTAGGCCGTACTAGCTCATTTTCACTGATGCCTTGTGGACTTTGGAGAAGTTTGCAGTTTGTTCAGCTCAAAAATAAACTATGTCAGTGAAACAGTTTTAACTAGCATTCTGGAAACATTTGTCGGCAAAACAAATATTTGTGTCTAAAATAGTCAGGCCATTAAGATGTGAGAAAACAAAACAGATGTTTGTTTGGGGTTGTTGGGTTTGTTTAGCTTGATGGGATTGGTTTTCTTTCTTTTCTTCCCCCCCCACCCCAGAGGAGATACAGTGTTAACCTTAATTAGATTATAAAATTCTTGAAAGTAAAGTTCACTTTTTGTTTTATATTGTCAGGCATGTCTTAAAAATGAGTTGCTTTATTTTTGAATTTTGGACTGTGTTTCCAAGAAGTAAAAAATTCAGTGTTTTAGAATTTTCCCGTTTTGTGCCTCATTACTGGTTTGACTAATTTCTTCAGCTCGTTGTCTGGAAGTCAGGATGCTTGTGAAGAGTCCATTTTAATATGCGTGAATTCAAATATGCAATTCTTTCTTATATTTATACTTAACATGTGATTTCTATATAAATACTCAAAACAAGAAAGCATATATTACTGAGCTATCTAAATTAGTTTACTGTCCCTCCCAAACATTTATTACTTTGTCCTCGTCTGTAGCTAATTGATTCATTGTTCCTGTAAAGCATTAAGCGTCCTATGGGACCAACACAAATCAACATAGTAAGTTCCCTCGTTTAAGATGGAGGACCTAAGTATTTACTGATAGAATTTTTTAATTGAAGAGGGTTGAGAAAAGAACTTAACATCCCTCCACCTCACGTAATTTGGATCGAAAGGTTTGATGGATACGTTTTGGATTAACTTTTATTTACTTTGGGGGATGTGTGTCAGTTTATTTTATTTATTTTTATCGAAATACAGTACACAGCATTACACGAGTTGCAGGTGTACAACGTAGCAAATTGACAAGTTTGTACGTTAGGCTGTGCTCACCACAAGTGTAGACACCGTCTGTCACCATACCACTGATTATACTCCCTATGCTGCGCCTTTTGTCCCCATGGTTTATTTGGATTAATTTTAAATAAAGGTAGGATGGATGGATTAACGGTTGCCAATTTTAGTCCTAGTTCGGCAGCCAAATAAGTTTGATGAATGTTTTAAATTTACTGAATAAGAACATTTGAGCATGGGAAAAAATTATAAAAATATAGAGGGGTTTACAGAGAAGAGTAAAATCCCCTTCATCTGCGGTAGCCAATTTCTTTCAGCTGAGTTTCTTGTGTATCTTTCCAGAGATACATGTTGTTTATATGAACCTATACAAAGCACTTGCCCCGGGACACTTTTTCCCCCCCACCTTCAAGTATGTATACTTTCTATTTTTTTTCTTAAAGATAATAGAATACTGTATACACTGTTGTATATCCTACTTTTTTTTCACTAGATACGCGTACAGAGAAAAATTTACTAGGTATTTTCGATGTGGATTTTATATACAAGTATAAAAATAGCTGATTCTTTTGAGCACTCGCTATGTGCAAGACACCATTCTAAGCACTGTTCACACATGATCTTAGTTCATTCCCATTCAGCTGCGTGCGATAGGCAGTGGTCTCGTTATCCCCATTTTACAGAGAGAGAAGCTAAGGAGAGGTCAGTGACAACATGGGGATTTAACTCCAAAAGCTTGACTACAAACATGAATTCTTAATTAGGCAAGCCTGCTGTTTCTAGGAAGCTCAGTGTTTGAAGTTTTAAACAAGCAAAATAATGTAAACAGAGAGAGGCAGTAGCGATCGGGTGTTCAGTTTCTTAAGTTATTCCAAGAACTCAGCAAAGGCATGTATTAGCAGGTATTCAGCTAAATATATGTTAAATAGTTGAATGAGCTCTGTTTGCTCGTAAAATTGTGTAGGCCTGAAATTATAAGGAAGTAAGTATATAGTATATTTAAGGTTGTCTTATAATTATCTTGTACTTCAGTATTTCCTGAATTAGAGGATCAGTCCAAGATCAATATCTTAGATAATCCAACAACGAGTAGGACACTTTTCCACTTTCCTGAATTTGCTGTGTCCCCCCTCCCTCCTTATCCTACTTAATAATGACCTGTCATGGAATTGTGTAGGGAACAATTTTTCACAGCTTCTCTACCACCTGCTACCCTTCTCTGAGGACCTGGTTTTCTACATTGCCAATTTCTCTGTTCCTTTCTTTTTTCTTTATTTTTCCATTCGCACCTCATGGTTGATGAGCACTAAGAGTAGGGGTGATGATACTCTCGTCTCAAGGAAAAAGAAGCCATCGAATTTAAAGTGTAAGTGGGCATCTTAATCTAGTACAGTCACCTTCTAAAACTTTTGAAAATACTGATACCTCTTCATAAAATGGAAAGTGCATTTTCTTCAGCACCGTTGGTTCTGACAGATTTTACTGTTGTAAACTTTTATGTAACCGCTGCTATTTGAGTACAGTTTTCTAGTACTTTACATTGTATGTGTGCAGTATTCACCTGGATTATTGATTGATTTGATGGTCATGGGTTGGTTTAGAAATCATGCCCGCCATTGTTTCTATGGAAAATAGCTTCTGAGTTTCAAGCAGCCGATTTGAAAATATGTGGAATAGCGTGGATTTGTAAATTGACGACTCTCTCACATCTACAGATCTACTTGTGCAATTTTAGCGTGAAGCCATTGGGCAATAGGAATTTTAAAGTTAGAAGGAACCTTATAGGTTCTTTTGCTGATGAAGACCTTCACTTTACTGATTATGAATAACGAATCCAGAAATACTACATCTTTTCAAAGCATCTTGGCCTGTCATTGTCAACATCTCTTGATGGCGGCCTTGGGAGAAAGCATGACGTAGTCTGGCCTTTCCCACACTGCTCTAGGCCACACTACTGTGTACGAAAGATGGGACAGAGATCCTCTAATGAGTTTCAAAGCAAGGAGAAGTTAGGGGGACAAACTGTTAGCTTTAAAGTTAGCAGGGTTCCTGTACCTTAAGTCTTTTCTGATCCTTTGGTGCAGTCATAGGCAGTGAGAATTGAATCTAGTGTATAGTATTTCTCAGGCGTACTTGGCTGGGCCCCCCCCCCCCATACCCCACCCTGGCAGGGGATTTCTATGAACTTGGGCACCACACTCCCTCAGAATATAATTATGAAAAAGGAGTGGTCGCTAAGGATTTGGAGTTGGGCTATCCTGGGTTTGAATCCTGGTTCTGTTATTTACTCTGGGCGGGTCACTCAGCACTTCAATGTGTCCATTGTCTATGAAATGAGGATAATACCGCTCGTGGTCTATGGGATGAATGTGAGGACGCCATTATGTAAGTGGCCAGCAAAGTGACACCTACTAGGCCCTCAAGTGTTCACTTCTTCCGTGCATGCCTTTAGCAGGTATTCCTAAATGCTGGTTGTGTGCCAGGTGCTGTGCTTGGCCCAGGGGATATAGAGGAGATGAGAAGGGCAAGGTCCCTGACAATAGGAAGCCAGTGTGTTTTCTTCCCTCTTGAAGATCATTACTGTGGTGCACTGTGCATTGTGGTTGTTTCAGACACCGAAGCCCCCACAGTGTGGTTCACCAGTTTCCTTCACATGGTATCTATGACTGGGAGAGGTTTAAACCAGAGGTTGAAATGTGTGAGGATGGATGATAGAAGTTTCTATGAGGTTGTCTATGAGGAGGTAATGGCTGTTCTCCAGGGATGATAAAGCTCTCATTAATGTAGTTACTAGACCTTGCTGAGGAATTCATTTACCTGGGAGACCTCAGTCAGTGGTTGTGTGAAAAAGAATTAATGGTTATGGAATATAGATAGAGAAGTCAAAGCAATTCTCTAGTATTAATTCAGTGAACATTTGTTAATCTCTGACTTCTGATGAACCCTGTAGCACTAGTCAACAAGTCTATTTGCATTTAGTTTATTTTACGCAGGTTTTTATGGGAGAGTTCTGATAACTTAAAGTTATGAAGATTCCTTTAAGTCTTCTCCTCTTTGGTAAGGTGGAATATTCACTGAGAATATAATATAATACAGTTTATTCAAGATCTTGCTGAGGTTTTTGGTTTTGTTTGTGTATTTGGCCAGGACAGAGACAACTCCCACTTAAAAAATCTCCCAGTACGAAACGATTATAGTCGTACTCTATGGCATGTAACTTTGAAGGCTTCGTCCGTCTACGAGAATCCCAAGCAGCTTTTTGAGGACTATCACGAGCCTTCCCTCAGGGCTGTGTCCTTCCACATGGGCATCTTCCCTGGTTAGGTCCCTTAATTTTCATAAGACAATATCCTTTCCATTCTCAGCACAGGTAACTTAGTAAAGCATATGGGTCTCCACCTAACGAAGCAACCAATAATAACTCCACACCAAGTAATTTATTAATATAACCTTTTACCTCATTGCTTTTTTTCTTTTGAAGTTTTTAATGTTTATTCATTTTTGAGAGAAAGACAGGGTGTGAGCAGGGGCGGGGCAGAATCCGAAACAGGCTCCGGGCTCTGAGCTGTCAGCAGAGAGCCCGACGTGGGGCTCGAACTCTCAGACTGCAAGATCATGACCTGAGCCAAAGTCGGACACTTTACTAACTGAGCCACCCAGGTACCACTTACCTCATTGCTTCATAACACTCACGGCTCACTCGCTTCTGTCAGCTACCAGAAGGGCACATAATGGCCTCATTCTTCTAGATGTTTTAAACTTTATCCTTAAAATAAGCAAAGTGCCCCACCTCAGTGCTCTGCAATCTGAAGTACTGAGTTAGCCCTATGGAGTCCACTGTGGTCAGCCTGAGAAGTGAGAATCCTATGAAACCTGCTGTTCTATATATCATGAGGGTATGTTCCCGGCATCATACAACATCCCCTCAGTGAGCAGTCCTGTGAGGCATCTCTGTCTCGTCTCTGTGCTAGAAACACCCGTGTTTCCGTAGAAAAATTGATGTCTCGTTATACGCACCCTACAAGTATACAACTATTCGTGCCCTTGACGGTAGACCTTAGGGCAAGCTGACCTCCGCTGACCACTGTCTCTCCTGGCTTTCTTCTACCTTTCCCGCTTTAATGTTTTTTCTAATGTACTTGTTAACTTTTTAATTGCTATGTAGTTATGGTGTGCATTTTTGGTGGGTTATCTTAAACCCATTTTAGAGAAAGGTAAGATAAAAATTATCCAGAAAACACAACTAAAAACTCAAATGTTTTATTCAACAAGACTAGGAGCCAGAAAGTAGATTCACGGCGTCCATTCCGTGTTCAGGAAGCAATTATTTTCCAAATTTTACATTATAGCCACCGTCGTGAAAGTCACTATTTTGGTTAATATGTGCGCAAAAACCTCTTCAAGATTCTCATAATTACAGCCTCCCAAGAGCACACACCTGCCCATCTTTTCCTTCTTTTTGCTTGAAGACCCAAACTACCGTGTCTAATAGGCTTGTTAGTTGTTTCAATCCAGCTAACTTATATAAAAAAGCACATTGCCAATTGTAAAATGCCTCCCAAATGTAAGAATGCATTTTTCTCCACCACTGACAGTGTTTGCAACTTCTGCAGTTTGTTTTATTTTCCATCCCCGATGACATTTTGAATGTTCTCCCTGTAAGAATTCTAAGACTGTTCTTTCTGTGGAGTCTCTTTCCTTTCCAGTTTCCCATTTCACGTTTTCCCTAAAGTGTCTGTTTCAGTACATTTGTTCATCTAATTACCTCCCTTGACTCACTTTTAATATTGATAAAGGTTATTGAGGAAGCATGTTTCTCTGGAGACTTGTTTCTTAATCTTGCTATTAAACTTCATTGCACTGTTCCCTCATTGAAGGAAAGGCAGAAAGCATGGTTTCTTTCCTTTCAAATGTGAATGACAGTTTGACGATGTTCTTCAACGTTCCATTAGCTATTCAGTGAGCACCTGTTAGTTACAAAACTATCTTAGGTTCTGCAGGGATCTAGAAAGCAAGAGGGTTATTCAGTGTCCTCGTGGAGCATTTTTCTGAAGAGCCAAACCTAATAAACGAGAAGCAGCAAAGCGCTCTGAAAGAATAGAGGAACAGAGATTCCTTATATAAATTTATCCTCAGCACATGAAGACGTAAATGAGGGAGGCTAGAGGGTTGTACCCCTTTAAGTGGGCTCAGTGGTGGTATCATTTCCATCAGAAGAAACGTACACTATGTATAAATTTCACTGAAGAATGAAAGCATTTTTGAGCTGAAAGATCACCTTGTGGTCATCTTTATGAGTAAGATAACTCAGAGTTATGAGTTATGAGTAAGATAAGCCCAGATAGATGACTTAGAACAATTCACTTCCCACCACCACAGTAACATGTGTGTATGAAATGCTTTAGTATGCATTATCTTAAAAACAAACAAACAAGTATATTTTGAGAGAGAGAGCATGCACGGGTGGGGGAGGGAGGAAGAGAGAGAATCCCAAGCAGGCTCCGCGCTGACAGCGCGGAGCCCAACCTGGGGCTCGATCCCATGAACTGTGAGATTCTGACCTGAGCGAAAATCAAGAGGGGGACACTTAACTGACTGAGCCACCCAGGTGGCCCAGCATGCATTCTCTTATAGAATCTTCACAATGGTCCTGTCCTCGTTTTCCCATTGAGGAAATCCAAGTACAGATAATGTCAGGATAACAAATGGATAATAAAAAGTCTGTGCCCTCAAGGAGTTTATATATATTATTTATATCGGCACACAGGCCACCAGTGAATATAAAATGCATCTGGTAGTCAGAGTGCCTGGAAGGACGAATTGGTTTGTAAAATCAATAGAGTTAGGGCAGATAAACTATTTCAGAAGAGTGGTCTGGCAGGGTAACATCTTAGCAGAGACCCGAAATTACCGAGTAGAGAGCCACCTCCAAATCCAGGGGAAGAATGTTCTGGGAGAGCAAACGGCAGTTCCCCAGGCCTGGAGGGGGTACCGTGCTCGGTGGACGGAAGCAGCAGCAGGAAGCCAGTGTTATTGGAGCACTTGGTGGAGGGGAGAGGAGTGGGAGGGGGTGAGGGCGGGGAGGGAAGAAGCCAGAGCATAGCAGGCACGTGGGCATGTGGAGGACTTTGGATTTTTGTTTTGTTTTGAATGAGGCGAGAAGTGTTTAAGCAGAAAAGTGACATGACGTCATTACGTTTAAAAAGAATCTGCCTGGTTGTTGGACCAAGAATGAGCTATAGCAAGATAAGAAGGGGCACAGCAGTCAAGCAGAAGATGGTTCCAGTGGCCCAGGGAGAGGTAACTGGGCCGGGCTTGGGCGCTAGGGGTGGAGGGTAGCTAGGGGTAGAGAGACTGGCAAGTAGAGCTCTCAGGATTCGTCAACAGATTGAACGTGAAGAGTAAGAAGAGCGGCATCATGGGTAACGCCATGGTGTTTGGCCCTAACAGCTAGAAAAGTGCATTTGCCATTTATTAATACGGGGCATTAATGTGGCAGGAAGAGGAGGTATTGTTGGAGACTTTAGGATTCCTGTTCAGCATATGTTAAGTTTGTGGCACCTGTTAAAATTCCAAGGGGAAAAGGCAAGTGAATTGTTAGAGAAGTAAGTCTGATGTTCATGGGATAATTGAGGGCCTAAATTTGTGAGTCTTCACAAATGCCATTGAAAAAGCTTATGTGCCTGGATGTGTTTGGCCAGGGCAGCGAGCATAAATACAGAAAGGGAGAGAGCCAAGCACAGAGCCTGGCCTTGCCACCAAGAGTGGGGCCTCCCAGAGGCCAAGGGAAGCAAGGGTTGCAGACAGAAGGAGTGATGGGCTGTGTGTCAGGCTGGTGAAGGTTTGAGAAAAGTGGAAATTGGGACTTGACCATTGGATCTGACAGAGTGGGGGTCCCTGGTGATGTTGACCCAGGTGAGTGGTAGTGGAATGTTGGAGAGAATAAAACCTGATGGCCGTGGTCTCAAAAGGGAGTGGAGGAGAGGGAATTGATGCAGCAAATATTTGCGACTCTTGTAATTTTCACTTTGTACTGCAAGGTAACGGACACATGGGGCAGGACCTGGAGAATCCGGGGTGTGTTTTTTAGGCACGAACTCTACACAGCCTGCATGCGCGTGCAAGTGGTCCAGAAGAAAGAGGACAGTGGGTAAAAGAAGTGAGGGTGGGCTGGGATCTCATGCCTAAAGGAGGGACTGGCAGAAAGGTCACCCATATAACAAGAGGGAAGGCAGACTTCCCTAAAAGCACCAGTAGGTGGCTTTTCCTGGGCATGGAGAGTGCAGAGGGTGAGTGCTTCTGTTTTCTCAGTGAAGGAGAAGCCGGGCTTCTTGCTTGTGGCTCTGAAATAGGCGTGGTCATGAAAAACAGCCCAGCAGAACATCTGGCCAAGTGCGGGGCCCATCTGAGCACCCGATTCTGGGTGACTGTGTTGGTCACACGTTCAGAGGCTGGGCCACGATACAGGTTATCAGTTAAATCTGATTAGGCCAGCAAGCACAACAGTGGTGGGCAGACCAGGGTCACTGGCGGGAGACTTGGCTTCCTGAGAAGAAAGCATGACAGACACCTTTCAAAAATTTGAGAGAGATCAAATCCAAACAAAAGCTGTCCTGTCTTCACAGATTAACAGAAATGGAGGTTGAGGAGTGACAGAATGCGCAGAAAATGTATCAGAGCTACTTAGAAACGTTTATGACCACCAAAAAAAAAAAAAAAAAAGAATTACTCGTGGTGTCTTCTGAGTGGACGTCAGTAAATCAGTAAATCCCAGTGGTGGGAAGGGTGAGGTTCCTCAGACTTCGGTCTGTTGTCACACAGATGTGGCATTCATGACCGTTGATGCAACGATGTGAGAAAATCTCCCCTGATCGTCCCCCAAACTCCACGAGTGAAGGGTGGTATGAGTGGAAGATTAGAGCCAGTGTGCAGATGACTGTGACTTGATTTGCTTCAAAGATTCAAAACACATATATGTGTATATACGTGTACCCACGCATATAGAAAGGCCTTTTCAAAGGTTGTCAGCTTTCCCTGTTGTGTTGTCTGCATTCTCTCTCTTGTCTGCGGTGTTGTGTGCTGTCACGGGAGAATTTAAGCAGGAAGTTTAGGCCACGGCTGGAGTTTCTCTACAGGTTTGAGAATAATAGGAATTTCGGTTTTCAGCTCAGAGTCTGTCTGACTACAGAGGCTCGTGCGGGGCGGCCTTACAGGAGAGGAGAATCCATTTTACAAAATGTCAGCGCGCTGGAGGTGAGCCTGGAAAAGAATGCTTGTCAGATTCAGTTATTAGGGGACACTGCAAGGCAAGGAAAATCCAAGTGCCCCTTGTCCATGTGCCCTTTCGCCTACTTTTCCTCATTTTCCTCTGTAGCGAACAGTGTGGCTTAACCATGGCGGGGCATTTGGCTTCTTCTTAGCTTAGCACATCACCCAGCGTCACTGGTGTGCTTGCCTGCGTGTGTAATTTGTGATCGTGCCCTCCAGAGTCGGTCAGCTACCGAGAACCCCAGTAAAAAAGCGCCCCCGAGGCCACACACCTGGAGCAGTGCCCACGTCCCACGGGTGCGTGCGTAGAGCCATTGTGTCAGAGATGAGAACACAAAAATCGCTCCCGAGGTGTGTGCGTCTGGGGTCTGCATCAGCCCGAGGAGAATCTGTCATCTATTTTGCATGTCAGTTAACTATATTAATGAGAAAACCAAAACCTTGTTTGCATAGTCAAGGTAAATACATTTTGCTCTCATGGTGGCCGCACTCCCTTACCACCTGGGATAGGGCCTTTAAATAAGTACACATTAAATCCCTTTTCTATTGTCAGTTCCCCCAAAATTAGCCCCTCATTTTGGTCCTTGTTCTTTAGTTAAGCAACACGTTTCACTTATCACCTTTATCACAATGCTAGCATTTAATGTTTGCAGCGATTTCGAAGAAGCGGTATCACCCGGGGAAGTAAGGTGACAGTCACTTAAATCTCATAGTCACGGTGGACTCACTTTCTTGCATCTCATCTCATCAGTTACTTTAATGAATACAGTTATATACTCCCACAAGCCAAACCTGTTTTATAAATAAAGTTTTACTAGAACACCGCCATACTCCTTTAATGACACACACTGTCTGTGGTTGCTTTTGTGCCGAGTTAAGTCATTGCAACAGGCCGTCTGTCTCACAAAGCCTAAGGTATTTAGTATCTGAGTTTTTATTTAAAAATGGCTGATCTCGGGGCGCCTGGGTGGCTCAGTCGGTTAAGCGTCCGACTCCAGCTCAGGTCACGATCTCGCGGTTTGTGAGTTCAAGCCCCGCATCGGGCTCCGTGCTAACAGCTCAGAGCCTGGAGCCTGTTTCAGATTCTGTGTCTCCCTCTCTCTCTCTGACCCTTCCCCGTTCATGCTCTGTCTCTCTCTGTCTCAAAAATAAATAAACGTTAAAAAAAAAAATTAAAAAAAAATGGCCGATCTCTGTGGGTGAATTGGCTCATGCTTCTCTGGGTATCTATGTACCCCACTGCCCTACCAGTTGGCTCCACTGCCTTTGCACCTTACAGCGTAGATATTTGAGAGAGGATTTCTGGGCAATTTTATTTACCTTAAAGTAATCAAAGGCAGCTTTACAGAGGAGCGTTTTCCCTCTGAGGAAAACCAATTTAAAAAAATTATGAGCAGATTTAAACCCAATGGTTGTATGTGATTCTCTCGGCCAGTAGTGTCAGGCTTGGCCCATCTACCTCCCTGTGGGGACGCCCAGGGTAACTGGAATAAACCTTTCCTCGCGATGACTTCATTCTTTGTCTCAGTCTTCCTGATTTGGGCTTGGTGCCTCACCTTTTAAGAGGATCTTGATTTGGAGAGTCTCAGAGTTTGGGGATGCCACGGTTAATGTCACTTGCTGTCTGGCATCTTCACATTCACCTGTGTAGCGGTCCGGGTACTTTTAAGTCGTGAGTCTCAAACATGACAGTCTCTGCTTTTGGGGACGTAGGCTACCCTGTTCTTTTTATCTGAGTGCCCCCATAGCAAATAGAATGTAATTATGGATTGTTATGTCTCATGTTCATGAAATTCAGATAATCTTTATAAGGATTTCCCAACAGGGTCTGCACTTCCTTTTGTAATTGGGATCGCCTTGGCGTAGATTCAGGGTCTAGCCAGAGACAGTAGCTTCCCTGGCCTCAACCCAATGCCATTATATATGTGGCAAGAGCTTCCTCTCCACCAGGAGTCTGGTTACTTGACTCTGTTTCAGGGGAATAATCTTTCACCTTGGTTAAACTTAGAAATGGGTGAGGAAAGCCTCTATTCTCCCAAAGCCTTCTACTTCCTTTACAAGTACCACTGGCATATATAGTCCCAGGAGTGTAAAGTTAGATCAAAAGTTCTCTGCTCTGCTTAGAATAAATGAGAATGCTTATCCCTAAATCTTCAAGGAGCCAACCAGGCCAACAGGCTGTGCAGCAGGACTACATAAAAAGAAAAAAAAAAACTTCTATAAAGGAAGACATAATTTAAGACAATATCAGCATAATTTAAGGAGCTCTCAAGAATGGAAAAGTGCCTGCAAATATGAAAAAGAGGTTAAAACTTTTATACTAATCAGTAAAGGAATATAAAAATTTTGCAGAAGATTGGGATAGTTCATAAATGGAAATAGACTTTTTAAAGCACGTATCTGTAAGTATCTCCAGCATGTCCCAATGAAAATCACTACTGTTCTACACCTGATAAAATAGCAAGGACTTCTTTAAAACCGTAATAACCGTTACGTGTTAAGGCTGTAGTAAAACTGACACAATTCAAATTGATACAATCGTTTTTGAAAACTACTTGGTTATATGTATAGGAAAGGAACTAACATGTGGAGAGGCAACATGAGAAATAAAACTAGATAAGGAATTTGTACAGTAGGCAGGAAACCCTGATGGATTCTGAGGGTTGGAGTTGCCAAGGTATTTTATACAGATTGGTCTGAAAGTGACTATTTAAGAGGGAAAGACTAAAAGCTAACATTTAGGCAGATTTGGTGAATACTGTGCATCGAAGATGATAGAACTTTAAAGTTAAGTAATCTAGGTTGTGCCCTCAACTTGACAGACCAGGAGGCTGACAACTAAAAAATAGGGAAACTTCCCTAAGACCCAAGTAGGAGTTATGAGCTCAGAGGGACTAGAGGTGCCAAGAGGAACTAAATGGAATCTTCTGAGTTCCAGCTCTGTTTTTCTTTTCAATATTGAAGGATTTATGGAACTCTTCAGTAATACTTACAAATGTAGAATTTTAATGATCTTATGTATATTTTAATATTTTATGATTCAATATGTAAACATCAATGTTTAAATAAGCTTTAAAAATAATTACAGCTATTTCTCAGTTTTAAAAATTTGGACTTGCTGGTAGGAATAATTAGGTAATCTTCATAGATTTAATAGAGCAAAAGCCAAGCTTGAGAAACCCTCAATTTGTTCAATCATCAGTTTTTTTAACGTGTACTCGGTGCTCTAGGCTCTAACTGCATTCTCAGAATACAAAATAAATACCACCAGCCTCTGTCCTCCAAGAGGGGGAGTGATGGACCTTTGTTCAAAATAACTCAAATTATTATCCACCATGAACATAAGTGATGGCAAAAATTGTATAACCCTCTAACAAGAACTCAGATTTAGATAGAAAATTCGCAAAGAAGATACTTGATCTTAAGGGGTTAATAGGAATTTCACAGACAGACCAGGGGAGGGGCTGTAAGTGTTGAGAAAAGCATTCTAAGAAAAGGGAACAGCATGTTCAAAGTCATGAAACAGCCTGACACATTCAGAGGCCTGAGATAGGTGTGTTTGTCTGAAGTATACACTGTGAACGGGAGAAAGATGTTGGAGATAAGGCTGTGAGCGAGGGACTCAGTGGAACTTCTCTTTTTTCCAAGTAGCAAATATAGAGTGTTAGTGCCATGCCCCAGTTCCAAGTACCTTTACATGCATATTGGTTTTATTTTATCTCATTTGTTACCCTGTTACAGATGATAAAAGTGAGCCAGAGAGAAGGTAAATACCTTGCATAGTCACACTGCTAACAAGCAGTGGGATTGTGATATGAAACATGACACTTGAGTCCACAGCTCGCTGTCCTAAAATCAGGCTGTCCTTCCTGTTCCACACTGGGATTTGGGAACACTGAAGAATTCTAAAGGTTTTTGGCATGGTGGTATAGGCCAGAATTGGAAGGTTGTGGGTAGCAAGTTTGAAAACCGCCTGTTGTGGGGTGCCTGGGTGGCTCAGTTGGGTTAAGCGTCTGACTTCAGCTCAGGTCATGATCTCAAGGCTTGTGGGTTTGAGCCCTGCGTCAGGCTCTGTGCTGACAGCTCGGAGCCTGGAACCTGCTTCAGATTCTGTGTCTCCCTCTCTCTCTGCCCCTCCCCCACTGATTCTCTCTCTCTCTCTCTCTCTCTCTCTCTCTCTCAAAAATAAACATTAAAAAAATTTTTTAATAAAAATAAAAGAAAAAACAGCCTGTTGTAAGAATCAAAGAAAGGGCTGATGAGAGCCTGGATTTAGAATGAAAGTATTCAGAAGGTAAAATACACAGAACTTAGTCTTGATTTGATGGGGCAAATAAGGAATTTCTGGCTTGAAAAACCGAGTGTATGTTGGTACCTTGAATTAGACACTTTAAGAGAGAAGGAGGATCTATTTGGGGACAACTTTAGTTGTGGTGCCCATGGAAAATCAGGTAGAGAGGTCTAGCAAATGAGGATATTCAGGTCAACAGATCAGGAGATGAAGCCTTAGAATAATCAACCTGGAGGTTATCATTGAAATCCCTCTTATCAATACTACACACTGCTGAGAGCTTGTAGTGAGGTAAGAGGACCGTGGAGAAAATTCCAGTGTATTTGCTGCTCATAATATAGTCCACCAACTGGCTGTCTATCCACTAATTGAGTATTACATGAGGATTAATCAACTGCATCCCTAAGCACGCTGTTTAACTTTTCTTTTTAATCTTAGCAAGACTTTTGATGAAGGAAGCATTGCATTAATTACCATCCTGAAGCTCCTTGTTTTGTCCCAGATCAGTTCTTTGAGTATCACTAATACAAAAAAAATTCACATTTAAGCCTTAGGTAGAGGAAGAGGTCTCTAACGAGACAGAAGGAATAGCGTGAGTGCAAGGATGAGAAGCAGAAGAAAGGGAAGTCAAATTACTCCGATGTGTTCACAGGTGAGATGAGCCAGTGGTCAGCACGGTCACAGAGAAGTGAAATACGATGAAGAACTTCAAGTAATTATTGAATGTGGCCATTTTAGGGTCTTCAGTAGCATGTCAGGAGTTTTAATCCCTGTTTACTCTTGTACCTTCTGAGCTCTCCTTTTTAATCCCACCAATCTACCTCCTTAAATACTTCTCAAATCTGTACTTTGCCTTGTGTGCCAAGATCTTAACTGACTCTAAATCCAAAGTACGCTTGGATTCAATGTTCGCTTTACCTTATCCCTTGGCTGATCTGAAGTTATTGATCACCGTCTCCTTCCTGACCCACCCTTTCTTCCACAACACACTGACCTTGGTTTTCCTCCTCACCCCGCACCCATTTTTCCCTGCCCGTCCCTTCTGCACACACTGCATGTCTTTAATGGAAGCCATTTCTTTAACTGCATTCTACGTGCCATCAATTTCCAAACCTAAACCCAGCCCTCATGGGGCAGTCTAACAGCCTGCTGGACATCGTGAATACCACAGATTCTTCAAGCTCAAGATGTCCAAAGCAGAATTTAAATGCTCATCTACACACTTCTTTATAAGCCCTTCTTCTCAAATCCCAGACCTCATGGTTATATTCATCTTCCCAGTCACCAACCCACTGGTATGAGCACCTCCTCCTCCCTTATCTGATTAGTTATTGATTTCCCTCTGAGTGGCACTTCAGATCTGTAGCTCTACCTATGTCCACTACCTGCATGGGCTGCCAACACCATCACTGAATTATCCTCCTGGCTGGTCTCCCCTTCCAGTCTTCACTCGCCTCCACTACCTCGCCACACTGGCTAGAGTCCTCTATCTAAGGTGTAAATTTGCTCCCATCGCTCCCTTGCTGAATTCTTTGCCTGTAACTCCACCTCTTCTCTGTACCCTTCCTCTGTAGAGTCAGTCAGATTGGTGGTTTTTTGGTTTTTTGTTTTTTGGGTTTTTTTCAGTTCTTCAACATGCTCATGCACATGCTTTCTCTCTCTTTCTCTGTCTCCCTCTCTCCCCTCCCCCCACCAACACACATGCTCATGTGCCTTTCTGGAGAACATTTATACTCCATTTTTACTGGTAGCTTTGTCTTCCATCTTCAGGAAGCTTCTATAATCCTGTAAATCTGTGTTGTATAGACTTGCCCCGTGGTCTCTCAGCATTCTACCTTTCCCATGCCATAGCCCTTTCTATGTTGTTTTCTAATCTCTTATTTTTGTCCACAAATCAGTGCCTTCCTCTGAATTTTAAGCTCCAAGGAGACCATATCTGTATAGCACATCATTATACCTCAGCCTCCTAGTACAGTGCCCGGAAGAGTAGAGGCATGTAATCATTGTTAGAGGAAATAAATGCTCTTCTGAGTATTTTTACATTCATTATCTCGGTGGGGGTAAAGTTGAATAATTTTGAAAGGGTTTTAATGAAACATGAGATGTCAGTGGATTAGAAGATTAAATTATTTGTTGAGTTGTTTTGTACTAATAGAAGGAAAGAGAATAGAGTCAGCAAAGCTGGTTAGGAGAGTAGAAGCATTTAATCCCACCTCATAGAACAAAGAGAAAGAGATTTTTTTTTAATCTGGCTTGCATTATTAAATTTTACCTTCCTTCTAATAAGTTGAGGCCTGTAAGGTTGTGTGTGTGTGTGTGTGTGTTAATATTTAAAGGTATCATATTGTTCATATTTTAGAGCTTTTTCTCCACCTGGAAAAACTTTAGATAAGATGATTTAAGAATCTACCTGTATACTTTACTCATTGAATTTCTTTTCTTTGGTAGGGAGGTTTATAGAAGTGAGTAATCAATTTAATTATCACTTGTTTCCAAAAAAAGGGGGGATGGAATATTATTTTTTAAAGATTTAAATGGGTTTAACACAAGGATAAGGAAATACACACCAAGAACTAAAGGAATTGGCAATCAATAGGAAATCTAGACTGAGAAAACCTAAGTAAGGTCAACTACTTGGAGGACAAAATTAACCCTAAACTACCTGGAAGTCAAGGCAAGAGATAGAATGTGATAAGATGTGTTGTTTGATGTCTTTTAGCTTCTTGTCAAATATGAACTTCAAAGGTTGGAGAGCTCACAGTTCAAGATGGACTTTGCAGTCAAGTACTCGAAATACGAGTCAAATTTAGATGCCAGTGGTGACCGTTGAAAGCAAATGCTCTGCTTTGACATTACTATAGAGAGATTGGCATGCGTTCTGTCTTAGATGGTGGCTGTCCAGGTTCGCACGGAGGTGTAGTTACAGAATTGTCAAAGAAAAGGGAGGTCGAGCCTTTTTCCTCCAAACACAACTTCGAACTCACTGAACTCCTTAAAAATACGTATTTATTTGGAGCTCCTAATTCTCTATAAAACTTGGAAGACAGAAGCTTGGTTTGGAACATTTTGAGGAGAAGATGCCACAGTCATCTGCCTCTGCCAGAAAAACATCTAATGGGGATTTCGAAAATGTTAAACTGTAACCAGCCAGCACTGTATTCTAATAGTTCCGTAAGGTGAGTGAGTTAGCTCAAAAATGCATCCCGTGTAACTACATATGCCGACCTAGGGAGTGGAGTTGTTCTGGACCTTCTGGCCATAATGAACTGTGCTATCATGGTGGCGTCTTGGTACAAGGATCCATGACTGGTCTATAGGAGGAAATTTGCTGTCTTGTTTGCTATTGCAGAGGACATAAAGTCTCATCTAAAAGTGATAGGAATCTGTTGAGGTTTTAAAATTAAACAAGAGGTATAGGGCTGTTCCATGTGATTTAGAAATGGAATTTACTCTGTCAAAGTCCATTCCTATCCATCCAGACTCGTAAGGCTTAAACTTGGAAGTAATATTGAGACCACATGGTTGGACACGTGGCTAGCCTTGTTGGTACAGTTGAGGACGATAGTACAATAACAAAGGCTACCAGATATTCACTTGTCCTCAATACTTTTCTATTTGCTGAGATTTAGTATCAATAGCATCTCAGTGAGAATTACCATTCCTCATACTAGCTTGAGAGATTCCAACCCATATCTAGGAGAGAAATCTGGCAAAGAGTTTGGGGAGGAGAGGCAACACACTGGGCACATCTGGAATTTGGGAGGGGGAGTAGAAATTGTCTGATGTGTGAACATCAGATAAAAAAAAAGTATTAGGGTTTTTGTTGTTGTTGTTGTTCATTTGGAAATAGGGTAAGAGTTCCCCCTCCCCCAACTCCACAGTCACTACTTAGCCATTCTTCTAGCTGGTTGGAAGTTGTTCTTTATTTTGTATTTTCTATGTAATTATTTCCATGGTTTCTCTGAGTTACCCAGGTGAGCAATTTGAATGTGCTGTCCATTTGAGATTTTTGGTTCAAAGAGACTGAGACAGATGCTGTGCAGAGTATGGGCATTGCCCATGTATCTATTCTTCCTTATCACTCCCTTGTTCTCACATAAAATGAGGCGAGAAAAGGAGATTTTTGAAATTTTCAAAGAAAAATATGCCTGGTGATTTGGTTTTTCCTGCCCCAGAGCTGATTTTTCTTTTCTTTCTGTGAACCAGGAGCCTTTTTGTAGGTGGGAGAGCGGTTAGTAAGGCAAATGTGTGAACCTCTCAGCATGGCCAGACACTGTTTGTGGAATGAGAGAGAGAGATGGATGTGGAAATAGGGTTGAGGGAGCATTGTCTACTCGTGGAGAACCACTAAGAGAAACTAGGCAACTAGTTTTCCACCTGCTGTCTTCCACACCTTCAATTAAATTTTATTCATTTCTGATCACGCGTTTCTTTCAAAAGAGTGCATTCTTGGAATCAAGTATCTCATACATTTTTTATCAGTGCAAGTAAAAGGTAATGAATGTGAGCAGAATGAAATGCGCTTTGCTCTTCAGACTTGCCCATGAGTTGAAACAAGGTTGATCTTGACACCATGGTAATAGAACCAGAAGATAAAAGACCTTCCTGTATTTCTGCAGAGTACAGTACAATCCACAGCCCATCAACACCCATTAAAGATTCAGACTCCGATCGATTGCGTCGAGGTTCAGATGGGAAGTCACGTGGACGGGGCCGAAGAAACAATAATCCTTCACCTCCCCCAGATTCTGACCTTGAGGTATGTCATTGACAATGACCTAGTAAATAACAAGGTATCTTGGTAGTTAAATGATGGTTCTGTACACACGCAATGTAAATAGACCGTGATCAAGATACCCAAATGCTTTTGTTCCTGCTTTTTTTCCCTATGTTAATTGTAAGTAAAGCATTTTTTTCTTTCATGTTGATTGTAAGTAAAAACAATTATTTCTGTTTTCTCTTCCATTTCACTACGTGCAAAGCATCCAGTTATTTCTCTCTAAGGAAATACAGTAAAGTATATAATTCTGCTTCAACAAAATTCTCTTGTACTGCTCTATATCATTGCCATTTCAGTTAAGTGTCATACTAAAAGGGATTAATAAAATCCACTTTGAAAATTAAAGACACACTTAGGTATATGAGAAAGGAAAACCTGGGATGTTCTAAACTGAAATGGCAGTTGTCTTATGAGACCTGTTTTGGTGGAGTTCAAAAGCAGGAGGGATTAAATAAAACCTTAAAGGGTAGATTTCATAGCTTTGAATCCACTGCAATTAAGTTTCTGGGTTTTGCCAAGTGAAAGCTGATGGTGGGAAACATGATTATTTTGGCTGAAAAGATGAAAATTTCCCAGCAGAACCTATGTGTATGAATATATACTGGTGTGAGTGGAAAGGAGAAGAAGAAATGTACGCTTCAGAAGCCTTTGTGGCATCTCAAAGACATTTTTGAAATGAATTCCTTCAAATCCAATTCCAAATATCTCAAGAGTGTGTTAAGAGCACATGTGATGTGTCTGCCTAAATTTTGTAATCTGAAGAAAACAGGCAGCAACAATATATAACCCAACTGCATGATAACAGTCCAAAGGTAGCATAAGGTGAGTAGATGACGTGAAGTTTTAGGTTTTCTGTGCAGTTTTTTAACACTTGGCTTGATAAAAATGAAACATAAGATTTGTTATTTTAACACTTTAATAAGCAGAGAGAAGAGATAAGAAAAAGAAAAATGGAATGATGTTTAACTGATTGCCCCCGCTCTGTCTCAATAAGTTGTGAACAGACTAGTTTTAACTCCTTTTTAATTTTTTCAGAAGGGAATCTGAATCTTCAGTTCAGAAGTAGAAAGGACATACATTATTATTTCTTGCCCATGCTTGTATCGACGTCACTAATATAATTGTTCTACACGCCATCTGAGGTTATAACTGGAGAAAAGCTGGGAGATACTCTTTGGAAGAGTTGTGTTTTAAGACATGAAAAAAATTTCAGATTTTTCTTTTGTCTTCTATTTCAAGACTGCTTATTCATGTTGAAGTTAACTGAATCACAGGTTTCTCAACCAAGGGAAAGACATCCTGATTTGGTTCTTCCTTTGTAGAGGGTGTTCATCTGGGACTTGGACGAGACAATCATTGTTTTCCATTCCTTGCTTACTGGGTCCTATGCCAACAGATATGGGAGGGTGAGTACCGAGAGACATCAGTTTTTAATTTCTTTAGAGTATATATGTCTAGAATTGAACTTTTATCCAGACAGGGATGTGGTTTAACTTTAAATAATAAATTTAAAATATGAACTGGAGAACAACTGAATTTATGGATACAGATATATGTGTAAGGCAAAAACATATAAATGAGCAAGAGGAGGTTGTTTTCATGTAGATTATATGGAAAAATATTTTGTTTTATATTTTTTATGTGAGTCATTCAATTTTCTTGGTTTTTATTCGCAACAACATATTCGGCGGAGCCAGTATTTCACATGTTCTTGTCTTCAGTGATTAGCCGAGTTAGTATTTTATTTTCAAAACACCTGTTAAGAATGTCTTTAAAAGTCGCTTTGCTATGAGCTAAATCTATGTGAATGGCACATAAAACTGGGCCTCTGAATGACAATAGGACCAATACATCAATGTTTAAGTTGTTACAATATTTACCTTTGGTGTGGTAGGTAAAAAATAGTATTACAGACAACCTTCCATGAGTAGAAATTCAGCCTCAGTGTTCTGTTTTCGGGTTTCCCCAAATCCTTGGAAATTCTTTTTGATCTCTTCCTTGGTGGCTTCATGAACCTTTCCCACACCAAAACCATGTTAGTTAAAGTGGCTATAGGTAATTGAATATGTGAATACGATATTTCTCATTTTTTTCCATCATTAAAGAAACAATATTACAGGTTTTAAATCTGTGGAGATATTGGTTCAGAGCCTTAGGAACTGAATTCTTGTGTCTTGGTGACTCTGGTTGTACATCGCAATTAAATCTTAAAACACAAAATGTGTATCATGCTCTCATTGCAGATTTTATGCCGGTACCCATTCTTTCAAACAATACTTATTTCAATAAACGTATATTGAGTGCCTGCCCTGTAGGTATAGTGTGACAGTGAAATTTGATCAACTATCCATTGAGCATTATAGTGAAGCTTTCCTTCTCATAACCCTGAAGTTACATATACCACCCCTCAAAAAGGCTGGAAAATATGCACGTTTGTAAGAGCAAAAATATTCCAGAATATTCCACCCTTTGGATTTCTATTTAGAGGGGTGCCTGGGTGGCTCAGTCGGTTGAGCGTCCGACTTCGGCTCAGGTCATGATCTCACAGTCTGTGGGTTCGAGCTCCGCGTTGGGCTCTGCGCTGGCAGCTCAGAGTCTGGAGCCTGCTTCCAATCCTATGTCTCCCTCTCTCTCTGCCCCTCCCCCAGTCTCACTTTGTCTCACTCTGTCTCTCAAAAATAAATAAATATTAAAAAAAAATTTAGAAATAAGATATCTGGGGGCACCTGGCTGGCTCAGTCGGTTGAGCGTCCGACTTCGGCTCAGGTCATGATCTCACAGTCTGTGGGTTCGAGCTCCGCGTTGGGCTCTGCGCTGGCAGCTCAGAGTCTGGAGCCTGCTTCCAATCCTATGTCTCCCTCTCTCTCTGCCCCTCCCCCAGTCTCACTTTGTCTCACTCTGTCTCTCAAAAATAAATAAATATTAAAAAAAAATTTAGAAATAAGATATCTGGGGGCACCTGGCTGGCTCAGTCGGTTGAGCGTCCGACTTCGGCTCAGGTCATATTCTCATGGTTCGTGAGCTGGAGCCCTGTGTTGGGCTCTGTGCTGACAGCTGAGAACCTAGAGCCCACTTAGGATTCTGGGTCTCCCTCTCTCTCTGCCCCTTTCTGACTCATGCTCTGTCTCTCCAAATATAAACATGAAAAAACTTAATAAGAAATAAGATATCTGTAAAACACAATATGCCCCATCTTATGGTTAGAGTTTCTATGAGAAGAAGACAATTAACAAAAATATAGTATAATTAAAAAAAAAAAATAAAGCCACAGAATTAGTCATTCAAACAAAGTCTCTGTTTTGTGGCCAGCACATAATAGGGATTCAGTAAATATTAGCTGTGGTGTTTTTTTGTATTATTCCCTCTATGAATACTATTACCATCCCCATTTCTACAAAAATTACTACTTAAAAGCTAAAAATTAATAGCTGAAATGTCAATGTGTGGTTAGTAGGAAGAATCTCAAAGATTTTCTTAACTATTTTAAGGTCCCTCCAACTAACTCCTAAGGAAGAAAGCTGGCTCCTGGAACTCACACAAAAGTATTGAAAAGAGCATGCGCTTAGAATACCAGCATTTGAAAACCATCCAGAAAGTCTCCAGTCTTTAAGAGCTTTCTCATTAAGGGCCAGATTGGTAGTTGACTTGATCAAGGCTTTGTTCACCGCTGAAAAGGTTCAGCTTAGGGCAAGATGGTGAGCATCCCGTGACCTAATGACCTCATGTCAGTCCCTGGCCACAAATTATTGGTCTGTGCATTCACACCTAACCTAGAAACCCCTGGCAGCTTAGGCTTTCTTATTCAGATTCTCAATGATATCTAAACAAAACAAGTACCACAAATTTTATTTTTAAAAGTGTCAACCATTAGTATTTTGAGGCTTCATCAAATAGTATTTTGTTTGTTAGTTTGTATAGTTTTGCCATACTAAGGCATGTGATGAAAAGTTTTATCTCCTATAATTTCCAAAAACCAAGTGTCTATAGTCTTTATAGGTGACCTGAAATATTTAAATATAAGTTAACAGAGGTCAGGGAGAAACTAATTTCAGAAAGCCTGGTTGGGGAAGGTCTTCCTGAGCATGACTTTGATTTGAACCTGAGGTCCAAATGACTAAAAGGCTGGTTGGTAATGTGACCGTCACGAGAGAGTTCTAAGCAGAGGAAGCAATGAAGGCAGGGCAGGAAAGGGTTTGATGTTTGAGGGACAGAGGCCAGGTGGCTGGGCTCAGTGATGGAGATGCCGAGTCAAGATGTGGGCCGGGATGAGGGCAAGCGTGAGCCATGTCAGGAGGTTCAATGTCGTTACACATGGCATATGAACTCATTGGAGGACTTCAAGGGAAGACATGGCAAGATCTGATTTAGATTTTTACGTTATTTTGGCTGCATGTGGAAAATTAATGATGGGGAGAGAAGACTGGGGAACAAAGTGGTTTTGGGGGTGACCTCATATACTAGCAATAGAGATGGAGAGAACTCACTGGATCCTGGATTCTGTTGCAAGTTGAGAAATAGGATTTGCAAAGGATTTGGTTTGGGCTGGTGCACAGCAAGTAATAGAGGAGTGAAAAAATCGTTCCCAGGTTTTTGTTTTTGTTTTTGTTTTTGTTTTTCCCTGAGCTGCTGGGCAGCTTAGTCATGTATTTGTTGAGATGGGGAAGACATCCACTTGGATCAGGCAAGAAGGTGGATGGAAGGTGAGCCTGGGACACGAGGAAATGGACAGGCCTTCAGATGACAGGTTTAGTGACAGTACACAGCTCAGGATCAGAAGTTCCTCAGATACTCTCAGTGTGATTTCATCCTAAATATTTGTGAACACCCTCTTTGTGCTAACCACCTGTTGTCTCGATGTCATGCGGCATCCCTTCTGAAGACACATTGCTGAGGATGTTGAGTTGTAGCCTGAGGCATGCAAAGAGGCTGGTTCATTATTCTCTTTATTAGAGAACTTTACAGACGGGAAGATTTTGCTCTCAAATGTGATAATCATGCCTTGTAAAAATGTGCGTTTCAACAAGGATCCTTCCAAACAGTGATAATAACCAAGCTCATTGGAGAACTTTGCCCCCTTTTCATTCCTCAAGACACTAGGGAGAGAAGTCTTAAGGCAGTTGAAGGGCAAGCCTTCTTTCTTGGAACCTAGTTTCGGTGGTGTCCCCGAGCATTGTGAAGGGAGCGTGTGGTTGGGCCTTCCTTACTCTACAGGCATATAAAGAAATGAATGCCTGACCATGTGATAGCTGTTCTGTCTCTATGGGAACCAGATACTTGAGAAGTAGCTTAGTCACAGTAGCTTAGGCGACCCAATGAGTAGGCCATTCAGTAAGGGGACACAGGATCTGGTTGATAAAATGCAAAATTAGGGCATGTTACAGCAATATGTACAAAAAAAGTTTGAGAAGGTCCCACCTTCCATGTAATTCTAGCTGTGGGAAGCAGGCATGTCGGGCATTATAAGGAAGTGTTTTGTAACAAAGGTGATGGGAACAAAAAGAGGCTGCTGGGCACATGACAGGCCTGGCTAGGGAAGAGAAAAGCAAAAGTGTAATAGCAGGAAAATGAAGTCCCTGGTATGTGACCATACATTCGGCTGTTGTTAAAAATATCCGTCCTGGCTTTTTTGTTGTTGTTGTTTAATGCGTTTCTCAAAGTTGCTTTCAAATGAAATCCATACTCCCCAATTTCACTGAAGAAAACTAGTTTTGATTTTTTTTCATTGAATGCCCTTTTAGAAATAGACAGTATAGTCCTATTGTTAATACTGAACCACATACCCCAAACTTACATTTCAAGTAAGTGTTGTGTTGATGTCCCAAGCATGATTCCACCTTGTGGGAGGACTCCCCAAGATACCTATAGCCAAGAGCTTCATGGTTTCACTACTTTATTTTTATTGTTTCTTAACACCGGTGTCTGATATGGATTTGGGCTGGAACGGGTCCTAAAGACATTGAGCTTTACTCCACATTGTACACAGAAGCCTAAACATGAACACTTAAGACAGCATAAAGCTTAGCATTTTCAACTGTAGGCCCAACTTATTAAGAATTTCCTGTGTACCCCATACTTGTTTAATTCAACATTAGAACTCTGAAACTGCTACTGCCAAGCCCATTTTACGGATGAGGACACTCAGGCTTGGAAGAGGTTAGAGACCAAGTGCCTGGTATAAAATAAATACTAATTCTGTTGTAACATAGTTGAAACTTGACGGTCAAAGCAACAACCACCACAAAACAAAACCTCGAATCCTGTGTAGTGGCCAAGAGTAACGTGTAGAAATACCTTTAAATTTATGAAGTACTGGGAGCCTGGGTGGCTCATTTGGTTCAGCCTCTGACTCTTGGTCTCAGCTCAGGTCATGATCTCATGGTTGGTGAGGTTGAACCCCATATCAGCCTCTGCACTGACAGCACAGAACCTACTTGGGATTCTCTCTCTTCCTCTCTCTGCCCATCTCCCTCCTCTTTTTCTTTTTCAAAATAAATTAATAGACATGAAAAAATAGATTTATGATAGGAGATCAGCCTATGGTGTGATAGAAAGCATCAGATTTGAATTCATACAGATCTAGCCTCAAACCCAACCTCTGACTTTTCAGCTCTTTGAGCTGGAGTAAATTGTTTATTCACACTGAGCCCTAGTTTCCTCTTCTATAAACCTAGCCACTTGACCTGCAGAATTGCTTTAAGAATTCAGTTGTGTCAATTGTATCTCAGTAAAGCCAGAGGAAGAGGGATCTAAGTTGTGTCCTGAACTTAAAGGGCCCAGCTGTATGTCTTATTAATAACAATGACTCAATAAAGAAAACAGCATATGTCACTGATTGATCTTGTATCTGCTGTCTAAACATTAGTTATATACTGCACCAGGCTTCTAGAAGGATGCTAGTTGCCAGTATGAATTTAGGTCAACTAAGCCTCCCTAGTGAGTAGATACTGTAATCATTCAGGACGTTGAGCAGGGAAAACAGCTCTGAGCCCATTTCATTAGAACACTCCCATTAACCGGTAAAGGTTGCTCTTCTAACCCTGTTTCAGAATGAAACACTAAACTCCAAAATCTTTTGAGGCATGATCTTCTTCCATGGTGGCTGGTATACATGCGGAATTCTTGGCATGGCACCAAAGCAGTGGACATCTAGTGTCCTCCTTGGGTTATAGAGGATCTGGTTACAGAAACAGAGTCATCTCTCTATTGGAAGCTCCACACCAGAGGTTGGCAAACATTTATTACCTGCGCCTTTACCAAAAATGTTAAAGGGTCAAGTAATAAACGTTTTAGGCTTTATGGGCCATGTACCTTCGTAACTGCTCAGCACTGCCCTACTTGTGCAAAAGCAGTCACAGACAATAGACAAATAAATGTATCTGTATTCCAATAAAAATTACACTTCCGAATTGGAATTTCATGTAATTTTCATATGTCATGAACTATTTGTCTTCCTGGGGATTTAAAAAATCTAGACCAAGGGTCTAGGCTAGGAACTGACAGACCATCTCCCATGGGCCAAATCTGGTTTATGGCTTGTTTTTGTAGGTCTTTCAAGCTAAGAATGTTGTTTAAATTTTTAAAGCGTTATGAAAAAGAGAAAGGATACGTGTCAGAGACTTTATATGGACTGCAAAGCCTGTAATATTTGTCCTTTTAGAGGAGGAAGTGTGCCTGCCTCTACTCTAGATCCTGCTCTGAACTTTGTGCTGATTCATTTTTGCCCCTGCCCCCAGGACACCAGGACAATTCAGTGACACCCACACTTTGGCCGACTAGATTGTAAACTCAGTGCACATCTTGTGTGTCTGTATCTGGGCCCCCAGTGAAGCACGAGCCAGCACAGGAATCTGTTAGGGTAGGTGAAATGGCTGTAACAAATAGGCCCCATATGTCATGACCACAGAAATGGATCTCTTTCTTATTTCGTGGTCTCAAGTGGATTTTCCAGGTGACTTGGTTTAGGCAAGGTTTGATAATGGCTGTGCCATCTCACCATCGAGCTTCTGAGGCTTGTGTAATCACCGTCCTAAGCTTTCTAACCCACAGGGAGAAAAAAAGCAGGAGGAGCATGGATGCGAGACGAGATGGACCAGGCTTTCGTGGTCCGGTGCAAAGGAGGCTGGGAAACACATGTAGCCTAGCTGTGTGCCCAGGAAGAGACAGAGAGTGTGTTGTGGTGACAGGGGGTAGCAGCAGCAACCACAGTTGTCAGGGAAGAACTATTTGATAAGTGAGCGAAACCCAAAGCACACCTCCCACCGCAGCAGAGCAATGCCCGACGACTGTGTGACCCGTGTGCCCAAGAGTCATGAGCGGCCAGTTCAATCCCAGAGGAAGGTTTCCTGATTTTATGTTTTCTCTGCATATCAAGTGCTGAAGTAGATCAAAATGATGAAGTAATTCATGGTTTCAAGTATAACTTTTGCATACTACGGAATGACGTGGAATCTAAACTCTCAAAAAAAGCTTTTTTTTTTTTTTCGTTTTGCTTTTAGCTTTTCATTGGTTTCAAAAAGACATTGTTGTTGACTATCAGCTGAAAGATCCTCCTCCATTCATTTCTTCGTCCTTATCTTGACGGTTGTTCTCTTTCCCTAACTGCAACCCCCTTCCGCTAACTGGCAGTAATTGAAATGTGTGTTCCTGCTCCCTTATTGCATATGGCCTTGTTTTTCTTCAGGCCTGTGAAAGAGAATGCAGGGATTGAACACAAAGCATCACAGCTTCCCAACCATGATGACCAGCCTGCCCCCACTAGCTTGGGACCTCCCTTGCTCTGTGGCCTCAGGAAAAGCACCTTGTATCTCTGAGTCTCACTCGGTTCATCTTAATCTTCCGTCTATAGAATGAAAGCAATCACAGCACTATTAGGAGAACTATGTAAGCCACATAGAAAAATACTTACAAGCACTCCATAAATAAGAGCTTTTGCTTACTGTGGGGATTCAGAGAAGGGAGTGGGCAGTAAGGAATATAGTGTTTTGTTGTTGCAGGAAGCAGAGAGACAGGTGGAAGCAGAGCATAACCATTGAGGGAAATGGCTCAGAAAAATTAAGTGATTGGCCCAAGGCAGCACATCTAGTAACGGAAAACATCAGGAATACAGGCTAGTCTTGTGATTGGTCCATCGCCCTCAAAGGAGTATCACAGGGAGCATTGAGTGTCCCAATTTTGTGCTGTAGGTGTGGGGATGCCATGAACAGTATTAAAACAGTGGAGTGACATGATGGAATCGTACGATTTGGAAGATTAGCCCGATAGCACAATAGATTATCACAGTCCTCCTGGTAGGAAATAAAAAGAGGCCTAAGGAAATGGCTGTAACACTAGGAAAGAGAGAGATAGGAGACTGGTTACAAATGAAATCTAGATAGGTCTTTGGATTGGATTAGCTGTTTAGGCTTTCGTTGGCACTGCGTGGGTCCCTATGTGTTGAGGCCAATTTGGCTGGGTCTCCTATGGTTTTATTCTTCTTCCTCCCACTTTGTACCACTGCTTGGCTGTTGTCCCATGTTTGGGATTCATTGGGCTTTCTCCACAATCAAAATTAATCTTCGGAATGGTGAAGCTCTTTTTCTTATTTTCCACGTGGGTATTCTTTTCATGATGTTGAAAGAGAGTCTCTGAAGTAAGGAGAAAATTAAAGCAGTCGGGTGTCACATGTCTAATCAGTAAAAATGACCTGATTAGCCCCACCACAAGTTGGGGTTTGTTTTGTTTTGTTTTGTTTTGTTTTGTTTTAATCATTCAGTCAGTAGTTCAACCGTGGTTTATTTTTCATATGTATACACTCTCTCATGGTAATCCACATTATTCTTTAACTGGCATCAAAACTACACCCAGCTCTTAAAACTTGGCATTTCATGCCAGCTGCTCAGTGATAGGAGCTTCTAAAATTACAAAAAGTTAATATTCCATTGATCGTATTGATGACTTTAGACAGGTGGAAGGAAGACAATGAAAACTTTGGTATATATCACTTACATAACACTTCCAGAGACATTTTTTAAAAGAAATAACATTTTTGCATACATTTTTCACCTCTCTCAGATAAGGAAGCTCATTTTCCGAATCTTATCTTTCATCCATCCCTGATGAGCAGCCAGCATGGGGCCCTGAAAATAGGCCCCTCTTGTACTCAGAGTGCCCATTCCTGTTTTTCAACTTCTTTTCCCCCAAAACAAAAGATCCTGAATGAGAATTTATTTTAAATGACATCCAGGCCTTGTTTGTGGTTGTAATGTTAGCATTCTAAATAAGGACTGGTTGAAGGGCTCCAAAACAGGTATTTTTGCCTTCATTTGGCTGATGCTGCCCAAAGATGTGTTGTCAACTTGAGCATACTTTATAAGATTTTCACATTGACCAACAAATCCTCATAAACCTGTGCGCGTTGTTAACATCACACCTCACTGGGCCACTACAACAGAGTAATTGCTGGCCGGGGGAGGCTTAGCTGCCCACATAGGATCAGTACAGATAGAATTTAGGAACCTTATCCTTTGTTCTACAACCTCAAAATGTAAGTACCATATCCTGAGGAACTAGTTGTACTTTTGAAATCGTTGAACCACCTTGTAGTAACTCTTTCTAGCCCAAGATTAATTCTTTAAACAGCAGTTGTTTAAATAGGATATATCTTTTTTTGATCCAAAATAGAAAGGGGTTGTGTAGATTTGATCTCATAGATGTAAGGAGCATGTGTAGATTTGATCTCATAGATGTAAGGAGCGTGTGTAGATTTGATCTTCTAAATGTAATGGGGTACATATTGAAAAAGGAGAGATACAAAAGATGTTTATCACATATTTAAAATGTGCTTATAAATTAAAAACAGGAATAGATTAAAATTTAAAAGTAATACTGTTGTTTTTTTCACTTCCCCCAAAATAAATCCCCAACACAGTATGTACTTTGTAGAACCCAATTACTAATTCAGAATGCTGTAGCTATCTAAAAGTGGAACAGTGACTTAGGTGTTAAAATATTTCTTAAAGGTCTCAAAGAATTTAAGTTGGACAAACTTCAATTGCCTTTGTGTTTGCTTGGTTTATTTTACCATTATTATTTTTTTTCTTTTCAGTTTAGAAAAATAAGATAGTAAAAGAAAAGGAATAAAAGGGCAAAATATACAAGAGTGTGTCAGTAGGAACCAGAGTTACATTAAAAATAGGAACGATTTTTTTTTCTTACTGCTTTACCAGTGTATCTAAGCAATAAAAAGAAATTGCTCCCTTATTAACATTTGGTATGATTTTTTTAGTTGTTCTTATAGTAAAATTGAAATGACATGGTTATTCTCTTTGGACTGTACATGATCTGATGTAATATTTGGCATTTGTGGCATTTTTAAAACTAAAAATCTAGGGATATATCTTTTAATACAAGGAATGTGTTAAAAGGGATGTATCTTTGATATAAAAGGAAGGGATATTTTTATGGTTAGGTGAATGGCTAGCTTTAAGATTTCTAGGGAAAGAAGAAAGCATTTTATTTTTATACTCAGAAAACATTCTAGATCCTATTCAAAAGTCCCAAGAAGAGAGAAATAGGTTTTCTTTAAACTTTCTATTTTGAGGCTCAAAGGACCACGGACACTCAGACGCTCTGAAAAGTACAATTTTTGAGAAAGTAAATGAAAATAGGTTAAGAAAATAATTTTGAATCAGACTCTGTGTGTGTGTGTGTGTGTGTGTGTGTGTGTGTGTGAGAGAGAGAGGGGGGGGTGGGTATGGGGATGGTTCATGCTTGGCCTTAAAAATAGGTTAAATTGCCATTTGAAGCTAGGAAGTGAGAATTGGGGATGAGTGCATATGACCCTTCATATATTTTTTGCAGCGCTTACTTAAAAGATAGTTAAGATCAAATATCATATACAAATAATGGAATTAGCAAGGCAGATGTAACTATTATATTTCTCCACATAAAAGGGCAACAAAATAATCTGAGAAGCATGAACTTCAACCTGGTCCCTGGAATAAAGCAAAAGTCATGTAGGAAATTACCCACTGCTGCCCCCTCCCCCCGCAACTGGGAGCAGGGACCTGGAGGAATTCAGCCTGGTGTCCCTATTGGCTAAGGTACCCTGCTAATACCATGTGGTCTCCATGCCAGGACCAGCCCAAATTTAAGACTCTATCAAAAGAACTTGTCATAATAGAAGGCCTTCAGTCAGTACGTTATCCTTATAGCACTAGTTTAGTTGTGGGTAATGATCACTCAAAATGTCCATGAAGTAATTCAGAAAACTGTACTACCAAATGGCACCCTTCTCACGTTGCACACACAAAACCTCCCATGTCATATGGGCTACAGTACGCAAGATACACACCTGGCCACCCACCCTTTGTTTCCTGGCCTGACATTAACAAGTCATTCAGAAAGTCAGTCTTTCATAATTTATTGAACAATGATTGTATATTAGTATAGTGGTGCTAGCCACAATTCCTGCCTGCCTGCAGGGAGCTTATAAATTAATGATGGAGGCTATTGATGGAGAATGAGTGAATCTTCAACAGTAGTCTGTCATCGGGGCAAAATCGTTCTAAACTAATGCCACTATAAATCCACAAAATTTATGTCAAACCACAGAATCTCCAAAGGAATAACAATATTAGGAAAGAAACAAGTCTCCATGTGTTAGTCGTGACAAGCATTAACTAGTAGTAAGAAATAGCCAATAGTGGAATGCCAAATGATAAAGCTAGTACTGTGGATGAGAAAAAAAAAAAAATCAGGAGCCATGGGAGCCATGCAACCAAAAAGTACATGCCAGAGGCCCTAAATGAGATGCTTCTAGGGTTACTGCTATTCTTAAATTACACTGGGAATTCTTCTTTGCAGCAGATCAGAATGCAATGTGACACCGCCAGTCCTCAATGTATGAGACATAGGTCCTGTGGCTTCAATTACAAATGTAGGAGCTTCCTGGTTTTCTGGAAAAAAACATCTCATGTGATAAAAATTAATAGAGCTAACACAGGCAAAGCAATGTCTGACATAGATTCTGTGTATATTCTAATGATCACTTAAGCCTGGGTGAGGATTACCAAGCCAGTCATAGCACCTTCTTTTCAATAAATGGTAATACACGGAGGAACTTGGCAGGCCATTTGCAATTTTGACTTAAAAAGAATTTTTTTTTGACATTTTAAAAGTATGGTTTGAATGTGCCTTACATTTTCAAAATAAATACTCACAGTTGCACTATCCAAAGACAACCAATTATGTCTTGGTGAATATTCTTTATATATTTTAAAAAATTTTTTATACTAACATCTAAACACGAAAGTAGGTGGGATAGCATAAGGGAACTCAGTGTCACCTCTAAACTAACAATTATCAAATCCTAGTTAATCTAATTATACCTGTAACCTCACCACATCCCTCCCCTGCCCTGATCTCTCCTATGATTATTGTTGAAAGCGGATCCCAGATATGTTACTTGATTTGTATATATTTCAATATGTATTTCAATATGTATTTAAGACTCCATTAAAAGAATTTTTTAGCTGGAGGCGCCTGGGTGGCTCAGTCGGTTAAGCATCCGACTTCAGCTCAGGTCATGATCTCACAGCCCATGAGTTCAAGCCCCGCGTCGGGCTCTGTGCTGACAACTCAGAGCCTGGAGCCCGCTTCAGATTCTGTGTCTCCCTCTCTCTCTGCCCCTCCCCTGCTCATGCTCTGTCTCTCTGTGTCTCAAAAATAAATAAAAACATTTAAAAAAATATTTTTTTAGCATAGAAATAGTAGATAGTACCTAGTACTTTAGCTATCTAGAAAATTAATAGGAATTTCTTAATTTATTAAATGTCTAATCTATAGTTACATTTCTTCATTTCCTATTGATTTCTATGTTGTGGTAAAATACATATCATGTAAATGCTACCTCCTTAGTCATGTTTTAATTTTAATTAATTAATTATTAGAGAGCATGCGTGAGAAGAGGAGAGGGGCAGAGAGAGAGAGAATCCCAAGCAGGCTCCAGGCTCAACATGGAGCCCCACGTAGGGCATGATCCCACAATCATGGGATTATGACCTGAGCCCAAAATCAAGAGTTGGACCCTCAACTGACTGAGCCACCCCGGCGCCTCTCCTTAGTCTCAGTTCAGTAGTAGTAAATACATTCACGTTGTTGTACAACCCTGTGTCCAGGACTCTCTTCATCATGCAATACTGGAAGTCTGTTAAACAGCGCCCCCTTCTCTCCTTATCCCCAGCACCTGGCAACCACCATTCTGCTTTCTGTCTCTATGATTATGACCCCTCTAAACACCTCATACAAGTAAAATCACACAGTACTCATCTTTTTGTGAAAAACTGATTTCATGTAGCATAGTGTCTTCAAAGTTCATTGGTATCGTATGCATATGTCAAAATTTCCTTCCTTTTTTAAGGCTGAATAATAATATCCCATTACATGGGTATACCACATTCTGGTTGCTCATTATTGAACATTTCTTGGGTTGCTTCTACATTTCAGCTATTGTGAATAAGGCTGCTGTGAATATGGGTATATAAATACCTTTTTCTTTTTTTCTTTTTTTGCTTTATTATTTAAGTTTTTGTTCACCTGAAACTAGTATGTCAACTAAACTTCAATTAAAAATTTTTAAGTGCAAATATCTTTTTGAGACCCTGCTTTCATTTATTTTGGGTATATACCCAGAAATGGAATTGCTGAATCACATCATAATTCTATGCCTAAATTTTTGAGAAACTGACATACTGTTTTCCATAGCTGCCGTAACATGTTCTGTTCCCACTAACAGTGCAGAGGTTCCAACTTCGCTATATGCTCATCAACACTTGTTATTTTCTGGAGTTTTTTGTTTTTGTTTTTGTTTTTTAATCATAGTCATCCTAATGGCTGTGACATGGTACCTCATTGTGATTTTGATTCATCTTTCCCTAATGGTTAGTGCTACTGAGCATCTTTTCATTTGCTTTTTGACTCTTTGCATACCTTCTTTGGAGGAATATCTGTTCAAGCCTTTTGCCTATTTTTTAATCAAACTCTTTGGGTTTGTTTGTTGTTGAATTGTAGGAGTTTTTTATATATCCTGGGTATTAACCTCTTATTAGATATATGAGTTGCAAACATTTTCTCACAACCCATAGGTTCTCTTTTAATTTTGTTAATTGGGTTCTTTGATGCACAGAAGTTTTCAGGCATGTTTTTTATATTGTTGTTTATACTTTTAATGTAATATCCAGGAATGTCATGAAACTTTTCCCAGAAGAGTTTTATATTTTGACTCTTAATTTTTAGGTCTTTAACCCATTTTGAGTTAATTTTCAAATATTATGTATTGAACAAGGTAAGAATCCAACTTTATTCTTTTGGATTTGGATATCCTGTTTTCTCAGAACCATTTATTGAACAGACTATCATTTCCCCATTGAATGGTCTTGGTACCCCTGGTGAAAATCATTTGACCGCATGAGTAGGAGTTTATTTCTGAAATCTCTGTTACATTGCCTTGTTCTGTATCTCTGTCTTTATGTCAGTACTAAACTGTTTTGATTACTGTGACTTTGTAATAAGTTTTCAAATCAGGAAGTGTGAGACCTAACTTTGTTCTTTTTCAAGACGTTTTTGCCTATTCAGAGTCCCTTGAGATTCCGTATGCATTTTATGATGGATTTTTATATTCCTGCAAAAACTGCTATTGAGAATTTGATAGGCATTACATTAAATCTATAAACCACTGGGTACTATTAACATCTTAATATTAAGTCTTCCCTTCGTGAACATGGGGATGTTGAATATCTTTACATTTATTTGGGTCTTCTTTGATTTCACCAACATTTTGGTAGTTTTCAATGTACAAGTACACAGTGTACAAGTCTTTTGCCTATGTTTATTTCTAAGTTTTATTCCTTTGGTGCTATTGTAAGTTGAATCATTTTCTTAAATTCTTTTCTGGATTGTTCATCATTAGTATATAGAAATGATTTCTGCGTATTGGTTTTTTATCCTATAACTGTGCCGAATTCATTTGTTAGTTCTAACAGATTCTGTGTATGTATGTGGAATCTTTAGAGTTTTCTACATAGAGGATCATGTCATCTGCAAACAGTTTTACTTCCTTTTCTATTTGGATGCCTTTTATTTACTTAATTTTTTACCTAATTTCTTTCTTTTCCTTTCTTTTTTTTTTTTAACCTAAATGCACTTATAGCACTCTATGAAGTAGAAATGTCAAAAGTGGGACATTCTTGTCTTGTTCGTGATCATGGAGGAAAAGCATTCAGACTTTTATCATTGAATATGCTATTACCTGTGGGCTTTCATTTATGGCTTCTGTGCTGAGAGAGTTTTTTTCTATCTCTGTTACTAGTTTGCAAAGTGCTTTTCTCCAATGGTTTTATAATTTTTAACAGTTTACTGTATGTCTTTCAAGTGTCTTTTAATCTGTAGATTCTCACTCAATCTTTTTTTTTCTAACCTTGTGTATTTCTGTTGAAGTAACCGGACTGTCTGCCCTGTAGAGTTCCTGGGAGTTTGGATTTTCTTGACCGCATCTCCATTGTGTTCCTTTGTCACATACTTCTTTTCCCTTGTATGTCCTACAAATTAGTAGCTAGATCTAGAAGCTTAATTAGATTCAGATTTGATTTGTGTGTGTGCTGGGGGGTGGGGGGAGAGGGTCAAGACTTCATAGATGGAGATATCCTTCCAGTAAAAGGTGCATAATTTCTGGTTACTACCATTTTTAAAACTTTAGTATTCTAGTTAGACAGTCTCCTTTCACAATCCATTATACAGTGTTCTTACTTATCCTGTATATCCTTTCTTCTTGGCTCAAAGACAGTTTCATTAGGAAGGATAAAACATGAGTTGTATGTATGTGTGGGGGGGGGGGGGACGGTGGTGATGGTAATTGAACCATAAGTTCATTAATTCAGCAAGTATATGCAGATCAACCACAGAAATAAAATGATTGACAGCTTTTGTGGCAAATAACTAGACCATAGCTATTTTTGGTGAGGCAAAGTTTTTAGGTGAATCTAAACACCTTCCTTAATTTTGAGATTTTCTCAAAACTCTCTTCTTGAATAGCTCTCCAGTATTACTGAAGATGCTTGATTAAGGCTTTCTGGTCACCTCTAGTGGACACATACGTATCCTCAGTAGCTCATGCTGAGTAAACTGGGAGTTGCCATATTTCTGTATTATTTTTTCAGTATAGTGAATTTCAGTTTATCAGACATAGTTTCAGTGTGATTAATCTATAGATGTGCTTGATGCTTGGCGGCTGATTTTAAAGGTAGTTCCAGCTGTCTTTTTTGAGACTTGAGTCTAGCCTTAGGCATTTTCTCTGCCAGTACTTTCCTTGCCAATCTCAGTGTGAGAATAACATTTAACAGAGGTTTATGTATAATGTGTATACAGTGTAATCTTGACTTGGAAGTAATTAGCTATTTACATTAGGGAAAGAATGCTGTGCCCACATCATGGAGCTGAAGAATGGAGTACCTTTCTCTTAGGAGTCAGTCAGATAACTCCATCAGAGTTTCTGTTTGTGGAAAAACTGAACGAGAAGACCCTACTTTTCTTTCTTACTATGATACCTGATAATTTCATATTATTCTGATAATCTTAAAGTGCTTCCACATTACATATTTTAACCCTACTACAAACAATAACTGTAAAATTTTATGTTATTCTTGAAATGCTAGGGTACAGCACCATTTTGTGAGCTCTGAAAATTTTCAGGGACTATGTACATTGAAAGTACTAAATTTGGAATATACCTCAGTAATTACTGATTATTGCCATGTATCAATACCAACCATTTGCTGATAAACTGGGGCAGGGTCAAGATTTTGCCAAGATCTATTCTCTCAAGTCATTTGCTAATTGGCTATAAGCAGTGGATTTGGACTATACTTAAGCGCATATTCACAAAGTCTAACCTATTAATGATTAAATGGTATGGGCTAACAGGTACTTGTGACTAACTCAGGATCACACTGCTTGACTATGCAAGTGATGTATGTGTTTTTTTTGTTTTGTTTTGTGTTTGTTTTTTTAAGAACACCTCTTAAGTTTCAACTGATAGTGAATGACTCTATCTCCTACTCAGTTCCTAGATATTCAGATTATGGAACATCTTTTGCTGGTTTCCTAGTGTTGGGTCATCTTTCCTAGTGATAACAGCCAACTTTGTCCCAAAAAGCTTACTTGCTATTTTGGGGAGAACAATGACGAGCCCTCCTGGGAGTAGCAACACTGAATGTATCTAGTTTAGCTTCCGTGCAGATCAGCTTTACTAATGACCGTGCTCTTGAAAACATGGTCATCTCAAAATATTGGCATGGGGAATTTGCGGTTGCCCTTATTAAATAGCTTGAACTTCACATGCAGTTTGAATTCAGAATATTAATGTATCTTTTTATGGAAGAACATGGAGTCCTATGTCTAGATTGGCTACAGCTATTGGTGGAGTAGTAGTAGTAAGAATAGAAATAATTCCACTACTGCCAGTTGTAGTAGCATCAGCAGCTTTCTACCTGTGAGGTACCGTGTTCAGAATTTCAAATAAATTACCAAATTTAACCTCTCACACATGCTGGTTTTGCTCCCATTTTACTAATGAGGAACCTGAGGCTCAGAGGGTTAAGTAACTGAACCTGACCACCACCACACAACCCGTCAATGGCAAAGTTTAGAATCCCAGTCTAAACTCTACGACTGCAAAGCCTGTGGCATGACCATTATGAAAGTGTGCATTTTCAACGTTTTTCTGCCCTTGTGCAAGAGCTCTTTGCCCACAGGCTGTGAGCAAAAGTGTTTTAGAGGAAACTTGTGGCATGTAGTGAAAGAGTGGTCCCGAGAATGCCTTGTGTTAGACCTAGTTAGTATTAGACCCAGTTCAGTCAAGAGGTGAGCTGGATGGCTATGTCGTAAGTGCCGTGTACAAGGCAGTTTCGTTACTAGTCATCCCAAGAGGATTCCTAGACTGACGTGTAGAAGCAAATGGAACAGCCTCGCAGGACCAGCAGTGTCTTCATCTGGTTGCTGAGTCTCAGGAAAATCAAATTTCTGAATTTCTATGGATTGCATATTTAATGACCCTTAAAATTTATCAAATGCCATGAAGACAGGCGACAAGAGACCATATCCTCATCTTCTGATGTTCCCATACTCACTTGTATTTACAGGCACTCTTTTTTTCAAAACAGATTATAGATTTTCAACACGTGAATTCAAGACTGCCAGACCTAAATCTCTCTACAGGCTGAATTTAATGGCATTTCAGCATTTCTGTGTACTAATTTTGTCTAGAATTTCTTTTAACTCTTTTAAGCATTTTTATAACATGGTGATCTAGTAGACTAGTGATCAGCCTGAAAAAAAATTAATAAAAGGAAAGAAATGACAATGGGCTAGGGGTAATGCTGGTGATTTCAGCATAGAATGATAATAACTTGAGTTTCTGTGAGCATTCTGTGTTCTGGAAACAGGAGGAAAAGATCTTGAGACCATGGGATAATTAAAGATCACTTGATAAAGGATGAAAGCAAAACAGTTGTTTTAGGTCTGGGTCTGTGCTCAGCAGATTTCATTGTTATTTAATTTTTCAACTAAGTGTTGCTTTCTGTTCAGTAGACATAATTGCCTTTGACTTAACAGGCAGCAGCCGTGGGTAGCCTCACATTGCATCAAGTTCCTTCACTTTATTTTCCTGACTTTAAGCAGACATTTGCAATTTAATATCCTATCAACATAATTTAGGAGCAGGGTTAAATTTCAGTTCTCTGTGTGTATGTGCGGTGTTGGATGCTATTTGTGTTGCTTTGGTGAGGAACATCTTGAGAAGAAGGTCTCTAGTAGGAGAATGTCCTGGGCAGAAGAGCTATAGTAAATTGACACTATTTCTTCATTAAAATAAAGAAAAATGCCTAAGCATTTGATTTTATTTTCTCTGTCTGAACCTCTTCACTGTACTAATTTTTACAAAGGAACTAAATTGTAGAGCACATAAGAACATATTTTGCTGAATGTTGTAATGCATACCACTACTGAATTTAAAAAATAAACAATCGCGTGCTGCTTTTACGCTAAGTTTCTCCACTTCATTAAGTAGATAGGTAAGGCTTTATAAGCAGTGGTTCTAAGAATGGGCTGCTGTTTCATCAGGTACAAATTAATCTTGCATTTCTAATGAATATGTTTAATTCTATATTATGTAGGTAGAATCATTTTGGGACTAAAAAGTGCCCCCCTCCCCCTTCGGTAGGTATCTGTGGATTTTTTTTAACCAATACTGAATGCTAACAACTAACTAAAGGTCACATTTAATATTTTTATTGAAATTATTTGAAATACTCTATTTATTGCTTTTCATTCATTTATCCCTCCGCCAAACTTTGGGGAAGCCCTGTGCCAGGCATATTGTGCTAGGTCCCAGGGATATAGAGATAAGGGTGTAGGGCTATGGGTCTGCCCTACTTAGATGATAACACACCTACTGGCCCAGCTGCCAGTGAGCCAGGCTGGAAAGAGTCAAGGGTGAGACTCTTACCTGATGAAGAGGTGATGGCAGAAACTGTGCAGGAGTTCAGGGCATGAGGGTTCAGTCAGAGACCTCAGCATACTAATGTGGGTAATCAAGGGAGACTGATCCTTTACCCTGGGTTGTTTTTTTTTTTTTAATTTTTTTTTTTTTTTTACGTTTTATTTATTTTTGAGACAGCATGAACGGGGGAGGGGCAGAGAGAGAGGGAGGCACAGAATCTGAAACAGGCTCCAGGCTCTGAGCTGTCCGCCCAGAGCCCAACGCGGGGCTCGAACTCACGGACCGCGAGATCGTGACCTGAGCCGAAGTCGGACGCTTAACCGACTGCGCCACACAGGCGCCCCTACCCTAGGTTTTTTAAGGTCCCTGGTGAGAATGACCATCAGAGTCCCTCGTCTTTTACATAAGGCCTCTGCCTAAGTCATCTTTTGAAGAAAAGATTTCATGACAAAAAAAATAGTTTGAAAAACTATATATCGGTCCCATATTAGGGAGGCAAGGAACAGTCAGACATTTATGGGCTTTTTGTACTTGTTGAAGTGTTTAGATGTTTCCTAAAAGGGATAGGAGAGTAAATTGTCCTAGTGAGACCCTGGACATAGAGCCCTGGGAAGGAGGTGATTGCAAATATTCACATAGGAGACACGTGGCGGGGCGGGGGGGGGGGAAGTGGCAGTGAATATATGGAAGGCATGAATTCCAGATCCAAGTGGCAGGATGTCATGATTGATTTGATGTAGGGTCAAAAGAGGCCGTTTAGAAGAATGCCAAGGTTTGGGGCTGATAGGTTGCCATTCACCTAAAGAAGGAAAACAGTAGGTTTGCAGGGGAACTATGACAAATCCAACTTGCAGCACATTGAGTTTCAGATGCTATATGGAACAACCAGCTAGAAATGGCCAATAGGTAATTGATATGTGGGCCCAGAGTTGAGATCTAAGATCTAGCAGAAGGGAGCAGCGTGAAGGTTGAAGCCGTGAGTGTGCTGGGGTCTGTGAGGCAGGCACCCACAGTGAGCAATAGATAAAAACAGTCCCAGGGACCCACATCATTGAAGGGACAGATGATGGATACTCAGATCCTAGAAAGATGCCCAAAAAATATTGATGGTGTTATAGGCACCGGGAAAAGAAATGTCAAGAAGATATTGAACTACAGTGGCAAGTGCCACAGAGGGTCAAGTTCAAAAAAAAAAAAAAAAGAAAGAAAGAAAGAAAGAAAGAAACATTTGGCAACAATGTTTACTTAAATGACATGTTTCTTTGAAGTGATACAACAAAAAATGGTTTTACAAAAGCAACTATTTTATAACTACAGCTTCGGAATTTGTTGTTGCAAAGCACAAGAAAAGATTAAGCCAAAGATGTGGTGGTTGTAATGTCTCAGTTTTGGTCTAAAAAAATGTGGGTTTTTTTCTTCCTCTAAATATGCCAAAATAAGCCATCAAGCTATGACTAATTTATTAACTGTTCAGTGTTAGCTTTTGTCACATTTGACTTGTTTCAGACATATTTGAAAAATGTGAACGTATCAAAAGATTCTTCTGAAGCGAAATTTAACCTCAATATGAGGACGCCCGTGTAAGCAAATCTATGAACGCAGTTATCTATTTGCCCTTCTGGTAGTTTCCTTTTAGGTAAACCACTTTGGGTGAGGTGGCTCTGCACCCTGACAGCTCTGACCGTAAGCAGATCGCAACCCTGCTGCTACTCCATTTCCCTGTCCCTAAAATCAAAAGTGGGTATGTTCTAGAGTTCTTCCCTTCAAACTGTGGATCGTGATACATTAGTGAGCCAGGAAGTGGGAAATTATCAGAGTGCACTACTCCACATAGCAAGTAACGTCTTGTTTTGACAAATTTACATTAAAGCTCTTTGGGAGAGAGGGAAAGAAGGAGGGATGATGGGGGGCGGGGTGGGGACGGGGAGAGAGGAAGAAAGAGAATGTGTGTGTGAGAGAGAGAGAGAGAGACAGATTACTAGCTCATCCTGTAAAATGTATTTTTAACTACAGACTGTGGTTTTAAATTTTTTGAAAAACACTGCCCTCAACTAGAGCCCCTTCCTATTCTAAAAATCTCTCATTCCAGTTGTCTGCCCAGTTGCTCTCTTGGCGTAGTAAATGTTTGAGGACAATACTGTGGAGTGGCAGGTATAAAAACTGTTAAGGAATGACCGCTAATAACAAAGGAGAAAGACATTAAAAGGTAAATAAGGCCAACATCTGTGTTGTATTTGACCACAAGACTGAACAAGCCTTTAAAATTTATTGGTATTCCGACTAGCAAGTCATTACTGTAATTTATGAAGTAAAGTTAAAATATGCTATATATTAACAAACAATGGAGTAATTCTTTTGATGGTGGTATAATATGCAACCGTATCGAGGAGAAATAAAGCTTTTTCAAAAGTAACAATACCGGCACATAAATTCCCGAATTGGCAATTAAATAAATGTGGTGAGTCTCTTCCATCTTGCCACATAAAAAGATTCATTGACATGGTTATGAGACAAGTCAGTGTATTTTTATTGGCCTGAACTAGAGGGAGTAAACACCTTGGTCAGGTGTTTTGTTTTAGAAGCAGCTGTTTGAACTTCTCCTACTGGTTGTTTCTGCTCTAGGGTATATTTGAGCATTTGCGTTTTCCGGCGCACTTACTGATTTAGAATTCAAGTGAGTGAGCAATTTCCTATAAAACTAAGATTCAATGGAAGTTTCTCTATACTTATGGGTAAACTTTTAAATTCGTCTGCAGCCTCGGGAATTTCATAGGCTTTAGGTGGTATTAAACAGGGACAGTTTGAAGAATGCTGAGGAATATGAATCATCAAACCGGAAATCTGAGGGACGTGTTTTTATTTGTCCTTCCCTACGCAGCTCTTAGACATTCCGTTGGTCTCTCTTTCTTTCTTCTCTGCCCTGTTACAAACCCTGGGGTGTTTGCTTTGCCCCTTTGCCAATCTAACCCCTGACTCTTGGCAGTACTGTGCTCTCTGCCTCCTTCCCACTGTCAGTCAGCCGGCGGAGAAGGCCTGGGGAAGAGAGCAATTGAGACCAGCGAGGTCATCCTGCCATATTTTCCCAGACCCTTCGCTGTCGGTCCTCTGGGACTCCTGAAAGGTAGACTGATGGAGGGGGCATGGTGGAGGCAGTGCTAGCAGAGTGGGTGGGGTGGGGCGGTGTTGACTCCACCTCCCTGGCCATAGCTGATTGGCCTGTGGCAGGCAGCCTTTGAGTCCCCACCCCATCCCTCCATCCCAGGCCCCTGCTCTCTCCACGGTGTGCAAACGCATCCAGCAGTGCCAGATTAAGAGACGAGAATTTTTTTTTTTTCTGCATGCGAACAACGTGTCTGCCAGTTAGCCATCCGATATATTAGATGAGCAAAGTAAGGATCGGTGAGGTAAGGGCCCCAAAGTGGGAGAGCAAGGTAAGGCCTGGCCCCTGGGTCTAGGGCTCTTCCTCCAATGCTTGAGGCTCTTTCCCGAAGCGCTTGTAGAGACGGGACTTGAGATAAATACTCAAGAGCGTGGTAGACTATAGAAATGTGGGCAGTAGGGAGTAGACCACAGACTTTGGAATGAAGATGCTGTGTTCAGAAGACCGTACAGAAAACGTGCAAGTCTTCTGTCAGAGAGTATAGGCACACAAAGTGTACCCCAGTAGGCAGGTGACATATGTGAAGGCATAATTCTTCTACTTATAATTTCCCTAGTTAAGTGATGATACAGGTGGACTCTACACATACTCCAGAGGCTTGATGTAATAATGAAACAGGCTATCAGAAATTATTGCTTGAAAACATTTAAAATGTCGTACGTGTAACAGCCAACATTGCTGTTAGAATGCCGGTGAAACCTTCCAAAACTCTCATTACAGCTTTGTAGACTTTGTGGACGTGTTTTCTTCCTTGATTAGTTATGCAAGGTCTTCACCAAGAACCGTGTTGTTTCCTGGATGTGATACATTACAAATACATTGACACCATGAAAACTGCAACTATTTCCACAGCCCCTGAATTCATCTCAGTGCCCATAGATGTCATGCGGATATGGAGTGTATGAGACAGCCTGATCATCAGTAGCACCCAAGGCTTAAGCTTTGCATATACATTTCAGGATGCTGGTCCTCCCCCCCCCCCCACCCCGCCACCCCCCACCAACCCGCCCCCGTGCCTTTGGTATGGTCCTGGCTGTCTGGTAACTGGATGGTGTCGCATGAATGTCAGGATCAGCTCTCTGAGCTGGGCATAGTGCCCGTTGCTCAGAGTGGCTATAACTTCCTACTGTGAGTATACCCCAAATTGGCCGACAGCCCCAAAAAATAACAAATAATGATAGTTATCATCTGGAGTAAAATTAGTATTTATTACCCTTCTGAAATTAATCTATTATTGTACCTATTTTCTGGTATTTGTGGCAGACCTGTTAGATACTCTTGGTTTATGGCGTAACATACACAGTGTCTTCTCCAGTCCATGAATTTCTTGCTCCTGACACACACCTGTGAAGATAAATTTCCTCTACTCCATATGCCTAAGTAACCCTAGATTTTATATTGTTGTAATATTTGAAGCAGCAAATTATCTCTTCATTATGCAAAGTACCAACAGCATTGGGGTCACTTGTTAAATAAGATAAGTCACTGAAGTTTGCACACAGAGTGGATCACGTCCACCAGGAGCAGCTGGAGGCCAACCTTCCCCGATGAGTCCCTTGCTCTTGGCCCTTCCTTGCACTGACTCCCTCTTCTTGTGACACTGTATTCCATGAACCTGAAGTACAGATGTTCTTGACCTGAAAAATTCTTCTTTTAGGATCCACCTACATCAGTTTCCCTTGGACTGCGCATGGAAGAAATGATTTTCAACTTGGCAGACACACATCTGTTTTTCAACGACTTAGAAGTAAGTTCTGGTTATTGTATACACACTTCATGTTGCGTGCCTGGAAGTCGGTGAGTGGTCTTGCAATAACAGTGAGATATTTTGCGACTATCTAACGGAAATAATGAGATTCCATTCATTACTGATTATGTGGTAATATGGTTGCCTTCATGGTATTTCTGTTTTGCTTTCCTTGGGTTGTTGTGTTTCGAGGTTAGATTCCATGTGACCCTTGGTAAGGATTAAAACTTGATGTCAAAACTCTTAAATATTAAACTGTGTTGATATCCTATGCTACAGATTTCTCAGCTACGTAATTACCACTGAGACGGGTTACCTTCAGAATCCAACAGAAGGAGCAACACTGGCTTACCCTCTCCTTGTCAGCCTCTTATCCTATGGAGTCCTATGGTTTTCTTTCCGGTTGGCCCGATTGTATGATATTTTAGTCAGGCCTCTGCCCTTTGGACTGCCAGGATTTCTTACGTCAAACTGCTGATGATTTTATTTGTCCATTGTAATTTGGGGAGGAACTTCTGTAAGATGGTTAATTAAACTTGTTACAGGCACTGTCTAACATGATGATCTCGATTAGCGGCGTTTTTAAGCCTAGAGAGTATTGTTTCCTATATCACCGTTAGGAGAAAACATGACTATGACTACATTTCACCCTCTTCTTAATAGAGACAGTTGTTTATTTAAATCCTGCTGTTAAGCAAGCTTGTGGTAAGGCTGCCAACAGGCATTAATCATCAAGTTGTTGTTTTGGTAGATTTTATAAATGTGTGTTATTTCAGACAGAAGAATCTGAGAGATTCAAATAGAACTTTTACTGATCAAAGTTAATGGGCAGCAATTGGCCTTTAAATATTTCCTGATGTTTCCCTTTTCGAAATCAAGCAAAACACACCTTATTTAATAGATGAGCCAAAATCATTTGAAAAATGCCAGTGTGACAGAACTTAAATGCGGTTTGTTCAACATCTGTCCTGTATTTTGATTTCTTTTCATCTGCAATGAAACTACTCGTAGACGAATTGGCAACTTTCGGTGCAATAAAATTATTTAAATGTGCTTCATTTTTTCCCATTCCTTAGTGAAATATTTATTTTTACACTTAGGGTAAAATACAGTTTTTTTTCACATTTTAAAGTATTTGCTTTTCTTAAGGAAATTACATGTAAGGCATTACTATTTTTTAAGGTAGAAATATTCCCAGTGAGTGACAAGTTCAGAGTTGCCTTTAGAAGAGCTTAATAATCATTCTTATTTTCAAAAGCTGTTTCTGATTTATGGTTGTGATTCACCTCATAAGAGAACAGCACAAAAAATTCCATATTTTACTGGTATATTAAAACTCCTTCCCTAAGTTTCCATTTGTTTCTAATGATACAGACTAGGCTGATATTTTGTCTTGGGTACAACCTTGTTACTCTTACTGATGTTAATAGGTGTTAATAGCACCCATCAAGAAGAAATTAGCAGCAATTTGCTATTGCTTTCAAATTTTACCTTCTTACAAATGCCAAAGCTTGTGTATGCAGTGGCAAAACTATTGTGGTGAAAAGTGAGAGGTTAGCCAAAGCAATAATTCGGTATCATATAGACCAAAAACTTCCAAACTTGGTTTTGATATAACAGCTGGATTTTCATTTGTTTACTGACATTATTCACAGTGAACTGTATACAGAGTATCTAAAATAGCGCTCAAATCCATGGAAAGTACATCTTGAAAGTTCTAGTTTAGAAATGTAGGGGATATAGTTTTACCATAAGCCCAAACTGAAATAAAAAGAAAATGATGAACTGGGGGTCGATGCAGACATTAAAATGTCTGATTCTGTTCTTGGCATAAGGACTTTGCCTTATGTAAAGTAGAGAAGGGAATAAAGATATAATTCAACCAAATATACAAAGCAACAGTAGAAAAATGAAGCTTACAACTTTACAAAACTTAGTTTTAAGTTATTTTACTTAAGAGTAATATAAAGGTATCAACAAAAGTATAAATCAAAGATCCATTTAACCTCCGTCTTTGAAAATTGTTTACTTGCTCTAGATTTGCACAATATTTCAAAAATAAATTGGTTCTTAAACTTATTTCAGTATTTCATTTTATGTTTTTGGTAATTCAGACCTGGGGCTGGTCATTGCAAATACTAGTTTCTTTCAAAATAAAAAGCAGAGTTATTTCCTGGGAAAAATAAATGTATTGGCATTCTATTTCCAAGAAAACCAAAATTATCTCATCAGGCAGCAATGGTGTGGTAATGCCTAATTTCACACTCTAATGAGCAATGTGGTGCAGTAAGAGACGTGGATATTTTAATATATTTAAATTACATGTTTTTAACATTTTAAGATCTCTGATACAGGTAATTTCAAGGAGATTAACGGATCTATTGTTTAGCTGGAAGTGTGATTTCCGAACTCCAATTGTTGACATTTGGCCTCATTTTCTTTTAAAAAGTTAACTTTTTTGCCAGCCACCCCTCTGTATAATTTGATTAGTTCACAGTTTTGGCTTATAAGAGATTCTGAATAACGAAACACACTTGTGAGAGGCTTCTAGTAACAGTTTTTGTGTTATCAGAGTATATGTTTCAAATCGTTCTGGAGCTACTAGAAAATTTTAGGATATCATTTTAAAGTAATTTAGAAATGCCTTAATTGTACTTTAAGAACTAAAACAGTTAATCATTTTAGTTTTAAAAGTCTTGTGTGTCACCTCATTTTGTGACAATTTTTAATAAAAGCAGTCACAATTTAAATTAATTGTGTTGACGCTCCGGAGCAGGGTGGGGGGGAGGGCAGGGAATTAAATGGAGAAATTTTGTGGGTTTTGTTTTGTTTTGTTTGTTTTTTGGTACCATTGAAAAATATTTGACATGTTAAGGAACATGAGTGACAGGGAGACGTAATTTTCAAAGGAAATACTATCTCCCCCACCCCCCCCCCCCACTCCCAGAGAAGGGTTTAAACTTTACTTCCATAGTGTACTTCTGGCTTTCCTATTTCTAAGACTATTTAACATCCCGCGTATCATTTTACCAAAGGGTCTCCGTGTGCAATGTGATGATGCTTATATGGAAGTCATTTTTTATGAGTGACGGTATGGAACTAGAGGTGTTTTGTTTTTTTTTTTTTTCTTCAGCTTCTTTAGCAAAGTATGACTCCGAGTGAATGGAGAAAGAGTTCTTTCTGTTGGGTTTTTATTGAAAGGCCACCTGCAGGCAGAGTGAGGAAAGGCCTTTCGTGTACGATAACGTTTCAGTTTAATTTGCTATTGGTTAGTTCTCCCACTAGATTTTTTTCCACAGTCAGGGAGACTATTTCATATAAGTCAACTAAAAATAAGGTGTAAGCCTATGTTGAACTTGCTCTCTGTCGGGTGTCAAGTTGTATCACTGAGCTGGCATTACGGTTGCCATCCTAACTGGTGCTGGTGACGTGGTGGCCTTCACGGGCCTCTGCTCCCAGAGCACACTCCCTGACTGCAGGGATCAGGGTTGGGAAATAGCAGGAACGCTCCTCATCCTTCTGTCTTCACGTGAAGGGGTTGTATGCACCACACTTATCTAGTTAAGTGTGGGGCTCCATTAGAGCATTCTCCCTTTCCTAGTGTGTTGCATAGTTGAGACAGACCAGAGGATTCCTTAGTGTCAGGATTCACATGAATGCCTCAGTCCTTTCTTGAGTCTTTGCCATGTAGACTCCTGTCCTAGATCTGTCGTTTAAGTACCCGCTTCTGGTACCCCTTTGTTTTTACCTTTTCTACAAAGAAAAGGCTTGGGATAGGGGTGGCTGGGTGGCTTGGTCGGTTAAGTGACCGACTTCGGCTCAGGTCATGATCTCGCGGTCCGTGAGTTTGAGCCCCGCGTCGGGTTCTGTGCTGACAGCTCAGAGCCTGGAGCCCGCTTCAGATTCTGTGTCTCCCTCTCTCTCTGCCCCTCCCCTGTTCATGCTCTGTCTCTCTGTGTCTCAAAAAAATAAATAAACATTAAAAAAAAAAATTAAGAAAAGGCTTGGGATAGAAAGTTCCGGTCTCCGTAGAGGCTAGCCTGGGTTTGGTGAGGCAAAGGTTGTGGAAGGCTGCTGAAAACAGTCTCTAAATAATGCTGTGGTTTAAAGGAAGGGAGTTGTAATGATTTTTCTTATAAAGCAAAGAAATTAGTTTGCCCCTTGGTTTCATTCATTCTTTAAATTTGTGATAATATTTTATGACTCTAACCCTTAGGGTATCATCTGTTAATTATTTTAGTATATGGTATTTATAAATTTGTATTTACCTACGAAAAAAATCTTTCTTCCAAGTACCAACCATGCCAATGCTCAATAGCTTCGATTTCACGTGACATGTTTTGTAGTGACCTAACTGCCAGTGTTGCCAAAAGTGTAAAATTTTAGCTAATTCAGAGGTTGATTTTTTTGAGTTGAAAAATGTAATTCACCTAGAAAGGGCCTTATTCTCTATAAATAAGTAGGAAAGGAACTCTTGTGCCCAGAGTCCAGCTTTTGTGGTGGGTGCTGGAAATTCTGGTTCTCTGCTGCTGCCCGAGAAAGCATCTCATGGATGCTTCCAGAGAGGACGCTTCGAGAAGAGCTTCGAGCTGTTCTCTGTTTTCAGTCCCTTCCACAAGCCAAGAGCAACTGTATGAAAATGTGCATGCATTATCAGTATCCTATTCCAAATGTACCCATACACATATACACATATGGCATGTTTTCAGCTCTGTACAGAGGCTTTTTGTGCTCTTATTTTCTCCTTATACATTTGGCAAACATAAAGTATCATATTTTTTGGACTCCTGATAACATCTTTTGTAACAACCAGAATATCGCCTTCAACGTTTTGACCATTAAATGACTTAGATTGAATTCTTATCTGTTATCTTAGAATAGAATCAATTTCTATTTCCTTCCCCATGGAAGAGAGTACAGAGTTGACTTTGCCTTCTTTGTCTTTATTTTTGAAAAGGAAGTTCATCTATTTATTTTATTTAATTTTTTTTTTTTTTAAATTTACATCCAAGTTAGTTAGCATGTAATGTGCAATAATGATTTCAGGAGTAGATTCCAGTGATTCATCCCCTACATAGAACACCCAGTGCTTATCCCAACAAGTGTCCTCCTTAATGCCCCGTGCCCATTTGGCCCACCTCCTCTCACACACACACACACACACACACACACACACAAACCCTCAAGCAACCCTCAGTTTGTTCTCCGCAGTTAAGTCTCCTGTGTTTGCCTTCCTGTGTCTTAAGGTAAGTTGTTTGGTCTTGTCCATTTCCTTGGTTAACAAGATTAACAGCAAAAGTCTGAGTTTAGAGGGCAAACTACAGTTTCTGAGTAACAAATGATTATTAGATATAATAAGTGAATATTGAATTTAGCTATATCCTAATTGATGGCTGAAAAGAAGCAATGTCGTATTTTGTTATTATTACTAATGAGTAATTTTAAGTGTTCTTCCTGTTTCTTCATTTCTTACAAGATTCTATATTTTTCTTTTATGTGAAGTAAGAAATAGATATATAAAAATCTATTCAAGGACTTCGTTAATTGTGAGCTTCATCAGAAGGTTAGTAGTCAAAGTATACAGCTGCTTAACATAATAAAAGGTATTTACCTTACACTGACAGCCAACATTGTACTTAGCAGTAAAATAAGAGAGACACATCGTCATTACAAAAGGAAAAAAAAAATTAAATGCTCTCTGTCAGGACTATTATTCAGCATTATTTTAGGAATCTGGGGCACAGTAAGACATGAGCTATAACTAATGAAATGAAAGCGATGGAAATGATTGTTTTTGCAGAAAATTTGATATACATAAAAGCTGAAATAAACTTGAATAGTCTTAGAATTTATAATAAGCTTCAGAAAAGTGAAAGATTATAGAATTAAGTTTAAAAATCAATAACTTTTGTATTATAGTCAGACATGCAGAAATTTTAATTATAATTTTAAAGTAGCAGAAACTGCAACACCAAAATGAAAACAAAATTAAAAGGAAAAATAATAAGTAACCTATACAAGAGGCAATTGTAAGAAATATATGAATAAAACTTTGACATCTTACTGAGAGATCTAAGGATTTGAATAAAAGATTTTTTCCCTTTCTTTTTGTAACACGTTTGAACAGTTTTACAAAATTGTCCATTTGAAAGAATAGGCAAAAATACCTAAAATTTTTTTGTCAGAAAGTGGTAATAGTAAGCATCCAACTCAACCAAATAGTAAATGTCTTAGAATTCTATAATGATATGAAGATTTGTGTTGGCCTACATTGGCATTGGACTAACCAGGGGGAGAAAAGATCATTCAGACACAGCCCCAACTTCTAGAAGACTTTTGTATGTGTTAAATGAACACACACATATAATAAGGAATCGATGTCAATTCATTAAGAAAAAACATAAAGAAATAGCTCAGTAGAAGAAATGAGCAAAGAACATGGGACAGACTGTTCACAAGAGGAAAACATTCAAATTGTCCACACACATGAAGGAAAGATGTTAGATTTCACTTTTGGTGATCAGAAATGTCAAAGTGGTCAGCCCCTGCCCATTACACCAGCAAAGATTTTAAATCAGTGATGTGGTCTACAGTGCAGTAAGATAAACAACTTGTGTCCACTGCTGATAAGGATGTGAATTGGTACGAGTTTTCAGAAAAGCAGTTTGATAATATGTATTCAGGAGCTTAATGTGCTGATTTTTTTACTCAGTAATTCCACTTTTCGCTTCTATTCTGAGAAAAGAGAATTGTAGACAGATAACTGATAACATAGTGATAAGCGGTCATTGACCTTGTCCTAAATACTTTACATACATTATTCCACTTAATACCCTGAGGTTTCTATGATAAAAAGCACTATCATTATCTCCATTTTGTGGAGGAGCCTAGCAAATCTTGGAGGATTAAACTAAAATTTGTCTAAGCTCATACAGCTACTGAATGACAGACGCTAACTCAAGACAGGTACTTTCTAGAAGTTCTCTCCGCCCACACTATATCTCCCCATGGCCTTTTTTTTTTTAACTCTGAAATACAGAAATGTTTTAAATACCCATAAATAAAGAATGAAATAAATTATAGCACATCCTCATTGGAGATTGTTTTAAGACTATATTAAATAGAAGGAAAATATTCATGGTCCATTTCAAGTATAAAATAATAGGCTGTACAGTACAGGGTAACTTAATGTTTGAAAGTATGCCCTATTATCTGAAAAGGTTATAGACTGGATGATTCCAGTGATTTAACATTCTAGAAAAGGCAAAACTATGGAGACAGTAAAAAAGTTCAGTTGGTCGCCATGGGTTAGAGGGAGGGAAGGATGAATAGAGGGAATTCAGAGGATTTTTTTAGGTAGTGAAACTGTCGTGTGTGATGCTGCAGCGGTGGATTCCCAACATCCTACTTTTGTCAAAACCCTTAGGATGCACAACACCAAGAGTGGGCTCTTTTATTTTTTTTAATATGAAATTTATTGTCAAATTGGTTTCCATACAACACCCAGGGCTCATCCCAAAAGGTGCCCTCCTCAATACCCGTCACCCACCCCATCTCCCTCCCTATCCCCATCAACCCTCAGTTCTCAGTTTTTAAGAGTCCAAGAGTGAGCTCTAATGTCAATGATGGACTATGGGCGATAATGATGTGTCAGTGTAGATTCATTTGATCATCACAGATGTAACGCTCTAAGATGTCCGTAGTAGGGGAGGTTGTGCATGCACGTAGACAAGGTACACATGGAAAATCTCTCTGCTTTCTGTTCAATTTTTTTTGTAGGTCTATTGCTTCTCTAGAAAACAAAGTTTAACTTTTTAAAAAAGATTATGGCATATTGAAAAAAAAACTGGAGGGAAATATATTTTTTAAATATGTTATGACATAAAATTTTAAAGTAAGTCTACAAAATAAATCATACTACTGTTTTTAATGTATATGGTATTAAAAACTAGCTAGAGGTAAATATATTAAAAAGTTGCCAGTCTGGATAATGGGTTTACAAATGCTGTTTCTCTGGGACGCCTGGGTGGCCCAGTCAGTTAAGTGTCTGACTTCGGCTCAGGTCATAATCTCACAGTTCGTGAATTCGGGCCCCGTGTCGGGTTCTGTGATGACAGCTCAGAGCCTGAAGCCTGCTTCAGATTCTGTGTCTCCCTCTTTTTCTGCCCCTCCCCTGCTTGAACTCTGTCCCCCTCTCTGTCTCAAAAATGAATAAACATTAAACACACACACACACACACACACACACACACAAATGCTGTTTCTCTGTAATGCTCCAGAACTGAGATGCTCATAGCATTTTGTAATCTCTCTATATCTTGTGGCTGCTGCCTTTATTCAGTAGTTAATACATATTTATTGGGCAACTATTAAGTTCCAGGCATAGTGTTCTAGATGCTGAGAATACAGTGATGATTGAGTTAAGGTTTTTCTCATGGAATTGGCACTCCGTAGAGGAAGTAGGAGATAAACACTATGTAAATAAAATAATGTCATGTAGAAATAAATATGAAGAAAATGAAACAGTAATTGGATAAGGGATGGATCAGCTGAGGTGGGGCATCTTTAGCTGAGATGTTCAGGAAGAGGTATCCCTGAGGAAAGGACATTTGTGAAGAAACCAGGAAGTTGGGAGGGAAGCAGCTACAACTACAGAAAAGCATTCTGGAAAGTCAGCGGCAAGTGCAAAGGCCCTGAGGTGGAAATGTGTTTCACTCCTTCAAGAAATAAACAAGACCATTATGGCTGCAACAGAGTGAATGGGGGGACAGTGACAGAGTCCAGATCGTGAAGGACCTTGTAGACTGTGGTGAGAAAGCTGGATGATTTTTCTAATTGTAGTAGAAAGCCATTGGAGAGTTTTAAACATGGGCATGTTAAAATGTTTATATTCTTAAAAGCTCAGCCTGATTAGCGTATGAGGAAAGGCAAGACTGGAACCAACGCGACCAATTAGGAGACCGTTGAGCCAGCCAGATAGCCTTGGGCTGAGATGGCGGCAGTTCTGGACATGGTGAGAAGTTGCAGGATTTACAGTATAATTTAGTAGAAACACTGACTGGATTTGATTAAGGGATCAGAGGTTGGAGGAGAAGGAAAGCTGAATGAAGGATGACCACTAGGTTTTGACCTGAGCAACCAGATGGGTGGTGGATTATCTGAGATGAGGAGTGGGTTTGGGGTGGTGAGGGTGGGGAAGGAGTTGTACTCAAAAATTCTGCATTGAGCATATTAATTTGAAATACATATTCAACATCCAAGTCAAGAAATTATGTACTATAGGTTTGAATCTCAGAGGAGAGAAGCAAATGTAAGGATATCATTTTATTTAAAAAAAAATTTTTTTACATTTATTTATTTTTGAGAGAGTGAGACATCAAGTGAGAGTGGGAAAGGGGCAGAGAGAGAGGGAGACAGAAGCAGTCTCCAGGCTCTGAGCTGTCAGCACAGAGCCCGATGTGGGGCTCGAACCCACAGACCGTGAGATCACGACCTGAGCTGAACTTGGACGCTCAACGGACTGAGCCACCCAGGCCCCCCTTGAGGATATCATTTTAAAAGTCGTAAAGACCTCTTCTATGGGAAAGAGTGCCAATGGAGAAGAGGGCCTAAGATTGAGTATTAGACACTCTAATAATCAGAAACAGGACCAAGAAAAAAGAACTTTCAAGAGATGTGTTAAACAATAGACAGTGAAGAGGGTGGAAAAGTATGGGGTATCACAGCAACGTAGCGGATGGCATTTCAGGAGCAAGGGATGATGTGCTGTGTCCCAATTGCCACCAAAGTTGAGTAAGACGAGAACAGAGCAGTAGCTTTTGGATTTGGCAAGAATCTTGGCGGTTAATGACTCTGATAAGCACCATTTCAATGAAGCAGGAAGACAATTGGAGCGGTTTGAGGAGAAGACCAGGGTTGACAAAGTGAAGTCAGGAAGGATTGAGTGTCTACAGTGACAGGTTGTAGAGAGATGGGTTGGTGTATGGAGGGGATCAGAGGATCAAGGGAGGTCGTGGAGTTTTTCCACGGAAGATGTTTAGACATGTTGGGCCTCAGTGGATATAATTCAGTGGAAGAGAAAAGATGTATGGTAGCAAAGAGAGAGAAACTGTGAGAGTGAAGTCCTTGGGTAGCAAGGGAAGATGGGTGGCATCCGGAACACAAGATAAGAAGAAAGGCAGAACTGGCAGCTTCAGATGCGGGCAGGCATCTGGGGTTCGGTAGTGCTAAGAGGAAGCTGTTCTCATTGGAACAACACCTGCCACTCTGTTACTACCGTTTCCTGTCTGCTGCTCTTTGTCCCCAACTAGGGAGTCCCTTAAGGGCAGAGACCATGATTTGTCCGCCCTCATCCTAAGTTTCTAGCACAGGACTTGGTACATGGAAGGCTCTCATATGTTTTTTTAGTTTTTTCCAAAACTTTCGAATTAAATAGTCTACAATGAGCACACCTGCTTTTATATTTTGCAAAAGTTAACTTTTTACAAGTAAATGATTAATCACAACCTTGAAAACAATTTAGATTGTCCAAGATGTTAAATTTTGATGCCCCTTCCTTAAAGTCATATCTTCAAAGTTCTTAATGCCAAAATACAATATACATGGAAGAGGTATGTTATAAATCATTTACAGTGTGCTTCCAGTTTAAGGTTTAAAAAAATCAAAGGTATTTACATCAAAAAAAAAAAGATACAGGGTTTGCTACATTAAAAGTGTTACAGACGCCGCGCCCGAGTGGCTCAGTCGGTTAAGCATTTGGCTCTCGACTTCGGCCCAGGTCACAATCTCCTGGTTTGTGAGTTAAATTCCCACATCAGGGTCAGTGCTAATAGTGCAAAGCCTGCTTGGGATTCTCTTCCCCTGCCCCACTTGTGCTCTCTTTCTCTCTCAAAATAAAAAAATAAACTTTGAGAAAAAAATTACAAAAATATTTTCTACAATAAAAAAAGACTTATTTCCAAGTAGTGGTCTAATACCATCTGCCACCAATACAACAATATGTTTTATTTATATTTTTATTTTCGATAGCTAATATTTCTTATAATTAGCCAATTACGGACTATAGTCAATCAATGACTCAGCTATTCCACCTTGACTCAAAGCCCCGTATTTATATGATTTGTTCTCTTACGGTGCTAGAGATAGCAGAACTTGAACTCATGAATTCATGCATTCGTGGAGGAACCCCTCTGTGCCTTAATTTCCTGTCTCTAAAATTGAATGATGATAGTACACACCTCACAGGGTCCTTGTGAGGATTCCCTACTTCTATATCATTAAGGGCACAGAACTAGCACCCGCCCACAGGAAGCAGTTGAAGAAATCTAGGCTATTACTGTTTACGGGTATCTTCTACGTGTCAAACCCGAGACAGTAGAGCTATGGAGGAAGAAGAGGGAGTGACTTCAGGAGGGGTTAGGGAGTGAAGGAAAAGAGACAGTAGCTGGTTTGCTGCCATAATCCCCGTGCAGAATTCCAACACTAATCACACCAGAGACGATGACGACAACAACAACGAATCTGCCAGTGTTTAGTTTGCAAATGCAGCTGGTTCCAAGCACATCGCACAGTACTTCTCTTGCCCTTTCTTCATTCGTAGCCTCCTCCCACCCCCAGGTCCACGAGAGGAGATTCACTGCTGGCAGTTAAATAGCTACTGTCTCTGGCTTCTGTCATGCTGTGCCGCTCCTTTGTAGAAGACGAGGATGCTGGCTTAGTGTCAAAAAGACGCGTGTTTCTTTGCTCGTGCTGGTCAGTTTTCCTTTCCTTGTCCAATTCCGGATCGTGGAAGGATTGAAGGATGGCTCATGGAACTTTCTGGTAGTCCACAGTGTGGAGCAGAGCCTTGCCTTGTTTGAAGTCTCCTCACCAGGCAGAGCAAGCCTGTCCCTGGGTACGTCCCCATGGCGGCAGTGGGGATGCACTGTTGGGCTCTGGGTACTGGTCCAACCTTGGTCAAGTAAGAAAGACAGGAGAGCAGCAAGCTTCAGGGAAACTCCTCCTGTCAGTAAAAAAAAAAAAAAAAAAAAAAAAAAAAAAAAAAGCATTGAACTGAAGTGATTTTTGCCCAGAGACACTTTGGTAAAGCCAAGGTTGAAGCCAGGGTTTCCTGCCACAGCTGTCATTGCACTAAAACCTGTCTAGCTGTGTCTCCTAAGCTGACCGTTGCTCTTTAGCAACATGAAGGAGGTAGAGTATCCCGGTGCTGTCACACCTTGATGTGATATGGCAAAGCCCAATAATGGCATTTTCCCTAATGAGAGACAGAGCACGGGTTGGGGAGGGGCAGAGAGAGAAGGAGACACAGAATCCGAAACAGACTCTCGGCTCTGAGCTGTCAGCACGGAGCCCAAGGCAGGGCCCGAACTCGGGAACAGCGAGATCATGACCTGAGCTGAAGTCGGACGCTTTTAACCGACTGAGGCACCCAGGCGCCCTCTGTTCTTTGAAAGCTTTGGTTTTCACTGTCTTCCAAACAGTAGCTACTCAAGCAACCTAACATCTGCTGTGCGAAAGTTGGAAGATAGGGAGGTAGATAAATAGGCAGGCAGTGGACAGACATTTGTAAATTCCTACTGTTAAATAGACAAATATTTTCCTGCCCCTGTATTACAAAGGAGAGCTGATATGCTGTAAATATACTCCTGCTTACGCCATTCTGGACACTATACAAGACATAGAAGAGAAGAGATGAAATATATCACTGCCCTCGAGGAGCCCAGATGCTATGTGGAGACGGAAAAGCAAAAGCACGATTTTATTACAGAATGATATTCCCGGTGATGGGGATATGTAAGGATATTACTAGAGTCCAAAGGCAGGATGGCTCACCCAGATCGAGAGCAAGGTGCCAGGGCTGTGTGTGTCAGAAAAATGATTGCCCAAGGAAGTGATCTTTGACATGAGAGCATGTGGCATTTAGGCACTTAGTTCGAGTAGGTATAAAGCACAGAGTGCACGCAGGGCGGTGTGAGGTAAGAGGATAGAAAGGGAGACTAGAGCCAGGTCACGGAAGGCTTTGTACACTCTGCTAAGGAAGCTGGATTTCATACGGAATGCCAGTGGTAACCGTTACAGAATGTTTAGCATTACCATGGGCATGAATGGCGTTGCGAGGTCAAGGGCGTCAATAATCTAGGTGGGAGATCACCAGGGTTTGCCTGCGAGAACAGAATACAGGGGCAGATGCGAAAGCTAAGAGTGTAGTTTGGAAAGACTGGGGAATACGTTCATCGTCGCGGGGAGGGAAGCAAGAGTCGTACTTTCTGGCTTGAGTCATCAGATAGAGGTTTAAAACCCCAGGACAGTTAGCTGGCTTTGGCAGGCAGATGCTAAATTCGGTTTTGAGATGTGGGATTTGAAGTGTACAACATCCTGCAAGTGGTCGGCATGCAGGTCTGCAGCTCAGAGAACTGAGCTTGAAGCCAGCACCCTTGCAATTGGTTAAGATTTGCCAAGAAGGAATGCACTGAATAAAAAAAGTTATCTCAGAGGAGCGGTCCCTTTGTGAATTTTTTGTTTGGAAACCCAGAATCCGAATATAGGTTGAAGATTCCTGATTCAGAAAATGGAACGACTCCTGTGAGGCCACAGTGGTGATTCTAGCCAACTGATGGTCAACCTGCCCATGACATAAACGGCCTTCCTGGTTTTGCCATAGTCTCTCGGAGGACGAAGCTGTGGGGAGGTGGTGTGGTCTGCGGAAAGAGTGAACGCCTCAGAGATGGAGAGACCCCGAGTTCAGTCTTCATTTCCTACCGATGTGTGACCTTCACACAGTCAACCTGACAAGCCTCAGAGATGACCCGGGGGCTTATTAGGAAATGGCAGAATCTAGAGCTCCAGCCCAGTGCCTGCCATTTGTTGGACCTCAGTCAACAGGAGGACCACCCTTCCTGAGTAGAAATGCCCCGTCAGCTTGCCCGCAGTTGGCCGGATGGCTGTCGGTCTATTTAAAAACTCCCGTGAAATCGACCTGTTGGTGTCACACAAGACAGGCTTTTCGTGCAGATTCTTGATTTTGACAGGTGCTTACTAATCTTCAATCTGGGGGAAGAGTCACTGTTTTGTGAGGTCTGATTTTACTAATTTACTTGCATAGGAAGTTTGTTTAGTACAGAGAGGAATTCCTTTTTTTAGATTGACTAATGCAAGAGAAAGCCTGTAACTTCAACTTCCCCAAAATGTGTCTAAGTTGCAGTCCCTGGGGACTTCTCCTGTTTCAGTGCAGTTACAATGGAGCCTCTATGCGAACAGCATTTCTAAGGAAACGCTTTCTAAATCCTGGATTCTTCTCACTGCTAATTGTGTGCTACTCCTTTGTAAGGCAGGTGGAGGGTCAGGGCAGGGGAGAGGATGCCATGTTTTTATCAACATTATTTTGCAGATTTGTTCACCGCCTCAGAAATAATTGACTGAGAATTATCTCCTGGTACTGGCATTTTGTCAGAAAGCTAAAGGGAGCTCTTATGTGCAAGATATCCCTTCAGTTGGTGGGAATTGTTTGTTTTAAACATATATTGCAACCCTACTAGACTTGGAGATCAGCTATATCTGTTAAGCAAAAAATCAGTACCTCGGAAAATTAACAGATGAAAGATCGTGTTTAGCACGTATGTAGTAAGAACATGTAGGGTTCGGGTAAAACACAAATATTTTCTCTTTTTTAATTTCATTTATGTCTTTTGAGGGAAAGAGTGCAAGTGGGGGAGGGGCAGAGAGAGAGACTCTCAAGCAGGCTCCCTGCTGTCAGCACAGAGCCCAACTCAAGGCTTGACCTCAGGAACCGTGAGATATGCCCTGAGCCTAAATCAAATCAGATGCTTAACCGACTGAGCCACCCAGATGCCCCGAAATTCTTCTCTTTTTAAAGCAGCAATTATAACATTTACTTTCTTTAAACTATACCGAAAAACATTTAAATTTCAATTGGCAGAAATGAATATTTCATTCTACTTATAATCGCATACCTGTTAAAAATGGTCCTAAGCAGAAGCCCCTCCTCATTATTGGCCAAGGTCCTTGCAGCAATTGCCAATAAGGGCTGTCTCCAAATCCAAGAGAATATTTGAAACTTTATATCTGAGGCAAGACACAAATGGATTCTGTAAAACTATTTTTCGTGATAATGGCAAACAAGATGAAGCTATTCCTGTTCTCAAGGAGCTTAGAGTTCGGGGAAGCCCAGAGGAGGGGGGTGGAGTCGAGCACGGGTGCTGCTCAGAAATTTGAGGGTGACTCACACACTGATGGAAAAATTAACAAGGCTCAGCAGAACTGCCTGGGGTGGGCTTTGGAGAAGAGTGATCTAAGCAGCAGTATAGTAAACGAGCCTCTGAGTGATCGAAGTTATCAGCTGAGGAAAATATAGCCTAAGGAGATAAATGAATGTCATAAACTCGTTGACACACATCCTTCACACTGGTCACTCGCTTGAACATTTATTAAGCAATGACCGTGCTATGCGGAAACATGATTTTAGGCGCCTAAAATAGAATTGTAACGAGGACTGCCAGTTGTTGCCCCACTGAAGTTAACGGTCCAGAGGGGAAAAAAAAAAGCTGGAAGTGAGCAGCCCTTGCCTGGTTAAAAGAAATATGAAACACGCATAAAATGGAATATTAGGACAGTTTAAAAAATAACACAGATGATTAATATAAAAATGTCAACATATTGTTGAGTGGAGGGGAAAGAGGCTACAAAACACGTATCTGGTTGTACCTGCTTTTCAGGTGTGTGTCCCCCAATGAAAATGTAAGCCCTGTGGAGAACGGGAGGAACTTTGGACAGTTGAGTCAGTAGGAGGGCAGGAAGGACAGTGGAAGAATTTAACAGCGGTGACTTCTGAAGGATGGAACTGAAGTTTCTTTCATTTATACGCTTTTCTGTTTTGCATGAATTTTCTACATGGGTGTGTGTTATGGTCAGACAAAATAAATTTCTTTTCATAAAACTGCTTTTTAACACTTCTGTGACATAATGCAGCAACATTATCACTTATCTTCCGGTTGGCTCATCGATTCTGTCATAACTAATTCTGTCAATCGGGTCGTTGGAAAGGTTTTGTTCCATGTCAGCCGTGTGCTTGGTCCACATCAAAAAGAAATAGTCAGAAATAGGGTCCTATTTAGAAAACAGAGAGAAAAAGACCCATGAGAAGTTCTCTCTTCCTTCAAAGAGTTTATTATCTGGTGGTATACTTATCTGTCTATTTCCTTATCCATCAAAAGTAGATAGGGCTTTGGGGAGGATTAGAAATAACACCTAAAACATAGTAGGCTCTCAATAATTGTCCTTACCGTCATTCAGTGGGTTACAGAGCATACATCAGAGGTTGGAAAACATAAAACAAAACAAACAAACAAAAAACAAAAAACCCTAAAAGCTTGACAGAGGAATTAATTGCCTTGGCCAGGAGAGAGAAAGGGGAGGCATGCCAGCAGATGATAGACACAGCTATTGCCTGTGAAAGGGGAGTAGAGGCCCGGCACAGAGTGTGCAGTGGGCTGCAAGGGGTAAACAGGTGAGCATGGCCCTGGATAGCCGAGGTTAAGGTCATTATAGAGGCCCTTGAATGCCCAGCTTCATTGGAATCTATTGTTTCCCGTTTAATTTTTCCCAAGTACGGATTGACCACCTTCTGGCTAAAAGGCAGAGGCGGACAGAAACAGAAGTGAAATGTATTACCCGCTTCCAAGAAATTGATATTGCATGTTGGAAATTGTATTTTCAGGTAGAGCAAAACCTACGTTGAGAAAAATGTTCTGAAGGTGAAGGTTGAAAACAGAGTCCCAGCAGTATGATGAATTCCATTTCATATTCTCAAAGCTCTGTAAGAATTCTAGTTCCTTCCCTGGGAGAAAATTATAGTGACCCTCCCCTGCACCCACCGCTCTCTCCAGCCCTGTGATGTCTATCGGCCCTTACTGGCAATATGTGTATCTGCTTTATTTTTGAATGCTTGGTGCCTGGTGTGATCCCTGGTGTATAAATAGGCCATCAGTCATTAGTTGAATGTGTGACAACCTGAACAAAAGAACAGAGAGTGTGTGTCCTATATATTTTCTAGAGATATTTCCACAATTAATATATAACATAACATAAATGCTATATTCACGGTATATAATATTTTCTTGAATACAACCAGATTTATAACGAACAACCAAAACATGATTATCTGTTACTTTAAATATTCATGGAAAAAGAAAGGGCTGGTTTTCTAGGGAGTGAGAGTATGAGTAAGGATGAAAATTCTCCTTAGTTTTCCATTCAGGCCCCCACCCCTCCCCCTCCCGCATTGACACCCAGTGGGTGGGGCATACCAGAGCTCCCCATGCTGGAGGAAACCACAATCAGATAGAACAGTTCACACCAAAGTAATGAGGCTTAAATAATTTAGTCCTAATCTGAAGTCTTTGTCCTATAAAAGCACATTCAAAAGGAATGATTTCAGGGGGTAGGATTTCAGATCATAATACTTGGAAGAGAGGAGAGAACTTTTGAGTAAGAGAGTGCACTTGAGAGGTCCTCACTTCCCCATGAGAAGCTAACAGGCAAGTGACATGGAACCTTCCAGTAGCTCACAGAACCCTTTTTTTTTTTTTTTTTAAGTGCCGCTGTCCGCTTCTGCATACTTTTCTCTCCAGAGTCAGTAATAACTCTATGGCAAAAGAAATCGGCTTGGAAAATTTTTATCAACTTACTAACCAAGGATGTTATTCCGAGCTACACATTCCTCTACATGAAATTGAGGAGTTTTTACTATTATAAAAGTATCAGTCCATATGATGTGTTAAATTAATAAATTGAGCTCTTTTAAACTTTCAAGTTTCACTCCCCACCCTTGCATAAAAGGGTCACTTAAAAAGCCAATTACGTTCAAGTAACTCTTTAAAAGCTGTCCTGATGTGTGGTTTGCAGTTAAATGAAGATGAATTGATAGGTACAGAATGGTGATAAACTGGAGCTAATATTTATTGCAAATATTTAATTTTAAAGTAAAAATTGCTCCAGAAAAAAAAAAACTCCTAAAACATGACCTATTTAATATTACAGCTTTTGTTCCTTGTTTGTGTGTGATCAAAACAGACATATTCTGTGTAAATTAAAACTTGTAGTTAAAGGCTTTGTGAATAAATTAGTATATGATTCACTTTCCTCAAATGGCAACGAGGACTAAAGAACGTGACTGCAGCAAAGGATAAAAGGGCTCCTAGTTGGAGTATCTTTTCGTGCTTTGGGCCACAAGTTTGGGATAAAAAGAATGATTTTTATGAGAATGTGATTATTCACAGCAAGATGAGGGTTGGTGTCACTATGAAAAATTCTTCTTCAGGAGATGGTCTCAGCAGGAATGATCTAGAAGAAAGGCAACAGGAGTTACAAAGAACACTGTTGCCAGTGACAGATTGTGTTTGCAAAATGATGAGCAAACCCATTGAAAATTGAGAAACAGTTCGGCAGTAAATCAAAGGCTTATTCGTAAGAGAAGTTCTGACTCACCGTTCAAAAGGATGACACTTATGTTAGATATATGCTGTTTCCTTTTTTTAAGTTCTGAAATATTTCGTACATTAAGTCTGCCTTTAATCTTTTAATACATGAAAAATCACATGATACAATTAAAAATATGGATGATATTTTTAGGATAAAACTGTATAATGCAGTTTAACATATTATCAGACACTATTGCACAGTGCTCTTTTGTATTTGAAGGTGTGCACCCTTTTCACTGGCTCCCACACCAATTTGTAAAATACCTCATCTTCTGACATTAGCTGAATCATAAATGAAGCTTTTAATTCGGGCCTGAGCTTCTTGTGTATGATATCATGTGGTAGGGGTATTGAATGCGCGGGACATAATGAAGAATGGATCTTGCAGCATTCGATATAAAGCATTCACTGTATCCTTAACTTTTTAAAAAGTAATTATGTGTTGAAGTCATTAGACCAAGTGCCATGGATTCCATAGTTATCAATTAAAGGAACCCATTGATTGCGTGTTGAGCAATTTTAAATTAGCCCGTTTTATTTGTAAAGAGCTTATTTTCAATTCTTTCTGGCTCTCTCTTTTCTGGCCTCTCTTTTTCTCATGCTAACATTGAGAGTAAGAATAGAGAGAAATACATTTTATATAATCGTGGGGTAAAGAAGGTATTCATAGTGAGACAGAAGGAGCTGCAGAGAGAGTGAAGCTGGCATATCAGATTTATTAACACTGCACCACTCGCTAAGAAGGAACTCTTCATGTGATTCCTGATGATGACATCTTATTTTTAACGAGCACATTTGAAAAGAAATTAATATAGAAAAATATTTAAAAAAAATTTTTTTTTAACATTTATTTATTTTTGGGACAGAGAGAGACCGAGCATGAACGGGGGAGGGGCAGAGAGAGAGGGAGGCACAGAATCGGAAGCAGGCTCCAGGCTCTGGGCCATCAGCCCAGAGCCCGACGCGGGGCTTGAACTCACGGACCGCGAGATCGTGACCTGAGCTGAAGTCGGACGCTCAACCGACTGAGCCACCCAGGCGCCCCTAGAAAAATATTTTTAAATGTTCTTTTTTTATTTGTTGTTAACCATAAGCTTGAGATTCCTGTAAATTTTTATGTCGTGATCTGAAATATTTAGCATACCTTTGTACGTCTACAAATAACATTACTTGAGTGCTTCATTTTATCTTTTGCCTTAATATGCCATCTTCAGGCACTTTCAGTAAAGATTTTATTCTCTAAATAGTGTGTGAATATTTATCTAAACAGAACCAGATTGAAATAGTTAATGCCTTCTTACCTTTGTTGAAACTGCTGTAATTCACATCTTGGGTTTCAAATACAAGTACCTAGGTCTCCTAGCAAATGGAAACAGAATTCTAGTAAAATCAATGTCTCATTCTGGTAATCTCTACAAGATATTGTACCATTAAATAGATTAAAATACTGTTTTTATAAGTAAGACACAATAGTTAAAAGCAGTGTGTATCTTTACAAGTTGTGTTTTATTATCAAATCTCAAAATTGGATGTTAAAATGCCTTATTAGTTTCTGAGATTTGAAATTTGGTCTCTTCCCCCCCACCCCCCGACTGGCTGCTATTAGTTTTGTCCTCCTGTCAAAACAGATAGAGGGACATTTAGATATTGACTTTTAATATGCATTCGTGCCTATACTATGCTGAGTGCATATTCTAGAGTGAGAATTTAAAGTCGAGTTTGTCTGGATATGTTCTAATTCCTTAATGTACATTTCCCAAAATTGGCAAACCAAATGAGGCCAATTTCAAAAAAACTCCTTCTCCTGTGCCTTAGCCACAGGTAATCTGCATCCTTTTCTTCTGCAAGGCAGCGTTGTGGTGGGAAAGCGAGGGAAATGGGAGGGTCGTGAGGTGTTCCCCAGACAGGCTTGATAGGTCCAGACCACCTGCACACGCGGGACTGAGGGGCTGCGAATAGCACACCACACCCCATTTCCACATGGCCATGCTGCAGGCTCGCGTCTAGCCCTTGATGCTGGGCACAAGGGCACAGCAGCACTTAAGCTCTTTATTCTGTCGATTTAAAAGTGCAGTGCGGGCTTTGACACACCTTTAGAAAAGCACATTGCAATCATATTATTCCACATCACTAAGTTTAAATACACAGTATGCTGATTGGGCAGCCTCCTTTTTGCAGAGAGAATCGTGCAAGTAAAAACCTGGTTTTTGCAAATTTACTAACTCACGGACAAAATGCCTAACCCACAGAGACGGACGTACTCAGTGTGATTGTCCATGAATGAGAAACAGCACTCTTCACATCTCTCCCATCCGTTGGCTTATTCCTGGATCGCCCCTTCCCCCTGGACTTCTGAATCACAGAGAATCTCTAGAGATGATCCATTTAACCTCATTTTTTCCAAAGAAGTTATAAAAATGTCTAGGGAGTCAGGAGTTATTTCCAAAAACCGCTGTGGAAATCACTCCCTTAAAAGCTCTGTCGCTCGAATACTGGTCACCTTGTAATGCCCACCTGTACGCTTTAGATTTTCTGTTAGAAAGAGGGTAGCGTGGACAGATCCACAAAGGGATGGTTTTTTTCCCCTTTTTTCTGTCTAAGGTACTCCTGGTCACTTGTCAAGATAAAACTTTCAGACAGTTTGTGTGTTTGTCTCTAAAGTACTGGAGATCCTTCCGTACTCTGTACAGTTAAACATTTTCGTGTTCAGAAATAAGAGGGAAACTTCTTTCTAGTAACTTGTAGGTGTCTATGGTACCGAGCGAGTATCTATACTGTTCCGTGGGGAGGTGGGAGCAGTGGATGTAATTGCCTGATGACAGGAGGGGACAGAGGACCCAAGGATCCTTTCCTCTGCCTTGGCTAACTCCGGCTGGTCGCCATAGGCACGCCAACGCACAGGCACCATGAAAATAGCCCGTTCTCTCGTGTCTCTTTTTTCCTTTCATTTTTCCTTTGTAAAGGAAGGTATTGAAACAATTAGTTGGCAGTCTCGGGTTAGTTTTCTCACGGTAAATTTGGAAAATGGAGTGAACGTAGCCTCGGTCAGCAGAATTTGGGCTTGTACAACTCAACTTCTCCAAAGACGTGTTTGTAACATTTTTACATTGTTCCCTTTCATAATGTGCAGTCTGCCTTAGAGTCTTCTTAGAGTCTATTTATTCAAAGACTGTAGGTTTACTTGGAGTTTATGTTTCTGGTGTCAAGTTCAGAGGTATAGTGCCTCAGCAGGCCGGTTATTACATCACTGTGCTTGGCATAGATAATAAGACCCATTGTAACTGTCTTAATTTTTTTTTTATTAATTTTCCTAAGCTAACTTGAATGGTATGGTGTTTTTTTACATAATTATGGCACAAGTGAAAGGCTTGGAGGAAAAGTACAACCACTATGGTATCAAAGCAGAATAAATATTTGCAGAAAAATTCTGCCATAACTTAATATTTTGCATATGAGCCCCTGTACAAAATCTGAGTTATTCCTGGGGCTTGGTCCAAAAGAACATGTCTGTGGCCCGACCCTGGAAGGCCAGAGATGATGACGGATCAGAGAAAGGTCAGTTTGAGTTGCAGTGCCAAAAATAATGACAGAAGGGACCAAAAAGGCAGAATAACAGTGCAACCAGAGTTCTGAAAGGGAATGTGCCTTTGCCGCATGGCTGTTGAGATCGTACCCCATGTGGCTTTCTTCATACTCCCAACACCAGGACTGGTGTTTAGCTGCTTCATGTGTTGGCAGTTTTCCCCAGCCATCCATGTGAGCATTTTATAATCCAGCCCCACGAGTGCTTAGATGTCTGCGAGCTGAGGGCCAGTAGGTACTAAAGCTTGCTAATTTTATTTATCTTACTCCTCTGTGAAGCACACGGGCCATGGAACATAAAGGGAAGCCAGGCAAGGGTAAACTCTGGTCCTTTGGTTGGTGGTGTTTATCTGCAAGATGATTGTAGAAACCTTTTGTGGAGAACGGAGGTTGCAGACTAGCACCTGTGGGCTCAACCCCGTGCCTCTCTGATTGTTACCGTCTGCCTTCATTCACCTCCTCTCCCCTGGTCAGATCCTTGTTCCTGGGCCTCCAGCCTTCTAGCTGTGTCAAAGCCACACTAACACCTACACTCTCACCACCTACTCCCACCCCCTGGCAAAGGCCCAGTTGCCACAGTGGCTCTCCTTCCAAGGTGATTTCAGTCATTTGATGGCCTACTGGTGAGATGAAGGGCCGGGGTTTGTCCCGGGGGACGGAGGACTCCCGTCCGAGCTCCAGGCTGGGAGAGGGGGCCATGGTGACAGACGCTGGGCACAGTAGGAGCGGGGCAGGAGAAGGGGAGGGTAAGTGTTGGAGCCGTAGTCCCTACACTCCAAACAACCGATAGGCCACGAAGGATCCAAATGGCGGCCACCACGAGGAGTGGACAGTGGTCTGCATCGTGTGAAATTGCGGGGCATGGGAAGAGCCGGCGAGTTGGAGGTCAAAGACGTAGTGTCTCCGCGCTTACATTATATAACTTCTCTGACTCTTCATTTTTTGCGTCTGTGAAATGAGTTACGCCAATAAATACTCTTCTACCTTCACCATAAATCAGCAACACTCATTCAACTCAACAAGAAGGACGAATATTTGTGAGGGAGGGAGACCGTGTGCCCGCCCCCACGAGAACTCTACGGAATGAGAAGAAAGGACTTACTGAAGTAGGTTGTCTTTACTTTGGGGAAGGAGGAATATACTCAAGTGATACAAAGAATCAAACTAGGACATTCTGATAATCAAGTGTCAACAGATTGTGTCTCCTCTCTGTGCGTTAAGATTTCTGAAAAGGGGCAGGCCAACCTCACGTCGCTTTAGCAGTAATCCAAGTTCGGTAATTAATCGTAAAGTGTTTCTAGTGAAGGATAGTCACAATTTTGCCTGGCACTGGTCCTGGCTCTTGCTTAGAATTTGTGCTCTGTGCGTGTATATGAAAATTGGTCCAATGAAAATGTTTTTTATGTATTCCTCTACTATTGCCTTGATACGGAGCCTTTATGCACAAATGTGGCTGATTTGGACATCCCTTTGGAAAGCCATGGACAAAAGATGACTCTTTTCCCACCTCTTGATCCCTTGCCAGCTCCCATAGCGATTCTTGAATGTATGGTTTCGAGGGTAACACAAGCCATCTCCAATAGCCTTCCCTTATGGGGACCTGCTTTCTGGCTCCCCAAGAGTTTTCTTGCGTGTCTGGAACTATTTCCCAGAGAGAGGGGATAACTTGCCCAATAAGTGCCACCTCCCCCCACCCCGCCTCACCGCCACGCACAAGTAGATGTCTGACATCAACAGTCTGGGATCCCAAAGCTATGTTTTGTTCCTGTTACCCAGCTTCAGTGACTACGAACCATCTCTGGCAAGTTTGCCCTGTATCTCTTTACCTGGTGCTGTCCCTCCCCGAGCTGGGAAAACAGAATTTGAGTTTTCAGACCTCAGAAGCACTTCTGGACTAAATAGAATTCAGCCATTCAGCAGGGGGATGGAGGTTCCTTTGAATGTTCCTCAAGGCGGTTCTGCAGCATTTGCTACAACTGTAATTTATCATGTGTGTAGTTAATTAAGTTCTGTCTTTCCTGCTGAACTGTACGTGCCTTGAGGGCTGGGGCTGATGACTGGATGCTGCTTCCAAAGCCAACTCCTTGCTGTCACCTGCTAGCCCTTGTAACTCTTCCCGCCTGACCTCCTCCTTGAATGATGGGGTTTGGGGGATGATGGTGGGGTTCAGAGCTGATGGCCAAAGAAAAGAATTCTTGAAGACATCTTTAGTGCAAAAAGATGATTTTATTAAAGCACAGAGATAGGACCCGTGGGCAGGAAGAGCTGCACAGGGGTTGTGACAGGTAACTGATTATATACCTTCAGGTTGGGAGGGGGTTAGGGATAAAGTAAGTCTCTAAGGTATTTTGGAAGCAAGGTTTTCAGGACCTTAAAGGGGGTACCTATAGTTAGGAAAACATCATTTATTACTGTTTAGTAAACTTCAGTCATGAGACCCTTCAGATGTATATCAGGGGGCCATAAGCCTAGAGTGTGATTACCGACATATATCTTAGGGGAGGTGGGTAGAGATAAAGGAAATTTCCAAAGGAATTTTTAAAAAAATATTTTTAATGTTTATTTATTATTGAGAGACAGACACAGAATGTGAGCAGGGGAGGGGTAGAGAGGGGGGAGACATAGAATCTGAAGCAGGCTCCAGACTCTGAGCTGTCAGCACAGAGCGCGACACGGGGCTCGAACTCACAAACTGCAAGATCATGCCCTGAGCCAAAGTCCATCACGTAACCAACTGAGCCAGCCAGGCACCCCTCCAAAGGAATTTTTATGTGTCTAAGGAGACTCACAGGATCCAGGGGGGTCAGGATGCTGTTAAGCCAAGATTCCCTTTTGCCCGTAGCAAAGTGTCATCATCGAGGCAGCTGAGCTCCTAGAGGGAGGTCACTCTGCCTGTTTCAAGGACTTGTCACTGGGCTGTAGGCAGTAAGGGAATTTAATTTTTCATTTCCCTTTGTTTCCCACATAACCTGATTGCTTTACCCCCTTACACTTAAACCCCCTTACATCTTCATAAGGGTGATGTTAGGGCTCCGGGAGATAGACTATAGGTTTCTATAGTCTATAGAGATTAGTCTATGGGTAAGGTTGCCTTTTTCTTGCCGTTAACTAAGTTTTCTGTAAACTGAAGGAGACTCCTGTCCTGCATGACTGTGATCTCTATCAGTCAGCCATTTGCTTTTGTCCTTTCCCCTGTTCTTGGGCAGCCGGGAGTGTCTGAGGAATATCACACATATCCCGCCTGGGAGGAAGGGGTGAGGTGCTAGCTTGTACTTTGCCCTCAGCGTGCCTTATGCTCCCTCATCACTTGTGCCTTCCTCCTGCCACATCCTCCAGCACACCAGGGTTCTGCTGCCTCCGGGCCTTTGAACATGCTCTTTCCTTGGCCTGCAAGGCCATTCCGGAGACCCCACACGGCACTGCATCATTCCCTTGCCTGCTATACTTTTTCTCCTTAGCAGTTATCACCGTCTAACACATTGTACATTTTGCATATTTACTGGTTTGGGTGTCTCCCCCACTATGATGTTAGTTCCAAGACGGTACGGACTTTTGTCTGTTAAATGTTGTGTCCTTAGCATCTGGAATAGCGCTAGAACATAGTAGCCCCTTTATAAATAATAGGACACATGAATGAATAAATGACAATCTTTCTAAGCTAAGGCACCCAGTGGCCGGCTCAGATGAGTGTTGAGTGCAAAATCTACGAGAGGTCATGAGAATTGCTACCTTCTCCCCAAATGAGGCCCCCCGCGAGATACCCCAACACAACAGGGGTACCTTGGGCACCTGCAACCTCAACAGGACAGATTACTGCGTATGTGCTCAACTGGCTGAAGTGGCAGTAATGTCCCTTAGACTTGTGAATGCTGGCCACAGACTTGGATTCAGTAATGAGTCCGATGCTCTAAAACCCTGCCATATACATTTTGGAAGTTTCTTTCAAAAAGTACATTTTTTTTTTAGCACATCCAGTCTTTTTGGGGTAAAAACTTTTCCCATGGAATTCTTTATGCTCAGCACTCTGTGTATTAAGCAGTAAACTAGGGTTCTTAGGAATATATCTTGGTACCCGGAAATAATGGGAAGCTTCCTTTCTTGTTTTCTGTGTCTATAGATCCTTCCAGGGGGCTTTTAATGTTGTGGTGGTGTTTCGGTAGGTCCAGAACCCCTGCTCCCCTCCTTCACATAACTAATTTTCTGAGTTTGAAACAAATTTAGAAACTAAAAAACAACTAAGTCCAGAACGGAAAAAAGAAAAGCTAAAATTAGGCTCTTAAGCAAAAAGCTAGATGGCTTCCAGAAAGTGGGGGGAGGGGAGTCTCATCGTAATGGGGGAGGGGAAGAAGAATTTCAGACGTTGGAATGGGGGGCGCTGCAGTTTCTGATTTGAGAGTGGATGCACTTAGAAAGCTTCACACATTCCACGTATATTAAGATATTTCCGTATTTTTATATTCTCCATTCTTTGAGAAATTAAAATTTGTAATAGGTAAGCATCAAGATAGTAATAGCAATAGCACAATTTTTCATCAAAATAAAAACATACAGAGCATATTTCCCCAAATATTTCTACAATTATGTAGAAGCTCATACAAAGACTGACAGATATTTACCTGTACGTCTTATATATATACCTTATCGATACAAAGTTCGTGCAGTAAGGTATTTTTCTGTTGTTAAGTGAAATGAACAATTCGCAAAACATATTTTACAGGGACTTGTTAATGATTTCTTTCTCTTCCTGGGGGTGCTAATGAGGCCCTTTAAAAAAAAAAATGCTCCCGATGTTTGCCTCTGTTTCCATTAACATCATTCTACAAAAAACCCTCCTGATAAAGAATGAAGATTTCCTTGTTGCCACCACACTGGAGTTGATCCGATCTCTGTGAAGCGAGTTTAGTGGCTGCAGGTAGAAGCTTGGAGCTGTTGACACTCAGTTAGAGCTAACCAAGATACTGAACAGCAGTTCAGATGAGGGCCTCAGCCCTGGGAACAAAAAGACCTGGATAAAGCTGGAGGAAGAAAACAAATACAGGATGTGGGGGGACAATAGCCACAGTGGAGTCATTAACAGTCATTGGAAGATAACTGACTTCTCCATGGTCATGGAGATTTACAACTGCTTGCACTTAAGAAAAGCCTCTTAACGCCCTGCCTTTGGAAGGAATTCCTCCCGCCCCTAGAGTTAACTAACTTTAAGTCCGCTTTGATTCCTTGAATTAAATCCTTTATAAGGTGGCCTTTTCCCTTGTACTCACTCACCTTCAACCTCCTGACTTCTCCCCAAAGAGAAAAATCCTCCACCGTGGCGTTCAGGCTTTGGGGTTTTTCTGGTTTTGTTTTGTTTTTGTTTTTGTTTTTGTTTTGGGTGGGGGGGGGTACAGTTTTTGGTTTTGCTTTTTTTGTTTGTTTTGTACACTCACCGTGCACCCTAAAAGAGTTGTTTACCAACAACACAGAAAACATGTATTTCTGGCTAGATAAATGGCAGAAATGTCTACTCGTGATTTCGTCACTCTTTAAACCCGGGATGAGTACAGGGTTGAAAAAACACTACTATCATTTATCTTCTGAAATATGATCGAATTAATAACTCTGAGGAGTCCCCAAACATGTATTCCAGGAATGACCTGTTTTTTTAATGTTAAATTCACAGTCCACATGTGAGGCCTCCTGGACTTGCTTTTCCTCTTTCTTATCTGAGGTTATGGACCTCGGGAGAGCAGAGGGGGGTTACAAGGTCAAAGTCTTTTCCTCCTTGGAACTTGCTGCTTGCTGGGAGAGGGTTGCCTGGAAAATAGATGCTTTGGAGAAGGGGTTGGGGGGTCACGATTTTAATTCTGTTAAGCAACAGCTGGTTTGAGTTTCTTTCCACTTCTATCTCCTGCCCCCTTCCTCACAAATCCGTGGAGAGAAAAGAATTTGTTCAGAAGGGACCCGCAACATGAAAATACACCTTGTCTTACTGTGGCACTTGATGTATGTCATCATTGTTCCAAACTGAATGTCAAGCACTGTAGGGACAGGCTAGATTTTATCAAGTTAAATAGGAAATACAACCAGAGCTTTAATCAGAAGAACCTTTTAAAATACAGGATACATGCCTGGAGATCTTTTAATAATATTTTTAAACTAACACTTTTAATGACAAGAAGTATAATAAAGGCCTCTGGGGTATTTGGAGCCTGACTGCAAAGAATCGTAACTGAAATATTAAAGCATTGCCCGCTGTGGGTGACTTGTTTCTGGAGGGGAGACCTTGTTGTCGGCCTCCAAATTCGTACGCCTTCCTTTGGCAACAAATGTTTATTGAGTGTCTGCTTTTCACTGGACTGTGCTAGGGACTGGGGATGTAGCCATAAGATGTAGGGGTTCGTGGATGCAGACAGGTGCATGAACATCAACTCAGTCTAGTGGAGCTTCAGCTCAAAATCACAGCCTCCTATTCTAAACAGTTGACACGCGGTTTGGGCTTTAAACATCAGGTCTGTTCAAATAACATTATTCTATAATAAATTAATAAATCCAACACTTATATAATAATAAAACAGTAAAAAAAAACATGCAAACTACCACATGGTTTGATTGTTTTTATTTGGGTTTTTAAGTCTCCCATGCTTTCTTCCTCCTACGCACACACGCATGCACACACACACACACACAGAATAAAACTCACATCTCTCAAATCAATGGTAAACCAGTACCAGATTTTTTCGTCTGGGCTCCTCAGTGCACTGGCCTCAGGCTCTGTTGGTGTGTGGCTCAACAGCAATCAGAGGTCATAATTTCATTGGCAGTTAGCATCAGGTTTAATTTTTCTAGCATGTTACATTTACCGACATGTCTGGTTTCAGTTATGCTCAGGCACTGACTGAATCAGCTTTGAGCAGCATGATGTCTTCAGGTACCGGAGGTTTATGGAACACACATGCTAATTGTTTTCAATCCCTTTCCTCTCTAAACACAAGAATATATTTTCTGAAGCTGAATAACAGTAGTCCTTAATGGCATTGCTCATTTTTTTATGTCAAGAGGGGGCCTGGAGTAGGTAAAAATATCAGCTTTTCACAAGACTGACACCTACTGATTGACATTGTTGAGAGACGGACCAATTAAAGTTGTGGGGTCTTTTTAAACAGCTGTGTGTGGTTTTGCAAAAAAAAAAAAAAAAAAGGTGCTTCTCGAAAATGAACACGTATCATTTTTAATTGCATTTTAGGAATGTGACCAAGTTCATATAGATGATGTGTCTTCAGATGATAATGGGCAAGACCTGAGGTGAGCATGTTGAAATGTGAAGTGATTTTCTCCATTTTACAGTTTAATTGCTAGGCTAATTAAGATGAACTTTCTGTCTGGTTAACTTTGGGCTTTTCTTGCATCTAAATAGCACATATAACTTTGGAACAGATGGCTTTCCTGCTGCAGCAACCAGTGCTAACTTGTGCTTGGCAACTGGTGTGCGGGGTGGTGTAGACTGGATGAGAAAGTTGGCTTTCCGCTACAGACGAGTAAAAGAGATCTACAATACCTACAAAAATAATGTTGGAGGCAAGTAGCTATCACCAATATCTTACTGGATTATTAAGCTAGTCTGGCTAAAATTCTCAAAGTACAACTCACTTTCACATCACACTTTTTGGGATGTAATAGCTTTTTTGGAGCAGTTTCATCTAACCCGGTGATTATTGTGCTGTGATTTAGTGACAGGAATATTATCCTTCAATGGGGTAGATGTTTGTGTTAGTTCTCATCTTTTGATTGTGCTTCAGAATGACGTTATACATACAAGGGAATATGTTGACTTAATGAAAAGTTTAGGGGTGGTGGTGTTTTGCAGCATGGCTAAATCTACATGCTCTAAAGACGACATCCGGAATCTCTTGCCTGTTCTTTCCTTAGGAGTTATTCTAGGTCAGTCCCTCCCAAAAGGTGGCATAGGTGACCACTGATAGATCCACGTTTCCATTCTATGAGCTTAGCACCTCTGTTGGGTGGAAATAGATCTTTCCCAATAGATACGGCAAAGGTTCCCAGACTCACTTGCACTGGCCAAGCCGTGGTCATACACCTACCCTGGGAGCCAGAGGGGGGGTTGGCTCTGCCCAAACTCCATGGTTAGAGGAATGGTGTGAGCAGACTCCTCAAAAAGAGATGACTTCTATAACCAGGGCAATGCAAGCTAGAAATGCAAAATCAGTAGGTGTTCCCTACAGTGCTAAACAAGTAGGTGTCGAGTGGAGGCTCATGTGTGAAAAATTACTTCACATACCACAAAGCCTCAAGAAGATATTAGGAGTTGTATTAAATGTTGATTACTTATAATGCTGAACAGGAACTTTGGTAAGGAGGGAATTCGTGTGCTTTTAAATCCACAGGTCTGCTTGGTCCCACCAAGAGGGAAGCCTGGCTGCAGCTGAGGGCTGAGATTGAAGCCCTGACGGACTCCTGGTTGACACTGGCCCTGAAAGCACTCACGCTCATTCACTCCCGGTAGGCTGCTGTCCCCAAGTCACCCCGTGGTGCTGTTGCTGGAAAACAGCCTTTGCTCTTGTTTGTCCATTTTGGAAATTCATTTTCAACAGTCTTTTTTTTTTCTTCCTTTCTTTTTTTTTCTTTTCTTTTTTTTTTTTTTTTACTTTCTGTTCTCATAGGACGAATTGTGTGAATATTTTAGTAACAACTACTCAGCTTATCCCAGCATTGGCGAAAGTCCTGCTATATGGATTAGGAATTGTATTTCCAATAGAAAATATTTACAGTGCAACAAAAATAGGTGAGCTGCTTTTGTTTTGTTTTACAATCAACTCTTCTCCTTCAGGCTAGCAAAAATGAAAGGCAATATTTGAGACTTTTTCATAGTACTAGATGTCAAAAAACCAGAAGAATTTAATTTTATTATGTCAGAACTGGCATTAGACATCAAGAGAAAGAAAAGCCATAACTCATGCAGCTTCATTCAAGACATTTTACTTTACTGACTAACATTAAGACCTATGCCTTTTACACCTGGGTGGCTCAGTGTTAGGCATCCGACTTTGGCTCGGGCCATGATCTTGTGGTTCATGAGTTCGAGTCCCGCATCTGGCTCTGTGCTGACCGCTCAGAGCCTGGAGCTTGCTTTGCATTCTGTGTCTCTGTCTCTTTCTGCCCCTCCCCCACTCATGCTCTCTCTTTTTCTGTCTCTCTCAAAAATAAGCATTTAAAAAGACCTACACCTTTTATCTATAGTCAATTTAGCATCAATTCTAGATTATTATCTTATTTTTCTTTTTAGCTGACATCAACAAAAATATCTAATATGCTAAAACAAATAGTAGTATAGAGATGCACAAAGTAGAAATGAAACAACTCTAATAATAGCTTTCTTTAAACTGTTATCACTAGAACTATTTTTTTTTGCTTTATTTTAATTCAACATGTATAAGCAGTTGGGTTCCCATTTTTGTCATGGGGATACTGAAAAAAAAAATTAAGTTCTTGAAAGAAGGAATCATAATTGGGAAAGAAGAGTAATGTGACATTTCATGAGAATAGAAACCAAAGCAGAATAAAAGTGAGATAAAAAGAAGACATGACTTCTGTTCTTACAGAATTCACCATCTAGCAGGGGAAGCAGACATCTAAATAACTGTAATAGGACAAAGCGGTATGTAAATGAGCCTTGATCACATATTTAGTAGATGCCCAGAGCTGTTCTAAGCATTTTCCATATTAAAATCAAACTTTGCAACCTTTCCATTTTACAAATGAGGAAACTAAATCTCAGAGACTTAATTGTCCAAGTTGATAGCCAATAAAGACAAGAGTCAAACTAGTCTGATTCCAGGGTCCAGACTCCTTTCCATACCCTACGGAGTTCAACCACTAAATGCCTGAATTTCCACTTGAATGAAGAAACATTTACTCCCACCCAAGAGGAGGAAGAGGGCAAGTGTCCATGAAAATTAAAAGGAAGAAATGGCATTTGAGCTGGATATAGAAGGCTAACTAAGAGTTTTGTAGGCAGATGTGCTAGTGAGACGAAATAGAGACATTGAAGTGTGTTCCCTGCTGAGGGACTGGTCCAGTAGTCGTGGGTCCTGGGAAGCTGATTCTGGAAACGTAGACTTAGGTCTAGTCCTAGGTGGCCTTGTTTACCACCCTAATGAGATGTTATTTTAGTGAGTTCTGGGATGGAGGATGAGGATCCTAGTAGGTGGGAAGAAAGTTTTTGTGGCTGCTCAACTGTATCTAAAGAAAAAAGAGTAAAAATGGAATCTCATTTTCCATCTGACTACACTTTTATACTTCCTGTACTTTTCCTTACTAGCATTTACTAAATTATTGTTAAAGAATTACTTTTATAATTGTTCATAGTTGGATCTTTCCTATAAGAGTGTAGTATCTTGATAACTAAACCTGTTGCTCACCAGTGTAGCTATGGTGCCCAGCACATAGTAGGTACTCAATAAATGCTTGTTGAACAAAATGAATAATAAACAGTTGTTTATTCTGAAGAAGGCTGACACAGAGGTTTCTTTTAAACACCCAGGTCAGTAATGACACTGTTAACTGATAGGGGGAAATCAGGTTTGATAGTCAAGATTATGAAGAGCCTGTGGGATATTCAGATAGCCTTGTCAAATGGAAATAGCTGGAGGTGGAGAATGACTGATGCCTCCTGCTAGAAAATACTTATAAAGAAAAAGGAATGTACCAAATAGAATTCCTCCGTAGCCCAGTGTAACCAAAATGTTTGATTGTTTGCATGTCCATAAAAATAACAGTTTACATTAAGTCAGGTGTTTATGTTCTCCATAACAATGAAGAGGAATCATACCGTGTTTTGTAAACAGTGGTCCATGGTAAACGTTTACCAGCACAGGAAAGAAGGATTTCCAAAGAAGCCTATAGAACAGAAGGGATAGTACTTAACTTCCCACAAGGAAAGAACAAGTAGTTTATTACCTGTCATGCACATTGAACTCCATTCCCAAATAATTTAAATAATTTGAAAATATTAGGATGACAGAAAATTATAATAGCAAGTACATATTAAGTATTTTTAAATGGGCATTTTGTTTATGATCTTGAACTTTAATTTTTATCAATACAAAATAAAAAATTAGAATTAAAAAGTGGTGGCAGAAATTACCTCAACCTTAGAGGTAGAATTGCTTTCCTGGGGTATTTTTAACAAGCAAAGTAGAGATTGAAACTCTTGTAGTTTTGCTAATTTTGCCATCAAAAGAGATACAATTTGGGAGTCAATGCAGAAAACCCAGGAGTTTTCCTTGTAGGCAAATGGCAGTCATTGGAGGAGAGGACTGGTATCTCATTTTAGCAGAGCTGTGACATTCTTTCAGACAAAATGGATTCATCAAAATAAGAAACTCCATGTAGGAGCTCCAGTTAACTTCTAAAAGTCAGCTTCGGTTTCTTAGTCTTTATTATGGAAGACGTCGATATGACCCAGAATTCACAGCGAGGCCTAGAGGAGACAGGGTACAGGCGAGAAATTTTTTTGTCCGATACAGCTTTACCTTGAAATAACATTGAGTTTAATTACCTTCCTTTTCCCATGAAAAGGAAACTTGGCAAAAACACATAAACATTTCCCTCTAAGGAGGAAAAAAGTTTCATGACATCTAAGTTTTGGGTTGTATATTTTTGCAGTGAAAGCTACACTTTGTATTTGTTTCTCAAAGTGATTTAATATTTCACAGTTTAGTGGGCAACCAAAGAAGCATTGAAATTACATCCTTTGAATAAAGCTGGCCCGATTTCGTTCTGTCAGATGCAAACCAGAGATTTTAGTGCAAAATACAAATATAAAGCAGACATTTGTTTAAGCAAACAAGCAATTTGTTCGTGAGTATATCTGATCCTTATTTGAAAGAGATGCGGGCCTGCTCAGCCATTTACATTTGAAAACTATAAACTGTCCCATTGTCCATGAAAATGACCTTATTGGCAGCCTGGGACTTGGAACACCAGTTTCTTCTCTAAGCAGCAACAATGGATGCATTAACTGCAAGGATGTGCCTTCAGAGAGCCCAAATGAAGTCTTGACATGGGAAAGATAATAGATAGATAAAGGTATTCTGTTACCTTTATCCCACTTTTCTTCCAGGAAAGTGCTTTATTGGACATTAGATGCCTGGGTAGGGTGGGCATGATCTCTGTAGTGCCCCAAATTACCTGACATTTGTTTCAGAAACAGTTTTACCAGAATATTTCAAGTAAACACATTAGGCTTGGCGAGGGGAGGATGGAGTTGGGAATCCCAACTTGAAAATGAAGGAACAAATGAATTCCACTGTTTGATTTCTCTTACTATAACAAAACCAGTCTCAGGGTGGTAGTTGTTTTTTGTTGTTGTTGTTTTCTTGGTTTTTTTTCTTTTTTTTCATCCTTCTCAATAGACGTTGGATCAGACATTATTTTCAGAGTTTAGTATGTCATGAAACATTTTTTAAATCCAGTTCGAATATGTTGCCAGAATCAAATGCCTTTGTCAAGTCTTGGCTCATAGGAAAAAAAGTACTGCTGTAAAACAGTATTTTCTCCCAAATATACCGTGATCGACTAGACCCTACTTTTTAATAAATGAGTTCTTAAAAAAAATATCAAAAATTGACCATTTCCAAAGGACAGAACACCACATGGATAATTTACGGTTTCTGGTTTACTGTGCTGTTCCCCATTCTACCCAAATGGCATCCAAAAGCACTCTTTTCCCGTTTGTGCAAGTAGGACAGAGTGGAATCAGGGGCATAAAGGAAGGTTTTGTGTAAAAAGTTCAAGCACTATCGTGCTGAGTTACCCCAACTTTCCATTTTTTATAATCTATTTTTGTTCATCAGGCAAGGAAAGCTGTTTTGAGAGGATAATTCAAAGGTTTGGAAGAAAAGTGGTGTACGTTGTTATAGGAGATGGTGTGGAAGAAGAACAAGGGGCAAAAAAGGTGAGTGTTCATCGATGGGGTTTTTACACCATTTAATTTTTTAGTCCTCAAACTGCTCATTCCTGGATCACTTAAACACGTTCAGTGTCTCTGAAACAAATTACAAATGTGTTCAGAACTGTAAGCAGTGAAAAAGGACAGTAGAATTAAATAAGTATGATCTTTTTGAAGAGTGCCCTGTACAAACTCAAAGGTCATGGATGGTTGGTCTTCATAGAACATAGACTTTTAAGCAGAAAGGAAGGTTTAGTGCTGTAGCCGCCACCCGAGATGACACACTTGTGGTGTCCATGTGAGCATATCCCGTTTGGCCGTGGTGGCAGACATTGCCAAGTGATTAAAATCTGCCTGAGCCTGGATCCAGCCTAAGAACCTTCCAGATATTACTTCAGAAAGCCTCTACCGGTTAGTCGGAGCTGGCTTGCCAAACCATTTGCTGTCCTAGAGTACAGTGTCTTCCTTTTTTCACAAGGTGAGCACCTCACCTCCATTGGGGCACTTGGAGAAGAGGAGAGGGGTGGGTCCAACTGTGGGTCCCTCGACTCCCGGTTTGTGCATCATACGTCTTTCTATCCTTCTGCATCCCTGCAAGTGTAATTCTGCCGTTTCTCTTAGCAAAAGCTTTCTCGTTAATGTCTTTCATTGCATTTCAAAGAGAGCAGAGGAAGGGGGGACCACATTTCTTCACTCAGGGACCACTCAGGGTCTTTAGTCTAGTACAGCCCACCTGTGCAATCTTCCTCACCCCAGCACTTGACATTGCGGCCCCTTCAGCCATGCCTAGCTCTTCCTCCGGGCTTTTGCCTCTGCTTGGAATGATCTTTTCCCCAGTGCCCTACTATTGCTGTCTTAATCGTTTTTCAAAATCCAGTTCGTGTACCACCATTTCTATTCCCCTTGTTTGTAAGAGCTTAATTATAATAGTTCTCACTCACACTGTAATTGGAAAAGCTGTTGTAAATAGCTTGGATTCTAGAGCAGACAGCCTGCCTTTGAGTTACAGCTCCACTGCTTACCAGTTTTCTGACTTTGAGAATTATGTACCCCTCCTCTTTTTCTTTCCTTTTCTATAAATGGCAATCATAACAGCATCTAGCTCCTTTGGCTGTTTTAAGGATTAGATTTAGTTAAGACGTGAAAGCCGTAAGACAGCCTGATACGTATAAAGTGTGCAACAGAAGGTAGCATTGTTAGTAAGTAGTTATGGATATGCCTGTTGCAGCAGTAAAATGGGAGCTCAAGAGGTAGGGATCTTATTCTGCTTAGCCTGTTGCTTGAGAATTTGTCTTCAAAACTTTTTTTACAACTCTCTACATCTTGACGCATAGTCTCTAAATATTTTTTTAATTGAAGAGATTTAAATTAAATTGAAGAATATATTTAATTAAGTATTTTACGAGGTTAACCAATGCAACTGTTTCCCCTTCCTTTCCCCCACACACTCACTGATAGACATCACTACATAATTCCACAACGGATGCAACAATTCATCTCTTCTGAAGTATTCCAGTATGCAGTGGAAGCGATGCAGAAAGTCACCAGCATATAGACGCAGCATTCAGCATGACGCATGGCCAGCCTTCTTATAGAGTCTGAAGATGATTTAATTCACCTTCAGTGCCTCTGAATTCTAACAAAACCGTAGAAAGTGACCCGAATTCTGTAAATGATGGCTTATTTCAGTTATACCCATTGATGCACAGTTGTGTGCCCAGGATTACGCACCCCCTGAGTGGGATTGGTGCGGATGGAAACCCACACACAATTCAGATCCAATAGAGGTTTGCCGAGCTGCACGTGCAATGTAACGGCTCGTTCTGACATTCCAGGTTCACCGGTGGGCAACCACCATGATGGTTACGTACATCTGTCGGCCCTTCAAGGCTATTTTCATAAAAGGAAATTTTCCCCAGACTAAATTAGAATACCCCAGACTCAACCCTGGAGAGTTAAAGAGAGGTTTGATGGGAATCCAGACTTCAGGTCTTTTCAGCAAAGCCTCTGGAATCCCCACGCCGTTCCTAGACAGGACCTCCTCGTGGCTAGTGGGATAGTCAGGAGTGTCAAAGTGGAGAGCAGCGTTTCATGGCCCCGCGGCCCAGGGCCAAAGATGTGAATCTGCACCCCACCCCCCCCCCAAGACTGGTCCTTCTTCCTCTACCAGTCACCAAAAAGTTTTAATTTTAAGAGAAGGTTGCCAAAACATGGCTTGCTAGCTTGTGGTAGACCGAAAGATGCTTGTAAAAGTGGTGACTTAGAGCACCGTGGAATCCCGTGGGTCCTAGCAAGGCTTCTTGGGGTGAGTCCCTTGCTAAACCTTTCAGAGTAGCATGTTTCTTAGATGTTCATCACGGGTGAGCATAACGTGGAAAAAGTAAAGGAATTCTCGGTTTAATGTTACAACTGGAGGTAATACAGTAATAGGGCTAAGAGTATTTGTTCTCTCTGCAGAACAGTTAAAACTGTTTCCACTGTTTATCTTTGAACGTGTTGTTATTTTTACTTGGGACAAACACACCTGTGCCGAAAAGAATTAGGCAGCTGCCCATGAAGAACAGGCTCTTTGAATTTTTTGACTGTGAATGAATATTCTTAGCTTCAGTTTTCTGTTTTGATTCTGTGGGATGAGTGTAATGTGGTAACGGTCCAGTACTATCTGTTGTGAACAAACTCTTGGCACCTTGAGACCCGCCAGTGTGGGAATTCTAACAAAACCATGACCATGAGTTACAAGACTGTTTGTGTGTATATGTACAAGGCACGGATTTTTCAGCAGGTTCAGATTCCTGATAACCTTGCATAAAATTCAGATGTCATCAATCCTCCCCAGTGACAAATCTGACTATTCCTGTCTTACATTCTGTCTAACCTTATTCGGTTAACTAGTATTTATAGTAGTACTTTGTGGGGTGCCTGGGTGGCTCAGTCGGTTGAGCGTCCAGCTCCGGCTCAGGTCATGATCTCACGGTTTATGAGTTCAAGCCCCACGTCTGGCTCTGTGATGACAGCTTGGATCCTGGAGCCTGCTTGGATTCTGTGTCTCCCTCTCTCTCTGCCCCTCCCTCGCTGGCACTCAGTCTCTCTCTCTCAAAAATAAATAAACATTAAAAAAAATTAAAAAGAAATAAGATGGTTATCCATGCTGTAGAAAAATTAATAATCATAATGGTAAAAGAATTACTCTCAACTATAAAGCCCTTATTATGTCCCAGACTCACTCTCAGGCACTTCCTATCCATTATCTCATTAAATCCTCACCATCATTCTGTGAGGAAGGAGTCCTTAGACCCACTTTATATATGAGAAAACCAAGGTTCAGGAAAGTAAATAATCTGGCCAAGATCACAGAACTTGGGAGTAGCCAAACTAGGACCGTGAGATGTGGCCCAAAGTCCCTTTAGATTAAAAACTTTATTTACGTATCTTAAATATGATTTGATTCACAAAAAAAGAATTTTCACGCTTATTTTTTAAATTATTAGAATAAAGTATGCCATGTTTGCTTTTTTTTCCCCCTTTCAAGAGGCAGATAGAACCATGTTCTCTTTCTCCCAGGTTTTCTTAAAATTTTAAGAAAAAATCAATTCTGATATAGTTTGTGAGCATTCTAGATTATTAAATAAAATAGTGAAGCTCTGTGAGTTTCAGTCATAAAATGTTTTGCAAAATCAAACCATTTTGCAGTTCTTCTAGATCAATTCTGACCATTTAGCTTGTCTCTCTTAGTTTTCTAAGTCCTTTTAAAAATCCAATACAGGGGCGCCTGGGTGGCGCAGTCGGTTAAGCGTCCGACTTCAGCCAGGTCACGATCTCGCGGTCCGTGAGTTCGAGCCCCGCGTCAGGCTCTGGGCTGATGGCTCGGAGCCTGGAGCCTGTTTCCGATTCTGTGTCTCCCTCTCTCTCTGCCCCTCCCCCGCTCATGCTCTGTCTGTCTCTGTCCCAAAAATAAATAAAAAACGTTGAAAAAAAAAATAAAAAAAAATCCAATACATCTCTCTAAATAATGTTCTTTTGCTTGAGGTAGTTCCTTTTTTCAAGCTCAGAAATGAAACCAGTAAGTATTCTGCCCGTTGCCGGTTTCCTGATGGTCAATTGAAGTCTGAAGTCTGTTCTGTCACCTTTGTTCTCTTTGCCAATATAGTCCCAGGGCTTTCCTCAGTAATTTCATCTAATTCTATAATTCATAGCCTGAGAACACACCCCCTCAAAGAGAATACATTAAAAATACCTTTGTTTACTTAAAGGAACAACTGTATTCCAAAAAGATCTCTTACAAGAGTTTTCTGCCAGGATCTCTTTGTTCCTAGAAAGGCTTCAGAGAACGTGAGAAGCCATCTACCTCTGGATCCCTTTTTCTGATGTGTCTTTTGTTGTCAAAATCTGCCAGGCTTTCTTTCTGTATCATAGAAATCTATGTTTCCCTAATCCAGTATACAAGAGTAGGCATACGTATGAATGAAAAAAAAAACAATCAAATGTAACGGTCTTCTGCATACCGACAGCAATTTTCATTCGTGGAGTAAGAGTGGCCTTGTTTTATAACTCTACAACTAAACTCCCTTTGCTTACTTTTCCGAGAACTACTTAAAATTAATCACGTGTGAACACCAGAGAGAAAATAGCAAGCATCCATTATTGCGTAATGGCAAAGGCTTCATCAATAAATGTCTATCTAATTTATTTGTTTGTTTAGATTTTTTAAGTGTAGCTGACACGCAGTGTTACATTAGGTTCAGATGTACAACACAGTGATTCCATAACTGTATACATTATTCTGTGCTTCTTCCGAGTGTAGCTACCATCTGTCACCATGCAACACTAGCACGATACCATTGATTAGATTCCCTATGCTGTACCTTTGATCACCACGACTTGCTCATTCCATACTCTGCTTCATCCGTTTTGCCCATCCCCCCACCCTTGTTCCCTCTGGCAGCCACCAGTATGTTCTCTGAATTTGTGGGGCTGCTTCAGCTTTTTGTTTCTTTGTTTTATGTTGGTTTTTAGATTCCACGTCTAAGTGAAATCATATGGCATTTGTCTCTCTCCGACTTATTTCACTTCACATAATACCCTCTGGGTCCATCCATGTTGCCACAAATGGCAAGATCTCATTTTTTTATGGCTGAGTAATATTCCTTCGTATATATACCACATCTTTTTTTATCCATTCATCTATCAGGGGACACTTAGCTTTCTTCTGTATCCTGGTTATTGTAATAATGCTGCAATAAATGTAGTGATGCGTACATCTTTTTGAATTAGTGTTTTTATTTTCTTTGGGTAAGTGCAATTCTTAGTGGAATTACTGGATGCAGTATTTCTATTTTTAATTTTTGGAGGAGACTCCATACTGTTTTCCACAGTGGTTGTACCAATTTACATTCCCACCAACAGTGCATGTGAGGGTTTCTTTTTCTTCACATTCTCATCAACACTTGCTTATTTTTTTGTCTTTTTGATGTTAGCCTTACACCAATAGGTATAAGGTGATCATTGAGGTTTTGATTTGCATTTTCCTGATGATTAGTGATGTGCTGAGCATCTTTTCGTATGTCTCTCTTTCATCTGTATATCTTCTTTGGAAAAATGTATATTCAGGTCCCCTGCCCATTTTTAATCAGATTATTTGTTTTACTGGTGTTGGCTTACATAAGGTTTTAATACATTTTAGATATTAACCCCTTATCAGATATACCATTGGCAAATACCTTCTCCCATTCAGTTGGTTCCCTTTTCATTTTGTTGATGGTTCCCTTTGCTGTGCAAAAAGCTTTTTATTTTAATGTGATCCCATAGTTTTGCTTTTGTTTTTCCTTGCCTGAGGAGACCTCATCTAGCAAAATGTTGCTAAGGCTGATGTCAAAGAGATTGCTTACTGCCTATGTTTTCTTCTAGGACTGTGATGGTTTCAGGTTGCACATTCAAGTCTTGCATCCATTTTGAGTTTATTTTTGTGTATGGTATAAGAAAGTGGTCTAGTTCTATTCTTTTGCATATAACTGTCCAATCTGCCCAGCAACATTTATCGAAGAGACAGCCTTTTCCCTACTGTATATTCTTGACTCCATTGTTGTAGATTAATGGACCATATGCATATGGGTTTACTTCTGGGCTGTTTTGTTCTCTTTACCTATGTGTTTGTTTTGTGCCAGCACCATACTATTTTGATTACTATAGCTTTATAGTGTACCTTAATATCTAAGACTGATATCTCCAGCTTTGTTCCTTCTCAAGATTGCTTTGGCTGTTCAGGGTCTTTTGTGGTTCCATACAAAGTTTAGAATTATCTGTTCTAGTTCTGTGAAAAATCTATTGGTATTCAGTATTGATTGCAATCGAATCTGTAGATTGCTTTGAATAGTATGGGAATTTTAACAATATTCTTTGAATCCGTGAGTATGGAATGCCTCCTCATTTATTTGTGTCATCCTAAATTTTTTCCATCAGTGTTTTATTCAGAGTATAGTTCATTCATCTCCTTGATTAAGTTTATTTCTAGGTATTTTATCCTTTTTGGTACAGTTGTAAATGGAATTGTTTTCTTAATTTCATTTTGCTGCTTCATTATTACTTCTAATAGTTTTTGCATGGGTCTTTCGGGTTTTCTATGTATAGTATCATGTCATCTGCAAATAGTGACAGTTTACTTCTTTCTTCCCAATTTGGATGGCTTTTCCTTTTCTTGTCTCATTGCTACAGCTAGGACTTCTATTTTATGCTATTATCTTTCATTTCTAATTATTCTACATCAAATAAAAGTGTAAGAGTAGAAATTCTTGTCTTGTTCTTGATCTTAGAGGAAAAGTTCCCAGTCTTTCACCATTGAGTGTGATGTTTGCTGTGGGTTTATATCATATATGGTCTTTGTTATGTTGAGGTACGTTCCTTAGAACCTACTTTGTTGAGAGTTTTTATCACAAACAGATGTTAAATTTTGTCAAATTTATTTTCTGCATCTATTGAGATTGCAAATTGAGATCATTTTTATCCTTGATTTTGTTAATGTGGTGTATCACTTTGATATATTTCCAGATGTTGAACAGAATAAATCATACTTGATTGTGGTGGAAAGATCCTTTTAACATATTGTTGAATGTGATTTGCTAATTTTTGTTGAGGACTTTTGCATTTATGTTCACCAGGGATATTGGCCTGTAATTTTTTTTTTAAATAGTGTTTTTGGTTTTGGTATCAGGGTAATGCTGATCCCCTAGATTGTATTTGGAAGCTTTTCTTCCTTTTCTATTGTTGGGAATACTTTCAGAGAATAGATATTAACTCTTCTTTAAATATTTGATAGGCTACTTACTTCAGCAGCACATAAACTAAAATTGGAACAATAAATGTTTAACAGAATTCACCATCTGGTCCTGGACATTTTTGGTTTGTTGGAAATTTTTGGTTACTGATTTAATTTCATTACTAGTAATTGGTTTGTTCAGATTTTCTATTTCTTCCTGATTATGTTTGGAAGATTATATGTTTCTAGGAATCCATCCATTACTTCTAAGTTGTCCAATTTGTTGGCATATAATTTTTCATAGTCTTTAATAATATTTTGTAGTTATGGTGTAGGTTGTTATTTCTCTCCTTTTATTTCTGATTTTATTTATTGGGGTCTTTTTTTTTTTTCATGAGTCTGGCGAAAGGTTTATCAATTTTATCTTTTTTTAAATGTTTTGAGTGTGAGAGAGCACAAGTGGGGAAAGGGCCAGAGAGAGAGAAAGAGAGAGAGAGAGAATCCCAAGCAGGCTCTGCACTATCAGCACAGAGACTGACTTGGGACTTGAACTTACAAACTGAGACCATGACCTGAGCTGAAATCACGAGTTGGACACTTATCCAACTGAGCCACCCAGTCAGCCTAATTTTGTTTATCTTTTCCATGATCCAGATCTTGGTTTCATTGGTATTTTCTGTTATTTTTAAATCTCTATTTTATTTATTTACGCTTTGAACATTATTATTTCCTTCCTTCTAGTAACTTTGGGCTTTTTTCTTAAGTATAAGGTTAGATTATTTATTTGAGATTTTCCCTGTTTCTTGAGGTAGGCCTGAATCACTGTAAATTTCCCTCTTGGAACTGCTTTCACTGTGTCCTAAAGATTTTGGACCTTTGTGTTTTTATTTTCACTTGCCTCTTTGTATTTTTTGCTTTCTCTTTAATTTCTTTGTTGACCCATTAGCCTCAACATCTTCGTGGGTTTTTTTCCAGTTTTTTCTTATAATTGAATTCTACTGTCATACTGTTTGGGTCTGAAAAAATATTTGAAATGATTTCAATCTTCTTAAATTTTTAAGATTTGTTTTGTGGCCAGCTTGTGATCTGTCCTCAAGAACATTCCAAGTGCACTTGAAAAGAATGTGTATGCTATTGTTTTGGGATGGAATGTTCTGTATATATCTGCCAAACCCATCGTGTCTAATGTGTCATTCAAAGCCACTGTTCCTTGTTGATTTTCTGTCTGATTGATCTAGCCATTGATGTAAGGGGGTGGCTGTTAAAGTCCTCTCTTATTATTGTATTACTGTCATTTTTTCCCTTTTGTTTCCATTAATAGTTGTATTATGTATTTAATGCTCCAGTGTTGAGTGCATAAATATTTACAGTTGTTATATCCTCTGGTTGGATTGATCTCTTTATCATGCAATGCCCTTCTTTGTCTCTTATTACAGTCTTTGTTTCAAGTCTATTGTTGTCTGATATAAGCATTGATACCCCATTTTTTTTTATTTCCATTTGCATGGAATATCTTTTACATCCCTTTTACTTTCGGTCGTATGTGCCTTTAGGTCTGAATTGACTGCCTTATAGGCAGCATATAGATGGGTCTTGTTTTTGTATCCATTTCATCACCCTTATGTCTTTTGACTGGAGAATTTAGACCACTTAAGGTACTTATTAATAGGATGTACTTATTGCTATTTTGTTAACTGATTGCTGGTTGTTTTTGTGTTCTTCTCTTGCTCTCTTCCTTTGTGTTATACTTGGTCCCCTTTCTCTTTGTTTCTTATGTATCTGTTAATTGGTTTTTGGTTTGTAGTCACCATGAGGTTTATATATGATATCCTAAATATATCGCAGCTCATGTTAAGTTGATGGTCACTTAAAAACAAATACATTCTAAAAGAACTTAATTTTACTTACATGTTTTATGCACATGTTGTCATAGTTTACGTTTTTTTATTTTGTGAGTTCTCTTAACTAATTTTATAGGTGTAGTTGATTTTATTACTTTTGTCTTTAACCTTCATAGTAGCTTTATAAATGATTGTTCTACTACATTTACTGTATATTTACTTTTACTCATGAAGTTTTGTCCTTTCATAATTTTCTCCTAAGTATAGTTTTTTCTCTTCCACTTGAAGAATTTAACATTTTTTGTAATGCCAGTTTAGTGGTGATGAACTCCTTTAACTTTTGTTTGGGAAACTCTCTCCTTCAATTCTGAATGATAATCTTCCCTGGTATTCTTGGTTGTACGTTTTTTCCTTTCAGCACTTGGAAAAGACCATGCCACTCCCTTCTAGCCTGAAAAGTTTCTGCTGAAAAATTAGCTGATAACCTTGTGGGGACTTCCCTTATATGTAACTAATTACTTCTGTCTTGCTGCTTTAAAATTTTTTATCGTTAAACTTTGTCATTAATTATTACATGTCATGGTGTGGACTTTATTGGGTTCATCTTGTGGGGAATTCTCTGAACTTCCTGAACCTGAGTGTCTCTTTCCTTTCCCAAATTAGGAAAGTTTTCTGCCCCTCAATATGGGACCCCTATAATGCAAATATTTGTTTGCTTGATGTTGTCTAAGAGATCTTTTAACCTATCCTCATTGTGTAAACTTGTTTTTTTTCTTTTTGCTGTTCAGCTTGGGTGTTTTCCATTACCCTTTCTTCCCAATCACTGACCTGTTCTGCATCCTGTAATCTGCTGTCAATTTCCTCTAGTATATTTTTCATTTCACTTTTATATTCTCCCACTTTAATTGGCCCTTTGCTAGATTTTATCTTTTTAAGGCTAGCAAGCATTTATAGGACCATTACTTTGAACTCTATCAAGTAGATTGCTTACCTCCGTTTCATTTAGTTTGTGTTCTGAGGTTTTAGCTCGTTCATTTTTTGGAATATAATCCTTTGTCTCCTCATTTTGCTTGACTTTCTATGCTTGTTTACATGAATTCAGCAAAACAGCTATTTCTCCTAAATTTGAAGGAATGATCTTATAAACTGTGTATGCCTGGTAACCTTGGCTGGACTGCTGGAGCTATGGCCGGCATGGACTTGGGGGGTCAGTGCTGGGGCTGCCCTGGTGGGATGACCAGAGCTTAAGTAGGCATAGGTCAGGGTGGTCCTGGTGCTCTTTGTGCAGAGCCTAGCAGGATAGCTGAAGTGAGTATAAGCCAGTGTATCTCAGAGTGTTTTGTGCAGGAGTGCCCTGGGCAGCTAGAGCCAAGGCCGGCATGGGCCGTGGCTTCTCAGGGTCCTATAGGCTAGGGTGCCCTGGCAAGTGATCAGCAGCAAAGTGGTATGTGTCTGGAGTGTTTTGGGGTGCTTTGTGCTGGTGTCACCTTGGCAAGATGACTGGAGCTATAGTGAGCACGGGTATACCAGCATGAGAGTCACCTTAGTGGAACAGCTGGGGCTCTGGTGGGCTCACTGAGGTAGCGGGTCCACTATGGTGCCCAGACCCTGCCCTGGTTCATACTGTCAAGGTGGAAAGAGAACATAAATTGCGGTGCTTGCCAGCCACTCCAATTTAGAGAGATTTTCAGCAGTTCCCTCACTGGTGGAGTTCTAGGATTGGATCCTTTATATTCCAGTTGCCCTTTAAACTGCAACTCTGTTTCGTGGCCCAGGACAGACAAATGTGTTCATGGTTTCTTGGTACTATCCCTCCCTGTTGCAATCCACAGCATTGGAAGCGGGGCGTTCCTGACTCGGTTTCTCTTGCCATTCTCTACCTGGTCTTTTGTTTTGCAGAAGCTGTTCAGGCAACCCTCGGTTCTTCAGGAGATATTGCTAAATACATAAATAAGTGTATATTTGGTATATTCATGGAGGAGGTGGATTCAGGGTCTTCCTACATTGCCATCTTGGACTAGACAAACTCAAAAAATGTCCATTTTAAATGTGAACTCTAAAATTTGCTCACATCCAAGATGCCATAGAGAACGTGATTACTAATGTTCAATTCTAAGCTTATTCAGAATATGAGAAAAATGAGATCTGCTTTTATAAAAAACGGTAACATTGAGACTTCCTAACACCAAGTACAGTAAATTTTGTTATTCTAAAGCCATTAATTTTATTTACTGCTTAATGAGCATATTATATATGCCAGATATTGAATTGGATTTCATCTTTGTTCTTAAAGAATTCATTTCTGTCTCGAGTAGAAGCAGATATGCAAATACTAAAAGAGCAATGCCATGCAATAAATTTCATGATGAATTTTTAGAATAATCTATCTTCCGAGATCTTTTTATTTACAATTTGGTAAGTATTTGTACCTCCATGTGCCAATCTTCTAGAGATAATACATGCATATGAAAGCACAGTTATGGTCTTTTTTTAACAATGTATCCTGGCATTCATTCCCTATCAGTGTATGGAGTTCTGCATCTCTAATTTCTTTACATGGCTGCGCTATACTTTAATAAGTTCCCTGAGGCTGAACGTTTAGGTGATTTTCATATTTACTATTACAAACAGTTCTGTAGTAAATGTTCTTTATGTGATTCATGCATGGACAAGTGTATCTCTGGGGAAAATTCCTAGAAGTACAATACCTAAGCCAAAGGTTATGTGCTTTTATGTTTTTAAGTATTTTATTAATACATTCTTAGTAATTCAGCAAAATTCAATTTACACATGAGTGTCCATGCACCCAGCTTTTTATGTTAGTAAGTGCAAAATACTAGATGAGGAGGAGAGGTAGCATAAAGGGATTTAGAAAATTGCACACATGGACAAGAGGAGCAGGAAGGAGGTGTCATTTTCCCATTATTCAGGGAATAGTTCGTTTCTAACCCTGTAAAAACTTGTACTACTTTCCAGTATTTCGGCTTTGGTATCCGTTATTCTCAATAATGCCTGATCTTAATAAACTAATAATATACTCACCACCTATCATTTCTGTTAATATTTGTGGTTAGCTCTTTTCATTCCCATGGCTCCAGTTAAGTGATGGAATATCTCCATTTAGTCATCCTGTGTCATTCCATCTGAATATCCGCTGATGAACTAACCCAGTTCACCCACTCGGATTTATTTGGTGTTCCCCTCTTCCAGCCCATCACCAGACACATGAATTGTTCCCTCATTTGTGTCCCGTCCATTGTACCCACTCCATTTCTCCTATTCTTCTGCATACTTTCTCTACTACTGGCCAGCCACACCTCTCTCTTCCATCCTTCCTAGTTCGACATTCCAAGTGTTTCTACCTGGAAAAATCTTCCTCATTAGTCTTTATTATGAACATATCATTCAGAGCTCATCACCTCCATACTAAATTTTCTGTACATCCCTCCTATCAGCCTTGTCATAGACTATATCCTGATCCTGACTATATCCTGACTATATCCTGATGGGAAAGAGCCCTTTCCCATCTACCTAACCAGCTCTGCCCATTCTTCAAATTCAGTGCAGGCTCAACATACCCTCTCCAGCTTACAACTGAGCTTTCTTCTCTCTGAATTTATTCCTTGATTCTTTCTTGTTTTATTGAGATATAATTGATAGGCATTACTATTTAAGTTTGAGAAGGTGTACAGCATAATGATGTGAGTTACATATATTGCAAGGTGATTGCCACGGTAAGTTAACATCTATCATTATAGCTACAAAAAAATGAGAACTCTTAGGATTTACTCTTAATTTTCAAATATACTATAAAGCAGTGTTATTGATCTTATAACCAGAGCTTTATATCTTTCAATCACTTTCATCCAATTCCCCTACTCTTTGTGTCTGGTAACCACAAATTTGATCTCTTTTTCTAGGAGTTTGGGATTCTTTTTTTTTTTTTAGATTGTACATGTAAGTGACATCATTCAGTATTTATCTTTCTCTCTCTGACTTATTTTACTTAGCATAAGGTCCATCCATGTTGTTGCAAATGGTAAGCTGTTTTGTTTTGTTTTTTAATGACTGAGTAATATTCCATCGTATGTGAATACCACAACTTCTTTATCCATTCATTCATTGATGGATATTTAGGTTGTTTCTGTGTCTTAGTTATTGTGAATAATGCTCTAATGAACATAAGGAAACAGATATCTCTTTGACCATGATTTTGTTTCCTTTGGATAGAAACCCAGAAGTGGAATTGCAGATCATAGGGTAGTTCTGGGTTTGTTATTGTTTTACATTCCCACCAACAGTGAACAAGGTTCTCTTTTCTTCAAAATCTTGCCAGCATTTATTACCTCTTGTCTTTTTTTATGATAGCCCTTCTCAGACATGAGGTGAGATGTCACTGTGGTTTTGACTTGGATTTTCCTGATTAGTGATAGTGAGCATTTTTTCATATACCTATTGGCTGTCAGCATATTTTCTTTGGAAAAATACCTCTTTATTGTTTGCTACTGATTCGTATGAATTCATTATATATTTTGAATATTAATCCCTTACCTAATATGTGGCTTACAAATATTTTTTCCCATTCTTTAGACTTTTCATTTTTTTTTAATTTTTTAAAAATGTTTATTTAATTTTGAGAGAGGGGCAGAGAGAGAGAGTGACACAGAATCTGAAGCGGACTCCAGACTCTGAGCTGTCAGCACAGAGCCCGATGCAGGGCTTGAAATCACAAACCGTGAGACCATGACCTGAGCCGAAGTCAGATGCTTAACCGACTGAGCCACTCAGGCACCCCTAGATTGTTTTTTTCATGTTAGTGCTGTGCAGAAGTTTAGTCCAATGTAATCCACTTGTTTGTGCTTTAGGGATCCAAAAATAATCATTGCCAAGGTCCATGTCAAGGAGCTTTTTTTCTGTTTTCTTCTAGGATTTTTCTGGTTTCTGGTCTTATATTTAAGTCTTTAATCCATTTTGAGTTAATAGTTGTGAATGGCATAAGATAGGGGGCTAGTTTCATTGGCTTACATGTCTGAAGCCAGTTTTCCCAGCACCAATTATTAAAGAGACTAGCTTTTCTCCATTGAGTGTTCTTGGCTCCATTGTTAAATGTTATGTGACCAAATATATACATGGTTAATTTCTGGGCTGTTGATTCTATTTCATTGATCTATGTGTCTGTTTTTATGTCAGTACTATACTATTTATATTACAAGAGCTTTATAATATAGCTTGAAATCAGGAAGTGTGATGCTTCCCATTTTTCTTAGGATTTTTTGGGCCATTTGGGGTTATTCGTAGTTCCATATAAATTTCAGGTTTGTTTTTCTACTTCTCTAAAAACTGCCATTGGAATCTGGATAGGTTTTGCATTGAATGTGTAGTTGGTTTGGGATCACATGGACATTGAAGCAATATTAATTCTTCCATGAACATGAGATACCTTCCCATTTGTATATGTCTTCCAAGTTCTTTCATTAATGTCTTACACGTTTTTAATGTAGTTATTTTCCTTGATTAAATTAATTTTTAAGTATTTTATTGGTCTTGATACTATTGTAAATGGAATAATTTTATTTTGTATGGATAATTCATTTTTAATGCCTAGAAACACTACTGGTTTTGTATGTTAATTCTGTATCCTGCAACAGATCTAACACTTTTTTGTGTGGGGGGTCTTTAAAATCATGTCATCTGCAAATAGTTTTACTTCTTCATTGTCAATTCTGTGCCTTTTATTTCTTCCCTACTGATTCTTGTCAATGGGGGACATAGGTCATGCATAGTATTTTATACATCTACTGTAGCTACAATACTAAAGTCATAGACTTTATCTATAAAATGAAGGTTTAGGGGAAATGACTCAAGAGTGCTTCTAGGTTTAATAAACAGAGTCCAGAAAACTATGTCATAATTCAGAGTCACACACCTAATGTCAGAGTTGAGACTATAACCCAGGTCTCCTCATTCTGGCACCTGATTTTTTTTTTTTTTTTGTTTTTAGAAGAAACATGTTTCAGGCTTACTACTGATGAAGGGAAAAAATGGTTGTCTTTGCACCCACTTGTGCTGGGAAGCTCTTGTACATTCATAAAATCTTTACATGAGTATGTGGCTAGTTAGGGAAAATATTATTTTGCGGCATTCTCATTATTTGTTAAGAGGAGTTTGAGTTTCCTGTCCTCTCCCTAGATTCAGTCTTATAATCACTCACTTAATGTTAAATACACATTTCTTAAAGTAGAAGCCCTGTAATTTTTGTGAGAATAGGACTGCTGATTATAACAAAGATCATTACCTTCATGTTCTGAATTAGTCCTGAGGGTGGAGTTGCAGTCCTTGTGTGGGGGTCCCAGAGATCACCTGTTCCCTTTCAGGTACACCTAAGGGTTGCCAGTTATCACTGTAAAACCTTTTGCATTTTTACTCAAATCGATGACCCCATCGTCACTGCATCGTGATGCGTTGTGTCCGTAATATACCACAGGCATATTCCATCTTTTGAATTTGTTTCAGGGTGCTACTTGATATGTGGTTCTTATTGATACTCTTGTACAGGAAGAAAAAAGCCATTAGTATTTCATTGGCAGTAAACAAGCCAACCCAGGGCTCTTTGTGAATAACCTCACCTTTCCGAAACTTGTTTTAAGAATGGTTTAGAACAGTTTAAAGTAAATGTACTCTAGACTGGCATCATCTCCTACACCTGTAAAGATAAGACGTATAGCCATTTTTTTACTTTGTTTACTGTGGAATTAAATGCCTAATTTATATCTGAAGCGTGTACCAAAGGATCAGCTGGATTTTTTTCAGTTCCCTTTTCAATTTCTCTGCCACGCATTGCATTCTACAGTACGTACTGAGATGCGTTTTGTTGTCTAGGGGAAACATATCTAATTTCAGATAATCAACATGTAAAAGAATTTGACTGAACTTACTTTGAAAAAAAAAGCATTCCATTTCTTATAGAAGGACTTTTATATGTATTTACGAAGGTAGTTGTCCTGAAAGCTTCTGGATGGCTATCTGAAGAGCCTTCGGCATTCTCTGCTACATCCTGAAAGCATATTCTGTGAGAGCAATAGAACTACTCTATAGCTTCCTTTATTCACTTGTTTGTGAGAAGCAGCTTTGGGGAGGGGCACCTGATCTCTGGCAAATTAGAGAAAATAAGACCAGAAAGAAAGTAAGAAAAATACACGAGGATATGACAATAGATGCCAAGTAAACGGTTAAATCTGTAAGAATACTTGAAAACTTTTGATGTAGTGGAGGATTTCCCTTCAAAATGATGTGTCAAAAATGGACTTGATATTAAGTAGTAAAATGAGTAGGGTGCAGAGCGGTACATATTATATATACACAATTTCAAATAGGAGTCTGCACATATATAAAATATAGAAACATGTTTGTGGGGGCTATCTGGATAGTAGCATTAGAAATGATTTGTATTTCTCTATAAAACGAAAGCTCTACATTTTACAAATGTTTTACAGTACACATGAATTTTTATTCCAATGAGAGAAAAAGAAGGACAGCTTCCTGTGTTGTAACTGATCAGTTTTCAAATCTGATGTGTATATCATAGTCACTCAAATTTTTCAGTGTCGCTCACTCAGAACTTGGAAGGGAGTGTGTGTGTGTGTGTGTGTTCAGCTGTATACTGTGGGGCTGATAATTTACACCGCTGGATTAAAATGCCCTAGAGAACAGTTAGGAGGCATTTCAGCATCTGGGCTTCAGATTCAGGGCCGACCTGGTGTGAATCGCGTGTTCGATCCTTGCCAGCTGTTACTTAAACCTCTCTGTTCCTCCTCCGAGTCTGTTTTGTCATCAGTGCAATAGTGATGGTAATACCTATCTATCCCTGAGGTTAGAGAGAGGTTTGAATCCGCGAGGCTATGAGAAGTGCTGAGGAGAGTGCCTGACCCTACAGCTGTCATTATTACCGACAACCTCCTTGTAAGCCCTGCTGCATGTTGGCTCCCGCAGCCAATAGTGTCTTTCTCTCACTTACAGCCAGTATCCTAACAATGGAATTCTTCATTCTCTGCCGCTGAACACACACGGCTAGAAAGTGCTCTTCTGAGTGATCATCCTTTTGTACCTAGCTTAACGATTACCTCCTCTTACCAAGTATTTCCCCATCTCTGCAGGCAAAGGGAAACTGGCCTCTTCCTAGTCCTTTTATAAAACAGAGGTTGCCAGGCTCATCTTCTACACAATCCCTGCACACGCAAAAAAAAAAAAGGAATAAATGAATGCAAAGTAGCACACTCTGTCGCTCTAGTCAAAAATTGCCAAGTAGATCCTAAAACTTTGAAAAGAGATCTCTAGTACTCAATGCTGGACTATCGCTATTGAAGGATGACAAAGATATGGAGTCCATTTGACATTGGACTGTGGTACATGCTTTAAGCCGGTTATTTGGGACAAAGGCCTTGTTAATAAGTAACTTAATAGTTTCCATTCCCAGAATACAACATCTCTATGATCTACATCAAAATAGTTATTTGCTTCCATTTTACCTACACATAATACCCTCCCCACACATGCAAAAATTAAATTCCACTGTTTGCTTCCGTGCAAATTGATACTGATTTTTTTTTAATTCCTTAGGATTGTAATTGAAAATTATACTCCAGTCTTCGCGCTGTTTTTTAAAAGCTGTTTTTCTATAGGCTAAATAGAATATTGTCCTCTAAAAGATGATGATTATCTTTCTCTTATTTAAAAGAGACTTTGCTGATGTGTAGGTACTTACTATAGAGCTTTTGTACAGTGGCAGTTTACAATCATGTTCTCATCCTTGATGGATGAGGTAACCTCGGTTGTTTTCCTATCATCTCTGGCTAATTCGGGTGTTCTACAAATATTCTCATCATTTAAACTAGATGTCTTACAAATAGTCTCATTTAAACTAGATTTTTAGATTGATTTTTTTCAAATCAACTACCAAAAAAAGTTCGTTTACAGTTTTCCCATATGGTAAAGCCATTTTAAGGTCAGTGCAGAGAATGCCTAATGGAAACAAATGAAGAAAAAAAAAGTTGCTTCTGACATCAGTCAAGTTTTGAAAACCGTAAAATACTACCAACTTAAGGAAAACTTAAACTTTCAGCATCAAAAAGTCCACTGGATCCATGTTTTGAAAGGTGACTGCTTTTGACAAAGTTTCACGCACAGCTACTGTGTTTTGGAATTCATAGTCAATGACAGTGTAGATCAACTTAAGAAATAGCCATCCCTTTCTTAAACAGACTCCAGATTATATGTTAAAGTGCAGTCCAGTACTCTTAGGGGAGGATTAAGTTTGGATTTTTGTTTTAAACAGACGTGATGTTAAGATCTTAACTGGCCGTTCTCACAATACTGCAAAAAGGGGGTGAGCGTCGTAGCGAATTTCCAAAGCAGGTTTTAAGGCTTCTTGCTGGGAGCGCTGTCTGGCCTCACCGTGTGTCTGCTCCTTTCACAGCACGCCATGCCCTTCTGGAGGATCTCCAGCCACTCGGACCTCATGGCCCTACATCACGCCTTGGAACTGGAGTACCTGTAACAGCCACCTAGCACTTTGAAGCCGCACAACTGCCCTGCGACCAGGAACAAACCCAGCAGGCCTGTGTCCTGTGTCCGCGCTGGGATACCCGACTTCGCGATTGCAACTCATTGACGCACAGCTGCTGTCGGTCTTCACCTCTGCCCTTGTGGTCAACGAAGGGCCACACCTATTTCTTCAGAACAGCTGTTGACTCTAGTACTGTGAAGCCAATGAAAATAAGCCATGAGAATGTTCTAGTACAGTGTAATGCGGCTTTGCCGCATTAACTACATGGTTCAAACCTGTGAAGAAAGGACCTGCAAACGCTTACGTTTTTCGCATCTTCAATGTGACGTAAAGAGCTTCTCCGATACAGCAAACTTGATTGCACAACAAAGACTGAAATGTGTTCCCTGAAGACTGGCGAGGGGATTTTTCTTGTAAAGAAAGTTTACTTTTTGGTGTCTCATACCCAGGGTAACCTGTACATCTCTACTTATTTATGAACAGACTTTAAAAAAAAAAAAAAAACAGCTTTATGGAGGTATGACTCAAGCACCGTCCAGTTCACTCGGCCAGACTTTTTTGACAGCAAATAATTGAAGAGACAATATAACACAAGCGATTAAAGGCCTTTGCCTCACGACACAGCAAGTACTTTGAATTTTAGCACATTGCAAAGTAGTTTAAAGTCTGTCTAATTTAAACGTGTAATATGTACATCACTGAGACAATCATGTACAGAGAGAATTTTGGGTGTAAATTTGTAATAATGGATGATTCTTTTACATATCGTTTAGAAAATGATATTGAAAGGTAGCGATGCCTTGATCGTGAAGTAAGAGGCAGTATGTGCACAAAGTCATGCGCGGTGCCTTATCGACGTACTGGTTATAAATATGTAGATAACGGATTTTTTTTTTTTTTTTTAGATAATGTTGTCAAGACCAAAAGCATGGATGTTAATAGGATTTTGTTGTCCAAATTCTTTTTCCATCATCTTTTTTTTTTTAATGCTGTTAGGAGGACCTTGGTAAGATAACACAGCGGTGTCTTAAATCATTTCAAAAAATAAAAAACAAAGTTCCTCCTACCACCTCACCTTTTCATTTTCAACACTAATGTATTATATGTAACTACTTGAAAAAAAAATGATTATACAAATGCTTCTTCCCACAGAAAGAATGTAGATGATCGATAGATATATTTTATTAATAAGATGGCTCATGAATTGGAGACTAGCAAACTTTTGTGTGCTCAGACGATAGGGTCTGCATCTTCTTGATTAGATAAAGGAGGACATTACCACGTCTCTAGAAATGAGCAAAACTTTTTGATTGTTGCTTCTGTTTTCCTCCACACCTTTCCCCGATCCCCACCCTCCCTGGAAAGTTCATTGCGGGCAGTGGACATGGCCCGATCGTCCTCACGGAGGTGATTACTAACCTACAGTGTGCATAAAGCATAAAGCTGGGAAATAAAAATGGTCACCTTTGTTATGTGATAAGACAGTTTCTCCAACAGTGATGAGTTTGGGCACTAAAGACTTCCATTATTATGACATTTTTTAGATGAACTTTATTACATTGGGGGAAAAAAAACACCAGCTTTAACCCAAAGTAGCTAAAGAGCTACTGTATCTTTTTCTGAAGTTTCATGCTGCTGCTAGAATTAGTCACTCGTGAATTTTCCAAACTGCTTAAATTAATCAAATTTGGGTTTTTCTTTTTTGCTTGAAACAAACAGAAGTTGACAATTTTTTAGCCTTTCCATTTTATGTTTTTGTACTCTGCAGATTGGAAAGACAAAGTTTATCTTGGCTTTACTGTATAAAGGTGTGTTGTGTCCACAATCGTGTACAGACTTTTTCTTCAATAATTTTGTGTTTAAGTTAATAAAATTGATTTGTGATGTACTGTAAGCTCCTTGAGTATATTTTCTTATCGCTCATTTGCAAGAAACAGCAGGACCTGGGCTGCATTAGAATGCTTTTGGTCTAACAAAAGGAAGTGGGATAAAGCCATGGTGGTCATAATGGCTTTATCAGTCCTTCAGGGGACTAAACTAGAAAGGGAACAGCTGTTTCTTTGATCACTGGAAGAACAGATGAACAGAAGAGCTCTATACGTCCTCTAAAACTATATAAACTGGACTCTCAACTTTACCGTAGACCAGAACTCAGCATCAAGTATCTTGGATGGCAGAACACCGATTTATCGACTTAAACACCGAGGGGACAGCAATAGAAAGCGGTTTCATCTATAAAGAACACCCACAACATACACCTCTAAAATTTGGCCAGATTGATCGCTGACAGCTCTAAATCCTGGGATTTAATCTTAGAAACACAACATCCATACATACAAACACATGAAAAAGCAAACATGCAGTTGGCTGACTCAATTATCGGGCCCACGATGTCCATTTTTAACAGGCACACACCCAGCCAAGGGGCTTGAGTAATGGAGTGTTTGCGTATGCTCAGACACCCCAAGAATAAAAAAGGTTGGGGTGGGGGTAAGTCTTCAAAGAGAGGCAGGAATGGGGGGGGGGTGGAGAGATTTTTAAGTCTCAAGAAAATAAGGAAAATGGGCAAAATGGAGGGTTTATCCTCCAAAGATAATTTTTTTGAAGCACTGCTTCTAACATGACACCCCCTGACCAATATGTTTAAAGGGCTTCCCTTCGACCATTTATTGGAGCCCAGGTGCTTCTATTTGGCATTTCAAAGTCTCCAAATATAGTACCTACTTTCTTCCCAACATAATCTCTCGTTAGCGCTATGAACAAACCTTCGGTAAGCATGAACTGGACTCTTTAATGGGCCAAACAGCCTAAAGCATCGCTCCCTCATCTTTGTTCAGAGCATTCCCACTTCTGTCAATGACTTCCTCCACCCTCAACCCACCCACACCATGTCCAGCTTTAGTGTCTTCTTTGTTGCAGAGCCTTCTTTCCCACCATGGGACACAGTGTTCGTTCCCTCTGCTGAATTTCTCCCACTCAATGTCCATAGTCTCACTGGAGTTCATATTATTCCCTTAAATAAAGATTCTCTGGGCCCCCACCATGGGGAGCATGGTCCTAGGTGCTAATGAAGCAGCGCCCTGCTCCTGAAGTTGGAGTTTTACATTGGAGTAGGTGGGAAGAGACAAGAATGAGTTAATGAATAAGATGCATTCAGTCAAAAACACTCTTGATGAAAAGACAGGGAACATGAGTGACGGGACGTAAGCTTCTTTGGACAGGGTGGACAGAACCATACTGTATGAACTGAGGCCAACTGCTAAGATACAGGCAGCATATGAAGATCGGGCAGAACACACAGGCCAAGGTCCTCAGAGAAGAATGCTTCTACTTGTGTTCTAGGAGAATCGTGCCCATGGGTCCAAGAAGAGGCCGGTGAGAATTGCACCCATGGGTCCAAGAAGAGAGGACTTTGGAAAGGAAGGGAGACCAGGAAAGCCTCGAAGTCATGGTAAGGGATTTGTATGTCCTAAATGGAATGGGAAGCCATTGAGGGTTTTACACAGGAGTGTGGCCAAGCCTGATATACTCTTTGAAATGATCACTGTGGCTGCTGGGTGGAGAATGGGCTTTGGAAGCGCAAGAGAAGAAGTGGGAAAACAGAGCCAGCTCCTTGACTGCACAGAGCATTTATCAGGGCACTGCATTATTCTGGCTTAGTTAAAAAGATGCAAATGACAGTCCCATCCCAGTCCCTGACCTCAAGCATTCAGATGGTGATTTAACAAGAATCAATTACAATTACGAAACAGGCTTCCGTGATCAGTAGGGATGCATGTGAAGTGGGACTGGTTACAGGCACTGGGGAAGGCAGAACGCTTCCTGCGGAACTGACGTCTAAACAGAGACCTGAAGACTAGAGTTGGCCTGAGCAGAGAGAAGGGGAGAATATGAGAGCGGCCTTGAGTGGAAGGAATGTGGCAAGGGAAAGAGAGAAGAAAGGAAAGCCATGGGACTATGGGACTGAGCATTGTTGAGAATAGAAGTGGCCAGGAGAGGGAAGGGTCAGGGATTTAATTGTCCTTCATCTCAGACTAAACTTCAGGCGTTAGTGCTTTTATTATACATGAACTTAACTCCTCCCCCTTCACAGGAGAAAGAAAAGGAAGGGGATGTGAAGAGAAATTTCAGTCAGGCTCCTGCATTAACACACGCAGCCCAGAACTCTTCACCGTGCCAACGATTCCACATGAGACTTCAAAAGTTAGGTTTAAGTCGTGTCCAGTGGAGCCCCCTTTAGAGATTAGGAAACTTGGGTCAAATGCTTTGCATGAGGTCACAGCCAAATAAGGCAGAATCATGACTCCTTGGATACAATACAGAATCACGGAGAGATCATGAGTTCTCAGGGCAACAAATGTTGGCTTTGCCTCCCTGCTCTATCACTGCATTCCAGGGTGAGCATGGGCAGCCCCTGTCAGTTTTCAACGCACGTTCAGTGTCCTGTCCACACAGTACAATTTCCCAATGATGAGTGAATTTTTAAAAAAATTTTTTTAACATTTGTTTATATTTGAGAGACAGAGCATGAGCGGGGGAGGGACAGAGAGAGAGAGAGAGGGAGACACAGAATCCGAAGCAGGCTCCAGGCTCTGAGTCGTCAGCACAGAGCCCGACGCGGGGCTTGAACCCACGAACCATGAGATCATGACCTGAGCCGAAGTCGGACGCTTAACTGACTGAGCCACCCAGGTGCCCCAAGTGAGTGCTTTTTAAAAAAAAAACCTCAGCACCTCAATTTGCATGTCAATCTTTCAGAAGTTGATTTAAAATCTGTCTTCCAGGGGTACCTGGGTGGCTCCGTCCGTTGAGTGCCCAACTCTTGATTTCAGCTCAGGTCATGATCAAACAAATGGTGGTGGGATTGAGCCTCACTGTCAGTGTGAAGTCTGCGTGGGATCCTCTCTCTCTCCCTCTCTCTCTGCCCCTCCCCTGCCCTCTCTCTCTCAAAATAAATAAATAAACTTCAAAAACCTAAAGTTTGCCTGCCAGTATTTACAAATGTCAACTTTTAGCAGTAACTTACAAAATTTGCTTTTAAATTTTAAAGAGGGCACTTGTTGGGATGAGCACTGGGTGTTCTATGTAAGTGATGAGTCACTAAATTCTACTCCTGAAACCATTATTACACTATATGTTAACTAGGATTTAAATAAAATTTTAAAAAATTAAATATTTTAAAGAATAAGTATTTGAATATGACCCGGACGTTTCCCAATTGAAATGAATATAAAGGAGGCCATTTGCTTAACAGAATGTGGAGGTGATGCCACGGATGTTGTGTGTTCACATAAGACATGCGAGAAATCTCCTTCCAGACCCTGGAACTTACCCACACTACACGCAGTTATGAAAGCTTCAACTGGAATTGTCCCGTCCATCCCATTCAGGATAGTTTTTTGACAACCCAAAAGGACGGAGGTAGTAAAAGCACTTCTCTCGGTGTCTCTCAGAATGTTTCCATTTCTCTCTATTCTGTGCAATTACACAAACTGACAGGATAACTTGTGGCAGAAGAAATGAAAGGGTTTGTAATTTAGGAAACCTTTGGCCCCACTGACTGAAAGCAGGTTGTTTGTAAAAAGGAAATCCTGACCTCAGCTAACTGGCAAACTCTGTCAGAAGCAATAGAAGGGAGCGAAGGAGAAAGAACAGCGCCCGGGATTTTTATTGGCCACAGAAAAAAAATGGATGCTCTGCCAGAGGAAAGCCCTTCGAAGAGAACTCTCCGGTGGGGGAACAAGACATGTTCAGTGTTACTGAGTGTGTGACTGCACAATTGCATGGCGGCTCTGTTCTGGTTTTGTGGGCTGGTTTGACTGGAGGAGTTTGCTGCACAGGACTATAGCTAGACTGACAAGCCCAAAGATGGTTTCTTCCATTTAGCTGAAGGTGAAGTCCTGCTTCTCCTACAAGCACTCTGTGGCCTGCCCTATCTTCTGTCTTGGCTTGACACAAAGCTCCAACAAGCACAATGGAGTGTGCCCCAGGTGTGCAAGGAGATAAGCTGCATAATGTTTTTCACGTCAGTGCTGTCCAGCAACTCACCCCCCACTAACTTCCTTCTTCCATGCGCTATTTGTTTGGCAGGACTCTGCAGTGACTTCTGGGTAACTCCATAAAAGAAGGAGGTCTCTGCAAGTTCTACTTTCCTTATTCCAGCGGTTTTCGATTAGCTGCCCATTGAAATCACCTAAGTGCTTTGAAAAACACTCATGCTTGAGCCCCACTTCAGAGATCTAATTTGCCTTGGGTGGGGCTTGAGCGGCAGCCAAGGTAAGAAGCCGTTGTTTCATGTCAACCAGGTGTATGCGAGAGTGACCTCCACTGTAGTCGATTCCTGGCAGGTCTGGACAATTTGGGAAGTGTGTTTTCCAGCTTTCAGTTTTTCCTTTCCAATCCAGTGTGATCGCCATTTGGCTATGCCTATATTTCTGAAACCCTTATGACTCCAACTCAAGCCAACACCTGGGGGGTTCTTACTATGACTAAAAAGTTCTGTCCAATGCCAGGGGTGTCCCCAAAGGGCTGGCCATCTGGTGGAGAAAGAGATATATGCTAAAAGGCAGACCGTGATGAAGGCCTCACTAGATTGTAGAACACCTGCAACCTGTGGGTGCGAAGGCTGCAAAGAATTTTAATTTATGATGGAAGCCCGGAGGGTACAGCAGTGAATGTTGGCTGGGGAGATAGAAGAAGTCTCACTGAAGAGCTAATATTTTTGCTGGCTTAAATGGAAAAAGAAAAATAATTCTGACAGACTCCTAAACCAGGTCCTCCCCTGGATTAACAAGAGAAATATATAGTAACCACAGGCTGAAAGACAGTGGGAGGTGGCTGCAATAATCCAAACGAAACGTAATGAGGATCTGTCCTATGGCAGCCCCGAAGACAGAAATATGGAACCAACATAGTAGATGTCCCAGGAGCAGTGCTAGTCATGACTGGATGGGGTAGGCTTCCAAGATGCCTTGGCTACCCCCACTTCTACACCCCAAACTGCAAAGGGTCTGGCTGGGAAAGTGTTCGTTCACTCTAAATCTTCTCTCCAATTCAAAACTAGGAGACTTTGCTCTTTGGAACCAATTTTACACAGATCTTCCTTGACTTAACAATGTGGTTACATCCCAATAAACCAGTCATAAATTGAAACTATTAAGTCGAAAATACATTTAATACATGTAACCTTCAGAACATCATAGCTTAGCCTAGCCTACCTTAAACATGCTCAGAACACTCACATTAGCCTACAGTTGGGCAAAATCATCTAACACAAAGCCTATTTTATAATAAAGGATTGAATAGCTCATGTAATTTACCAAATGGTATACTGAACATGAGAAACAGAATGATTGTATGGGCACAAACTGATCATAAGTGTATCCGTTATTTACCTTTATGATTGCGAGCCTGACAGAGCGAAAGCTCCTGCCCCGCATCAAGAGGGAGTACCACACTGCCTACCGCTAGCCTGGGCAAAGATCCAAATCCAAGATTCAAAGTACAGTTTCTACCAAATGCATATTGCTTTTGCACCACTGTAAAGTCGAAAAATTATAATTTGAAACATTGTAAATCAAGGACAGTCTGTATATGGTTGTGTGTGTGTGCATGTGTGTGTGTGTGCACGCACGTGCACGTGCGTATAACAGAACTGTTTAGGGTGAGCATAGCCACTGGTTTCCCTGATGGTTCCAGAAAGTACAGTAATCAGGCTGATGCCCTTTACATACGATTGCGAAAGTATCACTTATCCATTTCAAATAGGGGAAAGGTACTGGCTGGCTGAAGGAGATTACAAAGATGTTAAACCTCCCTCGGGAAGTCCCTTATTAACCACTCTCTAAAAACATAATCTGGAGGTGGTCGTGGTGGGGAAGCACCCTGGCCCAACTTCAGCAGTACCTCCATGGCTTTTGTAGCATCTCCAGAAAGACATGGGTCCCTACAAATGCTCCCTCCTCATACCTCCCATTAAGGGATGCTGCATTCTTTGAGATGAACCAAGTAGCCAGCAGCTGCCCCAACGTTCCTAATACAAAATCCCTTTGACTGTGTCCCTTGCACTTCCTTGTTTATAAGCACAGAGCCCATCTCAGACAAACAGCAAAGTGTTAAAGAAGAGAAAAGGAAAAGGAAGAAAGAGAAAAAAAAAAGAATGTGGACAAAATCAGGGGGAAGGGTGACTGTGTCAGTGTGGACAATGAAAAAGACTAAACCACTGAACAGATTCTCCCTGTACTTGCTCTAGCCCTGATGTGCAGGAGGCCTGGCCAGAAGCCACCCGCTGTCACGGGGATCAAAGTCCTCATGAACGCCAGTCCAGACAACCCCCGGGACGGAAGAGGAAGGAGGAGGGGGACTGAGCGGGAGGAGGCAATGCTCCCTCCGCTGGCTCTTCAGAAAGGGCCTCTTTCACCGCCTCCCCATGTTCCTGTCTGTACAAACTTCTCACTGAGAAATCACCACAGGCCCCATCACCTAGCCTACTTAGTGGTTCAAAAATACCAAAGGTTTTGTGGAATTTCCATTCTTCCCAAAGTAGTTAAAATGCAAGCGGGTGGGAGAATGAGCTGATGGAGGAAGCACACACCCTTATTGGAACAATCTTGTTTTGAAAAACTTCTGCCCTCTGGGGTTGAAAGCATTTCTTGGCCCGGTGGAATCAAGAGGTGCCATGATAGCCCCAGAAATGCTTCCAGCCCTTGACCTTGATATTTATTTGCAAAGCCTTACAGGAAATCAGTTCTATGTGTTCCATGAAAAACAAAGGAAAATGCAGGAATCAGGAAAAACAACAGACTGCTCCAAACAGCCTTACATGAACAGACTTTAAAGAAAATTAGATGTTCAAAAAATAGTTCCCTTTGACATGTAATCTTTCAACATGTACAGAAGACCCACTATGTGCTCAGGCCTCTGCTAGATGCTGACGGGATCTGCGTCCTGAGAAATTCATGTTTCCCAGGGTGGAGTAAGGAGTGCTGTTGGATCAAGGTGGTGAGTGGGCGATGTGAACCTCACCACTAAAGAGCAGGATGAGCTGAAGGCTTCAGGAACAGAGGGGGAGAGAGACATGCTCTGAGAAGACATTTAATAAATGCAACATTTAATCTGTACTGTGAAAAACAGGTAGGAGTTTCACAGATTAAAAAAAAAGAAGACAACAACAGCCAAACTAGGGAGAGAGCCTAAATGTTGATGGGCTGATGAATAGATAAGGAATATGTGTTATATATACAGGATGGAATATTACTCAGCCATCAAAAAGAATGGAGGGGCACCGGGGTGGCCCAGTCGGTTAAGCATTTTACTTGATTTCAGCTCAGGTCATGATCTCACAGGTTTGTGAGATCGAGCTCCCTGTTGGGCACTGCACTGACAGTGTGGAGCCTGCTTGGGATTCTCCCTTTCCCTCTCTCTCTGCCCTTCCCCAACCCATTCTCTCTCTCCCTCTCTCTCTCTCTCTCTCTCTCTCTCTCAAAATAAATAAATAATTTTTTTTAAAGAAATGAAATCTTGCCAATTGCAATGACATGGATGGAGATAGAATGTATTATACTAAGTGAAATAAGTTAATCAGAGAAAGACAAATACCATATGATTTCACTCATATGTGGAATTTAAGAAACAACAGATGAACATATGGGAACATGGGGGAAGATATGCTAGGGAAGGAAACCACAAGGGACTCTTAATGATAAAGAACCAACTGAGGGTTGATGGAGGGAGGTGGGTAAGAGATGGGCTAATTGGGTGATGGGTACTAAGGAGGGCACTTGTGATGAGCACTGGGTAGTATATGTAAGTGATGAATCACTGAATTCTACTCCTGGAACCAATATTGCACTGTATGTTAACTACAATTTAAATTAAAAGAAAGTAAAAAATAAAAAATGAATTAAAAAAGGAAGATACAAGGAGAGCAAATAATATCTAAAACAGTTTCAGAAATTGAGCCTTAAAATTGCAGTAAGTATTAAGTATGACTTTGGAAGACCTGATAGGCATTTGTAACCATTTATGGAACGCTTTCTACATGTGTGAGAAATTCACAGAACAGCAAAGAAGATGTGCCATGCACATAAATGCCTAGGATTGAGTTCACCAACAGTTGCAAACTCAAATGACAACAGGGGACACTGAGTAATATAAATGAGTGAGTGATACAGGCCTAGTATGCAGGGATCCTCTTTTGATAGTGACAGGATATCAGAAAAATATTCCTACACTATAAGAAAAACAACAGAGCAAGCAATAGGAATTCATCCTCAGAGGAGGGGAGGCAGGAGACGGCGATATAGATTGTATCAGGCAGAAAAGTACATGGCCCTCCAAAGAGGACAGCTGCTTCTTGACTCTGAACAGTTGTTGCCACGTAGGAATGCTGGCTCAGGTATCAGGTTTTCCAGTTTTCGAGAGAAGTCAGATACCCTGATATTGGGAAAAGTTGGCTGTGGGAATCTTAAACTTTGTAAAGTATGGATCAAAATGAATAATTGTGTAGATGGATTCAAATAAGACTGGGCACAGTTTACAACATTCCGATAACAGGAAAGATTTGCGTGGAATGTCTAGCAAGACTTCGTGGAGGAGTTGCTGGTGAAGCTGAGCCTTAGCGAAAGTTATTGGCAGAACTGACAACCTCACATAGGAGGTTGAAGGGCAAAAGGGCTCGAGTGACAGTATCATTCATACTTTTGCAACTCATGTAATTCAGAGGTCCCACACTTGGCTACATACCAAAGTGAACTTGGGAATTTTTGTTGTTTAATGGGTACAGAGTTTCTGTTTGGAATGATGACGAGTTTCTAGGGACGGAGAGAGTGATGGTTGCACAATATTTTGAATGTACTTAATGCCACTAAATTATATACTTAAAAAGCATTAACATAGTAAAAAGAAAAGCTTATGTAATCCAAGTCATGTATTCTTATTATAAATATTAGAAATAGAGTATAGGAAAAGGTGATTTTGATAAAGAATTTTGGTTCTCAGGCTGCTGCAAAATGAATTTGCAATGAACCAACAAATTCTTCCCATCATTCCCCTCAGAAACTACTAGGAATTCATCCCACTGGGCTCCTGCATCTCAATATTGGATATTTCACAGGCAACAATCCCAACTATTTCTGTTAGAATCATCCTGGGCTTCACATGCATTGAGGAAAGAGAGATGACAAAAAGCAGGTAAGTTTCACATTCCCCAGAAAATACAGTCATGCGAATGCCTTTATTTGTGTGAACATTTGTGTGTAATGTGTGTGTGCATGAGTGTGTTTACCCATATTGGCTTATTTTACTTAATTTTCTGTGACCTAATTTTTTATTTTTTATTTTTTTATTTATTTTTTCAACGTTTATTTATTTTTGGGACAGAGAGAGACAGAGCATGAACGGGGGAGGGGCAGAGAGAGAGGGAGACACAGAATCGGAAACAGGCTCCAGGCTCTGAGCCATCAGCCCAGAGCCTGACGCGGGGCTCGAACTCACGGACCGCGAGATCGTGACCTGGCTGAAGTCGGACGCTTAACCGACTGCGCCACCCAGGCGCCCCTGACCTAATTTTTTAAAATGTTAACTTAGATATCTTTCCACTTCAGTACTTATAGATTTAGTTTTTCACCTTCAGTAGCTGCCTAATGTTCCACTATATGTAAAAAGCTTGCTTCTTCCACTGAGAGAAATTGAGGGAGTTTGTTATATATATTTTCCCTAATGAATTGTGCTATAATAGATACACTTTTATATGCATTTATAAATGTGCACAAATATTTCATATAAGTTAACTTTCTAGATACATAGTTGCAAGGTCAACAGGTATAACTATTTTATGCAATAAAATTTGTCCAATTATTCTGCAAAAACAAAGATTGCATCAATTTTTATACTTCCACCAAAGGTGTTGTGGAATCTAAAAGGCTTTTTAGATTCCCAAAACCCTATTCCCAGAAATCCTAATGCAGTAGGTAGGGTCCAGAGATCAACATTATTTAAAAACTCTATAGGTAATTCTAATATTTACCAGCTTCTGAACCCATTTATCAAAGCACAAGATGAACACCAAATTGTCTATTATCTAATTGCAACTAAAATCTAAGAACTAAGAAACACTGTTGACAGAAATTGAAGAACTCCTAAATAAATGGGAAGGTATACTATGTTCATGAATTAGAATACTGGATATTGCAATTCTCAAATTGATCTGTGGATTAAATGTAATCACAATCAAACAGCAAACAGAGAGAGAGAGAGAGAGAGAGAGAGAGAGAGAGGACACAAGCTAATTTTTTAAAATACAGGAGGAAGACATACTAGTAGGTGTCAAAAACAATCACAAAGCTATAGCAATTAGACAGTATTGTACTGGTACTAGACAAAAAAAGAAAATCGGAAAAGCATAAAGAATAGAACATACATTGTCATTGGTAACTAGGATGAGAGTACAATGCAGCAGAAAAAGGGTGGCCTTTTCAATAAATGATGCTGATCACTTGTATTACCTTTTGGGAAAAGAATGAATCTTGACCTCCTACCTTCTACCATACACAACATGAAATTATGACAGATTGTAGGCCAGATGTAAAATAATAGAGATACTAGAAAACCACATATGAAAATATCTTTATGACCCTCAGATAAACAGAGATTTTGTAAGAGGACACAAAAATCATTAACCATTTTTAAAATGATAAATTGCACTATACTACATTAATATGTTCTGGCCATCAAAATGTACCATTAAGAGAGTAAAAAGGCGAGCCAGAGTAAGAAAGATATTTATAATACACATATCTAACAAAGTTCTCATAAAGAGAATATATTTTTAAAAATTCCTACAAATCAATATGGAAAAGATAAGAAATCCCAAGATAAGAAAATGTGCAAAAGATTTGAACAGACACTTCATATGAAGAGGACATCCAACTGGCTGATAAATATACGAAAGTTTCCCACCTTCACTGCCTGTCAGAGAAATGCAAATTAATAATATACCTTCAGGGGCCCCTGGGTGGCTCAGTCGGTGGAGAATCTGAATTCAGCTCAGGTCTTGATCTCACAGTTCATGGGTTAGAGCCCTGCATCCAGCTCACTGCTGTCAGCACAGAGCCCACTTCGGATCCTCTGTCACCCTCTCTGCTCCTCCCCCACTTGCACTCTCTCAAAGATAAACATTTAAAAACCAATAATGTGATACCTTTATATACCATCCAAATGACTGAAATGAAAAGAAAAAAAAAAAGATAATACCAGTATGTAGTGCTAGTGGAAATAGAAGTTGGTACAGACTCTTTGTAAAATTGTTTGACAATATCTACTAAATTGAATCATGCTTCATTTCTCTGAATTACTGAGGAAGATAATCCTTATGCTATTTAGTTAGTATTAACTGTTGCCTTAAAAAATAATGGTTGATTGTCACATATGTATTTCTTAATTTTCTCCTCAGCATTTTAAAACATCCTGGAGCAGGGAACAACGCCTCATTTCTTTTTTTTTTTTAATGTTTATTTATTTTTGACAGAGAGAGAGACAGCGAGAGTGAGCATGAGTGGGGGAGGGGCAGAGAGAGAGAGGGAGACAAAGAATTCGAAGCAGGATCCAGGCTCCAAGCACTAAGCATAGAGCCCGACATGGGGCTCGAACTCACGGAGTGCGAGATCATGACCTGAGCCAAAGTCAGACGCTCAACTGACTGAGCCACTCGTATGCCCTTTAAAATGCCTCATTTCTTATACCAATAGAGTATCTAGTCCATCACATGGTATATATGCAGAATGATATGTTGAAGGTGCCATCGATTTATATTGCCGATTAATAAGCACATTTATATGTTACAAAAAAAACTATTCATTTTTTCTTTGAGATCTTCTACATATTAAATAAGCTAGTGTCTTATTTTCAATTTTTTAAATCTGCTCTAATTGCATTCCTAGGGATTTATTCACAAGAATATTATCCATGATTTCTTTATCTACCAGAAGCTGTGATAGTCACTGAGGATAAAACAAGGAGTAAAACAAACACCTGTCTGGGATAATCATGACCAGACCATAAAAATGAATGGTTGGGTTCCAGTTTAAGAGGATGCTGTAGGAGGATATTGAACTCACTTCCTTCCATGGGTGCACTGAATCCATAGATATATGTGAAACAACTCGCTCTGGGGGAAAAGAAACAACCACCTAAAAACTGTCTGAGTGACTCCTACACATCAGACATGAGAGAGGCCTCACGCTGAACCAGGTAGGAGGGACTGGGACACAATCTTACCATAAACCCCATCTCTGATATGGCAACCGACAATTGGGAGAACTCAAAACCTAGACTTTTCCCTCAGGAACAAAGGCCTTAAGTCTCATAGTAAGCACCCCAACTTTTTTTTTAATTTTTTTTTAACGTTTATTTATTTTTGAGAAAGAGAGAGACAAAGCATGAACAGGGGAGGGTCAGAGAGAGAGGGAGACACAGAATCTGAAACAGGCTCCAGGCTCTGAGCTGTCAGCACAGAGCCCGACGTGGGACTCGAACTCACAGACCGCGAGATCATGACCTGAGCCGAAGTCGGCCGCTTAACCGACTGAGCCACCCAGGCGCCCCACACCCCAACTTTTAAGACCTGCACCTGACAGACAAGTTCCCAAAACATATAGCTTTGAAAACCAACGAGGCCTGTGCCCACCAGAGCCACAGGCTACAGCAATCTGAGAAATGACTCTTCAAGGGTTCACACATGGACCCACCTGCCCCAGAACTTAGTGCAGAGACAGGGGATCAAGAGGTAGACAGACTATATGTGAAAAAGGCTCATTGGCTAATCGTAAAGCATTGGTAAAGCTTTACGTAAGGTAAGGCTTTACGTAAGGCAAGCTAATCGTAAGGCATCGAATTTAATTTACATCTAGAGGCCTTTTGGCTGGCCGGTGCCATCTTCACATTCCAGTGACTTACTTGCCCTCTCCCTTCACTGTGCTGCATCAGGGGCACCTCTGCATCAGCCGGCTCTGGTGGCTAGTGGGGCTTATACTCATAGATCCCACAGAACTGTAATCAATGGAAAGATGGCTCTAAATGGCTACCATTCCCAGGGCATACCAAAAAGAAACAGACTCAGGAGTGTGGTCTGTCTGTAAAAGAGGACTCTTAGGTTATCATCATCACTGCAGCCCAAGGGGCAGGCTTCCAATTAAATACACATCTAAAAACTGACTGGAATCCCTTCCAGAGACCTCAAAGGGTGATCACTCTCTTCATATTCCCTCTCTGCCATGCTCCAGAGTGCCGGTATCTCCCAGAGGGGAGCTTTTACATACAGCTGGTACACTGGGTTTTATATCTGGTGCCCCAGTTTTTGCACTGCCCTTTCATTGTCTGGCTCTAGTGGCAAGGGGGAGACTTGTGTTCCTGGAGCCCGTGGTACTGTAACAGCAGAGAATTCTTGACTGTCATCCCCAGGCACTGCTCAGAGAGCAGACTGAAATACATCCCCAGTCTTTCTGTGAAAGAGGCCTATCCGCTTGTCCTGGAGCTTTGGCCTGAAGGATGGGCTTCAGATTTGGCACATGTCTAGGGGGCAACAGAAGTGCTCTCAGAGAATAGGCTGATGGATGCCATCTTTGTGTTCTCCCACTGCCTCCCTACAGCTCACTGGTGTCTCTAGATAGGAGTTTATACACTCACTGGGAGCATCACTTTTTGCATCTGCTGCTCAGGGGACATCTCCAGATCACTTGGCTCTGGTGGCCAGCAGAGCATACATCTGTGGTTCCAAAGGATTGTATACATTTGTAGACTTTGAAAACTGCTGCTGACGGTCTGGCTCCAATTGGCCTGAATCTAGCTGTTGACTGAGATCTTCCCCTTCAGGAAACTGACAGGTCTTGAAACACTTTCAATTACTAGGCTATCTTTTTCTTTAATTACTTTCATATAAAAGATACCAATGTTCCTTATTTCACATGATATAAAAAACATTAAGTATTTAATAAGTATTTAATGAAAATAAATTTATTGAAGGGTAGCAATGACTAAAAAATTAATACTACCAAACACTACCAAGTCAGACAAATAAAGGCAAATACCATATGATTTTTCTAAATGTGGAATCTAAAAAAAACAAAACAAACAAATAAAAAAGCAGAAACAGACCATAAATACAAAGAACAAATTGATGGTTGTCAAAGGATGGGGAGATGGGCAAAATAGGATGAAGGGAAATGGGAGGTACAGGCTTCCAGTTATGGAATGAATAAATCATGGAGATAAAGGACACAGCATAGGGAATATAGCCAACGGTATTGTAATAATGCTGTATGGTGACAGATGGTAGCAACACTTGTGGCAATCATAGCATAACATATAGAGTTGTCAAATAACTATGTTGTACACGTAAAACCATGTAATATTGTGTGTGAATTATACTTCAATAAAGCAAAAGAGACAAAAACCAGGCTCCTTGGACAATCACAGAGATTTGAGAGACAACCAAAGCTAATGCAGGGTAAAATGATGGAATGCATCTCCTGAGGCTACTACTTTATCTGGCAGAAATGGCTCTTTTATCTAATGCACAAATCCATACATATTGTCAAGGAAAATGAAGACACATAGGAATATGTTTCAAATGAAGGAAAAAAATGTGACCTCAGGGAAAAAAAAACTTTAAAGAAATGGAGATAAATAATAATGTACTTGGTAAAGAATACAAAATAATAGTGATAAACATGCTCATCAAACTCAGGAGAAGAATGGATTAACACAATGAGAACTTCAACAAAGAGCTAGGAAATAAAAGTACCAAATAGAAATCATAAAACTGAAGAATCCAATAACTACACTGAAAAACACACCAGAGGGGTTCAATAACAGACTAAATTAAGCAGAAAAAAAGGATAAATGAACTTGAAGAGAGGGCAGTGGAACTCACTATCAGAGAAGAAAAAAAATATTCCTTTAAATAAATTTTTAAAAAGTGAAGATAGCATAAGGGACTTTCAGGGCAACATCAAACAGATTAACATTCACATTATAGAGGTCCCAGAAGAGGAAGATAGAGAGAGAAATGGGCAGAAAACTTATTTGAAGAAGTAATGGCTGAAGATTTTCCGAACCTGGTGAAGGAAATAGACATCCAGATGCAGGAATCCCAGAGAGTTCCACAGAAGATAAACCCAAAGAGATCTACGCCAAGAAACATTATATTTAAAATGTTAAAAATTAAGGAGAGAATCTTAAAGGCAGCAAGAGGAAAATAACTTGTTGCATACAAGGGAAACCTTATAAGCTTATCCACAGAAAATTTGCAGACTAGAAGGAAGTGGCACCCTATATTCAAAGCACTGAAAGAAAACACTTCCAACCAATAATTTCTACCTGTCAAACTTATTCAGAACTGAAGGAGAGATAAAGAGTTTTCTAGATAAGCAAAAGCTAAAGGTATTCATCACAAATAAACCAGCCTTACAGGAAATGTTAGGAAACTTCTTTACACTGAAAAGAAAGAGTGCTAATTAGTAACAAGAAAACCTATGAAAGTACAACTCTTGCTGGTAAAGGTAAATATATAGTGAAGATAGTGCATTAACTACTTATAAAGCTAGTATAAAGGTTAAAAGAAAGAAGTAGTAAAAGAATTACTACAATTATAATAATTCATTCAGGGATACACAAGATAAAAACATGTAAAATGTGACGTCAAAAACAAAATATGGTGGGGGAAAGTAAAAACATAGAGCTTTAGACTGCATTCATACTTAAGTTACTATCAATTTAAAATAGAATGTTATCAATACAAGTTGTTATATATAAGAATCATGGTAATCACAAAACGAAAACCTGCATCAGATACACAAAAGAGAAAGGCAAAGAAACCCAAGCTCTAAATGGATACCAATTAAATCACAAAGGGAGAGAGCAACAGAAGAAATGAACAGAAGAACTACAAAAGAGCCACAAAACAGTTAACAAACCAAGATGGCAATGTTTTTCTGAAGTCACCTTCTCCATGGACACACCAAATTTATAAAGCAGTTCTTCCTGAAGCAGAACTGTGGGGCTGACTAGACAGCTTCTGCACAAAAAGATAGAGAGACCGCATAGAGAAACGGGGACACAGTAATGAAGGGAACCTGCACCCCTGAACCTGCCAACTGTAGTGGGGAGGGATAACTGAGGAACTACAAAGAGAGTCATCTGCTCTGGTGCACAGAAAAAAGCCAATGCTTAAATGGGCAACTAGAACATAAAGAAATCAGCCCTAGAACCCTGCAAAATGGCAGGAGAAGTTAGAATTCTCCATGGGTTGGAAGGTGAACTCCACAGTTTATATTCCCCCTCCACCTTGATAGCCTAGATGGGAGCAGAGTCCAGGAGCTATAGCAGGCCTGCTGTTCCAGAGAGCCCTGGACCCCTAAGCCCACACCAGTCTTGAACATCCCGGTGCACAGAAAAACTCCAGATGACTTGCCAGTGAACCACTGGCTCAGAGTGCCTCAGATCCAGCTGCTCTACCAGGATGGTTCCTGCACAGAATACCCTGGGACCACCTGGCCTGTGCTCACCTCAGCTCCAGCAGTATGGCCAGTGTGCCCTCTACATGAAATGTCACAGGACACACCAGGTTGCACCCAATTCAGATTTAGCTCTCTTGCCAGAGTGTCCTTTGCATGGAGAGCCCTGGGTCTCCCTGGCTTACATTCACTTCACCTCCAGATGTAATCTCAGGGTATACCCTCATTGTAGATAGTCCTGGGATCACCCTGGCTCATACCCACTTCAGCTTCAGCTCTTCTGCCAGGGAAACCTCTACACAGAGAGCTCCAGGACACCCATCTTTCACCCACTTCAGCCTCAGCTGCCCTTCCAGGGAACATCTTGCATAGAGAGCCAAGGGACCACCCCAGCCCATACTTATTTCAGCTCAGGCGATACCACCAAGGCAATCTCAGCACTGAGTGTCCTGGGACTAATGGCCCATGCTACTCACAGCTACAGTTAGCCAGCCAAAGTCACTAGGGACACACAGTCAACACAGGGGATGACCATACAAACACCACTCCTTTAAGGTTAGAAGAAATAGCTGTTTCACCTAATTAACAGAAATTAACATAGAGTCAAGCAAAATGAGGAAAACAAAGAATATGCTCCAAAGGAAAAAATGAGACAAAACCTTGGAAAAAGATCTTAATGAAATGGAGATGACCAATCTACATGATAAAGAGTTCAAAGTAATGGTCATAAAGATGCTCACCAAACTGGAGAGAACAGTGGATGAACTCAGTCCAACAAAGAGATAGAAAATATAACAGAGAACCAATCAGAGTTGAAGAATACAATAACTGAAATGAAAAATACACCAAAAAAGCATCCAAGCTGAATAGCAAAAGCAGAGAATTACTGAAGAAGGAGGAGGAGGAGGAGGAGGAGGAGGAGGAGGAGGAGGAGGAGGAGAAGGAGGAGGAGGAGAAACGTTAAAGGATTAAAGGATCTCTTGGATAACATCAAGCAAACACACTTTTGCATTATAAGGGTCGCAGGAGAAGAAAGAAGGAAAAGGGCAGAAAACTTATTTGAAGAAATAATAGCTGAAACTTCCCTAACCTGGGCAAGGAAATAGACATCCAGGTTCAAGGAGTACAGAGAGTTCCAAACAAGATGAACCCAGTGAGGTCCATAATATGACACATGATAATTAAGATGCCAGTGATTAAAGAAAAAGAATGCTAAAAGTAGCAAGAAAAGGGGTGCCTGGGTGGCTCAGTCAGTTAAGCATCTGACTTCAGCTCAGGTCATGATCTCATAGCTCATGGGTTTGAGTCCCGTGTCAGGCTCTGTGCTGACAGCTCAGATCCTGGAGCCTGCTTCGGATTCTGTGTCTCCCTCTCTCACTCCCTCCCCCACTCACACTCTGTGTGTGTGTCTCTCTCTCTCTCTCAAAAATAAAATTAAAAAATTAAAAGTAAATAAAAATAAAAACAGCAAGAAACACACACACACACACACACACACACACACACACACACACACACACACTTACATACAAGGGCAACCCCATAAGGCTATCAGCTGATTTTTTAGCAGAAACATTACAGGCCAGAAGGGAATGGCATGATATAGTCAAAGTCCTGAAATTAAGAAAAACAAAAAACAAAAAACAAAAACAAAAACCAAGAATACTCTATGGGGCAAGATTATCATTCAGAATTAAGGGAAAGATAGTTTCCCACACAAAGGAGTTCATCACCACTAAACCAATGTTACAATAAATGTTAAAGGGAATTCTTAAAGGGGAGAGGGTGGAAAGGCCACAATTAGAAGTACAAAAATTATGACAAGACAAAATTTCATCAGTGAAAGCAAATATAAATATACTAGAGCAATCACTTATAAAACTAGTATGAAGGTTAAAGACAAAAGTAGTAAAATCAACTATATCTAAAAAATTAGTTAAGAGGACTCACAAAAAGATGTAAAATATGACAACATGTATGTAAAACATAGATGGGGAAGTAAATATGAAGTTCTTTCAGTATGAGTTCAATTTTAAGAGACCATCAACTTAATACAGATGGTATGTAATTAGTATGTTATATATAAACTCGTGGTGAATACAAACCAAAACCTATAATAGAGTCAGAAAAAAATAAAGAAAAACAATGCAAAGTCCTCAATCACACACACGCGCGCACACACACACACACACACACAAATCAAGAATAAAAGGAAGAACAAAGAACTACAAAAACAACCAGAAATCAATTAACAAAGTGGCAGTAACAAATCTAGAAGACCTTAGTCCTGTGTCAGCACTGGAATACCCTATTCTTCTCAAACTACTCTAAACAACAGAAGAAGGAGGAAATACATTTTATGAGGCCAGCATTCCACCAATACCAAAATCAAAGAAAGACACTGCCAAAAAGAAAAAAAAAACCTACAAGGCAATATTCCAGATGAACATAGATGCAAAAATTCTCCACAAAATATTATCAAACCACATTCAACAATACATTAAAAGGATCGTTCACCACAATCAACTGGAATTTATACAGAGGATGAAAAGATGGCTCAATATTAGCAAATCAATCAACATGATATGCCACATTAACAAAATAAAGGATAAAAGTAATATGATCATTTCAGTAGATGTAAAAAAGGCATTTGACAAAATTCAACATTCATTTATGATAAAAATTCTCAACAAAGTGGGCTTACAGGAAACATACTGCAAATTGATAAAGGCTGTATATAATAAACCCACAGCTAACATCATAATGGTAAAATACTGACAGCTTTTCTTCTAATATCAGGAATAAGACAAGGGTGTCCACTTTTACCACTTTTATTCAACATAGTACTAGAAGTCTTAACCAAAGCAATCAGACAAGAAAAATAAATAAATAAAAGGTATCCAAATTGGTAAGGAAGAAGCAAAATAGCCACTATATGCAAATAACATGTATTATGCAAAGAAAATCCTAAAAATGCACAAAAACGGTTCAAAGTAATATACGAATTCAGTAAAATTGCAAGATACAAAATTAACGCACAGGAATATGTTATGTAAATTACACTAATAATGAAGTACCAGAAAGAGAAATTAAGGGAAAAAACCATTTACAATGGTACTACAGAGAATAAAATACCTAGGAATAAACTTAACCAAGGAGGTGAAAGACTTGTACTCTGAAAACTATAAACATTGATGAAAAAAATAGAAGTTGCACAAAGATATTCTATGCACATGGATTGAAAGAATATTGTTAAAAAGTCCATTCTACCCAAAGACATCTACAGATTCAATGCTATCAAATTAAAACACCAACAGCATTTTTTTTTAATATATGAAATTTATTGTCAATTGGTTTCCATACAACACCCAGTGCTCATCCCAAAAGGTGCCCTCCTCAATACCCATCACCCACCCTCCCCTCTCTCCCACCCCCCATCAACCCTCAGTTTGTTCTCAGTTTTTAACAGTCTCTTATGCTTTGGCTCTCTCCCACTCTAACCTCTTTTTTTTTTTCCTTCCCCTCCCCCATGGGTTTCTGTTAAGTTTCTCAGGATCCACATAAGAGTGAAACCATATGGTATCTGTCTTTCTCTGTATGGCTTATTTCATTTAGCATCACACTCTCCAGTTCCATCCACGTTGCTACAAAAGGCCATATTTCATTTTTTCTCATTGCCACGTAGTATTCCATTGTGTATATAAACCACAATTTCTTTATCCATTCATCAGTTGATGGACATTTAGGCTCTTTCCACAATTTGGCTATTGTTGAGAGTGCTGCTATAAACATTGGGGTACAAGTGCCCCTATGCATCAGTACTCCTGTATCCCTTGGATAAATTCCTAGCAGTGCTATTGCCGGGTCATAGGGTAGATCTATTTTTAATTTTCTGAGGAACCTCCACACTGCTTTCCAGAGCGGCTGCACCAATTTGCATTCCCACCAACAGTGCAAGAGGGTTCCCATTTCTCCACATCCTCTCCAGCATCTATAGTCCCCTGACTTGTTCATTTTGGCCACTCTGACTGGCGTGAGGTGATATCTGAGTGTGGTTTTGATTTGTATTTCCCTGATAAGGAGTGACGTTGAGCATCTTTTCATGTGCCTACCAACAGCATTTTTCACACCATCACAGATTCAATGCAATTCCTATCAAAGTACCAGTAGCATTTTTCATAGAACTAGAACAGATAATACAAAATTTGTATGGAACCACAATACAGTGAATGAATAGGAAACACAGTTGAGAAAAAGAAGAACAAAACTGGAAGCATCAGTCTCCCTGATTTCAACTATATTACAAAACTATAGTAATCAAAGCAGTATGGTATTGGAATAAAAAACACATAAATCAATAGAACAGAATAGAAACCTCAGACATAATTTATGACAAAAGAGTGAAGAATATACAGTGGGGAAAGGACACTCTCTTCAATAAATGGTGGGAAGACTGCACGGCCACTTGCAAAAGAATGAAACTAGATCACTATCTTATACCATACACAAAACTTAACTCAAAATTGACTAAAGACTTGCGTATAAGCTCTAAAGCTATAAAACTCCTGGAAGAAAAAGGGTTGTAAACTTCTTGACACCACTCTTGATGATTTTTTTTTGCATTTGACACCAAAAACAAAGGCAACAAAATAAGAAATAAACAAGAAGGACTTCATTAAACTAAAAAACTTCTGCACAAGAGAACTTATCAACAGAATGAAAAGACAACTACTGAATAAAAGACAATAAATGAAATCATATCGGATAAGGGGTTACTATCCAAAGTTTATAAAGAACTCATACAATAGCAAAAAGCAAGCAATCAGATTTTAAAAATGAGCAGAGGACCTGAACAGGCATTTTCCAAAGAAGACATACAGATGGCCAAAAGTTACATAAAAAGGTACTCAGCATCACTAATCATTACAGATATGCAAATCAGAACCAGAAGATATCAACTCATACCTGCTAGAAAGGCGAGTATCAAAAAGACAAGAAATAGACTTCCTGGGAAGATGGTAGAGTAGGAGGATCCTAAGCTCACCTCATCCCATGGATACATGTAGATAACACCCCCATTAGCATAAATAAACCAGAAATGACCTGAAAACTGGCAGAAAAGACTCTCCACAGCTAATCGTAGAGAAGACACCACATTGAAACTGGTAGGAAAGGTGGTGACATGGTCAGGAACCAAACAGATGCATGAAGCCGACTGTGGGAGGGATGGACACTGCAATCACAGGGAAGGGAGAGGAGCAGAACCCACACCAGGCACCCCAGGCACAGGGGACCCTCACTAGGAAGACAAATCCCCATAACATTTAGTTTTGAGAAACAGAAGGGCTCAGCTTCATGAGTTCTTACAATCAGTGAGGCCTAACACATGGAACTTTAAAAATCAGCACACTCAGCTCTGGGAGAGCCAGGAGGGTGGTAGGAAACTGAACCACAACCCTTAAAGATCCAGAAAAACAAACAACATCACAGAGATGCAGCATAGAAACAGCAGTTTGAAAAATGCGTGGGGTATATGGGGAAAAGATTTATTTACTAGACTCAGAACGCACACTAGAAGGGGGGGCAAGAACCTTTAGGAAGCTTCAAGAACAAAAGAGGTGGCAGGGCCATCTCTCTCCATATCCCCAGCCTAGATACCTGATACCTGCAGCGAGGAGCACAAACACTCTCCACTCAGCTTGCTAACAATGTGCCCTGCCCTATGCTCTCCTCCCGCAGACCTGCCCCCTCCAAACCTACCTTGCCAGGAGTTCTCCTTAGCCACTCCAGGTCCTTTCCCACAACAGACTGGTGAAGCCTTACAAACAGTGCACCCCACCACCACATTCTTTTGTGGTGAAGGAACCACAAAACACCTTCAGCTCTTCTCCAAAACCGCTCTAGGTCCCTTCTGATAGCAAACCAGCACAAACATTACTGGTACAGCATGCCCGGTTCCTGAATTCTCCTGTGGATGCACCCACCCAACCCACTTTCAAAAGGAGGCCATCCAAAGCAGCACCGCAAACATGACATTTTGCAAACACCCCTGACATGGGCCAGCATCACTCCAAAGTGACTCATGCCCAAGGGGAGAAGGAGATAACCATACGCACCAGTACAAATGCAGCACCAGCAGTGTGCCGGGAGCACCTACTTGGTCTGACTGTGGGCCCTGCCTATCAACAAAAGCCTCTCATAGGACAACACAGAGATAGCACCTTGCAGTTCAGTGCAATCACAACGCTGGAAGACACCAGGCGTGATCCAACTCAAGCCCAGGGTGGCCTCAGACTGGTCCATTAACGATACAGGGACCAAAACCTGCCCATAATAGGCAAAGAGAGCCATTGCAGGTGACTAGACATAAAGCAAATGTGGCTCAGGAACAGCAGCAGGGTACATGCAACACACATAGGAGACACCCCTGAAACTCCAGGTTCTAGGAAACAGGGGACATTGCACTTCAGGGCACTACAGGACCTCTTTTCATAAGGCCACTACTTTCAAGAGAAGGAGATAGAACTAACTATCCTCACACATAAAAACAGACACAGAGTTACATAAAATGAAGAGAGAGAGGCATATGTCCCAAATGAAAGAACAGGACAAAAATCACAGCAAGAGAGCTAAACAAAACAGAGGTAAGTAATATCCCTGATAGAGAATTTAATGGTCACAAAGACACTCACTGGACTTGAGAGAAGAGTGGAGGATTTCAACACGACCCTCAACAAAGAGATAGAAAATGTAAAATAGAACCAATCAGAGATAAAGAACTCAACAACTGAAATGAAAACTACACCAGAGGGAATAAGTAGTACACTAGAGGAAGCACAAGAACAGATCAGTAACCTGGAGGACAGACTAATGGAGAGCAATCAAGCTGAACAGGAGAAAGAAATAAGAATAATAAAAAATGAGACTAGATGAACAGAACTCAGCAACATGATCAAGCATGACAGTATTTCCTTGTTATAGAGATCCCAGATAAAGAAGACAGGGGAAAGGGGGCAGAAAATTTATTTGAAAAAAATAATAGCTGAAAACTTCCCTAATTTAAAGAAGGACACAGAAATTCAGATCCAGGAAGCACAGAGAGCCCCCAACAAAATCAATCCAAGGGGTTCCACACCAAGACACATAGTAATTAAAATGGCAAAAAGTAATAATAAAGAGATAATTTTAAAAGCAGAAAGAGAAAAGAGAACACATATATAGAAGGGAAACCCTATAAGGCTATTAGCTGCTTTTTTCAGCAAAATCTGTACAGGCCAGAAGGGAGCAGCATGATATATTCAAAGTGCTGAAAGAAAAAAATCTTCAGCCAAAAGTATCTATCCAGCAAAGTTATCATTCAGAATAGAAGGAAAGATAAAGAGTTTCCCAGGCAAACAAATGTTAATGGAATTCATCATTACTAAACCAGCTTTACCAGAAATGTTACAAGAGACTCTCCGAGTGGAAATGAAACGAAAGACCACAACCAGGATTAAGACAAGTAGGTAGCACAAAAGCAGTAAAATTAAGTATATCTGTAAGAATCAGTCAAGGAATTAATAAAATGAAAGGATGTAAATTATGACACCATATACCTATAACTGGGTGGTAAGGGGGGGAAGTGGAATAAAAATCTAACACTTTTACTTTTTTAAATGTGTATTTATTTATTTTGAGGAAGACAGAGAGAGAGAGAGAGAGAGAGAGAGAGAGAGAGAGAGAACAGGAATGGGGGAGGGGCAGAGAGAGAGGGATAGAGGGAATCCCAAGCAGACTTCTCACTGTCAATGCAGAGCCTGGCACAAGGAAAATTTAGCACTTTGAGAATGGGTTCAACTGTAAGCGACCATCAAATTAATATGGACTGCTATATGCATACAACTTTATATATCAACCTAAAGATTGTGACAAATCAAAAACCAGTAATAGATATAGAAAAAATGAAAAGAAAGGAAGATCACTAAGGAAAGCCAGCAAGCCATGAGAGAAGAGAGATAGAGGCAAAAGGAAGAGAAGAACTACAAAAACAATCTTAAAACAAGTAACAAAATGGTAATAAGTATATATCTATCAATAATTACTTTGAATATAAATGGACTAAAAGCCCCAATAAAAAGACAGTAGCAGAATAAAATTTTTAAAAAGCAAGATTCATCTATATGCTGCCTACAAGAGACTCACTTCAGACCTAAAGACACATACAGATTGAAAGTCAAGGAATGGAAAAACATTGATCACACAAATAGAAGTGAAAAGAACGCCAAGGTGGCAATACTTATATCAAACAAAATAGACTTTAAAACAAAGCCTGTAACAAGAGACAAAGAAAGACATTACATAATCATAAAGGGACAATCCAATAAGATACAACAATCGTAATATTTCTGCTTCCAAAATGAGAGCATCCAAATACATAAAGCAGCTATTAACAAACCTTGAAAAAGTAATTGATAGTAACAATATATCCACTTACATCAATAGATCAGTCATTCAAACAGAAAATCAAAAAGAAAACTGTGGCTTTGAATGACACTTTGGACCAGATGGATCTAACAGACATATTCAGAATATCCCTTCCAAAAACAGCCAAATACACGTTATTTTCAAGTGCACAAAGAACATTCTCTAGATTAGATCGTGTTAGGCCAAAAACAAGTCTCAACAAATTCAAAAACAGTGAAGGCATATCAAGCATCTTTTCCAACCACACTATGAAACTTGAAATCAACCACAAGAAAAAAATCTGGAAAGAACACAAATCATGGAGGTTAAATAATATGCCACTAAACAAAGAATGGATGAACTAAGAAATCAAAGAGGAAATGAAAAAATATACGGAGACAAATGAAAATGAAAAAACAATGGTTCAAAACCTTTGGGAAAAGTAGGTCTAAGAGGGAAGTTTATAGCAACACAGGTCTACTTCAAGGAGCAAGAAAAATCTTAAATAAACAACTTAACCTTACAGCTAAAGGAACAAACAAAACCCAAAACCAGTAAAAGGAAGGGAATAATAGAGATTAGACCAGAAATAAATGAAATTAAAAAACAACAACAACAACAATAAAACAGATCAATGAAAGCTGGAACTGGTTCTTTAAAAAAGTCAACAAAATTGATAAACCTTTAGCCAGACTCATCAAACAAAGCGATGACTCAACACAATTAGAAATTAAAGAAGAGAAATAACAAAGTGGATAGTACAGAAATACAAGGGATTATAAGAGAATATTATTAAAAATTATATGCCAACAAACTGGACAACTTAGAAGAAATGGATAAATTCCTAGAAACATATAATTTTCCACAACTGAATCATAGAGAAATAGAAAATTTGAACAGAGTGATTACCAGCAATGAAATTGAACCAGTAATCAAAAAATTCCCAACAAACAAAAGTCCAGGAATGGATGGTTTCACAGGTAAATTGTAGCAAACATTTAAAGAAGAGTTAATACCTATCCTTCTCAAACTATTCCAAAAAATAGAAAAGGAAGGATAGCTTCCAAATTCATTCTATGAAGCCAGCATTACTCTGATACCAAAACCAGATAAAAACACTGTGAGAGAGAGAGAGAGAGAGAGAGAGAGAGAGAGAGAAACAAAAGCCAATATCTCTGATGAACTTAGATGTAAATCCTCAAAATATTAGGAAACTTTATCCAACAATATATTTTAAGAAATAATTCACCATGATCCAGTGGGGTTTATTCCCATGATGCAAGAACGGTTCATTACTCACAAATCAATCAACAAGATATATCACATCAAGAAGAAAAAAAGGAAATAAACCATATGATCATTTCAATCGATGTAGAAGAAGCATTTAACAAAGTACAACATTGATTCATGATAAAACCCCTCAACAAAGTAGGTTTAGGAGGAACATACCTCTACATAATATAGACCTTATATGAAAAATCTACAGCTAACATCATACTCAACAGTGAAAAGATGAGAGCTTTTTCCTTAAGATCAGGAACAAGACAAAGACATTCACTCTCAAACTTGTATTCCATATAGAATTGACAGTCCTAGCCACAGCAATCAGAGAATAAAAAGAAATAAAAGCCATCCAAATCAGTAAGGAAGTAAAACATTCTCTATTTGCAGATAACATGTTATTATATATATATATATATATATATATATATATATATATATATATATCCAAAGACGCTACCAAAAACTGCTAGAACTGATAAATCATTCGATAAAAATCATAAGCTGTGAAATCAATGTACAGAAATCTGTTGCGTTTCTATACCCTAATAATTAAGTACCAGAAAGAGAAATTAAGAAAACACTCCCACTTACAATTGCATTAGAAATAATAAAATATGTAGGAATAAATTTAACCAAGGACATGAAAGACCTACACTCTGAAAACACTGATGAAAGAAATTGAAGATGACACAAACAAATGGAAAGATATTCCATGCTCATGGGTTGGGAGAATTTATATTGTTAAAATGTCCATACTATCCAAGTATCACAATCCCAGATTTGAAGATATACTACAAAACTGTAGTAATCAAAACAGTTTGTTACTGAGATAAAAACAGACACATAGATTAATAGAACAGGATAGACAGCCCAGAAATAAACCCATGATGTTACAGTCAATTAGTCTATGACAAAGAAGGAAAGAATACACAATGGGAAAGAGTCTCTTCAACAAGTGGTGCTAGGAAAACTGAACAGCTACATGCAGGAGAAGGAGGAGAAGGAGGAGGAGGAGGAGGAGGAGGAGGAGGAGGAGGGAGGAGGAGGAGGAGGAGGAGGAGGAGGAGGAGGAGAAGAAGAAGAAGAAGAAAAGAAAGAGAGAAAGAAAAAGAAAGAGAAAAGAAAGAAAGAGAAAGAAAAAGAGAAAGAAAGAGAAAAGACAAAGAGAAAAGAAAGAGAAAAGAAAAAAGATAGAGGGTGAGAGAAAGAAAGAAAGAAAGAAAGAAGGAAAGAAAAAGAAAGAAAACCTGGACCACTTGTTTTACACTATGCAAAAAAAATAAACTCAAAATGGTTTAAATGGACCTAAATATGAGACCTGAAACCATAAAAATCCTAGAAAAGGACACAAGCAGTATCTACTTTCACATTAGCCCTAGCAACTTTTTTCTAGATATATCTCCTGAGGCAAGGGAAACACAAGCAAAGATAAACTATTAGGACTTCATCAAAATAAGAAGCTTCCACACAACAAACGAAACAATAAACAAAATTGAAAGGCAACCTACAGAATGGGAGAAGATATTTGCAAATGACATGTCTAATAAATCAAAATATATGAAGAGCTTATACAACTCAACACTAAAAAAAACTAAATAAACCAACTTAAAAATGGGCAGAAGACATGATCAGACATTTCTTCAAAGAATACATCCAGTTGGCCAACAGACACATGAAAAGATGTTCATCAGCACTTCCCATCAGGGAAATGCACTTAACATCAAAAAAGTACAATGAGATATCACCTCATACCTGTCAGAATGGCTAAAATCAAAAATTCAAGAAACAATAAGTATTGGCAAGGATGTAGAGAAAAAGGAACTCTCTTGGAAAGTTTGGTGGAAGCAAAAACTGGCACAGTAACTGTAGAAAACAGTATGGAGATTCCTCAAAAAGTCAAAACTAGAAGTACTCTATGATCCAGGGCTTGCCCTATTGGGTATTTACCCAAAGAATATAATAATACGAATTCAAAGGGACACATGCACCCCCATGTTTATAGCAGCATTATTTACAATAACCAAGATATGGAAGTAGCTGTGTCCATTGATTGATGAATGGACAAAGAAGAAGTGGTATATATAAATTTTTATAAATATATAATATATAAATGTATATAAATGCTATTCAGCCATAAAAAAGAATGAAATCTTGCCATTTGCAACAACATGGAGTTAGAATGTATAAGACTAAGCGAAATAAGTCAGAGAAAGACAAATACAATATGATTCCACTCATACGTAGAATTTAAAAAATAAAGCAAATGTCCAAAGGGAGAGAGAGAGAAAGAAACCAAGAAACGGACTGGTAATTATAAAGAACAAACTGATGGTTATCAGAGGGGAGGTGAGTAGGGAAAATGGATTAAACAGATTGAATCAAGGAATATATTTCTGATGAGCACCAGGTGATGCATGGAATTGTTAGACCATCATATTGGACACCTAAAACTAATATAACACTGTATGTTAATTAATTGGAATTAAAATAAAAAATTTTAAAAATAAAATATATATACACAATGGAATATTATTTAGCCATAAAAAATGTTGCCATGGCAACAACATGGCTGGACCTTGAGCGCATTATAAGTGAAATAAGTCAGACAGAGACAAATACCACATGATCTCACTTATATGTGAAATCTAAAAACATAAAACAAAACAAAACAAACTGAGTTCATAAATACAGAGAACAGATTGGTAGTTGATGCTGCCGAAAGCAGGGGATAGGGAGTGGGCAAAATGGGTGAAGCGGTCAAAAGGTATAAATTTTTGTTTATAAAATTATTAAGTCATGGGGGAGTAATACACAGCACGGTGACCATAGTTAATAATACTGTACTGAACGCTTGAAATTTGCTAAGAGAATAGTTCTTACAAGTTCTCACCACAGGGCAAATAATTATTTCAGTATGTATAGCATTAAATGTTAATCACTTATTGTGGTGATCATTTGAAATATATAAAAGTATCAAGTCATAGGGTGCCTCAGGGGCTTAGTTGTTGAGCCTCTGACCCTTGATTTCAGCTCGGGTCATGATCCCAGGGTCGTGGGATCCAGCCCCACATTGGGCTCCACACTGAGCATGTAGCCAGCGTAAGAATCTCTCTCTCCCTCTGCCTCTTCCCCCCGCTCACTCTCTCTCTAAAAAGTAAAAAAACAAAAAAAAATAAAATGATGCTGTATACCTGGAAATAATATAATGTTATATGGCAATTATGCCTCAATAAAAAAAAATAAATGTTTGATGATAAATATGGAGGTACTATAAATTATACTTAAAAGTGCCAAAAAGCCGGAGACTTCTGGTTCTCTGTACACCGATTTGATGAAATACTATGTGACCATTAGAGAAATGATGTAACACTCTACCTGTAGTCACAGAAAGCTGCCCACAATATATTATTTAGTCAAAGGGAAAAAAGGCGCAGATTTGATAAGTATATACCAATACAATAGATTCAGTGATAAATCTCGGAATGGTGGAATTTTGCAGGATTTTAACTTCTTGGTTATGTCTTTATTTTCTGAAGCTACCAATGAGCAAATAATATACCTAAAATAATTTAAAAGCTATTTTAATGTTTCAATAAAATCTTCTCGATTTTCTAATCCCTATGTTTAGCAAGATTTAGCTCAAACATGGGATCTTCTGCAGAGAGGTGACTTCTTCCCTCAACCTAGGTGTTTTGAGGGCCACACCCGGTCCAAGAGGTCAAGTTTTCCATGATCTTTTCCATGATCTCATCCATCTTCCCAGTCTGTGGGGTGGGAAAATGCTGGATCACCCAGGTAGGCCAGTCCCCTGCCACTGTAGGCTTGACTTGAACCTCTCTTTCACCACCAAAACCATTTACCCCTTCACCGTGTATTCAGTGAATATCTATTCACATAGTCCCTGAATATCTATGCTAGATTCTGAACTAGACAGAAGGAAAGCATGGGGGATTGGCTGGCAAAGAGTTCATGCCTTCAAGGAGATTACAGATTCCCTGGGAGACAAGGTACACATATGCCCATGTGCACACACTGGGAGACAAGGTGCACATTTGCCCATGTGCACACACACCCACACTGAAGATCAGGGTTATCTTTATCCCACCTCCTCCAGGCCACAGTATTTGCCCTGTTCTGGAGATTGCTAGCTACTTACTCCTAGAAGCCAGTTTTGTTTTTACAGAATAAATTTATTGAAATGTGAAGAAAAAAAAAAAAGGAAATCAGTGTCCCAATGACAGGAGACAACATTGACTATTGTTCCTGTTTTCAGCTTATTTAACTGCATTTTAATATTTTCCATTAGAAAAAGCGCTGGTGGTGGTTTTGAAAAGTACACAAAAATATGAAGAAGCAATAAACTCATGCATGATTTTTCCATGTAAGGCATGAGCAGTGTTGATATTTTAACAAGTTTCCTTTTAACTCCTATATCCTTCTTTTCTTACATAGTTGAGATCAAATTGCATATTCAACGTTGGTCTTGTTTCCCCAGAAAGTTTGTAATTAGTATTTACCCATGTCGTTAAACATACTTCCTAAATGCCTTTGTTCAGGGCAGCATCATAATTCCTTATAGGAGTACATACTATTTGCCAGGTGCTGTACTGAGTACTGTAGCAGCTGTAAGAACTAACACTGGGGCGTGTTAACCACTTTTCTAAGAGATAGCTAAGAAAATTGTTTCATTTCAGCCTTACAACTTTAGGAGATACTGTTCAGAATAAAAAAGAAAAAGGTCCTCAATTACAGAGGATCAAAATCACAGACATGGTAAAGGGTAGAACTAAGATATAAAATTAGAAAATCTGACTCCCAAACCTACCTAACTGAACTTATACTACCCCCCGCCCGCATCCTCTAAATGGATAGTAATGGCTCATAGTAACCCATATGCCAGGCACTGGGCTAAGTCCTTTACATGCATTAATTGAAGTAATTACCACAGTCAGTCTCTTACTGTGTTCTTTTTACAGATGAGAAACAGAGACCTAGAGAAGACAGATAACGTGCTAAAGATCATACAGGTAGGGATTGGTGGTCTTGAGTTTGAACCCAGGTCTCTGACTCCGGCCCCCACTTGATTGCTTTTCTCCACTTCGACATAAAACACAGTCTCATTGCCACGTCCAACATCATGAAGTTTTTCCCTCTTCTAAGTTTTCTACTTAGAGTTTTATAGTTTAAGCTTTAACATTGAAGTCTTTGATCTGAGTTAATTTTGTATACAGTGACAGGTAAGGGTCCAACTTCATTCTTTTGCAATGCAGATATCCAGTTTCCCCAGCACCATTTGTTAAAAAAGATTGTCCTTTCTCTATTGAACGGTCTTGGCACCTTTGTTGAAAATCACTGGACCACACATGTGAGCGTTTATTTCTGGGCTCTCTTCTATTCCATTGGTTTCTATTTCTGTCTTTATGTTTTGATTATTTTAGCTTTCTATTAAGTTTTGAAATCAGGAAGTGTAAAACCTCCAAATTTGTGGGGGTTTTTTTCAAGGTTATTTTTATTTGTTTTTGTTTTTGCAATTTGGGGCTCCTTGAGACTCCATATGGATTTTAGGATGCATTTCTCTATTTCTGTAAAAAAAAAAAAGTTGCTGGGATTTTGAAAGAGTCCATAATAAAGACATGCAAATCGATAATTATAATAATATGCTGTGAGTGTTGGGAGCCACTAATCTTTCCCACTAAACTTTAAGCATCCAAGGGTAATCATTTCATATTTGTAATAAAAATGTGCTATTGAATCATGTGCTGGGTAGAACCCAATTAAGCCTCTGAATGAATCAGGATTACAGAGCATCAAATACTTATTTCCTTATCTGATAAGAAGCAAGATGTTTTAAGAACCGAACAAAACAAACTGAAAATAAACAGATGGCTTCTTTATGACCAGACTTCTAATTTCTCAGTGAAGTCAAACAAAGTTGAGGCCTGGCTGGTACAAACACATCATAATTTCCATTATGTAAGAACTCGGACAGGGGGCGCCTGGGTGGCTCAGTCAGTTGAGCATCCGACTTCAGCTCAGGTCATGATTTCACGGTTTATGGGTTCGAGCCCCACATCGGGCTCTGTGCTGATAGCTTAGGGCCTGGAGCCTGCTTCAGACTCTATGTCTCCCTCTCTCTCTGCTCCTCCCCCACTCATGCTCTGTCTCTCTCTCTCTCTCTCAAAAATAAACATTAAAAAAAAAACTCGGACAGATGCAAAATAACGTGTGGGTTTTTATTTCCTACAGTTTAAAACAAGTAGAACCTCTTCCTAACGGCACCCCCCACCCCCAGCCCCAGCTATTTATAGCTTAATAAAATCTAAAGGTGATACACACACACATACACACACACACATGCACGTGCACACGCCTAACTATCAGAAGTAAGTGGTTTATTATTCCAGGGGCTGTATTACTGACTGCATGCTTATTGTAAGTGCTCGGAATTGGACATGGTTTATTCTATTTATAGCGTTAGTACTATTTTTTAAGTTTAAATAAACTAAACAGATTGAATAATTGAAGTTCGCATAATAATGTTGTTATATAATATAAAAGGTATGAAACATAAACCTCTTCCTTCCTTCTGCAGAGTCTAATGAAACTGCCAGTTGTTTATTTTAGCACAAGAAACTCTTGGCCTGCAGAGCACAGGAAAGACAGAAGAAACGTTTGCTTTGATTCTTCTAGAATTAACCCAAGAGGCCTTGTAAACCAAGATAGCAAAAGTGCCCTTACACTGCCAGCCCAGGCATTGTCTCCTCTGCGGCCCCTTCTCTTGGCAAACAGAACTCCTAGAGTTCACAAAAGAATAGTCCAGTGTCCAGCAGTGGTGATGTGCAGGAAGAGAATTCACATTTATCTAGGCCAAGAAGGCTCCATCTTTTATGGGATATGACCTCTTTGAAATCTGAAGACATATATGAATTCTGACCCCCAAACTCAAATGCAAACATCCCTGCAAACTTTTACATATGATTTCAGGAGATTCACAGACTAAAACCCCTGGTCCATTGAATCCCAACTTTATATTACATACCGTTAGGTAAATTAATCCAATGTTATATACATTAATCTGGTAAGTGATGATGTTTGGGCCCAAGAGTTCAAGGGAGGTGTTGTAGAGTGACAAGCTTGTTGGTTTATTTTAATGGATTTGCCAAGAAAGAGCCACAGGGGTGGGAGACCTGGGGACAGTGAAGACTTGCTAAGCCACCATATAATAAAGAATTTGGCTTCGTACGGAGAGGTCTGCCATTTGCCCTCAACTTCTGGGATGTAATCTATGTCATATCGATAGTACAGTCTTTAGGGAAGAGGTTGGCCACACTAGATCTGAGGGTGGGTGGGATGTGAGGGTGGGGCCAGCCACATGAAATAGAGGGGGGGGGAATTGACCACTATAGAAGACTAAGCATGTGCTTTAGAGTGATGGCTTTGGGTCATGCAGTTGACCAGGAAGCTGAATGAAACCCCAATAAAAACCTTGGATCCTGAAGCTCAGGTGAGTCTCCCTGATTGGCAATACTCCCTGTATGTTGTCACACACTGATACCTGGAGGGTAACATGTTCCTGAAGACAATAGAAGCCTTGTACTTGTACCTTTCCAGGCTATGTCATATGCTTCTTTTCCTTTGATTAAGTTTGATCTGTGTCCTCTACCTGTGATAAACCACAGCTGTAAGTATAATATCTTTCAGTGAGTTCAATAACTTCTTCCAGTGAATTATCAAACCTGAGGATACTTTGAGGCAGCCCCCTCAACTGCAGTTGATGTCAGAAGTGAGGCAGTCTTGGGATTATGACCTCCACCTTTGTTGTTGGATGCTAACTCTTTGTAGTTGGTTTCAGAAGTCTCGGTTAAAGTTGGGGGTCTGGAGGCACCCTTAACCTCACAGTTTGGCTAACTTTCACGCAGAGCTCAGTAACACCCAGACCCCTTGGCAATCAGCTCCCCAAGACTGGCTGGCAAGTCGTCAGAGGATTTCTAGACTTCCTGCCCCTGGGCAAGCCTGGCTACGAAAAGCCACCTGACTCCTGATATGGAACCGTGGGATGGAACCTATTAACACTTAAATCAAGGTTAGTCTATACCCAAGTTAACCTGTCCCATGGTAGAGTCACTCATTTAGCCTTTCCCACCCAAGTTCACCCCAGCAAGAGTAGAGAAAAACTTAGTAAAAATGGAAGTGCAGGTGAAGCAGAAGCCTGAGTCCTGTTCTCTAGAGCATGCTTACAATAGCCTCATAGTTTCTAGAGCCGCAGAAATGCTTTCCTAGGTGAACAGCAATGACTTACATATAAGGAAATCCCCTCAATATTTGGTTCTGAGTATTTATTGACACATTTGATCTTTAAAGGAACACACGGCATCCACTAAGGGGAGTTGGCCTTTTTTATAGGTACATCTGTTTTTATTACCTACTGAAGAAGAAACCCAGGTGACAAACACTTAGTACATAAGATAAGCAAATGAAATAAGCTCATAAAAAGTCTTAGAATGGTTGAGAGGCAGGTAATTGCCCAACACTTTCCAAACCTTTCATCCCTTCTCCCAAACTAGTGGGAGCATCAAAGCTGGAGATTAAGCAGAAATCAATACCACTCTGCTCCTAAGGTGTCCTTGAGGATTCATGGACTAATTACTGAATGTGCATTGAATATTTGTGTGCTTGAAATACTATGCTGAGCATTATGAGGTGGGTGAAAGCTTCTGTTCCAAACTTAAGACAGGACCCTTCCCTGAGGGACGTACAGTCCAGTAAGAGAAACAGGATAGTGACACCTGGAAGAAAAGAAAAGAAAAATAGGGGTGCCTGGGTTGCTCATTTGGTTAAGAGTTGGACACTTGATTTCGGCTCAGGTCACGATTCCACGGTTTGTGAGTTCGAGCCCCGCATTGGGCTCTGCGCTGATAGCATGAAGCCTGCTTGGGATTTTCTCTCTCCCCTTCTCTCTGCCCCTCCACTGCCTGTGCTCCCTCTCTCTCTCTCTCAAAATAAAGAAACGTTTTAAAAAAAGAAGAAGAAGAAGAAGAAAAGCCAGATAGAGTGAAGACCATATGGAACGTACCAAAAACAAACAACAACTTATGGAAATTCAAAGAAGGGAGATTTTGCTTCCTTCTGGGAGTAAACACAGGAAAGACTGGGTTTCAAATGGGCCAATTTGTGTTTTAGGCCATGTAAATAACAAAATCGTGGTCACTACAAAGAAAGAGCATTAACGAGATAAGAAGGGACTTGGGATATTGGTACTCTGGAGTACTTTTTATCCAGAGAAATAAAATGCAAAAATGGCAGGAAGCAACTTTATTTATTGCTAAGACAGTTGAGACTGAAAATTAGGAAGGGCTAGCTGTCCTAACACAAGGGGGTAGATCATGTCTTCCCGGGCCCGTGATCGGAAAGCAGGCACAGCATGACCAGAGCAGCCGGGCAGCTTGCACAGGATCCTACGGGGAGTAAGTGGCTGATGTGATTCAAACCCAGGACTGTTTGATGCCGAAGCACGCAGCAAGCCAGAGGCGTAACTTGCCATAGCATGGAGCATTCTCACACGTGGCTTGGGGTCCTGGAGGTGGTAGAGGGTGGGCTCTGAGAGGGGAAATGAGTGCATCAGTGGAGGTGGCCCTGATGGCAACGAAGCTGCAAATCGGGCCAGGCAGACACTGGCATCATGATTTCCCACAAACCACCTGTTCTTGGCGGGATGTGAGGGCAACGCTAAGGGTGGGACTGGGTAGGCTTGCCTCTGGGAGAGATGGAATGCGGGGCCGGATGAACAGAGGCAGAGCATAGGATTTTATGGATGTATAAAGTGTTTCCTGTGTTTTGCTTTGATCTCATTACCCAACCAAGGTAAGGGGACCAGCAAGGGATTCGTTCCTCTGTGCTCTCACTCTTACCCAAAAGGAAGTTATATGTTCTGGACTGTAACTAGTGAAAACATAATTTAAAAACTCTGCCCTTGCTAGGCACCTGAACTAGGCACTGGTTGCAAAACTGCAGTCTTATCTCTATTTAAAATGACAGAGAAATGAACCTGTCCTGTTTATCTCCTTATTAGCAGCTTGCCCTTCTCACACACAGAGTCAAAGAACTCTAGTCACAGGGCATCCGGGAGAATTCTGGAAACTACCAAAGACATCAGTGGGACCTCACCTCCAGGCTCTAGAGCTCACTGCACAATTTCTGGGATCCTGCCATTCTTTACTCTGAAATAATTCAGAAAAAAAAAAAAAACCTGCAAAGACAGGCAATATGAATGCACTACCACCAGAACTCTGGTCTGAAATTCCACTCAGGTGCAACTAGGATAAAACGGTAAGGTGGAAAGGAAGACACCCAGAGAAAACAAATCCAGCCTCAACAGAAAGAATGAATTCGCTAAGAGAAAGAAGAAAGTGGTGTAGAGACACATCTGGGCCCCGAGAGAACAATGGTTTCCTCCCATCACCTCTGGGTCCTCTGCGGCCTTGGTTTTCTTATCTATAAATGTTGACAAAAGTATTTACTTTAGGGCAGACTATTGTGGAATTACGAGCCATAACAATCGATAACGTGTGACCTTATCTGGACCCTGATATGAACAAACCAATTGGAAAAGACACTTCCGAAACAATAAGAAAAATAAAAAGGGGCTGGGTATTGGATGATACCACAAGATTATTAGGTGTATGTTTTGAAGAAACCATCCCTATTCTTTTTTGAGCTGCACAGATGTAACGGTAACATGATCGTCACTCCAGAATTTGCTTTACTGCGTCTTACCAACCAGGAAGGGAGGGAAGGAAGGCATCAATAGGAGTTCTAATTTTCAAAGGCTTCTTTTTGGCTCCTCCCAGCCGTAAACAGCCAATGCATCCAAACCCTCCTCATCGCCACACACAGAGAAAACCCAAACCTTTCCAAAACATTCTCGAATATGAGCCACAGAAGATGCTGGCTCCTAGTGGGGGCTACCTGTAGGTATTACATATTCCCAAATCAATCCCTTGACATTTTTATGGCATCACAAAATCTACACCTTTGCTCCAGCCTAAATCAACAACAAAAGCGTCAGCCAAGACTGCATATATTGCAGGATCCTTGTAAATCAGCAGTTGCCTTTAGGCTCGAGGGGCCTCCAAATTTGACCAGCTGTTCAAAACAGTAAAATCTCATTAGCTCAATGTCCAGCCACTCAACAGTGAGGCTTACTTCAAAGTCACGCTCTGCAACCAAGAGAGAATAACCAGGAAACTTTTGTGTTGGCAAGTTAATTAACAAGCTGAAAACCCGATTTCTTGTCAATAGGAAAAAAGAGACGGTATGCTATTGAAAGGAGTTTTTTTTTTTCCCTTTTCGTTACTCTTCCTATTCCCTTTCACGAGGAGACACTGTTTTTCTAGTGGAGAAAAATCGGTAGAACTTTGACTCCTTGTGATTAAAGTGGGAAACTACACGTTAAAAGCCATGAACACAAGCTTGATGCCGACTGTTTTGATGCACTGAAAAATTTCACTTAGTAATCGTGTTGACTTGGGCACCAAGCTGTGAAAAGATGGCGTCAACTTTCATCTCGGCTGAGCCGTGTTGTGGAAAAAAATGGGTCTTACCTACTGGTATTTAAGTAAAATCCATTATAGACCAGTAGTCTCTCTTAACCGTGTGCGGGCACTGAAATTGTTGGTTGGCAAGTGTATCGGACCCCAATCCCGCCCCAATATCTAGGACATGGTGAAAAAAGAGGGAAGGCCGGTGAGTGTGGTGTGGGCACGCTTATTAATTGCAGGCATGGAGAGGGGGATGTGGAGAGAAGCTAACTACAAAGCTAATGACTCTGATCCCTGGCAAGCTAAAGCAAATTACGCCCCTCATATTGATATTCAGCACCAGAGGCTTTCACCTTTGTCAGTGGGCTACCAGCACCTAAAGAGTCGTAAAAATCTCCCCATTTTGATCTGTTCGATGCAGGGTTTATGGGGACTGTGACGGCGATCAAGGGCACGGAGAGAAGGCGGGAGGTGAAAGACGGTGAACTTGACTGTGTATCTCCCACCGTTGCCAGGGATAAGCTTTTGCGTGGAGCAGGTCTGTCAGTGTAGCAAAGATGACTGATTGGAAACAAACCCTTGGAGCCAAGGTTTGGTAGGAGGGGTCCAGCTGGCATATTAAGGAACGGAAGGCCACACCTGGCTGGACCAATAAATCTTTCCCCAAAAGTGTGCTTGCTGTCATGCTAGCACATGCACAAAACTGTCCTTACGTTTTGTCTCTTTAACACTTTGTTTTTATCATCATGGTGCATTCCACCTCATCCAGAAGCTATTCTGGAAAAGCTCCACTTTAGAATTGAAGAAGATAAAAGAAAAACCAGTAACCGTGTCACTCTCCTAATTTCTTTTTACAGAACCACATAACTCTAGGTTATTTTCCTGGTGGCTTTTGAAAAAGAAGCTTAGGGGCCAGAGCAGGTTGCTATTCCAAGGGAGCCCTGCTTCACGATCCCAGGATTTCACTAGAGAAAGCTTCACGACAGCAGGGATTTTCCTTCCCTATCAGTTTAAGAATGGTGCCATGACATAGTGGGCGCTCAAGACGTATTTGTGCGATGAATGAATAAATGAAATCAATCTATTTTACCTGTGGTTTGGTGACAAAGGAAAAGCTAGCTCCCGTTGGATTCACGAAGTTATGTCTGAGAAGGAACTTCACTGAGGCTTTTCTTCATTCCTTTTATGTTTCTCTCGTATCATAACACTACCGTGTTTTCTAATGATACTACTCATTTGTTTGTCACACGGATGCTGAACACAGTTGCCAAAGAGGAGGCAACAGGAATCCTGATATGCGTCTTTTGTATTAGTTTTTTAATTCTTTTAACTATTTATTTTTGAGAGAGAAACAGAGACAGAGAGAACATGAGCATGAGCAGGGGAGGGCAGAGGGGGGGGGAGGGGACAGAGGATCCGAAGCAGGCTCCAGGCTCTGAGCTGACAGCACAGAGCCCGACGTGGGTCTCGAACCCATGAACCGTGAGATCATGACCTGAGCTGAAGTCGGGTGCTAAGCCAACTGAGCCCCCCAGGCGCCCCTGTATTCTGTAAAAAACACCACCAAACCAACCATGGAAGGCCACTGTCTGAGAATTAAACTGGCTATTCCTATTGAACAATCGGCTCTTGTTGGCAAGTTTTCCAAATTGCCAGAATGGTTTTAGAAACCGGACCAGAGACAACAACGTTAAAATACAAAACCCTGCCAGATTCTCACACAAGTTTTTAACATCACCCTCCAGAGTTTGGTACAGATGAAAGGGTAATTGGAAGCCTGTGGAAAGTATGAGTAGTGGGGTCACAGATTTTTCTTCGCTTCTCACATATCCCCCCACATTCTAGAAGGGAAGGAAATGGCTTATGCAATGTTATGATAGTATTAAGTGACTATTGTTTCGATGTTCGTGCTAACCACCTAAGGCAGGTCAGGGTGTGGATTCTGGCTTTCCAGTGGAGGGGACCACAAAAGTCATGAGTGCGTTTTGGTTCCTTTCTCCTGTGGTATCCAATATGAATCAAGCAGCAGGCACAAAACACAAAGACTTCCAAAAATCTGAGGCTCTTCTCTTCTAGCCCAATGATGTACTTAACAGGAAAAAGGAAATGAAATTAAATGAAAACAGGTTTCCAAAAACAGTGTAGTTACCAGCCAAATCAAAGTCCAAAAAAATGTTAACAGCCCATGATTATATCCTTGGTAAAGGATGATCCAAAACATAATCCATCAGGAAAAGGACAGTTTAGTCCAAGATATTCCTTGAAAGGGAATCCCAGTAGTATATGAAGTAGCTCCAACCTTCCTCACAGCAGGAAAGAACAGCCCCTCTCTCCTCCCCGATCTGGTACATGCGTCCACCATGCCAAAAACCTATTACAAAGCGGACTCCCTGGCCCAGTAAGGTGAGAAGGGCCCAGCAAAGTAGGCGGCCGTAGCTCTACGTTCCAAATGTGTCCCTACATCCATCTAAGCAAAATGAAAAATTCAGTTACGAAGTTTCGTGCAAGCATGCTTCCAGGATGGTGAGGAACTCCAGAAAACGAATTGACCCTTTGTCTACATGCTTACTCTATTATGGCTAATGCTGTAGGATCACCTGCCCACTTAGGCTCTGGCATTTATTTGTTCACTGGGGCCCTGCCGGTGATTCCCAGTGATTGGCATCTTTGGTTACACCTATCTTTATAGGCCTGTCTCAGATTTTCTGCTTCATATCTACAATTTTTGTGATGTCCACTGTTCCCTCGGGTCTTTTCAATGTTGGGCACAAATTCTCCTCCAAATCTACATAGATCCAGGTTAACTCATGTAGCACCAAAGATTACCAGTAGGAAGTAGTCCCAGCCACTTTCCAGACACCTGTTGAGCACAGGGGAGAATATTGAGAATAAGCTTTTATTTTTTTCAGTTTGTCATATTAAGAAAAGAACGACAGAAATGTCTCTCTCTCTCTCTCTCTCTCTCTCTCTCTCTCTCACACACACACACACACACACACACACACACTGAGTTTATGTTTGAGCTTTGAAGGATTTAGGAATCCCAGCCCTGTTCAATTTATCTACTGAAATCAAATGATAAGAACAAAAAAAATCCATTTTCAACAGTTGTAGTATTGACCCTTGAACAACATGGGCTTGAACTGCATGGGTCCACTTAAATTCAGATTTTTATTATAAAAACAACCTAGTATTGTAAATATATTTTCTCTTCCTTATGATTTTCTTAACATTTTCTTTTCCCTAACTTACCTTATTATAAGGATATAGCATAATACATAGAAGATACAAAATATGTGTTCATTGACTGTTTAGGTTATTGGGAAGGATTCTGGTTAACGGTAAGCTATTGGTAGTTAAGACTTTGAGGAGTCAAAGTTATACATGGATTTTTGACTATTTGAGGGTCAGTGCCCCTAACCCCTGCATTGTTCAAGGATCAACTATACCACTTTATTTAAGATTCTCATTAATAGGGGCGCCTGGGTGGCTCAGTCGGTTAAGCGTCCGACTTCAGCTCAGGTCATGATCTCACTGTCCATAAATTCGCGCCCCGTGTCAGGCTCTGTGCTGACAGCTAAGAGCCTGGAGCCTGTTTCAATACTGTGTCTCCCTCTCTCTCTCTGCCCCTCCCCTGCTCACGTTCTGTCTCTGAAAAATGAATATACCCTAAACGAAAATTAAAAATGTATATATATAGTTGAGAACTGCCTTTAGATGTCCAGATCTTACATATTTAAAGTTCCTTCCTTTCCTCTTTCCTTCCCCTTCCTCCCTCCTTTCGCATACTTGACCAGCAACTACTGATATTTATGGACCAAAGATTTTAATTGCTCGGTCTTAAAGTATAATACCTCTTATGTTATTGGCCAAGTTTTGACTTGTTCATTCACTCATGCAACTAACATTTATTAAATGCCTATCTGTGCTAGATGCTCAAAATATGAACATAAGTCAAACTTTACACTCGAGAGACTTAGAGATCACTAAGGAAAAATAATGCACGTGCACAAGCATAAAGCAAGGAGAAACAAGAAATACATAAGGGGAGTACAGATACAATGTGGAGGAAAAATTTTAGGTACAGGAAGATCAGGGAAAGCTTCCTGAAAGAAGTCATTTTTTTTTAAAGTTGAAGAATGAGCTCACAATAAAATATATGCACTGTGGGTATATGTATTACCTCGTGATATTTTAATAACTTGTCTCTTTATCTCTCTCAATTATTATACAGCAAGTTCCTTGAGGGCAAGGGGCACTGTTTTGTCCACATTTATGGTTTGTTTTCTAATACCTATGACAGTACCTGGAATGTGCTCAGTAAATGTTTATTGAATGAATAGCTTTATTAATAATTAATTTGGTCATGGGGAGAATTCCAGACAGAGGCCACAGAGAACAGTTGATTATAGACAGATTCCCTTGATTCCATTGTTTGGCACATACAGACTCTTTCAGCTATGAAAAATAAAGCAATATGTTTCTTGTTCCATTTGAGAGTTTATTTTGATTTGAAACAAACTTCCTTGTCTTCTCCCCACGTCCTGCTCCATGAATTTGCTGGGCGTGCCTGTATGTGCTGAGAGACAACAGAGCTCAGGGTAGACATTTCCTTTTCTCACCCAGGTTCCTGAGCCGCTTCCTGGCTGAGTGGGGGCTTCACTCATGGCCCCTGCAGAATGTGGGAATGTTTCACCGTGGCTACTCTGAGGATTAACCAAACTCGGAAAAGTGTTTGGAGAGACTTAGATGAAGGTCCCCATAGACCCACAAGGTATTAATGTGATGGAATGTTTAGAAAATCTTGCAGCTTGGCTCACTTTTTCAAACTTGGGAGGCTCTGTGTTGGAGTCATTGCTATGTTCCCATTTCCAAAAGATCAGAGCCCATTACCATTTACAGCATGGGGAAAGATTTAGGGAAGGGAGAAAGAGGGACAGAGTCTGAAGCCTGGATCACTTCAATATCTGTGTGTGTGTGTGTGTGTGTGTGTGTGTGTGTGTGTGTGTGTGAATGTAAGGGGAGGGTCTTGTGAGAAGGGACTGGGAGAGTATGGTAAATAACTAGATGAAAAGTGTGATCCAAAGACGTTCCAAGTGGAAAGATAGACCAATCCCTTCCGCATTTCACAGAATACTTGGAGGGGACTGACTCTTTCTCGGCTTCTTTACTCTCAGTATTGTTTATATAAGTTAAATGATAGAGAAGATCCCTTTAATTTAAAAAGGTACTTAAGAGTAAATTCATTTGATTCTGTTTGAGTGGTGATTCAAGACAGGGCAAAGCTTATGATGTCCCTCTATTTGAAGTCCCAGTCCCTTTATTTGAAGATCCTCATTTTGCTTCACTTAGAATAAGATAAAGTGCCTAGGGAGGACATTTGCTTGACAACCCTTAGCAAAGGCATAGGAGAGCAGCACCTTTACATTCCATGACGTTTGCAACTTAGTATGTTCACATCTATTACTTGCTTGGATTGTAACACCCTAGGGGAGTCAGGAGACAGACGTTTTCGGCCCCATTTCACAAAGAAACAGATTCGAGTTAAATACATTTATTTCCATAGAACTGCTAATTAATAATAGAGCCACTTCCTAAATATCTCTTCATTTAATTCTTACACTGGCCCTCAAGGCGCTTGGGTTAGTTAAGCATCTGACCCTTGATCTTGGCTCAGGTCACAATCTCAAGGTTCCTGAGATCCAGCCCCACATCAGGCCCTGTGCTTGAGCCTGCTTGGGATTCATTCCCTCTCTCTCTCCCTCCCTCTCTCTCTCTCTCTCTCTCTCTCTGTCCCCCTGCCCCTCTACCACTTGTGCTCGCTCTCTCTCTCTCAACATGAATAAACTTAAAAAAAAATTCTTACACCAGCCCTACAAGAGAAGTGCTATCATGCCTTATTAGAGATCAGGATCTCTTCAAGTCAGAAATTAGGTGTGTTCCAAAACATCACGGAATTTGTAAAATGGTGAGTACACAGGGTTACTATGACCATTAGAACGTCGCTCCTTTCCTTAATCACACCCCTTTATTTAGTTGACAGTCTGTGCGTTGAGTGCCTGCTATGGGGCAAGCACCCTTCTAGGTGCTCTAGATTTATCGGCATCTTGTGATGGTTCCAGGTTCAAAGTGGAGATAAGCGAATGACCGCTATTCTGTGTGTCTGTGTGCTCATATGCCTACTGAGGCTCTCTTGGAAACAGCTTGAACCATTTGAAGCGAATTTACCAGAACTTAATTCACAAGTGGAAACAGCTTCTATGTTTTCAGGACCTCAAGCACTGCTCAAGTAGCTGCAGTGACCACTGCCAAGGCTTTCCTGCACGGTTTAGTCAGAATCCACTGTATCTTGAAAGAACCACACCCAGGGCTTTAAAGGCTAAATGCAGCTTCTCAACCTACAACCTTAGTCTTAGACCCCACTGTCAGAGAGAGGACCGATCAGTGGCAAGGCTAAGTGTATTCATATTAAATAATGTCTATTTATGTTTTGTTGACGGGCCAAAGAATCCGGGGACCCTGATCGAAGTTTGAAAACAAAATGGTTAAGAGTAAGTTGTTTCATAGAGAAGTGATTGGTTATAAAGTTTTGTGCAAGTTAGTCATTGACTATCTCTCAGGGAACTTGCAGAGTGTGGTGCTACCATTCAAATATTTTCTTTCTTCCTCTCAGCCCTGACTTTTAAAACGTAAATCGATTTGCTCCATGAAATGCCCTGTAAAGTGGCCAGATGTTGTAAGAGAATCTTGATAGTATGGGAATTCAGCAAGAGACTTCGGCAGCATAAAATGATTCTCAAATGTCCCCAGCTCTCAACTTAGCAAAAACAAAGGCTCCCACTTTAAGTGGGATTATAAAGAATCTCCCGGATTTCACTGGTAAATGTCTAAAGAAAAGAAAAATTGACCCACTACCCAGATCACTATACACACCAAACAGGATTTTGTAAACACAGAGGAAATAATCCTGGACTAGTAGCCAGGAGACCTTGGTTAATTCTGGACTCTGCCGTTGTATAGCTGTGTGCCCCTGAACAAATCATGTTCCCCGAGTTTCACGTTCTCAGTTATTAAAATAAATGTGGAACGTCGGTGTGCTTCCATTGGGAATGAACATGGTGCTGGGGGCAGGGGTGCCTGGCTGGCTCAGCAGGAATGCACAAAGTGCTGTGGGGAATTACAGGAACAAGTAACTCTCTCAGAGGAAGTCAGGGAAGGCTTCAGAGAGGAGGAGACATCTGGTCTAATCTCTGAAAGATGAGTGGAGTTTGCCTGCTGAAAAGCCAGGGACAGGAATGTGAGGACAGGAGAGGAGGGAGTGACTGTGTAGTCATAATCAAGAGCTATTCGCAGACAACCACGAAAGAGGATGGTGTGACAGTGTATTCGGGGTTGAGGGAAAAGTAGTGACGAACTGAGCAAAGGGTACGTCGGAAGGCCGGGAGATCACTTTCATTCAGATTTCAGGGCCCCATGTCCCTCATTCACTTCAGATTCTCTCCAGGAGGTCACAAGCAGCCAAGAGGAAGTTTTATTTGTTTGTTTGATTACTTCTGTTTAGCAGCAGGATGCCATTTTTAATGTAGGAAGAGGCCTCTGTTCGCTGTACATGGGTGAATTCGATGGGAAAGCTAATGATGGTAAGACACCAATGAGGAAGTTACATCAGACAAGACAAAAGGGTATGAATTTACAGCCTGGCACAGATTCTCATGCAGAAGAAATTTTTGAATTTAAAACTTGGCAGAAGGAATTTCTTAGGGAGAATTGGCAGGACTTTGTGACTGGGGGAGAGAAAGGAAGACCAATAAACCAAGGGGACTATGGAGTTTCTAATTTGAGAGGCTATATGGTCATTCCATGTAGATAGGGGTTCTCATACTTGGGCAAGCATCAGACAAGCATCACCTGGAGGGCTTGCTGAAACACAGATTACAGGGCCCCATCCCCTAAGTTTCTATTCAGTAGATCTAAGTGGGGCTCAACAGTCGGCATTTCTTTCTTTCCACTTTAATTTTTTTAATGTTTATTTATTTTTATTTTTTAAAAAGACAGAGAGAGAGAGAGCACAAGTGGAGGAGGGGTCAGAGAGAGAGGGAGACACAGAAACCGAAGCAGGCTCCAGGCTCTGAGATGTTAACACAGAGCCCAACATGGGACTCGAATCCATGAACTGTGAGATTGTGATCAGAGCTGAAGTTGAAATCGGACACTTAACCAACTGAGCTCCAAGAGTCGGCATTTCTAACAAGTTCTTAGGAGACACTGCTTCTGCATTGAAGAACATGCTTTGAGAACCAATGATGCAGCATTTAAGGAGGTGGATGATAGTTTAAAAAGGAAGTTAAGGGGCACCTGGGTGGCTCAGTCAGTTAAGCATCCGACTTGGGCTCAGGTCATGATCTTACAGCTCCTGAGTTAGAGCCCAGCATCGGGCTCTGTGCTGACAGCTCAGAGCCTGGAGCCTGCTTTGGATGATGTGTCTCCCTCTCTCTCTGCCCCTTCCCTGCTCATACTCTGTCTCTCTCACCTTCAAAAATAAACAAACATGAAAAATATTTTTTTAAAAAGGTAGTTAAAATTAACTGATGGGTCAATTTTAAGCATGATCGATGAAGGAACATATAGGACAGGTCATCTATTTCTCAATGAATCATCACCCCATGAGATATAAAGTCCAAGACATCAAGGGTAATCTACCACCAGTGCTTAACATAATGCCTGGAACATATCCACTGCTCAGTAAAGATTTCCTAAATGAATAAAGAATGTTAAATGAATCCAGGTATACATAGCCAGAAGGCAGTTGGAAATGTGGGTCCACGAATGTTGGAGAAGTCTTGTCTCTTCATATGGATTGGACTACAGAGATTGAAGAAGGATGATTATAAATAAGGCAGTCAAGCCCCACATTGGGCTCTGTGCTGACAGCTCAGAGCCTGGAGCCTGCTTCGGATTCTATGTCTCCCTCTCTCTCTGTCCCTCCCCCGGTCGTGCTCTGTCTCTCTCTCTCTCAAAGATAAATAAACGCCAAAAAAAAAAAATGTTAAAGAAGGCAGCTAAAAGCATCAGGACTGACACTTTTCAAATCCTTATGAAGTCTGGCACGATTAGGTATAAGAAATTCCATGAGTTCATCAACTTTACAGGTCCGTGCCACCAGAGGGGTAGAGATACAGTCCGTGTTTGCAGTGTCTCCCAGTTTGAGCAATGTGTTAAAGGAAGAATCTCTGTACTTGGAGGGAAGCGGGACTAGATGGCTCTCAGTTCCCTTCCAACTCTCTAATGTAGGTCATGATCCTATGACGTAAGTAGAGAATAGGGAACAATGGTGGATTCGTGTAAAATGCCAATGAGGAACACAGTAGTTGGACGCGGTAGAGCCAACCAAAATTTGTTTCAGAGCGGGAAAGACAAGCATAATAAAAATATAAGAAAGAGATAAGATACTCTACGGAGACGAAACACATGTGAGTCAGAGGACTGGTGAAGGGCCACGACCCCGCCCTAACTTGCCAGAACGAACGGATGGACCATTTCCCCTCCTAACCAAGACAACACCACACACAACATAACAAGACTATACACGAGGCAGCTGCCCTTCTGTCTCCTTTGCCTCGTTATTCAGACATTGATAGATTATGAGAAATTAAAGCTCTCGTTTATCAGAAAGTCCTAGACAATTCTTGTGCTGAAAAGTCACAATTTCGGTTTCAGAGGCGTCAAGAAAAGACGCGTGTATTCTGGCCCCGGCACTTAGATCTCACAAAGGATTATTTTTTAGGAATCAAGCATATAAATCAGGCACCATTTTGCTGAGAAGTAAATTCTTTTCATCAGTAAAGGAAATTTGTGGCCTGATAGTGACAGAACATGGCCCTCTCAACTTAGAATATGCTTTTACCTCTGCTACTGGTTTCGAAATACTTTAGAAATACACAAAGGATTGAAAAAAAAATGGGAGTTCGGTGCCTGAGGGAGTACCGCTAGTTTAAATAACACATGAAAAGTATTTATGAGCCCTTTTTTATGAGGTGGTCAAAGAAAAGACCATCCAGCATGTAACATAAGACTGGCTGAAGAAGAAAGCATTTCCAAACCACGCTGGAGAGTTAAGCATGAATGGAATTTTATTTTCGTCTCTATTGCTTATTTAAATGCATGGTGTTTGCAGATGGGGCCTAAATTATAATGCAGATCAAGGTGAGGCTTGCCAGGAAGAAAATAGACTAGTCTATTATTCAAAGCATGTGACCAGGTAATGTTGGAACAATCTGAAATCTACAGGTCGAGCAAAAGGAGGTTTCTGGACCGGGTGAGTCGTCGTAATGCGCCCGAGTCCATTTTGAATTCTGTGGGTTGAGCATTTGCTACAGTCAGTGCTTTGGAATTACTCCATGTTCAGCAAATGTGGCTACGACGTCCTTGGCCAACGATGCCAGGGCACAGCACCCGCAGAACCGCAGCAACAGCATGTTATAGTCCTCGGCCCAGTCAGCTCCAAAATGTGCCGTTCTTCATTTGCTCCGCTGTTGCAACTGACCTCTCTGGAGAGTGCATGCCTGTAGCTTCATTTCTCCTGAATGGTAATGGGTCTGAGCTCATCTCCTCACAATCTCCCTTCTGGATCCCCGTGTGACAAAGAGCATGCCCTAGTGTGTGACAGCTGGCAAAGGTTATGGGTTGTGGACGCAGCCGTGGAATGGAACAAAAATAACCGGCCCCTGGAGGCATTAAACAGAGATCCTTGGCCTCATTAATTTTCTGTCTTATAATGAGCATCTGCCTCCCGAGTTGTATCGGTAACAAATTGTAAGGGTAAAGCGTTCCCTCAGGCCACCAGTTGATCGAGTTCCATGGCTGTGTCAGGAGTATTGATGTGTTTAGCCCTTAAACGAATGCTAAAGGCTCCTGGCTATCCACTCATTTATTTCACAAACATTGATTGAGCACCAACTATATTCTAGGCACTGCACTAGGCTGTAACTTATGTGATTTTCCACCAAACTCCTTTTGGATACTACAAACAGACGTGGTATATTAAATATTAAGTTAGCATTTCTGGATTGGAAAAGAAAACCCGGGGACCTGCCTGGCTCAGCAGATAGAACATGTAATTCTGGATCTCAGGGTCGTGAGTTCAAGCCCCAGGTTGGGCATGGGGCCTACTTAAAAACAAGAAAACCCATTTCTCGTTTAAGGATTGGCAATAGAATCCATCGGATCATTAACATAACATTCCTCCTCAAAAAGCCCGTGTTTCAAGCTCAGAAGCATCAAGCATGGGACATAATTTATAAATCTCGCATTTAGTAGAGACATTAAACTTGGAAAAACAAAACCAATCTTGGACAATTTGTCATTCGTATGTCTACCCATACATACACAGGTGATAGGAAATGAAGCTTTCAGGAAATTCAGCAAAATCATTAAAACACTTTTTAGTCCCTTTTATTTTTTTTTTTTTAATTTTTTTTAAATTTTTTTTTCAACGTTTTTATTTATTTTTGGGACAGAGAGAGACAGCGCATGAACGGGGGAGGGGCAGAGAGAGAGGGAGACACAGAATCGGAAACAGGCTCCAGGCTCCGAGCCATCAGCCCAGAGCCCGACGCGGGGCTCCAACTCCCGGACCGCGAGATCGTGACCTGGCTGAAGTCGGACGCTCAACCGACTGCGCCACCCAGGCGCCCCTTTAGTCCCTTTTATAGAATCAAATCGGCTTTGTTAGAAATGTTCCTTTAAACATTCACTCTTTTCATTCCTTGCTCATCCACCTTCCTTACTCCCAAACTTTGGGTTTGTGGTGCATGGACGGTGATAGAACCGATTCATGCAAAGCTGAGGTCCTGATCCTGCCCATTTAGAAGGGAGGACATCAGCCAGTGCACAGTGCAGCTTGGCACACGCATACCACTCCCCCCCGCCCCGCCCAGCCTCCATTCCCCTTTCTTTCCCTCTAACCTTTGTGCCAGATGGAATAGTAGTTTACCAGCAGGAGGGGACTCCAGCCTGTGGCCGCCTCTATGTGAGACCGCTGGATGTGGAACCAAAAGGTGTCTACCGTCTAGCAGCTGTCAAGCCAAGCCCAAGGTAAATGATCACTCCTTCGGCTGGTGGCGGGGGCCCCTCTCCAGGAGGTAAAGGTGAAGTTTAATTGGCTTCTGATAAGAGCTAATCCACGATTCCTCACTTTGCACTCCCGCAAAGTGATTTTTAACGTCTGTCTTGCCGCACCAAATGCAGAGTAAATAAAAACAGGGTGCTGCCTCCCCGTGTTTTCTTGCGGTCTTTGCCGTACCTGGTAGAGGCTGGAGACTCCGTGTTTCGTGCAACTCTGTGTTTGGAGCAACTCGCTCCAGACTTACCAGCACAGGGCCATGTGGTGGAAAGGGCTCTCAATCTGATTATGGGTTTCCAGCCAGATTTGAAAGGCAAGAATTTATGATTCTTCTTCTCAAATAACCTGTCTTACAGCTCAGCAAAGGACGACTGCGGAAGCCCCTCGTCTGATTTTTTTTTCCTCTAAAATAAACAGTGCAATTTCTCAAGTCTACCTGATTAATTGGAGGTCACTCTATTAGACCTTATGTTCAAATTCTTCCTATTTTCTTCCCCAGAGGCAGGTATGCTTTTGGTTTTAAAATGAAAAGATATAACAGCTGAATGCAACACAGCCCAGTTTCTTCAAGACTATCCTGCAATATCTAACGATAACTTACTTTATTTAGATTGTCCCAGCACCTGAAAAGTCATGAGCATGAAATCCTACCAGGGTTTTCCCAAGATGCCCCCTCAGTGCACCCTCATAAGGAGGTGGTAGGAAATTCTTCACAACAGACTCAACTGGGTGATGGTTGTAAATATGAAGACCACATATTACCAATCTGGGCTGAACACTAAATCTAAAAAACACTCCATATTTTGGAGTTCTGTGACCATACAGCAAGCACAATTGTAATACCGTTGACTATTCCCTATGCTGTTCCTTTCATCCCCGTGACTTATTCTCTCCTTGACTGGAAGCCTGTTCCTCCCACACCCATTTTGCACTTCCCTCCTTCTCTGGCAACCATCAGTTTTAAAACAATATTTTTTAAAACAATCTGTTTTTGATAAGCCACGGTTCGGCCACGGCACGGTCACCTGCATGTTGAATGTAAGGACCGTGCTAGGTGCTGGAATATTTTGGCTTCATAGACAGCAAGCTCACTGCAGCATCCAGGGACCTCAGAAAACCACCCCTGACTACTACCAACAAGGGATTAATCAAGATCCTTCTCTACCTTGGGCATCATATCCTCCAGTTTATGAAATGCCGACCATAGTCTGTGGACTTCTCTGTAATAAATTTTAAATGAGATTCATCAAGTCCTTAATGCACTCATTTACTTAACGATCTTGAGCACCAACTTTGGATTAGGTACTGTTCTAGCTTCTAGAGCCATTCCTCTTACGGAAGCTGCATTCCACATTCTTACATTCATAAGCATTTTATCGAGATCATTTTCCACAGACCGAACAGGGGTTGGCATGTCTGAAAAGGCTTTGGGTTGTCTGGAGCCAGCAACTGCCATGTTATACTCAGTCCATTAGTGATGCCTGTCGACATATGTGGGATAGGGAGCAATCGTGTAGGAAGGCTTCCCTTGGTTTCACAGACACATGGAGATATAGTTCCACTGACCAGGGCTTGGTTATATTGGAAATCGGATACCTGAAGATTGAGTCAAGTAACGCAGAACACTGGAGGGTGTCCTCATGAACAAGGCACAAGACTGCATATGGCCTCTCTCCACATGGCCTCTAGCTACTCCCATCTACGCGTGGCCCCAAACGTACGCATCTGCCCCAGCTATGGAGTGGAGACAAAGGCAGAAGGGCATTTACCATGATAGTTAACATTTATAAATGTCTCTTAAACAATGGAGAGCTTGGAGCTAATGGGAAGTGATTTTAGTTCAGTTTCACCTATCATTCTGGGGAAAATGAAGAGTAATATGAGAAACCCTGATTTATGAAGAGCCACTGGAGTCACAATGGCCTGAGTTCTAATTCTAACTACACGGCTTGCCACCTATCTTGAGCGAGCTCCTCAGTCTGAGTCTTAGTTCTCCCATCTGAGACAGGAAGGTTATGCTGCCTATGAGCTCCTGTTCTTCTGACGGTTAAGTAAGATAAAGTGTCTATCAGGGTTCCCAGTACCAAACAGTGTTAGAAATCTGCTTCTTGCTCACTTCCTACAGCAAAACCTTCTGCCTTCATTTATGACCGCAAAGAAACACAGGAGATCCGGATCAGAGTTCTGTAGTCTCTGGCAATATGAAAGTCTCTATGTAATCTTTCAACCCATTTGCTTATTCAACTATCTGTAGGTCACATTCCATGTGAAAGGCACTGTCTCAAGAAGGGCAACTGTCATCAGGCTCTTTATTATTACACCAGGCTTTAATCTCCCATCTGTAGTTTTTAGGTAAAGCCTACAGTTGATTGCCTACCAAGAACATTCGAAGAAGAAAATCTTTTTGCACTTCCTAAGTATGTCCAATTTTTTTCAAAGGCAGGATTCCAATCTCACAGTCAGAAAATGTGGTGTTTAGGGTGGCAGTTATAATACTGTGACTATATTTCTCAAACCATAAAATGACATGTGGTCGGACAAGCATAAAGTGTACTTTTGGAGACAGTGGGATAGAATATTTGAAATCAGAACTGGAAAATTTGGGACATATGAAGGCTATAAATAGTGGGCAGAGACTGGGCTGGTTCCAACAGAGACTTGATTCCTACTAAGAACCACATAATTAGCCAGCCCCCATTTGTTATACATATAAATACCGGTACATAAGAAAGGCAATTTAAACCAGAAGGTAAACACGCCAAGCCTGTGCCAGAGGGCTGCCTGGCACACGCATCCTCTGTTCCCAGAGCTCCATACGGGATAAGGCCGCCCTGGAGAAACTGACAACATAGCTGGGAAAGAAAACCTTAAAACCCGAACGTTCTCAGAGCAGGGTGTTCACGGACATGAAATGGTCATCCTCTGTCGTCCTACGGGAGGAAGGTAGAATGATTTTATAGAGGAAGTTTTAACAGCCCCATGTCTTTTCCCAGTGGGAGAATCCACTTTGGGTTAAGACCCATTAGGAAGTTACTCCTGCGTAGACTGACAAAACACAGCTGGGGTCAGAGTAAGACAGAGTAAGACAGAGTAAGAAGACAGAGTAAGACAGTAAGACAGAGTAAGACAGAGTAAGACAGAAGTAAGACCTGCAGAGTAAAAGCAGGCAGCATGCACTTCACAGAGCGTATCTGAGGGAAGTTAGGCTTTTTTTATTATTATTATTATTATTACTTTCACACTGTATTTTAGAAATAAGGTACAGCACCTCTCTGCAAAACATAAGGACCTCGACACGAGACTTTGACCACTCCAACAGAATGGCCATGGGTAAGATGTGTGCGGAATCAATTCATCAGCACAATGACAGAAGTGGTCTATTTGAAGAGCATGACTCATGGCCGACACATCCCAGACACACTGCTAAGGGCCTTGCAAATATCCTCTCTCAATCTCCACAGCCCCTGTCATCATCTCACTTTTTACAGGTGAGGACATTGGGGCTGAGAGACATGCAGAGAACCCCATGCAAGTTCACGAAACTTCTAAAAAACTGTCCCGTCCGAAACTGAATCCATGTCTTCCAGTTCTGATTCTGTGATTCCCGGCATAACATCACGGCAAGAGGAAACGTACTTCAGGAAGGACCAGAGCAGAGACTCTTCTCCCGCCCTTCTGATTCCTTACAGCAAAAGCATCAGAATCACAAAGGAACGCTTTGAAAATTCTGATCCAGAGGGCCTGGATCCCTGTATTTTGAAGCAACCCTCCTAGCCTGCCCTGACGATTCTCATACATACTTCCTGTGAAGAACTTCTTGACAAACTCGGCTGTATCTGGCTGAGCTGCTACGTATTTCTCAGTGAGGAGGCATCCGAAATCAACATTTAATATTACCAGTAAGCATTTGTTGTCTACCCAATATAAAGCCACCTTGGATGAACATGCAGTAGTGGCCACATAGGCCCACATCCAGGGTGGTGGCCCAGGCGTTTTCAAAGCACCTCTCGAGATTCTGTATTCACTCATGTCCACTCTGGGTGACACGTTACTGAGTACTGCAGTAAGCCAAAGTCAGATGAAGCCAAATTCCAGGTTAAAGAGCACTCCTCATGGAATGCTCTGAGGATGGCCACGTTCTGAGAAATGGTGGGGAGAGGCAGCGAGCGGCAAGAGGCGCAGGTGTAGCGACGCAAGCACGTCTCAAGCGGCTTTGGGTAAATGGAACGTGTGAATTTTCAAATATGGAACACAGACTTGGATTAAAAGGGGAAAATTCCGAAAAGATTAATCCTTACAAAGTGCTCACAATAGGAAGGCAGAAAGGATGAAGGAAATAGGTCCATTTCCAGCATCTTCGTTTGAAAGTTTTTGGTGCTGTCACCATGGAGATGTGTGTGAAAAAGAAATGGGACCAAAATACCCAAGTTCATATTTCTGTATAACCACGTCTCAGAGGTTATACATTGCTTACTCTCTTGAATGTGCAATAGAACAATGGAATTAAACTGGGCTCTTCGCTTGATAGAAAAGAACACGATGCCAAGGGCAACTTGTATGCCTAACTGGTCTCTGCTACTCAGTGACTTAGGCAAAAGACGTTAACTCCAATGCCTTGATTTCTCAATCTGAAAATTTGGGGAGAGAGGAAGAAGGGGAATATTGGTAGATGAGAGACACCACATTTGTACTATACTTATGCTCTAATTGCTAACTACCCACAGTTATGTACATTCTGTTTTATGTGCTTTATAAGAGTCAGATGTGGAATCCCCTGTGGTGGTGGTTGTTTTAACTCTCTAGAAACTTGAAGGGAAGTTAGAACTAAAATGAAATGAAAGAAATAGACCTTAAGAATTAAATGTTTTGAATATTTTCCTTCCTAATTTGCTTTGCAGAAAAATGGAATACAGAAGATCATCAATGGAGTGCTTTCAAGTGAATCACAATCACACGCATGTGCAAAACCATCGGTGAAGTCTATATGTGCAATTAAATGCCTAATTATGCTTAAAGAGCCCCTGCCTTCTTTACTCCCTGACTATACCCTCAGGAAAACACACAGTGGCCTTCTGTCTTGAGTACGGGTTCTTTAAAGTGTTTAAATGCCATGAAAGTACAACTGTGTGCCCAATTAGGGGTGCAATTGCTGGGTCAAAGCATGAAACTCAGCCTATCCTCTGCCACGCTGGGTTAACTCTCCAGATTCTGGCTACTAACCCAAAGGGCAATATTAATCAGCTTCCTCTGTCATCCAGGGGCTCGATGAGAAGTATTGGATGCGTTATTCATTGCCAGTTTTAGAGACAGTACAAGGGCGGGGGGTGGGGGGTGGAATGTCTGACTTCGGTGTTTCCTTCACGGGTTTTTATTTACTTCCTCAACTAAATGATTGAAAATTATCCTCAGACACTGCTCTGCTGCATAGAGTCAGGTATTGTGGCAAATGAGGACAAAAGGATAGGAACTTCTCCTTCATTCCATCTACTAATCCTGATCATGCTCTTTTTCAGCCCATTGAAGACAGTGGATTACCAAGATAGACTCATTTCTAAGGACCTCTAGCACATGTCCTGAGAAGTTTGTAGTAAGGATTTTAAAAATAGTGTATTTTCTCATTTGGAAGTCACAGATAAATCTTTTTCATCCAAAGGTCTTCCATCGGTTGGTCATCCACCTCCCTAGTTCCAACTGTTTCCCACAGACTTTTTAAGTAATTGCCAAATCAGGTCATGGTCAGTAGGGGGATGGGCTAGATGGAAAAGTCCAAAGCCAATGGTTAGGTAGCCACACTTTGTAGGGCAGCTAAGAAGAGCGGGTCTCACTGGTGGAGCAGACATGGGTGGAGGGGCATGGGGAACAAGCAGGGAGAGAAGAACTGGTGTCAGGTAACATGTAACCGGCACAGGAGAGATCTTTCAGAAGCCAAACCTCAAGCTCTAGGGAGACCATTGCAATAAAGGATTTGAGTCCCAGAGAAGAGGTAAATATAAGGCATCAAAGAATGACCCAAAGCAAAAGAAAGAAGCCAGAGAACTCCAATGCAGGATCAGAGTGTGAGGACAGGGTTTGGTCGTGAGAAACAAGGTAAGAGGCCAGACATTGAAACTTTTCACTTGAAAACCTTTCACTAAACACTTGCCATGTATCATATGGTAATTGTAGTGGTCAGTGTTGATAATACAACGGTAAACTGGTTTATAAAAGTAATGGTCAGGGGCGCCTGGGTGGCTCAGTCGGTTGAGCGTCGGACTTCGACTCAGGTCACGACCTCACGGTTTGTGAATTCGAGCCCCGCGTCGGGCTCTGTGCTGACAGCTCAGAGCCTGGAAACAGAGCCTGAAGCCCGCTTCATATTCGGTGTCTCCCTCTCTCTCTCCCCCTCCTCCACTTTCAGTCTGTCTATCTCAAAAATAAATAAAAACATTAAAAGTAATGGTCAGGAGGAGACCTGATAAGAGGTTTCGAATACTGAACCCACAGCAATGGACTCAGGTAATTCTTTAGCTCTCTTTACATCTTCCAAAGTCTGGGATAATATGGAAGTGATTTCTACTAGAGGCATCCAAGAGCCATTGGATCAGGGCTCGAGTAGGACCCTGACTTTCTGGTATATGTTTACTCTTACCTCTTATTTGTCTAGGCTACTGCTTGTTTACATTCCCAGTCTTGTTTAAAGGAAGGAAGGAAGGAAGGAAGGAAGGAAGGAAGGAAGGAAAGAAGGAAGGAAGACAAAGTAAAAGGAAAGAAAAAAAGGGAGAAAAAAACCTGTCTTAACATGACTTACCTCCTTCCTAGTTGGTTTAGGAGCAAAAATTCTAGCTCATCATGAAACAGAACCTAACCTCTCACTGGCAAAGTTGCCCCCCACTGTATGGTGGGCACACAGAGCTCTCTGGGCCCGTCCCACCAACCTCCTCCTTGCTCTTGCCTGAAGAGCTCTGTGTGACTGGTCATAATCAAAACAGTTGAAGGGCTGGGAGGCCAGTCCCAGTCTCAAAAAGAAATGCAGTGGCTGTGCATCAACATAAACAACAAATGTGCATGTATAAGGTAAATCTAAATTATTTAGAATTTATTCTTCTCATCGAAATAACCAACCTTGATGGATAGTAATAATTATATGGCAGGGGTCAAAGATGTCATCTTCCCTCTGATACTTGGAATTGTGCATGACAAATAACACATCTGGATTTCTATTGATACATAGAATGGGAAGGGACAGGCTAGATTGTAGCTTGGCTGTATGGAAATCAGTGCAGTGCTAGGTAAACCTTTTTTTGCAGAGATCCACTTGGTCATAGTTACTGCTTATTAGTGGATCTAACATATTCATATGATTTTCCCGAACTGTAACCAATGAGTCACGACAATTTCGTGGTTTCATTGAATTGGAGACAACACAGAGCTGGGAGAACCCCATACAGCTGAAGCTTTATTAGCCTAATGGGAAATCTGTCCCATGATAGATACAAGGCAAGATGCTAAAGTGGAGGCATTCAATGCCTGGGAAATCAGAATCATCTAGAACTAGATTCTGCCATGAAACTTTACTTTTGTAAACATCCAATGGGTTCAAGAGGACTGAGAAAACTGGGGGGGGGGGGGGTGCCCTGACACGCCATTACACAGGGGCTTCCTGGCTTTATTTGTGATCACTAACAAGCAGTCAACAGCACTTCCCTTGCCCCCAACATGTGAAGGGTCTCACATCAGGCACTTTCCTTCAGATTCTCATTCTTTCTCCCTTGTATGACTCAGAGGCTTTCCACCGATCTCCCTACTTATAGCATATCCACTTTGTCACAGACACATGTGTTAGAGTAATATTCTAAAAGCCAGACTCTGTTCATGCTACCCACTTGTCTGCACCCTCAAGGACTCATCTTTACCTAGTATAACAACTGTCACTGCCATTTGCTGACCGCTGGTTTCAGTGCTTTGCCTTGATTACTGTCATTCTCACAATAATAATATAAGGCAGGGGGTAGCCCCTTCAACCATTCGATAGGCACACATGAACAAATCCTCGCTGAAGCAATCAGTGAGACACGTGTCATGGAATGGGACAAGCTCAGAGGTCAGATGGACCAAGGTTCAATTCTTCACTTCACTTGCTACTTAAACCCTAGAACCTCTGTCTCTCTGCACCATAGGCTTGATTTCAGAATTCACTTATGTAACAAGTACAAAAGTGCTCAACATAGCCTACCAAGGAGCAAATTTTCAAATGCCTATTATTATTATTAAGATGATTTCTATTCAGGCATTACCTCGTCTTTTGATCATAAGCTCCTTGAGGAAGGGGTCTCACTGACAGATGTTGGCACAGGTGCTTCTATTCTTTCCACGTTTTTTGATGAGGAAACTCTAAGGCACAAAAAAATTAAGTAATTTCTAAGGTCTCACAGGAGATGGCAAAACAGATTCAAATCAGAGCCCATGCATCCTATATATCATGACAAAATGGCAACAGTCTGGATACTGTGCTGTCCACCACATCCACCCCCCACCCCCCCGCCAGAGTAAGGACATCAATCTAGGCAGACCTCAGGGAAAGTTCCTATACCTGATCTACCAGTTACTAGACTATCAGCTGCCTCCTGTAGAGCACCCAATGCTGTTAGAACCTGTGTTTGTACAGAGGGGTGAAAGGAAAGTATGGACAGTAGAGATTAATGTCCATCTTTAAAAGCCCATAATTCTAGGTTTGCAAAGGTAGTTCCAAGTGCATGAAGAGGTCTGTTGGTAAAATGACCCACATGGATGCAACTTAAGAGGATAGGTAAAGACCCACGAAGCCCCTGGAGGGCAAGCTTTCTGATGAGGTCATCGTGCGTGAGGAAGTAGATATAAACTAAGGTAAAAGAATAAGGAGGAGTAGCCTCGCTCCTAGGTTAGTTCCTTCAGGAAGACAGATGCAAGAAATTTGATGAAAATATTTTTTAAATCCCACCTCACTTTAGTCATTAGCTGCCCATAGTTTGGGCAACGGGGACCATTTGATGTGGAGGAGTTAATATGGAAATTGCTGCCCGAGCTAGATAAACATACTGAGAGCCCTTCCTGATGGAAACCCTGAGAAATAAAATAGACCCACATAAATGAAGCCTAGAAAGGCTGTGACCATTCATCAGCATTGCTCTCACATAAACCACCCCATTCCTGAAGGCCGGGGGCCACGATCCTCTTAGACATGAAACCAATCAATTTCAGAAAAAGGATTTTTGTAAACCCTTCTTGAGGATGTGACATCCTGGCCTATGACAAACTCCTGCTCTGCTTCACTAAATAGGGGAAAGAAAGGTGAGCACTGTCCTGCAGGGTGATCTGTGCAGCGCCACGGTTTTGAGTACGCGGCTGGCGTCGAAGCATGCAGAAGAAAGGCATGGGACTGACAGTGTCACTCACTAATTTAGATCAATTCCTGGACAAGCTTTTTTTCTTTATTTAAAATTTTTTAATGTTTATTTCATTTTTGAGAGAGAGAGAGAGAGCAGAGGAGGGGCAGAGAGAGGGAGACACAGAATTTGAAGCAGGCTCCAGGCTCTGAGCTGTTAGCATAGAGCCCAACGTGGGGCTCTATGAAGCCATGAACCGTGAGATCATGACCTGAGCTAAATAAGATGCCTAACGGACTGAGCCACCCAGGAGCCCCTGGACAAGCTTTCTTTCAACAGGTTGACTCTAGAACATGCATCCTTAATAGGGAGGGTAAAGGAAGCAAAAATTGGTTCTTGAGAGATGAAAAAAAAAAAACTTACTTTTTGTATAAACCATAGATATATAGGAGGCACCTAAACATATATATAGTATGTTTGTGGTACTAAAATTCCGTGGCGAGGGGAACCACCAGGGAAAAAATAAACCTCTCTGTGGGAGAGGGACAGGAATGAGCCCACTTTTGGAACACTGGGAGAGAGATGCATAAGAAAATCAGAAAAGATTGTTGGTGAGAGCAGTTGGTAGACAGAAGAGACAATATTCTCCGATCTTCAGCTTTGGCCCAAACCCACCTATGGTCTCTAAGGACATGACTGGAGCCTCAATCCAGGTTATTCTTTAGCATAGTGTGGTCAAGGCAGCCATCATCGATTAAGATAATAAAGGAATGTCACTTGTACAGATGAGGACAAACCCAAAATTCAGCTGTTTCTTGCAACTTAGGAAAAAGATGATGAGGCCTTAGGAGAAAATAAACATAAGGACACCTTGACCTTGGACTTCTAGCCTCTAGAACTGTGGAAAAAATTAATTCCATAGTTTAAGCCACGAAGTCTATGGTATTTTGTTATGGCAGCCCTAACAGACTAAGACACCTGCTGTAGCATACATGGTAGGCATTAATTCATTCCCAGTGCTCGTTCATATCTGGTCTTCCCTTCCTGGGCACAAGAGGACAACTTCCTCAGATCTAAACAATTAGTTGTAAGCAGAAGTGACATTATTGTATTTCTGAGCCAAAGCATTAAATTGCTGGGTCAAAACCCATGTAGCTCTCTTCCATGCCGTGGTGATCAGAGAATATATGGAGACACAGGTACCAGGAGACTGAAGTAGCCCAGAATTCTAAACCAGTATCTCCCTGGAGAACTGGCCTGGATCTGCAAAGGATATTGTGTGAAAGAGAAATACAGCTTTGTTCTGTTACACCATTGAGATTTCTAATGTTATTCTTTACACAGCAGGACTTAGCCTATCCCTGCTGATGTCCCCACCCTACATAAATTTGAGAGAAGGCCTCCTGGTGGTCCTGGGGTGTCTCCTTGTGGGCCATCTATGAAGTAAGAAGTCTCTCCTCTAAAAAAAAGTCCTGAGAAAATGAAAAACTGACAATACGATGAAGAGTTCAAACAAAGTGGCTGATCTCTGTGGTGCCTTTACAAACCAGAGATGAAGGGAAAGAATCCGTCAATGTTTCTCTGTGCTTTCCAAGATAATGTTGAGGATACGAGCAGTCAGTGGAAAAAAGTGCATGTTTTGGCATAAGGTGGGACAAGTCAATGGGTTCTATTGTGACATTTAGGAAATGTCCTTCAAGACCTTCTCTGGTTCCATTCTCACCAGGAAGGCCCTTTGATTCTGAGAGTTTGATTTCCTGGATAGTCAACAAGAATATCTGTTCCCATCAAAATATATACCACTGTGGAAAACTATAAATAGATGTCCCTGCGCATGTCAGTTAAGCGTGTATTTGGCTAGTAGGATTCTGACAAATACCTCAAGACTTCAGTACCCTCAAGTGCACAGATCACTGAAGTTCCAAACTTCATGAAGAAATCTACCCGGAGGAAGCCACCAGTGTTATCCATTTTTATTATGCAGATAGAGGAAAGAGAGTCCCTTAACTTGTTGATAGAATTCATTTAACTTATCCTCTTTTCACTGATCATTTTTACTCATTTCCCACTCCCTTTAATACTCACTGGTCCTCTTATCCAGACTGTGATTAACTTTACCAGAATAACATCAAGCTTCCTATGCCACCCTGAGTTCATCCCTCATCCAGTCAGTGGGCAATTGATCTTTTGCTCTCAACCCCTGATTTCTGTCTCCTGTGGAAACCCAGCAAAGCTGTATCCAAGTTGAGTCCTGTCAAAAGGCACTTGGGGCCAAGACATCAAGGGAATCACCCAACTTCCAAGCAGCACTCCACTTGCCAGGACATGTGACTTTCATGTGCTCTCATTAGCTACCAGACAGTTCTTAGAAAAAGAACTCTGGTCTGCCCAGAGCGGGCCCTTTTCTTTCATTCACACCAAGGTCCTTATGAGTTGGCAATAGCTCTGACCCACTTCACACACCCCTTTTTCAACTCTTGAGTAGCTATAGCAGGCAGTCCCTTTAACAGGGTTGTCCTATCGCCACTGGTTAAGGCATCGTTTCTATGAGTGGGTTTTCCCTGGCATCTGATGGACAGACATCATACCCCCATCATTACTTAATGCTGTGGTTCTCAACAGTACCATTCAAAGGGGCAATCTGGAAATTTGTGGTGGCGGCTTTTGGGGCTCTTACAATAATTAGACGCACTAGCAGCTCTAGTGACTAAGGGCAATGGATGCTAGCCATCACACAACGTCTGGGGCAGTCCTATATGACAGAGAATTGTCCCTCATCCCGCAGGATTTCCATTGTCCCACCTAATTTCATGGAGATGGAAAACTTTCATACATTCATACAGATATTAACTAAATGCCTGCCACATGCTAACCACTCTTTCAGGGTTCTGGGTGAATGAACTTCTCTGCTCTCTGGCTCTTATAAAGACCAATTTTCTGAGCCTGGAACCTAATTCAATTTTACACATAAACAGAAAGTACTTTTGTACTGTCTAAAGATAAAGTGTGTTTCCTGAAATGCAACCACCATGCAAATCAAGGGAAAACTATAATTAATTTTGTTCTGAGTCCACTTGAATAATTTACTGCATCAGAAAACCACATCACTAATTGTGTGACTCCTTACGATATCTAAGCCACCAGTACAACTTGTCTATCCAGTTCGCATTTGTAGCCATGCCATTGACAGGGACTCTGATTAGGCAAACATTTGAGTCCTTCATTACATTTTCTCACATACCCATGCCCAAACTTTTACATTCAGAAATAGGTGGGTTTTTTGTTGTAAATCGCTTTACTTCATTTTAGCCACATTCTACTTAGGGTATTACATTGTTGTTGTTGTTGCTGTTGTTGTTTAATGTGTGTGTATGGTTGGTTGTGTTATCAATGATTCTCATTCCAAGATGGCAAATGTAATGCAGGAAAAAAGAAAAAGGTGTCTTTCTGGGGTGCCTGGGTGGCTCAGTTGGTTAAGCGTCCAACTTCAGCTCAGGTCATGATCTCACGGCTCATGAGTTCGAGCTCCACATTGGGCTCTGTGCGGATAGCTCAGAGCCTGGAGTCTATTTCAGATTTTGTGTCTTCCTCTCTCTCTGTCACTCCCCCACTCATGGTATGTCTGTCTGTCTGTCTCTCTCAAAAATAAACATTAAAAAAAATTTTTAAGTGCCTTTCTTATAAAGAGGGGACACTGCATCTGATAAAGACTTGATTCTTAACCATTTAAGTACTTAGCCTCCCAACCTTCAGTGAAAACACTCTTCCTTGACAATTTTACAAAGAAAATCTCAAATTCCCCCTTTTTAAAACACAGTCCCCATAAGTCTAACAAATTTGAGGAATACTTCCTCAAGGAACCATGTCCAGTGAAAAGTCTTACCACATGAGGTAGAACAGCATGTGTGGTTATTTACAGTGAAGTTAATGAAAACCAGTTGAATTCCACACACATTAGTAACTAATTTCAAGCTAAGTAAGATTCTGAAAATCCCATATTCTCTACTTCGATGCAATAAATTACTCAAAAAAATGAATCAAATAGTCATTGACCAGTCATTGGGTAAAGTGAAAAGCACAAGCTAACTCTAAGCTCTTTGGGAAGATGTCTGTATTTAATACAAACACATAATCAATAGTACATTTCTCAACAAAGAGTAAATGTCAAGCGTGACATGAAGCAAGATCTAAGTCAGGGGTTAGGGAGGATAACACCAATGGAAGGGAAGGCATCCAGGAATTCTGAGAGCAAGATCCAAGGCAGTACTAGCTATCTGGCTGGGGATGAGCTTCCTAGCCCATTTATCCATCACAGTTCAACTGGAAATGAATCAGTAGATGTACATTAAGAGATTTATTGCAAGGAATTGACTGAAACCATTATGGGGGCTGGCTAAGCAAGTCTGAAATCCACAGGGCAAGAAATCAGGAAGGCAAGCTGGAAGTCTTGAACATGGGCTATCACTCTGGCCACAGGCAGACTTTCTCCTTTGAAGAGGCCTCAGCTGTGCTCTTAGAGCCTTTTGACTGATTGAATCAGGCCCACCCAGACTAACTAGAACAATCTCCCTTAATAAAACCAACTTATTATGGACTTTAATCATGTCCACAAAACACCTTCAGAGCAATGCCCAGATCAGTGTTTGATTGAATAATAAAGCACTAACCTTGCCAAGCTGACATATCAAAAGACCATCATAGACTCCCTTTTCAACTTGGCACCTTCCCCATCTCCTACAACCATACTTAATCTCCAAATAAAAAGAACAACAAAGTCATACTTCGGCCTACCATGGTGTAACTATACTTCCTACAACTGAAAACACATTAGCCCTTTCTCCAGAAAACAACGTAAAGTTCTTGGCTAAAGTTCACCATTTTTCCAATGACATCCTATTACTTAAACACTGTGTTCCAAAGTTCACTATTAGTAAATTTGATAAGTAGATGAGAAAGAAAAAACAAAAATATTTGTTTAATATGTACACAAACATATTAACAACCAAATAAGAAAGAAATATTTATAACTATTACCAGCTATAGTATTCTCAACTCCGAAATGCGAATGGCAGAGACAATCCTCACAGGTTGCTAAAGGAATTAATGTGATGTGATAGGTTACAAGCACTATATTCTAAATATCACCATCATTGGGGTGCCTGGATGGCTCCGTCAGTTAAGCGTAGGATTCTTGATTTCGGCTCCGGTCATGATCTCATGGTTCATGAGATTTATCCCTGCATCAGGCTGCATGATGACAGCTCAGGGGCCTACTTCGGGTTCTCTCTCTCCCTCTCTCTCTGCCCCTCCCCAACTCACACACACATGCGCACACACAGGTACACTCTCTTTCTCTCAAAATAAAGTAATAAACATTTGAATATCACCACTACCATCAGTGTTAGTATGATTACTGGACAGGCATTTATAATGGTTTTAAGGTGAAGACTGTAACTCAGAAGAGGGCAACAGGAAGCCTGTAATGTAAGAGTTAAAGGGAAGTAAGAAACAGCCATTTCTGGGAGGAAAAAAAAACAGAAATAAAAGCATGGTCAAACACCAGGTTCTTGGATGGAAAGACTAAATAGTTCCCTAAATTATTTTCACAGTGTGTGCAATAGAGAGGCAGCCTCCCTCTTCAGGAGGAAAAGTGTCTTTGGAGAAGCAAAATATCTACATAACCTCTGTAGTTGTCAATAATAAAGCCTCTTTCTTCTTCCTCTCCACATACCCCCCTCCACAGGCCCACGTAGAAAGAAATCTGCGTTAAAATAATGGAAGGACAGAGGGTGTCAATGATTTCCTATCGTGAAGACTTTAACAATCTGGAGGACTGGAGATCACAAAAGAGTCACCCAGAGACACAGATAGCTTGGAGACAGAGCCCAAGAGGAGACGGAGGGAGACTAAGAGACAAGGAAAGACCCAAAGCATCCTGGGGCAGCACAGCTTTGCGCAGTAGGACCGTCAGCGGGTTCTTGGAGACAGGAAGGGCGGAGGGGGCTTGTAAGTGCACGAGCCAGACCCTCATCAGAGTACTCCCCGAGAATGGGTTTATTTTATCCTTTGTAAACTATAACCGAATAAAGTTGATTTTAAAAAATTGTATGTCTATCATGATCTAAACTTTTATAAGACACATTATGTTCAACAAATCTGGAAGGAAAGATCAAAATATTAGTGGTGGTTATCCCTCAGTAGTAGGAAGGTAAGGGATGCTTATTTGAAACAGTCTTCGATTTCCCACTCCCTGCAGTAAGTATGATTTTTTTCATAACCAGAAAACCTAACATCTTCCTGGTCAAGGGCCATTTTGCACTGAGCCCATGCTCAGCTCCAAATAGTTCTGGCCACTTGAAACCTCACAATTACACACTGGTATCCATTCATGTGGAATTCTCCGTCCGTTGTTTTGATGCTAGGGTGGTTCCAGTTCTTTGTTTTTTGTTTTCTTCAGAACCGCTGCTTGCCTTTGAATGTTAAAAGCAAATAAAGTGAATGAGTAAGTATCAACAACAGCATGTGCTTGTCTTGAGGTGGAAAGGGCAACAAATGGAAAGACTCAAGAGTCAGATTTCCAGACAGCTCTGCTAAAGAATTCACTGTGTGGCCTTTGGTGAGACACTTGCCCTCCCAGCTACAGCTTCTTCAGCTATAAAACAAGGGCCATGATCTCGAGATCATCTCTAAGGGCCCATCTAGGATTGACATGCCGCCATTTAATGGGCCCCTTCGGGGAAGACCAGAAAGCAAAGCCGAGATGCGTTGCTGAGTCATCTTATCACAGCATTGTGATAGAAATCACACCTCGGGCATCCCCCTTTTCTCTGTTATTTCTCTATTTCATCTTACACTCTCAGCCTTCTTTCTCTTGCCAATCATGTAGCTGTAAAACTGATTTTTCACTCCCAACACTTCAGCTATCCTGGCTGTTACTCAGATAGCTCAGTCCTTATTGGTATCTGATTCTGCTCTGGCAGTCGCTGTGGGTCTAAATAGTTCCTCCTCTCGACTCCAGCTCATTCCAGCAAAACTTCACACCCTCTCCTTTGTTGAAAGCTTAGCCGGCCCCTCCCCACTGTCCTCCTTCTGCTATTAACCCAGGCATGTGGGGTGGCATCCATGCTGGTCCCATTTCAGCTCTCACAAAGTAATACTGGCACTTAAGACAACTCTGGGTGAGCGCAGGGCGGGGGGCACGGGGGTGGAGGCCTGAAATTGTAATGTAATCATGTTCATTTTAAGATCTGCAGTCATTTGTCCTTGGCTCAATTTCCCCAGAAACGACTGGCATAGGAAGCTTTTTCGAAGGGCTGTTGCCTCCAGGTTCGCTTGGCGACTCTTAGGGGATCACTTCAGCTAGTTTCATCTGCCAAGTCTGTATTCCCTGCTGCCCCAGTTGAGATTTTAAGTTTCCATTGAGACCACCTGCCTGGTGTTAATTAGTTATGGTTTCTTATTTTATATGCAAACTTGTTAACGTCCATGAGCTGGCACCGCGTCTCGGGCTTCTCCTCTCGTTCTCCTGGGCACGCAGCATTCTTGCTTGTTCTTGAATAACGTGATGTAGCCAGGATGGCAAAATATTCAGCGAAAAATGTGAGGATGGAAATTGCAAAATCCCAGTAAATCCCAAATCGCATTTTCCTTCTATTCACTGTTTTTCAAAAACCTTGAACTTAACAATTTGGGAGTTTTTTTTCACTTCCCATTCCACACGTGTGCCTTCTACTCCCTATTAATTAATATACATAGTAAGAAAACCATACATGGGGCGCTGGGTGGCTTGGTCGGTTAAGCGTCCGACTTCGGCTCAGGTCACGATCTCGCGGTCCGTGAGTTCAAGCCCCGCGTAGGGCTCTGTGCTGACAGCTCAGAGCCTGGAGCCTGTTTCCGATTCTGTGTCTCCCTCTCTCTCTGCCCCTCCCCTGCTCATGCTCTGTCTCTCTGTCTCAAAAATAAATAAACGTTAAAAAAAAATAAAAAAAAAAAAAGAAAACCATACAGTGAAACACAAACCTATTGTTTCTTTTTTTAATGTTTATTTATTTTTGAAAGAGCATGAGTAGGGAAGGGGTAGAGAAGGGGGGCGCACAGAGGAGCTGAAGCAGGCTTGTGCTGAGAGCAGCAAGCCCGATGCAGGGCTCAAACTCATGAACCATGAGATCATGACCTGAGCTAAAATTGGACACTCAACTGACTGAGCCACCCAGGTACCCCACAAACCTATTGTGTTTTTTTTTTCAACGTTTATTTATTTATTTATTTTGGGACAGAGAGAGACAGAGCATGAACGGGGGAGGGGCAGAGAGAGAGGGAGACACAGAATCGGAACCAGGCTCCAGGCTCTGAGCCATCAGCCCAGAGCCTGACGCGGGGCTCGAACTCACAGAGGGCGAGATCGTGACCTGGCCGAAGTCGGACTCCTAACCGACTGCGCCACGCAGGCGCCCCAAACCTATTGTTTTTAATGCCACTCTAGACATCTCTGTCATTTTTACCCATTTGTGATATATTAAGCAATTGCCAGTTATTAAATCAAATCAACTGGTTTCCTTTTTAACCAGGAACTGGGAGGAGGAAATGATCTTTTTATAACTTACAGGCCTTCCTTTAGCACAAAAAAATCCAAGTTTAAGGGTTACTTTCCTCCATTAGTATGAGCATGCTCTAAGATATGTTCTGCCCAGATAACTTTCAGAAATTTATCCTAATTTTTTTTTTTTCAATTCATGGTATATAAGTAAACATAAGCACATCAGAATGGTGGATATACAACCTACAGTAAAAAGATGTGGCCTTGACACACGAACAAAGTGAGCCAAGAAATTTGGAAGGTGTAAGAATTCCTTTTTTCTCCCAGGGGCCAAAAATGAAAATTGCATCTGAGAACAAAATCAAGAGTCACTGGCTCTCAAAGAAGAGATTCTGTCTGTAGGCATTTTGATTTTAAATGCATTCATTTTCACATAGTGGTAAAGCGACATTAAATGGTGGGAAAAATTAACTCCCATTGTTGTTGTCATTTTACATCTACTGGAGCTGCCTGCCATGCCGACTTCCTTATCATGTTTAAAAAAAAGGTCCATCTCAAGAAGTGACAAGGAGAGGCCTCTTCACAGAAGGGCTGCTGTTTTCCATGTGTCCTAGATGATCTGATTTTACGTTCTACTGTGCCAATGACTAAATCCAGGGCTAAAGTGGCTGGAAAGAGAGGGTATGGAGTTACTTTTCTGCCATAATTTAATGGACAATTTTCTGGGTGCTAAGTATTAAATGGTTTTAGGAAATGATGAATAGCACCAGCCTCAGAAATTAGAAGGATTCCATTTCTCCAGAGGCTCTCTTCTGGATCCATAAATAATCTGGGATTAGCTGGCAACAGGAAAAACCACCACCCAGGGCTATGTCATTTTCCCCTCTGGGCTTCTCCCCCTGAACACATAGCTGTGGGTGCCTCTGGGTGAAGGGAGGAAGGAAGCTGTGTCACGTAGATAAAATCAGTCTATTGGAGCCAAGACAGATTGGAAAGCAGCTACCTTGGTGCCAGATGATAAACATAAATATGTAATATCTAAAAGTAAATGCTGTTTTGTTTTGAACGTAAACGAATTATTGAAATGCAGTTCCAGAGGAACCTGTCGGAAGGTAAAAATACCGACATGCCCTAGATCATAGTCTATATGTTTTTATCTACTGGGCACGTGAATGCACATGAACACGATAAATGTATTTCACGTATTATGCCTATTGATAAATTGCGCATTCTTCTAAAGGTACTAATCGACTTTGCTAAACAATTACTTACACTGTTCTGATGAGCGGTATGCACTGGTTAGGTGTAGCTGTCATAATGTCCAGCACAGTGGCACTTTCCACCTGTCAAATCTACATTCGTCCCTTTAATGGAATGTTTTCCATGCCAACGTTGGGATGATTAAAGAAGGAAACAGCTACTCAGCTCCAATCGTAGTATACTATACGCCTTCACTTCATCAATATGCTCTTCAAGGACAGTTAGTTTGCTAACTTTTCTGGCAAGCGATTAAACATTATTAAGTTGCTATGTTCCAGGTACAATTTTGTTGCCGTTGTCGTCATTGTTGTTGCTACTCCTGCTGCTCTGGGCTGAATTCTTTAACCTTCTGAGATCTGTAATTTTCCTTTTATAAAGGTCACTTGTGTTTGCAATGACCACCTTTTCTGTCATTTCCCCTCCTAAATCACTTTATTCTCTGATTTACTGATCTCACATCCCTTGTTTTTTTAAATCCTAATTTCTATTTCCCTCATCTATCAAAGGCCAATGTTTGAATCTGTCATTTATCTAACAAAAGTGCTATATTTGTGTTTGGCACCTTGTCATCTCCCTTTGGAATCAAAAAGTATCAGATTTGTTATTAATTTAAAAGAGAGTCTTCACAAGGATGTCACTTTCATGTTTTGAATCATTCAATATCCTGCTTGATATTTCCCTTGAAAGGATGAGACAAGTAGTGAATCTGACATAAATAAGCTACTATTTGACATAAATTCAACTGGCATTTCAAAACATTCATAATAAAAATATCATACTCCTTTTAAGAGTCTGCCTTAAATTCTTTTAAAGTAAGATGGATGGATGGATGAGGAGACAGAGAGAAGTTCCTTGAAACATACAGCAGATTCAGTAAACAGAATACAGGAGCTGGGGGCAGGGTGGCTCAGTTAGTTAAGCGACCGACTCTTGATTTCGGCTCAGGTCATGATCTCACAGTTCATGAGTTTGAGCCCCGCATGGAGCTCTGTGCTGACAGCCAGAGCCTGCTTGGGATTCTCTCTCTCCCTCTCTCTCTCTGCCCCTCCCCCACTCACTCACGCACGCTCTCTCTCTCAAATAAAATATACAAAAAAAAAAAACCCCAAAATTACAGGAGCTATGTCAGTTACTCAACATTAATCGAATATTGCTGAAGCAAGCTAGAAGAATACACTAATTAAATGTGGGTGGTTATTGGCTGAAAGGAGGACAATCGTGGCATGCATAGTTTTAGCTTTAGGGAGGGGGAGAGACAGAGAGGAGACGCTGCTTGCTATTGATAGCAATCCTCTTTTAGCCACACAAAGACTAGTTACTGGGATCAGCAACAAGTAGCCCAACCAGTAGCAAAAGGAGTAGTTAACAGGAGAACCCCAAGTATATTGCAAGAAATTGTGACTAGGACCCAAACGTGACACTAAGAGTGATTACACAGGTATAGAAGAAAAAAATAAACCCATTTTTACCTTGACATGTGTGTTTTATTTTTTTTAATGTTTACTTATTTATTTTGAAAGAGAAAGAGCGTGCAAAAGCAGGGGTGGGAGGGGCAGAGAGAGATGGGGGGGCAGGGAGAGAGATGGGGGGGGGAGAGAGAGAGAGAGAGAGAGAGAATATCCCAAGCAGGCTTCACGCCCAGCACAGAGTCCACCATGGGGCTCAATCTCACAACTATGAAATCATGACCTGAGTGGAAACCAATCGTCGATGGGTCACCAACGGAGCCACCCAGGAGCCCCTGTTTGTTCTCCTTTAATTCTTGCTCTGTATCTGTATAGTATCTGAGTTTCTAATTTTAATAAATTGTTAAATATCTAAATTCTCTTCATGGAGAATTCTATTTTTACACCAAAGTGCAAACTGATTAGGTGTTCTGTTAGGTCCCTTATCTGGCCACACCTGAGGAAGTCCTAGCACTTTTGCTGCTGTGTCCTAACCCATGGCACTCTACGTATAGAAGTCACCACCTTAATTACAGATAAAATGTCTAGAGGGATTTAACAGTCTTCCACTGAGCTGGCTTTATGTGATGGCAAATTTTGCAGACAGACATATAAAAGAAGGAATAAACTTTGTCCATTATGTAAACCACAGAAGACAATGTACTACCATTTTTATAGTTTGACATCAAACTATTTATCCATTATCAAAGGTGACTTTGAATTGTTCTTTAAGAAATGGCCATGATTAGTTTTTATCCGTTACGGGTTCTCTAAGTAAGTCTCCCTGGTGATTAATAGCGCACATTTTCAGAATAGCTTCTCAGCAGGGCCTGAAAACAACCCACAAGGAACTTAAAGCTGTGAACACCCGTCTCTAAGGGCAGGGTCAACAGAGATGACCTGGACCCCAGAACATATATTGAGATTAAAAATATCCTTTTCTCTACCTATTACTTTGAATGAGACAGAGATTTGTAATTTTGTCAATTTCATTTTATATTAACCAAATTGTCTACAAAAAGCACATATGGCTTTTGAAAATAAAGATAAAACCAGAATTATGTTTGTTTGTTTGTTTGTTTTAGGGAGAGAGCACAAGCAGCAGAGAGGGAAAGAGGGAGAGAAATACTCTCAAGCAGGAGCCCAGTGTGTGTCTTGATCCCACAACCCTACCCAACATCAGGACCTGAGCCAAAAATCAAGAGTCGAGTGCTCAACTGATGCTCAACTGACTGAGACACCTAGTGCCCCAAGAATTATTTTTAATACCCAAGTAAATGGCTAGAAACAATATATACCAATTATTTCTGAATGTCGCTCAAGAAAGCAAAATTGTCTTGACTGGCTGTCTCTTAGCTGACTACGGCGTGTGCTACCTTCTTTCCTTCCCTGCTCCTCCTTTTACCCCTTCTTTCATTCATTCACTCACAAAGCAGTCTTTAAAAACTTAAACGCTGTTCGTAGGATTTAGGGTGAGAAACCCGGTCACAGGAAATAGCTAATATATCTAGGATGTTGTAAAAGTTATATAGCTTATTTATCTGTATACACGGAAAACAACAACTCTAACTGAATCACTAGTTTCAGAAAAAGAGATTCATCTCAATTATGTCATGTAGAACACATCAAAACACCTGAGCAACCTAAGTCTTCACTCATCAATTGGCACCTAGACTCAGTCACATAGTCTATTGACACTTAGTCTATTGTCACATAGACTCAGTCCAAGAGACAAAGTTTGAAATTTATCTTAATTGCATGCTCTTTCATTAAGGAAAAACTTACCACTATTCATACACTTAACGAAGACAATTCAACCAATTAAAAATGTTTTTTTACTACTTTTTAAATACTACCTTTTTAAGGGATTTTTATAGTCACATCTCCCTCTATGAAGCATAAAACAAATTTAATTTCTTACAGATTTCCTTGGTTAAAAACAAAACCTTAGTTTTAAATGAGCTTCGATAGTAATCAAGCAATTTTCCAGGAACCTGACTCAAATGTCCTGCTAATATACCATCTAAAGGATTGGATCAGTAACAACCCAGGTAATATGCTTTATGAGTAACAGATTGATATTTCTATGAAACCTAAAACAATTTCATAAAAGTCACCAGTGGTAGGGATTTAGCATGGTTTTATGCTTTTCCTTCATTAATCCTCCAGTGGGTGGGATTTATCTTTTTATGTGAAAGGCATGGCAATATATTTGACTGGTTATCAATTCATTGCAAAAGTAGTTACGTGGCTTTTCCAATGAGGTTAGAATGAAATGATTTTGGAATTTCCAGAATTTGCAGAAATGGAAAGAAGCCCAACCAAATTTGAATTCTGCTCAAGGAATAAAAAATGGGAATGGATGTTATTTTGAAATGTGCGTATATATGTTTGCCACGTTCTCTTCTTGGCAGCTGCAAATTCTCTCAAAAAGTAGCCCAAACTCAATTAAAGACGGGCTACTCCAAACTCATTCTTTTAAAGCTTTATGATAAAAATGGGTACATTCTTCAATATTACTGATAGAAAAGGAGAATAACCAAAACCAGGTAAAGGGTTGACATTAATTTTTCTCTTTGGGGAAGTTATACACATTCCACCTGGCATCCACACAGGTACTTCATAACAGGCACACACACAAACAGACAAAAAAAAGTAATGGTTAGTTTGCCATTTTTTTCTTAACTATCAAATTAAATAAAGTTTGGTATTTCTACAATGCCAGATTGACTCCTGACATAGAAATACAGATGTGGTGTCTTCATTAGCGTCACAGACCATTTTAGAAGGAAAAGAATGACTCACTGATTATTCAAGAGAGAGACAGTGCTGTGGACGAAGCACAAGATGAACTTGGCAGAAGATTATCGGGTAATGCAGAGCGCCACTGGACACCTGACGGTGCACTCTGGAAGGGCCACAAAGACAGCACACAGGTCCCCCCAGCTGCTCACAGTTGGACAAGAAGGCAAATGGATGAACAGTACTCCCGCAAGAAGCTCTGGAATAAAGGAATATGTGGAATTTCTTAGGATGCCTGTGGAAGGAAAAGCTATCATACAGGTAGGTGGGTGGTGGCAGGTGACGAAGCCAAGCCTTGAAGGATGAATAGAGTTCTTCAGCTAGACAAGAAGTCAAAGGACAAGGAAGACAGAAGTCATGATGAGAGCAAGGCACAGAACGTGAAGTAGCAATTTCCTCATAGGAGAGTAAGCCCCACCTTTGTCCAAATTATCTTTTTAAGTCTGTCTGTGAGTAAACAGTGTTGAAACTTAGTATCCCACCGTGACACTTTTTACCGTCCAGTATAATAAAGACAACGTTTCCCTCTGGATCACACGTTGTACGGTTTTGCTTGCAGCTCATTATACTGCGGTGACGATGCAAACCCAGTACGTGCACGACATCCATCAGAATCACTCCACGTCATCTCTGTAGGATTCGGTGGGGGGTTGGGGGCGAGGGAAACCTACACCATCATGAAGCTCATGTTGCTTGCTGTGCAGGAGTAAGAAAGACGGCTGTCTCTGACCCAGGAGACTCGCATCTTACTGCCGGCATCTAGGAAACTGTGGTAGGCAAATTTGTTAGCCTATAGAGTAGGGCAAAATCTCAGACCACTCACAATTCTTAACAGGTGGGTAGTGATTCCATCAAGTAACATAGGAAACAAAGGGGAATGAAATGGAAATTCAGGGAAGAGAGAATGAGTTTGGTTTTGCTTTGGTTGAATTCAAAGTAGTTGTGGAGGCAGGGAATTGGCAACACGGGTCTGCATTTCAGGATGATGCCCTCATCCAAAACAAAAAAGGAAAATAGTAATAGTGTCTACCACAGAAACTGAGTGAGAAAAGTCATACAGAGTGCCTGTTACAGATCCTGACAGAGAGAACTTGGTGAGGGGCCGCAGAGTTGGACATTTTCACTAATCGGATCCCTATCCAATTCTGAGATCTGGAATTTCTCTTTGAAGATGAGTCTTAGACGACAATTCTGAAACATACAACGTGGGGTTCCAAAGCCCATTTCTGGCCCCTCTGTGCTCTAAATCCCAAAGGAAGATTCTGGTGAGACCCTGGGCCACCCTCCTCTAAAGAGAATAGAACTGTTTGAGAACTCTAATATTAAAACTAGAGTATGTATGGAATACAAGCCTCTGGAGACCCGCAGACTGGGCAGTTTGAGGCACAAAAAGCGACCACTTGTGGGAAGGGGTCCTCCTGAGACCAAAGGCAGAGATTTAGAGCCGTCAGAGACATCTGGGGAAACCATCACGGGCATGCTGCCTAACGGTCCAATAGAAGCAGGGCTGTGACAACTGTCCAGAACCGCAACTTATTTATAACTCCTCACAAAGTGATCACCCTGCCTGTTGATGGCCCAGGCTCTTCGTCTTTGCTTTCTGCCTTCCTACTGGCTCCTTTTTTTCTCATTACCCGCACAGATGGAAGAAGATTCCCATAGAGCTGTCACTCTCTGATGGGATCAGAAGATCGGAAACCCATGTCAGGCAATTTTATTACCTCAAACAAACCATTGAAGGATAAAATCATTGCCTATAATGAGCTTTTTAGAAATAAGCTTATGGGCTTGTTTCACTTGTAAATAACCACCCTGGTTCTTATGCCTATAATAAAGAGGAGTAAAATGAGCTAAACAACATTATAAGTTTACCCATTTTCACTTGCTCACAGTTAAAAAGAAAGTACAAGGTCCTCAGACATTTGAAGCCCTACAACCTGGAGAATCGCTAACGATTGTATACCTTGTTCCTTAGGAAGTTCAATGCCATGAAAATGACACATGTCACCACTAATTCCTGGGATATCAGAGAGGAAAATATACAAAAGGCTTAATGAGCATTTGAAGAAAGAAAACTGGTAACCGACATTTCTGGCTAGGGAATATGGCAATCAACACAAAGGCCACTGGCCAAATCTCACAGAGCGAAACTACCAAAAGCTTCACCCAGAGTCAACAAACGCCATGTTCTGAGGAGAGGCGTCTTAGGGGACAGATCTGTTAAGCATCAGCGGGCCCGTTTCATCTCACCGCTCCTGGCGAGCGAGTTAAAGAAGGCTTTGTGTACCTGCTTTCCAACAGAAGCCAGAGCTGCGAGGCACAGGAAGGCCCAGTCCTGCCCTCGGGCCCCGGGGACAGATAACACACACACACACACACACACACACACACACACACACACACACAGAGTACGTGTATACAGACACACACAGCACAGTCTTCAAACACTTTCCTTCAGGCTACTTCCCCACATTTCAGACCCGCTGAAGAAAAGCTTGAGTTAACTACAGGTCAGATAGACAGAGACTTTTTCTTGTACTAGACATGGAGTTTCCTGTTGAGCAGAGTCAGAATGGCTTCATATCCTTTTCCAAAGCCATGGGTCTTACTATTAAGAGCATAGTGTGCTGAAAGATCATTTAAAAATTAGTCAGACAGCTAAGTCCCCTCACAGCATGCCTTCACACAAGACATTTAAGTGTCGTCCAAAAAATGCAACATCCGCCTGATGCTCTCGTTAGCGTGTGCTCTACGAGGCCACCAGGTTTCTCTGGGAGGGAGCAATGACCAGGACAGAGAGGGTAAGGCCAGAGGAGCTGATGGGGTGCCCTGGTGGGCACCACTGAACTTACTTTTGGGTGAAGATATGCGGTTCTAATCATCACACTGCGGGAAAAATGCTACTAAAGTTGAAAAGGTATGACAGAGGGCAGACAGAATGACTCAGAGCTTCCCGAACGAGGCCCATATGTTGACCTCATTCTCCTGTTGCAAATCAATGGTAGTAAAGACCCCACCAGGAGGAACCTCCTAGAGCCTTTGCTTACAAATCTCAGCATGGGGTAGAAATGGTCCTTCCTGAGCTCCTGGATGTTTAGGGGAAATTTTTTTAACACCTGGTCCTAAAACCCATTCAAGCGAACCCATGTGTCAGTCAAAATCCAATCTTTCTGTAGCATCAAAACAATGCTTCGTGATCCCTACCTTCTTATTCAGTCTTCACCTCAGAGTGTAAGAAGGAAGATATTTGCCAAATGTTGCAAAGCAGGAAACAGACTCCAAAACCAAGATGGCAGCAGAGCAAGCTGGAATGTTCCTCTAGTGTATTTGAGCTGTGTTGTTTACTAACACTGTACTTGGATCAGTTATTCTCTCCTTGCCGTGTTTCCAGGGTAACCAGTTCATGGGGTTGAGGGGAGGGGGGTTAGGCAAGAAAAAGGTTTTCAAGTGGTGCATACCATGAAGTCAACCTGAATGAATTTAATTTGCTGTGGCGGGGCGACAATACTGAAAGGGTGTACTGAGAGTCGTTTTTCACTTTTTTCCCGACTGAGTAATTTGAGGAGAGTTTCTTCATAATGGTGCCTTTTTCACACAGCAGGCACTTTTGAATCCCACCTGTAAATCAGGGATGTCTACAGGGATTTGTCGGTCTTTTCCCTCCCCATCCCTTTTATCTCTACCTCTTTTTCAGTTATTTGTGAAAATAAAATAGTCCTCCTAATTCTTTTATGTGAAAGAAGATTGGGTCGTTATGCTCTGAAAGTGGTACATTAATTTTGATCAACAATTTGCTCACTGAAATTCAATCTCTAAGATGTTTTCTCCACGTTCTACTTTAAAAAGAAAAATGCCCATCTGAAATTCTTGGTCTCTAAGATACACCACTAATGTTGCTTTAAATTAAGATTTAGCATTTACTTCATGCTCCCGGCCCAGACAGAAGCATACTACATACAATGATGAATTCGGCTGCACACGTTGTTTGATTTCCTTACATTTCCTTAATTTCCTTAAACAATTATTTCTCCAACTAAATAGGACGATGAAGTATTTAACTATTAATGCAAATGTACATTATAAAATTACCCTGCTATATCAGCCCACAATGGAACTAATTCTATATTTGTGTCTCAAGGAAATTTTAAAGTTATCAACTGTTTGACTTTGGATTACAGAATCAAGCTGATTAAAAAGCATGTGTACTTACACACACACACACACACACACACACACACACAATGACACTTACAATGGAAATAACTTAAATTTCTAACTATATTGAACTGGTTAATCAACTAGGACACACCCATACAACAGAACAACACCCAGTGACCAAAACTGATAATACAGAGCAGAGCAATGTTCCAGGACATGGAAAGGAAGTATCAAACAAAAGTATACCAGAATTGCAGAGGAATATGTAAAATATCCCATTTCCATTAAAAAAAAAAAAAAAGCACGCGTCATTATGCATGCATAAAACAGTGGAATTTACCAGAATGATAGTAGTCGTTACAGCGCAGCGATTCATTGGGTGAGTGATTTTTTTGGTTGGCTTTTTGCTCGTGAGTCCCCAACTCCACTCCCATCCCCAGATTTTACAAAGAATGTGCTGCACTTAAAAATCTGTTGTTTTTCAGTAGTCATTATTTCTTTTTTAGCAGAGGCAAGGAGAATCCTGAAATACTGGCAAGAGGCCCACTCACATATCGTGTAAGTATGGGACAGCCAAACCAACTCAATCTAGCAAAACCTCAAAAGGTTAGAAAGGAATTAAAATGTGTGACCAACCATGATATGTGCTGAGTGGACAGGAAATTGGTCATGTTAGTCGTGAGACAATTTGATTACTGTAGCCTTCTCTCACTTTTTCTCTTCTCAGACATCTGAAGGACATCCCTTGGATTGCTTTCTGGGACTAGGTTCCAGAAACAGCAAGCACAGAGTGCCATGAATGTTTCATGCTCTTAACTCTGTAGAAATACCGGGTGCAATTATTTGTGATGACCATTTTGATAAAGTTTTAAGTGCCCAGGGCATGCTGTAAGTTTTATTGCCAAACAGCTACAGTTGTAATAAAATAGGCACTCAAATACTTATGGATTAAGTAAGTTACTTCTCAAAATGTCCTTTTTGAAGAGAACACTATTTCCAAAGCATATTTAGAAAGAAAAAAAAAGGAAAAGAAAAGAAAAAATGAGGGAAAGGAGAGAGGTGAAGGGATAAAAAGTTTATGAAAAGCAAAGTAAAGGAAAAATAAAATTTTAAAAAGATAGCCAGGGGTGAGCAAACCATGATATCCTACATGCTTGATAAAAATGAGCTAGAAATTTGTATTTAAGCTTCTTGGTAGCCAATGCCACCAATGCAATACAACAATTCTGTAATTCATAATATTTCTAAGACAAAAACAAGACAGAGTCACCGCAGAAACCAAAGGACACTTTATTCCATAAAGCCCTAGTAAGAACAACTATGTGACGTAATGAGGGAAATTTCCAGCATCCCCTTCAGGACATTCACACCCATTGAGCTGTTTCTCGCAGTGATTCCCAGTGGAGGCTGATACTGACAGACCAATTCACAGTTTATCAGAAGCAACTCAGAGGTTGGAGAAGTGACCCCAGCGGTCCCAGTTCACAGCTCAGTGATCTTGCTTAATCTTAAGATATTTTTTCATACGGAGGAAGGCACTAACTGCGTATCTTTTTAAACACTCCAGTAGTAATTCTGCCAACTAAACTGAAAAGCCGAGAGCCGCAGCAAACTTGGTAACAGTCCCTGATAGCACTATTTGCTTTTGGAAGCCAATTTATAGGTTTTGATAATGCACTAAATGAAAGGGTGCTGTCCTTTGTCATTCGTTCATTCACGCGATTAGTTCAGAGTAATTCAACACACATTTCTTGAAAGCTTCTTCTTTCCCAGAGGTCTGTTTACATGCTAGGAAAACAGAGCTGATCGGGGCAGGTGTGGCCACTGCAGTTCTCATGGAAGTGACAATACAATCTAGAACAGGATTTCTCAACTGTAGCGCTGTACCTGTGGGGCTGCATAAATCTTGGTTGTGGGGCTGTCCTGTGGGAGGTTTAGCAGCATTCCTGGACACTAGCTACTATGTACCCATAGCACTTTCACCAGTTGTGACAAGCACAAGTGTCTCCAGGTATTGCCAAAGTCCCTGTGAAACCACTGATGAGAGAGAACCTAGCCTAAGAAACTACAATGAATCAGTTCTGAGGGAGGAAGGAGAGGTTGCTGAGAGGATGTAATGAGGAGGAGGGATTATCCCAGTCTGGTGGCCCACAAAGGCCTTCTTGAGGAAGTGACGTTTAAAAGCTACAAGACACAGAGGTCTAAAAAATGGGGTATTCCAGAGAAGTGAAGTAGGAAATGTGCACAGACGGGGCCAAGCTGTTCCTCAAAACGCTATTCGAACCTACTCTAACACACAATCCACCCAGGACCCACAGTGCCATGTAAAAGGCACTGAAAAGGCCATTAGAAAACATTAGCCATGGAGTATCTGGGTGGCTCAGTCGGTTGAGCATCCAACTGGGGCTCAGGTCATGATCTTGCGGTTTGTGGGTTTGAGCCCCGCGTTGGGCTCCGTGCTGCAGCTCAGAGCCTGGAGCCTGCCTCGGATTCTGTGTCTCCCTCTCTCTGCCCCTCCCCCACTCATGGTCTGCCTCTCTCGCTCTCTCAAGAATAAGTAAACATTTAAAAGAGAGAGAGAGAGAGAGAGAGAGAGAGAGAACATAGCCATCCACACCTTTGAGAGTAATGGAACTTCCCATTTTCCTTCCAAGACAAAATGATCACCAAATGCACTCCTTGCAACTGATGGAATTCAATTTCATTTCAGAACTGTTAGCTATAAGCCAGTTAAGTGTTGAAACTAATGAATTAATAGAATGTACTGTAGGGAGTTAAACATTAAGAGAGGTATGTTTTTACTTAGAAACACAGCATTAAATAGAACTCTTTGCAAATCAATTATGCCAATTAAAATCAAACACATCCATTAACTAGCTTGACGTCATTTTTAAAAGACACTCCGTTGTTGTTTCTATTGCCATAAAAATCAAGAATTTGGACCGCACGCTTTTCTAAGGATGGGTAAATTTTTAAGTTTTGTGAATTTATACCTAAATTCACCTTTTAAAAACTTTTTTTAATGTTTATTTATTTTTAAGAGAGAGAGAGGCAGACAGTGTGAGGGTGGGGGAGGGGCAGAGAGAGAGAGAGAGAGACAGAGAGACAGAGAGAGAGAGAGAGGGAGACACAGAATCCCAAGCAGGCTCCAGGTTCTGAGCTGTCAGCACAGAGCCTGATGCAGGGCTTGAACCCACGAACCATGAGATCATGACCTGAGCCAAAGTTGGAGGCTTAACTTAGCCACCCAGGTGCCCCTGAATTCATTTTTTATTATAGATTATTTACACGCTATTTTTTAATTTTTATTTTTTTAATGTTTATTTATTCTAGAGAGAGAGAAAGAGAGAGAAAGAGCATGAGCAAGGGAGGGGTAGAGAGGGAGGGGGACAGAGGATCCAAAGCAGGCTCTGTGCTGATAGCAGAGAGCCTGATGCGGGGCTTGAACTCACAACCCATGAGGTCATGAACTGAGGCGAAGTTAGATGCTTCACCCAGCCATTCAGGCGCCCCCTCCCCTATTTCTAAAAGTCGATTTTTGTCATCAGAGCAGAACAGATAATTTCATAAAATTTATTCACAGTATTGAAGTGTTTAAAACTTAAAAGAAAATATTGACTCTCATGCTTTTTTATCATCCCTTGCTTACTTGTCCAATTGACACCCCAAAGGTAATAGGGGCAGATAGGACTCTTAGGTTTTAGTATGATAAAGTGTATCATTTCCATCATTATACTCTTTTTAGAACTGAGACAATTGAGACTCAGCAAGGTCGACCCAAGGTCTTAGACAACAATTAGCCAAGCCAAGAGTTAAAGCCATGTCTTCTGATTCCGCCCTGAAGTGTTGGTACAGGAGCCACCAAAACACATCCGTTTGACGTGTTGATAGAAGAAGAACGTGATGTGCTTTCAAGAAAGAAAGGTTTGTGTAGAATATGCTGGAAAGCTGGGAAGCATAAGAGCAGTGGGCATAGATCCCAAGGGAAAGGGAGAGCAAGACAGCTGTTTACCCTAATCTTATACCCGTGGGCCCTCCCAGAACACTATCTTCTACTTGATCAAAAAGGAAATGGTAACAAAGAGCATGTGTGCCTATACTATGGCAGACACTTTATATTTCGTGTCTTTAATCCTCACAAAACCCCTATAGATCAGATCTTCCCAAACCTTAATGAGTACCTGAATCACCTCGGGAATCTGATAGAGTCAATATAGATCCAAATTCAGCAGGGCTTGGATAGGGACTGAGGATTTACATTTCTCACAAGTTCCCACGTGATGCCGATGCTGCTGGTCCTGAACCATAGACCACACCTTAGGCAGCAAGGCTGTAGAGTACTCTTACGTAGAGCAGAACAGTCACCTACGTGGTGAGTTCAAATGCACGTTCCTGGGCCCCACCCCCAGAAATACTAATGCAGAAGGTCTACAGTAGAGTCTAGGATTCCTCTAATAACATATGCTCCAGATCATTCTGATCCAGTAGTCTAATGGACTGTTTATCCAAGCCAGCTTATGAAGCAAGATTTGAGTCTAGCTCCAACTCCAACGCCACATTCATTTCAGTGCACCAGATCTCACGTACCAAGTTTTACACACTTCATCTGCATTTATGGAAATCACCCAAATCATTCCTTCCTCTGCCCCCATCCTGCTAGTTCTGCTAGGCTCTTTCCCACTGGACTTTGTTTTCCAGCTTCTTCCCCTGCAACCTTCCCTTCCTCACCCCCACCAATCCTTAGGATTTTGTCTCCAGGGCGTGACCTTCAGGATTTTCCAGGGACCTTCTTGTTCTCCTGCCCTTCGCCTCCTGGGGTAAGGTCTGCCTCCCCCTGCTTACCCAGTTCTAGAGGGGGCTTATATAGTCAGAAAAGAGGATAGGTAGAAGACTAAAGAAATCTAATTGTGAAGATGTGTACCAGTATTTTTTGGACCTTAGTATGATGTACAGGTTCTGCCTTTTATCATTCTTGGATCCCCAAAATTGTTCTATTTTTTAACGACCAACTCTTGAGAGAGTGCCAATCATAGCTATAAAGTATCTGGGAGAAAAGCGTCAACATAGAATTATTTACCCATTGTACTCTAATACACATGGGAGGAATACAAAATATATTATAGAGGTAACACAATCCCATAAAATACATGACAAGAAAAGCCACGGACTCACATTACTACTGCTCTGGCTGAAAAGATATTTCATGAGAGATCGAGACACTTCGAAATGCTGGGAACGGCGCAAGATCCTAAATAAGCAAATTGTTTTAGCATTTCTGTTCCAAGCAATAACATTCAATGACTGCATGGAGATTATTTTCAATAGAGATTTTATGGGAAAACTATAACTGGAAATAAAAGGAATATTCTAGCCATAAACATGACGTATCTCTTGTTGCACATGCTGGTGATGACATTGAATGAGATCTCCAAGCAAAATAAGAGTTATGATGTGTGGTGTTGGCATAATAAAATAAGATTTTTCCCTCTCAGAGGTCAATTCTTGAGCTTCATAAAGATGTACAGAATTTCATAGCCTGAAAACTATGTTAAGGGGACACTGAAAACCAGATGGCAAAGAGTTTGTGAAAAGGAAAATAGGACCTTATGTCCCTGCTTTAATTCACTGCAGCACAAATCAGTGTTTTAAACTAGTTATGCTCTTGAACAGTCTTTTTTGAAAAATGTTCATAGATGTGAATTCTCTTGAAGAACAGGTCTATTCAGAATACACACACACACACACACACACACACACACACACACACACACACACACGGAGCGTTGAATGGTCATCTTAAATAGCCAGCATCGATCATTGTGTTTCTTCTTCGGTAGGTACAAATTTATAAGGCTAGTCACATTACTAAATAGCTTTTAGCCTCCATTTTTCTATCCTTATGCTAATACAAAATGTAACATAGGATGGGAAAAATGGGGTACACAGAGGTCAGTTGAACTGAAATAAGACGTCTGCTCAGCCATGAGAGGTCCGTGGTTAACTCTGGACTTTACAAGCACAGTGCCTGCTTTGAATCCCAAATCTGTTATTTACAAGGTATGTGACCTGGGACAAGTTACTTAACCTCTCTAAGCGTCCATTTTCTGATGTGTCAAGTGAGGGTAATAATACTCTCCCCCCTAACAGGATTGCTTTAGTCATTACAGAATGGATGTGAAAAACCTGCCAGGTTGTCTAGCTCACAGAATCATGTTTTCATCTACACATAACCACTTTACCAAGATAATTCACACACCCTACAATTTACCCTTTTGAGGTACACACTTCAATGTCTTTTAGTATGTTCACATATTCAGAGTTATGCAACCATCACCACAATCAATTTTACAACATTTTCATTAAAAAAAATTAATAAAGCTGTCTCCATTAGCAATCACTCTGTATTTACCCACAATCCTCCCCCCCTCCCCACTCTCCCATTCACCACCTTGCAGCCTTAGGCAAACACGAGTCTAATTTCTATCTCTATACATTCACCTATTCTGGACCTTTCATATAAATGGAATCATATAATGTGTGGTGTTTTGTGACTGGCTTCTTGCACTTAAAATAATGTTTTTCAAGTTCATCTAATCTGTAGCATATAAGTACTTGCTTCCTTTTTTATCGAGAAATAATTCTCCATTGTATGCATATACATTTCATCTACCAATTCATCAGTTAACAAATTTAAGTATTTTTCCAGTTTGGGGCTATTATAATGCCTTTCTGGATATTTACTACATTCTCACCAACACTTTTTGATTCTAGCCATCCTAATGGGAGTGAAGGGTTATCTCACAGTGGTTTTGATTTACATGTCTGTGATGGCTACTGACATAGAGTATCTTCATGTTCTTATTAGCCACCTGTGTATATTCTTTAGGGAAATGTCTATTTGAATCCTTCACCCATTTTTAGTCGGGCTTTCACTATTGAGTTGTAAGAGTTCTTTTGTAGTTTAGATACCAAACCAGGCACACAAAAACAAGAAAGCCAATATCTCTTATGAATATAGATGTCAAAATTCTTAATAAAATTCTAGCAAGCCAGATCCAGGAATAACGACTTCCACGTCATGATCAAGTGGGACTGAGCCCCTGAATGCAAGGTTGGTTTAACATCTGAAGATCCATTTACATACCACACCACATCAAAAAAATTAAAGACAAACCACAGGATCATGCCCAACACAGAAAGAATCTGACAAAATCTGATATTCCTTTGTAATGAAAACACTCAAACTAGGGATCTAAGGAAATTTCTCAGCCTGATAAAGGACATCTACAAAAACAAAACAAAACACAACAACCCCCCCCCACAACTAATCCAGTACTTAATGCTGAAAGACTGAATGATTAAGAATAAGACAAGGATAGGGGCGCCTGGGTGGCTCAGTCGGTTAAGCGACCGACTTCGGCTCAGGTCACGATCTCGCGGTCCGTGAGTTCGAGCCCCGCGTCAGGCTCTGGGCTGATGGCTCAGAGCCTGGAGCCTGCTTCCGATTCTGTGTCTCCCTCTCTCTCTGCCCCTCCCCCGTTCATGCTCTGTCTCTCTCTGTCTCAAAAATAAATAAACGTTAAAAAAAAATTTAAAAAAAATTAAAAAAAAAAAAGAATAAGACAAGGATATCCATCATGCCACTTCCAGTCAACATTGTACTGGAGGTTCTGGCCAGGGCAATTAGGTAAGAGAACGAAATAAAAGGCATCAAATTTGGAAAGATAGAAGTACAGGGACATAATCTTAAACATAGAAAAATCTTAAGGAATTCACTAAATGACTTATATTGAATAAATGACTTCGGCAAGATTGCAAACTGAAAAAAATAGAGACAAAACTCAATTGTCTATGTACCAGCAAGGCACAGATTCAAAAATAAAATTAAGAAAATATTTACAGTAGCCTCAAAAATAATAAAATACATAGGAATACATTTAACAAAAGAGATGTAAAACTTGTGTACTGAAAACAGCAAGAAATTGTTCCAGGAAATTTAAAGACTTAAATAGAAAGACCTGTCGTGTTCATGATTTGGAAGACTTCATACTGTTAAGATAGCAACACTCCCCGAATCGATGTGGAAATTCAATAGAATCCTATCAAAATCCCAGCTGACTTCTTTGCAGAAATTAGCAAGCTGGTTCTAGGATTCATATGGAAATGCAAGGCACCCAGAATAACAAAAACCATCATGGAAAGGTTTCCTGATTTCAAAAACAACCATGTAGCTACAGTATTCAAAGGTAGTGCGGTGCTAGGACGAGAATATGGATCAATGGGATCGAATGGAGAGTTCAGAAATATACTCCTAAGTTGAGGGCCAAATGATTTGTTGCAGACGTGCCGAAACAATTCGATGGGGCAGAGAAGGTTCTGTCCAGCAAGTTGTGCTGACACAACCGGTTATCTGCACACAAAAGTGTGAAGCTGGACCCCATCTCACACCATACACAGAAACTAACTTAAAAATGGGCAACAGACCACAGCTATGGAATTCTTAGACACAATTTCGTTCCACTCTCAGGTACTTCGCTCGTACCGCGTGGTTTCCTCATCAACCGCACATGTAAGTTCATCTTCTACGAACCTGATGCCATGTGCCTTCGGGTCAGGGATTGTGGGTTTGTTCACTCAGCCCCTGTGCTTAGCACTTAGCAGACAGTTAATTATATACTGCAGAACTGAATGAATGAAGGTCTACGCAGAAGCTGAAACAAATTCTTCATCACGAGAATATGAAACCCCGTCTATTTCACGGATGTGCCAACTTATAAGGTGTATTCAGTAGGCCCAAAAGATGAGCCCAAGCCACGTCCCACCACAGTCTACAACCACCTGTCCCCAGACCGGCAGCCTGGTCCCGAAGTGAGAACAGGGATTCTGTTGCTAGTCCTGTCATTCCAGAGAACCATAAGCCATATACCACACAACGTTTTTGATTGGGAAATGGTTCTTTGTGGTTTGTGCCCAGGTGACTCAGCTGATTTCAATGTCGGTTTCAGTCATTTCAATGCCATGTCCCCCACCACTTTCCTTAAGGGCTCTGTCAAAATCCACAGAACGACCCGGTTGCCCGTGAGGACATTTTGAGAACTATTAACTTTGTTTCCTTTTCATGACAAACATGTTTCTGTTTCTCTGCTCCCTATCCTCACCACCCAAACGCGCAGGTAAAACATTTTAATAGTATCGTTCGCTTAATGGAAGCCCAGATGCAGCAAGCTACGAAATAAGCTTCGAGTCATTGGCATAGATTGTATATCTCTTCCATGACTGGGACGCCTCAGACATTTTCAGAAATCCCCCAAAGCCGTCACAGCCACTCAAGCAGTCCTTGAGGACAGTAGAGGCTGGGACCCACTTCTCCCTCAGGACCTTAATTTACAAGTGAGAGCACTAGACCTTTTTAGCATATTTAAGTTCTTACTCAAGCCTGTGAGCTGAGTCACCAGGTGGGTAAGGCTCCCTAGCTTATACCCCTGAAGACATCAAGTACTCACCTCCCTGGGAGCGCTGTCCGGGTTGGGGGGGGGGGGGCGGGGAAGTGGGGGACACAAAGGCAAGTCACCCCGTGGAGGCGACAAGGCGAAGATTTGCAGCCGGCCCGCACGGTGGCTCGGTCAGTAGGCAGCCGGTTGGCCAGGCAGCAGACTCAGACCTGGCAGGCCCTCCTGAAGTCGTTCCTTTGACAGTTTATGATTTGGCACATTTGCTTGTTTTGGGCAGCAGTGCCTAGGGCATAGTGATCTCCAAAGCCACTTTGGCTGTTGAGGGAAACAAGTCGGTCTCCTCCACCCTTCTCTTCGTGCATTTCTTCTTCACCTGGGACGTGTGCGGAGCTCGTATTTTCTCGCAAGGAACTCTTCCTGCAACGAGCTTTGGAAAAAAGAAATCTTCAGTTCATACTGATCCCAGGGAAATACCTGCAGGGAGGGGAAAGTAGGGCAGGTAACTTCTAAAGAAGGGTGCCTCCAGGCCTGAGTCGTCATCCGGTTTCGGCCGGTGCAGGTGGGCTTCATTAGTTACTTCAAAGGTGAAGCCACTTTCCTTTCAAAGAGCATCTTATGCTTCTGGATTGACTCTCAGAGATTGTCAATCTAGTCTTAACTGGCCACACCAGCATGGAAAGTATAGGCCTCCATTCATTTTTTTTTTTTTTGTAAGTTTATTTATTTAGTTTGAGAGAGAAAGAGAGAGTGTGAGCAGGGAAGGGGCAGAGACAGGGGGAGAGAGAGAATCCTGTCAGCACAGAGCCCAACGCAGGGCTGGAGCCCACGAACTGTGAGATCATGACCTGAGCCAAAGTCAGACGCCCAACCGCCTGAGCCACCCAGGTGCCCTTAGAGGCCCCCATCTAAATGTGCACATATAAAAATATTTCTGAATTACTAATTATTAATACGGTGTCATTTACCAGTCAGCTTCCTCTTCTAGACTTCTTTGCAGTCCGGATAATTTCTGTACGTTCAATTCCTCTCTTGGTGCCTGGCACATAAGCAAAGGGCGCTCAAATCACTGCCGAATAAATAAATAAACTTCTAAAACTTACTTAGACTTCCAATAAAGTCTTCAAAATTTTGGGTGACTAGCAACCTTTGACAAGAGTAACTTCTAAAATAGTTACAAGCGAACCACTGGACATTTCTGCAAATCTGCTGCCCCTGCCAGCATTTAAACAGGAAGCCCTCACCATAGGAGGCCCTGGTAAGAAGCCCTTACCTCATTCTCCCCAGTGACTAGAAGCACCAGGAAGAAATTCCATGAGTTCTCCCTCCTGGACCCTAGTTTCAAACAAACAAACAAAACAAATAAAAACCTATAAAGTTACCAAGCAGCATGTGAAGTAAATGATGTAACCATTTTACATGTTTTATTTTTTTTTAAGTTTATTTACTTTTGAGAGAGAGAGTGAGAGAGAGAGACAAAGAGAGCAGAGAGAGCGCACACAAGCAAGGGAGGGGCAGAGAGAGAAAAGGAGACACAGAATCCCAAGCAGGCTCCGGGCTTTGAGCCGTCAGCACAGAGCCCGATGCAGGGCTCAAACCCACGAACTGCGAGATCATGGCCTCACGAACTGCGAGATCATGACCTCACGAACTGTGAGATCGTGACCTGAGCCAAAGTCAGACCCTTAAACTACTGAGCCACCCGAGGAATCCCCATTGTACATATTTTCAAAGGACTTAATGGATTTTAATTTTATTTCAGAAAATGCAACAATGGAATGAAAGAAGGGAATCTAACAAAATTTACTGCTTAGGCCTAATTCTGAAATCATTAGTTTAAATAAGCTCACCTGTGTTTCTCAGTCCCTTAACAGAGTTTCTTGGTACAATAAAAGAGGTGATGTGCATGATTGCCTCCACCTTCCCTCACACCCCCACAGATGGAAAAGAGTAAATAAACGCAGTCAGCAAGAAGTCACTTGCCCTAGTTATTAATAGAAATCATTTGTTAATAGTCAGATCATTTTCATTGAAAATTTGTTTGCTGCACCTAGAAAAGTGGAATGAATAGTCGCCAGGTGAAATAAGCTATTGCCTGTGCATTACATATGTTAAAATTCAATACCATTTTTTGTACTCATTGTCACCAACTTAAACATATATTGCCAAAGAGCCATTCTTTGTGAATAAAGCAGCTGACAGCTATAAGGTGTGTTTGCAAGGGCTTTCATGATTTACTTGAGACATGTGCTGAATACACATCACCTCCACACCCCTCCCAGCCCCCCCATTTCCTGGAGTTTAATGCAAGAGAAAGGAACTCCACTAAAGTGAAAAATCAATCATTTTGGAGGCAAAAAGTAACTTTCGTTGAGAGTATAAATAAATACTGCTCAGCACTCAAATGTGATGAAAAATCATTGTTCAGAATCAATGGCCATCTTTGTGGAGAATTATAGAAGCTTTGTAACTTGTTAATAGACCTGAAAGTCTACAAAGTTTAAATTCCCCCTAATCACCATTTCTATAAACCTATGGAAATTACTAGCATGCGATTACTTTTCTTGGGTGTCTCTGGACTTCTTATGATCACTTATTCAGATTCTTTGGGCTTGTACAGATTTCAACCCTTCTTGAACATCAGAAATACTTACGGAATTTACTGAAAATGTACAGGTGCAGGTTCCATAGGAAGAAATGAATTCAGTAAGTCTGGTTTGAGGTCCTGTGAGCTGTATTTTTTAATTTTTATTTTAAATTTCATTTATTTATTTTGAGAGCGAAAGTGAGGGGGCATGAATGGGGGAAAGGCAGAGAGAGAGAGAGAGAGAGAGAGAATCCTAAGCAGGCTCTGTGCTGTCAGTGTGGAGCTCAATGCAGGGCTTGAACTCACAAACCATGAGATTATGATCACTTCACGATAGGTACATATATCAAATCATTATGTTACACAACTAAAACCAATACAGTGTTACATGTCATTTATATCTCATTTTTTTAGAGATGGTAGGAATAAATAACTGAATTAAGGAATTAAAATAAGAAAAAAATTAAAGAGTAAAACTGAGAAGAGGCTTGATTACTTACCGAGAAAAGTGTCTAGAGAAATTTGTTAAGAAGTGATAAATACAGTGAAGGAATGTAAAGCATTAAACAAAAAATTAGAGCTATCGTTAATGAAAAACTAAGCCAAAGGATCAAACTACCTAATAATGTAAGAAGAAGCTGAGCCCATCTTTTCGTCTTGACTGTATACTTGTCAATAGCAAGGACCAAGTTTCATTTATAGAAACTTGTGTAGAGCTAGGGCACCTGGGTGGCTCTGTTGGTTGCACATCTTACGCTTGATTTCGGTTCAGGTCATGATCCCAGGGTCTTGGGATCCAGCCCTGTGCCAGGCTCCATGCTGAGTGCGATGGCTGTTTAAGATTCTCTCTCTCTCTCCTTCTCTCTCTCTCTCTTTCTAAAATAAAAAAATAAAGAAAGAAAAAAATAGGGGCGCCTGGGTGGCTCAGTTGGTTGAGCATCCGGCTTCGGCTCAGGTCATGATCTCGCGGTCCATGAGGTCAAGCCCTGCATCGGGCTCTGTGCTGACAGCTCAGAGCCTGGAGCCTCTTTCGGATTCTGTGTCTCCCTCTCTCTCAGCCCCTCCCCTGCTCACGCTCTGCCTCTCTGTCTCTGAGAAATGAATAAACCTTGAAAAAAAAATTTTTTAAAAAGAAAAAAATAAAGAAACTTGTGTAGAGCCTAGCATAGAGCCTGGCCATATGTTGGTGGATGGGTGGAGGCATGAACAAATGAATGAATTACTGATAGATGAATTACTGATAGAGGACTTGGTTGGACTGCTTTTTTAATATACTGACTTCTTGCCTGCTGACATGACTTCAATGATTTGTTTTAAAGGACATGGTATACTCAAAATAATTTTGTCATCTTGCTTACTCCCCTGCCAACACTGTCATTGTATGTTCAAAAGAGAAAAATTGTGGTGTGTGTGTGCGTGCGTGCGTGTGTGTGTGTGTGTGTGTGTGTGTGTGTGTTACTGGAAAGCCATATATCACCTATCACCTTACAAAAAAATCGCATTTACGTTCAATAATATAACCTCAAACTTCTTGGCACTTATGAATGTTGTATAAAGCCTAGGAAAATAAGATAATAGCAATATCATAAATAAGACCCGGGCTATTCAAATATAGTCAAATCTGTATCATTTTCACAAATGGATTCAAATTACTAATACATGTTTGCATGTGGTCTTTCAAGCACACAATAAAATGTTAGTATAAATACCACAGTAATTTTAATAAATACAATTAGTTTAGATTCTGGATTATGTTATAAAATCAGTAAGAATTTGTTGAGCTAATTAAAATTATAAACTAGAACTGAATGCACTTAAATTGTCCATGTAAAAGTGTTAGTATCTGCTTTCAACAAAGCAAAATGTGAATTCTTTATTCTGAAGATATATCATCAAATATAATTTGAGTATAGATGCAATGCTTTGCACCTACCAGGATTCAAATTACTAATTTTAGTTTTAATGTTCCTGTGATTCAGGAACTATATCCTTGAACAAATAACTAGATATGCTAGAATATTATTGCTATAGTCCCCTATGAAGTTAGGGTTATCTTTGACCTAATGTGATTAAATGTCAATCTCTTCACTTTCAGGTGCACGATAACACAGTATTCTAAAATCATAATAGGCTCACCCTGCTTGGGGCCCCAGGTTCTATTCCTACTAATGTTCAATTTTAAAATGATCCTTGTTCTGAACCTTTACTCACCAAGAACTCTTTGGATAAGATTTGGCTTTCCTTTACACCAGTCTGCTTTCTAACAAACTCTAATTTGTAAGTTACAATAACAATGGTAAATGTCACAAGGATCAGCATGTCTGTATCTGCACAACTCTTACTGATACGTATTTTAGTAGGTGTGACAGTTCTAGGTTTAATTGTCCACTGGTGAATTGGCATTCTGCTTTTCAAAAAATAAATTACTTTCTCCTTTGCCTTTGTTCATCTTGCCGTGAAACCACCTGGAGAGAGGATCATCTTGCAGCAAGCGATAGCGACATTGTTCCTTGTGGGCAGGGGCAATTAAGGACACGGATAAAAATTAGGTGACTGGGGGCAAGCAAAATAGGAGCAATTAAGGTGTTGGAAGACACTCCCATCGGGAAACAATGAAAGACAGCATGGTTCTCCCCATTCTGAAGAACCCAGGAGAGCTAACTCCAAATCAAACTCCAAAGTCAAGTAATCTTCAAACACAAAACAAAAAACCCGATTCCCCAAGACTTCCTCAATGGCTCCTTTTCACAGTCATTTCTTTGCTTCGGTTTATCCACAGCAAACCTTGCTTCCGAGTTTCTGACAGCGGTGCCGAAAGGACAAGTTCTCCTCTACCCTCTTAGGGTCTCTGGCTGGCCCTAAGAATTAAACTGATGAAAGACGGAGTGATCGGAAGAAAGCATAGAGACTTCATTAAATTTTTACATGTCGATGAGAGCTTTCACAAGAGAATGAGGCCAGGAAGAAGTGACCAGAGCAGGCAGCGTTCACCTTTTAGACAAGGAAATGATACATCTGTCAAGAATTGACAAGCAAGAGCACGGGGTTGGGCTGGAGACAATAAATAGTGGGGAAGTGACTGGGAGACATGCGGGGGCAGGACAACTAGTGAAGATAAGGGTTCTTTTAGTAAACGTACAGATCCATTTCAGCATCGCTTTCCAGTCTGGTGATAAGGATGTTCTCTTCCTGGGCACAGGGAGGGCACCTCTCCCATGGGAAGAATTTATGGCCTGTTTTAAGGTAGAAAAGGGTAGGTCAGAGAGTCCTGCCCGCATCTGTTGCTCCTAAACACCTGCCGTTTCGGCTCAAAATGATCACCATGCCCAAGTGTCATGTTTGGGGGTGACACGTCCTGAACTTCAGTAGCAGCAGAGATGTTATTAAGATTGACTGACAGCTCTCCTAGCTGTAGTTTACAGACTGTCAAATCCCTTCGAAAACACAAGTGCTACCTACCTCTATTTAAAGACACACTGGAGGGGCACCTGGGTGGCTCAGTCGGTTAAGCGTCTGACTTCGGCTCAGGTCATGATGTCATGGCTTGTGAGTTCGAGCCCCGTGTCGGGCTCTGTGCTGACAGCTCAGAGCCTGGAGCCTGTTTCAGATTCTGTGTCTCCCTCTCTCTGACCCTCTCCTGTTCATGCTCTCTCTCTGTCTCAAAAATAAATAAACGTTAAAAAAATTTTTTTTTAAAAAAATAAAGAGAGGCTCGCCGCAATTAAGTCTGGGTGGGCTCGGTCAATTAAGCCTCTGCCCCTTGATTTCAGTGCAGGTCCTGATCTCACGGTCATGAGATCGAGCCCCGAGTCTGGCTCCACATGCGTGGAGCCTGCTTAAGATTCTCTGTCTCTCCGTCTCTGACCCTCTTCCCCCCGTGTTCATTTTCTCCCTCTCTCAAAATAAATAAATAAGCATTTTAAAAAAGAAAAATTAAAAAGAAAAGTAATAAAGAAAGACTGGAAAAAGTTCTTTATATCAATCTAAAAGGGCAGTCACTTTCCAGGATGGAGAAGGATGCAGTGACTTGGCAGAAATACTGGCCAGCTTTTGCATTCACCAGAATCAGCTCCCGATCACTTGGAATAGATTCCTAATACTTCAAACACTGTCCCACTCAAATATCAACACATTATCAAAACAATCGCCTAGGCCAAAAGTAGTTTAAATTGTTATTCATGTTTCCGATCTTCTCTAGTAAGAAAACAACCAACCACTATTGTTCCCACACAATCTCTCACGTAGGTTGTGAGCTCGAGGTAGTGCCATGTAGCAGGAAGGATGGGATACGGATCATAATCATAGCTGTGGAGGTTAACATTTATTAAATGCCTGTGTTTTATTATTATTTGCTCATTTTACAAAAGATGAAACGGAGGGAAAAAGATTACAGAACTTGTGCCAGGTCACAACAATGTAAGGTGAGTGGCGAAGGTAGGATTTGAACCCCGGCTGTTTACAAGTTTGTGCTCTGAATTATCGTGCTACACATACTAAAATTAAAAAATAAAGGAAGGGGGTTTGCGGACACCTGGGTGGCTCAATCGGTTCAACAGTCGACTTCGGCTCAAGTCATGATCTCACGATTCATGGGTTCGAGCCTAGTGTCAGGCTCCGAGCTGACAACTCAGAGCTCGGAGCCTGCTTCGGATTCTGTGTCTCCCTCTGTCTCTGTCTCTGTCTCTGTCTCTGTCTCTCTCTCAAAAATAAATAAATATTAAAACATGTTTTTAATTTAAAAGAAGCAAGGGGGGTTGGGAGGGAATGAGAGGTACAGAAATACTAATCCTCATTCTCTGGCTTCTGTGACTTTGGACAAGCACTTCAGTTCTTTAGGCTCTTAATATACGGTTTTGCCAACAGCAGTACGTGCATCACGTGGGAGCTTGCTAGAACCACAGAATCATCATCTGCATGTTAACAAGATATGACTGCTAAATTTTGAGAAGCACAGCTCTAGGCCTTATCAGTAAAATTTGCAAGTTGGCCTGGATGACATTAGCTGTCTCTTTCACCCTAAAAGTCTAACCTAAAACCTAACTTTTCAACCTAAAAGTCTGTACCGTACAGGTACACGTGACTTCAAATACACAGGTGTTTACCATGCTCAAAATCAGATGCCGGATGTTGTCCACAGTGACGAGAGAGAAGTTGCAAACCCATCATAGTTTCCTGGTTCACAGTTTGTCAGGGTTGGATTACATGTCCTGTGCTGATTGAAGCTACTAATTTTAAAACAAGTGAAAAGGTATTTGAAGTTTGAAGTCTGAATTTTATGTTGATGGTTTTTCAGAGACTCCGATTCAACCAACATTCCAAAGTTGACTACAACTGTAATTCACTCATAAGTAGAACTTAAATAATTGTCTCTAAAAGCAGCATTAGCAAAATGTTGACTCATTTCTGAATTGTTTTTTCTATTGAAGGCTTTAATTGGTATTCTCGTCTTTCAGTAAAATATACAGTCAATGCCCCATTTTGTTCTTTCTTCAACCCATTAATCACATATGTTTTTCCATTTTGCACTAATGACAATTAACTTCTGGAGGTTATCGAATTTTAAAAATGACCATGAGGAAATAAACAACTAGGCGATAACATCACTATCCATTCTGATATTTTAATAAGTAGATGTATTTTAATTATTTATGATACTTCATAACATGCCAGTAAATGCTTTCTAATGCTTTTTGTAAAGGCAGTGAAGTCTCGATAACTTTATATCCGACTATCATTCTTTACTATTAGATTGTTCACTGGAAATGTAAGGAGATACTGTTGATGGGATTATAAAAATTAGATTTGGGGATTAGGGTAGTTTGAGCCATGGCATGGCTACAATTTCTGTAATTAATTATCCCAGAAAGAACTTCCTTTTGTTATACGCTGATGTCACTGCTTTTACATCGCTCCTTGGAATGACTTTGGTGAACATGTTGATCATCAGTAAAAACCAATCGCCTATTTTTATGTCTGTCCAATAACTGGTTCATTCGGAAGAAATACTCTCAATCTACCAGTGACCACTTGTGTGACTTTGGACAACTGATTGCAATCTTCTAGGCTCTTGTTATGCAAATTCTTGTCCACTTCTAGGTTCTTGCTTGTGTCTGGTACCAAGTCCCCAAACCGCTGAATGCCCTGAGAACAACTGGCCTTCCTGACTCCCCGTCTGACCATAAAAGTCCCTGTGATTGTGGATTTCCTCCGTGTTCATCCGGGTGTCCCTGGCTTGTACTCCTGGATCTATCACTGGACTCTCTGCCTCTTTGGATTAATGTGCTTACATGCCGTGCCCATTGTTAAGTTCATTTTCTCTGCTGGGCCCTTCCTACCTCATCAGCCTTTTCAGTCTCACACAGTCCTCTGGGCTTCTGCTTTGTGTGTGGGAGGAGGATCAGATGGAAAATAATCTTTGGATTGTATTTGATTTATTCTTTACCGTCTTAGTCCCTTTGGCCTGCTATAACAGAATACCATACACTGAATGTCTTATAAACAACAGAAATCTATTTCTCATGATTCTGGAGGCGGGGAAGTCCAAGATTAAAGAGCCACCAAATTTGGTGTCTAGTGGGAGCCCACTTCCTGGTTCACAGACAGTGGTTTCCTTTCTGTGTCCTCACTCGATGGACAGGGTTACGGATCTCTCCGGGGTCTCTTTTATAAGAACACTAATCTCATCCATGAAAGCCCCACTCTCGTGACCTAATCACCACCCAAAGGCCCCACCTCCTAACACCATGACATTGGAGATTAGGTTTTAACACATGAATTTTGGAGGGCACACACACATTCTGTCTATGGCATTTACATTCGAGTATAAGATTTTTAAAACTTTATACTGACAAGTAAAAATAAAATACAAAAAGACCACAAAAGGGAGACTCCTAAGCATTTTTTAAACAGCTAGTACTTCATTAAATTTAAATTAATTAAAATGAAATGAAATTTAAAATTCAGTTTCTTGGTTGTCCTAGCAACTTCCCAAGTGCTTAATAACCATATGAGGCTAGCGTCTACCACATTGGTCAGAGCAGATAGAACGTTTACATCGTCGAAGAGAGTTCCACACTGCACACTGACCAGGGGTGCTCTCGGTATTTTATGTAACTTTTTCATTTACTCCAAAAAGCAATCTTATGAGGTAAGACATTATCCTGACGTTTATAGGCGAGGACTCAGAGATTCGGAGGGACTCAGGAGGCTCAGCCAGCCATTAAGTGAAAGAGACAAAGAATGGAATCAGAATTTAAGTCTTTCATACACAAGATTTAAGTACAGATCTGTCTGACTCTCACTTTCCACTCTACTAGATTCTAGACTCCTGACTGTGTGTGGCCTGAGCATGCAGCTTAGATATAATTTTGTAATTAATTACCTGTTTCAATCTCTTGCTTTATAGTCCCAATACCAGTAAATGAAAAAGTCCTAATATTTCACAATATTGCTTCCCATAGCGCAACATCTCCCCTTACTTGGACATAATCTGATGATAAAATGGTAGGGAAAACAAGAGAATAGGAATTAATATTTACTGAGTCTTAACCTCTGCTAAATACTGTGTTGGTTCTGGAATGCTGTGAGGTAGGTATTACCCTCATTTGCAAATAAGGAAACAAGCATAGGGACTATGTCATAGATTAATTCCCTTCAACGACTTATATTTTGAGCAGTGATTTGCCCTATCATCAGGATCGGTTATTTTGAATTTGATCCTACTTCCTTTGTCATCATTTTCCTACATGTGTTTACTGAATCCCTTATACTCTGCCTTGATTTCTTGCATAGTATGACAGTGAGCTAATCCCTACAACATCTACGGTCTTATCATTTTTAGTGTTATCCAAAAGAAGGTGGTTTTTTATAGAGGTGACATTGACCTTATGATTTAGCTGTCATCATAATCCTTGGCAATACTGAGACACCATCTTGAGGGATGCAACATACACATACTCTAGGCTTGCAACCTAAACGTATTGCCATTTCTTTAATGGTTAGAATATAAGGAATCTGGAAAACCATCTGGGCAAGTGGAAATGGTGCTTCTCATGAATATATGTAATGATTCACTTGCAAAGTCACTGATTTCTGGCTGCGATTTTAAACTGTATTAAGAGTTTGGTACTCCAAAGAGGAGTGCATCTTTCTAGAAGACAAATAAGGATTCTATTCATTAGGGGAGGAGGAGAGAGGCAGATCATGGTTTTTGCTGGGTTATTTTTTATAGCAGGGGGGGAAATAAGGTTGCTGCTTTCTCATGGGATGTAGGAGGACTAGATGTAGGATATAGACTAGATGTAGGAACCCCGACAGGGCATCTCCATCAACTATGATGCCAATGGTAAAGATTTAGAAGACCACAATGATCTTAGACATGCAGAATCAAAAGGAATTTTAGGGAATGAACTTTCCTCTGGTTCCAGTCTCCCTTTCTCTAAATTGAGAGGGGGAGAAATGGGCCAGGGAGGGAGGAGATAGGTTGCAGTAGACCAGTAGTTCTCAAACTTAGGCCATGGTCAGGATCACCTGAAGGGGTCATTAAAACACAGATTGCTGAGCCTGATCACAGTTCCTGATTCAGCAAATCTGGAGTAGGGTCTGATAATTTGCATTTCCACCAAGTTCCCAGGTGATACTGATTACTGCTAATCCTGGGACTATAATAACCACTGCTTTAGGACCACCTCCTCCAAAAATTCAAAATATGAACATAAAAAGATCCATTCTACCCTCATAATCCTAGCCAATCAATATGAAGCCTCCCTTTTTCTGGATTTTGGTCTGAGAGAAGAAAAGCAAGGCAACTCATGTTTCATCCCATGTTTTCCTCGAATATGTCTGTCTCCCTCACAATACCTGCGGCCAAAAAGAGCATTTAAATCCCCCCTCCCCAGCTGTGGTAGGCTTGTCCTCTATATTATAGAAGAAATTCTAAGACTTAGAGGCTACTATGCTATTGATATGCTGATGGTAGATAAAGGAATCTAGAAATCTCTACTGTCTCTCTGTAGTGCCTAGTCTCTGGATTACTATCTAGATGGAAAGGTCAATCAAATCAGTTTTCCGACACAAATCCAATCTGTGATTCTGGTTGGCACCCAAATCCACCTTGCCTTCGGGCAGTTAGGTTCTGCTTGGCCTTGACTTAAGATTTAAGAGAGAAGTTAGAAAAATCAGCTTAATTCTCACATAAGATCATGCCATTTATATCCGAAAGTAGGAGACGGTTGAGTGTGCTTGTGTGAGTACACATATGCACAAGCAAGTGCAGATACATCGGCAGCTAAGGGGCAGAATGTGGTGAACAGTTCAGGGCCCAGCGCCTCCTCTGGGAGTAAACTGCATATTACACACATAGTGGGGCCTCAGTAGCTGTGTCGTCGGCAGGTATATGTCCTCCAGGTCCAAGCTGATTGATCTACACCTGACCCAAGACACGTTCATTGGAGTCTCTCCCTTGAGAACTTAAACATAGCAGACAGACAACTGCTGAAACTGAATGTCTTTCATGTAGCTTCTTAGAGAAAATAGTCACGGAATCCTACTGCTGAAAACCTCAGCATGCCCTCGTATGTTCCCTGCCCAACAAGTTAGTAATACCTTCAATTCTGAAGGAGACAGACAGAAACGGTTAAGAATCTGATTTTATCTAAAGCAAGCCAGAAGTAGTTTCTTTTCTTACAACCAAAAATATATTAGCCAATATACAGGCCCTATGCCAAATACTTTAGAATAATTAGTACACGAAATCTTGACTTAACAATTCCCCGTGATGCAGGAATCGCCCTCTTTTCATAAATGGGGACATAAACAAAGTTCTCAAATTTATATAGCTAGAGAATAAGCAGCCAACAGAGATTTGGCCTCAGGTTTGATAGACTTCAATGTTCATATTTTTTCGACTACCTTACTCCTGAAGGAAGTGGAGCTGGGACCACAATGCCATCTAGGTGTCGAATTTGAAGACACCTGATAGCCAGGTGAATGAGCATATGTGTAAGGTCAGTCAGAACACTGGAACAGGTTCCGAAAGACCTTTAAGAGTCCGTGCCTCTTCACAGTGCTTAAAGTATCATGGGGAAATGATTTTTTAAAAGAGGAAAAGAAAGAAAACACACCAACACTGAAATAGTATCTCACACTGTATTAGAGGTCAATCAACTTGCATAATTTCTGAACTGTAAACTTTTTAGTGAAGTAGTGTCATGTCCAAGTACATATTAGAATTTGAATGAGGCCAAGAAACAATGCTTGGAAAAGCTCACAGTCTACTCGTGAGTAGAAAAATTTATAACTGTAATAGCAAAAAGAGTATTCAAAGGGAAAGTCTCTCATTACATGCAATTACTCTGTAAAAAGTAAACTAGATGCTTCTAAAATTGCTAAAAATAGTTTGTTCTTGTACATAATTAAGGAACTTATGTTACAGCTTTATTTACTAAATCTTTTCTAAGTCCTTAAGGAACATACTGGTAACCATCGACCCAGGGCCTGATCAAATTATTATAAATTCCAGATTAATCTGATTTGAGGAGGCTTTATTATAAGTTCAGCTTTTCCTCAGCTGGCTCTTCGCAGACATCTCTGGACACTAACACTTGAAGTCCTTGAAATTTATTACCACATCGTAACTATCTTCTGATCTTCAGCCAAGCAATCCTGAAATGAAGCGAACAGAGAGAAACCAAGAACACAAAATCATCTTCAAAATGTGTAAGAAGTCGAAACAAAAATGTGTAAGTTGTCTGCAAGGACACAGAGATGTTCTCCAAGTGCTATCTGAATGCCCTGTGTTGTCGATAAGTTGAAGACATGAACAGATAAAATTTGGAACTACAAGATCACAATAAACAAACCATTATCATTGCTGTTTGGTTAAACATATGCCACATGATTAAAATATTTCCCTCTTCTAATTACAATTCATTTTAAATTTAATTTTGAAGCCTTATGCCATTCTCTAATTGTTTCATCTGTTTTTGGTTTTCTGTAAGTAGATTATAAGCTCTTTAAAGAATTATGTTTCATACTCATGTTTCCCTGTAATACCTTGAACAATGTTGAGTAAATAACAGATTAGGGATGACAAATAAGTCTTATTTCCTATCTCCACATTAGTGGTAGTGTCTGCCTCGGGAAGCACACTGGGAAAGATTATGAATTCACGACTGCACTCCACCAAGAGAGACTGCAGATGATTGATTAGTAATGTCTGCTCTGAGCTTAAGAGGGGGAAGTAGCAGCATGCATGCCATCTATTTTTCCATTTCACCAGTAGACATTCATTTCATACTAGTTAAATGAATTAAAATGTAAACAGGAAGAAAAGGATGATGCCACTTAAATTTTCCCATTGGGTGTTCATTCACCTTCAGCGAAAATTATACCATATGTAAGTTCATTATTAAGCATGGAATCAATACATTTTGAAATTTAAAGGAAAGGCAACTAGCTTAAAATAGCATGGGAGATATTTTGTGTTCATATCGGATCTATACTTTCAGATCTTTTGTTTAAAACTAACTCGTTTAACGTCTTCTCACCTCTATCTAGAAACTAAAAGCCAAGGATTCTCAGAGTTAAATATGTATACACAGAAGTGTACACACTGAGGCCAGATCAAGGATAAAACACTTGTGCATCTGGACACAGGGTGGCATCACCATAACCAAAAGCTATTCCAGTGGTACTGCCTTGAAAGGGCAGAGATTGGGATAATGTTTACCAGCCTCAAACAAGCTTTGGAGTCCTTCTGGCCTCAGTAGCTGGTGGTAGTTCTAGTAATTACACATATCCCCCACCACACACACCATGCACACATTTACCCTGACTTGTACACCCCTAAGCCACATCCGTATAAACCTGCCTATCTCTGTGATGTATAGAAGTTTTGAGAAAAGTCAAGTTTCCCATTATTAGTAGCTCTTTGAGTATCCTATTTAATAAGATAAGGTGGAACTAGATATTGTCCTTGTTTGCATTCCATATTATGGAGAAGGGGAATTCGGGACTTAGTATTTGAGGCAACTTTTCACTTAAAACAGCTTAGCAAAAATATTTATCCATCCAGTAGCAGCTTTCAAATAAGGGAAAGTTTTAGGAGCTCCTAATCCTACATTGTAGTCCACTTCAACATCTCACAAAACCCTAATACTTACACAAGTGGTAAAGGGTTCTATTTAGTGAGGTGTATTTAAATTCAAATGGTAGGTAGAAGCAAGTAGGGATTAATTGTCCTAGTGATAGTGATATAAAACTCTCATGGTGTTTAGGCTAAGAAATACAGCAAGTTAAAAAAAAAAAAGCGTGGATGTGTCTTTCAGAAAATGATTAAAAAACATGAGTTTGGTTCTAGCTGCCCATCCATAGCACCTGCTACCTGACACCCTAAGCGAGGTGGGTGGCCAAAAGCATCCACAAGGCCATTGGGTTTGACCCCAATTATCTTTTATTGTAAATAGGCCATATGTCAAATTCCAAGATAAATTGGAAACATTTGATCTATCTCCTGCTCCTAGATTAATTTTAAAGATTCATTTTCTATTCTTACAGATCCTTTATTTGAGCCACTGTGCTCTTCTGTTTTAAAGAAAAGACGTCTTATATTTGCCTTTATAGATTCAAGAGGATGCTATGTTTAAGAATATTTTTGGAAGAAGGGATTTTAATAGTCAGAACATGATTGAGAGGAAAATGGCAGGAAATAAGCCTGCTCAAAATTTGAGATATGACCAATACTATCCACTGAATTTCTTCATAGGAATTCATGTTCACTAAGGAGAAGAAGAAAACTAAGAAAACATTCATTACCATGCTTAACAGAGATGAATGCTTTAACAAATCTCCTCATTTCCCCACGCAAATCATTGCTATAGCCATGCAAACCAACACAAACAAATATATCGCACATGAAAAGTAATAGTCCTATGAGCCTTTGAGGTTTATGTGGAACAATGCTGCCTTAAGACAGACTATTAACCACTGAAAAGATCCTGATTTATTCAGAAATGAAAATAATATTAATGTAAACCAACATGACCTACGTCCAAATAGATTCTGCATGAGTGAGTCAGGACAATGTGATTTTCATAAAGCAATTTGGCATTAAAACTAAACAGCACTAAAAAAAAGCATTAAAAAAAAAACTAAACAGCATAGCAAAATAGAATCCACATTCCCCACCCCCCTCCCAAATACTCACAGTCCTGAACAACTTAATATATACTTCTGAATTTTGCACACAAATAACCTGCTGGAGGAAGAAGTTCTGTAGGAACCAGTGTTTTTTTTCCTCAAACTGATCAGAACAGAATGAGATTTTTAACGAGTCTAATTTTGAATGGTGTGTCTATTTCGTAAAACATCCCTGACATTAGAGAATTTATTGGTAGAAAGTACGTTTATTCTGTTCTTTTTCTTTCCTTTCCTTTCTTTTCTCTTCCTTTGAAAGACTATTCCATGCGTGTTTGCCTGCCAGATTAATTGCCCTTCAAACCATGGATATAGCCACTTTTGTGCTCACTCGTATGTGACCAGGGTTCCAGTTCTAAAATCAGAGTTATTGTGTCCGCTCCACAGACAACACAAACAATAGCTTGAAGCAATGGAAAGATGAAATGGAGCTGAAAAGGGGAAGAGCAAAGGAAAGCAATAAAGGGCTGAGTGAAGGAAAGAAGATCTTACTGTGATGGAAAGAAAACAGCATCCTCTTCTCATCCTGTTTGACCTTGGTTGCTACTTAATTTTGAATTTTTTGTAATGATACTGACGAAGCGACGAGAGGTCACCGGTGAGGTAATGACCTCACATGGCCCTTGGGTTGCTCTCAGGTCTCACCCACATATCCACTGGGCATCCCTTCTCACTGTCCCCTGCCCCTTTCCCGCACATGACCCAAGGCTCCCCTCTTGCGGTTCAGTTTCTCTACCCAACACCATCATTTATTCCTTCTAAGTCTACAAAACAGCACCTTTGTATGTTGAGAAAACAGCTTAGAAAGAAAATTTATCAACATTGCGCTTAGTCTTAAAAAAATACACACACACACACACACACACACACACACGTACATATGATCTAATGAACTTTCCACCCTTCCACAATAAAGCATTAATAAGAACGAAGTGAGATCCTCACGGTATCAGTGGTCATTAATGATGCATTCATTACCAATAAGTGTTAGTATCACATCGATGATGCATTTATATAGACACCTAATTATAATATTAAATGGCCAGCACGCATGATTAATTTATTTTCCCAAGCAAGTGTACATTTTTATTAAGAACTTGTTTCAAGACAATTTTTCATAAGTCTCTTCTTGTTACACTAATCGACAGGCTGTAGCCTGTTCATCATACACCTTACATTAATCTTTAAAAAAGAAAAGATATTCCAAATATTTACTGTTCTTAAGATAACTGAGAAGAACCGACCATCCTCAGGAGATAGAAAAAGACAAAGGATCGCTAGACTTCTATTTATGTATTCAGCCAAGCTTCAGTTTTTCCATATATTCTGAATACTATAATGTATGAGAGGTGGTTCTCCGGATCTTCAGGGCGAGCACAGGCTCTGAGGGCAAAGTCACTCTGCTTCCATCGTCAACGTGTGAGCTCAGAGAGAAAAGTAAGAACGTGGGCATTCGGGGTGATCTAACTTGGGCAGCAGAAGGATGCACGTCATGCGTGGTCTTTGATGAGCTCTCTCCATTCTGGGCTTAAACCAGACTATTCAGGGAAGCGTCATTTGGAGAGCTACCCTGACTCAGAGTTAGAAATTACTGCCCACCCAGGTACCTGTCTGTGACACTCCAGCAATGCCACCAGATACACATGGGACTGTGGATAAGTCACTCAATTTCATGGGTCACTTTTTGCACAACCACAAAATGAAGAGCCCTAATATTCCTGACTTCTAAAGAAATATTCCTGGGGCACCTGGGTGGCTCAGTCGGTTAAGCGTCCGACTTCGGCTCAGGTCATGATCTCACAGTCCGTGAGTTTGAGCCCGGCGTGGGGCTCTGTGCTGACAGCTCGGAGCCTGGAGCCTGCTTCAGATTCTGTGTCTCCCTCACTCTCTGACCCTCCCCCATTCATGCTCTGTCTCTCTCGGTCTCAAAAAAATAAATAAAAACGTTTAAAAAAATTTTTTTAAAGAAATATTCCTCAATGGAAATTAGGAAAATGAGTCAAAACACTTTTTAAAATGTAAGCTAGTGTTAATAATCAACTTGATCAATATCTGAATATCCAGTTTTTATCATACTGATGATCTTTGTTTCTGCCATGATTTCGAATGGTCTTTTATAATTGTATATTTACCTCTCCCTAAGGGGAGAAGAGATTAAATTCTGAAACACTACATTCCACCATTCGAACTCCTACAATGTTTAATGTACAAGAGCAGTTGAAGCCAAATGTTCTAACATGAGATTTGGAGATTCAGCACTCCCCTTCTCTGTGTTTTTGCCTCATCTATTGGAGGACATTTAAAATTTTATTTGCAAATATTGCACTTCTTAAGTGATCAAAGCACATATCAAGCATGATCTAATCAATAATTTTGACTTCCTCATAAAAGAAACAGAGTAGATGTCTATATATTGCAGTTTAAAAAAAGAAAACTGAATGATTAGAGTAACAACACATTCCAGAGTAATACATTCCTTCAACGGTTCATGTTTCCCTACAAATGTGTTCAAATCTATAAAGGTATTTAAAACAAGAAAAAAATTATTAGAAACTGAAGGTTCTACTTTATTTTTACCCCAGCTTTGAGGTAAAACCTTTCCTTCACTCTGATGAGGGACATATGCCCTCATAGTATCTTTCAAAACCCATTTTTAAATGTTAATGAGTCTGGGGATGCCTGGGTGGCTCCGTTGGCTGAGCCTCTGACTTCCAGCTCAGGTCATGATCTCCTGATTCCGTGATTCGTGGGTTCCAGCCCCGCATCAGGCTCTGTGCTGACAGCTTGGAGCCTGGAGTCTGCTTTGGATTCTGTAGCTCCTTCTCTGTCTGCACCTCCCCTGCTCGTGTTCTGTCTCTGTCTTTCAAAAATAAATAAATGTTAAATAAATAAATAAATAAATAAATGTTAATCAGTCTGTAAAAAGAACTTGAAAACTTTTACTTTCTTCATTGCTGTTTTTTATTTCTAAAAAAAAAAAAAAACAAAAAAAAGACTGTATTATCCATCCACTATGACACAGCTATTTTCATCTTAGCTTAAAACACAAATGGACTTGTTGAGTGTTGAGTGCCTATGGTGCTCTGAGAAGTAATCCAGGCACCATGCAGTTTACAGAGGCGAACCACTTTTAAAATTTTTTTAATGTTTTTATTTATTTTTGAGAGCGAGGGAAACAGAGTGTGAGCTGGGGAGGGGCAGAGAGAAAGGGAGACACAGAATCTGAAGCAGGTTCCAGGCTCCGGGCTGTCAGCACAGAGACCAACACAGGGCTCAAACTCATGTACTGCAAGATCATGACCTGAGCCAAAGTCAGACACTTAGCTGACTGAGCCACCTCGGTGCCCCCAGAGATGAACCATTTAATCAGAGAGAAACACAGCACGCAGTTGATTTTGCAAGGAGCATTGGGTGCAGGAAATATCATGGTGGAAGAAAAGAGGGAAAAGTAGGCTGGGGCTAAAGCCTGAAAGAACTTAGAATTTGTGAAAATAAGTTGGAAATTTTATGAGAAAAAGGAGAATTATCAAAGGGGGGTGTGTGTATGTGTGTGTACGTGTGGTTTTGTGGCTGTTTGCCTAGGAGAAGCATGATTAGATCTGAGCAGCAGGGGAATGGGTTGGACATCCCCATAGAGGAGGAAATGAAAGTAGGAGAGAGTGATGGTAGAGAGGACAGTTGAGGCATACTGAAGGCACAAACTAAGACAATAGCAGCATAAATGGGGAGGAAGGGAACCAGAGTGAAGCCAGTCTTGGAAATATAATCTTCTGAACTCGGCTGTCGTTTGGATGTGGGGGTGATAAAGGAGGCACTGAAAGTAACACCTTGGTTTTGAGCTCCAGGGAGCAGGTAAAGGCGAATACCTTAGCTGAGATAGGGGTTTTTGCTGGGGAAATGGATTGGGGAACAACCGAAGAGTTCCAATTAAACATGTTGAACTTAAGGTTTCTGGGGCATTCTAGTACAGATGTGTGGTGGGAATCTGGAAATGAAAAGCTGGAGCTCAGGAGAGATAGAAACTAGAAATGCCATTCAAAGTCCTAAAATTGACATAAATGAGTTGATGGTGAATTATTAGAGGGAGAAATATGAGAAGACATAGGGGTAGGGAAATTAAAGATAGCTTGGATGTCCTGTTAATCATACACATGGAAGTCAACTTATTCCAAAGCCCACTGATCCTTCTTTCCTCTTCCTCACCCTATTTAATTATCCTTCTTCACCCCCAAATGTATCCTTCTTTCTGCCACCTCTTATACTGGCCTCCTTATTTATATTCTCAGCCAAGAAATAACTCTTGTAAGTAACCTTTGGCTTTCCTTGTTCCTCAAATCCGATGGATCCTTCTCCTTGGAAATCTCTTCTGTCTAGCACTCTTTTTGCCAATCAGTTCATGAATTTGGGGTCCTCCTTATGTCTGACATAAGTCCCTCCCTGTTCTAGTCCATTCTCCAAATTACCTCTGCGAAGTGTCTTTCTAAGAGAGCAAATTGATTACATCCCCACCTTATGCTGAAACCTCTGTTGGCCTCCTTTGTACAGAATGACATCAGTATTGGTGTGGCTTACAACGCCCATGTCTACCTGTGGCTTACAATGCCCATCTCTACCTGTAGAGAGGCTGATGGACAAATACCAGCTCTTCTGTGACTTTTCCTATTTGGCCCCTTCCTTAGCACTCTGCAGAACTCTGGATGAAACACATGAACAGTTTTTGTGCTATCTGCTATAGTCACAGCCACTGTGAAGGAGTAATGAGAGAAGTGAAGGAATCATAAGGTCAGTGCCTGAGAACAATCAATGAAACGGATGTTAGGGTCCTTGAGAATAATGGTGAGACTGGACAATGGTAACCCAATATGATAAAGGCCAAGATCCTCAAGGTGGCTCCAAAGGCTTGGTAACCTCACCTCAGCCCACCTCTTCAGACTCATCTCAAACCATTCCCCTTGCTTTCTGCAGTCAGATCTCATGGGTCTTTTTCCAACATGACCAAGGTCCCCTTTTATGTCCTGCTCTCTCCGGCAGAACCACTTTTGCTTGTCTCTGACCCACTGACCTAGGTCCAATCTCTATTCCCGTTTCATTCACACAGGGATCGGGGACTGACTCCCAGACTAAGTCAGCTGCCTTGTCTATGTTCTTCTTAAGCCCTAGAATTTTCCTTCACAAACACACCTCATTCTGGCAGATCTTAATAGTCAAAGTATTATCACATCTAGTTCATCTCTGTATGTTATTAAAGACATGACTAACCATTTCATTCTGAAATGCGGTCCTCAAAAAGCCCAACGATGGACAGAACCACATATTATCTATGATCAAGTACAGCTTTCGGAAGGCAAACGCAGATTTTCAAACGTGTGCCGCTCTACAGACTCAAAAATCCACGTAGTTCTTACAAACAGTCAAGACCTGTCATTGTCAACACTTACACATTAAATCTGTTTCTCACCATCAGGGAACACTTGCATGTGCACAGGCTGGGGTGATCATGGGAAGGTCATGACCCGCTGAATCCAGGAGAGAGAACGCAGATACGGACAAGTGAACAATAGACACTGCTGACTCATAGAGCAGGGGGTGCGACCACCATCTTTTCTCTGGCCCTGTCACAGCAGACCTGCAAAAAATATTTGTTAAATGAAAGAAGGGGCTAACGTCCTTGAGAAATGAGCACGGCTTAGCCTTTGGTAGATGAGATGTATGGGAAAAAGTGTGGCACAACTGCACGGCGTAGACTTCCCAGGATCACGATGAGCAATTGTGGTCAAACAATAGTCTGGAAACCAGAGTGGGGAGAAGGAAGATTTCAATAGTAGGGAGCGGCACTGTTGAGCTCGTTAAGAATAAGACAGGAAGAGGTCGAGTTGTGTTTCGATGGGAAACTGAGGTTGAATCTGGAGGGCGGGGCTAAGCCTCCCTCCTTTTTTTTCAACCCAGAGGTAGACAGAGGCTTCAAGTTTTCCACAGTGACATGAGTGTGCTGTACATGTGTCCCTAACATTGGGAGACCTTCAAGATACTATTTACACCACGGTTCGTTCACCTTGCCCCCAGAGAACAGCCAACGCTGTGAAGGATTGCCGAGATTACTTGGCAGACCTATTACCACCTAAATCTTCCAGTGTGACCCGTTGAGCATGGCTCATTTTCTGAAAAGTGCCATTGAGTTGGTGTCTAGCAGGAGCTTAACATCTATTAGGTCTTTAGACATGCCTGAGTGAAAGGCGCCATATACTAAAATGATTGACTTTCACCATATGCTCCCAGTTGCTCACAGAGGTGAGAAACAGCTGGTTCATCTTGGAGAGGCAAAAACTCAAGTCCCCTGAACGAACAGCTTTTAGACGTTATATTACCAGTTGTGGAATCCATTTCTGATTCGTACTCGCAGTAGCCATTTAGTCTAGATATTTACTTATCCACACATAACTATTTCATTCTCTAATTGCATCTAAATTCTTTGGGGGGGGGCGGAAACTGTTATAAAACACGCCCTTGTTACATAAGGGAGCTATATACATACAGCTTGATGGCATACTAATTTATCAATATCCAGAATTATTATAAAGAAGCTGTTTGAAAGTACCAGAACAGTACCAAAGTTTCATTCATTCATGAAATGATTGATTGCATATACTCTGTAGAAATGGATTCATATTTCTGAATACATGTTACTTTATATCCCTCAAAGAGAAAAATACATTTGCACTCAATATGCATTTATAGGATAATATGACACAGGTGTGGTGATATTAGAAAAGAGAAAGCCAACTATAAAGAAGAAAAATAAAAGCTTTACTGGGGAAGAAACTCAGATTTCAGAATGGAGCTGCAGATTTGGAAACAGGAAAATAGCCAAACGTGAAAGATGTTTTTCATATTACAGGGAAGCTCAGTCAACCGAAAATCTCACCAGCAAAGGTCTTAGGAGGGCACGTTATAAGACAAAATCAAGTTTATGACAACTGAGATGTTGATTTAAGCCACCGAGGCCCTTAAGACGGGCTGCGCAGGACCTTGCTACCCAGCATGGAGCTAACATGAAAAAGCCGTGCAGGAGAGACAACATAAAGTAGTCTGACACCCACCCCCTGCAGGGTTTCATGTTGCTGCTGTGTTAAGTGACGTGCTCCTGTTGTTGAAGAAGCATTCAGCACTGATACACAATTTTAAATGTGTCAGTCTTGATGGTGAGCACTCCCTTTTACACAGCGGCACATGTATGCACCTTCTTATTGCCGACTCTATTTCACATTAATTTTGTAAACTGATTTCATACATTCTCAAGATCTATTCATCCTTAGTCCTAATTTTAGGAATTTATGAGATGAAAAAAAATACGTTGTGCCAGACATTAAATTTTTACAATTGACTGGAACAGCTCTTTCATGACACGGCTTAGAAATGATACATATCAAAGGACCTGTTACTGAAGAGCCTCGTGGTCAGGAAGGCCAGAGAGAAATTTCTGAATTAGGGACAACTGCATACTTCTGAATGGACCTCATGAGGATTTAAAGCAAAAGATAATCTGGAGTCTGCGTATTTTAAATACACTCTAGCAGCCAAGTTAAAAGCTAAATAATCATAATGGTGAAAATAATAACAATAACAACAACAACTCATCTGCTAGTTAAGTGCCAAGCACGGTGGCTTTAAATAAACCACCCCATTTAAAAGACAACGTCATTTACATGGATTTTCTATTTAATCACCATCACAAACCCACCAGGTAGATACACTGAGACATTTGTTTGGAGAAGTTAGCTTTGTGGTTAAACGGTGAAGAGTGTAGACACAGGAGGGAAACTGGGCTGGTACCGGCTACAGGCCGACGAACTAACTGCACGACCTCAAGCGAGTTACTAACTTCTCGGTGATTTGTGATCCTCATGAAAGAAATAGGAATGCTAATGAAAACTCATTGCAATATTAAAGAGTCCTGATACATATTAAAAGCCCCCAAAGGGTAACTGTTACGATTATCCCCGTTTTAAAGATGAGTAAACTGAGGCCAAGACAGTCAGAAACTTGCAAAAGCCACATAGCTAATAAGCGGCAGATCTAGGATTTGAACTCTAGGAGCGTGACTTCAGAGCACAACCTTTTAGCCATATGCCATCATGGACACAAAATTTTAAGTATCATTGACAAAGAAAGAATTTGACGTTTGGATTTTATAGAAGGTACATGTGTTAAAATTATTCTTAAATTCCTATCCATATTAGCATATGGTTATATAATTACGATCTATATTTAGAATGCAGTCATCCCTTTCCTTCAATTAGTCATAGAGCCTTGCTAGAATTTTAACCCATTCTTAGTTCACACGACTAGTTCCCATTGTCCTGTATTTAAGTCTCCCAGTTTAAACACACCTTGTTTTTTTACTAAGACAAAATTAAGAAGGAAAGATATTGTATGAACTGATACGAATTTTGTAAATCATAAACACGGATTTTTAAGTATTTTTAAGATAAAACTTTAAAATCACAAATCTAATTCAAATTTGCATCCTTTTAAAATTTCAACTTAAAGTTTCAAATACCAAAGACTTAAAATTTCATGAAAACTAATACTGAGGATATTTAAAGACTTTAGTAAGTAAGGGTAGTATGAATTTTGAAACACTTTCTTTGTTTTCTCTGGCCTATTTTTTTTAATCACCAAATCCTAAAGAGCCTCGAAAGAACTTAAAATCACTAGAGTGTACTTGGTATCTGTTCAACGTACTGGCCTTTAGATATCTGGATGCAATATACCACATGACAGAAAAGTTATGGCTTTGCAAGCGTTTGAGAACATTAATTGTAAGAAAATAACCTTGCAAACGACAATGCAGAATCACTTCTCAGGGCTAAATAGACACCTAAGAGAAGAATAGGTCGCCCCAAGTTAGGCACAACTGGCAAATAAATGGCTTGTGGACTGGCCACCCCAAAAATTGTTCCCACTCGGGGTAACTGCTTATCCCCCTTTAGCCTGCTGATTCCGCCTCACCCACATGGCCCAAATTCAACCCAGGTGAGTCTCCAGGGAATTACGCTGAGAAAAACAAAATCCTGAAAGGTTAAATACTGAATCATTCCATTTCTATGACATTTTCAAATGACAAAATTGTATTAACAGGAATGCACTGGTGATTAAAGGGTCCTCCCTCTGAGGGATATACAATAATGACAGTAGGGGTCTTTGATGATGGAAATGTCCTGTATCTTGACTGTGGTGTCGGATATACAAACCTACACATGTGATAAGTCACACGGAATTGAACGCACACCAGCCACCATCACCACACACAAATGAGATTAGGTAAAATGGGAGATCTGAATAAGACCAGTGGAGCATTTCAATGTCAATCGCCCAGGGGGATGCTACACTATGGTTTTGCAAAATGTTAGCACAGGGGAAGCTGGGTAAAGTATTCATGAGATCTCTGTCTTATTTCTTACAACTGCAGGTAAATCTGCACTAACTCCATCACAAGTTTATTGAAATTGAAAGAACAAACCAGTGGCAGAAAATGAAAGCGAAAATGAGTGGGGAAAGGTGAAGGAAAGGAAGGCCCAAGGCCACCCGTCTCTCCCCACCTGAGTTGGGCTAACTTTGCTCAGCCCCTCTGTTTCTGGACATGAGCGCATTTGGCTCTCTGCTCTGCTTTCCAATCCCCACAAGTCTCCCTGTCTTCTAACCTACAGACTCCCAGCCTCCCTGCCCACCTCAGGGGAAGGAGCCCCCACGAACCCTGCCGCCCATGGCGCCAGAGCAACCACGTGGAGCTCCCTCTGCAGTCCTTCTCCAAACACCTAGTCCTGAGCTAGGGACGTAATCCCCAGCAGCCTTCGATGGGCCTTTTTCAAATATAAAATGTGGCTAGTCACTGCTTTTGGGGCTGTTGAGGACTAACAACAATAGATTTCAGGCACCGAGAAATAGACCGCTACTCACACATGTCCAACATCTGTGTGTGGAGATTGTATTTCCCCCCGTAGGTCTTCATGCAAAAAGAAGATTCAGGCAGCCCAGAGGGGACTCTACCAGGCCCCGGGTTGGTAACTCAGACCAGAACCCCTGAGAAGGTCTGTGAGCAGGTTCCGGGCGGAGAAAGTGGTAGAGAAGCAATGGGATGCGTTCGATAGAAAGTGGGCGGAAGCGGAGGCAGGTGGACAGAAAAGAGGTTGGCTCACAAACAGGAAATGGAGTCGTCTTCCAGAAAGTGTTGGGGCATGAAGGACCAGCGAGGAGGGAGAGTCCAAAATCTAATAAGAAACAACCCCCGGTTTTCAGAAGAGCTTACAGCCTCAGGTTTGGGTGTGGGGTGGGACAGGGGTAGGAAACCTACAAACACTACTGTCAGCTCAAAAGGGCGGAGATGGACGTATAGAGCGCACATGTGAAAGGAACACAGATACACAGCTGAATCCGGCCGGAGGGAGGCAGGAAGACTTCCCGGGGAGGTGGCTTTCGAACTGCGCTCTAAAGGAATAATAGGAAGACAGGGAAGATGGGGACGGGAGGAAGCAGAAAGAGGCGACAGCACAGCACAAGGAGGGTACTTAGGTGTGAAATGTCCTGACGTAAGTCACATGGTGGAGCAGGCCTTGCACGGGGGGTGGGAAGATGGGGGACGCCAGACCATGAGGTGAGAGTGGATCAAAAGGCCCTCCAGGAAGGGGCCACAAGGAACTTCATCCTAAAGGACAAAGGGAGCCCATTGTGGGATTTTTTTTTAAATTTTTTTTTTCAACGTTTATTTATTTTTGGGACAGAGAGAGACAGAGCATGAATGGGGGAGGGGCAGAGAGAGAGGGAGACACAGAATCGGAAACAGGCTCCAGGCTCTGAGCCATCAGCCCAGAGCCTGACGCGGGGCTCGAACTCACGGACGGCGAGATCGTGACCTGGCTGAAGTCGGACGCTTAACCGACTGCGCCACCCAGGTGCCCCATCCATTGTGGGATTTTAAGTAGGTGGAGTCATCATCAGATCTGTGTTTTAGAAAGGTCACCATGCTGCGAAGAAATGAGGACAAACTGATGGTCACGAGACTTTTTTAACTGAGTTCTCTTCATTTAATTCTATATTTTTGAAAAACTGTATGCTCTGAGAAACACAATCACTGGACAGGGGAGGGAGCCTTCTTGGGACTGTTTTAGAAAAGCCCATGTGAGGATGCCATGGAATCCCTGCCTTCCATGCACTTCCTGAACTGAATCTGAGTCCCTTTCCCGCAGCCCCTTTGCAAATCTCAGTGCCCACAATCTCTGCTTACGGCACGTCTCTCTGGGACAGTGTCTGAGATGTCCTAAATACATTCAGCAAACTCCATCCCCTTTTAGTGGCACAGGGAACTCTCCCACCCCCACCTCGTGGCCTACAGGGTGGGTTCCTATGGCCAAGGGACTCTGGGCTACAGAGGGCTGAAGGAAACAGCTGTTGTGTGAGGCAAGGGGATAGGGAACAAGGAGCCACAGAGTGTAGGGTGCTGCCTTCTGCATTCGCTCCCAGGGCTAGTTCTGGGTTCTAGGTTGTTTGGGGTTAGGTCACCACCTTTCCAAGCCTTTGGACCACTCTGGATGCTGTGCTGAGACTCACAAAGGAGGGACACGGGGGCCAAATTTGCCTGCAACAGACCTATGTCATTTGGCAAACAGGTGTTCTAATATCAAGGAACTGATTGCCAACATGTAACCATTGGGGGACTTCACATAAATATGCACATCTCAAGATCCTTTTGTAGTTTGGGGGCAGGGAGGGAATGGAAGATCTGGCAAAAATGGGCTCTCCCTGAGGCAATAATATGGAGTGTTGCCCAGCAACTTGTGAGGATACTGACATTGGAGGCACAGATTTAGAATATCAGTTTTCTAAAATACAGGGTTTAAGTGGACAATAGAGTGGCTGCTCATTCTTAGCAGTGACTTGAACAGCTCTGCTCCCTTTGTGTGGGAGGCCCTCTCTGGTCTCTCACCACATTCCCTCTAGTGACAGATTGCACATATTTCCAGTATCACTTCCCATGGGAAGGACTGTTGGTTCCCTCCAGAGCACTCTGTTTTGCCACCGACACACTGGCTTCCCATTATAGCACAGAGACCCACAGCTCAGAACTACATGAGAGAATTGCTCTCCCTCTAGACAGAGCTTGCTGAGCACATATACCATTTTCTATTCATTATTGTACCAGAAGCATCTTACATGGTACCTAGTAAATAGTAGACAAACGATGAGGAGGAGGAGGAGGAGAAGGATGGTCTTGGTAGTGGTGGTGGTGGTGGTGGGGATATAATATAAGGAAAAGAGCAGTGTATGGGCTTTGAAGTTAGACTTTGCTTGAGATTTCAGCTCTTCTTCACTATTACAGGCAAATGACTTAATCTCTCTGAGCCTTGCTCTCTTTTCCTATAAAATGGGCATACATGATTAATGTGAGAATTAAATCACACAATGAAATAATTCTAACATGACACCTAGATTAATGAGGTCAATAGATATGAGTTACCTCACTCTTTGCATGCTGCTGGGATAAATATCTATGTAAATAGACAGCAGTCAATCATGTTTATTACCTAAAGGTTTCTATAAGGGTTTTGACCTAGGAGCATTTTTCTGAGGAGCGTGGATATCTGGGGGAGAGCATTTCAAGTAGAGACTAGAGTGAATTCAAGGCCCCGAGGCCAGATTGTCCCTGGAATGTTTGAGGAAGCACAAGAGAAAAGCGAGGAAGGGACAGGAAGGGAAAGGTGGTAGGAGATGAGGAGAGAAAAATAAGGGTACAGGGAGGCAAGTCATGGAGACCTGTAGGGAAGTCCTTGCCTCTTTATCTTTGTAAATCTCCAAGTGAGATAGAAAACCATTGAAGAGTTTTGAGCAGAGGAGTGAAAACATCTGACACCATGTAGCAGGATCACTTTGGACGCTGTGCTGGGAACAGACTGAAACAGGACAGGGGTGGGACCTGGAGGAGCAGGAGGGTGATCTCCATCTCCAGAGAGGCAGGGAGGTGGCTTGGACCTGGGTGGAAACAGGGGAGGTGGGGAGAAATGGCTGGGTTCTGGATTATTTAGAAAGCAGAGCCAACATAATTTACTAATGGATTAGATATAGGGCGTGGGGGGAAAGAGGAGTGGAAAATGACTACAAAGTTTGTAACTTGAGCAACTGGAAGAATGGAGTTGCTATTTCCTGAGAGTATAGGCGTGGGGGTTGCAAAATCTCTCCAGGCCACTTGGAAGCCACTGGCAAGCTGCAAAGCTTAAATGGTGGAGAATTCAAATTCAAACTGTCCAATGCAAAAATCATGGCCCTTTCCCTCCTGTCCTGCTATGTCCATCACAATATGTTGTAGAGGCAGAATAGATAATTCTGTCTGGGGTATTAAGACAGACTTCAGGAAAGGTGCAGTATCTGGGCAAGGGACAGAGCGGGGAGACCACAGGGCCATTTTGACATGAACAGGAGCAACAACAAAGGGTGGGAGACCTGAAGGTGTTTGCCATGTATTCTGGTGTGTACTCAACTGTACATAAGGTACATACAGAGTATAGTGTGGGAGAGAAACCTAAAAGGATATGGCACCTAATGGAAGATATTGAACACCATGCTTGGGAGCTAAAATTTAACCATTTGGGCAATGAGAAGCTGTCGAAAAGAAGTAAGAAGTGAGACGGCTTGGGGGCGCCTGGGTGGCTCAGGCAGTTAAGCGTCTGACTCCCGATTTTGGCTCAGGTCATGATCTCATGGTTCCTGAGACTGAGCCCCACCTCAGGCTCTGCACTGACAGCATGGAGCCTGCTTGGGCTTCTCCCTCTCCTTCTCCCTCTGCCCCTCCCCCACCCCCACCCCCACTCATGCACTCGTTCTCTCCCTCCCTCTCTCAAAAAGAAATAAACTTAAAAAAATATAAGTGAGAGGGCGTGGATTATGTTTTAAGAAAATAACTTTCGAATCAATAAAAATGATTTGGGGAAGCAAGAGATTAGAATCTAGGAGACTAATGTATAATCCAAACCCTCATTACAGTAATGCTATAAAAACAGAAAAGGTATAATTTAAGAAACACTTGGTTGTGAACTTGACAATACTTTGGATTGATCAGGTGAGAGTGAAGGTGGGGAACATGTCAAAGAGATGCAGCTTATCCAGCTGTAAGATCGATGTAATTAACAAAGATGAGGAGTGCAGGAAAAGAAGCAAATTTAGGTGGGAATATAAATTGGGAGGATAAATTGCATGTAGGTGCCGCCGAGTTCACAGAGCCCACATGCATAGCCACATGCAGAGTTTTTCAATAGTCTTCAGTCATCAGTAGAGAAATGAGGGCTAGAAATTCAGATTTGGGAGTCATTAGCTTAGACGCGATATCAAGAGATTTGGATTTAAATGACACGACCCAGGAGAAAATATTGTCTAACAGGAAGATCAGTCACAGAACCTTGAGAAACCCTTGCCTTTGAGGGGCAAATGGGAGAGGAGCCCGGAGAAGTCGCTAAAGGACAAGAGGACAAGAGGTAAGAGGAGGGCGTCAACCGTGTCAGGTTTAATATGAAGTCAATTAACATGAGAAAGAAACTGCAACAGTATTTGATCATAGGAAGCCCCTGGTAACCTTCAGGAGAGCAGTTTTTCTAGAAGAAAGCAGGACTTAGTGGAAGAAGTAACACCTTAGAAATATGTAGCCTAGTCTCATAAGAAGTCTGGACATCCAAGAAATCAGAAATGACCACAGCACGCCTAGGAAGATTTTTCCTTGTGGCTGTTTGCTTGTTTTGTTTGTTTTTAATCTTTGTTTTTATTAAAACATGAGGAAACAAGATGTTTATAAACAGAAGGAAAGGATAAGCCAGGGGTGGGGGTGGGGAGGGAAGCATTGCTGATACAAAAAAGGGAAATTTGATGGTGCTGGGGAATACAGCGACATCTGGAAATGTCACGGAGGAGAGCGGGGTCACAAGCACCCTACGCAGCAAGTCAGATTTCAGAGACAACAGGGGAGCCGAAGGAGAGGAGGAAAGACATCACGGGAGAAAAGCAGAGGCGAGGAAGAATGGAGCTGGGTCCATTCAGTGTTCGTGCTGAAAGAAAGAGCATTTAAGCTCTGATCCTTTGGGGGATGTCATGGGAAGGCACTGAACGGAACAGTCACAAAATCACTTTTTATCTAGATCCATTCCCCCCAGATCAAGAACAGGAGGAGCTGAGATTGCTTCCCGGGGTGAGGCTCCTGGCGAAACAGGAACTGCACATCTGCTTTGACTCCCTTCAAACTCAGCATGATTTAAAATGAAAAGCTGATACGGTATTTACTTGAAGGGCCAAAGTCAGATGGAAAAATTCTCAATTATGAAATTCCAGCCAAGCCAGAAGAAATCAAAGCCCTGAGGACGACCATAAAGGCCAGTCCAGGCCCACAGTAAGACCGGGATAAAATGGGGATGTGGTTCCTAGTTTAGTTTGTAGGTCTTTCCATGTTTCTGCAACAAATAATTTGGGAAGGAAAAAAGTAGGTCTCTCCTTAAGAGAAAAAAAAAAGTGTTCTTTTGAAGGCAGCCAAGACCGGGGCAATATGTCCATAAAACCAGATTTGCCTTATTTTAGGGTTGAAGGTGTTAGGAGGTAACACAGAATGCTGGATTTATGGATCCATTGACATTAGTAACATCTCCAGGGAAACATCAATTTTCCCTCCAGAGAGATACATACACTAATCTTCAGAAATCTGGGCAGTCAGGTATGTGGTGTTTTGCTTTATTTTGTTCATTGAAGTGTAGTTGACACATTTCAAGTGTACAATGTAGTGAGTCCCCAAGTCTATACATTATGCCACCATCTGTGACTGTACAACACTATTACAATACCATTGACTATAGTCCCCGTGCTGTAGATTTTGTCCCCTTGACTTATTCATTCCATACCTGGAAGCCTGTATCTCCCACGCCCCTTCACCTATTTTGCCCATCACCACCCCCCCCAACAACCCCCCCAACAACCAACAATGCGTTCATTCTCTTTCTCCTTTCTGTTTGTCCATTTGATTGTTCATTTGGTTTTTGGATCCCAAGTATTCAGTAAATAAGCTGTAACTTCTTGCATTAGAAATCCCATTTGCCCTCGGGACAAAGTCTGTGGTGTCTCAGTTCGCTGTTTTCTGTTCGTTATATGCTAAAGTGATTGAGGGGTGAGTTCATCCAGAATTGTTTTTGCAACGGCAGGGTATGGTTTTATTTCAGACCTACTTGCCTCTTACCTGTTTTACTGATACCTAACACTTTATCTTCTACCCACAAGGAAGGAGTTTTCTTTGCAAAACTATCTCCACTCACCATCCCTGGATTTAACATTGCCTTCCTTGGAATCTCCATGGCACTTTGCTGTTATATCTCTTAACGGCATGTCTCTCCAAGCACTTTGTATAGTAGTTATCAGCGCCCTTGGGATATGCCCTTCAGTGCCCTCCCACAAGATCTGGGCACAGAGGTGGGAAGCCCTTACTCACCTTTGCATTCCCTGAAGCACCCGGCCCCTTTGTAATCAATCAGTACTGAAGTGACGAAATTAGGAATGAAACCAGAGTAACAGTAGACAGCATGAGTTCACCATCACGTATGGCTTACGGGCAACTGGATGTGCCCTTTACCCTGGAACCGGGATCATCTTATGCATGAAATGACATCTCAGGAGTATACAAGCAGGATGCTAATAATTTTACAGTTACTGTCAATCATACCCCGAGAACTTCTCTGCCTATTTTTCCAAATACCAAATAGAAGGTCCTGAACAAAACAGGTCTAGAGTGCCAGTCTGTGTAGTCCAAATGTGTAGAGTAATGAGACCCTGTAAAACCCTGCTTCATCTGGTGCCAAGACATCTGACCAGCGTGCACCATTATTAAAAGGCTTCCCACCATCCTCAGTCACAATTCAGAGACTTAAATTTCACAAGTAGAACTGCAGCCTGGGGAAGGCATTCTTTACTGCTAAGGCAACCAGTTTTAGCTCAGCTAGGCAGAGCCTGAGATGGCATGGGAGATTCTTGTGTGTTGAGTTTATTTTTTTTAATGGGCATTTATAATAGTTTTGTTTAAAGCACATATCACAGGGGCACCTGAGAGGCTCAGTCGGTTAAGCATCTGACTCTCCATCTTGGCTCAGGTCATGAGCTCGTGGTATGGGAGTTCGAGCCCCTTGTTGGGCTCTGCGCTGACAGTACAGAGCCTGCTTGGGATTCTCTCTCTCTCTCTCTCTCTCTCTCTCTCTCTCTCTCTCTCTCTCTCAAAATAAATAAGTAAACTTTTGAAAAATAAAAAAATTTAAATTAAAAAAATTAAAAATAAAAAAACATGTATCCCAGAAATGAAAAGAATAGCTTCTGAAATATATTCTATTCATGACCCAGGGAGAGTGGACTCACCCGGAGGATCACGGAACTAAGGGAAAGATGTTCTCTGTAAAGCACACCTGTAACTCAGTTTGGACAGCTGAACTATACAGGATTATACCAAAGCCTTGCCAGTAGATAATGGAAATTAATAATTATTGCAATAATTTATCCAGTGCCAGTGCCTGCTCTTGGCCAGACACTGTGTTAGATACCTTGTGTATCTAATGTTGACTTTATCTCTACAAGATGAGCACTTTCCTCTCAACCCAAAAGATGAGGACACGAAGGCTTAATGAGGTTCAGTAACTTGCCCCAAATTTCTACCCCTATCAAATGCACTAGCTGGGATTTGAAGACAATCTCATTTCGGAGTCCCGTGGACTTTACCCTCTACACGTCATCGAATTTCCTCTGTGAAACACAGATTCTGAAACAGGAAGGGTCATCTTGAGAAAACATGACATTCATTCATTAAAACAAAGTCCACAAAATGTAAGCATACACAATTACCTGACATTGGGTGATCATAAGTATGCATGTAGCAGAGAAGCCCCGAAATACTCTCCAGCTCTATCACATAGTGAGGAACCGGAATTCTGAGTCAGGCCGAACTCAAGTCGCAGTGCCACGCTTTATTAGCTGTGCAAGGCAAGCACATCGCTTAAGTCTATTCTTCAAGTCACATCACTCTAAGAACTGAATGACGTAATCCATGTAAAGCAGTAGACTGGTTTTTGGTGCAGAGTGAGTTCTTAATGATTTTATTAATCTCTAGTCACCCATAAACTAGTGCTGCTTCTTTCATCCTCAGGGAAATCGGTTCCCTGACCTGGTGAGCAAAGTCCTTTCAGATCAGGTGTGTGGCCTTCAGCAGCCACATGTATTAACTCTCTAAATGTAGCTCAAACCACCCAGAACAACCTCCTGTCTTTCTCCACCCCAACATTCTAGTCTACAGTTCTCTGCTCTACCAGCTGAGCTATCGAAGGGTGCACTCTCCACCCCAACATTCTAGATCCATGTAACCCACCCCGGGGAAAAGAACTCAAATCTCGCCTCCTTCCAGAGGTGGTTCTGTTCAGGCATCTGCAATAGTACCATTGACAGCCTCCTGTGGATACCTTTGTCAAGGGTTATCTTTCAGCAGAAAAATGCTTCCAACATTCGGACGAGTATTGGTTCAGGTTGCTCTGCCTCACTCCCCATAAGAACTCACCCTAAATCTCACCTCACCATGAGGCTCCAGCACAGGTCAGCTGAACCTCAGCTGCCTCGGGTGGTGACACCAGGACAGTCTATTTGAGACTGACATCCTGCACCCCATTTGCCTGCCCCACCCACCATTCCCTGGTGCGGAAAGTACATTTCTGTTTTCAAATAAATTAGTGCCATAGCTGCCTGGATCCAAATGGTTCTTCAGGGAATATCTGGGGGGCAATTCTGTTGCTTTTTTTAATAGCCAAACGTTCTGATTCTCAGAAGGCAAACGTCTTTCTTTTGAGTCTTCTCAGCTGTGGGAAGATAGAGGGTATAGTATGAGAGAGACATAGGGAATAAAAGTGAGAACTCGGGCAGGACAGCCACAAGAGAGACAACAGTTGTACTGAATGTTAGAAAGTGAACAGTAGCTCAAGAAAATAACTTGCAGAGGGATTTCACTCAGTTCTGGATGGCTTCGTTATATGAGACATGGACAGTTACAAAAGATGTAAGGTGAGATCACAGCTTTTGGTCACCACGTCAAGTCTGGTATCACTGTGTTGTTCACCCCCCTGGAGTGAGCCACACCTAACCCCTTGTGCCCCTTGTGAAAAGCAAGAGTAGAGTAAACTATCTTGATCCTGGTCAACCTGCATTGTGGCTTCTATCCCACAAAGTCCCCAGGCTAGTGAAGTATTGAGGATCACTCTTTCGTTACCTCCCAGCATCCAGTACAGTGTCCCTGGAACAGATTAGGTGTTTAATAAATATGGATTGGGTTGATCCAGACCACTGCTGAGTCACTTCAGGAATCCTAAGGCAGCTGGAGGCCACCCTCCAAAATTCCAAACAGGTATCATCAGACTGAGATTCATATTAACCACTGCTTTTTAACATTTCACTTTATGGTGCCAGAAGGCATCAATTCCTTACAAACACTTTAATTTTTATACATACTTAAATTTGAGTATTGCTGGATTTTACTGGTCCTAAGTGGGATTCACCAAGGGAAGTTGAACTTAGCAATTGCATGACTACTTCTAAGCTCACAGCCTTACAGTGGCAGCAGTAAGAAGCATATTACAAGCCCCTTCCCTGAAGATAAGACGGCATTCTTAACTAGGTCACTGTGTCAGCAGCACTGGAGTACTTGAATGGGTATTAATAACTACCCGCTTGCATAGTAAGAGCAAAGAAGAAGAGGGTATCCAGGCTGCGCGCGCAGGCTGATCAAATCACAAGTGAATCTATTTTACAGGATACCCAACAGCAGATGTCCCTAAATATGGTGATGAAGAGATACCCACAAAAGCAACCACATAAGGATGTCCAAGCTGTTCCCAAGGCATGCGTCCACGAATCATCTGTTTATGAAGCACGCTGGTCAGAGAAATAGGATCGTCATTCCAGACAGTAGTTATGCTTCCCAGAGCACATTCAGGAGGTGGTCACATGAACGCTCTGGCTGGAAGCCATGTCTGGGGCCTAAAATTAGCTCTGATATTAGAAAGGGAATTTAGCATAGGCCTGGATATTGGGCCAAAAGAGGCAAAGACACCTACTTATCTATGAGAATGGACCAAGAAGCTGTGGCTAGGAAGCCCTTCCCATTATAGAACTACTCTAGAGGATAAACCTGTCAATCCTGGAAGGCTCCCCTTCAAAACACCTTGACTTCAAACACACTGACATAGATGTCATACTGACCAAAAAGATCTGTCACTTATTTTGTTTGTTCCCTTTTGGGCTTGTGTGCTCTGAAAGCACACTTCTCTAAGTCTGGTCTTCCAGTTAGCGTGCCCATGCCCACTAAAGCTACATTCTTCTTTGTAGCACTTAATAGAACTTTCAGTGGGCAGTGAACTTGTCAATTAGAATGTAAGCCCCATGAGGGCAAGGGCCAGGTTCATCTCGTTCACCACCATATCCCCAGGACCCAAAAGCCTGCCTGGAGTCAGACTCCCAATAGAAGTTTGTCGAAGGAGTGTGGGCACGTAAGAACACGCAGCAAACATCTTCTGGCCACCCGGCATGTGCTGAGAACTGCGCTAAGTATCAATTCGACAAACAAAAAGAAGTCAGAAGCCATCAGAGCCACGCTCGCTAGATCGGTTAGGAGCAATATCTACCCGCTTGATTAAAGAGCTGAAAAACTCTAAAACAAACAAGAGCTAAGCCTGGATGCCTCTTTTCTCTCCTCCCCTTCCCAAGCCACATTTCATACCACAGTTACGGTCTGGCCCCTGGCAGAGTTTTGCCAATTCAGTTGTTGTCACAGGGGCCAGGGTAGTGTGAAGTGCAGAGAGCAGTTGGTCAGCCATGTGCCATGTTGCCGTGGCAAGGAGCGTCAGTAAAGTTGTTTTCAGGCTAAGGAACAAGCACGGGGTTGATGAAATACATTCTCTACGACCACCAGGTGCTGGCTCTTCACAGGCACCTCCCAAAGATTCATCACATTCTCCAAGCCAAGAGCACGTAGTAACTGGGGAGGCTCAGTCGCCTGTCCGGGCCTGCTGGTCACTCACGAGTATAAAGGACATCCCCACAGAGATGGAGTCTGATTGGGTAAAAGCTGGCTGTCTCCTATAACGGTGTGGTGTGGGGGCTGCTGTGTCACCTATGGTGTCATTAAAAAACATTCCGTCTCCCTCCCGGATCTTCAGAATGAGACTTCATCGAGGAGAGCCCATCAATCTTTATTTTTTCACGATGCTCTGATTTTTAAACGCATTCGATTTGAATGCCATGGTTTCTCATGATTTTGTAGGGGACTAGCATAGGGAAGTTTCTCTAGCAATAAGGGGCTGTGCTATAGAGGGTCTGTGAATCCCTTGTTTGTGTGACTTTGGCCTAAGAAACATGCCTGCAGAAGCCTGAAAAAAAAAAAAAAAAAGAAGAAGAAGCTGGGGAGTGTGGGGATAAATTTAAAAACAAGAGTATCTTCACCCAGCAGTTAAACAGTAAAAAGAAGTACAGGTCTGTAGAAGAAAACAAGTAGGTCATGTTACTCAAATACATAGAGCACATCATGAATTTGGCTTCTGCCAGCTTCCCAGCACTTTCAGGCTGAAATCTTGGGCTAATTATTTTCCATAACTAATTATAGTTAATTTAATTATTGACCGATGATCTTACCTCTTACAGGAGCGCCCACATTAAAACTTTTAAAACATCCAGCTCTGATTATCAGGGCATGGAGAATCGGGGGCTCCCATACACTCTTAGGGGAAATCAAACATTGAAGTAGGCTTTTTGGAGAAGAAGTTGCTAGTAATTAGCAACTAAAAAATTCATTTTCCTTTTAACTCAGCAGTTTCGCTACTAAGCATTAACCCTTATTACACCAGCCATATTACACCTGTCAATACGTGCCAGTAATATGCGTACTGCTAACGTCAAGACCCCCGACTAAGAAACGTGGTAGCACTCATCTTATTTGCTTTTCGTTCTTTATAAATTTAGTGTACTACTTGTGTAATATTAATAATGTACTATATGTAATAATATCATAATTACTAACAACGTAATATAACATCACTAGCATCAAGAAGGCGATTAACACTCAATGAGTCCCGACCGTGCCAAGCATTTTCCTGGGACTTGAGCATAACCTCTTCAACAAGCCTACAATTTGGATATGATTTTTCCCCCCATTTTTCCAGAAAACTAAGCCTCAAAGGGGGTAGGCAACTGGTGCAGGGTCATGGCTGATAAATGCAGAGTCAAACGCCGAGACTTTTCCTCGAAACCAGCTCTCTTTTAGACTACACCGCCAGGAAAAAGAACATCCAAGAGCATTAATACTTCGAGAAACATCAGCACTATAGGGTTTCTGAATAAACTTACCTCGCTTCAATATAACACTTTTAAAAATCAAGAAAGATCAGGAACTATTATGTAGAAGGAGCCATTAGAACCAAAAAAAAATCACTTTCAATATTTTAAGCCAATTTTAATGACTTAAAAGAGTGGAAAAACACTCATGATGCTTTTTCTACCTCTTTTCAGCTGCTTTCCTCTTGGCTCACAAACTCCCATCACTGTCTCACAGCAGTAGAAGAATTATTTTTATCTCACAGAGGACTTGGAGATTTCTTCCTAATAGCTCTGTTCAATTCTTGGGTAAATAGGAATAATTCCACTGCCTCTTTAAAACTTTGTCGCTTGTGTGCATTATACGGGATGCTGGGGAATGTGTGGAAATGTGCGGCTGGGCTCAGATTCACAGCCTGAGGTTACAAGGCTCCACGCCAAGTTTTCACCTACATGGAATCATTCGGCAGGCTTAACCACTCTGCCTCTACCCTAAGGAAAATACTAACATGATTTAACTGCAGTTAAGAATTCCAGTAGGTACTTACTAAATGTGGCATAATCTTTTCCATGCGTAGAGAAAAGGAAATCATTTTGCTAATCTTTGCCTCACTCAAAACAATCACGTTTCAGAGCTAAATTCTCCATCAAAGCTGGAACAATTTAATAAACTTCCAATGGATTTGGTATAAAAGATGTCATTATGGGAAATCCAACAAATTCGTGGGTACAAGAGCTTTACCAAAAAGTGTACGTGGCTAAAATACATCAAAAACATTAAATGGTTTTCTTTGATACAATCGCTTTCACCCTTTGCTCGGAACTTCTCTTAGCACTATTCTCTTCATTATTTAAGATCGTTTTGGGGATGTGATGTGGGTGCAGGGGAATACACTAGTCAGTCACATGGAGAGAAGGGAGAAATTCACAATGCAAATGATAGCAGAGTGAACCTCCCAGAGAGGAGAACTACATGAAAGGGGATAGCATCTGGAAGAGAAAGTATTTCTGGCCAAACCTGTGGGACCGCAGGCAATGTGGTTATACCTCTGTTTGTAATTTCCCTGTGATCTCTTGCCAAGGGCAGATAATTTAGCAATGGTAAGAATAAAGGAATGATTTACCTTATAGCTGATGTGGCAGGAAAATCACTTTAGAGTATTTTTTCACAGGCAATGGGATAGTAAAGACAACAGCCCGGGTTTACAATGAAAAGGTAGCACCATCTATAATGAAAAGCCAGTTCAGAGACCCTTCTAAGGAGTGAAGACCACAAACTTGAAATGAAGAAAATCCAAGTCAAAAGCCAGGTCCATGTTCAAATACGTTTATTTAGACATTCACAGGCAAATATTTCAGTTAAAAGGACGAACTTAGCTGTTGCTGCTTCTACCAAGATGGCTTAGCAATTTGTGACTTTCTATGGGCACAGCAGTGGTCTAGAGGCTTCATAAAGATCTGGTGGGGGTGGTGGAACAGGTGGCTGTGATCAGTTTGATTGCCTCTTGGGGAGGACGGTGTAAACCATGTTGCAAGCTAAAGAGTAAACCATATGAGTAATTTTAAGGAGGTGTTTAATGCCCAAGGTTGTTAGATGAGATATTTTACCAGTAGGAATGAGTTTAAACACAAATGGCCCTAGCGAAGAGAAATGTGCCAGAAATAGCTGGGGCTAGGGGCACCTGGGTGGCTCAGTCGGTTAAGCGTCCAACTTCGCCTCAGGTCGTGATCTCACGATTTGTGAGTTCGAGCCCTGTGTTGGGCTCTGTGCTGACAGCTCAGAGCCCGGAGCCCGCTTAGGATTCTGTGTCTCCCTTTCTCTACTCCCTCCTCCCCTGCTCACGCTCTGTCTCTCTCTCTCCTTCAAAAATAATAAACGTTCAAAAAAATTAAAGAAAGAAAGAAAGAAAGAAAGAAAGAAAGAAAGAAAGAAAGAAAGAAAGAAAGAAAGAAAGAAAGAAAGAAAGAAAGAAATAGCTGGGGCTACACAAAACTGAAGAGTTTATGGTGAGACCTCCTAGTCCCATAGAAACATGTTCTGCAGTGAAGACGGAAGAAAAGACAAATGAAAAACTTCTTCCTGAAGTTTAGGAGTTGATGCTATCCTATAAGGTATTTCTCTAATTGGGGAATTTCGATATTTGTTATGATAGGTAAGGACAGTGCAGAGCTACTAATAACTCTCCAATGGCCAATTTATTCTCCCCTTCCAGGAGAACCCCATTTTTTTTCAGGACTGCAATGTACTCATTTACAAAGAACTAAAGAAATGACTGTGTTTTCCAGCCTCCTTTAGTTAGGAGCGCTCACAACTGTAGTTCAAGAAATGAAGTGGAAGCAAAAGGGACTGGACAGCCTTTAAAAATTTGTCAAAGGCTATTGACGCAACTGGGACATGCTCCTTCTGCCCTTTTCCTTCTTCCCCCTGATATGTGCACAGGTTGGCTTGGACTCAGATGCCATCTTAGGAGCATAATGACAAGAGACACATCCTGAGAGTGGCAAAGGGGAAGCCCAAATTCTTGATTTGCCAGGAAGCTGCCACCTCAGACCTGAACTACCTAACTCCATTCTTCCTTTGCATTAGCTAAAAATGACCCCTAATTTATTTAAGCATTGGGGGATTTTGAGGAGGAGAGGATAAAGGGTGGGGTGGGGGGGGTCCCTATTACTTACAGCAATGCCACAACTCACTTACAGAGACTAAGATGCATATTAGACATTTTCTGTCCCATTCGACTGCTAGAGAACCATTCCTCTGGTCTACCAAGCTCAGATGTTTCAAATGCAAAATTTCCATCTTAACTTATCTAGAAGTAAATTACTATCTGGTCCCTTTACTCCCAACACTAACCATTTATCCAGTGGAAGGGATGAGAATTCTAACTTTAAGAGCACTGTGGAGATGCGTGGGTGGCTTAGTTGGTTAAGCGACTCTCAATTTCAGCTCAGGTCATGATCTCGTGGTCATGAGATCGAGCTTCGTGCTAGGCATGGAGGCTGCTTGAGATTCTCTCTCTCCCTCTCCCTCTGCCCCTCCCTGCTCGCTCGCTCTCTCTCTCTCTCAAAAAAAAAAACAAAAACAAAAAGAGCACGGTGGAGGTCATTCCACAGTGAGACTAAGTAGAGGTGAGGGGGCACGCTGGGGCATGCACATGGTTTCCCACCACCCAGAGATTTCTACTAATCTTTTTGATTGCCACTCAAAACTCCATCCAATGTTTTAGAGAAATCAACCAACTAAAAATCTAAATCTTTCCAATATCTCTACTTTCCTTATAATCACATTCAGAAAAAAGTAAAATTTTGTTTAAAAATAGCTGTAGATAGACAAAACTGAAGAGTTTACTGTTAGTGCTCCCAACCCCACGGAACCACGTTCTGTAATCGGAATAGATAGAAGAAAAGAGAAATGGACAAAATTTTTGTTGGGATTTTAGGAGTATCTTAAGGCTTTAAGGAGCATTTAAAGAAAAATTTAGGTTTATTTATTTTGAGAGTGAGAGCAGGGGAGGGGCAGAAAGGGAGGTACAGAAAGAATCCCAAGCAGACTCTGCACTGTCAGCACAGAGTTCGATGTGGGGCTCGAACTCACAAACTGTGAGATCATGACCTGAGCCAAAATCAAGAGATGCTTAACTGGCTGAGCCACCCAGGCGCCCCTCAAGGACATTTTAAGCATGAATTTCCATGCAGACTTCAAATAAGAGAACTTAAAATGAAAAGTGATTGTAAAATAATTAAATGATTTTTTTTTATTCCCCAAGTTTCCATTTTGAGAATCATTTACCTCTAGAAATGAGGAAGATAGAGGCAGCTGTAATTCACTGTTCTAGGTATGTCAGACCATCTGCAGACTCAAAATGTAAATAATGAATTGGTTGGGGTTGGCCAAATCTGCTCTATCGAGTTTATGGTGCCACTGACAGATGGGTGTAGGAGGACCTTCCAGTTCAAGAAAGACCAGGATGTACAGGAGAGATGGGCTGGGGTGGAGGAAAGGCCCACCTACTGCCTTGCTCCTCCTCTTCCGACCCCACCCACTCTGTGGAACCCTTCAAGGATCTTGACAACAGAAAGCAAATTCAGCCTTTTAATGGTGACCATGACGGTGAGACGCAGGGGCTTGTTCTTTGTCCAGCATGGATTGATCGGCTTGTGTATGAATCCAATGTTAGCCCCACAGCAGTGGGGGACACCATCCTCCCCACTCGAAGACCTGGAGGTTAAGTGGACAGTTAGGGCCAGTTATAGCGGAAGGTAGAGATTTTTACAGCAGTGATGGGTCTCCAGAGGCCAAGTTCCACGTGGCTTCATCCTACAGCCTCTTAGGGATGAGCTTCCTATTTTAAAATGTGGATGGAAAGAAGGAAAGGGAAGTGTAAAGCAGCTCGTGTTTATTCTCAAAATGGAGAACGGTGACATACGCAGATTAGATAGAGGGTGACTTTGGAAGCAAATGTAGCACAAACTCTGGGGTGACAGACCTGGGTTTAAATTCCAGACTTATGATTACATGAAAAGTGGAGGTGATAGGAGGCACTCTTATTGTCCAGTGACCTACTTTCCAAGAAACCAGTCCCAACTTCCCTTAAAGAATGGTTTGCAAGGAGTTGGAATCACATACTGAGCGCCAGCTACCCTGAACGAAACATGCTCCAGGACTCCCAGAAAAGCTTCCTGGTTGGAGTCTTGAGTTTGTAAACATACACTTTTGCTTTAGACTTTGTTACTTTGATAAAAATAGCCACGTTTTCTTTTTTTTTTTAATTTTTTTAATGTTTATTTATTTTTGAGAGAGACAGAAATGGAGTGTGAGCAGGGAAGGGGCAGAGAGCAAGGGAGACAGAATCCAGAACAGGCTCCAGGCTCTGAGCTGTCAGCACAGAGCCCGACGTGGGCCGGAACTCACAAACCGTGAGATCATAACCCGAGCCGTAGTAGGACGCTTAACCGACTGAGCCACCCAGGTACCCCCAAAATAGCCAAGTTTTCTAAAGATGAGTCCATGTACAAGTTTTGATAATATTAAGGGACACCGTATCTTATCATAAGTATCATACTAATCTTATATCTTATTATAAGAGAAACAGTAATGATGTCAAAAAAAATTTTTTTTTACTGCTACTGTTATTACTGTATGACTTGGAGGCAGCAGGAGAGTTTGGGGGAGCTTCCTGGTGCTTCCACTGGGAAGGAGGAGGACCATCCTGCTTTAGAAGACGTAAGAGCTTTTACTGCTGTGGTGAAACAGGGGCCTTGCCCCATGTTGGGAAAGTGGGAGCTCAGGAGAGGAAAGGGCCAGTGATGTGAGCTGCCGAGGCAGAGATGGGCCCCTGGCTGCCTCGGGAGAGCATCCGAGGTGGGCAAAGAGAGAGGGGGGCTGCCCCAGACGCTGGCAGGGAGGGCTTGAGAGGCCAGTGGTCCCTCGGTGGGGATTCAGATCAGAACGCGGTGGGGTGATGCAGTCAGGCCGCGCATGCCCGAACATGCGGTGGCGGATGGCTGTGAAAGTTAGGGAAGCGAGGGTTGGTGGCACGATATATGTTTTGAATTTATTTCCCGATTTCTGTGCCAGAGGATTTTTTTTTTCACATGGCTTTTTTTTTTTTACAGACTTATGGTCAAGTTTTCCATCAGGTTCCATCCTAGCAACCACAAATGAGACTTACATTTCTGGGTTTGGAGTTGCTCGTGTGGGCAAAACCCGGCACTTGTACAAGCAGAAGTGTACGTGAAGAAGGAGTTCTCAGTCCCACTTCACTGTGGAAAAACCCAGCCCACGCCGCCGACATCCACACAGCAGTCGACGCTGGCACTGAAGGGTCTGCGCCATATTGCCTCGGGCCACAGGCCAAGAGCAGGTGCCCTTCCCCTCAAAAGCATGCTAGTGCATTCTGGAGCCAGAACTGGACCTCTAAAGAATTGTCTCAGGCAATATCTCAAACTATATGTATGTGGGAGGCGGCCCCAAGTGGGACTACAGTCTCAGGTGACTGCCCTGTCCCTACTTCAAGCTAGCTGCTAATAATACCAAAAAATGAGAACGGCGCTTTTAGCAGAAAAAGCATTCTCTAACTGCCAAAATATATTTTTCTCTCAAAAGGGAAACAACCCGGCGCAAGAAAACCTTTTAGCTGCTTGTTGACCTGACGTCATCCTCTACAGCTCTATGCTAATTACCTCTCTGTTAATTAAAATCTAGAGTACTCATAACACCTGTAGCCCAGCTTGGACACACTTGTGATTCATGACCTTCAACTTCAAAAATCAATTTCAAAAAGATACTCCTACAATTTTTCTTGCCCGGTGGGACCCCAGGAGTCTCTCCACAAAAATCCTTGATTTGTTTCCAGAACTTACCTCATGACTCCCGTTGTCTCTGGGAAGTGGTATCGTTCTAATGGGATCTCAGCGAACTGTTAGATCAGCCAGTTCAGCCCAATTCCCAAGCCAGGAAACAGCCCTTAGCAACCTTCAGTATGTCTGCATCCTTTGAAATGGATATTTTAAAGGTAAAGATAAATTATTTCTGAGTCTGAAGAAGACTTTAGATATTGTCAAAGGAACCCTTTTTCCTGCATGTGAACATTTTTCTAGAAGTTGAAGAAGCCACGCTTCCCACAAGTGTATCTTTAGAAAGCTGCATTCACTGTAATTATACATGACTTATAAAGCACATTAGGCAACTGTGTGTGTAAGTAAATGAGGATCCTCAGCTGTGTGACTCCCGAAGTGCCTGGTAAAGATTACAAAGTTCCAAATAGGTAATAAGCACTTTGTGGAGGGCAAAATAACAGAGTTCCATTTTCATATTAGCAGGGTGAATCTTAGACTTGTGAGAAATGAGGGCGTTTTGCAAACTATAGCAACACTACTGTTCCAGTTCAGGCCACTTATACCAATGTGACTTGTTACCCTTTCTGACAGAGCTTGCTCACAGGCTCTTAATCTACTTCATCATCATTACAAACAATGAGTTGTACTCTGAAACTTCAGAATTCCCAAGCAAGACGATGCAGTATATTAAACTCTTGTAGCCATCTGTGTTACGAAGCATTTCATACACACATGCATGCATACACATGTGTATAGACCTACGTTCGTATACACATATGTATCAACATACAAATATATATATATATATATATATATATATATATATATATGTATGTATGTATGTATACACATGCTTATCATCATTTTGTGCTCTGAGAAGAGACCTCTTTTGTGCTACGGGATGATCCTCATTGACTTTAAAAATGATCAGGGATGGGGCACCTGGGTGGCTCAGTTGGTTAAGCATCGGACTCTTGATTTCAGCTCAGGTCATGATCTCGCGGTTCATGAGTTCGAGCCCCACATCCAGCTCTGCACTGACAGTGCAAAGCCCTGCTTGGGATTCCCTCTCTCTTCCTCTCTCTGTGCCCCTCCCACGCACGCTCTCTCTCTCTCTCTCTCTCTCTCAGATAAATAAATAAAAAAGTTTAAGAAAATGATCAGGGAGGGTGATAATCTTAGACATGGCAGGTCTTTTTCATACAGATCCCCATTTATTGGGGAATAAAGAGAGTCACTTATTACTACTAGGAAAATGGCTCTCCTCAGAAAATCCTATGGATTTTATGGGACAACTGGGTGGCTCAGTCAGGCCTCCGGCTCTTGGTTTCGGCTCAGGTCGTGATCTCACGGTTTCATGAGTTCGAGCCCCGTGTCAGGCTCTGCACTGGTAACATGGATCCTGCTTGGGATTCTCTCTCTCCCTCGCTCTCTGCCCCTCCCCCACTTGCACTGTCTCTGTCTCTCTCAAAATAAATAAATAAACTTTAAAAAGAAAGAAAAAAATCCTATGGATTTTAATGTGCTGTTGAGTATTTTCCACAGGCACTTTTTTCATCCTTCTCACAGAGCCTCATCATCTCCTAAACTAGTTCTCCCACAGGGGCAATTTCTGCCCCCAGCGGACATTTGGCAATGTGTGAAAACATTTTTGGTTGTCACAATTGGTGGGCGGGGGGGGGGGGGGGGGTTGGAGGGAGGAGTGCTGCTGGGACCCAGTGAGTAGAGGCCAGAGATGCCTGCTGAGCCCCCTGCAAAGCACAGGAATGCCCCCACAACACCTGCACAATAACGAGTCATCAGGCCCAAAATATCAGTAGTGCCGAAGCAGAAAAATTCCATTCATTAAAAGTCCCTCCCTCGCTCAACATTTATGCTGCCCTTCCAACTTTCAAAACTGAGTTAACTCTGATTACCTAGAAGACTCCTCTCAATAATCAACCAAAAGCATGTTGACGTGCTGATAACTATTCACCCTTGAACGCCAGAATCATTCATAGCCCAGGTATTTAGCTCTAGAAATACACCTGTCCTCTCTCAGATGCAAAAGTTGGTTAAATCTAGTTAATGTATCCATTGGGACATGGTATATAATGAAAGTTAGGGGTAAAAAAAGAGTATGTGTACGAGCTTCCTAGGGCCGCTACAACAAATTACCACAAACTGGGGGAGGGAGGAGTGCTTAAAACAGTTTATTCTCTCAGAGCTTTGGAGGCCAGAAGTATGAAATCAAGGGGTCAGCAGGGCTGTGCTCCCTCGGCCATCTCCAGGGGAAAATCCTCCCTGTTTTTTCTGGCTTCTGGTGGCTCCAGGTGTTCTTTGGCTTGTGGCCCCATCATTCCAGTCTCTGCCTCTGTTGTCACATGGCCTTCTGTCCTGTGTCTTCTCGTTTGTGTCTTATAAGAAACTTGTCACTGGATGTAGGGACCACCTGGGCAATCAATTAATTATATCTGCAAGGGCCATTTTCCTAAATAAGGTCACATTCACAGGTTCCAGGTAGATAGATCTTTTGAGGATCTATCTCCCAAGATATCAACCTAAGACAGTGTGTGTGTATTTACACAAAATTACAGTGACAAGGCTATGCTCACAATAAGCAAAACATTTTCTCAAAGTGTAAAATAAGTTTAGCATATTTTTACTTGGATCAATAGTCTCCCTACAACTTCTGCCTTTTGAATTTAAAACTCCATCATCTCTATCTGTAAACTACATCAATTGTTTACAATAAAGACCAGGTATCAGAAAACCTGGTGGCTGGAGAGAACTTCAGAGAGAAAGTAGCAGGCTTACTTCTGGATATGTAGGATGTATGACACAAAGCAGAAGAGGTGCAGCTTTAGAAGGTACACACTTCCACAATTCTTCTAAGTAGCTCTCCAGTGTTTCATGGTTTCATCGGGAAAAGGCAAAAACAGAAGATCATGGAACACAAAGGAACCTCTAAGAGAAAAAAGAAAGACCTTGAAAGACATTTTGTTAAAATCTCTTTATTTTAGAAATTAGGAAACTAAGATCCCAAAGACTTTCATCTTTGGTTGCTTGCTGTCCCATGTCTTAACTGACGCAAGATTAGAAACTCAATTAGAAGCTCATCATTCTTGACCAATGTTCATTCTCTACATGTTACATGATGTCTAACCTACTCTCTTCCTACTATAAAGTAAACCCATTCTTCTGATCTTCTTTTAGTTGAAAGAGAGAGGAGGCCCCCATCCATAAGATGTATTCTCTTCTTACACTCTGTATAGTCAGGTCAGGCTACCATAACAAAATACCCTAGACCTTATGTCTTAAACAACAGAAACCTATTTTCTTGCAGTTCTGGAAGGTAGAGGTGTGAGATCAGGATATCATCATGGTTGGGTTTTTGTGAGAGTGCTCTTCCTGGCTCACAGGTGACCGCCAACTCACTGGGACCTCACATGCCTTTCCTTCGTGTTTGTGCAGAGAGAGAGAGAGAGAAAGAGAGAGATAAGGCCACTAATCCTATCAAATTAGGACCCCACCTTATCAACTCATTTGCCCTTAATTACTTCCAAATACAATCACATTGGGGGTTAGGTCCTCAGTGTATGAATTTTGAGAGGACGATTCAGTCCATAGCACAGATCCTATCACCTTATGTCAATAAAAAGTATTATACTTGCAAAAAAATTTTTCTATAACTTTGTGATTTGCTCCATTTAACAAATTGAGAAACTGAGGCTCAGAGAAGTCAATCAGTTGGCCCAAGTTCATACAGTGAATAAGATGCAATCCAGAACACAGCACGTCTTTTATCTGGATTCTGGAGCTCTTTCCCAGTGTTCAGGATGACCTTGTGTACTGGTCACCTGTTAGTAGTTGTCCTTATAAAGCATCTACAAGCACTGTGAAAACAAATGGCTTCTAACAAGGCCCTTGGAGAGACCTATGGAAATCTAACATGGTAATTCTTGTACATGACCATCTGACACATTAGTGACTTAAACCCCGTAGAATGGAAACAGTTTAATATGTCATCTGTTCTCATGCGCACCAGGACTATGGCTCGAGAGAGGATTCAGCTGTTCCCACAGTAAGCCACCAACTCCTACAAAAAAAAATTTAAAAAAAAATCGTAAAGGCATAAGTGATTATTCACGGTGACAAAAGCACAAGTATTTCGAACAAGAAAACATTATGTTAAAGAATGTAAGAGGGAAAAAACCACCCTGATACAGATTCATTCACTGAGTTTTTCAATGTAACTTCTAAGATGAAACACACAAGAAACGTTTTATGCCACTATATAGTGTGAAGGTTTTACCAAATATAAACAGCAAAAATACCATCTGTTGATAGTGATACGTATTTCTAGATGATTCGGGGTATAAACATAGAAACGTAACATGTAAGATATTTTTAGTTAAAGTTAAAAAAAGCTTTTCCCACTTATGTTTGCTAGTAAAAATTATTAATTTTTATAGGTGTGATGACACCGTTGTTACAGAAGAATTACTGTAGAGATTCAAATGGAAGTAAATCTTGAGAAATGGAATGGGATAGGTTTTAGGTCTGTAATGAACTTTCAAATTAAAAAATGAAGCAAATAATGTATTAAATCTCATTTATGTATATGGTAGCTCATTACACTATTCTTTGAACTTTTATCTCTGATTTTATGTTTTGAGAGATTGCCTAAAAATTTACATTAAGAACAAAAAGAATGAAGTTACCAAAATCTTAGAAGCAGAATATAAATAGTGTATTATTTAATAGAATAGGACTACGCGGTATTACATGAATGGCTCACATAAGACGAACCCAAGAGAAAAGATGCACACACACACACACACACATACCTGTTCAGAGAAACATACACATTTTTCCAATGTCTGTTACTAGGAGGACACATTGATCGGTAGATTTGAAGCAACCATAACTATTTTTAGAATTAAAGAAAATAATAATTTCATTTTGAGTAGGCTAGGCCTGTTTGATTTTTTTGACATACAAAAAAAAAACTGTACACAATTAATGTATACACTTGATGATTTGGGAGGTGAGGGTACACCCATGAAACCATGACCACCATCTGTTCCATAGGCCTTTCCACCATCTCCCAAACTTTCCTCCCACCCTCTTATTTATTGTTGTTATTTTTTGTGATAAGGACCCAACCTAAGACATACCCTCTTGGTAAATCTTTAAGTACACAATACAATATCATCAACACCAGGCACAATGCTATCCAGTGGACAGTTTGACCTTGATAGCCAGAATTCTTCATTTTCTGATCCAAAACAAATACAAAGACACACCTTCAGGAGAACTGAATCCACACGCACCTACTATTAAAAGCAGAGTTTGTGTGGAAAGCACTCATGAGCACACACACATTCTCTCTAAGCTTCGATTTGAAAGACTTTTTGAAAGGTTAGAAACCTTCCCCCCAAGGGTATTCAAAAGGCCAGAAGTAGCTTTTTGTCACTTGCTCTGAATTTTTTCCCCCAAGACGAAATACAGGAAGCCAACTCAGAGTAGCTAGTACATTCAGTCATTTTAAGGGCTCCATACGTCCCCCTCTTCTCTCCCTCTCAGACTCCCTTCTTGCCCCTCCCCAGAAGTACAGCAGCCAGATAGCAGACAGAGAGCACCTTGAGTGCAAGTGGAGCCTCCGGCCTACCTGAGGGGCTTTCATTCAAATAAAGCTTCCCATTTTGCCTCTCTCATGAATGGTGTATGTGTGAGAGCAGGAGGTAAATACGCCAGGAAGACAAATCTGGTCACACGCTCAGAGTCTCCTCACTCCCGTCTTTGGAGAACACCATCTTGCCTCTGGAAGCCATTAGTCCCCCTCACCTCCCAGTTTGCAGCTACCATAGTAAATTCATTATTTTATTTGACAAATAACTCTGCGTTTGACCTCACATGATTAGAGAATGTGGGAACGCGTGGGGTTAGGAAAGATGCTAAGCCAAGTTACAGGAAAGAAGACGAAACCTCACCTCATAGGAGGAAGACAAATGAAGTGTGCATAAGTGCAAAACACATCTGTGAGCTCTCGCACAACTTAGCCCTGGGAGTTTACAGGAGCAAATGCCACACCTCAAATACTGAGTGGCTGGAGACAAAGAAGCTGTGTGATCGGTTGACGGTCTCACAATTTTAGGAAAAGCTGAGATTGTAGATATAATATTTTCCTATTAACAAAGAAATAATTGTTTCTTTAAAAAATGTTCACCTCTAACCCCATCCCTGGGAAATGGTACGCTATTAGCACCTTGATCCACAGACTTCCAGATGCTTAGAGAGGTTTTCCCTGCGAAATCTAGCTTAAAAAATGACCCAATCCATCACTATCGGCCCCACTGTGAACACTTTGGTAGCAAAGGTCAGAAAATCCACATCAGACTGGTTGACGCAAGGAGGGATATTAATCCAGAGGCTCAAATGAGGTCTCTCTCAGGTCTGCCGTCCTGCACAATGGCTTCATTTGCAGATGCCCTGTGATGAAAAGAGGGCCACAGCAGTAAAAGGCTATCTTCTCCCAGATTTAAATCCCTGAGGTCATAAGCTCCCCTCCCTACCAGTTGCTTTTACAAAAGACCAAGTAATGGCTCCAGTTGCATTGTGTGGTCATCCATGAACCGACTACTTTGGTCGGGGGAACACAATGAACTCAGGAATGCTAAATGCCCGGGAAATAGAGAAATGAGGAAGAATGCCTTTTTTCTGTCTCTACGAGTGACCAATCAAGCAGTGTTGCTTATGCTATAGTGTTGCAGACTATATGAAGACTTCTTTAAATTTCTACTCACAGCCTCCTGAATGTACCAGGCCATACTCACAATGGTCATTTCATCTTCCCAACTAGTGACCAAATTTTGTTACTGACAAGCATCTCGCCTGGTTCCTTCTGCCCTCAGGTCAATGGTTCTCCTGGGTGGCTCCCAAGTCCCTTGGGATATAGACACCTGGCGTCTATATTCCAGCTGACTTTCAAATGAGAGTGTCCCACTCTGTCACCCATCTCTCTCTTTCTCTATCCCTGACTCTGTCTTGCTCTGTGGCTCTCTCTGCTTAAAACATCTAAACTCTTCCTCTTTAGCACTGTGCAATGTTGTGTCTGTTCAGAGGGCCTTTTGAAAGACAGCATTTGGTTGACTTTCAGATCATTGTTTTATGTATATTGTGGAAGACAAGACACTAAAGAGAGATTTGGCTCCACCTGGAATATACGTAATTACATAAGAGAGCACAGACGTGATGGGTCAGATGGTACTGGGGGTTGGTGGGTAAGACTGGAACCCCACTCTATCATGTTGCTGCCTCCTAGGGACGCTAACTGCGTCTTCATGGAGTAAAAGAGTTCTGGGGTAAATTATGAGTGGACCGGTTTCTAAAGCAATGCCTGAAGGCCTACATGTCATAATGGCCACTGTGACGGCAGGACTACCTCTGTCTCTATGGAGAGAAAGACAGAGTCCTCAAGGAAGACAGGGAAGAACACAGAGTCAGTCTGCTTTGGTCTGAATCCACAACTCTGCGACCGGCTACCTATGTAACCTTGAACACACCTTGAATAAGAAAACCTTAAATAAATACAACCTTGACTTCTCTGTGCTTCATTTTTCTTGTATATAAAAAAGGAGATATATTAAGAGGTGCCTGGGTAGTGGAGTCGGGTTAAGTGTCTGACTTCAGCTCAGCTCATGATCTCACAGTTTGTGAGTTGAGTTCAAGGCCCGCACGGGGCTCTGTGCCGATGGTGCAGAGCCTGCTTGGGATTATGTCTTTCCCTCTTTCTGCCCCTCCCCAGCTTGTTTGTTCTCTCTCTCTCTCTCTCTCTCTCTCTCTCTCTCAATAAATAAATAAATAAATAAATAAACAAACAAACAAACTTAAAAGGAGAGAGAGATTAAAGCTACCTACCTCCAAGTGCCTGGATGGCTCAGTCAGTTAAGCATCCAACTCTTGACTTCTGCTCAGGTCATGATCTCACAGGTTTGTGAGATTGAGCCCTGCATGGGACTCCATGCTGAGAATGCAGAACCTACTTGGGATTCTCTCTGAGAATCCCTTCACCTGCATGCTCGTTCTCTCTCTCTCCCTCTCAAAATAAACAAACAAACAAACAAACTTAAAAAACCTCTACCTACCTCAGGGGATAATTCTGAGGATTAAATAGAACAACACACATGAAGGGCTTGCCACAATGTCTGGTACATAAGACCTCCATCAATGTTAACTGATATAAATAGTATCACTACCATTCCCACTACTAGAAACTACATGGTGGTTTAGGAACACGGATTTTGGAGCCAGACTACAAGTTCAAACCCAATTCCATATCTTACTGTGTTATCTTGGGCAAGTTACTTAGACTCCACAAGATTTAGTTTACTTACCCATAGAATAAGAACTGTAGCATACCTGCCTAACGGGCAGAAATAAAGATTCAGTTAAATAAATAGATCACTTGGCTCTCAGATGTTGTCTATCATTTTATGAATACAGTGTGACGTTTGAAGTTTTCTGATAAGCCCTCTCCACCTCAGTACCTCCACAAAGAAACAAATATCCACAATTGCCGTTTGTGTCCCAGGTATTTGGAATCTTAGAGTTGGAAAAGTACTCCTTCAGTTTAAAGGCCGTATTTGCCAGTAAATGTAAATGCCCTGAGGTGGCTGGGGAGGAGGTGTATCCAGCCAATAGCTCAGCATTTTTGGTAGTTGAGCAAATGCTTCCCAAGGTGACAATTTTAGAAAGAATGAGTGAAGGTAAGAACACTGGACAGAGGAGCCGTGAGTGATGTTAACGACACCTAGGGGAGCCCGGGAGAGGGAGAATGGCCCCAGAAGTGTAGACGAGTGCTCTCAAAAATGTTATTGACCTTCTCAATTTGGTCAAGGATTCATGTTAGACAGTCCCATTAGGCTCAGGGCCCAGCACGGGCTACAGAGCCCAGATTATTCTCTAGGTTCTGAGCCACAGCACCTCTACAATAGACCAAGCCAACATCGAGATTCGCAAATGCTTTCTCTAGATTTTGGAAACAGTGGAGCTTTTCTGAAGAAATGTTGAAGCTCCGTGGAGTGGCTGCTTGTAATCACTCTGCACAGCCCCAGCCTTCTAGTCTTTTCCAAACAGGATTTTGACGATGATACAATTCTCCTCTTCAGATGTGGAGAAACTAGAGAACTGAATCATTTCATAAGACCGCAAAGCACAGAGGAGGCAAGGACTGTCTCAGAAGAATGGGATGAGCCTAACTCAAAGAAATCCTCACTTTATTAGCCAAGTTTTCCCATGTGGAGAGCGCTCCCGAAGGAAACTTGGGGCACTCTCATCCTGCAGCATGTTTTAAAACTCAACCAGACTCAGCGATAGGGACCGCAGGAGACAATTCTGCCCTCGCCAGATGAAAGGGTATGGTCCAGCTCTCATTTCTGTAATGAATGATCCCAGTTACCTGGGTGGCCAGGCCGGGAGTGGAGGCAGAGAGAGCTGGTTGTTCACATCAGCTTTCGCTTGGAACGGGAGCAAGTCCGATCAGTTCTTCGGCTCGGCCCTCCTTTCAAGTCTCTGGAAACATCTCCAGGGAGAAAATAACACTAAGAAACACAGAAATCTTCTCTCTTCCCCGCAGGCCTTTGTCACCGTGCCAGTTCCTAAGCGCGCACACTTTTGGCAGACCGAATCACTCTGATACACTTTTCCCAGGGTTCAAAAAGAAAAGATGAACAAAGAACCTGCGGCTTCAAGGGGGAGCAAAGGTAGCCAGGAGTCTGTGAGGTAGCTCATCTTCTTTCTGGCAAAGGGGGGAGGGAGTGACAGTGAAAAGAAATCACCTTGTCAGTGGTTTCGGAGACCGTAGGTTTGGTGCCCGAGGGCATTTTCTGGGCTGGCTCACCCGGGTGGCTGCAATTTTCCACGGGTAAAGCAGAGGGCGGCTTGTGTCAGCAAAGGGTGACACTCCAAGGCTGTGTTGTGGTTGGTGCTTTTTTTTAAGGCAAGGGAAAGTATTACTCCTTTAAAACTGGTTCTCAAAAGGTATACCGACTTCCTCGAGCAATATTTCTCAATGAATTCAGCCACACAGGAAAGTCAAAAATAGTTGATATTTTCTTTAGATTTTGAAAACAAACAGGATGTGTCTCTTTTCTTCTTATCTTGGCCCCAACAACGTTAGAAGTTGGTTCAGTTCTTCTAGTGTAAGAATTTCTATAACCACGTTAAGATTCAAAGTGTTAAGTTACAAATGGCATGGAGATGAGAACGAGTGGAAATTTTCGCCGAATTTTTATTATGTGCTTTCACTTTCTATAGCTATCAGATATATTTCCTTAGCAGTCGGCCTCGTATCACCCCCACTGAATAAGACAGACTTTAAACAAACATAGTGACTATGTTTAGATAGTGTACGTCTCTGGATATTCGCCAAGAATTTGAGATGTGAGAAATAAAAATTCATCCTCAGCTTTTAATGGAATTGGACTAGAGCCAAGAAAATGTAGCACAAATCAAGTGTCTTCTCCAATGACGTGGTGCCAGTGACATCATAATTGGAGCTGAGATTAAGAAACCTCACAGGACTTCAGCTGTTATACTCTCTAATTCCTTGGTCCATAGAATTACTTTCTTCCCACTCTCTGCCAATTTATGAAGAATCAGAACATTGCCTGGCCCGGAGGGAGTGAGGTAAAATATGTCTCTCTAGATGAAGAGTACAAGAAATTGAGGCTTAATTTCCCTGATGTAGTCTCTGGTTGCAAGGTGAGCCCGGTTGAAGAGGGATGCAAACAGTCCCAGCCTGACCCTGCTTGGCTGCATCTTGAAAATGTCCGTTGTCACCCACGCGAGGTCCAGCTCTGCAATGTTATATGGTTTTCTGTGGGTTCTTTTTTCCTATTGACCCAGAATGATGAACTTCTAAAAATTGACACTAGCCAAATACCTATGAGACTGATTCAAAACACCAATATATTCATTCCCAGTGAATGAATGTAACTCCCTAAGGCTCGAGGTGATTCCTGAGTATGCTCAGATCATTCTTTCCTCTGGAGGAAAAGTTACAAGGGAATCTCATTTACATTTAGAAGATGGTTTAGTGAGTGCAGTGTTAATATGATGCTAATGGATACCATCAAGGGCTGATAACCTTGCCACCCGACTTCATCTCCAGAAAGATTTCTCAAAAACGACAGGAGGGACAGTATTTTGGTCAATGTTGGAACTCTAATAAATTAGCCTCTCCATCTTTTTTTTTTTTTTAATTCAGGTAAATCTCCATCATCCCTAAATGATAGAGCGATATTCAGATTACGGCGGCAGCATCTGGCAATGACAACAAAACACCCCGATGGCTTTGGCAGGATCAGGAAGAAGGGCGAGAGCCCTTGACTGAGTTTGTGACACATCCTGTATCTCCTGTACGGCAATTTGCAAACGCACTAACTTTATTGGCAACACGCAATTAGACTCCGCCCAGGGGGCTTACGTTTGCACATGAGCAGACATCACGCTCACCCATCATGTTTTCTCTTCTTACACTTGCCTTAAGAAGTGACATTTTGTGACTTTGCTTCCAAATTTGGGACTGCATTCTGCTGTGCCTGACTGCTGCGCGCCCTGCTTCCATGATACCAGCCAAGTGGCAAGGGTAGGATACCCGGCGGCCACAAATGCTTTTTGTGCTCACAGAACGTCTTTCCCATCAAAACAATTTTTGTTCAATAATAAAAGGAAAGAGGGGTTAGGGAACCTTCCATGCGTATCAAAGTAAAAGAGGTGCTCTAGCCCAGTATCTATCCAAGGGACGGCACAAAAGGGGACACACCATTGGCCACCGTATTCAAAATTATAAGTAAGAGTCACATTTAAGGAATAATTCATTCAAGTCACGTGCATAATAATGGCAACTCTCTCAATTCCTTCGCCTCCTTTGTCAGGGTCTAAAAGATACTAGAAAACGTGAACAAAGGAGGAATTAATTTTTTTTCTCCCTGAATGAATAAATTTGTTCATGGGTAATTGTTTCTTTCTACTCAATAATAATGATAGCAACGACTCCTATTTATTGAGCACTTAGTATTTTGCCCAAGATATTAGACCAAGAACTAAAAGAAGTCTTCTCAACTGTTTCATGAGTTAAGTACTATTATTAATTCTAGCAGGCATCGGGGTGAGAAAATTGGACAAGTTGCTTTATTCCCGTATGTCTCAGGTTCATAAAGCTTGGAAATGGCAGGGTACTGCTTAAGCCCAGGGAATTTGACCATAAAGCCTGCCTTCTTAACTACTAAGCAATGTGCCTTCTTAACATTTCAAACTATAAATTCTTGTGTAATTTGGCCTAACCCATTATATCCATTAGTATTGACTCTATAAACTTGATTACTATGCAGAAGCCGTTTCTTGTGCCTTTTTCCTTCATGAGAAATAAGGCACATGTAAAATTAGAACAACCTCCTGTTCTGTTTCTCAGTGAATGACTTTATTATCATCTCAGCCAATATTGAAATCCACATTTCAAAAAAAATCCCCACCACCCACATTACCTTCATTGTTAATATTTATAACATGTGGGGAAAGGGTTTAGAACTCAACTTCATTGTTCCAACAAAAATTCAAAATCTTCCAAATTGGCTAGGGGGTCCTACATCTAAAAGGTCGACTCCTCAAATGTGGGCCTCTTGCCAACGTGCCTGACAAAGTGAGTCTCAAAATCTGAGAGTTATCAGAGCATCGTTGGCAGGTTAAAGAGAGTTCCAAGTGTCAAATGGACTCCTAGGAAGGTATCTCCAAAAAATATAATTCTTTCACGTTTGTATATAAGAATTTAACCAGATGTTCATTATGAGGAGAAACAGCCAAGTTAACTAGGCTAGGATCTATTTATACTCTACTATGAAAATTACCAAGTTTAACATAACTCAGAGGAACTCAATTTACTCTCAGAAATATTCAGCAATAATTTTCCAACATTAGCATTTAACTTGCTGAATGTGGACCCCAACACTTTAGTTTTTGGTTAAAAAAGTATGACCGCAAGTTCTTTCTGACTTCTTAACTTCTCTAAGATGTTTCATGACGCTGAAAGTACATCAACGTCACAGGGGATTAATCATCGTCCAATCATCACGTTACTGTAGGAAGTATCCTAGTCAGTCAGTAGAATCCTTTTCTGATCTGGTTTCTCTTAGTATCTCAAAGGAGAACATCAAAAGAGGGTTCTGTTTCAGGCATAAAAGTCCCCCCTTTTTTCTCCATTAATCTCTCAATGCCTAGATGCCCAGGAAACATGGCCTTTCTCCTTTCCTCCAATTTTCCAAAACCACACGCAAGAGAATCGAGCTGGTCTGCGACATAATCTCAGAAGACAATTCCACCTCGATACCCTTTGCTCAATGTTCATTCCCTCCTGTTCACCCACTTTCCTATCGCACTGAATTTGTACTTATCCTCTATCTTCAATGAATGATCCTACGCTTCAAATATCTTCCACCCATTTCAACTTCAGTCCTGGCGGGAGACACAGTCCCTTTAGAACAGCCAAAAAGCCCGTAAAACCCCTTCCCAGAAATAATCCCAAGCTTTTGGTGGAATAAGTGGGATACCAAACATTTACTTAATTTCTACCTTAAAGATTCAAATCTGTTCTCTTCTGGGTTTCCACTCGTTGTTTCTTAAATATTTCCTATTTGTGAGGCTGTGATGTTGTTACGTTATTATTGGAGTCCAAAGAAGAAAATCTTTCTTCTACTTGTACTATTGAAAATAAAAAGCAAGTCAAATACTTTAGCTCACCCAAATAAAGTACATATCCCTGCTGAGGAAAACCTGATTGAGAAGCATCCTTTTCCTATTACAGCAATTTGTCTTGTCAGTCTCTCTTAGGCTATACCGATACAACATTCTTAATTAAGAATATATGAATCCTCCCCACCAAAAAGTAATGAAAAATCTAAGCGGAATGACTCAACTCCTTATTTTAATTGAACAAACAATTATTGAGTATAAGGATATGGGCACTTACATCACCAATTACAATAATGAACTGCTTCCTGAAATCCCCATGGGACTTCACAAACCCAAAGCATCAGCCAGAGTGGCACCAGTGGCCACATTACTGATGGAGATGGCACCTTGATACAGATCCCAGGGCCTTCACCTTGTGCATCGGCGGGCCTGTGGTCATCTTCAGTCATCACGGCCATCAACAGCAATGCTGCTTTCAGAGACACTGGGGCCAGGCTGCTACCCAGTGTCATCAGAGAAAAGGGATGTCACCTGAGAGCAGACATGTCATCAGAGTAAGAATAAAAACACAGCCCGTGCCACAAAGTGGCCAACCAAGCTGGTTCACAGATCATATGCTCCAGGCATCCCTTAGAGAAATCTTATGAGAAGAATATGAGAGGAGTGGAACCACCACAAGGTAGGTGAAGGCATAGCCAGAAGTACTAAGTTGAAACCGCAATTGTGATCAAATTTTTTACCTTCAGACTGGGAAATACACCAACCCTTTGTTCAGTCGTCTACTGCTGCGGAACAGTCTGCCCCATCCTTAATGGTGTAAAACACCAACTGCTTCGTCAGTTCTTGTGATTCTGTGGGTTGACCAGGCTCACCTGTGTGGTACTTCTGCTCCCTGTGATGTGGGCTGGGCTGCAATTGCCTGGGGCTCAGCTGGGTTGGCACGCCCAAGATGCTTCACTCTCACGGCTGACAGTTGACATCGGTTCTCAGCCAGGAGCTTGGCTAAGAATGTTGAATAAAATGCTGTGAATGGAGCCTCTCCGTGTGATTTGGGCCTCTTGTCGGTGTGGCAGTTGGGTTTGAAGAGGGACAAACCCAGAGTTAGTGATGCGAGAGAGGAGGAGCCTAAGGAGCCAATCCTTCCAAAGGCGGAGACTAAGAACTGACCCTGCATCATTTCTGACATATCCTGTTGATGAAAGCAGTCGGAGGTTCAGCCTGGCCCCGGGGGATAGGAAAGTAGGCACCCCCTTTTCATTTGTGGCCATGTTTCCTCAGCATAAGCTCTGTCCCTTGATTTCAAGTGAGGGTAGTGCAGCCAACAGAGACCTGGCTTGTCACCACAAACACCAGGGATGGTGGTGGAGCAAGAGCATCAATCAGAAACATCCTGGCTATGGCTGCTCCCAGGCTTCCTTTACATGCCTTTTCAGAGTTGGTCTGCCCGGCCGCATTTATACTATCTTCTCCATTTCTTTATATTACACTGCTGAATGGGAAACACTTCTGTCTGGTCAGGAAACCACAAATCATTTTTATCTGTTTCACTTTGCACTTGATGTTTTACACTCCCCAATGGCAAGGCCAGAGGAACCAGGGCATGTGCAAACCTCAGAAGAGTCATTGACTTCACATCAGATTCACCTGGCGAAGGGTTGTTTTTTGTTTTGTTTTGTTTTGTTTTTTTAATCCCAGACTATCTGCCAGATCTGGTGAATCAGCGTCCCTGAGGACAGACAAGCTCTCCAAGTGATTCAGATAGTCACCATTCTGGGGGGAACCACTCTTAAAATGGTCATTGTTTAAAAGTTAATTTAGGGGGTGCCTGGGTGGCTCGGTCGGTTAAGCATCCGACTTCGGCTCAGGTCATGATCTCATGGTCCGTGAGTTTGAGCCCCGCATCGGGCTCTGTGCTGACCACTCAGAGCCTGGAGCCTGTTTCAGATTCTGTGTCTCCCTCTCTCTCTGCCCCTCCCCTGTTCATGCTCTGTCTCTCTCTGTCTCAAAAATAAATAAACGTTAAAATTTAAAAAAAAAAGTTAATTTAGTATTTTAAATTCTTTGGGGAAAGGCTCCTCCGTGGAAAACTAATACATATGCAATTTTCCTTATAACAGATCCATTCATCCAATTTGCTTGGTCCTACCCATGCCCTTGTGACTAAAACTGACTAAACCCATGCAAAATGTTTTATCTTTGCCACAACCTACCTTAAGTGTCACTGGACTGATGGTGATGGAAAACCAAAGCAGAGACAAAGCTGCTGTGTGCAGCTGCGATGGGACTGCAGACTCCCAGATGTGGTGGCGGGGATGCTCCGGAGAGCCGTGGGCTGGTCCAAGCAGTCGCTTGGGACATGATCGCCACGCACTGGGGTCTGTGTCCAAGCACGCAAATTCTGGTAATGGCATCCCTTTGTGCAACCTGTGGAATCCCCACTCACGTGGCCACGGAACCTAGCCCAGCACCTTCAGAACGCCGAAGCAGCCAGGAAGTGGGCACCTGGCCAGCACCGTGTTTGCCAGAAGAAAGGAGGCAGAGGCCCGGAAGAGAAGGACAGATCTTCCTTCCCGATAAAGAGTGTCTGTCATACCTGGTCGCCTGCCTGGCATGAGGAACGTTGAGTCGTCCCCAGAATCATGACTCCTAAGGGCTAATGTGACCATTACCTTTCTGGGCCTCAGTTGGCCCAGAAGCAAAATAATACCGAAAGCCTCGATTCCCCCTGGGGATGCTGTGACGCAACTGGTGATAACAATGCCTATGAACTCCCGTGAGGAGCGTTGCTCAGAGAGCCATATAAAGACGAAGTGTATCATTAAGACCCTTGCAGAGCAGGCCAACCGATGAGTCTCAAAGCCTTGCTCCAACTCATTGAGAGGATGTCAAGGAACAACACCTACGCAGCCTCTCTAACTATACACGCCAAATCTAATTTTTTTTTCAACGTTTATTTATTTTTGGGGGGACAGAGAGAGACAGAGCATGAACGGGGGAGGGGCAGAGAGAGAGGGAGACACAGAATCGGAAACAGGCTCCAGGCTCCGAGCCGTCAGCCCAGAGCCCAACGTGGGGCTCGAACTCACGGACCGCGAGATCATGACCTGGCTGAAGTCGGACGCTTAACCGACTGCGCCACCCAGGCGCCCCAGTATACACGCCAAATCTAAAGAGCAAGCTCACTCTACATGCTGACAAATCGGTTAAAACAAAACAAACTCAATCATTTCTGATAATCGGACACTGCACTTACTGGGCAGTGTCTATTTTCTGTGACAGAAAGGCAGTAGCCAGCAAGGTTTCTTCCCCGGGCTGACAGCCGTTTCTATAAAGCCATGTGTTTTTTCAGAGCAGCCTATAGTGACATAGCAACCCAGACATATGGTGTCATTATTCAGCCGACACAAATTTGACACTTAAGTGAATTTATTATATTTTGCTTTGCTCCTGGTGCCTGAAAGGCTTTGCCACTGTCTCTTCATAGAGCTTGTCACAGATGTTGATGTATTTTCCTCCTCCATGGCCAGGTTTTACTGTGGAAACTGATACAACTTCACGATAGAATTTCTAGATGAATTATTCACGCATTGCATGCTTTCTGCACACAGGGGCTTGGAAGAAATCCATACTATTCAATAAATGGTCTTTCTAGTCCTCTTTAACAGGGCATTCTCCTCTGGTCTAAACTGTTTCTATCACCACCTTTGTAATCATAATGTTTTGGATAAAGTATTCCAGAGTTGATAGTTTGGTTAAAGCATTCACAATATTTCACATTAACGTGCAACAAAATTGTCCAGGCACTGAGATGAAACAGATTCATTCTAGCAACAATAATGCATCGGGGCCAAATTCTCATCAGTTCAACTTTTATTCACACACACACACACACACACACACACACACACACACAACTGAAACTCTTCAGTCAACGCTACTTCCAATGATTTATAGAGCAATTCTTGAAATATCTCAATATTTGTTATTTTAGACAGAATAGGCCTCTTCTAATGTTAATACCATCTGTAGAGATGAGTTTTTAATTGAAAAGAATTTTCAACTTGATGGAAAAGAGTCAGATGAACTCATCACTGGCCTCTGAGAAAAGATTAATGAAACAAAAACATATCAAGCTTCTTTAATACCTGGAGAAGCCATAAGGATACCTCGAGTGACATTATGGGCCATGGTATATGGGAGTGAATAACCTGAACATGACACAGTAAGCCTGTGGAAGAATTAAGAGCTATAATTACAGTTTTTAAAGTATAGTGACCTGTTGACCTTTAAGATTTAAGACTTTGCCGCAGGGTCATTTCTTGACCTAGTTTTTGTTTTGTTTTATTTTGTTTCATTGGGTTTTTTTTTTTTTGTTCCCAACCGAAATAATGTTTCATTTCTATTCTGTAAAATTCCAAGCGGTTGAAAAGTTCAGGTCTTCCTTATCTTTGTTTTATTTTGAACTTACTTAAATGCTTGGGAAGTATATATTTTTAAATAAGAAATCTCTTCGTTTAGGATTTGCTTTCTACTCAAAGAGCACTCACATCCTGATTTTTTTCCTAGAACAGATGGCAAAAGAATTGCACAAAAGCACAAAGGCAGATGAAATTCTAGCTAATGATTATTATTATTTGAACAAATTCAGGCTAAGTGCAGTAGATTTCATTTACTAAGCTTTGAGGTCCATCCATGCATAACTTCCCCCGTTTGTTGTCTATGGCAGCACACTTTCCCAGTCTCTCAAAACCTCCACACTAGGGTCATCTTTGGCCACAACTACGTACACCCCCATATCCATCCCCACCCCCAGTTCTAACAGTTCTTTCTTTCTTTGAAATATGTCCTCTGTTCAGATCTTAGTTTTTCTCTATCCTACTCAACCCCCCACTTCCTTATCCAGATATGCATGAAATCTGTCCCCTCTTGTCTTCCAGCCTCCAGAAGTTTCCCTCCTTCGAGTCTACCCTGTATATTATTACTAAAATGAACTTCCTCACCTATTATTTGACTATATCATCCCTGCCTAAGAACCCGTAATAGTTTCTATTACCTATGGAATGCTTTTTAAAAAATTTAATATATATACTAATGTGCTGGGCTTGTTTTAAGCACTTAAAAATATCCACTCATTTGGGGTGCCTGAATAGCTCAGTCGGTTAAGTGGCAGACTCCTGATTTCAGCTCGGGTCATGATTTCAGGATTCATGAGATCAAGCCCACATCTGTCTCCGTGCTGACATTGCGCAAGGAGCCTGCTTCTGATTCTCTCTCTCCCTCTCTCTCTGCTCCTCCTCCACTTGCACTTGCTCTCTCTCAAAAATAAATAAATAGGGGCGCCTGGGTGGCTCAGTCGGTTAAGCGTCTGGCCTCAGCTCAGGTCATGCTCTCACAGTCTGTGAGTTCGAGCCCTGCGTCAGGCTCTGTGCTGACAGCTCAGAGCCTGGAGCCTGCTTCGGATTCTGTGTCTCCCTCTCTCTCTGCCCCTCCCCTGCTCATGCTCTGTCTCCTTCTGTCTCAAAAATAAATAAAAACATTTTTAAAAAATTAAAAAATAAATAAAAATAAATAAACTTTAAAAGAGATTTTTAAAAAATCATCTCATTTAACCACCATAACAACCCTTGAGGTAGGAACTATCACTCCCCTCCACCTTTTATAGATGAAGACACTAAGGCACCAAGAGGATAAATAATTTGCCTAAGGTCACACAGCCAGAGAGTGACAGAGTCATGATTGGAATCCAGTCTATACACTTACCCAATATACTAATGCTGCCTCACCCTAGGATAACTAGCACTCACAGAATGTTTTATAAACAGCTTTTATTTCTCATTTCACCCAACTGTTGAGTCAGATGCTGTTTATTCTTAAATCCACCTAATTTTATCTCTTTCTAATAAAAGGACCTGCATTTAAGTGCACCACTCTCATTATGGGTATGTATTCCCACCCCCTTACACCTTTGCCTGTGAGGATTTTCTTGCCTAGGCTCCTTTGCCATTTTTTATCTCTTTGACATGCAGATGTCAAATAATATAAATTATAACTATTTATCGTTGTGATAAACTTCTTGCAAGAGGTGGCTCAGTTCTCAACAGAGGCTTCCTGCCCCCACATGAATCTCTTTTCTTCCTTACCCCCTTTCAGCGTGTGCATGCACGCCCAGCTTGGTTATACTTTCTTTCAAGAGATTCCTCAGACTCCGATTCTTCTCTAAAGCCGCTCTCCATTCTCACCAGCAGAACGTGTAGCTGCCTCAACAGTGTTCTCGTGACAATTCAGATGGGTGGCTCATCCATTGACTATCACCCCTCCTGTCGACCTGCCCTACACAAAAGCATCCGATTATGAGCTCTGCAGAGGCATATGCTACAAGACTTCTGCTTATATCAGAACATAGTAGGGAGTCGATGTGTGTTGTTTAGTACATTAACATTCAGTACCATTTTGCTTTCTGTTTGTAGTATGAGTATGCATACACACACCTCAGTTTTATTTTCCAACAATACTGTGAATCCAATGAAGACAGATCCTGCGTCTACTTTCCTTGCATTTCTCATCAAATCAAGTGCAAGGCATTACCATCAATCCCCACTAAATGCTTGCTGTATGAATGGGTAAGTTATTAAAATTACCCCAGGAAATGAAGATCTTTGGCTTGAATTGCCACGTGTTAAAAATGGCACTACTCAAAAATATATAGTCAACCACACATTAAAAAGTACTAAGAATAACTCAATATTTCTTGTACGGAACAGTTGCATTTTCTTCTGAGAATCCATATGTTAAAGTCTCTCTCTGTATTTCCCACAAGAGCACTTAAATCCAGAACTCACAGTGTACCTGGCTTCAAACCAAGTACATTAGTTATTTTGGAATTGCAGAATTAATAGTCATTCTCCCACTTCCAGATCTACCTCAAATAAAATTGTATTTCATTTGGATTAAGAGTTATAACCCATAAACTCGGCTACAGCAAGCTGCACCAACACAGTTCTTTAGCACTTACCCTATTGCTATGCCTCAAAATAATACTAGAAATTATAATTATTGGCTATGATAAGTAAAGAATAAAAATCCCTTCTTTTGATGCGTAGAATGTGGATATGGAAGTACATATTTAACTTATACCAAAATTGTATGGTTCTATTGTGGTTTATAGGCCAAAGGTCAGAACTATGTACAAATTCAGGAAACCATTTTGGCAATTCAAAGGTAACACCCAGATACTTGAGAATGTAGTCATGATAATATAGTTACCAAATGTCTCATAACTGTTAAAAACAGAATCAAACAATAGACCCATTTGAGGTTAGGTTTATAAATCAGTAAAGATGCTGTATAGGAAATATCGTCTATCTTAGTGCTTTTGTTTTAAAACGTACTATTAGTTATATATTATTAATGGCTAGACTCCTATCATCTTAGAAATGAAAAAGGAGTGGAGGAAATCAACATTTCAAGACCTCGGGAAGCTCAACCGTAAGCAGTGTATCGTAACAATGAATGGACATCACAGATGCTGAGGATGCTGGACACAAGGGAGAAAGAAAAGAAATGCATTTCAAGCAGTCTTATCACTCAAATTAGGTGTTAAAAAAAGGCAAACTGTAGCAGTACTTTTACATAACAGCTGTAGATGAGATTCAAATAAATAACGCCACATTTATACATCATAGAACGGCTGACTTCTCATTTTTTTCTGTCACTTCCATGCAGACAGAAGTGAGAGCCTCCCAATGCCATCTAGAATGGAAGAAGCCAATGGAGACGGGAATACATAATATCCCAGCAATACGGTCAATACTGAAAGGCTTCCTGGAAAAGGACATTTGGTCCAAGTCTTGCAGAACAAGAGGATAACTTCATTTCCTGCACATGAGCACATTGGAGGTCAAATAAAATGGATGTAGAGGAGGTGGTTTTAGAGCATATGCCCTATCAGGAATTAAGACTGAGGTTCGTTGTTAAGTATGTATTTCAGTACAAACACAATTTCACGGTTGTCCATTCCACTTGCCCTCTATTAAGGCACTGTAAAGAGTACAAAGAATAAGTGGCAATGTTTACCGTCAGGCACTCTATAATTTAATTAGACAATGAAAATCACATGCATGGCAGCTAAATAACAGGACAGAACAGTATTTGGTTATGTGCTAGGATCTCAGGCTTTTCCAAAGCCAAGTATGAATCACTTTCTATTCTTACCCAATCTTCCTTCCCATAATTTTTCCTGTTAATGATGTGTTTGTACAAGAGACAATATCCATGTATAATTCTTCTAAAGTTTTTTTCCATTTGTTTGTATATAAATAAATATAACAACAGCAAGAACAAAGCAATTATCCTAATAGATTGGACATAGCAAGAAACCAAACTTGGGTTCACATTTCTCCATGTTTGTGGTAAATCCCATGTAGTCTTGCTTCACAGAGAAACAGACCTCAATTAGGGGCCATGTTCTTTCTCAGGACCGAAAAGTCATCTTCATAGCATTTATACAAAGTTAGATATGAGAATGAGTCAAGGGAATCAACCACAACTTGAAGATTTGCCAAATCAGAGAACTAGATTGATGATTCAGTCATGTGGCTGTTCCTCCACTGAATCATAGTTGCAATTTGACTCCTATGAACCTCAATTTTGCCATCTACCAGATGGGTAAAATGACACCTAATGAATCATTCCAGAGGTTACAGATTAGAGACAAGGGACAATACGCATCCATGCTGAGAGTGGGTTAGGTCCCTGATTTGAAAATAATCATAGTCGAAATGGGGTGGCCACTTGGGGCGCCTGGGTGGCTCAGTCGGTTGAGCATCCGACTTGGGCTCAGGTCATGGTCTCGCGGTTCATGAGGTGGAGCCCCGTGAGTTCGAGCCCCGCGTCGGGCTCTGTGCTGACAGCTCAGAGCCTGGAGCCTGTTTCAGATTCTGTGTCTCCCTCTCTCTCTGCCCCTCCCCTGCTCACACTGTCTCTCTTTCTCAAAATAAATAAACATTAAAAAAGTAATTTAAAAAAAAGAAATGGGGTGGCCACACGGAGCAGACGTATATGCACGGAAGGGGCACAGCTGCCTGCAGTGCTATCCGTATGAAAGCCTTGAGAATCCCAGCCCTCCCTGCTCCACCATCGTTTCAGACTCAGGCTCCAGGAAGAAACTGTGCTAATAGTCTACACACTTGCATTTCAGGAGATGCTGATAGTCTCTCACACTTAATGGCCATTCAATAAGTAGTGATAACTATATTCTTTATTACGAGATAGTAAGTTCTCGGTTTTTATTTCAGAAATATCAAATGATTCTAAAACAAAACATCCACCTTTCCAGAAGCTACGTGAGCTGGAGGGGTACATGTAGGCGAACAAGTCACAAAACAGTTTCTTCTCTGGTGTCATTCTCTCTTCTGCGGTCCAGTTTTCCAGCTAACAGTCTGGAGTCCCTGCTGGATAGCGTCAGGGAACTCGCATGCCACCCCTCCTAACTCCCACATGGCTCGCTTCCTACTACTGCTTCTCCTACTACCGGCATTAAGTGATAGCCTCAGACTGCGTCTGAGGCAACTAACTCTTCCAAACGGCCAAACTCTCAAGCTCTCCATGCCCCAAGGCGTGTACTACATCAAAGCCACATCCTGCAATCTCAAGAGCTCATGATGTCCGCCCCCCACCACACACACCAGTGTCTCCCTACTGAAGTGCAAAGAATTCCTTTTCTGAGGGCCCTTGATTGTGAGCCAGCATGCGATCAATCCCCACCCCAGAGCTGGGCCCTGCACACAACCTGCTCAGCTGTGTGCAGAGACCTCCCTTCCTCCTACGCTCTGCTACCGGTTCACAAAATGGTGCCACGTTACACTACTGCCTCAGCCATTTTGGTGAAAAAGTGAAAAATCTCTCTTACTGGCTTCTCTTCGAATCTTATACATGGGATCTGGCCCAATCCCCAAGAAAAATAAGGACACGTGGGAGACAAAGATGAGCAACACTCACGCAAAACACCCCCCTCGTCCATACAGGTCTTTGTTCCTCAACCTCTTCTCTGCTTTAGGATGACCGTTCCTAAGGATGACTCACTCCTTCTCAGGAGGCTCCTTGGACTTTTTTCAAACAGTCCCCAGACAAGCACATGACAAGCCTATTAGATATGCTAGGCTCTCAGAGAGTATATAGCTGGGGTTTAAGCGGAGGCCCTTGCTATAGCCATAAGCTAAAGATTTATAACTCACAGTTTTGATGAATTACTTTCATGTAAAACACAGTGTTTGGAAATGGGAAAGAATTCTATTTTCCTAAAACTCTACTTATTCCTTCTCCTCACGTCTAGAAAGTATACACACACCAAGTCATACACCTAAATTTAGCCGCCTTCTCTTCTCATCGCCCTCACCAAAATTAAAATGTATGATATTAAGACCTTTGTCTCAGAAATTCCATTATTCTATAAACATGCTAAGTTAAATATTCTTGCCTACAGAATTTTTGCTTACATTTCCCCATGAACAAAGCTTTCTGTTAGTCAGTGGATAAAATATACTGGTTGTATTTGTGTGAATAATATAACCCATCAAGAAAAGTTAATTAATACATGCTAATTTATGTTAATTATTAACTTCAAGGAAAATTCTCGACAACACACTAAATTATTCTTCAGATTGCTATGTAACTTTCATGCTTCAGAAGGCTGTTGGCAAGACATAAGGAATGAAGTCAGAATCTTGCAACGGCGAGAGAGGGTACTCCGACTTGTTTTAAGTCTAATGAGAAAAATTACATCAAAGTTAAATTTAAAGCATAATATTACAATATAATTTTCCTGCATACACAAATTTTAAAAAGAAGCAGTCCTACAGGGATTTAAGACTAGTCTTTAACAATCTTAGTTGGTTTCTAGGAGTGGCTTCATTAATCACTACTTCACTCAGATAATTTCTTTTTCATGCTGCTCCAGCAAATGCTCCCGTTGTCTTTAATCTTTCCCAGCATCTTCCATGATTGCTCCAGCTAGTACTTATCTCTGAGGCTGTTTTCTTACCCCTCCTGTCAGACACAAAGGAGCACACCAACTGAGTGATCTCAACAGCTGAAAGAAATACCTGGCAAGAGAGCACGGGTGAGACAAGAGTGGAAACACCATCGAGAACAATGGAGAAATACTCTTTGGAAGAGATTTAACATACGCTCTGAGAGCTCCACTACACTGGGAACAGATAAAAAATCTATGTATATGGCATGTGTGTGTGAGAAAGATTTCAAATATATGACCCCTAGAGGCATAATGCACATTCTGCTATGGCTCCGACAATATTTCCCAATTTGACTCACTCTCTGTGAGTTTTGCCACGAATTTTGACTCTTCTCAACTCACATTTTCAAGTTTTTCTTCTCACCCATAGCTAATAGGACTGGAGTCAGACAGTTAGATTTTTGCTTGGTCAAAATCATTTGAGTCATTTCTAAAGTAATTAGCATCTTCCAGGTCTACTAGAGTCTATTTTATTGTCAAAAAAATAATTTAAGTAAAAACCAACCCTACTTATTAATTTGGTTTTTTACATATCAGTATATATCAAAGAGAAACAAAATGTCAATGATACTTTTGGCATCTCATAATTAGATGCTTTACTGTGAGACAGTGATCCTGAGAAACAAGGAAAAATGATTATCCAAGAGGGGAAGAAGCTACGAAAGGACCTGACATAATGGCTACATTGAATTTCCAAAAGAAGTAGAGGGACTTAAGTTTTCTAGAGTCACATACAAGTGACCTAAAGTCAACAGCAATTCTTTGTTGCCACTCGAGGTGTTCATGTTTCAGAGATGAAATAACATACCGCTCCTGGATATCTGGTCTCCGGAATATCAAAAATGCCCAGGGTTTCTGGGTCCCTATTTCAGGCACCTCTCCTCTCAAGGCACAAGGATTTTTGCAAGTCTGACCAAGCCCTGAGGTCTTTTAGACCTCTGTAAAGACCTTCTAAACATGCGTGAAGTTTTATAATATTCTTTCAAATGTCTAATTACAAAGAAGAACAAATACTGCCTCCTACTTTTAACCCAGAAGTGGAAAGTTTCAAGCACACCTACTCCAGACTGCCTTCCCAAGCATGGGGTGCCTCGTATTAAGTCTTGGATTCTTCTATTTCCTCTGACCAAAATAGAAACAAAAGAAACCCTTTGTCTTCTTGTTATGCATTATTTCCTATAACCAGTGTCTGGTGTTCCATTCAACCACATAGTGTCAGGGCACCAGAAGAACAATGAATTTTCCATGAATGATCCCAATTTGACTGCTTTTCTCCCGGGTTCTGAGTTCAACGATCCACATCACTTCGTCATCCAGATCTCAAGAGTGCTAATGCACAGAACCTCCTCAATATGTTTTCTACTCTAAATGGCTAACTCTGAAATACCTGGAAAAGTTGGGAGGCAGAGACACTTTATCAAAATTGTTCAACATCAGCTCCTTTCAAAAAGACATTTATTTAATCAGTGTGGTGCTCAAGGAAGAAAGCAATGGCATAAATTCCAGGGCTTTGCACCAGGAGGCCCATTTGTCATATCTCACATCACAAATGACCTTGGGTTTAGACTTTGACTCGATTCCCCAAATGAAGATTTCCACAGAGTCATTGCACTGTATGTGTAAAAGGTGAATTTGTTAAATGTACACACTTAAAATACACTGGAAGCTTCCTGTAATCCTATTTGGAAGTCTATTTTAATATACTGGGAAGAAAGCACTTAGCGTGTATTAAATCACTTCATCTTCACAGCCATCCTGAGGTAAGGACTACTATTATCCCCATCTTCAGATGAGTAAACTAAAGCACAGAGAGATTAAGTAACTCATCCAAAGTCACACAGCTAATAAAGGATGGACCTCAATTTTTAACCTAAACTATCTAGATCAGAAGTCCATGCTCTAAACCACTATACTCCCCACTAAGGAAGTGGCTGTGAGAGGTCCTGACAACCACCTGTCCTCCGATGCTTCACCCTGGCCCCATGGCAAGGTATTCTCATGGCTCAGGCATTTCCCCTTGCTGGATGTGGCCGTGAGCCACGCGATGCTAATGACCCTACTCGAAAGACGGTTTGATTATTGCTGGGCCCTATTTCTAGATTTTAGCATAAGCTGTCTCAAAGCATCATCTGGACAAGAAAGATGGTCAACATACATAGCAGCCACCCCTTGATCCTGTGGCTCCGTTCTTTCTCCCCAAGTTCCCCACAGCCCATCTCACCCAAATGCTAGGACATCAGATGGAGGCACTTTTTCTCATTGGCTTATTTTCTCCTCAGACCCAAAGAAGTTAGAGTCTAATTAGCATCAGTTCTATTGTTTTACCTTATTTAGGGAGATACATTAGAGTAAATACGTGGGAATTTAAACATATGCTTGATAGATATTATCGACCCGTACTAAACTATCTCTGATTTATGATACATGTTAAGCCAAAACACACTTTCTAAACCCAAATATTTTCTGTCTTTTACTTCTTTCCCAAAGTGTCAAATTTGTAACTTGTTCTTTAGAAAATCACCAAACACAGGCTGACACTTGGTCTCCTTTTTCCTCATTTCCTCACAGCAAAATAATTGCAAACAGAACTTGAAGAAATCTTGTACGCATTGGGAACTTGGTCTTTCTTTTTGGTATCAGCTCATTCAGAGGTTATTCCCTCTGAGAAAAGCTAGTGTTTCTCTTGATACGAACAATTCCAAATCGTTCCCTTTATCCGGACTATGACATTGTCATTGAATACAGTTTGGGACCACCATGTCAGCAAGTCGTTTTAAACCGTTTTTAACATATCCTGTGACTGATGAGGAGTCAAACTTCATATATCAAGCAGTATTAAAAATACAGCTATTTCCACTTGACATGTATCAAGAGATTTTTCTATGTTCATACCCTTTGACCAAATAATTCCACTGTGGGGACTCTATCCTAGGGAAATAACCTGAAATAACAGAAAAAAAAAACTTTCTGCACAAAGACAGTAACCCAACTACCTAAACATCCTCCAAATATGGGAATGGCTAATAAACTATCCACTTAAAGGAACATTTTATAGCCCTTGAAATATAGTTATGAAAATTTTATGACATGGAATATTTTTTCTCATGTTAAATGAAAAAGTAAGACAAAAATTATAGGTACAAGTGAATCACCCTTATGTAAAAATCAGGAACCCTGCTGAGCAAAAAAATAATGAAACAAAACACCAACTCCCAGAGAAAGGGATTTGGAGCCCAGTCTTAAAGACTAGAAAGACTCCATCAAAAAGGAAAGAAATAAATGCAATAGTCCCAGGCCAAAGGGCTCTGGAAGAGCCTCTGGTCTTTCCCATTCTCTTATATAAGGTTGGACTCAATAAATACTTGTTAAGTCAATAAAGAGTGAGAGCATAGATGTTCACTATTACCTAGTATATTGCAGCATATGAAGTTGCCAATATCTAACCATTGTGACCAATAAAAATAGCAATTTCTTATGGCTCAGCCAAATACAGTCCATGAACCGCTACCACCATGTGTCACTCAAGATCGGGATGAAATAATCTGCACCTCTCAATAGTCCCTCCTTCCTTCTCTCTCTCTTACCCTCACTTTCACTTTCCCTCCCTTCCATCCCTTCGTGGTCAAATAATCAGCGTGAAGAAAATCCAAGTGGGTAATTGACATGATATTCCAAAAAAGTAAAAATGCCTGTAGCTGACTTTTTCCCATGCTGCTGTCATCACATAAATATATCTTAAGGCTTCAACAGGAGAAGTTTGTGATTTTTAAACTTTCTTTGTATATCATGTCATGAAATCCAGCAACAATAGTCACTAGATAATCAGTTGTTTCCAACACCTGGCCACCTAAAGAGAACCTACCAGATGATTTAAGCATTATAGTGATTTTTCTATTAAAATAACCAGTGATCCCTTTTCAATATCCTGAGATCAATTATTGGGGTCTTCCAATTTATCTCCTTTCATATACATAGTCTGTAAAATATTGAACGGAAGTTCCCTATTTTCCAAAGAACACATTTTTATTTCTATCCCTTTCCTTCATCACAATTCCTTCCCCACTCCCAGGCAATTAATAAACAATAAACTCCATAGGTAACCTAGCCAGGGATCAACGTCAGGAGGCTTGGCATAAATTCAAAACAGTCAAGCAATATTTCTAATATTACAGGCAGCTCTTTGGCAAAAATCTAGGGACAAACATTTTCTGGCAAATAATCTACTTTTTCTTATTTCCTCTTCCTTTTTTAGTCCCTTTACTACAAAGAATAAATATATAACTGTATTTAAGCACTTTTGTAAAATTCTCACTTCCACCTTGGCCCTTTTCACAGGTACAGTTATTAAAATTAATATCCAGAAAAGGCTCCTTGTCTCATTCACTATTTAATTCTTTATTTTATTTGTGTGTGTGTGTGTGTGTTCGTGTGTGTATGTGTGTAGAGATCATCTTTATTTTTTTTATTTATTTAAATTTTAGTTAACATACAGTGCATTATTGGTTTTGGGAGAAGAATTCAGTGATTCATCACCCACATGTAACACCCAGTGCTCATCATGACAAGTGCCCTCTTTAGTATCCATCACCCATGTACCCCATCTCCCACCCACCTCCCTCCATCAACCCTCAGTATGCTCTCTATAGTTAAGAGTCTCTTGTGGTTTGTTCTCTTCTCTTCTTTTTTTTTAAGTTTATTTACTTATTTTGAGAGACACAGAATGTGAGCAGGGCAGGGGCAGAAAGAGAGAGAGAAAATCCCAAGCAGGCACTGCGCTGTCAGCATAGAGCCTGAAGTGGGGCTTGATCTTATGAACCATGAGCTTATGATCTGAGCCTAAATCAAGAGTTGGAAGCTAAACCAACTGAGCCACCTAGGCTCCCTTTCTTCTCTTCACCCCACTATTCCCATATTTTCATCTGTTTTGTTTCTTAAATTCCGCATATGAGCAAAATCGTATGGTATTTTTCGTTCTCTGACTTATTTCGCTTAGCATAATACATTCTAGCTTCATCCACATTGTTTCAAATGGCAAGATTTCATTCTTTTTGATAGCTGAGTTATATATATATATATATATATATATATATATATATATATATATATATATATATCATATCTTCTTTACCCATTCATCAGTTGATGGACATTTGGGCTCTCTCCATAGTTTGGCTATTGTCGATAATGCAGCTATAAACATTGCAGCTATAAACCCCTTTAAATCTGTATTTTTGTATTCTTTGGGTAAATACCTAGAAGTGCAATTGTTGTATCAGAGGGTAGTTCTATTTTTAGTTTTTTGAGGAACCTCCATACTGTTCTCTAGAGTGACTGTACCAGCCTGCATTCCCACCAATGGTACAAGAGGGTTCCCTTTTCTCTGCATCCTTGTCAACACCTGTTGTTCCCTGTGTTGTTAATGTTAGCCATTACGACAGGTGTGAGGTGGTATCTCATCATGGTTTTAATTTGAATTTACCTGATGATGAACAATGTTGAACATCTTTTCATGTGTCTGTTAGCCATCTGGATGTCTTCTTTGGAAAGGGTCTATTCATGTCTTCTGCCCAGAAATGAACTGGATTATTTGTTTTTTGGGTGTGGGGTTTGAGAAGTTCTTTATAGATTTTGGATACCAACCCTTTACCAGAAATGTCATTTGCAAACATCTTCTCCCATTCTGCACGCTGTCTTTTAGTTTTGTTGATTGTTTCCTTTACTGTGCAGAAGCTTTTTCTTTTGATGAGGTCCTGATAGCTCATGTTTGCTCGTTTTCCTTGCCTTCAGTGACAAGTCTAGTAAGAAGCTGCCACAGCCGAGGTCAAAGAGGTTTCTGTCTGTGGCCTCTTCTAGGATTTTGATGGTTTCCTGTCACAATTAGATGTTTCATCTATTTTGAGTTTAGTTCTGTGTATGGTGTAAGAAACTGGTCCAGGTTTGTTCTTCTGCATTTTTTTGTCTAGTCTTCCCAACACCATTTGTTGAAAAGATTGTCTTTTTTTCCATTGGATATTCTTTCCTGCTTTGTCAAAGATTAGTTGGCCATATGCTTCTGGGTCCATTTCTGGGTTTTCTTTTCTGTTCCATTGATCTATGTGTCTGTTTTTGTGCCAGTACCATACGGTCTTGATGACTACAGCTTTGTAATAGAGCTTGAAATCCGGAATCGTGATGCCTCCAGTTTTGTTCTTTCTCAAGGATTGCCTTGGCTATTTGGGGTCTTTTGTGGCTCCGTACAGATTTTAAGATTATTTGTCTAGCTCTGTGAAGAACGCTGGTGGTATTTTGAAAGGGACTGCATTAAATGTGTAGATGGCTTGGGGTAGTATAGACACGTTGAATGTTTCTCCATTTCTTTGTGTCTTCTTTAATTTCTTTCATAAGTCTTCTATAGTTTCCAGAGGGTAAATGTTTTACCTCTTTAGTTAAGTTTACCTCTAGATATCTTATTGCTTTTGGTACAGTTGTAAATGGGATTGATTCTTGATTTCTTTTTCTGCTGCTTCATTATTTTTGCTTCATATGCACCTGATTTCTTACATTGATTTTACATCCTGCAACTTTGCTGAATTCATGTATTAGTTCTAGCAATTTTTGGTGGAGTCTTGTGGGTTTTCCACATAGAGTATTGTCATCTGCAAATAATGAAAGTTTGACATTTTCCGTGCCGATTTGCATGCCCTTTATTTCTTTTTGTTGTCTGATTGCTGAGGCTAAGCCTTCCAGTATTGTGTTAAATAGTGGTGGTGAGAGAGGGTATCCTTGTCTCCTTCCTGACCACAGAGGAAGAGCTCTCAGTTTTTCCCCTTTGAGGATGATATTAGCTGGAGGTCTTTTGTATATGGCCTTTATGATGTTGAGGTATGTTCCATCCATCCTTGCTTTGTTGAGGGTTTTTATCAAGAATGATACCAAATTTGTCAAATGTTTTTTCTGCATCTATTGACAGGATCATATGGTTCTTTCCTTTTTTTTAATTAATGTGGTATGCCACGTTGATTGATTTGCAAATACTGAACAAGCCCTGCAGCCCAGGAATAAATTCCACTTGATCATAGTGAATAATTCTTTTAATATTCTGTTGAGTTTGACTTGCTAGTATCTTTTTGAGAATTCTTGTGTCCCGGTTCATCAGGGATATTGGCCTGTAATTCTTTTTTTTGTGGGGTCTTTGTCTGGTTTGGGAATCAAGGTAATGCTGGCTTTATAGAATGAGTTTGGAAGTTTCCTTCCATTTCTTTTTTCTTTTTTTTTTTTTTTTTTTTTTTTCTTGGACAGTTTGAGAAGAACAGGTATTAACTCTTCTCTAAATGTCTGGTGGAATTCCCCTGGGGAGCCATCTGGCCCAGGACTCTTGTTTGTTGGGAGATTTTTGATAATTGATTAAATTTCTTTGCTGGTGATGGGTCTGTTCAAATTTTCTATTTCTTCCTATTTCAATTTTGGTAGTTTGTGAGTTTCTAGAAATTTCTCCATTTCTTCCTGATTATCTAGTTTCTTGGCATATAATTTTTCATAGTATTCTCTAATAATTGTATTTCTGTGGTATTGGTTGTGATCTCTCCTCTTTCATTTGTGACTTCATCTATTTGGATCCTTTATCTTTTCTTTTTGATAAGTCTAAGGGTTTATCCATTTTGTTTATTCTTTAAAGAACCAGCTCTTGGTTTCATTGATCTGTTCTAGTGGGGTTTTTTGTTTGTTTGTTTGTTTCTATATCATTGATTTCTGCTCTAATCTTTATTTCCCTTCTACTGTTGGCTTTAGGCTTTATTTATTGTTCCTTTTCTAGGTCCTTTAGGTGTAAGGTTAGATTATGTATTTGGGACCTTTCTTGTTCCTTGGGATAGGACTGCATTGCAATATACTTTCCTCTTAGGAATGCCTTTGCTGAATTCCAAAGAGTTTGGACTGTCATGGTTTCATTTTCATTTGCTTCCATGTATTCTTTTATTTCTTTTTTAATTTCCTGATTGACCCATTCATTCTTTAACATGTTCTTTAACCACCATGTATTTGAGGGCTTTTCAAATTTTTTCTTGGGGTTGAATTTAAGTTTCATAGCATTGTGATCCAAAAATGCGCATGGTATAATCTCGATCTTTTTGTACTTTTTGAGGGCCGATTTGTGACCCAGTATGTGATCTATTCTGGAGAATGTTCCATATGCACTCAAGAAGATTGTAAATTCTGCTGATTTAGGATGAAATGTTCTGAATATATCTGTTAAGTCCATCCCGTCTAGTGCATCATTCAAAGCCATTGTTTCCTTGTTGATTTTCTGCTTAATCTGTCCATTGTTGTAAGTGGGGTGCTAAAGTCCTGCACTATTATTGTGTTATTTTCAATGAGTTTCTTTATATTTGTTATTGATTTATATATCTGGGTGCTTTAAGTTGGAGGCATAAATATTTACAATTGTTAGATATTCCTGATGGATACACCCCTTAATTACGATATAATGCCCTTCTTCATTTCTTATTACAGTCTCTGTTTTAAAATCTAGTTTTTCAGATGTAAGTATGGCTACTCCGGTTTTCCTTTGAAGTCCATTAGCGTGATAGATGGTTCTCTGCCCCCTCACTTTCAATTTGCAGGTGTCTTTAGGTCTAAAATTAGTCTCTTGTAGGCAGCATATAGATGGATGTTTTCTTTTTTGTTTTTAATCCATTCTGATTCCCTATGTCTTTTAATTGGAGCATTTAGTCCATTTACATTCAGAGTGACTATTGAAAGATATGAATTTAGTGCCATTGTGCTACCTGTAGAGTTGGTGTTTCTGGTGATTTGATGACCTGATGATTTGGTCTTTTTTTTTTTTTTCTCCACTTGAAGAAGGTTTTCTCTTGCAGGACTGGTTTAGTGCTCACGAGCTCCTTTAGCTTTTGTTTGTCTGGGAAACTCTTTATCTCTCCTCCTGCTCTGAATGACAGCCTTGCTGGATAAAGAATTCTTGGCTGCATGTTTTTCCCATGAAGCACACTGAGTATTTCCCATCACTCCCTTCTGGCCTAAGTTTCAGTGGACAGGTCTGCTTCTACCCTTATGTGTCTACCCTTGGAGGTTAATGACCTTTTGTCCCTCGCTGCTTTCAGAATTCTCTTTTGTCTTTGTATTCTGCAAGTTTCACTGATACGTCTTGGTGTTGACATGTTTTGTTGATTTTGAGGGGACTTCTCTGTGCCTCTTAGACTGGAATGCCTGTTTCCTTTCCCAGATTAGAGAAGTTCTCAGCTTTAATTTGTTCAAATAAACCTTCTGCCCCTTTTCCCCACTCTTCTCCTAATATGGATATTGTTTTGCTTGATGGAATCACTGAATTCCCTAAGTCTCCCTTTGTAAGCTAATAGTTTTCTTTCCCTCTTCTTTTCAGCTCCATGATTTTCCATATTTTACCTTCTATATCACCTATTCTTTCCTCTCTTCTTCAGTCCTCATTGTGACTATATCCAGTCAGTTTTGCATCTCAGTTACAGAATTTTGTAATTTTTTATTTCAGCCTGACTAGGTCAAAGTCTTTGATCTCTGCAGCAGGGATTTCTCTGGTGTCATCTATGTTTCTTTCAAGCCCAGCTAGGAGTCTTATGCCTGTTGTTCTAAATTCTTGTTCAGATACATTGCTTATATCGATTTTGAGCAAGTCCGTGGCCATGATTTCTTCTTGACCTTTCTTTTGGGGAGAATTCCTGCATCTTGTCATTTTGCCTAAATTTCTGTCTTTTGCATGATTTCAAAGCTTGGTATGTTTCCTGCACCCAAGAGTATTACTATATTAAATAGGAGTCATACACTGTCTAGGGCCTGGCACTCCAGGAAGTGTTTCTGGTGGATGCTGTGGGCACTCTGCTGTTGCCTTTTGGCTGCCTTTTCCCACTGGTCAGTCCTCTGCAGAGCTCCTCCTCATTTGCAGTGGGGAGTTTTGGGACCTTTAACTCAGTGTGCTTTCAGCTGTTTGTTAAAATAAGCCTGGAAAAAAAGAAAAAAGAAAAGAAAAGCCTGATTCAAAAGGGGAGAGAGAGAGAGAGAGAGAGAGAGAGAGAAGGAAAAGTAATGAAAAACAATAAAAAAAAGGCAATAAAAAAAACTATAAGCCTGATTCCAAAGGGGAAAAAGGGAAAAAAGAAAGAAAAAGAAACAAAAAAGAAGACTGATCCAAAAAAACAAAAAAGAGAAATGAAAAACAAAAACAAAACAAAAAAAAACCAACCTATCAAACAAAAAAACTATAAGCCTGATTCCAAAAGAAGAAAAGAAGAAAGAAAAAAAAAAGTAAGCTTGGTTCTATTTCCACCAGAACTGCAGGTGACACTTTGAGGTACTTTATTTTCAGTGTACTCGGTGCATGTGGGATGCGGCCCCTGTGCTGGCCTTCTGGAGGAGGGGTCTGCTGTGTTGACTCAGTCTTGCTCCAGTAAATAAGCAGTAGCCAGGCACAGAGGGGCGGGGTTTGGTGCCAGTGGTCTGTCTCCACTGGGGGCTGCTATGTTGCTCTCTGAAGTCCCACCGCGTTGGTGTTGGGGCGGGGGTGGGGGGAGTTGCACCACCCTAACCTCTCACCCCCAGACCCGGGATCGTACACCTCCTCCGCTGTTCAGGCAGCCCTCGCTAAATAGCAAGAGTAGTCAGCACAATTCTCCTGTGTGGTTTGGTTTTGTCTGGTTTTGTTTTGTTTTGTTTTTGTTTTTGTTTTTGTTTTTTGGGTTTTTTGTTTTTTGTTTTTTGTTTTTTGTTTTTTACTTTGACACACAGCTGGGATTCAAAATTCAACATCTTAAAAAAACCTGGCACCACGCAGACCCGCCCCCCTCCTCCAGAGTAGAGCTGTGTCCGAAATCCTGTGTCCCAGGAAAACAGTCCCACACCTGCACAGTGCGTGGAATTTATGGTGTAGCACCGCTAAAAAGCAGCAAGCAGCAAGGTTTATGCCTCTGCATGCACTTCTGTCCTCTGACAATGAGTAGCCTTTTGCTGGCACCCACAGGGTCTTTTGTCCTTGGAGAGCCAATATACCTCTTCCAAAAGCTTTCCAGGAAGGGGAATGCTCTCCCCCAGTGCACCCTGAGATCACTACACCATGCTATGTCCTCTGGGGCCAGCTTCCTCCTTCTCCCCAGGAGGGTACACCGCAGTTCCACCTCTGGAGAAAGTCACACACTTCCAAAACCTCAGAGTCTGAGCTCCAAATGCTGTTTGCAAAAATAAATTTGCAACACTCAGTCCTCTTTGCTACGCAGTCCATGGTCCAGAGAGTTTTACCTCTTCTGCAAACCCGATGCTACATTCTCTCAACCCTTCTTTCTCTCTCCCTTTTGTATCTCTATGGAAAGGGTTCCCTCCCCTCCATGGCACCACCATTTTTCTCTCCCCCAAATCACTTTTCACGCCTCGCATCTGCACCCACACTGCCTACCTCCAACCATGGAGATCCTTCTGCCAGCCCACAGATCAATTTCCTGGGTGATGTAACCTCAATACAGTGGTGTTTAGGCGAGGAGGAAAGCCCAGGGTCACCATGTAAATGTCTCTCTCATTCACTTTTTAAAATTGGAAGTGAGCTGCTCTCTCTTACTCTCTCAAAGAAAGAAAGAAAGAAAGAGGAAGAGAAAGAGGAAGAGGAAGAGAAAGAAAGGAAAGGAAAGGAAAGGAAAGGAAAGGAAAGGAAAGGAAAGGAAAGGAGAGGAGAGGAGAGGAAAAGCTTAAAATAAGGAAATAAATAGGAAGTGAGATCATCGCCTGATGATTTGTCACTGTAAAGTCACCAACTCAAAATGTCTTACTCCATAATTCATTTTATAGCAAGAGGATTCACTAAATCTTGTCCAGTGTTTTTCAAAGGGAACTTATTCAAACCTAGTGAGAGGCATTTTCTCAGCAATTAGGTATCTTCATTTTATCATTAATTTGATGATATTAAATACATGACTTAGAAAATCACTGGAAATCTGTTGAGATGTGCACTGGAACAGGACTCATGATTCCCAAGGGCTGGTTCCCACGTTTTACCACAGGGACTCTCTAGCCCTCCAAATGCATAAAATGAAAGCATCTTGTTACATGCATACTAAGTTTGCTTCTGCTTCACCCTGTAGTCATTTGGCATATTTGAACTTCAGTTTCCTAACCATAAAGTGAAAATTATAATAAAACCAAATGAATTCTGGAGCACCTAGGTGGCTCAGCAGTTGAGCATCCAACTTTGGCTCAGGTCGTGATCTTATAGTTCATGAGTTCAAGCCCCACATTGGGCTCACTGCTGTCCGTGCAGACCCTGCTTCGGATCCTCTGTCCCCCTCTCTCTCTCTGCCCCTCCTAGCTTGCACACTCTCTCAAAAATAAAATAAACATTTTTAAAACATGAATCCTAAGTTGGCTTCTAAAAATATTACTATAATTACATTTTCATTCAGGGGTATTATTATTTTTGTTGTGATGGTTTCTTTCTCTTTTTTAAATTTTAGTTAGCTAACATACAGTGTAATATTGGCTTCAGGAGTAGAATTCAGTGATTATCCAGGGCTATCATGAATGCATAGCAATCTACAAGTTCCAAAAGATATGACAGAACGTCAGAGGTTAAGAATAGAATCAGAAAAAGTCACTTCTTGGAACTGACACTAAAATAAGACAAAACAGATACAATTCATCATCAGTCTAGTAACTTATATTATGAAGTAGTTTTCCTATGTGGTGTTCCCAGGGTTATCAGTAACACAACTAATGCAATGAAAGATGTGATCTCATCTGACAGTTGGAGAAAATTACATATCACCACAAGTTTGAACTATCTGGTGGTTAGAAAAAGTTCAGAATCATTGTGCTTACAGTAGCATCCAAGGAAGAGGATGCTCCAATTATGAAAGCCAGCGACAGATATGTAGAAAGATAAATTTGGGTTCCACTAACATTTATTGAACACCAGTACACCATCCATTATGATTAGATCTCTCATGTGTGAGCTCATTTAGTTCTCACAAAACTCTATGTGATAATATTATCCCAATATTACAGTATCCCAGTATCCCAGGGACTGGCCCAAATCACCTACCTAGAGTTTGACACCTCTGACCTCAAATCCCAATGTTTCTGCACTCTATTATGTTTAGTCTTCAGTGAATGGAACAAAGCAAGTTTTTTTCTAACTACCCTAGACATGGAGAAAAGTAATGGATTTCCCTTTGTCCTAAGTTCCTGCTTATAAACAACTTAATATGTTCTTCGCTTTGGAGCAATCGCAAATGATACTCCCTGTGCACCTATTTGTATTTTTCAAACTTCTGCCTCTATGGTTTCATATTATTTTGTCCACGTAGATTACACGATTTGAAAATTTGTAGTTTTGGGTGACCAAAGAAGTTACATTAAGTAATGTGTGCTCTGTTAGAAATCTAGGTTTTACCCAAAGAGCCAAAAACAGCAAGTGCTCACAGTAATATTAGGAGGTCATATAAATTACTAATATAGCTATGATGCTAATATGCAATTAATTTAAATAAGCAGTTAGACACTTATGTTTACTGCTACTGGGCCCTTAATTTTGGCTACCACATTGTATCTTGTCAAAGTTGGTCAAATAATGGATGGGTGTATTCAAATCAGAAAGTGACAGGTGCCTCTACTAATGGTATATGCTACAGCAACCATGCGTCAAAATGCCTAGGACTTCAACATCAGAATGCCTCAGCAACACAGAATCACTTACAAGTTTGACCAAAAGAAATGAAACTCACTATGCTTATTAACATCTTACCTTAAATCCAGAACACATAAGACAAGTGAGATTTGCAGAAACACCTGCTACAGCTTATGAGCCCTTTTTAGGTAATTTTAGACACCTACACATCAAGTAGAAAACCAGTATGCTAGCAAACTTTCTGTTTAAGGTTAATACATTGGTATCCTGTTCAAAAGTCATTATCCTGGTTTATAGGTCAGTCGTGTGCATTTAATTAGCACCTGTTAGTTCTTTACGGTATACGTTGATGGTTTAACTTTGACAGGCTCTCTCTAGATAATTCTCTGTGAGCAGTGATAGCAATGTTTTAATATATTCATACAAAAACCATTTTTCAATATTCTATGACTCAGCATTCTTCCAGTTATTTATGCTGAAAAGTAGAATCCCTGAAAATAATGGAAAACTATCCAGTTGCCCAACAATGAGGAATTGTTTAAAATATAGTACATTGTTCAACAAATAATTAAGGGCTACTATGTGCTAGGTGATAAAGACTGAGTAGTGAACAAGACATATGGTCATTACATTTATAGAGTTGGAAAGATGTATGCTCCAGCCACTGTTACTGCATAACAAGCTACTCCAGTATTTTGTGGCTTAAAATAGCAACTCTTTTATTATGCTTACAGATTCTGTGAGTGAGAAATTTGGACAGGGCATGAAGAAATGGTGTAACCCTTCTTCACAATGTCTGGGGCTTCAGCTGGGAAGACTTGAAAGCTAGAGGTGATGACTCTACCACAGGAGGATGGAATTCCCTAGGGCTCCCTCATTCACGTGCCTGGGCCGGAATCAATCAAACACTAGGGACAGTCAACCAGAGCACCTACATGTAGCTTCTCCGTGTGATTTGGCTTCCCCCCAGCATGGCGGCCTCAGAATAATCAGACCTCTTACGTATCATCTCAGGGCTCCAAGCCTGAGTGTTCCAGCAAGTGACGTCACTTTTCATGACTATACCTTGGAAGTCCTACTGTAATCTGTGAGCCAAAGCAGTCATAGACCTACCTGTATTCAAGAAAAGAGGAATTAGAGTCTCCTCTTGATGTGAGGAATAGCAAAGTCTCATTGTGGAAAAACAGGTGAGATGGGAGGAAAATACAATGTGCTACAAGGTAGTAGTATGCTACTATTAATAGTTCTGAAATTATTTTTAATGATGGATAACATTTGTTGAGTACTTTTTCTGAGTTCCAGGGACTATTTATTCTAAGCATGGACTCACTTAACCTTCAAAGTAGTCCTGGGAGGTAATATTATCATTGCTTTCTAACAAATCAAGAATCACTACACAGAGAAATTCTATAACTGGGGCAAGTTTGCACTTGTGGTGGGGGAGTTTGGATTTGAACCCACACAGTCTGGTTCCCTCATTTGTAATGGTTATTAGTAGCCACAATAATCCTAAGAAATAATATTATAGGTTATTTTTCTAGCTGTTTCTCTTTGCTTATTGATATTTCTAAAATGGGAGGAGGCTTTCCTGTAGGTTTCTACATGCCGTATTTCCCAAAGTGGATAGATCTGAAGCATCATCTGACATAACTGTTAAAAAGACAGATTTGGATCCCCACTCCAGACCTGCTGACTTAGGTCTTCAGGGAAGTGGCCTAGGCAATTGTATTTTTGTAAACACTTATAAAAGCAAAGTTAGGAATAACTACTACATGGTATATTAATAGTTGGAGTTCTCGCAAATTTGTTTGACTTTTCTTTTTCCTTCTCTTTGCTGCAGCTGTCAGGAACCACTCAAAAGAAACCACTCAACCGTATAACGAGTGATTTTATGTAATGAGGAAGTACTTGCCTCTTCAAGGCTGGTAAACATTTGATAGCTGAACGAGTTCCTGGCAGCCTTAAAACATAATTTAGCATCTTACAGTTGTAGTAACTTCAGTAGTGTTTTCAGATGAGGCAGGATACATGTGGGGTGGGAGATGGTGGGGTGGGGGTGGTATCTTTTGGAAAAGACAATGTAGCAGAACGGGGAGGCAAATATCAGTGAACTCTACAGGCCAAAGGAAGCAAATACTCACTATGAATTTACTACTTAAAAAAAAATAACTTTAAATAGGACCTAATATCCAGAGTTATGATGAAAAAAATCAATTAGAAATGTGAATTGGCTGTGCAATTTCATTTTCTAAACATTTTATAACATTTTTTAATATTAAAATGTAAAATCTGTAACATTTTTATTCGGGTTGGAAAAAAATGTGAAAGGAATTCAACGCCCCCCCCCCCAAGGATATCATTTATCTTAAAATTGTCTTATTTGGAAGAAGCATTTGGATATCCATCACTAAGTATATTCAATTCAATATAATCTAAATAACATCTCATCTGGGAGAATTTGCTATATGCCAAGGACTGTGCATCACCTCATTCAGTCCTTACAACCCTCATATGAGCGTTCTTCATCGTCTTACGGGTGAGGGCACTGACTATAGTCATTTGCCCAAAACTTCACAGCTAAGGCATTTCAGAACTCAAGTATGAACCCAGCACAGCATTAAAAAACTGAATGATACAAAGTGATCTTCATACGAGTAAAGGCCACGTACTCATTATGTTCTTCACATTCATATACATAATATTTAATAGCCGAGGAATTTAAGGTCAAAATGTATCGTATTCAGGTAGGTAGATATTCTGCCTATGCACAAGCGATTTAGAGACACTATTAAAAAAATTACTAAAAATCATACAACATCATCAAAAAGACAAGAGATAAATGCTGGAAAATGTAGAGAAAAGGGAACCCTTGTGCACTGTCAACGGGGTTGTATGTTGGTGCGGCCACTGTAGAAAACAGTGTGGGGTGTCCTCAAAAAAAAATTAAAACTAAGTGCAGGGTTGGGGACGGGGGTGGGCTCAGTCAGTTAAGCATCCAGCTCTTGACTTCAGATCAGGTCATGATCTCACAGTTCATAGGTTTGAGCCCCACATTGGGCTTTACACTGGTAGTGCAGAACCTCCTTAGGATTGTCTCTCTCCCCGTCTCTCTCTGCCCCTGCCCCACTCATGTGCGTGCTCTCTCTGTCACTCTCTCTTGCAAAATAAATAAAAAGTAAAAAAATAAAAGAAAATAAAACTAGAAATACCATATGCTCCAGCAATTCCACTTCTGGGAATATATCCAAAGGAAATGAAAACATTAACACAAAAATGTATCTGCACCGCCATGTTCGCATAGGCTGTATGAACATAGTAGTGCAGATACACACACACATACACACACACACACACACACACACACACACACACACAGAATGGAATACTACTCAGCCATAAAAAACCAAGGCAATCCTATCACTTGTGACAACATGGATAAACTCTGAAGGCATTATGCTAAGTGAAATAAGTCAAACAGAGAAAGACAAATACTGTATAATCTCACTTATATGTGGAACATAAAAAAAAAAATCATAGAAAAAGAAATCAGACTTGTGGTTAACAGAGCCAGAAGGTGGGGAGAGAGGGAATTGGAGGAAAGTGGTCAAAAAACATAAACTTTCAGACATAAGATAAATAAGCACTAGAGACGTAATGTAAAACATGATGACTATAGCTAACACTGCTGTACTATATATAGGGAAATTCTTAAGGAGTAAATCCTAAGAGTTATCATTGCAAGGAAATTTTTTTTCCTTTTTTTTTTTCTTTTCTTTTTATTGTATCTATATGAGAAGACTGATGCTAGCTAAACCTATTGTGGTAATTTCACAATATATGTAAACCAAACCATGTTCTATGACTTAAACTATCAAAGAGAAGAAGTTGCTATTGTATCAAGAAAGTAGGCATAGTCTTAATATCAGGCAATGATTATGACATTTTTCATTAAATTAGGGAAATGAGGATTTCATCCAAAGAGAGCTAAGATTTAACCTACAAGATCATTCTAAAGCATAAGCTTCAAAAACAACATTATAACAAGGCTTCGATACATTTAGAATCCAAAATCTTTAAAAAGTTACTTGGGGATCATTAAAATATTTGCTTGAGTTCTCTTTCCTCTCCATCTCCAACCACTTATACAAAGATCAGATGTTTAAATTGCCTCTTTGCCTTTACTGTGCATTCCCATATTATTCTTAGACTACATTTTCAAGTAGATTGATCATCAAATTCCCAAATTTGGAAAAACGAACCACCAGCTTAGTCTAAATCCTGAGCAACCAAATGCTGTAGGTTGAAGATTTCCAAAGTTTCATCTGTTCATACTTCCTGAGATCGCACCATGGGGCTCCTGCAGTGAAAGTGCTAGAACAGACCCTGAACTTGAAGGCCACTTTCCCTACATTTTGAAGCAAATTCTCTTGAGTGTTCGTTTCCTCAACTTTGAATTGATGATATTCCCTGCCCCACTCAGCAGTCGTGCAACCCAGTGAATATGAAACAACACACACTGTGAACTGGAGAGGACTCTATGGAGGTAGGAGATTATTACTGTACTACAGAAACAAAATCCTCTCTTTCCCCAGAAAAGCCCAGGAAACCCAAGCTGGTTTACTCATTTTTCTTCATCAGTCTATTAAGAAGGCATCGCTACTCAAGATGCCGTGCACACGGCCTGTCCTGCCAACATTTTTAAGTCTGCAGAACAAATATAAATGGATACGTGGAGGGATTCCTGGCCTCAATCCTATATAAATACAAATGCATTTTATTCATGATGATTTATATATAACCAAAACATCCCACACATTTCCTTATAAGAAGGGTTAATTGTAGGTGATTAAAGATACACAAATGATCAAGTCGTCTACATCACTCTACTCTGGGGTTGAAGAGAGCTCCACAAAGTCACATTTGGCAATGTTGATTTAACACCTCATAAAAAATTCAGCTCTTTAGAAGAGCACTCTGGTCTTCAGGCTGGGGACATAGTGAGAAGAGTTTTGTCATTTAGCCAACTTTTTTGAAATCTAAAAGCTTGTCCAGAGCATGATACAACAGCCTTTTAAATATTCAAAGCGAGCTGTGAGTACTCTGTCAGTGCACCAAGATGACTAGTGACTTTTGTCAGCAAAATACGTTTTCGTTCCATAGTTTTTATATGTTTTACAGGAGAACGGGGTCATGTTTTCAATTGCCAGGTTTCCTTAAATAAAACTTTTCAAATGTGCCTACCTGAAAGTAGAAAAATAATTTTAGGATCTCTTCACTCTATTGGCAATCTTATTTTTTCAAAACAGTTTTCTATTATTAAGTTAGACAACTCTGAAACATCATTTCTGTCCAGAGAGACTCTAGAACATGGTATTACGTTAAGAACTTATACACTCCACTTTGGATTACACACTTTGGCAAGCCAGAAAACTGAGAGTTTCATTATGTTAATAAGTAAATAAAACCCACATTGAACATAGTTGGTAATCTGTTAATGTCTTCAAAATTAATTTCCTTCAGTACACTTCCAAAGACTACATGAACCGAAAAGCAGCTGAAATGTTTGTTCCGTTAAATCTTATATCTGGCTCTTGAGGAATTAGAGCAATAGTAAATATATCAAAGTAACTGAATATTTTCCATTAGAAACCTGATTTCCTTTAAAGAAATATTTTTGCATTTCCTAATCCTTGGAACCAAAGACCGAATTTTATCCTAGCCTCTAACACCATAAGGACCTATTCCTCCTGCTCACCAAACAGCTCATCTGGTGACCTGCAGACCAACAGATCTGGTGGGGAGGACTTAGTAAGGAGGCGCCCTAGTCAGCATGGCCAGAGGATCATGGATTAATGGAAATCTTGAAGGTTATGGTTGCCTAGAGACAAGGTTGATGCTTTAATACTGTCATAAATACTTCAAATTCTTCCCTTTCCCTCTCTTCTTTCTCTCTTAACTCTTGAATATATCCTTAGTTGCTGCAAACATAAAGAGCTCTAGTCCTAGCTCTATGAATCATTAGCCGCATAGAGTTACGTACGTTAACATCCCTGATTCTTAGATGCTTTGTCTGTAAACAGAGAGACATAGGTCTTCCCACCTCTGACATCCATAGCTATCTCAAGGAGCTCCAAATTCAAGAACTACTTACCCGAGATCTTCTAAATGGTGCTTTGTTAAGACCATCCTTCCCCAAAATATATTTGTGTCATAAAGTATTAAATATTCAGGAATCTCCACTGGAATAAGAAAATCATGGGAATCAAATAAGAATTTAAAATGTTGATGATTGACTCATAAAGATGACCTCTCCTTGATTACCTTAAGAACCACACTCTCAATTCTACTAATCCCAATAACTGGGAGAAAAAAAAAGTTACCAATGTCTTAGGTGGAGCCATATAAAATTGCCAGTATTTAACCAATTTGATGTGTAATAATGATTTTAATAATGCAAAACCCCAAACGTAAGAATATTCAGATTAAATATCAAATTTTGAGCTAATAAATTAGACTTCCCCTACTAAGTAAATTAAGTTTCTAAATGGTTTTTAAACAAAAAATAGTATTAAAAAGACATTTTCAATGTTGTGACATGCTTCTTTCATTTCTGGTTCTAGTAAGAGCAACAGTGACAATTTTGAGTGGTTCTTTTTTGATAGAATTTCCTGTATTTTACTATCACTGAGACGAAATCACGGGGAGATTCTTAAATTTCAGGTAGGTCACATTCCACAGAACAGGCAGACTTTCACAACACTCAAACTACCCCCACCAAAAGGGAGAGGCAGATCACACGTTGAACAATAAATATCGTTAAAAAAAGAAAAAGAGAAAAACTTCTCTGCTAATGGCAAAACAGGTTAAGGAAACACTGCTTATGTAATTAAGTATTTATTTGGTGCTCAGAAAGAGGCAATTTGCTGTGTACAGGCAAATAACTCCAACATGTTTGCCAATTTCATTCTCTGTGCTAATAGCACACTGTTCTCCCACTTCTGCATTCACAGAACACATTGTGCATGCTTCCTTCCATTGTAACACTTGTCACACAGTAACTTGCTTCCTTCTGTCCCCTCTCTTGAGTTGGAGGGCAGCTATTTTGTAGCCTTTGCCCAATGCCTGACACATAGTAGGTGCTCAGTAATTGTTGAAAAGTCTCGATTATTACCATAGAAATAGAATTGGAAAACACGGATTTCAAAAAGCTTTTAGAAACAGACACAAGATTTGGAAAGCCCTTGAAAGTAGGGAATAAGGGACAGGGAAAAGCCAAGGATAAGTCAGATGTCCAGTTTGGTAAGGCATAAGTTTGAGGATAGTTTGGAGGCAGGGACACAGTTTGGACAAATTAAGTTTGAAATACTGGCAGGCCAACCAGAAGAAAAATAACTAGCAAGGAGATGGAAAAATAGGTCTGGTGCTTGGAAGAGAAGTCAAGGCTGCACAGATTAGATTTTTGGCATCTCCCAAGCAGCAGTCACTGTTGAGTGCATGGATAGAAATGAGATCACCCGGGAGGAAAGCAGAGGACGAGAAGAGGAGAGGGCTAAGGACAAGAACTTAAAGCAATGCATGTGCTGAGTGAGTGAACCAGACCAGAGAGATAGGAGAAACTCAGAAGGCATAGAAGGACATAGCATAATGAATGTCAAGGCTGACTTGGGGAGCGAGAGCAAACAAGATGAAGAAGGCAGGCAACACAAAAGAATCAAGTGAAGACAGAGTTAACTTACAAGAGACGACTCACAATGTTTAAAGGACTTATTTCAGTAGAATAGAGCAAGCAGGTATACTGCAGTTGAATAAGAAATGAACATGAGTTCCAGAAGTCAAGCTTAAAAGTAAGGACATTTGGATGTGAACAGACCAACAAGAGGCTTTCTTCCATAAGGGAAACTTGCATTAGTTTGTGAGGTTAATGAGAAGAAGGTAACAGAGGACGATGAAGTCTTTCACTTTGATTTTGAATGTCTAGGTCAATTTTTCACGGTATCTTATATGGTGCTTTATTGAATGGATAAAAAAGACAGCTTTTAATTCAGAAGAATTTTTAAAACATGCTTAAGAACATTTATAAAGAAACACTCAAGTGTAGGCTGTCTTAGTTTAAGGTATGATGAGTGTTGAAAGGACGAAAATTTCATAGACTAAGTTTAGTTCGTTGGTGAAGTTTTTGGTCTAGCAATAATCAATTATGTAGCTATCATTCACCAGTGAACTGGGAGTTAGTCCTTTGTAGCTCTTGTCTATTTTATTTACTTTATTAATGTTTATTTATTTTGAGAGAGAGAGAGAGAGAGAGAGAGAGAACCTCAAGCAGGCTCCACGCTATCAGCACTAGCCGACAATGGGCTCAGGGCTCCACCCCAGGAACCGTGAGATCATGACCTGAGCAGAAATCAAGAGTCAGACACTTAACCAACTGAGCCACCCCGGCACCCCTTGTCTGTTTTGGAGCTAATCGGCAAGCTAGGGGATTTCCTCTCTAGACAGTGCCTGTGTTGAGGGTAGTGGTTAATACAGGAGCTCTGGAATCAACAACCTGCGTGACCTTGGGGCAAAATGATTAATGTCTCTTTGCTTCAATTTCCTTGTGAATAGAATAGGGCTATTGAAAAGTACCTACTTCAGGGGCGCCTGGGTGGCGCAGTCGGTTAAGCATCCGACTTCAGCCAGGTCACGATCTCGCGGTCCGTGGGTTGGAGTCCCGCGTCGGGCTCTGGGCGGATGGCTCAGAGCCTGGAGCCTGTTTCCGATTCTGTGTCTCCCTCTCTCTCTGCCCCTCCCCCGTTCATGCTCTGTCTCTCTCTGTCCCAAAAATAAATAAACGTTGAAAAAAAAAATTAAAAAAAAAAAAGTACCTACTTCAAAGGACTATTATGAAGACTGAATAAGTTAATACCTATAAAAAAATGTTAGAACACTAGTGGATAGGTAGAAAATGCTCAATAAAAATTAGCTATTGTTTTCCATATATTTCGTTACACACACAGAAATTTGATTTTTATAATAATCCTCTTGGTTTCCACTCTCTCCTATTTGAACAAGCCACCTTAATGAAAATGATATTTGTTGACAGAGGTAACACTACTGAATTAATTCAACACAGTTCATGGACTTTAAATTATTCTTCCAGGGGCAATAAAGAATTTTCTGTGAGCCCCATCCTCTCTCAAGTGGTCCTCCTTTTGAACATGGCCATTGTTGGGAAATCAAGAAGCTAGGCAGTGTTAGCCTTCAAAACAACCGGGGCCATATGGGAACTGAACCTTGGCCTCATTAGTGCCGTATTTCCAACCAGCTCAGTTAACTAAGCCGGGCATGCAGCACCTTGCAGATTTTGAACTCTCTGAAAAATGTCAATTCGTCAAATCACTGCAAAAGGGTGTTAAGAACTACGGAAGGTAAGCATTATTTCCACCAGTCCAGGAATTAGACCAAGGCAAGTCCTGAGAAACCTAGTCCTGACTTAAAACTTTATCTTAGGTTTATACTGGTGCATGGTTTAGTATTCAGTAAATGCCCTCTGGGTTGACTGATCGCTGAAGCTAAATTCCTAAGCATGTATAATAAAAATAGTAACCTGCCTAAAGATCAAAATAACAGTAAGTAGAAGGTATGTCAGTATTTTATATGACTTTGCCTGACCAGTTAAGAACCAGGTGCTCAGAGCTTTAACTATTACTCTATATACGGTTCAGGACAGGTTTTTATATATGCTTCCCCGAAGGTAAAGCACTTAGCCTTCTGAGTTCAACTTTATAGCCCCTTTCTGCTTTCACCTTAATGGATAACATCCGTCCACAAATTTGTAACGTCAGTGAGTTCTAATAACGACTGGTGAGAATTCCGTTCCTATTCGAAGGTTAAGACATTTTAAACTTCATTTCAGAGTGTGGTTTAATTTAAAAGTTAATCAACCTCAACCTTAGAGATTTAACAAAAACGTTAAAAAAAAAAAAAATAGCCCTGAGATCAACCTGTGTTCTTCTAAAGACTCTCAGGGAAAGTGAAGAGGTTGATCTCTTTATTGGATCCAGCACGGAAAGGCGGCCCCTCAGCCGACCTGCAGGTGTGAACCTCCAGCAGCCGCATCAGGGAGGAAAGTTTCTCAGGCAGCCTCCTGCATGGCTTGTGAAGGAATAAAGACCAAAATCCTGAACATTTTGGTCTTCCTGACACCAAGAGATCAACCCTTTCAGTAAACACTAGATTTCCCTACGGTTCCAGGTCAGGCTTTTTTTCCTGCTTTGACTCCTGAACAAAGACGCTGGTGAATGATTTCCAAGTATTTCACTAAAGGTCTACAAATCTCAGGCTCTCTTGACCAGATTCTTCCATATTTGTCCCATCCATAAATTATTTATTGACAGCACCTGGAGGTATAGAGCGTCACTGAAAAAGGCGGCATTTCTCACTTGGATCTAATGTAGGGAAAAAATCCCGATATAGATACAGATGTAGATGTAGAGATAGATATAGATATATAGATATACATATATACAAATATATAATATAAATATAAATATATATATAAATCAATATTATATATATATATATATATATATATATATAATTTTTAGGAAGTAGGTGCAAAGGGAAAGCACTGGACCTTTACCAAAATAATTTAGGTATTCAACAGACTTGAAATCAACCAGCTACTACTCTGTAGTGGGAGAGCAGATATGAAGAGCTCCTTCCTCTTGGGTAGTGGTCACACTATGTGGAATGTAGCTGTCAGTCACAGAGCTGAATGACCTTCAGCTTTTTCTCTTTTTGTTCCTGAACTACAATATTTGGTAGGGCCATTTCATCTCATCTTGTGTTTAAGCGGGTATGTTTTGATTCGAATACGGGACCTGAGACTTGCAAAGATGTTTTTCCAAGAAAATATTTTAGGATTAACATCTCCTACCCCAATTTTATTCATAAAAGGGCTAACGTGTGTCATCTTTCGTGGGTTATTTTTTAATTCAGAAAATTATCTTTTTTCCTCTGCTCTTATTGTCTAACAAATACTTTCTCATCCTTGCTCATTTTGGCTAATGTTTATACCTTTACGGCTTTGCTCCTTTTGAAACACTGATTACCTACTTTGTGCCAAGCCATGTGCCAGAACTGGGAAATCACATATTTCCTGCCATGCTCTCTGACTCCATAAAACTCATTTCCTACCTCTGAGATCATGTGTTGCCTCTGTTATTTATAACCTGGGTTTCTCCGCTTGCTCTCTTTATCCCTTTGGAAGCTCCCATAGATTCTCCATTAGGTATGTGTTTCAGAATTTGTTCCTGCCTGCCACAATTTCTTTGACCCTCACACAATTTTAGGACGGGTATCCAATGTCTGTATTGCACCACATCTTCCTCTTGGAGAACCATTTCTCCCCAGATCATTAGATTTGGGCATCAACTTCTTTTTCCAATCCTTTACATTTCTTGGGAATTTTATAAAGGCCATCTTTATGCCAATGTTCCAGAACACTTCAGCTTCCATTTTTGAGTACTCATGCCTGCCTTTTTCTGGATAAAAACCTTTACTCTTCTCCCCCACTTCCCATGCTGTCTGTAAGTCTTTCCGTTACTAATTGTCCTTCACTTCTAGATGCAAGAAATTGACACAAGAAAACTTAAACTTTGATGCAGGTGCTCACCCATGCCCATCACAAAATTTGAGGATCAGAGAGATCAATTTCAATTACTTTGAAAGCAAAGTAAGTTTTTACAAAAACTACCAGCTTGAGATTTCTCAAAACCAAATGTGTGTTTAGTTCACACATCCAATACCATAAGCATACATCCACCCAAACAAAAACAAACCATGCTGCAGAGAACTTTTGGAAAACTCAAGAGTTTCCATTATTTGAATGACCAGGCCCCACTACCAAGAGGCACTTAAGTTCAATCCTTTGCCAAGTCACATCAATACCAAGTCAAGGCAGAGGTACCTGCTCATCCAGGAGGTCTTCCCATTACCCCTTCCTTGGGAGCACCCGGATCAGACCCAAGTTCCCTGAAATCCAAAGGATACACTAGGGAGTCTCTCAATTCTGACCCTTTGGGAATATAAGGTATATTTTGGTGTGTCAGAGCTATCTGCTAAACTAGAATACCCCCCTTAGAGCTGAGATTGCTTTCTGAACACTCCAGAGCCTGCCTTCTGGATTATCACCTGTTGGTATGGGTGACAGGTGCCTGCCCCTCTCCCTCCATCACCCACTCCATATCCCACCTTGCTCTCAATCCCTAAGTTCTCTCAGAGATGGTGAGCTTGACTAATACCAAGTGAATCCAAGGAATTCAAACAAAAAACAAAACAGCACTGAAAGTGTCATAAATTTTCTATTGTGAGCTGGTTAGCAATTCAAAATGTTAACACTGGAAGATATATTTAGATGTGTTTACCTAAAATGTACACATATATTAATGATCTCCCACATAGAATCCCATTGTTCCTTCATATTTTATGGGAGCCATAAAACACATACCTACTCCATACCATTCATTCTTCATGCTGACTTTTTCTGTTCCCTGGCATCCACCTAAACTGACATGCCAAAATTCCACATAAAACACTTACTAAAAGGCCATGAGTAAGGACACACAAATTACATTGATGGTTTCCTGATAGTTCGTCGATCTCTCATAAGTTCAGCTATTCCAGCATAACACTAGGTTCAGAGTATACCTGTAACACGTAGTCATTAATTAATTACAAAGCTCTCCCAGAATTGTACATCTAAAAATTAAGAAGTTTCATTAAGCAAAAGTTAGACATTTAGGAGTTTAACAGATATGTGCTTTCTCTTTAGGAAACTGAGAGCCGCTGGCATTCCATTAATTATATCTACACACATCTTTAATTTTCAGAACTTTCTCAGCCAATGGTTATATCACTAGAAAACAAAGAGCATCTGACCAATGACTGCTCATGCATTTAATAGACATCGGATTTCAACCTTCCCCCAAATTCCTTGTTTAATTGTTAATGCCATTACGAAATGTATTACTGATGGTGGAAATGACCTCCATAAATTACTTGAGGCTTGACTAATTGAAATATATGACTGGGGTATCATATCTGTAATGTATTTGATTCAAGAAGGGTAGCTGTGTTTTGTATCAAACTGGATTTGGCAGGGCACCTAGGGCTTACAAATCTCTGGTGTCAGACTTGTGCTAAAGCGCCATTTGTTTAGGGAAGATTTGAAGAACACGAGTGAGTAGGAAAGAGTAGGTCCAGATGTTCTGCTTAAACCCAGGTGTGGCTCAGTTAGCCTGTTTTGTGATGAGGGATTTTCCAGAGCACAGGAAGCAGCACCTGTATGAGATTACACACAGATTTAAACTCTTTACCAAGTTGACTGCCTTCTGTCTGATCTCTTCCTAATTGTAGTGACTTACACAGATCTCAGATGGCAATGGCCAAACGTACAGACTTTGTTTGCTACTACACACGTTGGAAAATAAGGGCTCAGCTGCAATTTGCTCTCCTTAAATAAGGGAGATCTACTGCCAATGTAAGGGAGTCAAATTTGAGAGAACCAAAAAGACTGAAGCTCCCCAAATCAACAATTAACCCAGGCCTTTTGATTGTTATTATATCCTTTCCCTCAAAGAGAAGAGAAGAGAAGAGAAGAGAAGAGAAGAGAAGAGAAGAGAAGAGAAGAGAAGAGAAGAGAAGAGAAGAGAAATTTCCTATACAAATCCAATGCCAAACCAGGGAAAAACTGGGGGTGGGGACGGGTAGTAGGAGTGGATTTCTAAGCATCCATGATGCTGTGTTGGTATTCAACAGGTTTTGGCTGTAAATTGGTTTGGTATGTGTAGATGACTTTTGGCTGCCTTATTAAAGGAAAATTCTTCCAGTAAAAATACACAGCACTCTTTTTTATATAGTAAACAGATGTCAGCCTTTCATTGTAAAGTATGTTTGATTCACTAAGATGTCAAATATTACTTTAACAGACAGTTCCTGTCTACAAAGAATACTTAACGTTTGTAAGATAAAATAGTGATTCAAAAGATTTTTTAACAGCTGATGAGGCACCATCGAAACAAATGTCTTTAAAAATCTGCTCTTACGCTTTCATTTAAAGATGACCTCTATGAATTGAAATTTCTCCCATGCATGATTTTACAGTCAGTGATAAAAACGTCGCAGTTACAGCTGCTTACCCAAAATTCTGCCCTCCCTTAAGTCTGTTGTGCTTTAGTTACCTGCTGCTTCCTCTTTTTTTTTTTTTACTACAATTCTCTCTCTAGAGCTATGTTCTGAGGCCAAAAGTATGTGCCAAGGACTGCAGGAGAAATAGTCTTTTCATTATCCAACATCTTACCATTAGATGTTCTTTGATAGTGTACGTGTCCATGCACATTATGAAGAAATCCTCCCACCTCGATGTCATCTGCTTCATACCAAAAGTGTTGTTAACTCGAGTGGCATAATACAAACCTGGATGGTTTCACGGACTTGGAAGCATCTTTGCAGTATGCTCCCCCAAAAGTGAACCACTCTGCAAGTTGTCACTTCCCTCTAACAGCATCAAACTCCTCTGCCTATATTTGTGAATCACTCCTCAGTTTGCAAAGTGAGTCACATGCTATTTTGTCCTCCTGCCTTCCAAAGCCAGCAGCTCCTATGACAGAGGAAGGAGCTGAGCCTGAGCCAGAGGAGAGACCAGCCTGCAACTGACAAGCAGTGGCCCAGGTCTCAAATCCAGGGTCTTTGAATGTAGAGAAATGCCAACATCTTTCTTAGTCCCTGAACAGGCGTTTTCTTGAACCATTCATATGTTAAAAATTACACGTGTAATATACTTAAACATTTGCTATATCTTACAGTTGTTGAGCATAATCCTTCTTCAAGGTAGCCTGTGTAGGGAGGATGATTGTAGTGGATTGAACGGTCGCCCCAAAAAAGATATGTTCATGTCCTGACCCCTGGAGACTGTGAATATGACCTTATTTGGAAGAAGGGTCCTTGCAGACAAAATTAAATTAAGGACCTCGAAATGAGATTACCCTGTATTATCCAAGTGGGCCTTAAATCCAATGACAAGTGTCTTTATGAAAGATAGACATATACACGCATACACACAGAGGAAGACCACGGGAAGACAAGGTATATATTGGAGTCACGTAGCCATAAGCCAGGAATGCCTGGAGCCATCAGAAGCTGGAAAAGGCAAGAAAGGATTCTTCCTGGAGCCTTTAGAGGGAGCATGACCCTGGTAACATTTTCATTTCAGACTTCCGGCCCCCAGAACTGTGAGAGAATAAATTTCTGTTGATGACAGCCACCCAGTTCGTGGCACTTTGATTTTATAGTATGTTCTCATTTTTAAAATGCAAACTAGGGGCTCCCAGGTGGCCCAGTTGGTTGAGTGTCCGACTCTTGCTTTCTGCTCAGGTCATGATCCCGGGATCGTGGGATGAGTCCATGTTGGGGCCCACGCTGAGCATGGAATCTGCTTAAGATTCTCTGTTTCTCCCTCTGCCCCTCTCCCCCACTCATGATCACTTGCTCTCTCTCTCTCTCTCTCTCTCTGTAATGAAAAATATGTGAACTAAATTAAATGCTTTTTGAGTTCTTTCAGCCAAGAAGATATTTAGGCTTCCTTTTGAGAAAGGTTCTAGATGAACCTCAAGGTGAAAAGATATTTTTCTCATTATGCCTGGAACATTGACATGGCTTGTGCTGCTAATGGACTCATGAAAACTCCAGAGTCACAGATAAAGAGCATCTCACCCCCCCCCCCACCTCCATCCTTCTCCCAAATGGGAGAGCAATATTGGATGTGAACCAAGACTAGAATAAAATTGGTTCATTGTATTTTTTTAAGTAAGGTCGACACCCAGCGTGGGGCTTGACCTCACGACCCTGAGATCGAGAGTCCTATGCTCTAACAGCTAAGCCAGCCAGGCACCCTGGTTCATTGTATCAACACACAGAGTTTCAGTGGCATGAGTATGGTAAGACTGTATAGGGTAGACATCTTTTTCTCCTGTTAAGTTTTTCAAACTCCTTGGGTTTATGCCCTCACCATTGGTCCAAACTTAGATTCAGTATAGTGGTTAAACACTCAGGTTCTGAATGTTGACTGCTTGAGCTCTAACCATGGGTAAGTCACTTGGTTTCTCTGTGTCTCCCTTGTTTCACCTGAACCATTGGACAGAATGGTATTTACCTCAAAGAGGAGTTTTGTGAGGACTACATGAGAAAACACCCATTAAAGGCTTAGTGGGATGCCCGGCACACCATAAGAACTCAGTAAGAGTTAGTTGTTGATACAGGATCTAAAGGGCTGAACTAAGGTAAGAGCTAAATAGGTCATTCAGCCTGTTTTTAGGGTAAACCTTAAGTCACAGATACAAAAGCAGTGTTTGTGATTCACCCGGGTGCATCTCGGCCAATCGTGGCTGGAATTTGAACAAAACAGCTTAGAGCCAAGGCCTTACGGCAGTAAACAGTGTGCTCTTCCTTGGAATGTCCCCCCTCCCCTTCCTTGGGACCCTGTATTAGCAGGAGATAGCTGATAAAGGATTAGATGATTCTAGCCATTTTATTCTTTCTGCCTATCCTCCTGCCCAAGCTTTTTCCCTCCCTCCCTGTCCAACTTCCAGTCTCTCTCTTTGTCTGTCTTTCTATCCATCTCTTTATCTTTGCTTCTTCATGTGACTCACTGTAGAACTTGCACTAAAGCTATAAAGTCCTTGAGGGCAGAATTCAAGCCTTAACAAATCAGCTGAAGCCCCACACAGCGCCCCCACACAGGGAGGGCAACAGCACCATAAATCCTTAATTCAATTTCTTATTGCTAGTTAAGGATATTTTTGTTTTCTTTGTACAACAGTAACCAATGTAAAAGGAGAACAAGGTCACCCCCAAAGTAGAGGGGCAAGTATATATGAAACCACAACCCAAATTTTATATGAAGTCCTCACTGAGAGGCTTTGAGATGTGAAAAATATACTGCTACCCAGCTGTGAAATGTGTAAAAGAATTGTATCTGATAAAATTTAGCCCAAATTACATTTTTCCATCAAGGTGTTGGCAAACTTAGTTCTCCCCATACTGCTGGTTACATGTTTAAAATACCCATGATGAGACAGGCCGACCAAGTCGGTCTTAGCTCCCTATTTCTCTGCCTTCCAGAACAACAGAAACAAAACAAACAATATACATTTGTTCTTAAAATGGACACGACAGCAGTGTTAGCTGATGCCACTGCCATAAGTTTACGCGATGAAATTCGGTCTTTATATCAACCAAGTAGTTCAACTTCACTACATATAATATTGTGAAAAATTCACTTTTGGTTTTATCTAAACTCCCCCAAATACAATCTGGATGTATGAGTAGAATGCAATAATCAAGACTTTCTCTTCTCAGGGCTTTTATGATTTTTTTTTGTCTTTTTTTTTATTATACCAGTAATAAAATTCAACAGTGTTTGAACGGAGAGTAAATTAAAGCTGAAGCATGAGAGAGGCCTTGTAGACAACCATGGAGTAGGGTCTGTTACTGTGCATTTATAAGCAATTGTCAAGCTCCCATCGTTTCTAAGGGAAATGGTAGTGCAAAAATTATGCCCTTGCTCTCGGGGACTGAAAATCACATAAACTGTCTCCTATAAATCATATTTTGCTCGTCTAAGTGGATCAGACGAGGCAAAAGGAGAGGGGGCTCTCCATAGCAAGGAGCTTTGATCATTTTGATCAAACACAGACCACCTATCAGCCTTCCAAGTGCCACCATGCGTCATACACATTTTCAATATTGTGTCATAATAGCTACCAGTCATTGTAGTTGAGATAAAAAAGCGATTGTAATTAAACATATGATTGGATCCAGACATTTTAATCATGCCCTCTCTCTATTTTGCAAAGCAGGCCTGCTGCCTTTTCAGCAGTCCCCTGGAACCGCCCTAGGATGACAATTTGCATGCTAACTGAAGTCATGTACCGTGTAGATTACGCGAGGACATCTGTTGCTGATTGTGTGGGTCCTCTGCTTTTCAGACTCCAGTATGAAAATACAGAAAGTAAAAGGCAAATGACGGAGCCTGGGGCAAGAGAGCAGACCGATTGTTCGATTTCTCTCTCTCTCTCTCTCTCTCTCTCTCTCTCCCTCTCTCTCTCTCTCTCTCTCTCTCACGATGACTCTAGAGGACAATGTCACAGAAACTAAAACTGTCCCCCATTTGCAGCTGCCCCCCCACCCTTACAATAAAATCAGTGTCCATGAAATGATGCTGTTTTCCAGCTGCTTCTTGTCTTAGTCTTATTCACGTTGGCCAGAAAAAGACCCCACTCCCAGCTCGAAGGTCTCCAAACACAAGAGAGTAGGCAAGGGGAAGGGATGTCCTGACCCTGGAACGTGGGCGGGAGAAAGGGACGGTGCCCAGAACGTCCTATGTGGCACAGAGAAGCTGACCAATCGGCTTGGCAAATACCCTTCCCGCCCAGTAAAGGCTGGGCAAGGTAAAGTATCCGAGGGCAAAGGAATTGTATCGCGTAAACACGTAACGGGTCATTACAGACAAGGCTTTCTCAAGAGGGTCCATGTTACCACACCCTGAGGAGGTGGCACTGCTCAGGTGCACAAGCCGGGTCACTTCCTCGGCTTTATTCAGGGCAAAGGCTAGGTATAGAATTGAAATTCAAAAAAGATGTCTTTTTTTTAAATAACTGTTTTTAGGGGCACCTGGATGGCTCAGTCATTTGAGTGTCCATCTTCGGCTCAGGTCATGGTCTCGCAGTTCGTGGGTTCAAGCCCTGCCTCAGGTTCTGTGCTGACAGCTCGGAGCCTGGAGCCTGCTTCAGATTCTGTGTCTCCCTCTCTCTCTGCCTCTCCCTTTCTTGTTCGTTCTCTCTCTCTCTCTCTCTCTCTCTCTCAAAAATAAATAAACATTCTAAAAAAATTTTTAATATTTTTTTTTTAGTTTATTGATTTATTTTTTGAGAGAGAAAGAGAGCAAGCAGGGGAGGGGCAGAGAAAGGGAGACAGAAAATCCCAAGCAGGCTACACACCGTCACTGCAGAGCCCGATGTGGGGGTTGAACCCACAAACCGTGAGATCATGACCTGAGCCGAAATCAAGAGTAGGACGCTTAACCAACTGAGCCACTCAGGCGCCCCAGAAAATATTTCTTATCGGCTGTCATGTGCCTGGCACCATTATGGATGTTTTCACCTACATTTTTCTCCAATCCTCCCAATACCCAGAGGTGGAGAATTATCCCCCTTTGGAAATGAAGAAGCTATAATTCAGAAAAACTCGATAACTTGCTAAGGTTACCCAGCTACGTTACAGACCAGGGCTGATTCAACTCCAGGTCTTTTCCCTGTGAATGCCGGATGCTTTTCATTATGCCACGGTGCTCCTCGCTAGCTCGGACTGCACGATCCACTTTTCTACCCTCCGCACTGCACAAAATTTATAACTCGGAGAAAGCCTATCCCTTTTGTCTTTTGAGGGATGTACTTAGCTCTTGCCTCAACAGAAGACAGGCAAAATATCTGCTTCATTGTTCAAATAAGTCCAAGTTGAGAACTCACCTTTCCAGGGAACTTCCAGCTGTGTGGATGCCAGAGCGGAACATTTGGACCACAAGGGTTGCCTGAGTGAGCCAGGGTCACCATGAGAGTAAACGCGAGTACTGTCCCCCTCACTCTCTGCCCCCTCCATTCAGCTCCCCGTTTAAATCCAAGTTCAAGTACTATTTTCTGAGCACTGACTATATGTCAGGCATACACACTTATATTAATTTGCTTTGCAGCCTTGCAGCTCCCTCATGGGATAGGTGACTCAGACCCACTAGCACACGTAAGCCTGAGGAAGTAAGGCTCGGGGTCAGGATGTGGATAGCTGTCGGTGACTGACATGAGCTCAGACTTGGTCTTGACTACAGGCCATTGCCTGCCCCCGCACCTGTCCCCACCACCCCACACCTGTTTCCCATTCTGCTCACCAGAACCGCATCTCTCATACTGTTGACTAGCTCAGAGTCTTATCCACCTGCCATCCTCTCCCCCGCAACATGGAAGCTCCCTTAGCCCATCCCCGAACTCCACATGCAACTCCTTGGTCTCCCGACAGCAAGGGTTCGTGAACTTTCTTGTGCTTAAAAATCACCCGAAGAGCTTGTTCGGTATTCTATGCCCATTCCCAGATACTCCGATTCAGTAGGTCAGGGTGGGACCTGAGACTCGGCTCTGCTGACAGGCTCACAAGCGATGTCGGTGCTGCTGGTTTGGAGGCCACCCTTTGAGAACCACCGCCAGCCTGATTTCTAGGCTCCCGGCTCCTCTCCCACGAGTGGAGACCCTTCTCCTCACCGGCAGGCAAAGAGCTGAGTCATTCGGGGCCCGTCAGCCTTGCCCTCGGGACTGCCCCAGGACTGCCAGGCGATGTGTTCTGACCCTCTGAACTGTTCCTCTCTACTCTAGAAAGGAACGTGGAGTCACCCTACTGAAGAGCATGTTCCCAGGGTGGCATGGTAGAAGTTCTAAGGACCTTACGGTCAGACTTCCACTACTGGAGGTAGCCTTGAGGAAATTACATGACCCCTGTCCGCCTCTGCTTCATCACTCTCGAAACTGGCATTAAAAGATTTGCCTCATGAGATGGTCAAGACCAAAGGAAAGAGCACAGCAATATTCCTCATGCCATGCCCGGTCCAGAATAGATGCCCAGCACAAATCCATTCTCTTACCCCTTCTTCCTTCTCTCGGGCTGGGTACAGCTCAGTGTCTGACCCCACGTGCTGCATGGGCGGTTGAATGCAGTCGCAGACACTGCCAAGACAGTGAAGAAAGACGGCAAACGCGTAACGGCCGTGTTCAAGGTGTTCTTCAGAAACTGCGAGTGTGCCTTCCTCCCTCCCATTTGCTTTATCACTCGTGCGTGGAGGAAGGGGAATTTGATTCTGCCACACCATGTGCTGGACATTTTTAGTGGGAGACAGGAGGCAAGATCCTTACCACGAGGTGAGCTGGAGAGGCCAGAGCTTTGCCCTTTGTCCTTAGGCCGCCCTGCTGAGGACAGGTCGGAACCTCAAGCCGAGGGGGTGCCTCAGCTTAGCCTGTAAAAATGAGCATTGAACCCAAGACTTCTTTAGGCCTTTTAATTTTGTTCTTTTAAAATAGCCTATTCTCTGGGGCACCTGGGTGGCTCAGTCGGTTAAGCGTCCGACTTCGGCTCAGGTCATGATCTCACAGTCTGTGAGTTCTAGCCCCGCGTCAGGCTCTGTGCTGACAGCTCGGAGCCTGGAGCCTGCTTCCGATTCTGTGTCTCCCTCTCTCTCTGCCTCTCCCCTGCTCATGCTCTATCTCTGCCGCAAAAATAAATAAAAACATTTAAAAAAAAATAAAAAGAAATAAATAAAATAGCCTATTCTCTTAAATTTTGTAAATACATGTGTTAGTACATTTTTTTAATCTTTTAATTTCTGCTTTGTACTGTTTTGCGAAATATTTATTTTCTGTTTTCTTTGTCTTAGTTTTTACCATATGGACTAATCTAACTGCATTTTTATTTCTATACGGTCTGCTTATTTTAATTTCATGTATTTCATGGGCAGTTTTTCTTACAATTTTTATTACATATACAACATAAGGTAATATCAGAGAAATCGCATATTACAAATAAGCAAAATGAATAATTTTAAAAAACTATACCCCTACTCGCCCAAAGATCATCACATACTACACCTATGTATACATTGCCAGACGATTTTCCTGGCACAATATTCTAAATTTCATCTTAGTTTGCCTACCTTTATCCTTCTTAACTGTGTATATTTTTCTTTTGTTATTTTTCCAATTCTCTGGTTTCGCTGTCTCACCTCTGACCTCTTTGGTTTTCCTTAACCTGACATATTGTTACCCCTCTAATAGTTTTCCCAGACTATTTATGTTTATCCCAGCTTTTAAATACAGTCCTTGTTATTATTTTAATTAAGTTTTTCACTAACTTTGCTTATTTTTGTTCAGAGAGTTTTCATTTCAATTCTTTTCATTCTGAGTCTATGAATGTCCCACAGAAAGGCTCCCCAAACAGAAATGATTGAGGACTCACAGCATAAGAGTCCTTCAAGCTCTTCATAATAGAGATCATACCCTCCCCCCCTCCTCACTGCTGAATCACTATAAATCATTAAAGTTTATTTGAAAAAGTAAGGAAAGCCATAGGTTGAATTCCAACCCAGGATTATGATAATTTTACCCAGGCAGGCAACATGGTTGGGTAGGACTTCCATCCACCACATCTCCTCCAGCCCCACATAATGGAAGTGATATGACCCAACCACAATAGCAGATATCATCACAGAAAGAGCTGACTGCTTCACAACAGGATGCAGAGGAGAGAGACGGAGGTTCCTTGCACGGAGGACTCTTAGGGTAAAGCCTCTCTGATTTGAACAAGGACCCTGATGCTATTGAACTTTCCAACAATACTCCATGAACAGATCCATTATTACCAGCTCCTCAACCAAGACTTTGGAATCCTCCATCCACTTGTCTCCAAGCAACTATCAACAATATGAGCTATCATTTATTTAAGCAGAATTCCCAGAGAACCCTCTTGGTGTATGAGTCTCCCCAACTCCACCCCTTTATTAAGAAGACCAAAGATAGGTTAACGTGGGCACAAATGTCCCTTGTAGGGTTTAGAGCCTACAACAATGACTCCTTCATGGTTTGTTGTTGTTGTTGCTGTTGTTGTTTTTAATATAAATCTGTTTTCTACCCCAAAATCCTTTGAGATACAGAGAAGCAGACCATTTTCTTACCTTAGAGCTAGACACCATTTTGGATTGGCTTGGGTCCCTACAAAATAATCTGATTAATCTAGTCTGATTCCCCTGATTTAATATTTATTTCCCTTTCTATATTTCATGTGTAGGCCAGTTAGAGGCCTATCCAAGAAAGAAATTCAGTCTTTTAGATGTAATTGTCTCAATGACATCCCCATCTACCAACCAGATATCTACCATAGTGCCCTCCCCCACCCTTTGTCCTGCTAAGGGTTTGAGTTCCTGAGACATCCCTCATAAATGTCAGTCTCTACTCTCCCCATTTTGCATTAACTATCCTTAGCCATTGCATTCTTCACTTAGCCACCTAATTCTTTCTCCCCACTAGGTTTAATTATTTGGTCTGAAAGGCCTAAAAACTCTCATATCAAAAGAAATATCCATTCCATACTTTTATCTGCCTAAATTAGACTGCTCATTTCAGTCAAATCATGCAACTAACAACACCCAAACTCACCATATTCTCTGAGGAGCCCCCTCTTATAAACAACATTCTTCCTGAGTGTGGATTGTGGCTGAATAAAATCCTAAATGTAAAGATCCAAAACCGACACCTTTTCATCTGGAGGTTAGGAAGGACACCGTCTTGGCAGTTGTAAGAAGAAAATATCTGCACAACACTGAGGATGGACTGGCCTTCCAATCTCAGACCCTGATAGACCTCAGATACTGAACTTCTAGACTGGGGGAAGGAGAACTTCTTCCTTCTCATCTTGATTTTTCCTCTATAAGATGTACAGAATGTGCCTGGATGTTCATCCTCGATTGGAAGCCAAGAATTCCCCACTTGTTTACTGAAAACGCCCCACAGTTTCCACTCCTAGATGTGGATAAGAATTTTATTTTATTTTTTTGCAGTTCATGAAATTGTAAATAACGCCACTTACTTCAGAAATCATCTAGGTCAGTCCTTCTGTTTTACAGATGAAGAAGGCCCAGAAAATGAAATGAATTTCCCAAAACCACAGGGGTAAGAGCAGAATAAAGTCAAGAATCCAGGCCTTGGTGTTTTCAGGCCGGAGATTTTTCCCAGCTGCAGATACAATTCTTCCCGCCCAGCGAGCCTTCACCACCTGCCCACCCAGACAGAGCGCCAGGAACTGCCTGCATCTTACTAAATGCAGCCCATCAGTTCCCTGCCAACTTACTTGGATCCAGCTTCACAACTGCTCACGCGGTTCAAGCCAGGACGTCTTCTGTGGCAGAGCTAGAAATCGCCACCTACGTCCTATTAAAGAAAGGGGACAGCACAGAAGTAAGATTCTCGCAAACTCATTTCTACCAGCGTCTGGTAAGGAACTGCTTACGAGTCTATCTCCCAACTAAACTGTAAGTCTTTCAAAGGCAGCACCTCTGTCTTCTTGCACAATTATTTGTCTTTCCGTTTTAGTCAAAAAGACTGTTTCCACCCCAAACCAAACATTATTAAAATGATGTCCTTTGGGGCGCCTGGGTGGCTCTGTCAGTTAAGCGTCCAACTTTGGCTCAGGTCATGATCTCACAGTTTGTGGGTTCAAGCCCAGCATTGGGCTTCGTGCTGACAGCTTAGGACTTGCTTGGGATTCTCTCTCTCTTTCTTTCTCTCTCTCTAAATTAGCAAAACTTTAAGGAAGTAAATAAATAAATAAAATAATGTCCTTTATGTCACATACTTTCTCTCTATGGAGGCAAATGAATTGCTAATAAGTTCCCTGTGTGTGGCCACACGATCTGTTGTTAACCAGGATACCGAAGTCCATTGGCCAGCGCATATCAGAGTGGCAGCACATTCCCAGCCCTCTTAGGGATTATACAGGAATCACTCAATATCTGATTATATGCCCTTGCCTCCAACAACTCTCCTACAACTGTCTTCCTAGTATGAAAAGGATGTTCATGTTTGATAGCATGGTCCTTCACGGGCCAACGCTACTGGCCTGATTTCCTACCCACCCTTTCCTGCACCTTCGCCTCCCCAAAGGTCAAGTGCACTTAGGCTGTTTCCTTTGCAGTGTATTGCTTTCTCTACCCGTGATGAACTTCCTCATCTTCATCCAGTGAACCCATCAGACTTCAAAATCATGTTATGTATCTTCTCCCCCGTACATACATCATGCTCCCTTCTCTGAGTTTCCATAAAGTTTTGTAAGGTTATTTGTTTACAAGTTTCATCTCTGAAGAAACACCTCTGAGGGTATTCATTGCTGGGAAGGTCGGAGGCCTAATAACCTAGTTATCGTACCAAGTCTGTGGGTCCTCAGAAATGCAAATCACCCACTTTAGGTGCAGTTGATAACTTTGTTCTCTGTTGCTACATCTTCCATTTAGACACAGGGGACATATGTACTCATTTACTCAACCAGGATGTATCAAGTGCCCACCATGTGCTCCTGTGCTGGGGATAGAGCAGTAAGTCAAGGGCCCCCAGCCTGATAGAGAAAATTACAAAGAGCCTTTCTTTACAGTCCCCTTAGCAAAACATCAGCAGGGGTTAGTTAGGTCTTAACCCCACTACTTTATCAGAGAATTTGCAGGAAAGTGACCAACAAACACGCTGAAAAAAAGAACCAAAACCAATCTGAGCCAGGAAAATACTGTCCTCTCATCCTCTATCTGCCCCACTCAGTTAAACCACATGTATCGCGGTTACAGCTAAAGGAGGAATCGTTGAAAAATTGCTCATGGTCTCACAAGATTTTTTTTTCCCTCCTCTTTCCTTTGTGAGCAGTTGCCTTTGAAGCTTCCTGCTGCGAGACCTTTATGTTATACAGGAGAGTATCAGGCCAATGACTTCTAAAGCCCAGATGAAAACGCCAAGCATTTTATAGAGTTTCTGAGCATTGATTCCCTGAATGACCCCGAAATAAGCCCTGTGCGAAAGATACCGCATTCAAAACACGGCAATGCTTTTTCGAAGCACCAGACAGGACTTGAGTGTGATGTGCTCGCTAACTTGAAAATTGCTGAAAAGGTTTGCTTTGAAGGACATCGCCAAGCACGGCACATGGGTGCCAAATGTCATCCCCTACAGATGACAGAACTGGTGCCAAAGGGAGACCCGCTCCCCACGACGCCCTCCGCTTGGGACAGATTAACGCCGTCCTCAATGGAGCGTTCATCTCCTGCTGCCCGGGGAGGAGCAGCGTCATTGCCCCAAGTGCAAAGAAGTTTCCGTGTGAAATGGCACCCGAGTGGTGCGGCAAGCAAATCAGACCGCTCTCTGGGGCTTTGTTCTAGTTTCTACTTTCCTGCATGCGTCTTCCTGCGGAGGCGCTCAGGACCTGGAATTGCACATCCTCATTTAGGTCTCGGAGCATGAGCTCAACATCTCCACTCAGGGGCTCCTTCCATGGTTGCAAAGCTTCACCCGATTGCCTCTATAAAGGCCAGCATGGTTTTTTTTATTGCAGTTACAGTAATATCAATAGGAAAGAGTAAAACGGAGACCGTATAAAACAGAAGTTGCCTGTTCGATGCAAATCCTTCACATTTTATCTTATTTTATTATTTTTTAACGTTTATTTATTTTTGAGAGAGGGAGAGACAGAGTACGAGTGGGGGAGGGGCAGAGAGAGAGGGAGACACAGAATGCGAAGCAGGCTCCAGGCTCTGAGCTGTCAGCACACAGCCCAACATGGGGCTCAAACTCATGAACTGCGAGATCATGACCTGAGCTGAAGTCGGACGCTTAACCGACTGAGCCACCCAGGCGCCCCTATTTTATTTTTAATGTTTATTTATTTTGAGAGAAAAAGAGAGTGCAAAAGGGGGAGGTGCAGAGAGGCGTGGGGACAGAGGATCCAAAGTGGGCTCCAGGCTGACAGCAGAGAGGCTGATGCAAGGCTCAAAATCGTGAACCATTGTGAGATCAAGACCTGAGCCAAAGTCCAATGCTCAACAGACTGAGCCACCCAGGCGCCCCTCCCTCACCTTTCATTCCAGACCATTTCACATAAATTTACTTGAAGATACAACAAACAGAATTAGAAAGCTAATTTTGTATGCTGTCACTAGGAAGACAGAATATACTGAAAGCCAAAATAAATAAATACAATTTGAATTATGTTTTAAAAAGCCAAAATCTTACCAGAACTTTAGTCCTTATTTAGACATTAAATTAACTTAAAATCAGTTAAAACAAACTCCTACCAAGTATAATGGGCCCACTCCTTGTAAACTATTGTCCACCACACTCTTCCGGGCATTGGCATAGCAGTGTGACTCCTGGCACAGCCTATCAGGACATGATAAAATTTACTAAAATGACAAGGAATTCCTTATGGGGTATCCCAGTGAGCTGAAAAACGTAGTGGAATTCTTAGGGCCTCATGATATACAGTATTCGGTTAGAGAATCTGATTTGGTGTCATCATATCTATGTTTTCTTAAACATTTGAAATGCTCTGCTAAATGTTTACACATTTATATTTGACATCTGGACATGGAAACCCAAACTGAGACCAACTTAAAAAAACTTTTTTTTCATGTTTGACGGGGGGGGGGGGGCGGGGGGGGTGCGGGAGACAGAACACGAGTAGGGGAGGGGCAGAGAGAGAGGGAGACAGAGAATCCCAAGCAGGCTCCAGGCTCCGAGCTGTCAGCACAGAGCCCGACACGGGGCTCGAACCCATGAGCTATGAGATCATGACCTGAGCTAAACTTGGACACTTAACTGGCTGAGCCACCCAGGCGCCCCTAACACCAACTTTTTGAAATTGATCTCGTATATTTTCCGAATACCAGTTAAAAAACTGCTAAGGGTTTGCTCATATTAGGAACGCTTGAAACCATAGAACAAGATACATGGTTAATTTTTTAAGTTTATCTAGGACGCCCTTCTTCTTTTGTAACATTAACAACAACCATAATACCACACGTTTGCTTACCCCTTTACAATTCACAAAGTGGTTTTACATACACCCTACCCTCCACAGGGCTGTCGGTGCCACCGAGGCAGGACCAAGTTGTCTTATTCGGGGCTGTATCCTTCATGCCTGGTGCAGTTAAATGCTAACTAACTTTATTTTTATATAATGAGCAATTTCATTCAAGTAAGCATACCAAGTATAAGTATCCTTATTCTAGAGATCAGAGAAGTTAAATGATATGTACACAGAAGCAAAATAAGTGGTCAGGCTGATATCAGAGCCAGACCCTGTGGTCCCAAGCCCGTTTTTTTTTAAATGTTTTATTTATTTATTTTGAGAGAGAGAGAGAGAGAGAGAGAGAGAGAGAGAGAGAGAGAACATGAGTGGGGGATGGACAGAGAGAGAGGGAGAGAGAATCCCAAGCAGGCTCCACACTCAGTGCAAAGCCTGACGTGGGGCTCAGTTCCAGCACCTTGAGATCATGACCTGAGCCGAACTCAAGAGTCAGACGCTTCACCGACTGAGCCCCCCGGGCGCCCCCCAAGCCCGTCTCTCTTGCCACTGACAACAGCACATCACGCGTATTTTTTAAGGAGTTGTTAATCCACAAACTGTCAGGTTTCTTATGGTGTCACTCGATCCATGTGATGACCTCGTGAGAAGAGTATGGGGCACAGCTCTCCCCTTTTGTTGATGTGAAAAATGAGACTCAGCAGGGTCCCAGTTACCCCGCCACTAGGCGGCAGAGGTGGAACCACAGCTGAGATCGTCAGAATCTGTGTCCAGGGCCCTTCTCTCTGCGATTGCTCGTCACTTACTCTTCCCAACCCCTCAAGAGGTAGCTGTCTCATTCCTGCATTTAATTGCTCTACGTCTGCCCGGGGCAGGCAGTGCGCAGGGCTCCTCGTACAGACACCGGGCTGACTGCACAGCCCCCGGCTCCCAGGACTCCTCTTCCCCCGGCAGGTTCAGACATGTGCACACCTGCCCACATGCCAAACCCCATCTGGATACAGGCAGAGATCGGGCCATAAGGAAGGCAGAAAGATCAAGTCCAGCAAGAAACGAAGGCATCTAGGGCCGCAAAGTACAATCCTGATTCTGACCCCAATTTACTTTTTAATCATGAATGAAACATCAACTGTTGATTTGTTAGCCTATATAAAAAAGGGGGGAAAAATATACAAGAGGGTGCATTTTATGTAATCCAGTGGATTTTTTTTTTTACAATATCTCCTTTCCAGCTTAACTTTATTTTTTTAAGTTTATTTATTTTGAAAGAGAGAGAGAGCAGGGGAGGGTCAGAGAGAGAGAGAGAGAGAGAGAGAGAGAGAGAGATGGAGAGAGTCCCAAGCAAGCTCTGCACTGTGAGCACAGAGCCCAACGCAGGGCTCGAACTCCCAAACTGTGAGCTCATGACCTGAGCTGAAGTCAGATGCTTAACCGACTGAGCCACCCAGGCACCCTCCAGCTTAAACTTAAGTAAATTAAAAATTCTTTAATTTCTTGACAGATGTCCCCTAGATTTATTGTGGTGATTGTGTTTTTTGCCATGTAGACGAACCCTGAATCATTATGCTGTATACCTGAAACGAATATAATGTTATATGTCAATTATACTTCAATTTAAAAAGTTATTTTCCCACCTTTAGTCAGGCCTGTGTCCTTGTGATACAGGCCACTTCATCTACCCCTCAGTAACGGAACCCTCAGCGTGTTCAGAGGCAACGTGCCCAGTTCCCGTGTGCCTCCCATTTGTCGAAGTGGTGGGTCTCTGCATGGCTGTGCATTAGAATCACCTTGGTGCTTTTAAAAAACACTTAATGCCTTGTCCCTGCCCAGATCAATTGTATTGAAAACTCTGCCCATTTCTTTTTCTCAACAGCATGAGAGAGACAGCTAGGGTTTAATTCATTTAATAATGATAAATAATTTCATCTCTATAACTTTCTTCTAGTGAATGAAGGCATTCCAAGTTTCCCTATCTAGAGTCAATTAACAACTGTCTATAGAGAAGTTCTACCTTAATGTGAAATAACCTAACAGTTCTTCACAACCTTTTTTTTTTTTTTTTGCATTCAGAACAGCTAAAACTTTAATGGGTTCTCAGCTGAAGACAGTTTTCCGAGGGGTTCAGGCTGGCAGTGTTCGCTACCCCTCTGGATAGTGAGGGGCAGGGTGAACAGGGTAAGGAAGGGGTGTAGTACCTTTTTAGGTGGATAAACTGTGCACAAAATTCAGTGAACACTAAAAATAAAATCAACATCACCTTTTTTCTTGGAAGAGAGTTAGTAAAAAAAAGAATGAAAGAGAAACTGGTTCACTTTAGTAGATGACAATGTTTAATGAGAGAAAATTAAAACGCCATGTTCTGGGGAAAACTGAAATGCTTATTAGCAGCTACCAATATAAGCTACTGCAGTGACATGTATATATTTTGTAAAATACATAACAGGAAGTGAATGCAGTGGCTATTTTTAAAACTGTGTTTTGGGGGGTGGTTTACAGTGCCACTCCCTAAAAGGAAGGAGCGCTGGAGTTTGAAACTGACCTCATCGTTCACGACATTACTTTGACAGTTTCAATGGACTGAATTTGTAAATGACATGAAACAGCTACTACAAGAACAAAATTGTCTGATTCCTGTTACTTTGTGGTTGCTCTGTGTCTTAGTGACAAAGACATTTTCTAGAAGTCACTGAGAATCATGTATGAACACATTAAGTTGTTTTCCACCATGAAAAACAGATCAAAAGGACTCCCCGAAGCCATGTCTGTCCTTTATTTCTGCTAGTATAATTACTAATCTGCTTGGTAGAATACTGGTATTTTACTTTTTTCTAGGTTCAGGATTATATTACTTTTCTTATCCTCCTGCCTAAAATGCCAGCAGTAGACTGGAATAGCTCAGTGACTTTAGTCATCATAAAAATTTTAAATTAAGAGTGACATACACCTCTCATGGTATGGTAGAAACAAGGAAAGGACTCGGAGCTGGCTCATTTATGTATGAGCTAGAGCAAGTTGCAAACAACCTTACTGGGCTGCAGTATCTGTAAATAATGAAATAAAAGAAACAGTGATCTTTGGGGAAAATCCTTAAAATTAAAAAAAAAAGTTTCTCACTCTGACACTACTGAATGTAGTCTATTTTATCAGAATTATATTGTTGTGGGTGTCTGGGTGGGGCTCAGCCAGTTGAGCATCCAACTTTGGCTCAGGTCATGATCTCGAGGTTTGTGAGTTTGAGCCCCACGTCAGGCTCTATGCTGGCAGCTCAGAGCCTGGAGCCTGCTTCAAATTCTGTGTCTCCCTCTCATTCTCTCTCTCTCTCTCTCTCTCTCTCTCTCTCTCTCAAAAATAAAATAAAAAAAAAACTTACAAAAAGAATTATATTGTTGTATCAGTATTCTTCATTTTCGTGAGTACTCCCTAACCATTAGGAACTCCCATAGGACTCCCATAGGACTAACTATGAGAAAAAGAACCTTTTGGAGTCTGAAGTCTAGAGTGCTTCTGTAATGCTACGTCACTGGAGATACAGCGTCTCGGATTTGGTGACTGTTGTTTAATCCAACATTTTTTAATTGAAAATAACTTAGTTATAAATAATGTAGACTCTTAACAGGGATTTAATGATGATGGGAGGGGTGGAATTATTGCTCACTAAATGAATTAAAAGATATTTCCTAAATTCCACTTTGAGCAACAATCCCAACCAATCCCCATCCAAAGATGCACACATCCAAAGGTACCAACTGCAGAATGCTGTGACATTGTATTGTATTGTATTTGTTTCTGATGTGGGAGACAATCCATTTTGTCTTCTCATTTAAATCATTGTATATAGAAGCAGCACACAATATGGAATGATAAAAACTATCAGGAAATTAAAATATACTCAACTAATAAAAAAATAGATATCAAGCTTTCAGGTCCTAATAATTTTTCTTGAACTTGAAACAAAGCACACATGAGTAACGGATAACCCATGTACTTCATATCTTAATTTCATATCTGAAGCGGAGAAACCCAGTCTATTGCTACAACTTGAACAAATATTCCTTAATGTCTTCCCAGGAGAATACACAAAGAGACATTCTAGCTATGACATGATTTTTATACACCCCCACTAGTTTTAGGATGAACTATTAGAAGATACAAAAGCAAGAAAAATAATTCATTCAAACGATTTTTTACAGGACTTCCATGTTTCTAGAAGGGGTTTTCTACATACTTGACATATTTCGGTGAACAACAAAAAGAGACAAAAAAATGTGCCTCCATGCTGTTTAAGAGAAACAATAAGAAGAGTTTAAGAAGTAAATTATGCAGTATATAAGATTGTGATTAGTGCTGTGGAAAAAATAGGGCAGAGTAAGAGGTTTGGGAGCGAGAGGATGGGGAGGCAGGTTCCAATGTAAATAGGATTATCAGGATAGTCTCGAATAAGACGGTAAAGATTTGAGCACAGACTTGAAGGAGGCAAGGTCATTGCAAAACATACTTATGGAAAGAGTGTTCCACACAACAAGAAAGGCTCGTTGGTATAAGGAACACAGAGGCCAACACTTAGGGAAGCCCAAAGTTAAAGAGGACATCAAAGTAAGTATGTGAAGCCTCTGTCACCTGAAGCTAAAAAAAAAAATTAAATATAGCCCATCTCCTAACTAGGTTAACATAAAGCCTTACCCTACAGGTCTGTTTACCTGACTTCCTATTGCAAAATGAAATGCCATAAATTACACAAACTGTAAATGAAGAATGACTTTGATGGGCTCATCAGTAAAATAGATACAGTGGAGGGAAGAACAAATGAGATCCTTTAAGAAAATAGTGGAAATAGTTCACTGGAAGTGCTATTCACAAGAGCCAAAAGGCCGAAACAACACAAATGTCTACAACAGATCAATGGGTAAACAAAATGTGGCATGTACCTAGAAGAAAATATTACTCAGCCTCAAAAAGGAGTGGAGTGTTGATACATGCTGTAACCAAATGAATCTCAAAAGTATGCTAAGTGAAAGAAGCCAGACATAAAAGGTCACAAAGCTTCTGATTCCATTTATATAAAATACCTAGAATAGATAAGTCCAAAGAGACAGAAATTAAATTAGTAGTTAGCAAAAGCTTATAGGAGAGGGAAGTGGGGAGTAACTGCTTACTGAATAAGTAGTTTTCTTTTGAGGTGATTAAAATATTTGGGAACTAGATATAGATGGTGTTACACTATACTGTGAACATACTAAAAGCCACTGAATCATGCCCTTTAAAATGGTTACATTTATGTTTTTGAATTTCACCTAAATAAAGATGTATCACTAGACATTTCCCAAACTAAAATACAAAGAGAAAAACAAAATGAAAAAGAAAAGTAGAGAACATACAAGAACTGAGAGACAATTTCAGTTATATATATATATATATATATATATATATATATACACACACACAATATATATATATACAATTATATGAAATATGTTATATGAATTGTATACACACACACACACACACACACACACACAATTGGATACAATTGGAATACCAGAAGGAGAAGACAGAATGTAACAGAACATGTAAAATAATAATGGCTAATAATTTTCCAAAATTAATGACAGACACCAAACAACAGATACAGAAAACTCATATAACACCAAGCAAGTTAAATGTCAAAACTCTACCCTCAATACATCTTATTCAAACTGCATACAACCAAAGACAAAGATAAAATCTTGAAAGAAGCCACAGGTTAAAAAACACCAACAACAAATACCTTACATACAAAAGAATAAGGATAAGAATTACACCAGAAACCATGCAAGTAAAAACAGACCAAGTAAAATAGTTAAAGTGTTTTTTTTTAAGTCGCCAGCCTAGAATTCTATACCCAGAAAAAGTATCCATCAACATTGAAGGAGAAATAAAGACTTTCTCAGATAAGTAAAACCTGAAGGACTTCCTCGGTGGGAGACCTGACCTATGAGAAATGTTAAAAGAATTTCTCAAGGAGAAGAAAATGATATAGGTCAGAAAGTTGGATCAATGTAAAGAAAGGAAGGGTACTGTGGAAAGATAAATGAAGTTAAAATAAAATCTAATTTTCTTCTTAATTTTTCTAAAACATAACTGTTTAAAGTAATAATGATAGCAATGTTTTGGGTAATTATAGCATATGGATAAGTGAAATGAATGATAGCACTGTCATAGGGATGGGAAGGAGAAACTGAGAATACTTTTTATAAGTTAGCTGTACTACATGTGAAGTGTATAATGTTACTTGGACTTAGATCAATTAAAAATAATAATTAAAAATATACAAAATTATTCACCTAAGGCTGTTGAAATATAATTCAATAAAAGAAGGGCAAGATAGAAGTAAACCATGTAAGATCTTGTCAAAGAAAAATCAGGTATATTCTTCATTGCTCCTGAGGGCATAAATGGTACAAATAATTAAGAGCTACAGAAAAGTAAATTCAAATTAATAAAAAGATAAATGTTCTAGTCATTATTGCTGTCCAATTATGGAATCGACTGCCTAGAAGGTAGTGATCCCCCCAACAGTAGAATTTCTCAAGCACAGGCTAGAAGATTACCAGAAAGTATATTGTATATTGAATCTTGCATTGGACCAGTGAAGGAGAGGTAGGAAAAAAATGGTCTTAAAAATCACTTGGAACTTTACAATTCTATGATTATACCTTTCGTTTAAGTGGGAAAAAAATTGCATCCTAGACAAATCTTATGAAACTTGGAGTTCTTCATCATTGGTAACAGTAAAGACAGCAATGAAGCAACTGAATTTTAAATACATTTTAACATGTTTAGGGTTTGGATTCCTTGGCTGCAGGCATCTCAATAGGACTCTGGCCAACGTGGGATATTTGGGAAAGAAAATTAGAGAAATCACAGACTTGAACGAAGGCTAGAGAACCAGCTTTGGCAACAACATTCCTCACGGGAGCTCCAGACAGGTAGGAAATGGGAACAGACTCACCACCAAAAGAGAAAAGTCAATCTCCCCCTGCGGTGATGAACATACTCCAACTATTACTTATTTTCAGCCTTCTCGAGACCCAAAACCTCCAATAAAAAGGGTTTGTTGGCTTAGTTCATGGACACACTGGCTGTGAGGGGGAGGAGAAGGACAGCCTGGACTCCAGGGTTTGTGACCTTTATTGGGAGGTAGACACTAGCTCTCTCTAGCTCAGTCTCTCAGTAAAACAGAAGCCACACCAGGTATTTTAGCAGAGATTTTAATATAGGCAATCGGAGGACTGAAAAATCAAATAAAAATGCTGAAGAAACACAGAGGGAATAACTGCAGGAAGCATTTACCATCCCAGGGCTGCCAGAACAAAGGGAAGAAAATGGGTTGTCAGAATCTAAAAGCTTGGAAAAACTCTGCACTGCTGAAATCCAACCTCTAAGAAAGATGGTGGAGCCCAGCTGCTGCCAGTCTCTTAAGAGCTCAAAGGAAAGGGTTGCACATCTAGACTTGGACTCCTGAGGAGGCGGTGCTCCGCCAGGCTCGTGCTGGTATGCTTAAGCCTAGTTCAAGAGGTGTTGCAAGAAGCCGGACACTAGAATGAACAGCAGCTGCAAGGAGGAAACACCATCACTGGGGCACTGAAGACAGGAACAGCAAGTAAACCGGAAGGAGCAAGTCCTTTCTCCCTCCTCCTGCCTTCTAGTCTCCACCTAGTGCCCTCTATGAATAGGGAGTCAGCAGGCAAAGGACACACGGTAACTTGCATAATCCCAGCGCCAATGTCACAAGCCAGGTATAGCAGAGTGAATGAGAGCCAGTAGACAATTGCTTAATGGTTGGTACGTCATTCCACCCAGACCAGCACATTCCACCAAGACCATCATTGAAGTAATCATCCAGAGGAAATTGGGTTGCTTGGAAAAAAGCAAGGTGTTTTGGTTGCTGGGCAGCCAAACATGGAAACATAGGAACTCCAGAAGACTAGGAGTAGGCACCTCCTAGGTATCTAATAAAAGACGGCTACCTTTCAGTTTCTAAAAAGGTGGCAAAACTATCCTGACTTTTTTTATGTAAGAGGTTGGCTCAGTAATGGCTTTGGGGGGAAAGTTTAAAAATGATACAATGCTTTATCCACTCAGGTTGGCTCCAGGTATATGGAACACAGAGATCAAAGAGCAAGCATAAATTTGCAGAATTAAACGCTAGGAGAGAACATTCCTAAGTAACTGGTGATGGACATTTTGCAGAGCACATGAGAATAAAGCAAAACCTCCTTAGAAATAGTCATTGGAGGGGCGCCTGGGTGGCTCAGTCGGTTGAGTGTCCAAATTCACTCAGGTCATGATCTCGAGGTCTGTGAGCTTGAGTCCCACGTTGGGCTCTGTGCTGACAGCTCAGAGCCTGGAGCCTGCTTTGGATTCTGTGTGTGTCTCTCTCTCTTTGCCTCTCCCCCACTCATGCTCTGTCTCTGTCTCTCTCTCTCTCTCTCTCTCTCTCTCTCTCTCTCTCTCTCTCTCTGTGTCAAAAATAAATAAACATTAAACAATTTTTTAAAAAAAGAAAGAAATAGTCATTGGAGGGGCACCTGGGTGGCTCAGTTGGTTGAGCGTCCAACTTCAGCTCAGGTCATGATCTCACAGTTCATGAGTTCAAGCCCCGGGTGGGGCTCTGTGCTGACAGCTCAGAGCCTGGAGCCTGTTTTGGATTCTATAAAATGACTCCCATTCTCTCTGCCCCTCCCCTGCTCATGCTCTGTCTCTCCTTGTCTCAAAAATAAATAAAAACATTAAGAAAATTTAAAAAAAAATAGTCATTGGAATTCTGTATTTAAAAAAATTGTCTTTGAGGCAATTATAGACTAAGGTACCAAGAGTCTTCTGCAACTAATGTTAGAGGCTCTGATAAAGGACACAGCAAATGCAGAGCACACAGGGACATGAGAACTTGGGGCACATGGAAAAGTTGAAAATGATGGAGACAACCAAATATAATGAGGACAAAAGTAATTCCTTTACATCAGGGTAAGCATTCTACCAATCATGATAGAAGAATCATAAGTATCAAATTCAAAAAATAAATAAAAATGGAAAGTATACATATTAACCTAAAAAAGAGTGAAAATCAAGACTCCATAGTATATTACTGGCAGTTGTTAATATTTGTTTAAATTAAGTATGTTGCAGTGGCTCCCAAGCTAGTGTTGGACAGATGTGGTTTTAGGAGATGCACATAGCTCTAAGATGTACTCCATGGAAGAAAAGTATCCTGCTTCAGGATTCACATTCACATATTGAAGGGCTTGAGAACCTTGCTGTAAAGAGAAATGCTTACCTCTAACCCGGTGTATCCTCAGTTTATTTAAACCAAGAAGCCTGGTTTCAATAAGCATCTCCCTGAATGGGTTTTTTTCAGAACAGAGTTTCCAATCCTTTGCTATATATTGTTTGTTAAAAGCATATAATTCCCCATTTCATAGAAGAAACTCATTTTGTTTCATCCATTGTTGTCTTAGTAAAATCAAACTGCAAAACTCCTCTAGATGTCATTTCATAAAAATGTCCAGATCTGATAGTTCAAACTCTTACTTGCAGGAGAAATTCTGGTGCTACAGACAGGCCAGTTAAGCAACAGTCCCCTAAGCATGCTGCCTTATTGGGCCCTTGGCACTTCCGATGGGACCCACCCACCCCACATGGAATATTTCCCTTTGGTGAGACACGATACAAATGCTCATAGGCAGCTTTACTGTTCCTATGGGTAGATTGTACTCTTCCTTCCCCAAATTCCAAAATTAGTGACGAGTAGGGGGACAAAACAGGAAAAAATAAGGATTTACTAAATCATATTTTCTTATCTCCCAACCCAAATATAATTTGACTGAAATTTAAAAAATGGACTTCTTCCAAGGAGATTAAATACCTATTGGCATATTATGAAATTCAATAAGCACACCTCTCAGTGATGGCAATTTTAACATATTCCAAGGTAACTGTATTTCACCTGGTTGTTCAAGGAAAGAGGGGTCTCTCTCCACACCTATTTTGAAAGCAAACTATAAATTACTCCAAGTTTCTGAAAGTTCCCAGATGGTGCTTTGTAAATGCATAAAATGTTTGTTCTCTCTGCCTCCCTCCTTTCCTCTCTTCTTCCCTTCCTGTCTCTCTCTTTCTTCCCAAACTTGCTCTTGGCTATTATCACACTCTGTTAAAGGTTTGGAAAGCAGAAGTGCAATTTCGGTCAAAATGGAATGTGGTTTCATAGAACTGAACTAAAGTGGCGAAGTTTTAGGAAATATTAAATGGCAGAATAACATTTCAGAAATTTTGAAAGCCCAAATTAGTTAAGAATGACAAATATAATTCTGCTTTTATGGAATGCAGGCAAGCCAAATTTCATTCCAAAAAGGTATAAATTCTTTCTTTTTTGTAAGATTTTATTAAAATAAATGAATTCCAGTTCTCTATTTTAATTTCCAGATGCTGCCTCAAGTCTCCGACATCATTGGAAGGCTGATCACCCTGTTTTCATGTGATGGGAAAAGCGCTACGTGATGTGAGAATTTATGTCAGAGATAAGACCTCTGCTATAAGAAATGTGCAAAGGAGAGTTGTTAAAATTAGAATAACTAGCATTAATACAGCAATTTACAGTTTAGAAAATATTTTCAGTGACATCATTTCACTTGGTTATCCAAATAACCCATAACAGAAGTTAAGCAGGTACTATTATTATTTTCTCTGTTTTGCACTGCAAGGCATAGACACTGGGAGAGGTTATATGGCTTGTCCTGGAACACGCGGGGATAAGAGACAAGGATGACCTAACTCCAGGGCATCTAACTCCAGATCCTGTGTTCTTTGCTCATTCATTTTGCTGTCCCACCTGGGGGTCTGCTAAGGCTCAGATTTACAACCAACTACTATCAACAGCTCAGCAAGTGAAGTCTTAGCTAGATACTTAGAGAAAGGAGTCATGACACTTTTAAGACTAAAGAATCATAAAATAGCATTTCTATGCTGAAAATTTTTTGTAAAGAATTTTATCATATTAAAAGATATTAAACACATTCAAGATACTCCTTGCATAACAAACTGCTAAGTTAAATACAATTCATTAAGTTAATTTACCTTTTTTAAAGTTTATTGATTTATTTTCAGAGAGAGAGGAAAGAGCTCAGGAGAGGGGTAGAGAAAAAGAGAAAGAGAGAGAGAGAGAGAGAATCCCAAGCAAGCTCCACACTGTCAGTGAGGGCTCTACACAGGGCTCTATCCCACAAGCCGTGAGATCATGACTTGAGCTGAAATCAAGAGTCGAATGCTTAACCAAATGAGCCACCCCAAGTTAATTTACCTTTAAAAAGAGCAAACACTATAAATCATATCTCAGTAAGCTGGTTTTTAAAAAGAGCAAACATTAATGGTAGATTAGCTTATATATATAAATATATCATATAATTGATGTAAATAATTTGGAGAGTTTCATGCTTTGTTTCTCCCACTCTGCTCCAGCTCTCAATAAAATGCTAGTTTCCATATAAAATCTAAATTCAGTTAGATTGCTCAAGAATATGCATCAATCATTTGCCATTTTCAACACTACTGATTTGAGGTTTTAACAATTGTCAATGGCAGAAAGTCACCCAAGCATGCAACAAAGTGGTTCCAACACTTGTAATCTATAAATTTGCTAAAGCTTACAGATACTACTTAATTTCTTCAGCTACAAAACCCCATGAAACACTGGGGCAAGCTTGAATCGTTAGGAGAGAGAAAGGGAGCATAGATGGTGTTCTTTAATTTTCTCCGTCTATTTAAGAACACGCAATTCATTTATTTGACAAATATATCTTGTGTTGACTGTTAAAGATGCTAGTGAAAACAGAAGAGTTAAGTGATAGAAACAATGCAAAGACATGCTTACTCGCATGTGTTATACGTGGCGCTAAAAATATGTGAGTTAAGCTATTCCTTTCTCTGTGGGGATGGCAGTTTGGCAAAAGACAAAATAACTCACATAAAAGATGTAGAAATTACTTAAGCCAAGTTTAAAACTCAGTTCAGGCGGCACAATTTAGAGATCATTACCTCTAAAACAGAAACTACATGTAAATCATGGCCAGAGCAGGTGTTGAAATCCAGTCCAAGACACACACTTTCTAGATTTGTACCTGAAATTCAACAAATCAGTATCCGATATAGCCTGTAATCTATAAGGCTAGACCAAGTACACTAAGGTTGTGGGCAACAAACTAGGATGAGAAAGAAAACACCTCGATGTAATAAAAGTCATATATAAAAAGACCACAGCTTACATCATACTCAATGGCGAAAGACTGCAAGCTTTGTCCTTTAAGATCAGAACAAGGCAAGGATACTATTGCTACTGCTGTTCAACATAGTGCTGGAAATCCTATTCAGAACAAGTAGACAAGAGAAAGAAGTTGGAAAAGAAGTAAAACTGTCTCTCTTCACAGAAGACAAGATTTTACAAGGGGAAAACGCTTAAAACCCTACCAGAAAATTGTTAGAAATAAGAAATGATTTTAATAAAGTTTCAGAATATAAAAATCAACACAGAAAAATCAGTTGTCTAAAACACTAAAAATGATCAATCCAGAAAGGAAATTAAGAAAACAACCTCATTTGCTATAGCATTAACACACACACACACACACACACACACACACACACACACACACACACACTTAAGAATAATCCTAACCAGGGACTCCTGGGTGGCTCAGTCGGTTAAATGTCTGACTTCAGCTCAGGTCATGATCTCATGGTTCGTGGGTTCAAGCCCCACATAGGGCTCTATACTAACAGCTCAGAGCCTGGAGCCTGCTTTGGATTCTGTGTCTCCCTCTGTCTTTCTCTCTCTCTGCTCCTCCCCCAGCTTGTGCGCCCTCTTTCTCTCTCTCCCTCTCCCTCCCTCCCTCCCTCAAAAATAAATAAATAAACTCTAAAAAATAGAATAAACCTAACCAGGGGTGGCTGGGTGGCTCAGTTGGTTAAGTGACCAACTCTTGACTTCAGCTCAGGTCATGATCATACAGGTCATGAGTTCAAGCCCCCAATCAGATTCTGCACTGACAGCCTGCCTGGGATCCTCTGTCTTCTCTCTCTCTCTGCCCCTCCCCTGCTGGTGCTGTCTCTCTCTCTCTCAAAAAAAAAAAAATACAACTTTATTTTTAAAAAATAATAAACTTAACCAATGAGGTAAAAATCTAAAGACTACAGAACATTTGCACTATTTCTTGCTACTTTAAAAAAAATCAAAGAATATACAAATAACTCATGGATTAGAAGCCTTAGTATTGTTAAAATATTCGTATTACCCAAAGCGATGTACAAATTCAGTGCAATCCCTATCAAAATTCCAATGGCATTTTTTTCAGAAGTAAAAAAAAAAAAAAATCCTAAAATTCACATGGAATTTCAAGGGATCTCAAAAAGCCAGAACAACCTTGAAAAAGAACAAAGCTAAAGGCCTCACACTTCTTGATTTCAAAACAAGTGTCAGATATGAAGGAAACCAGTGTTTAATTCCACAGAAGCATCTTTCTTGTCCTCATCACATACAACAGGCTCTGTGCCCACGCAGTGACTCCAGCACCATATATAAAGATGCTGTTCAATATTGACCAACCCAAGGGTAATTAACATGCTTTCTTTGAAAGGATGTTATTGTTTCTTGTTGTTTGTTTATTTCTTACCGTGCATGGAGGAATTTTAGAATTTTCCTGGTTTGTGATAGTCAGGGATAATTTTCCTAAAGAACAGACATCTTCTCAAGAAAATGGAAGTTTATTAAAAGAGTACAGTAAGTACTACAGAAATCCATGATAGGGGCTCATTGCCCAGCAGGGTCTCACAGGAGGTGGGTGAGAATTAAGGCTCCCTTCTCTATGCCTCCTTTGCATGCTATAGGTTGGTGGTCTAGAATTTAGACTCCACCTGGGACTGCCTGAAGTTACATCTATCTCTTATTAACTGAGTTTCTTCAATTTCATCATCTATCAGAGGCACTAATGAAGTGAAGTGTTTAAAAAAAAATACCCAGAATGGAGTAATCTCAGTATTTTGGATAGTTTCTTTATCTATAGTGTATTTTTCTCTACTTATTAAGTAGCTTCTACTTGACCCAACAAGATGGCTGCCCTCTCTGCCCACTTTCTATTCAAAAGTTTGCTGTCTGCAAACCTCTGTCTCCCAGTTTGAATTATTGAGAGACAAAAGTTGATTCACTGCCAGCTAGGTTCTACAACATGCCAAGATGCCCCTTGGAATAGACAGGTCGAGGAACAAAGCATGTCCAGTACACAGAAATTGCATTTTGCCTCCCCTTACATATATGAGATCTATACCATTTCACTAGACAGAGTGAAAAAGTTTTCAGCAGAGCATAACTCCAATTCCATTATATACAGTGGGAAACAGGATTTATAATGCACTTCCTAGTGCTCCTCAAAGTTGGTGTTTCTGTTGCTATTTTATGGATGAGGAAACAAAGGCAAAGAAAGATGGAGATGTCCGTGCTTCAATGAGAGTAAATTGCAGAACAAGCACTTCATTTTATTTCTGTTAACTCCAAAATCACTATTTTCTCCTTATCGTCTCCCTATTAATTACTTAACATGAGTTCACTTTTCCATAAATTTTGCAAATTCTGCTGTGACCTGAATTATTATTTGGTCTGTAATGTATTTTGTTTGCTACTTGATATAAAGAATTTCTCCCATAGTAGCTACTTTCCCTCTCTAATCTTTTGATTGCCTATCTACTAGACTTCAATATTAATATTACTATAAAATTAGCATCAGCTTAACAAAATGTCTATTTGGGAACAAGAATTATAGATTATTTTCGTTGTTTTCCTTTAAATTTTTTTTAACGTTTTATTTATTTTTGGGACAGGGAGAGACAGAGCATGAATGGGGGAGGGTCAGAGAGAGAGGGCGACACAGAATCCGAAACAGGCTCCAGGCTCTGAGCGGTCAGCACAGAGCGCGACGCGGGGCTCAAACTCACGGACCGCGAGATCACGACCTGAGCGGAAGTCGGCCGCTCAACCGACTGAGCCACCCAGGGGCCCCAATTTTCGTTGTTTTTATTTCCTTTTTTACATGGTATTTGTGCATGCTGTCTCCCATGTTCTCAGCAAAGGCATAAAATGACTGCTTTAAAAAAGGGGGGGCTGCTGGCAATCTTACCAGATTCATCCTTGGTGTTATATCTTTCAATTCTCTACAGAGAAGCAATTTGGACAGAAAAAATGGAGGGGTGTGAGAGAGAAAGAAAAAGAGACACTTAGTTCCTTCACATAATTCATTCTTAGAGGTTCTCATCGCTTCTTGAAAATATCGCTCTCAGAATTGTGAGAATTATTTGTTCAAACACAATGTACAAGGATTGTCCATTTCAGCCTTGTTCGTGATAATAGAAAGTTAGATGCAATCTAAAGCCCATTTTGGGGACACCACTCAAGTGTTACTTGCTTAATCAGATCCCTGCAAAAGCTATCCAATCTGAGCACTAATGAAAGCAATCTCAGCTCCAGCTCATAGCAGTCCTAGAATTCTAAACTCCAAGAGTTCAAAAATAACACTTTCAAGAGTGTCTAAATAACACTCTTCACTTTATAACTGAGGAAACTTGGGCCAGGTAATATTAAGAGATTTGCTCAAGTCCACCTAGTTAGGAATCAGATAAAATAGAAGTCCTCTTATTCACTGGAAACACAACAAGTAGTTGGTTGGTAAATAGAAAAAGCTAATTAAAATAATCATAATAAAATAATTACATTTATACTATTTTTTCTTAAAATATCTAAATCTCTGCAAATTCACATCTTTTTTGCCATTGTGGGACCAAGGGTTTCTCTGAGAATGGGCCCACTTATTGGAGTTCCAAATCTTCCCTCTCATATAACCACATCTATAATGCATTTATACTTTGCCTGTGATTTGCCACTGCAATTTCTTCAAGTGAACACTGAGTGAATCTTGCAAAGCGATCTAAGGCAGAATCCTTCTATATCTCCTATTTTCAGTGTTTTTATAATTGTCTCATGCCTAATTCAACAGCAATTTCTTTCAGCAAACCCTTTTATTGAGCTTTTTGAAAGCATTCAACTTGGTCCCCGTGGTTCCATTTCATTGGCTTACATAATGTTCACTTAAATAGCATAATAACAATAACACTACAACTGGCATGTAGCGACTTCAGATAAACTAATGTGGCTCCAGGTAAACACACAACTCACCTAAAGGAAGTTGACGTCCCCGGTGTACCGGGAAGAAGCATGCTACCAATAGCTAGCTTTCAGTGTATCGGACGCAACAGTGAGTATTATTTATTTGTGAAGGTAATGGCAAGCTTCCACTAATCCAGAGACTCAAGGAAGTAGAGATTGTCCAAGAGAGCTTCTGCTGTAGTTGAACTTAAGTAAGTTTTTTCAACTCAAGAGTCCCTCCACCGTATTCAAATTAATCTCTAGCCAAGTATGTGATAATAAATCCAATGATATCTTTAAAGACTCCACGTCTTAAAGGCAGATGCCTACATTTTCGTATCCAATGACATTTGCAGAAGGAGGTTGAAGGAAAAGAGAGAGCAACACTGGAACGTGCCATTAACAGCTCAGTGTATGCAGTAATTATCATTCTCTTTTTAATCTTTCTATATGAGAACTGAATGCTAATGAGAATGAATCAAAACGTTATATCTTATCAGTCAGGGTTTCCGGGATAGATGGAAAAATGAAAGATAGGTGATGATAAATTTTAAGGAATTGGCTCATGTGATTGTGGAGGCTGGCAAATTCAAAATCTCTACACTAGTCCGGCAGGCTACCAGGCTGGGAACTTCAGGCAGGACTTCTATGTTACAGGTGAGAGCAGAAGGCAGAATTCCTTCTTTGGGGATGGGGGGGGAGGCGAGAGGGGCTTCTAAAGCCTTCAACTGATGAGACCCACCCGTGTTATTGAGGCTAATGTCCTTTACTTCAAGTCAACTGAGTGTAAATGTTAATACCTTCTACAAAACACACTTATAGCAACAACTACTATTTGGCCAAACAACTATTTGGCCATAGCACCATAACCTAGCTAAGCTGACACATAAAAATAAGCAGCACTATTTCCTATAGGGCAGAGCACATAGGATGATTTTAAAGCAAAATTGGGAATCATTAAGATTTTCAGTCATTTCCATTTTCCATAGAGGCAAACATTTTCTAAACAATCTCTTCTATTCTATTTCAGGCCTCTGTGCTTCTTACCCAGTTGGCTTATAGATGGAGGCAGTTTATGCTTTAATAATACATATGCTATACCTTGATTAAAACAAAAAGGTGCCCTTGGAAAGAGGTCTCATTGGTGTTATATCAGAGGAAGGTGGGATGCTTTCTCTACAATCATCTCAGAAGCTCTAGCAAACTAGAGAAGACCCACCAAGAATCTATTTCAAGATCTACTGCACTCTCCAGCAGAACTAGGAAAGAAAATTTAGGAGCTTGGTAACTAGAGGAAACAGCTATCTCTAAGGAAGAAGGGGAGCGGATGCTAGGCATAGGAAAGTTCTTTAGCCAAAACTTGAGAGAAATTCGCACACGTTCTTCAAGAGAGAAGACTTTAACAAAATTTTAAAAATTAGCTTACTCTGAGGCACCTGGGTGGCTCAGTCAGTTAAGCGTTTGACTCTTGATTTGGGCTCAGGTCCCGATCTCACGGTTTCTGGGACTGAGCCCCACATCAGGCTCCATGCTGTGGCTCTCCCTCTCTCCCTGCCCCTCCGCCACTTGCGTGTGTGTGTACGTGTGTGCACCTGTGTGCCGTCTCTAACTAAATAAATAAATAAATGTTATCTTACTCTTTGGAGAATCTAAGAAAATAATTGTGACACAAGTGACAATAGAGGCTTCACTCATTTCAGTGAGTATGACATCCATAGCCCTCTGGATGAGAAGAATTCGGCTGGTCTTTAGCTCCCTGGTTCTTGGGAGGTAACCTCTAAATCCTTAGACTTTACCAAGTGATGGGAATGTTTTTGTTATTTATGGTTAGCCCCAAGGACTATACCTGAGTTCTGGGGGCCTGGTCATGCCAGAAAAACCAACCGTATATACACAATGAAATCCCAGTGGAAATTCTGGGCATCTCAAGCTCAGGTGAGTTTCCTGGCTGGCGATCCACATTAATTTTCCAGGAAGATGGCACACGTTGAAGAAACAGAAGTTTCATGCTTGGGACCACCCCAGAACTCACACTATATATCCCTTTATTTGGCTGGTCCTGATACATGCCCTCTGTGATAAAATTATAATCATAATTATCACGGTTTCTTGAATTCTAGGAGTCTTTCTGGTGAACTATCAAATCTGACATGGGTAGTGGAAACCCCCATATTTGTAGCCAGTTGGCCAGAAGTACAGATGGTCTAGAAAGCCCCAGCTTTGTGGCTGGTGTCAGAAGTGGGAGCAATCTTGTTGGAAAGCACCCTTAACCTATGAAATCTGAGCTGAGTCTGGGTAGTTAGCATCAGAATTGCGTTACGCTCTCAAAGTAGAGATCACCAGAACACTACCAGGCAAGTGAGATAGCTGAAGGCATAGGCAACTTTTAGGAATTTCAGAACTCAGGAAATACACTTCACACCATATTCAACATACTCAAGTGTTCTCATATCCCCCAATTAAATATCATTTTTCTTTGAGAAGCCGAAAGGCTTTTTATACTCTTGTTTTCCAAACAATTCTATAATTTCTTAAAAATTATCTATCAACAGCTCATTTATGATTAATTACACCTCAGCAATCATTGTGATACTTGGGAAATCTTGAGAAGAGAGAAAAATCCCACTTATAAATTATTTTCACATGTAGTAAAGCTGTTACGGATTTTAAATTTAGCATTTAAGGAAGTTGACACGATGTTACATTTTACAGACCTTTCATTAAACTTGTTATTAATTTCTTATTTGAAACCAATTAATATATTCTTCAGTTCTCAACTTTGTCATAGGCTCTTAAGCCCGTGGCAAGTCCCACATTATACTTCAGGTGACTAATGTATAAAATGGCTCTGCCTGGCATCCCAGTGATTCTGTGGGGGGATTTGAAATGATTGGGTGAGGAGAGAAAGGGGAAAGCAATTGGCTTCAAAGGACTGAGAGAGAGAGAACTCACAGGACAAAGAAGACCGCAGAGATGACCAGATCCCACCGGAAGATGGCAAGATTTCAGAGGCGATGACGGTGACAGCAGGCAAATGCCCCCCGTCCCCCTTGATCTGTAGGCAGCCAAGATGCCTACCTTTGAAGCCACATGAGGGTTTGAACGATTGCAATAGCAGTAGCAACAATGACAGACTAAAGATCAGAGGCCCTCCCATTTCTCTGGGCACCAACCACATAAGCCTTCCAAATTCTTGGCATGTCCAGGAAAGAGAAGGGAGCCCCCAGAATGACTGAGTTTCAATGCCCTAGCATGGCAGGGCAGGACAGCCACTTAGAACACAGAGGTAGTTTCAGATATGGAAAGATTAACGTGATATTTCTTACACAACAAAGGTTGTAGCATAAGCTTCGCTTTTCCTGGAGATAAAGGTATCCTCACTTTGTTCCCAACATGATTATTATCCAGGCCTTGGATGGCCTTCACCCTAGCCATGTGACCTAGTGGGCAGGGATTACGTTCACATCCACTTAAGTATCAAGAAGTCCATTCATTCATGAAAATATATATATAAAGCACCTACTATGTGCAGAGAACTATGTGCTCGTGCTTGGGGGAAATTTAACGGGCATAATGCCAGCCAGCATGGCATCTACCCAGAAGCACAACCATTAAATAAGAAATTACAATAATACGTGACACATGAAGTGATGATACAGGAAGTCAGAGGGTCAGGAGGAGACCTTGAAGAGCAATCACAGGAAGTGGTCAAGATCAAAAGAATGAACGAGAAGTAGCCAAGCCAAAAGGAAGAAGGAAGACTAGTCCAGAAAAGAGGGAAGAATTCTACTTACCAAGTCTTGAAGGACCAGTCGCCAAACACTTCAGGATCATCTACTTCAGCTACACACTCAGCGTAGGAACCCTCTCCATAGTAGACGGATACACCGCGGTCCACACTTTGCTGAAGAAATGTGGCCCCTGCCTGACTCACAACGAGGGCATTCACCACTTCACACTTGAGGACTTAAACTAGAAGAGGTGACGGTGGCTGTTGGATATAGCAACAGTGGATGACGGATAAGTGAAAGCTAATAGCCTGACATGGGGGCTGTCATGCAGACATAGAATTGTACTGACACAAAGAACGGTAAGTCTTAATAATGATATCACGTACGTAGAAATACTCCCTTAGAAAATGTTCTCTTAAAAATAATGAAAACATAGGGACACCTTGGTGGCTCAGTTGGTTAAGCGTCCTACTTCTGTTCAGGTCATGATCTCTAGGTCCATGGGTTTGAGCCTCACATTGGGCTCTGTGCTGACAGCTCGGAGCCTGGAGCCTGTTTCGGATTCTGTGTCTCCCTCTCTCTCTCTCTGCCCCTCCTCTCTCTCTCTCTCTCTCTCTCTCTCTCAAAAATAAACATTAAAAATTTTTTAATTAAAAAAATAATTAAAACATAAAAGTCCAGATACCACAATTGCATACAAAATTCACATTTAAAATATCTTACTCCTAATAGTACTAGGTTATAATAGAGCCATATTATATATAACCATAAAAAATATGAAAAGGGAGAAAGGAGAATTTGGGAAAATAGCTTTCATCAAAATAAATGAACTTACAAAAGCCAGTGGATATGTGGCCCTCTTTCATGGTCCCCAGTCTCATCTCACAGTCAAATCCCAAAGATGCCAAAGAGACAGAAGGCACCGTATCTGTCCCATCTTAATTCAGCCCACGTGGTTCTGGTCTGCCTTTTCTAGTGAGTTCATCTTGAAGAGGGAAAATCGTTTCAATCTACATTTAGTAAACTTTGTCATCAGTATGGCTATCTTATTGACATGATTTTGCTGACCTGTCATTCCTGCTCCTATCACACTATTAAAAAAAAATAAAAACTTTTTTAAGTGGGCATAAATTACTAGCTTTACTTACGATGAGCTGAGCTGGGTTTATGCTTTTTTCACTTAGCTAATACTTATTTTAGAAGCTTAATTTTATGAGTTTATCTTACACATTTTCACCACTTAACTCTTCTTATTGGAAGTTAAACTCTGGCCTGCCAAAAGGAATATGGTCATAAACTGGTACTCAATGCCAAAAGCAAGCAGCCTTATGAAATTGTACCCTTAAGTCCTAGCTTTACATGTTTTTAATCTTGAACTCTGGCTATTAAAATATGTGTAATGTGGGAGTACCTTTCCCTCTGACATATTGGGGAAACACCAGTCCCTGATTCTCCATTGGGAAAGAAAGAATGAGAGAAATAAAAAACAAGAGATGTCCTTCACTTCGTGTGCTTCTGGGGCTATCGACGCGTGTGGCTTTACCAGAACAGGACTCAAGCACGGTGAATCGTGCACACAGGAAGTTTGTCCCTTAGACTGCAGACTACAGCCCGACTCGGTTATTAAACCAGTCTCTTGTTAAGGCGTGGCCTTTCCACGATGTAGAGGTCTCAGTGCGGTGACTCCAAACAAGCCTCAGTGTCCCCTTCTCGAATAAACCGTTGCCTGGCATTCATGGCTCTGCCAGGATTATTTTGAACTTCAAGTCATCCTAATAGCATTTCTTCCACCTAATAGTTCACACGCCCTCGCACGCCGTCGGTGCACCCGTCCACACCAAGCTTCCAAACCCGGCCAACTTTACCCATAACTCCCGTAGTATTAGAGAGGACACTTATTGATTCATGCCTGCCCGTTCCCACTTCCTGACTTGAGTCTCCACCAAATTATACTTTCCACAGCACCCTCTCTGTTCTCCCCAGCAACAGCAGTGGAATGAAAGAGCCTCTCTTGCCAAATGAAAACAACCGAGTCACAGGCAGGACTCCTATTGGTCAGGCGTGGGTCTCTCTGGGGACCGTGGCCAGACGGCTGCAGAACTCCGGTGGGCAAGTCTAGGTCATGTGTCTATGTCTAGAGAAACCCAAATGCATGGAGCAAAAATGTGCTGTTACCCAAAAGGAAAATCTGGATGGTATTTGTGGAAGGGGAAATAGATGCTGGACCCGCAACCACAAATATTTTCTACAATAGCTCCTAAGCTATTTATATCCCAAGATATAAATAAAATTACATGTACTTTAACATATCTTTTGAAACTACATATTTATTTGTTAAAGGTCATATAAATAAATAAGAAAAAGATAATAGGGGTGCCTGGGTGGCTCAGTCAGTTAAGCACCAGACTTTGGCTCAGATCATGATCTCTCATTTTGTGGGTTCCAGCCCGGCGTCGGGCTCTGTGCCCACAGCTCAGAGCCTGGAGCCTGCTTGGGATTCTGTGTCTCCCTCTCTCTCTGCCCCTCCCCTGCTTGTTCTCTGTCTCTCTCTCTCTCAAAAATAAGTAAATAAACAAACATTTTTTTTAAAAAGAAAAAGATGGGACGCCTGGGTGGTTCAGTCAGTTAAGCTCAGACTTCAGCTCAGGTCATGATCTCGTGGTTCTTGGGTTCGAGCCCCGTGTCGGGCTCTGTGCTGACCGCTCAGAGCCTGGAGCCTATTTCAGATTCTGTGTCTCCCTCTCTCTCTCTCTGCCCCTTCCCTGCTCGCACTTTGTCTCTCTCTGTCTCAAAAATAAACAAACATTAAAAATTTTTTAAAGACAGAAAAAGATAAATAACCTAATAGAAAAATAGGCAAAGTACACAAACATGGAGTAGATGCTGAAAAAGACAAATATCGGAAGAGTTGATCAACCGTGCTCATGAGAAAATCAAAATGACAAAGAGATAATGATCTTCACTTATCAACAGTATAAATCACAAGATGCTGTTTTTTTAATCTTGAAAATGTTTATGGTTGAAAGATACTTGGTACATGCAAAGATACAGAAAAGTCCTTTAGGAGAGGTGTTATGTTGGTATACATTGGTGGAGAAATATCTAGCAAAGAACTATCAAAACTAAAATGCATGAGTCAGCAACCCTATGCCAGGAATTTACTTACCGGTACTCTCCAAGATGCAGAAATTCTCCAAGACATAAGTACAGAATTATTCACTAAAGCATAATTAAATTGCAAACAAAACAACTAAAACTGAAAACAACCCTGTGTCCATCAATAACTAACAGGACAAATTAAATATGATACATCTGTTTAGTGGAACACTAGGAGAACATGGAAGAGAATTCAGTAGCTCTATATGCAGAAAAGCTTCCAGATATCAAAGTGAAGAAAAACAAGTACAGGACAGTATGCCTTGTATGAAATCTTATGCGTGAACAGAAAAAAGGTCTATCAATATAGGTGGAAATATACACACTTTTCTGAAAATAATCAAACATTTAAGAGGGATTACCTTGCAAAAAGAAAAAACAGTTTTCTCATGTTCCCTAGGTATACACTTCTCTACAAGTTGATGTTTCTAACCTTACAAATGTGTTATTTTGTTTTTTAAAACATCAACAGGGATTGAGTGGGAAGGAAACATAATTTTTCTGTTTTCTTCTTTGTGCTTTTCTGATTTATTGAGAGACTAATGTGTGTTACACATTTCAAAGTGTATAGTTAAAAGAGGACTAACTTGACAGTATATTGGCCTGAAGTGATGGTAGATGAGAAAATAAAACAGAATACACACAACATAACAATTGGGAGTTTACTGTGTAATAGGCAATACACTAAGCACCTTACATATATAGGTAGGTATATGATATTATTTAAGCCTCATTAGGAGGATTGGGATTCTGAGATGAGTACTTTCATTATCCCCATTTTATAATGAAAATAATGAGGCTGAGGGAAGCTCAGTAAATTGCCCACGGCTCCTCACGGATAGAGCGAGATTGAAAGCCAGCCACTGTGAGTCTAGCCCTGGTGTACTTCTGAGGAGTCATTTCCAGTACAAATGGAAAGAGGGCCACAGAAACTGTCTTTCCATGGGGCTAGACTGTGGAAGAATATGCGTTGCCCTCTATGTTACTAAGTCTTTAAATTAACTGGTAACATCCCTTTTAAGTTCCCTGCCCTAACCGAAGTTATAGAATTCAGGTGGTACTAAAGCCTGCCTTCCCCAGGATGGAGAAAATCAGAAAGGAGATTAAATACATAATATTCTTTTAAAAGTCGTGATACGCTCCTCAAATAGAAAGTATTGTTAGTATAGAATAAGCCTCCCAAAGGACTGCGGGCTGACAGAGTTACTAATTGTGCTTCTGAGCCGGGGGATGGCCTTCACACTGGAGCACAAGGCTAGTTTTCGCAGCCTTCACCTGGGGAGCTCACTGGGCTTCGGCTCCTTATTTGAGCCTTGAGCCCAGACTATGAGGTAATGGTCTGATTCTCATTTTGAAACACATAAAACCCAAGGAGGTTAACTAATTTCCCTAAGGTCACACAGAAGTCACTGGTGCAGTTGGAATTGAAACAGAAGTTTCTTAATTCCGAGCCACTGTAAGTCTCTCAAGGCAGAGCGCTTGTTGAGTAATTGCACAATGACACGAGGGCACTTTACAATTCCACGGAGAGGAGTCCCCAGACGCAAAATACTTCATTTTAAAATTGAAAACTCTCAACTTCCAAAAGACGGATGTCGTCTCCAGCCGCCAAGTTAAGCATCTCAAAGAATCTCTCGGGAAAGCCTCCTAAATATTCTACATAGTCCACTTGGCCCTGGGAACTTACCTGAAAGGCTGGCCCCGCAAATGTGTAAGGATCTGTGTACAAGGTTTCTCCCGGAAAGCACCTACGCGTGCACGAACGTAAAGGACTAGTATACAATTGCGTAGAGCTGTAGGAGGAGCCTCAGGACCCTCCCTGAATTGAAATGAACCTGAGGGTAAAGCCTACAAAAGTCCGCTCAAGGTTAGCAGTTCTTTCTTAAAGGGTCACTAACCTCAGACCCCCAAATAATAAGACGATTTTACAAATCATTAAAATAAGTGTTTTGATGGGAAATAATGCAAAGGAGTTTAGCACAGGTCCACCGTAGACAATCTGCATCAAACAAAGATAATGTTGGCTAAAAACCAGACATCAGCAGGGTAACCTTCGGCCAACACACAGGTGGAATGGGAAGGAAGGAACTGTTCACACCTGCGTAGCTACTCGGTGGGTAGACTAACCCTTCCCATCCCTAACCCCAGCTCTCCTGAAAGACCAAAGAAAGAACTAGGAGGCGTCTCTCCCTTTGGTCCAAACACATACCCCAGGCCACACTAGCTGGGATGAAGTTAAGAGCTCTGAGTTGTCCTTGTATAATCCAAACGTGGCCAGGAAGCCTGCACGGCTCTCACTCAGGACTGTGTTTCCAAGAGGAAAACTCCCCCCTCGCTCCAAAAGCACAGAAGGTTCTATGGATTTTTCCCAAGGTTGTGGATACACAGAGGATGATCTCACACTTTGGTCTTTAAACCTCTATCTCTTTCCCCAGATTTCCACTTTCACAGCAGTTGCTCCAACTCTTCCCCCAAAGAAAGGCCTCCGGGCAAGCTCTCCTTCACTCCTCTGGGCTCTTTCTCAGCTTCTTCGCCTGCCTTGGTTCTTCCTCTTTGCATTCCCACCCCACTGCATCACAGAACTTCCCCACTCGTCGCTGTGATCCAGTAAGTCAGCCAGCAAAGGGGAGCAGTCAGAGCCAGGGCCTGGAGGGAGGAGGGGGTCCGGGATCCAAGTCAGCGAAAAGAGCAGACCCTCATGAGCTGTAAAGACTGGAAGCCGAGGTAGGACTCACCCTGGTCAGCATGTAAATCTGCCCACGGATGTAGCGCTTCTGCCTCCCGTCCCCAGCTTCCCGGCATGGAAATAATAATAATGCAATGGACTCGAAACAATAATAGCATAAATGAAATTAGTTGATATGAATAAAGTGCTTAGTGCAGAGCTTAACATTTAGTGAGTGCCCAGTGAGTGCCCGCTATGATCGTTGTTCTCCCACACCCTGAACCTCCTCCGTCCCTGTATCAAAGTCCAATGTAGTTGACGGGAGGAAAATGCTAAAAAGCATGAGTTGGCTGCAGTGGTTCTCATGCTGTGGCCAAGGACTAATCTTATTTTCAGTTTCCAATCTGTCCTGGTCCTTCTGCACACGTCTAGAATGCAGTTCCTGCCCACAGGCAACTTGCTGTGTGAACTTGACAGGTTAAACCCCGTTAACGAGATGCGCTCACCAATCATGAGTTCATCACATTTGGATGTCACAGCAATATCGTGTTGTTAAGAATGTTTCTAAACACTTGTTCTCAATTTCTGTCACGGACTAGTAACGAGAGTGTTCAGACCACACTCAGCGTGGCGGGTAGTGATTAGCCGGGGCCCGTGAGCTGAGCTCCATCAGGCTGAACTCCTCTGAGCTCCAGCAATCTGAAAGTGTACTTAGCCTTAGAGAAAACTGATACGCCTCTTCCCATGTATCCAAGGAACCAGAGGTATGCTTTCAGACCCAAACTCCACGACCCTGTCCCCAAACCAGGCCTTCGGCTGAACAATCTGTGAGGCGGTCAGGGTCCCCTCTGTGCTCCTTCTGGTGGCTAGTCCCTGTATCTTTCCACTGTTTCTCCCCAGCCCAACCTGGCACAGAGATGCACAAAAGAAAAACCTACTTGCACGGGATAACCATTTGATAAACTAATTCATGCTACCATGTTAGAGATTTGATGGGGGAGGGGAGGGGCTTAAGAAGGCATTTGAGTTACAAAATAGTAATAAGGGGAGGATAATCGTCCCTATAAAGAAACATTAGACAGTTGCAAGTTTTGGCGAGAATGTGAAGGAACTGGAACCTTCATACACTGCTAGTGGGAACATAAAATAGTGTAGCTCTTCAGAAAACAGCCTGGCGTTTCTTCAAAACGTTAAACAGAGTTTCCGTAGGACCTAGAAATTCTATTTTGAAGTATCTACCCAAGAGAAATAAAAACATCAGTATGCACACACATACACACACACACACACACACAAAGCCTGTACGTGAATGTTTACAGCACCATTATTCATAACAGCCAACAGGTAGAAACAACCCAAATGTCCATTCAAAGGCGAGTGGAAAAATAAAATGTGGTGTAGTCATAAAATGGAATACTATTCAGCAATAAAAAGAACTGAGGTACTGATCCATGCCACAAAATGAATGAAACTTGAAAACACGCGAAGCAAAAAATGACAGGCAGAAAAGGCCACGTATCGTATGATCCCATTTATATAAAATGTGCAGCAGAGGCAAGTCCACAGAGATTGAAAGAGGATTAGTGGTTGCCTACAGCCGGGGGAAACGAGGAGTGACTTCTACCAGGCATGGGCTTTTTGTTTTTGGAAAGACAAAAATTATCAAAAATTAAATTGTGATGGGGGCGCCTGGGGGGGCTCAGTCAGTTGAACGTCCGACTTCAGCTCAGGTCATGATCTCACAGTTTGTGGGTTCAAGCACCACATCAGGCTCTGTGCCGACAGCTCAGAGCCTGGAGCCTGCTTCAGATTCTGTGCCTCCCTCTCTCTCTGTCCCTCCCCTGCTTGTGCTCTGTGTCTCTCTGTCTCAAAAATAAATAAATAAATAAACATTAAGAAAAATTAAATTGGGATGGAAAACAATTGAATTGTGATGATGATTCCATAACCCTGTGAATACAGTAGAAAACACTGAACTGTATACTTTAAATGAATAAATTATGTTTGTTAATGATATCTCAAGAAAGCTTTTCAGAGTAAGGATATTAGCACTTAATTATATATGTTATTATACATGATGAGATGTTTCAGTTCAGCAATAGTTTTGGGAGAACTACTTCCAGAAGCACCACACCACATAGGGATAATCCATATGCAGACTATACATAAAAAAAAAAATTTAATGTTTATTTGTTTTGAGAGAGAGAGAGAAAGTGTGTGTGTGTGTGTGTGTGTGTGTGTGTGTGTGTGCGCGCACAAGCAGGGGAAGGAGGAAAGAGAGAGGAGAGAGAGAATCCCAAGCAGGCTCCACACTGTCAGCACAGACCCTGATGTTGGGCTTGATCCCTCGAATCATGAGATCATGACCTAAGCCAAAATCAAGAGTCGGTCACTTAACTGACTGGGCCCCCCAAACCCCCTTACGTAAAAATTTTAAACTGCATCGACAAAAAGACTGGAGCAACCCCCTTACAATATGAAGAGCAAGCATTGCCTTCGTTCTGTGGAAGTAATTATTTTTTTCCTCAAACCAATTCTTCTTTATTTAAAATGTTTTCCTGTATTTTTGGTGTTTCATTTTATAATAAAAAAAAAACACGACCCCAAAACGTATAGGGAGGTGCTGTTTTTTCAATATTTTTTACAATTTTTTTTTTTAGTTTATTCATTTGTTTTGAGAGACACAAAGAGAGTGAGCGGGGTAGGGACAGAGAGAGAGGGCGAGAGAATCCCAAGCAGGCTCCGCACTGTCAGCAGTGAGCCTAATGAGGGGCTTGAACCCACAAACCATGAGATCATGGCCTGAGCTGAAAACAAGAGTCGGACGCTTAACCGACCGAGTCACCCAGGCGCCCCTGGAAAGTGCTCTGTATATATAACCCAAATCGATCCGTATGTGGTGACCCATGTTGACATGAAAATCTAGCCCTTGGGAAGTGTTGAAGACACATTGCCTTTAGCAGACAGGGATTGTGTTATCTTCCCTTCCGGAGGTGCTCATGAGGGTGGGCACTGGGAAGCCCTACAGGGAGAAAAGAAACACCCCGTGATGCTCCAGAGACCCCTGTACTGGAGCCAGGACGTGGCTGCCATTTACTCTTCTGAGACAGCTTGTACTGACATTTGGGTTTATAATTCTAGGTCCTCTTAACCTGCCAAGGGAGAGACTTGGAGGGAGCATTCATTTGGGATTCATTTGGGGGTGGCCTTTTAAGTATCTGCCCTGGCAAAGGGAGATTCTGCTGCAGGTTTGCGTTTGTTTGCTTTTTCATGGCACTCCTCTCCCTTCCAAACTTACTTTTCTCATCTTCCTTGAATATAGTGTCCTCAAACAAACAACGAGTTGCAGGTACACATAACTGCTTAGCTATTTACAGAGCATTTGCAATGTAAATACAATGAGCTCAAGAGTATTCTTGTGTAAAGTGCTAACAAATATTTGTTCTGCTGAGGAGAGCCCCAGCCCTCCCAGGCTGGGATGGCTCTGGGGCCGGCCAAGAACAGCCTTGGTGCAGGCCCCAGGCCACTAGCTCTGTGCTCCCCTCACACTTTGGCAGCCAGGGCAGCTGACCTCCTAACTCAGTGAAATTAAAAAAACACTTAGTCACAAATGGATGTTTAAACAGTCTCATTCCTTGGCTTATCTCAGAGTCTGCGTTTCTGAAACAGAACTTAGTTTGGGAATAAAATTGTACTTTCCTTCCTGCGCTTGCCAGGTCAGAGTGGCCCATACCTGAAGCTGTCACTGTTTGCCGAGCCCTCCAGACCCTCTCCCGAACCCACAGTGTTGGAGACCTCCCGGGGGGGGGGGGGGGTGGCAGTAAAGGTGCCACTGAAAGCCACAAAGAAATCTCATGACGAAAACTTATGACAGAGTTACTTTCCTGAATGACATCAGTCTGGGTGCAGAGAGAAGAGAAGGGGTGGAAAGAAAGTGAAGGGAGAGCTTTTCCACAAGGAAAATGCCAAAGTTCCAGAACCCTTCAATGGCTTCCCATTGCTCGAAAGATAAAGCTCACGTTTGTCCTCGAAGGCTGTGGGACCAGTCCGCCATACTTCTCCATCTTGCTCACTTCCCCCTGCTCTCTGTAATCCAGCCGTGCTCACCATACCCCCCTCCCAGAACCAGGTCTTTGCTGTCTTCTGCCTCCACCTTGCTCTCCTTCCCGTCTCTGCTAGATAATACCGTGCCATCCCTCAGGGTTCAGGCCAGGAGTCAAGTCAGTTCCTCAGGAAATGCTTCCCTGACGTCCTGTCCAGTTCAAATCCCCTGAGCATAGGCGCTCTGGGTGTCCTGCACCTCCCCTGTCTACACTTGTCAAGGTTACAGTTTTTGCAGCCATATTGGTGTTTGATTGTTTCTCTCCCTTGACAAAACAGTAAGCCTGTAAGATCAAGAGTCGGAAATATTTTGACTCTTATGGCTTCAACAATGTCTCGGGCAGAAGAGGCGTTTAGTAAGTATTGAATGAATGAGAGAATGAATGAAGCCAGGCCTTACCTCAAGTCTTTCCCCTCGAAAGCACGTTTCCTTTTTTTTTTTTTAATTTTTTTTTAATGTTTATTTATTTTGTGAGAGAGACAGAGACAGAATGCAAGTGGATTAGGGGCAGAGAGAGAGAGGGAGACACAGAATCCAAAGCAGGCTCCAGGCTCCAAGCTGGCAGCAAGAGCCTGATGCGGGGCTCGAACCCACAAGCTGCGAGATCATGACCTGAGCCGAAGTCAGACGCTCAACTGACTGAGCCACCCAGGTGCCCCAGAAAGCACGTTTTCTTAAAATAACATTTACTGGATGGAGCACCTGGGTGGCTCAGTCGGTTAAACATCCGACTTCGGCTCAGGCCATGGTCTCCCAGTCTGTGAGTTCAAGCCCCATGTGGGGCTCTGTGCTGACGGCTCAGAGCCTGGAGCCTGCTTCAGATTCTGTGCCTCCTTCTCTCTCTGCTCCTCCCCCGCTCGTACTCTATATTTCTCACACACATACAAAAGTAAATAAACATTTTTTAAACATTTAAAAGAACATTTACCGGAAAGGGAAAAGCCTAATCACATAAAAAGGTAGGAAAAGAACACTCAAGGTAGAGACTACCAAGTACAAAGACTCAATGTTCCAGAAAGAGAAAGGCAGCTGGGAGGTAGAGTGAGCGAAGGAGGTGTGATCCCAGGCCATAGAGCCTCTCCTCTTCCCATCTCTCTGAGACTGATGACCTCCCAACCCTATTGGAGTATATTTACAAATACACTAGTGTGACCCTGACATTGCCCCCACCTCATCTCCACCACATCCTCCAACACTCCTCCCCCACGCCACACACACACACACACACACACACACACACACACACACACAAACACACACACAGAAAGAGAGAGAGAGAGAGCTGGCCACTGCCCTAAAATAAATTCTAAAAGAGGGGAAAACATCCTCATTTCACTTTGCAGAGGTGTTTTTAACTTTAATACCTCACCTATCTAGAACTTCAAAGTTTCTCTGTACCTGCAATGAAGGGTGGGGGGGGGGGGTGGGAAGCGGACTAACAGAGAAAGCATCAATAAGAAAAACGGTGCATTTGGCAATGGTGCAAAAGCATGCTGCCTGAGGCTACTACTCAGGAAAATACACTAAAAAGAGATCCCAGGAAAGCCTTCAACTACGAGGGGAAAAGGTACAAGTTCTATTTTTTCAAATTTGTTAATGTTCAAGGGAAAATTGTTTTTAATTTAAATATGATGGAGACATCCCAGCCCATGCATGTTTCTGGGGCATGCTAGCAGCTGTTGATCAATTCAGAGAATAGATGGTCAATATTCCATATCCTTTTGCTTCATTTAAATAGCCAGGCGCAGCAAAAACCTCAATTTCAAGCTCATGGATTTTCCCATTTGCTGCTCTAAGAGCCCATAAACATATGTATCTTTGGAAAACTATCATGTGTTTTCAACTTCCTGAAGAATTCTTGTAAAATATAACCGAACCACATTACCCTTTGTCCTGAGCTTTTATTCCACTAATGGACAAATTGGGAGGAGGCTGAGAACAAATGTGCTATTAATTACCCAGATGGCTTTTTAATAGAACCTTGGATTATTCTTCAGCCTCTAAACATTGTCCAGAAATTTCTTAATAACACTGGTGTGCAGGGCATTCCTTCCAGAAGAATAAAGATCTCATTGACTGGCAGGCTGGCTCAGTTATGTCAGGTTGGTTTAGGAGACGGTAGACAAAGGGTGGGTATTGTATAGACCAGAGACATGTCTCAGCTGCCCAGTCTCCTGAGCAATGACAGATTTTCTAATTCACTGCAGATTCTCACAAAACTGGGTGGTCAGCTTTGGAGAGGACCAACAGTGGGCCTATTGATTCTGGGTGGGAGCAACAGAATTCTGAATTAACCTGAATTGATTCAATACAACAGAGAGTCTTGGTATCGGATTAAAATTAGGATTAATACATTAAATGTTAGGTCAGAATGTTAAGTCCCAGTGCTGAAAGACCTACATGCAGTAAGTCGAAGCTAATGCAGGCAGGTATTTTAGGCAGGAGATAATCTGTACTTTTAAACTCTAGGAATACGTCACCCAAAATTCACTGGCCCAGATGAAGCCTTTTATGAAACTATGTGTTGTGTTATGGTTTGGGCTGCTTAGATCATAAACAGTCATTTTAAATGTGTGCCTCTTAAGTTCATCGTGTGTGTGTGTGTGTGTGTGTGTGTGTGTGTGTGTGTGTGGAGAGAGAAAGAAGCTTTCATCTGACATAGTAATGGCTGAGAGACAGCCTGGCTCATTATTTGTTCCCGCTTTTGTAAAATTATCTTGCCAGGGGCAAACTCTGCTGCTTCCAGCTTTCCAAGTAGACAGCAATTAACTTTCGCTGTGCTCTTTAGCAGACACATGCTCCTATTAAATCATGAAGGATGCAAACTACCATTTTGAATATGTTTTCCCAACTACTAGATGAACGTATTTATATTTAGGAAAATAAGATGAGAACTAAATACCTTACAGTTTCCTGGAGTAATTATTTTAATATAAAAATTTTAAACCCTCTGATTTTCAACCCATATTTAAAAAGTATCCAAATAGCTATGTCTAAAGAAAAGAATATGAGGGGGCACCTGGCTGGCTATGTTGGTGGAGCGTGTGACTCCTGATCTTGGGGTCATGAGTTTGAGCCCCGCGTTGGGTGTAGAAATTACTTAAATGAATAAATAAATAAAATCTTTAAAAAAAAAAAAAGAAAAGAAAAGAATAGGAACATCTGTTGCAAAATAGGATACAACCAAGCAAAAGAGTTCGCAAACAAGCTGCGGTAAAAATAAAATATTGGCAAGCAATGAAACTGTGACATTTCTGGGGGGAGTGTATTTTCTTAAATGTTTAGCATCACTTGGATATTTTACTGCATACTTCGTCTTGCCTATAAGAATGAAGTGATAAAAGATTGAAATGGTCTGTCGCAATTATCCAACACGTTACAGGGTACTTTTTTTCATTTTAAAAAATGAGATGCTTGTACTTAAATCTTGATAATTTACAAAATACACCTATCGGTCTTCCTCTTTCTTTTGACCTTTCTCTATTCTCCTTGTCATGCAATCACCCCGCCCCCAAGGGTCATGCAATCACCCTTTATTAAGGGTGATAATAAGGGTGATTTATTATCACCCTTAATAATTTTGAAAAGACTGTTGTATCTCTCTGTGTACTGCAACTTAGTTACATTACCATTTAAAAGCATTTGCAACCATAATGGTACGTTCATTTTGCCCTCACCTCGGAAGGATTGGCTTTCGTGTCTTCAGACGGACCCAATCATAAGTAACTTCTTATTTATAGTTTCATTTTGGGGTTTAACCTGCCAGGGGCTCTTTGCCAAGTCTTACTAACCGAAATACAGTTTTCATTTCCACTTTCCATTTTGATCCAAGTTTGTTTTCCCAAAGCTGCCTCTCGCCTAGATTTCTAGCACCTGCACACTGACCCCTGGTGGCAGAAACTAGGCCCCGCAAAGCCTCTTGCGTGGTAATTGCACTCCTCAGATGCAAAGTTCTCTTCCTGAACCACTCCATATTAAAACCCATCGTCCTGTATCTCATCCTCAGAGAGAATTACCTAGCAGGCTAGGTAATTCAGTTAACTAATCCAAAATAAGCTGTGAGTGTGGATTTCCATCCCTTCCCCGGTGCCGCAAAGTTTTATGGCAAAGGAGTTTCTCATACCCAGCTGGACAAAGGAGAAACTCTGGAGCAAGGGACCTTCCCAGGCAAATCATATCACGGAGGTCTTCCAGCCAACATACTCACAAGATTGGCTTGAGCCAGTGACACTTCCTCGACTCACGTAATAAGAAGAACAGAGGCTCAGTTTAATCCTGATATCTTGGTTTACAAGCTGTGTGGTCTTAGACAAGCTACTTAACCTCCCTGAGTTCTCAATCCGCCTATTTGTAAAACCAGGATAGTGATGTTTTACCCTGAAGGATTGTTGAAAGGAATATGGATGCAGAATAACTGGAACGTACGTCCTCAAATAAATGTTTGGCATTATTATTTCCAAGGAAAAGATGAGGGCCCTCGTATCCGTAGGATCGTATGTTTTTGTTTCAAAAACCGCGTTGGGGACATGAAAAGAGTAAATGACACGGAGAGAGAACAGGACAAAAATATTTGAGGTCGGAATTGTCTCTGAGAAATCTGGGTCCTATAGGCAACACGTCTGTAGGGCAAAACAGCAGGTCGGTTTTTCGGTTGGAGTAAGTCCATGTGCTGGCGGGTGTAGCTTCCAGAAGAGTGCTGGTCAACACCAAATCAGATTTCCATAGAAGCCCAGAGAACAGGCGACCCAGACAAATGGACAAGTGTTCAGGAGATGTTTGTTTACACAGACATCTTCTAACACTAAACAAGACAATAAGAATGCACACTCCTGCTCAGCATCCAAAAAAGCTAGAATGGGGTTAGGTAGTGTCTAGACGCCTTTGATCAAAAATCAGGGATTAGTGGTTACTGAATTTACTAACACAATTTTCCTTCCTTTTCTCCAATTATTTCTATTTTCAGCCTTCACTTTTAGGATTTGGTTACAGCATCTTGCACTGCTTAGTCAGCAGACATGTGCCATTTGGGGGATGCCATGATCCCCTTTTTCAAAATTAAATTTTGAAGCCTGAAGTGTCAAGTTTCATTTCTCATTTAGTGTAATTCTATGAGACTTTACTCAGCATTAAAAGACAAAGTCAGTACCCAGTGATCATCACGTGTTTTCGGGCTTTAAGCATACTGACTCATGCTTGCTATTATTCTTTTCCCCATGCACTATCTACAAACCTTTATCAATTAGGTAAACACTCAGAACAAGACACAGAGAAATATAAGCTAACTTCCCTAATGGACACATAGTTTAGCTAAAGAGAGCCAATCTATGCAAATTAGCACTGGTAAAGTATTAGGGTATAAATTCTACCAAAACCTCACTAGAACACTTTTTAATCGTTAGGTATTCCTTAAGAAAATAATCGGTACCTGAGGCCATGCTGGCAGGTACTTTATCTTACTGCATTGTTTGGCTTGCCTAATGTTGTATTCCCTACAGGTCAGGATTTAATAACAGACCATCATCCATCGTAGGTGGCCCTGCATTTGTGATTTTCTGCAGTATCAGAGCACCTCTTTCATTACAAGACAGGCTCAACTGTAAGACGGCCCCAAAGACATAGACCCAGGGGGCAATTTTACAGAGAGATTTCTGTGTAGATGCTTGTATGCCAGGGGGGTGGAAGATAAAGGGAGAACCTAATCCCTTTCTTGTGAAGCTCATGGTAAGTGAACATTCCAACTGTGTCTTCTCTCCTCAAACCCTTCCTTACTTGCTGCAGCTAACTGGTCACCCCTTCCCAGAGAGGGGGCTCCTAGGCAGAGGTTTAACTGCTGCTGAGAGAAAGGAAATTCTTCATTCAACCCTAGCTGCTATAGGGTGTAAACTGAGACTCATGGGGAACAGATACTATAGAAAAGATGAGGGATAGTATTCACAGAAATGATCCATAGCTGTGGTGAATTTTCCCTGCCTAGAGTAAGAACTGCAAGTTCAGATGAGACCAACCCCATATTCTCATCTGCTCTCCTATCTGGGTAGTTTTCCTCACATGACTTTATATTCATCACATTCTGGAGATTTCGAGCTTTTTGGGTTTTTTGACTCAGAGCTCCCCGTGTTTGGCAAAACTCTTTGTCCTGAAGAAAAACCCAGTTGTTTTTCTCTTAGGCTAGACGATTATATATATCGTACACTGCTAACAAGAGATATCAGTTGCTTCTAAAGATGAATTTATTCTCCTTTTTAACACTTCTGAAATGGCTCCTTCCCCAGGTGAAAATCTGGTTTTGGTGCAGTTCTGTAAGAGGCAGTACAGATCTTTTGGGGGGAAATGACTCTCTGAGGCTCTGAGAAGTACAAGGTTGTCTGATACATGCATGGAAGATAAATTTGAACATTCTGCACAAAGACGCATAGAAACACGTTAGTTTTATGAATTATTGGAAGTCTAGACAATTATGAAACATTTCTATTTATTCTTTTCAGGAAATACTCAGATATGCAAGCCTGAATTCTTAAAATTACTTATGTGTACTACTTAATAAGAAATTGAAGCAGAATATAAATTTACCAAAAATATTTTTCCTATTATGGATGGGAAAAGATAAAAAGCTGAAGATGGCATTCACTGTAATGACCCAACTATCAATTTTAAAATTAGATTTTAATTTAAAATTGCACATTTCCTGGGGCGCCTGGGTGGCCCAGTCGGTTGAGCGTCCGACTTCAGCTCAGGTCATGATCTCATAGTCCATGGGTTTGAGCCCCACGTGGGGCTCTGTGCTGACAGCTCAGAGGCTGGAGCCTGATTCGGATTCTGTGTCTCCCTCTCTCTCTGCCCCTCCGCTGCTCATGCTCTGTCTCTCTCTGTCTCAAAAATAAATAAAAACATTAAAAAAATTTTTTTTAATTCCACAATTCCTGATCCCTGAAAATTTTCATAAATCCTCATTTCGAAATATGGTACCCAAGTCTCCAAGCTCCAGTCCAGGATTTTACTTAGAACTTCTTTTCCCAAAGTCTGTTCATCATATGGGAAAGAAAAGAAGAAACCAGATTTTGGTAAAGAAAGACCTATTACATTTCATTGCCATTTAAAGGAAAAAAATATTTTGGCAGTGGGCGATGGTGCTTAAAACTTAAACAGTTGAGTTTGGTATTATTTAGCATTTAGCCAGATATTTACCTTTTTAAAAACCTGCTTCAAAAAAAATTGTCCCAGTTTTCCCTTAATTTTTGAACCAAAATGTATTTCAAAGAAAATGAAATCCATCTGCTCCTAGTTTATCCCCCCTAATTCCTCAACATTTTGTTTTGGAAGATCATCTGGCAGTTAAAAAGCCCTAATTAATCTCGAGGTTTTGTCGTTTAATTATTGTATTTGACTAACAACTGTGAAATCACGAATTTGGAAAACTGCGTATTTGTTACAATCCTGAGCCCCTTAGATCTTAAAGAAGTGCTTTAACGAATAAATGAACGAACGAATGACAAGTAGGGGACAACTCAAAAACAACCAGATATTACTTAAATAAGTTTTAAACTCTATTAGTAAATAACAATTGAAAATTTTACCCATGCTGTACATGTTAAATTTATATAGTTGTGTATGTATCAATTGTGTCTCAATAAAACTGGGGGGAAAAGAGAAAAAGAAAATTTTATCCTGGTACCAGAGAAAGACTTTCCTTCCTTCAAGTATTAATTTGGCCAATATAAATACAATTTTCATATATTTTTTAGACTCTATTATAAATTCTCATGCACTCTATATACACCATTTTTTTAATGTAAATCTCTCCAAACTTTGAAAGAATGCACACGTTTACTAAAAGTATGGAAAAGATTAACAAAATGAAACTTCTCATTTAAGGTGGGAATATACCAGTAAAAGTAGATAAGACTTATGAGCTGGCCACAGAATGTGATTCTAGAACCGCCAACAGTTAATAACATAAGAGCTCATGTGCTAGGCACTGTGTTCTGTGTACCATATACATCTTTTCATTTAATCCTCATGAAAACCCTAGGAGGTCATGCTTTTATCCCCGTTTTGTAGAATTGCAAACTGAAGTTCAGAAAAGTTGAATCAGTGATCCCAGGTTACACAGTTGGTGAGGTGAGCCCCAGTTTCAACCTTGGGACTATGTGTGTTCAAAGCTGGTACTCCTAAGCATTCCTAAATTAAACTGCAGTAGGGGAGGCCTTTAATATTATTAGTATAAATAAGCAGTCACTTCTCCCTTAAAGGATTTTCCCAACCCACACTGCTCCTCGGACAATTGCTCCTGCCTTTGCCTGTGGGCTGTTTTTTGGTTACCAAGGAAGGTAAGTAAGAGATTAATGTCAAGGCTCCCGTAAAACATAATGCTATAGAGGTACCTCTAATCTGAATCTACATATTATCCAGGGAGATCATAGAAAAGCTCCTGGGGAACCACAAAAGTCAAATATAGTTATCAGCTGTGATCGCTTTTTAACTAGCTGCAAGGTGAAGTGTTTCTAGGATACAAGGAAGGGTCTTGTGTCTCTATTACCCTAGGACTAGACTGATCCCACTGGTAGAGCGAGAGATTGCTGAAGACACTTTCTTAACTTACACGGAGACTGGGCAGAGTCATAAATGAAAATATAACTGTTCAATAAGCACATTGCCCAAATGGAAAAGATAAAACCCTTTTTAGTGGCAGAAATCATGATTTGAGAGCACCAGGTGTATGGTTCCTTATCTAGGTGGAAGTTAGAGGCTTTGGAAGAGAGTATCACTTCTTTCTCAGCCAGTAGTACGCGGATTGTTATTTCCAGTCCACAACTTGTACAATTTTATTTCTCCAGGTTTGCCCTTCTAGGAAAAGCAAGGCAAATATCTAATAATCATGAGATGAAAGTAGCTCATGAAACAAGTGTCTACTCTTTTTGCAGTTAGGCAACTTATCAAAGGGAGATTCATACCGCTAAGTCCACAGAGATGGAGAACACTAACTTTCATCAGTGGGGCCTTATGACTTACATAAGAAGAGTGTAGAAGATTTCAAACCATTATCAGAGCCACTTCCACATCTAGTTTTAAGATCTGAGATCATATCTAAGGAAACTCCATTCCTTCGCTGGGTTTCTTAGAAGTAACCCACTCAGCAGATCGGATTAGCCGCAGTTTCCAACCCAGATTTCACTTTTGTTTCCTTACAGAAATTCATTCCCCTCTTCAGATGCTCTGTCGCTATTGGCTTGTTCTGGAGTGATTATAAGCTGCTACGGTTTTTCTCTTAAGATTTGCTGAAATAGCCAAATTATGGAAAGAGCCTAAATGTCCATCAACTGATGAATGGATAAAGAAGATGTGGTTTATATATACAATGGAATACTACTTGGCAATGAGAAAGAATGAAATCTGGCCATTTGCAGCAACATGGATGGAACTGAGGGTATTATGCTAAGTGAAATAAGCCAGGCAGAGAAAGACAGATACCATATGTTTTCACTCATATGTGGATCTTGAGAAACGTAACAGAAGACCGTGGGCGAGGGGAAGGGGAAAAAAAAAACAAAGTTACAGAGAGGGAGGGAGGCAAACCATAAGAGACTCTTACGGGCTGAGAATAAACCAAGGGTAGATGGGGGGTGGGGGAGAGGTGAAAGTGGGTGATGGGCAGGGAGGAAGGCACTTGTGGGAATGAGCACTGGGTGTTGTATGGAAACCAGTTTGACAATAAATTAGATTTTTAAAAAAGATTTATTGAGATGATAAGCCTGCTCAGAACCAGATTCACTAGCTTAAGTCAAGCCATGTCATACCTCAAAACTAACCCTCATCTTCTCCTCTCTAGATATCCTGCATATCTTTAAATACAGCTCAAGTGTCCCTTTTACCATTGAAGCTTCCTCCGATAATCCTCATGGAAAATGTTTGCTTCTTCCTCTGTAGCACTCATGTGGCATAATCACACATTTCCTGAAACAGTTAATAATCTTTTTCCAGGGAAGGAACTAATATACAAGCAAATCAGTCGAAATCCCCCCCAAATCGCACCTGGGTCACCAAACCAGCATGGTGCCTTCCACACAGTATCTGCTCAGTAAGTCAGAATCTAAGTTCTCTACACTCTGTGGACAGCTCATGATGCTAGGGTTACTAGGCTTATGTGGATACCCTTTAAAATGCAATCCGAATGTCTAAATAAACAGTGCAATCACAGGGAGCCCAGCTGCTGAAAGCTAACCCAGAGGATTTGGGAGGACTCTGGGAAACTAGGTTAAAATTAGTCTTCTCTCCCCCATTAGAATGTCCCATGGAGTGTTGTACATTGTTTTTCTTTCACGCAAGCAAAATTATCTTTACAAAGGAGATTTATATGTACAACCTTAGGTATTTTTCATCCCTAAACCAAAGTCTTCAAGACCTGCTGGAATTGGGCTTTTTCTAAGTATAGTTAACTCCAGATCCTGGGCTTGTCTTTAGGTTTGACTGGGCAACATTTTAAAATTAAAAAATAATAAAGCCGGTGGTTGTTCAAAAAGTGAAACATGGAGGGGCGCCTGGGTGGCTTAGTCGGCTAAGCATTCGGCTTCGGCTTGGGTCATGATCTCACGGATGGTGAGTTCGAGCCCCGCATCAGGCTCTGTACGGACAGCTCAGAGCCTGGAGCCTGCTTCGGATTCTGTGTCTCCTTCTCTCACTCTGCCCCTCCTCTGCTCATGCTCTGTGTCTCTCACTCTCTCTCAAGAATAAATATATGTAAAAAAAAATTTTTTTTAAGTGAAACATAGGATTACCAAAAAAGTCAGCAATTCCACTCCTAAGTATATACCCAAGGTAACCGAAAACACGTACACAAATACTAATACACAAATGTCCATGACATTGCTGTTTTCAGTAACCAAAAGGGCAAACAACCCAGTGTCCATCAATGGTTGAATGAATAAATAAAATGTGTTTTATACCTACAATGGAATATTACTCGGCCATAAAAAAGAGTGAAGCACTGATACATGCTGAAAAGCATTATGTTACGTGAAAGAAGCCCCACATAAATGGTCACATATTGTATATGTGTATTTCCTATCCACTGATAGGAAACGTCCAGAACTGGTATGTTGTACGGATTTCACTTCGATCCAAAAAATAATAGCAAAGCTTGTCTGACACCTATAGCTCCTCTAGTCCAAGATCCCACAGAAGCAGAGAGAAGGGCAACCTAACTCAGGCACGGGAAACTTCTTGGAGAGGCTGACAGCTAAGCCAAGAACTGAAAGACAAGTAGGATTTAAACTAAGTGGGAAGACTGATGTGGGTAGGGAAAGAAAAGGGAAGAGAAAAAGATCCCAGGAAGGCGTGTGTATAGCGCTGATATAAATTATTTCCCCTCACCCATAAAATCAAATTAACAAATCTGTATTAATTATTTATTATTGTGGGAACCATGAAAGGTGCTGGGAGAAACATAGGCCAAAAAAAAAAAAAAAAGACATGGTCTTACAAGAGAAATAAAACGAGCATTTATTGAGTGCCTTCCAAATGATGGATATTTTACATATATTTTCACAATTCTTTTTTTAATTTTTTAATGTTTATTTAATTTTAAAAGAGACAGAGAGACAGAGTGTGAGCGGGGGAGGGGCAGAGAGAAAGGGGGACACAGAATCTGAAGCAGGCACCAGGCTCCGAGCTGTCAGCACAGAGCCCGATGCGGGTCTCAAACCCACAAACCATGAAATCGTGCCCTGAGCTGAAGTTGGATGCTCAACTGACTGAGCCACTCAGGCGCCCCACAATTAATTCTTTAAACATACCAAAGAGGTGAGAATAATGAACCCTACAGAGTTAAGTAACTTGCTCAATATTTCACAGCTTGCAAATGGAAGAGACGAGGTTCAAATCTAAGTCTGCCTGACTCCAGAGCCTACATTTTTGCCAAGACAGGAGACTGTCAATCATAAAGGACATCATTATAGATGCTGAAAGTTGAAGAACTTATTGAGGCATCAGTGAAGAGAGGTCATAAAGTAGAACACAATGCTCCTCGTCAGTGACAAAGGCCATGGAAAACACTGGGACCAGACCTCGAGAGGAACAGAAGTCCCAGATCCCAGATCCCAGGGCCAGAAGTAGAGGTGAGGAGAAAAAGGCCTGCACATCACCTGCTCCTGAAACCCTACCCCAATCCCTATTATATTAAGCTGATAGAGCCTCCTCTGTGTGCCCTGAACCTACCCCATCAGAGCACTCCACAAATTCAATGTTTGGTTTTGGATCTTTATTTGCACCCCAGGTCCATCATTTACTAGCTGTGGGTACATTACAGAAAGGTGACTCCCTGTGCCTGGGTGTACACAAAGGAAAAACTAGAATAATATTGGTAATAATTCTGGATCAAATGAATTCATACCTACAAAGTACTTAAGGGTCTACAAAACAGCAAGTGCTTAATAAATGTTGTTGTTGCTGTTGATGTCTCTGTGTTACTGTTTCCCTTATCAGGAATTCTCAGCTTCTTAAATCCAGGGCATATCTTTCTTTTTTTTTTTTTTTTTTTTTCTTCTTTTTTATATCCAGCCTCTAGCACCAAGCCTAGAACACAGTTGGTAAATAGAAAGGTTTCAGTCAGGGCAGTAGTGGACCCACTGCTCTGTTGATTAGTGGAATTTTCAGGACCAAGGCTGTGACATCCTCTAAATTCTCACACTTTTGTTGTAAACCCCTTGACAACTGTAAAATAGAGATTGTCAGTCGTCAAATATTTAGTGAACACCTACTATCTGGCAGGCCCAGCACTGAGGATACAGGGTTCTCTAAATTGCCAGAACTAAATTCAGTCTGGATGGTTATTCAGTTGAGACAGAGGGAAAAAATAAGAATGCACACACTTACACAGTCTCTAGGGAAATACCTGTGCAGTGTCAAAGTTTTGGCTATCATTACAAAGAAAACATTGCTACTCATGTACAAAACAAACTATGATCCATTAACTCAGCACAGAAGTCCTTTTTGGCTCCAAAAAAGCTGGCACCCAAACAAGTTTTGTAGTCACACTGCCAAAAAATACCTGGCTGATACATTTTAACATCCTTCCTTGTTTTCTTTCAGACATATTTCAGTAATAGCCTGTCTGCAGGTACAAGATGCTTACAGGAAGTGATTAATCTTTCATGAGACTATTCTACTATTCCTCAATGCAATACGATAAGAGCTTGAAGGGACAGGCACCCTCGTGTCAGTGCATGCTTCAAGGAAAGGAAGTTTTCATGGGAGATAAATCTGATCACATGATAGCAGCCGATGATAAAATCTCCTTTTTAAAAGAAAGCAACCTAACAGGACAAAACCACTCTGGGAAGGAAAAAAACAATAAAAAGCCCACCTCTAAACCTAAAACTTCTTTTTTTCTGGTAGGAGGCCAGATGGGATCCTTGGACATCATGAAACGCTACAGCTGGAAGCTGAACGGTTCATCTATACCCCCAGCCCCCCACATGTAGATACTGGAGATGAGAAAGGCTCTTGTTTGCTGTCTGAAGCAGGTGTGGTTGGACTAAATGGGGAGAAAATGTCCAGCTGGAAGAACCCATCAACCAGCTGCCCAGGGCAGTCTGCTTAGATAAATACCACCTGTTACTAAACAGCCAGAGAAAAATTAGTCATATCCCAGGAACCTGCTGATTCTCTCTATTATGCTGAAGCTTTTGTGTCTTCTGACATCCCAAATCCCATGTGTCTTAGAGCGATAGTCATTTTCACTGTGCTTAATTTGATTCTAGACAATGGCAGAGGCTTTTGAAGCATTAGGTTAAAGTATTTCCTGGGGGCTGGGAGCAAATACATGAGAGAATAATAAATAACATAGAAGAAGAGGGCAGTGACTCCAAAAAGTACCTTTTAACTCAACAACAATCTCAGCGCCCTACAAAGTCTGTCTCCTTTGATGGACAGAGCACGGCCTCATATTTTATATGCTGTTCCCTCTCCCTCATTGCTCCCAGCTGGACCGGCCCTCTCTTGAGCACTATGGTCAAATACACACACGCACGCACATACACACTTAGACACACACATAGACACACACTCACTCCTTTACTCATGCTGTTCCCATACCTGTAATGTCTTCTCCTGAACTTTCCAAAACCCACTCTTCAAGGTCCAAATGAAATCCTGCTTCTCCTGGAGTGTTCCCTAAAAATTTTAGTTCAAAATGATTGTCTCTTACCCACTATAGCACTGAACGTCCATGTGGTACATTTTGCACTAGAACTTGTTGCTTTCTCCTCTTGTCCCAAGTAGACCTCATCCCCAACAAGATTCTGCGAGTGTAAAACCCACCCCCTGGAGGCCTACCCCTCATCCAATACAAAGTTAGGCATACAGCAACCCCATAAATGTACTGTCAACTGAAATAACACTGACCTCAAAAGTTATTTTAGGATGACAGGCAAAATGCTAGGTCTAAATAAGAGATCCCATGCGAAAAGGCTTTTGCTGATTTTCACCTTCAAGCTACCAAAAGTCAATGTGCTGAAAGCCCTGGGCATGTAGCCAAAAGGCTTGGGACTGAATCTTGATTTTCCTAGTTATTAACTTTAGGACATTAATTAACTATGGTATTAATTAATTACTAACACTAATGATATCAGTTCCCTCATCCGTAAAATGGAACTCACAACGTCTAAATCAGGGTTACTATTATTGGAAAGCTCCAATGAAGCAACTTATGACTACTGCGGTTATACGCATTGCCAAAACCACGCATTTGTGGTTCTTCAGTAAACTGCACAATTCCTTCTACATCCAACTGATCAGAACAAAATGACTTATTCTTCTAGACTGACATTTTAGGCTTCACAAACTTGGCTGATTATCAGAACCATCCGGGGACCTTGTTAAACTAGGTTGCTGTATCTCGGTTTTGGAGATTCTAATTCAGGAGGCCTGGGTGGGCTCGAGTGAATTTAACAATTAGCCAGGTTTAGAACTACTGGATGGAAGCATTTTTGTCCGTATTTGTTTTTCTCAGTATCTGACTAATGAAAAGTTATTGGGATTATGAGCTTTTAGAAATATATCTTAAACTGTAAGAAACCCATTGATAGTGCGATTCAACTTAAAAATAGGTTTTATCTCCTAAGCTTTTTGTGTAATTAAAATTTATATAGGCACATACACACACACATATGCAGGAGGTTAATGTGGAGTGTGTGTGTGTGTGTGTGTGTGTGTGTGTGTGTGTGTGTGAATTTCCTGAAGGTATGTGCTGTAATTACCCAGTATTCCGGAACCTCTCATATATCAATTTATCTCTGTAATCTGATCATTTGCTAGAGTCAGGGTATGTCCCATTTCTATCCCTCCACAAAGTTCACTCGTCTTTGTAAAATAATTACTCCAACTAAGAAATAAGACAAAAAGTGAAAGAAAAGTAACATACCAAGAAAAAAGACAAAATCCTAGGCATGAGACATTTACTTTTTAAAGAAGCAATTTGGGGCACTTTCCTACCTGAAAATCTGCCAGCATCATGCAGCCTTGAGCAGAGAATACAGGCACTCCTAAGAAAGCCCTCCATCCAAGGCATTTAGTGCCTCAGCTGGGCAGAGGTCAAGGCAATCAACAGTAGTTTAGACTCAAAGAAGAAAACCAGCTCAATTAATGTGACAGACACAGGAAGAGTCATCCCATTTAGAAGCAACAAAACTTTGAGAAGAATTTGGTTGCTGAGAGTTAGCTAATACGTGCAGATACCTGCGACTCCCATCCTTTTCAAATGTATCTGGTAAATCCACCAGATTTACAAGCATTGTATTGCACACAAGTTCCCCATAGAGAGTCCACAAAAATCAACTCAGTCTCTTTCTAAAAATATTGCCAGACATGGCTTCTGGCACAGAGGAAACAGAGCATCCCTTTGCCTGCCCCCCCCCACCCCGCCCCGTGTAAGGAAAGCCACCAACTCTCAAAGGAGCAGATTGTTTCAACTTAATTGAATGAAGTAAACTTGGGGAAATACCTGACATTGCCAACTTGACCTCTGCTAAGCCTTTTGAACTTCAATCACTGTCCTCCAACACAAAGCTTTCTATTAGGCTTTCAGCTATTCCCCCCCCCCCCCCCCCCCGGTTACACAGGTAGCTTATCTTAAGGCTTGCATGGTTTCAGTTCTCATTTCTGACCTGATTGTGAAGCAAGTATTATTTCCGTGCTGGGTTTTATGACTAAGCCTGCAGAGGTATTTGCTGGTTTGATTGAGTAAAGAGCATCTCATTTCAGTTTCTTATCCACCAAGATCCAATAACTTATTTTAAAGAAAAAAAAAGTTTTAATTTATGAGAATGCAAAGGGAAAGACTCAAATTAGCACTAGTCAGAAACTGTCCAGCATCATAATCTTTGGTGTTTTGTATAGATTTCAAAGTTAAAAATATAATTTGTAACGTGGGTTGATAAAGATGAAGATTGTTCCCAATAACAAAGTGCAGATGGTAAGTACAAAAAAATGCCTGAATTTCTGGAACAAGCAGAAATACTTATTTCTTGTCTCACTCCCCCACAGAAGTAGCAAACATTCAGGTTAATGTCTGAAACATTTTGAAGTAATTACCAATCCTGGCAAATAAGATGTATTTTTTAATGTTTATCTATTTTTGAGAAAGAGAGGGAGAGAGAGAGTGGGAGAGGGGCAAAGAGAGAGGGAGACACAGAATCTGAAGCAGGCTTCAGGCTCTGAGGTGTCGGCACAGATCAAGACGTGGGGCTCGAACTCATCAACCACAAGATGATGACCTGAGCCAGAGGTGGACACTTAACCGACTGAGCCACCCAGGGGCCCCTAAAATGTATTTTTAATCTGACATTAAAGATGTGAATAGTAGTTATTTTAAGTGGTGTTTAGTCCTACCTAAGCGTCTGATTCTAGAGTACATGTACCTTTTAGAATTATACCAGAAAAAATTTAAATGTATGAAACACTCAAAATCATCCAGTTCTTTATTGCAAAGTAAAACAAAATGCAATTTGCCCTTAGCAGATTGTCAGTGATACAAAAGACTGCTAAGAGCCAGCTCCATGGGGAAAATATACAAATACAAATTTACAAATACAAATCGTGGGGAAAATAGACAAATTTTGTGGAAAGTAATTTGCTTGTCAATATCTACTGAAATTCAAAATGTGCATACTTGGCAAGGCTATTCATTGAAAAATTGTTTACATCAGCAAAAAGAAGAAAAAACCTAATAGAGGAAAAATATAAAAAATAAATAGGGGAATGGTTCCATAGTAACAATACACAGACATTGAAATGTTAAAAAAAAAATCCTGCATGAAGTGACCTAGAAAAATATCTATACTATTGTAAATAAAACTGATTCTAGATAAGTATATTTAATAATATTATAATTTAGGGTATCTGATGTATACAGGCATATAAAGTATAAACCTAGGAAAAAAAAGGAAGAATACACATCAAATAGCTAGCCAATAGTTTTTAACCCTGAGAGGAGAAAAATGTACAGCTGGAAGGGGTCTTTAGCGCCTTTATTTAATAAAATCCAAACTTAGATGACAGGTGAATTCTATTTATCTTGATCTTTCAGCATATTTCAAAATATTTTTAAACTATAAAAGTGTTTGGAAACCAGAAACTTTTATTTAAGTAAATATTAAAAGAAGTAAATACTTATTCTCATCTGCAGAAATAAAACATCTGTGAAATAATTAACCTCTTAATTTAGGCAGAATTACATTTGTTAAATTGAGTTACATCAACTTGGATTCTTTTCCTTTGCCATCTCTTATCATGATATCCAGTCAGTCTAAATATAATAACATGGATATTTTATTTCTTTCTGTATATTTGAAATGTAAGTTGGTTGAAGGAATACACACATTGCTTGTGTTATAAATTTACAATAAGAAACTTTATTATGTTGTTTGGTCCAATGAATGGAAATGATCTTCTTTTAAATAAAACTGTGAAGGGGGTGCCCAGGCGGCTCAGTCGATTGAGTGTCTGACTTTGGCTCAGGTCATGATCTCTCGGTTAGTGAGTTTGAGCCCCATGTCGGGCTCTATGCTGACAGCTCAGAGCTTGGAGCCTGCTTTGGATTCTGTGTCTCCCCCTCTCTCTCTGCCCCTCCCCTGCTCACGCTCTCTCTCTTTCGAAAATGAATAAACTTAAAAAAAATGTTTTTAAAAACTGTGGAGGACTATGGGATGGAATATTATAACATTCCCAGTAAATGTTTTGATTATGAGTTGTTTCATTTTGCTTCATAAAAATAAAACATACTTATGGGCTCACATCCTACTGAAAGAAAATAGATTATCACACAACAGGTTTTTGTTCGTATTTTCCAAAGTTACACACCTTATTTCTAAAGCTGCCCAAATTTCTTATCAAACCAAAAATGTGAACATTAGCCAAGCAAACAAGTCTCCATAGCCTCATAAGTGTCATAGAGGGATGTTAGTATTGGCAAGAAAAGTGCATGAAATCTATTTCTTCTGCCACAAGTGCGTGGAATTTCCTGGCATTCCATTTCATCAGAATATCAGTTTAACAGTTGAGTTCGGCAATGCCCAAGCAGGCAAGAGCCTTAGGAGTCCATATGTATTATAACATCCACACAACTGAGGTAACAGATAACTCTAACATAGTTTTCTGCATAACAGAAAAATTTGCAAATTAGTATGTTTACCAAATTTTCGTTCCCTTTTCCCCTTCACTTTTTTGAATACTACTACTTTACGTGGCCTTGAGAAATCTGTTTAACTTTTCTGAGTCTTGGTTTCTCATCTGCATGATCTTCACCATAAAGGTTTACTGTGAAAATCAAGTGAATATGTTGCTTACAACAGTACATAGCTTAAAATAACTTCTCCAAAAATAGTAGTTTCTTGTTGTAATCCATATATATTAAAGGTAGCAATACCAGAATCAAGAGTAGTACTCTACTCCACTACATATATAGGGCAATACACCTCAATCTCTAGAGAGTAAAAAAATCAAATCCAAACTTTCAAAATGAAGATTTGGGAAGCCCACCCACCAAGAATTCCGATTTATTCCTTCTGGGATCAGGCATGAGAATAGGAAATCTTCATTCCTCACGAGCATTCCAAGTGACTGACGAGGAGCAGGAATTCAGGAGGAGCAACAGAGAGCCTTCAAGGAAGGAGAGGAATAGAATCCATGCCCCCTCTTAAAATATGTTCAGTCTTTAGGAATATTAACTGCTTTCTCCTGACCCTGAGACCAAGAAATCTTTTCCTAAATCTAATTTACATTTATGTCATGCCAGAAAAAAAAAAGAAAGAAAGAAAAGAATCAGAATGGTTCCCCTACTTCATCTCTATCAACTCTGTGTTTTCTCCCAACTTTAATGGTACATTCCTCTGTGCCTTATACGCCCTTTCTGCTCCATTAGGTTTTGTTCCTTTGGATTCCCATTAATGTTGCTTCCTTTTGACATTATTGGTGTAGGATTGGAAGATTAAGGTAATTGCTGAAGACCTGCACATTTAATTCCTACGTATTGATCCCCTAAATCTAAAAGTTTTCACAGCTCCATCAGAACCTGGGAATTTCACATCAGCCCCTATGTCCTCCATGTCAAACAACAGAGGAATCTCTCACTTGCCCACTTCCCCCCACATCATCCCTCCTCAGGTCTACCTCTCCTGCTGAACAGTGGGCCTAATGAATATCTTGCCCTCAGACAGAAGGCGGACCCACACTGCACGGGGCCTAAAGCCTATCCTATGGGGGGTGGGGAGGGGGCACTCTTAAAGAATACAAAAAGAAATCTTACTTTGCACGCACACACACACACACACACATCATGTGAATTCAAGGCCAGATCCCCTCTCAGATCCTTAGAAGTTGTAATAGACTATTTTGTGCCCTATCCTCTCAAACCGTATATTGAAGCCCTAACCCCCAATGTGACTGTATTTGGAGATAGGACCTTTTAAGGGATCATTAAAGTATAATGAGGTCATAATACCTTATGTATGTACCGGATACAATACAACTAGTGTCCTTATAAGAATAGACAGAGAAACCAGGGATGTGCATGCACAGAGAAAAGGCCATGTGAGGACACAGAGAAATGGTGGCCATTTACGAGCCAAGGACAGAGGCCTCAGGAGAAACCAGCCCTGCTGATACCTTGGTCTCGGATTTCTAACCTCCTAATTTGTAAGAAAATGAATTGCCGCAGTTTAAGCCATCCAGTCTGTGGAATCCTGTTTATAGCAGCCCAGGTGTACTACTACACAAGTGGTCCATGCAGTTGGGAGACCTGAAGCTAAGGTGCCATTAGCTTTTTGCCATATCCTCCTGTCCTACCAGGCAAACTGAATTTCACGTCAGCATTACAGCAATTCCAACCCTGACTCCAGACCAGTGGTTCTCGGTTTGCTGAATACACTCATTCTTAAAAATCCGGTTCAAATATTACGCTCTTCTCTAATCTCTGTAAGTTATGTATTTCTTCCCTCCCCCATATCATATCCCACAGGTGTCTGCACCTCTTTTGCTGGCTTTATTTGATTCTGTCTTATACTGTCATCAGTCATTATACTTATTATACTATGATATGCACGTTATCATTCATATGCATTAATATTTATGTTAATTTGTAATTATAATCGTCATTTTAATTAGTTGTTTAAAAAATTTAAATTCTCTGTGGGAAGAGATTATGTCTAATTCCATGCCTAACACAGTATTTGCACACAGGAAGCCATGAACAAATGTTTATTAAATTGACTGATACTTATAAAAAGCCATGAGGTCTTTAGTGAACAGAACATGACAGTTAATTATCTATGTACTTAGCTGCCTACAGAGAATATACATAAAATCAAATTTTACAATTAAAAAGGTCTTAGAGATCATTTATTGCCAGTTTCTTATTTTACCATTCTACCAAGCATCACTCAGTGAGTTAATTATCAGATCCATGACTGAACCAGAGGTCTCACCAATTCTAGACCTCATCCCACCAAACAACCTGGACAGTCATCCAGACTTACCAAAAAATCGTAGACGCACAGACACATCCAGGTATTTTAGAATCACCTAAAGAACACTGTGCTGCCACAGAGCACCCTTCCGATTATGATTCGGCTTCCATCGCAGGTCCTCCTAGAAGTGTAGAATGTACGGATTTCACCAACATGCGCATTGCAGTTTAGATGACCATTTTACTTCTCATTGTAGTTAAATAAATTAACATTCTGGTTTTTTAACTTAAACTTGAAGCAGATTGAAAACTTCTTGGAAACGGTTCAACTGCTGTGGATATTTATTTAAACTCGAGAAAAAGACTTTCTCTCACTCATAACTCAAATACAGACAGCAAAGACTACTGCTCAGAGCAAGTAACATACATCCGGCCAAACTTGGAAGCAACTGGCTCAGGTCAAACTGAACACCTGATTTAGCCTTTGTGTTTAAACTCTTCACTTCTTCACCAGAGAGGTGAAAAAGACTCTGCCGGCGATGCTACTTGGAACATGAACTACAACATTCCAAACCATGTACCAACCAACGCTCAGTTCCTCCCATGCTGGTCTCTGAATAGAAGCAGTGACGACAGCCATTAGATAGACACTGCTAACAATGAAGTGCTGACTCGGGAGGATTTACATCCCATTACCAATCCCTTGGGCCACGCCATGGACTTTTAACTAGACATTTTATCATGTTGGTTGCCGTTCTCTGAATTTTCTCTAATTTGTCTCTTTTTCAACATGTGGTATCCCAAACTAAAAGCAGTTGAAATATGTTCAGGCAGGATGAGTGCCAAGTTGCTGGAAATAATTTTTTTCTTTTTTTTTTTTTCCTGGTTTGGAACATAATGCTTCCATTAACACACACTGATATCACTTTGAAAGGATTTGAGGGATCTTTCTTTTTTTAACAAATCATGCTGTTTTGTTGACCTTAATAGCTCTCAAAATATGCTCAATGAGTGGCAACCTATGGCTCAAATGCCAAAGCGGTAGATAATTTTGAGAGAGATAAATGAAGGTGGGCTTCAGGAGCCATTAAGTCCTTCCATCGGCCTCCTTCCTCCTGGCCCTCCTCAGCTGGTTCACCATCATCCTTCCCCACAATTCCATCAGCCCATCTCATCTGTATATCACCTAATCATAACTAGAGCATTAAAAGTGAAAGTCTTAGTAGACACGGATTCATATGCTCTCGCTCCACCCCACCTACAACTTCCAGCCACTAACTCTTAGGCTTCTACATTTTTAAAGTGATTCTAGAGAATAGAAAAGAATTCAAAACCAAAGCAATGAAGTTACTCTATCTAGTATGAGATCATGTTTTATTTGGGAGTTGGGTTCTAAAGTTAGTGTGAAATACAAAAATCAAGCCTGGTCAAAATTACCCACCCATTGGAAATCTTGGGGTGCCTGGGTGGACTCAGTCACTTAAGCATCCCTCTTTGACTCAGTCATGATCTCATGATTCATGAGTTCTAGCCCCGCATCAGGCTTTCTGCTGTCAGCTCAGAGCCCACTTAGGATCCTGTCTCCCTCTCTCTGCCCCTCCCCTGCTTGTGTTCTCTCTCTCTTGCTCTCTCTCTCTCTCAAAAATAAACACTAAAATTACCATTGGAAATCTTAAGAAGGTGACTGTGTAGACAGAATGCTAAAGGTGGCCTCCTGAATTCCCATCCTGATTATTCAACACTAACCTAAGATAGTGTTTAAGTCAGTGTTTATTCAACACTAACCTAAGTACCACTGTGAAGACATTTTGCAGATGCAAAGTCCTTACTCAGTTCACCTTAAAATAAAATAGGTGGCAGATTAACTGGGTGGGCCTGACCCAATTGAGTGAGCCCTTTGAAACCAGAGTGTTTTCACAGGCCGGTAGCAGGAGAAATCAGAGAGATTCAAAGCACTGAAAGAATCAACAAGCCACTTTCTGGTTTGCAGTTGGAATGTGCCATGTGGGAGGACCACGGATTGGCCACTAGCCGCTGAGAGTGACCTCTGGCCAACAGCCAGCCAGGAACAAGAACATTAGACCTATAACCACGAGAAACTAAATGAGCCTACAAGCAGATTTTTCCCAAATCTCCAGATAAAAGCCCAGCCCAGCCAATACCTTCATTTCAGTCTTTCAAGATTCTAACCAGAGAAATCAAAGTATCTCAGACTTCTGACCTAAAGAATTGTGAGGTAATTATAAATGGGTATGTAAACCTCTAAGTTTGTGGTAACTCTGCTATGCTGAAACAGAAAACTAATGCCATTCAATACGGTAGCATGAGGCTATTTCATTTAAATTAATTTGTATTAGTTTAAATTTCTCTGTCACACGAGCCACATGTCAAGTACTCCCTAGCCACGTGTGACTACTTGCTACCATACTGGACACTACAAACTATAGAACTTTTCCATCATCACAAAAATTTTACAGGACAGTACTCCTCTGGAAGAACCAATTTGCTTACAGCTTTGGCCCAGGTGGCTATTTCTTTGGTTGAGCAGCAATTAAGATTAAGCAGCAATAAACAGTTTCCCTCCATGTCACACTCAGGGACCTCTCTGAAGTGGATTAGATGAAGCATATATATTTATTGAACTACACTCTGATGAAAATTCTCATTCTTTTGTTCAAGAGAATTGAACGAAAGGACCATGTGGTAGGTGTATATATGTGTGTGTGTGTGTGTGTGTGTGTGTTTAATACTGTAATCACACTTAGCCCAATGAGATGCTTACACCATGGAGAAACAAAAGGGAACTAAGACTGATCGAGAGAAATGATTTCTGCCTTCCATTTCCTGCCGGCACCCAGTTGCACAATCAGTTGGTAAAATGGTAGGTAGATCTATGGTATTATCTCCACCCTATCTCTCTGAGCTCCTATAGTTGGACTTGTTTTAGTAAAATGTGCATATGATTACACTGTACCCTTCCTACTCCTTCTTTGCACAAAGCTGGCGATCACATGTCTGGGCCATCTGGGAGACAAGAACAAGCTGGGACTGACTTTGGAGTCTGACCAGCTTGACAGGAGGAATACTTTGGCCATTTAAGACCAAATCCAGGGAGGTCTGAACCTGGCTAATGGCGTGGGGATAATGTTGAGATACAAACAATGGAAGAGCACACAGGCCTTGAGGTGGCAGTGATTATAGATATCAATTAAGTATCAATAGTAATCCACAAAATTGTTTTTCTAAAAGATGATAAGATTTTCATCAGTGTCATAGCAGGCATTTTTGTCATTTGCACATAGTTCATGAACCAAAAACAAAAAAAAAACTCACATTTTAAGCCGTTTTAAACATTTTGCAACAGATAACTTCGTCCCATGGTATGTGCTTAAGAATGTCCCCAAGGCTATGGGAAGACTACACATTGGAAGGCCAAAATGTCCTAATAAAAACCTGGAAATCAGATGTTTCTTTAAGCCCTGGCAGAAAAGAAAACTACAGGAATTAGACAAAAGGCCAAATCTAGACTCAAGTCATTCCAGGAAGATGGAAAGCAAAACCACATACCAGGGCTTTGGGAAGACGGGGAAATAGGAAAACTAGGCACAACAGACACAGTCAGAGGGCTCTATACCTATACGCAGTGCCAAACAGACCACAAACATATATTAATGGTCAGAAAGTCTATAGCTTCAGGCTCAAATGGGCCCTGGTGCTCAGTTTAGTCTTACTGAGATAAGTAGGGGATATCAGACCATTTCGAGACCATTCTCTTTATAAAAGAATGGAGTCAGTTTCGTATGTACTATCAGATCCAGCGCCCATTGGCCCATGACCTCAGGCAGAAGGAATAGATCGGCTCAAGCTGACACAGGGATGGTAAGCATGTGGATAGGGCCAAGGAAGGAGGGGTGAGCCCATGGCTCTCCACTCCTGGTTTTGTTGCTGAGCACCCAAAGAGGTTCTTTACCTAGAAAAAGTGGGTTCATCCTCTCCCTTCAGTTAACTCCTATCTTGTAGCACTCCCAGCTGTTAGGAACTTCTCACCCTGGACTGGGCACTTATCTGTGTCCCATCTTGTTTTCAGCTTACTGTCAAACAATCTCAACTCAGGACATTATAGCTTTTACATCCAGTCCGTTGCACATACGTATGCAATATATATATGAAAGTGAAACCCTGGCAGTTCGTATAACTTTTGTAAACCCACACACTTAACGGCACGATTAACTGTCAAAGCCATTTATGCCACGCATAACCAGGCATGCCAGGTCTCCCGACTCCTGGTCCAGTGGTCTGGTCATGCTGCCTTCCAGCAACTGTTCTAAAATTTTCCAAAGCATTTTCAAAGGTGCTATTCCCATCATCTTCACACATTGGTGGGGCAGTCATTCATCACGATACCACAGAGAAGAAAATTGAACTTCAAATAGTAAGTCACTTGTGTGTATTTTGTCTCTGTGGTTACTAAAAATTCAGATTGGTTGAAATAAACAGTTTCCCTCCATGTCACACTCTTTGAAGTGAATTAGATGAAGCATATGTATTTATTAAACTACATTCTGACGAAAACTCTCATCCTTTCTGTCTCAGTAGATGTTTTGTGAAAGAAGTGTTTAATGGTTCAATCTGTTTAGGGAAAGTTAGGTTAAAAAGGGGGATAAATGGGGGCGCCTGGGTGGCTCAGTCGGTCAAGCGTCTGACTTCGGCTCAGGTCATGATCTCATGGGGGTCAAGCCCCACATCGGGCTCTGTGCTGACAGCTCGGAGCCTGGGTCCTGCTTCGGTTTCTGTGTCTCCCTCTGTCTCTGCCCCTCCTCTGTTCACGCTCTGTCTCTCTCTGTCTTTCAAAAATAAATAAATGTAAAAAAAAAAATTTTTTAAGGGGGATAAGTGTAAAAATGGGGCGGGGATAAATGTTCTTGAAATTCCCCTAGTCTTTAATATCTAAGTGAGCAAAGTTTGATTATAAGGTATATGGAATATTTTTCCAGTGAAACAACCATTGCCATCTTGAAAACATTAGTGTTCCATAGAACACAGTATGGGAAACACTGTCATAAAGTTTAGAAACATCAGTCCTATGATGTGTATTTATAATGTAGGAGAAAGTGCTCTGCAAATCAGTCTATGAAACTGGTGCCTGCCCCCATCTACTCACCCATTTCAGGAATTCTTACCACTTTTTTTCACTTAGTTTACTAGATACCTTTCTGTATTTGTTCCTTCCTGTATTCCTGTGCCTGCCCCATCCCAGTTTTTTCCTACAGAGTCAATAGCAAATTTCTTTATTATGATAGCAGCCTCCTCTGCATTTCTTTTGTACATTGCTTTTCATTCTCTCCTCTCTTAGCTTCCCCTAGTAGGCCTTATTTATTCCCTTTTCTTAAACAACACTTAATATTCATTAAGTGTTCATCATGTACTCACTACAGGCATAAGCCTGGCTTTAATTCTGATAGTTTGTCCTATTATCCCAACTATGTCTCTTTTTTTAATGTTTAAAGTTTGTCATATCAAGAGAAAGGATTAATTTCATAAAGACATTATACTTGTAAACACTAATAGCCACAAAACCAAAAGCTTCCACTGTTTATTTCCAGATTCATCATTTGCTTCTATCATGTTGGATGTATTCTGACTTCCACTTGTATCGATGTGGAAAAAATCATCTCTCCTACCTTGACCACTGCCTCGCCTACTTCATCCTTTCATTCATATATCGGTCCACCCGTTCTATATTCAGCACATACTTATTGAAGATTTCTAAATGCTATCGAGGGCCCATTTAGTCAGGCCTTGAGGATATCAAGTTTAACAAGACATGGTTCCTATTCTTGAGGAGTGTACAGTCTAGCCATAGGAGATAGGCGTATAAACAGATGGCCATGTACATCCTCATGAGTGCCATAAAAAGTATGGAAATAATCCTGCTGGAAGACCCAAGAACCTTATGATGTTGAGTGACCTTCACAGGGAAGGCAACTGAAAGTACAAGAGATACAGAATGTTTTTTGAATGTGACAATATGATACGTTATGGGTTCAACAAGCAGACAGCATTATTTTAATGACTATCTCTGAGAGCTGATTTGGACAGGAAACCTGAAGTTAACTATTCACACTCCTAGCCTGGGATCCCAAATCTATATTCATCTTCTTTTATCCTGCAACAGTGAGTAATGTGCTTTAGAGCCAGTAATGAAAGAGTGGTCTTATTTGTTGGGACAATATTATTTTGGGTACTGTTTGGTGAGGTACAAAGGGAATTTGGGGAAATGTAACTCCTGATATGGAGATATTTCATTCTTTTGTCCCTCTTTTTGTCCTGGATCTTCAAAGTAAACTTTTGTGAATTTCATGAGTCCCTACAGAAGACATCCTTGAGGGAACCATCGTGTAGGGAAACTTTTCCATAGTCTGAAAAATAGGCCAGTGTATAGACATGTGCATAGGAGTTTGCCAAGCAGAGAAAGGAAAGAAGCAGAGGCAGAGCATGAACAAAGGCCCAGAAAAGTGATGGTTTCAGCATGTTTGGGAATTGTTGAGTTCACTCAGGAAGCTCCAATGCTATGGAGGGAGATGAGGCCAGATGATGTGTAAGAGCCAAAACATGAAGGAACTTATAAACAAGTTTGGAATTTAAATTTTTCCCCTATGGATAATGGGGAGGCCAGAGGAGGATTACAACAAGAGGCTCACATGGTCCAATTTGCATCTTAAGCAGTAAATCTAGTGGTATTCTATAAAATATACTGTGCTCACAACAGCCAGGTAAGGGGAAACAGGATAAGAAGATGTTAAGAATGGTCTTGGGAGGATGGGATTGAGGCAAGATGAAATTCTGAACTAAGGACATTATAAATGAAGAAGAGGGGCACGTGGGTGGCTCAGTCAGTTGAGCATCTGGCTCTTGATTTCTGCTCAGGTCATAGTCTCACAGTTCGTGAGTTTGAGTCCCACATTGGGCTCTGTGCTGTCAAAAGCATGGAGCCTGCTTGAGATCCTCTCTCCCTCTCTCCTTGTCCCTCCATGCTTGCGCTCTATCTCAAAAATACATAAACTTTTAAAAGAAGAAAAAAGAAATGAAGAAGAGATGCCAGTTCATAAAATTATTCCTGAAGAAAATTAGTGGCATATTGGAGCCATGGTGTACCAGCTTGCCATAGTCAATTGTCACATAGTCAGAGATTCTGTGAGCAGGTTGGTTTTTTGTTGTTGTTTTGTTTTTACTTAGTTTGAGAGGGGGTGAGGAGAAGAGAGAAAGGGAGAGAGGGAATGCCAACCAAGCTCTGTGCTGTCAGTGCAGAACCCTACAGAGGGCTTGATCCCATGAACAATGAGATCATGACCTGAGCCAAAATCAACAGTCAGACATTTAACCAATTGAGCCACCGAGGTGCCCCTGTGAGCTGGTTGTTAAACCACTGGTAGCTTGGTATCTGAAACAGAAAGTGACAGATATTAGCACACACTATAAATCAGGGCTTTTTATTTTTTGAGAGTCAGTTAACCAGCATACCGCTAGATGGAATTGACAGGATTTGGTGACTAGATACAAGGAGCTGGAGGGAGATATCAGGTTTTTTGGACCTTGCAACTTTTACAGTTTAGAGGATCCTCCTTAAAAAATATAGAACTATGAATTCAAAATTAGGTATAAATAATGGACAGTAGGAGTATTCCTGGAAGCCAGCAATAACTTATATATACACGGAAGTGACTGCAAACCGCATAAAAATATCCCACTAAACCCAAACTAAATGTGTCCCCAACGCAGCTTCCCCTTAGCCAGACACGAAAAGTGCCCACAACCACTCCAACACCACATCACATGATGGGAAGTATGTCAGAAGAGAAGTCAAAGTGGAAAGAAACAGCAGTCCTAACCCACTGTGGTTAAAATGTCTTACTTTTGCACATTTTGCAAAAATATGTAACCATGTGAACCCCTTGTGAGGGCATCTCTCAGAACCTGGGAAAGAGCCCGTGCAATTGCAAGAATGTGAAGCTTGAGCTTCCTCAGCTTCGCGGTAAATTTGGCTCTGAGAGTGAGAGAGGTATTCTCGGCAACGGGAAGACTAAGGGACCAAGGGAATGGCTCATTGAGTTACTTATACTTCCATCTAGTTCCACTACGGATTCAAGATGGCTGGCTGAATGGTGACACTGTTATCTGAAGAAGAGGTGAGGGTTGACTATCCCTGTGAGATCACAGAGCTTTCTCCATTATTCCTATTGGAAGCAAACGTTGTTCATATGTCACCGTTAACTGTTAACAAGAACTAACCTTAACTGATAACCTTGTCAGGCCTTGACATCCCAGAGCCGTTTTTAAAAGCACACCATGCGGGCTCCCCTCTGTTGGCCCTTATAGAGAGCGGCCTGCTCTTTGGCAGTGATGCTCCTGGAGGACGTCACCATGAGGAAAGGTGAAATGTTTCCAGCACAAGCCAGAATAATCCATTCCAGACACATGTGTAATGCAGGGGAAACAGGTGCAAACAATTGAACCAGCTGTCAACAAGCTACAGGGATCGCTTTTGATGTCTTAATCGTTAGTTGATCCATGGGCCACGTTGGCAGCGTCACTGTCATGGCTGCCTGCACATCTGTAAACCTTTTTGAGTCTCTTCAGATGTCCATGCGAGTCCGTGAAAAAGCCTGACATCATGGGAGACTTAAATTGAGCATGATTGCTGCTGTTTCCGTCTTCCTGCCATAGAAGCAGACTTGACAAATGCCAATAATGGCTAATTCTTCACTACTGTTTGTCAAGAGCAGAGAGAGATCCTGCTGTCTCTGAGAGCATCCTGTCATTGGCGGTTTGAGGGATGGCATATCCTTCCTCTATCAGAGAAGCTATTTGCCTAGGAGCCAAGTTAGGGAGTTTTATGATGTGTTTACCCCCGCCTCTTTATCATATCAACAAAGATAATACCCCATGATCAGCTGGGAAAAGATTTTAAATGAATGAGTGTTTACATTGATAAATGTCTTCATTCTCCTTTCTGTTCGAGAAAAAAAGTGTCATCACTATGATTAGCTCAGTAGGTCATTATTCCCAATAAGGAGACTGGAAATCAGTAACATTATCTGTAGTGACCCGTTAGCTAAGAGATTTATATAAAAATATTTATATAAAAATACTTTATATAAATATATATAAGTATATATTATATACAAATAATAAAATACTTTGTATAAAAGTTTATATAAAGAGATTTATATAAAAATCTTTTCATAGAAGCTACTATTACTAATTGAACACATTAGAAAAGAAACTATTTTGTTTTATTTGATTCTTTGATTTGTTTGGTATTTAAAATGATATTTTTCTTGTTAACATTTTTAGAATGTTAGTTTAGAGGGTATAACATATTTTAACGGAAACTTAGGGGGTGCCTGGGCGGCTCAGTGGGTTAAGCTAAGTTGGACTTCAGCTCAGGTCATGATCTCACCATTCGTGGGTTCGTCAGACTCCCGCACTGACAGCTGGAAGCCTGCTTGGGATTCTCTATCTCCCTCTCTCCCTGTCTCTGCCCCTCCCCTACTTGCACTCTCTCTCAAAATAAATTAAAAAAAAAAACCCTCAATAATGGAAACTTAGATCTGAGTGGAAATTCAGCCGTTCCTATTCAATTGGTGACCTTAGGCAAGCATTAGTTTTCACATTTATAAAAATAGGAATAGTAATAGTATCTGGAACTTTTATGAAGACAGTGAAAACATATTTAAAGGACTTGGCCAATGCCTGATGCATAGTAGTGGGTCAATAAATGGTAGTTAAGGAAAGCATGTAGAATATGCTTATTTCACTTACTCTGGAAAGAGAAGTTAAAATATTTTTTCTTGCTTGCTTAATTTCAAAATAATGGAAACAGTTACTCAAAAATGTAGACAGGTTACTAGGAAAACATCACAATCATATCCTAACAATTTGAGATAGGTAAGTGCAAAAAAAAATGTCCTTAAGTGACGGCCTCTCATGCATTCTTTTCCCTGAATTATTTTCATTTGAAAACTAGTGAACTCATTTAATTCCACATCATTATTTTTGGTGTTTTACCAAAAAAGAAGATGTCATACTTCACATCCACTCTCCAAGAAAAACCTTTAGCTGTTCGAGTTTAACAACCTTCATTTTTGTGCAAATGCCAAAAAAAAAAAAAGTTCTGGTAAGTAAAGTGTTGTTTAATTTTTAGGTTATTTTTCATGTTTGAATCTAAAAATCTTGATAAAAGTTAAAATAGAAACATAATTTACTGTCAGTAGACTTTTTATAGTGGAAATTATCTTCCAAAAGTTCTCCTGAAGACCTTCTAGAATGTTGTACCCATGATGTGGATAATGATAAGCGTTTATAAATCTTCAACATCTCTCAAGTGAATCTTAGTGTCTGTACAGCATTTTAACAATTCTGAAAGCCATAGGCAAAACCGTAAAGAAAGAGAAGTTAAATTATCTCAACACTTTCAATATTTTAATGTTCCTCTTCCCAATCCTGGTGTCCCTTGCCTATGTTTCAGGTGCTGTTGTGATCATTTTGCATACTGTGTTCACATTGCATACGGTGGGTTCCCTGTCCTCATGGAGCAGGCAGCCCCGTGAAGAAGACAATGATCAAATATTCACAAGAACAAAGGTACACTCAGTAATCCCTGTGATATAGCAAGGAAATAAGAAAAGAGAATACTTACCTTGGAAGTAAAGGATAAAATGAAGAGAATTAACTGGGGTATATGCAAGCCACTCCCCCAGTTTCTAAAGGACTACTCTGGAGTATCCTAAAGCATATCAGTGATACCCCACTGGATACTCCATCCAGGCGTAACATTCAATATCACTTCTTCTTCCTTTTTTTCCCCACCTTCCCCTATTCAAACCATTCACTGCTACAGATGTTTTGCCCTTGGCAGACAAAAAGAACTATTATTAATTGAGCGAATGCAAAAACATTCACCCTAACATATAAATGACCAATAATAGGGAGAGAAACTATCATTTATTGAGCTTCTATTCTGTACCTGGAACTCTGCAGAATGCATTCACATGTTAGCTCAATTAATCTTCCCAAAAAACTTCTATTAGAAACATATTATTATTTTCTTTTTCATCAGATAGAGAAACTCAGGCTCAGAGGAGTTAGGTATCCCACTCAAATTAAGACACATTATAAACAGCAGAGCTGAAATATAAGTGTCTGACTCTAGCCCAAGTTCTTGTTACTGTACCAACCATGCTTCGTGTAAAGATCTCATGATCCGCATGCTAGCTCTCAGATACTTCTAGTTTTATTATAACCAAATGACTAAATCTGAGACCAATATCACTCCTTTTATAGGAGCTCTCTAAGACCTTTTGGCTCAGCCTGAGGCCAACTGAGTTGTCCCCCAGTTGCATTAACTATCTTATACCCCAGTCCAAGAACTAGATATTATCTATTCCTTAATCTCTGACTTGGTTTCCAGATCCAGCTCTTTGTATCTGAGGGCTTTACTTCCTCCAAGTCTTTCCAAGGATAGGAGCCCTCCTTCTTATGTATAGTCCCTCACCTATGTTCTCACCCTCTCTGCATCTTCCCTAATACAGTCTATCTGCCACCTGCACCCATCTTTGTTGATTGACTTCTACATTGGTCTCTCCCAGTCTGGGAACTCTATCTTCTCTCTCTCAGTCATTTCTTGTCCAACCTGCATAGCTGCTTGGTAGGGACAAACAATGACTAAATCCAAAGGGAAAAAATCCCAAAGATAAAATGTCAAGCAATTTAGCAGACATGTAGAAGATTCTGAAGCAAGGAAACCTTCCCACTGCCCCTCAAGCTTACCATACAGATGACTGCTGGTTCTACCTACGTGTAAGGCAAGATCTCCACGTAACTCCCTATACCACAATTAAAAACTAATATCTTCGGAGCACTTACTATGTACCTGGCTTGGCTAAGTATGTTGCATGGATTATTTCATATAACCCTCATCTTAACCCTTGAGGTAGCTACTACTATTATCCCCATGGAGGGAGGTGGGTGAGGAAAGAAACTTACAGACAGATATGTAACTTGCTCAATATCACAACACTTAGGAATACATAAAGCTAGTATTTGAATCCAAGCAATCTGCCTTAAATGCCTACATGCTTAACTGCTATACTTTGAAAGATTATGATAATCCATGTTTATAAGATGCTAACATTTAGCAAAAGTCGATAGGTTCAACCATGCCATTTATTCATTTTTTGAATAAATATTTGTAAAACCAGAAATTATAATATTCTAGGAACTAGACACAGAAGTGAGCAAGATAGATAAGGGATCTGGCCTCCTTTTTTTTTTAATAGTTTAATGTTTATTTATTTTTGAGAGAGAGAGACAGACAGACAGAGTGTGAGTGGACAAGGGGTAGAGAGAGAAGGAGACACAGAATCCAAAGCAGGCTCCAGGCTCTGAGCTGTCAGCAGAGAGCTTGATGCGGGGCTGGAACTCACAAACCAGGAGATCATGACCTGAGCCAAGGTAGGACGCTTAACCGACTGAGCCACCCAGGCACCCTGGGATCTGACCTCCTATAGCTGATAGTCTACTGGGGTAAGCTAGATCATAAGCAAATTTTAAAAATTGGGTAATTTTGAATAATAAAAAGTGAGATAAGGGAAATGTGATTAAAGGAGGAAAGCTACTTTTGGTAGAATGATCAGGGAAAGTCTTTCAGAAGAGGTGTTACTTGTACTGAAAGGTGACATTGACCCAGCCAATGGTCTAGTGAGGCATTCTAGTTGAAGGACTATGAGGAAAAGGCCCTGGGGCAGGAAGAGATGGGGTCAAGGAACAGGCAGACATGAAGTGAAGACAAGAAGAATAGAAGGCAATGCCAAAATAAGCCCAGCTAGCTCATGCAAAGCTGTGTTGACCACATTAAAGAATTTGGGTTTATTCTAAGTGTAATGAAAATCAATCAAAGATTTTTATGCAAGGGATCTTAAAGATCGCTCTGGTTTCTTTGTAAAAGCGGATTGACTGGAAAAACAATTTTAAAGGATTGAATTATATCTCAACTCAAAAAAATTAATAAAAGACAGGTTGGGGATAGGAAAGGATCGAAGTAGGGGAAAAAGTCAGGAGTCTTCTGCAGTCGTCCAGGCAAATGATAACAATGGCTTGGACTAGAATATTGAACATAATATGTAAAGAAATAGGTAGAGAGACATTTGAAGGTAGGGCTTCAAACACATCTGGATGGATTGGATGTGGGGAAAGAGGGAAAGGGAGTAATCAAGGATGGAGTCAAGGGTAAAAAAAATGTAATGCACCGCATCCCACAATAAACTAAGTTTGTGGGGCACCTGGGTGGCTCAGCCGGTTTAGCACCGACTTCGATTCAGGTGATGATCTCATGGTTCATGGGTTTAAGCCCCGTGTCAGGTTCTGTGCTGACAGCCCAGAGCCTGGAGCCTGCTTCAGATTCTCTCTCTCTCTCTCTCTCTCTCTCTCTCTCTCTCTCTGTCCCTCCTCTACCTGCACTCTGTCTCTCAAAAATAAATAAACACTAAAAATTTTTTTTAATTAGAAAAATTAAAAAAAAAAACCCTGGTTGTTTACATCCGTCTCATTTCTCATTGATTCTAATCAACCAAATCAGTCAACAGTCATGAACACGTTTTTTGGCATTACAGTGTAGTACCTCTATGAATGATATGAAGATACAAAACTACAAAGGAAAAAATTAAAGTACGTTGCTGTTTCATGTTGGATTCTCTGGAAGCAGGTACTGATGAGGAGTTTGGAGGGCTAGATATTTACTAAGGATCCACACCATGGGAAAAAAAGAGGAGGAAGCAGGATTGGGCAGGTGGAGAATTTGAACTGCGATGTAACGACGACCAATTCTCGACCAACCTGGTAAGGAGCCCTGGAGTGAGTGCTATGCATCAGAAATAACCCCCACCTCTCAGTTGTTGGATGTAAGGAGCCTGGGAAGGTTGTGACTTATAGCAAGGCAGCCCTCAGTAGTTGAGGCAGACTCTTCACAAGCTGATGCCTGAATGCGGCCCACTGATGGCACTCTCCACAGTTCAGCAGCAGATCCTTCCTTAAAGGGGGCCTTAAGTGGCATATCCACCATAATTCTGCTTTATGTCTTGTATACTTAACAAATTTTCCAAGACAGCCCCTTTACAAATACTTGGTGACATTACAGACCATGTATCAGATAACAGGTTCTCATTATTAGTTCAGAAAATATGTTTAGGGTACATATACTTCAAGAGGAGAGGGAAAGCCAATTCAGTTTCTATTTATCTTCCTGTGTGGGTTGCCCTATAGCAGCTCTGTTGTGCAGAATGATACCATTTCAGGACTGTATCTGAAGTATATTTTCATTGTCACCTGTTGCTGAAGTGGGTTAGGGCCGCGTGGCCAGGCTGTCATTAATTAACCTCTCAGTCCAGCTCAGAAAGTAGAGAGCTTGAAAGAGCACCACTCCCACCTTTAAAACAAGAAAGAAGATGGACAAATTGAAAATCAATTACTTTTCTTGAACCTTTCTGAGAACTGAGGTCACAGAACAATTAATCCCAAAGTAAGCGAGACTGGCACCTGCGGGGAGAAACAGAAGCTGAGCATTTGCTTATCCAGAGCAGAGGCAAGCAAACATCATATACACCAGTGTATTAGTCACCTTGGGCTTCCATAACAGAATACCATAGATCAACTGGCTTAAACAGCAGAAATTTATTTTCTCATAGTTCTGGAAGCTAGAAATCCAACCTCAAGGTACCAGCATGGCTGGGTTCTTACAAACAGCTGCCTTCTTGCTCTATCCTTATATGGTTGGTGGGGAGAGATATCTATAGTCTTCCATGGTCATTTCTGGAGAGGGGAACAGCAGCTCCTGCCAAAACATCCAGACCTATCTCTCTCTGATTTCCCCTATGGAACAAAACCTTTAAACATCAGGGATAAGAGCATAAAAACTGGCTGGAGAGCATTGGTAGAAACCCGCTGCATCTAAGAGACAGAAACAAGGGGGGGGGGGGGACAAAGAAGCTCTACCCTTGGCGTGGAGAAAGGATTCAGTCAAATATTATATCTACAGAAGGTGCAGAACACATGTGAAGGCCACACTGCTAAAACCTAGGTTCTCAGTGCCTGCCTAAAACTGAGGCTTAAAAAAAAAACAAAAAACAAAAAACTGAGGCTTAATGAGAACATCAGAGAATGCTCTACTCTCTCTTCCCATGCATCCTAGTAAAAATAACAGTGAAATAGAGGTGAGAGTGCTTCAGAAAGAAAGACTCTCTAGGAAATAGTGCAATAGAAGACACAAAGCCAAGCAAAGAGACCAACATAACCTTGATAATCAAAACTGAATTTTTCAAGGAAATAAAGTCTATGGTCCAATCTCTTTCATGAACAAGCCTAAATATATATATGCAAATACATATATGCATGCATATGCAAACTGAAGGCAGTGTTGTATAAATAGAATATTATATCATAACAAAATTGGCTACATTTCAGGAATTCAAAGATAGCTTAACATTTGAAAATCAATCAGGGCACCTGGGTGGCTCAGTCAGTTAAGCATCTGACTTCAGCTCAGTCATGATCTCACAGTTTGTGGCCCACGTCGGGCTCTGTGCTGACAGCTCAGAGCCTGGAGCCTGTGTCAGATTCTGTGTCTCCCTCTCTCTCTCTGCCCCTCCCCCACTCACACTCTGTCTCTCTTTCTCTCAAAAAATAAACATTAAAAAAAATTTTTTAAAGACAATCAATGTACTTTTGCACATTAAGATAACAAAAGGAGGAAAAATATATTCTCTTAATAGATGAAGAATAGAAAATCTGGTAAAATCCAAAACCTCTCAGAAAATTATAGTTAGAATAAAATTACCTTAATCTGATAAAGTATATCTACCACAAAAATTTGTAACAAATATCATCTTTAACGTTTAGAAATGTTAGAAACCTCCAAGATCTACATCTAAATAAGGCCCTCCAGCAACATTTTTATTTAACAATATATTTAAATCTTAGCCAAAGCAAATAAGACAAGATAATAAAATAAAAGTTATAATATGGGGAAGAATAAAAAAACTCTCCTTATTTACAGATGACATTATTGTATAAATAAAAACTCCCAAAGAAGTTATAGATTAATGGTTATAGTTAAGTGGATTTAGCAAGACTCCTGGATATTAGGGCAACACACACACACACACACACACACACACACACTGAACAGCACATCAATATATCCGCAGTAAACAATTAGAAAATAAAAATATTTATTAATACTAATAACATCAGCATCAAAAGCATCAAATACCTAGGAAGAAGTTTCATGAAAGATCCACAAATTCTACACAGAAAACTGCAGAACGTCATTTAAGGAAATTAAGAAAGACCTAAATAGGCATGAACTTCTGGGAAAATGGTGGAGTAGGAGGATCCTAAGCCCACCCCATCCCACAGACACACCTAGATAACAGCCACATTAGTGCAACCAACCCAGAAAATACCCAAAGACTAGCAGAACAGATTTCCACAGTTAATTGTAGAGAGGAAGCCACATAGCAGAGGGTAGGAGGGGTAGAGATGCGGTCAGAACCAAACTCCTGGCGAGACTAATTACAAACGGGAAGGACACCACAAGCACAAAGAAGGGAGAAAAGCAGACCCTAAGCCAGGCACCCCAGACATAGGGGACCTGCACTGGGAAGATGAGGGCCTTAATTTGGCTTCGAAAATAAGTGGATCTTAATTTCAGAAGGTTTTACGATCAGCAGGGCTTAAATCTGGGTACTTTAAAACAGCAGGCTTGGCTCTGGAAGAGCCAGAGAGTGACAGGAAACGGAGTCCCTGCCCTTAACAAGCCAGCATAACAAATAACCTTGCTGGAGATATAGACAAAAACAGCAGTTTAAAAAGCACATTCGGGGCGCCTGGGTGGCTTGGTCAGTTAAGCCTCGGACTTGGGCTCAGGTCATGATCTCGCAGTTCATGGGTTTGAGCCCCGCGTCGGGCTCTGTGCTGACAGCTCAGAGCCTAGAACCTGCTTCAGATTCTGTGTCGCCCTCTCTCTTTGCCCCTCCCCCACTTGCGCTCTGTCTCTGTCTCTCTAAATAAACATCAAAAAAAGTTTTAAAGCACCTACAGTATATGAGAAGAATATTTTTTCATTAACTTCAGAACATGTGTTGGAAGGGCAGGGATCTTTAGGAAACTTCTCCAAAAATGAAAGTGCTATTAGCAGGTACCATATCTCTTCCCTACCCCCAGACTACCCCAGCCTGGATGGTGGGACACTTGTAGGCACCAGTGTGAACACCCTCTAACTACCTTGCTAACACTGCATGCCCGGCATTCACACTCTCCTGCAGATCCAACCCACCCCACTCAGCAGGAGGGAGTCCTTCCCAAGGGGCTCCTGCCATGTCACATCCTGCAAGTAGCCCCAGCAGGGATCGGCATTACTCCAAAGAAACTCTTGCCCTGGGAGAGGGGAAGATAACCACCACACCAGTCCCACTGCAGCCCCAAAAGACAGACTGAGAGCAGACATATGATCTGACTGCTGGCCCTGCCCACCAACAAAAATCTCTCAGGGTGCATCACAGGGAGAGCATCCTGCAGTTTGGTGTGACCAGATCCCCAGCAAACAGGCTGAGGGCAGGCATCTGATCGGACTGCTGACACTACCCATCTATAAGCCCACGGCAGCCCCAAACTGACCCCTTAACAGCACATTGACCAAACCCTGCCTGGTGCACCCACAGCAGGCAAAGTGGGCCATGGCAGCCGATTGGACTGAAGGTCATTGAGGCTCAGCCACAACACTAGGGCACACACAAACCACACAGGAGACACCCCTGAAGTGCCCGGTTCTAGTGAACAGGGGCCATTGCACTACAAGGCACCACAGGATTTCATGTTCATAAGGCCACTGTATTCAAGATCAGGAGATGTAGCTGATGTTTTAATAAGTATAAATAAACAAAGAGTGTTACACAAAATGAGGAGACAAAGAAAGGACTATGTCCCAAATGAAAGAACAGCACTAAACCACAACAAAAAAAAAATCAAATGAAATGGAGATAAGCAATATGTCTGATAAAGAATTCAAAGTAATGGTCATAAAAACACTTACCAGACTTAAGAAAAGAATGGAGGATGGAAGGACAAATATTGTTAAAATATCAATACTACCCAAAGCAATCTACATATTCAATGTAATCCCAATCAAAATAACACCAGCATTCTTCACAGAGCTACAACAAACAATCCTAAAATTTGTATGAAAGCACAAATGACCTTGAATAGCCAAAGCAATCCTGAAAAAGAAAACCAAAGCTGGAGGCGTTACTATGCTGAACTTCAAGCTGTATTCCAAAGCTGTAATCGTGAAGACAATATGGTACTGACACAAGAACAGACACTCAGATCAATGGAACAGAATAGAGAACCCAGAAATGGACCCACAAAAGTATGGCCAACTAGGGGCGCCTGGGTGGCGCAGTCGGTTAAGCGTCCGACTTCAGCCAGGTCACGATCTCGCGGTCCGTGAGTTCGAGCCCCGCGTCAGGCTCTGGGCTGATGGCTCAGAGCCTGGAGCCTGTTTCTGATTCTGTGTCTCCCTCTCTCTGCCCCTCCCCCGTTCGTGCTCTGTCTCTCTCTGTCCCAAAAATAAATAAACGTTGAAAAAAAAAAAAGTATGGCCAACTAATCTTTGACAAAGCAGGAAAGAATATCCAATGGAATAAAGACAGTCTCTTCAGCAAGTGGTGCTAGGAAAACTGGACAGCGACATGCAGAAGAATGAACCCAGACCACTTTCTTACACCATACACAAAAATAAACTCAAATTGGATGAAAGACCTAAATGTAATACAGGAAATCATCAAAATCCTAGAGGAGAAAGCAGGCAAAAACCTCTTTCATCTTGGCCACAGCAACTTCTTACTCAACACGTCTCCAGAGGCAAGGGAAGCAAAAGCAAAAATGGAGACCTCATCAAGATAAAAAGTTTCTGCACAGCAAAGGAAACAATCAGCAAAACTAAAAGGCAACAGACAGAATAGGAGAAGATATGTGCAAATGACTTATCAGATAAAGGGCTAGTATCCAAAATCTATAAAGAACTTATCAAACTCAACACCCAAAAAACAAATAATCCAGTGAAGAAATGGGCAAAAGACATGAATAGACACTTTTCTAAAGAAGACATCCAGATGGCTAACAGACACATGAAAAAATGTTCAACATCACTCATCATTAGAAAAAGACAAATCAAAACCACAATGAGATACTACCTCACACCTGTCAGAATGGCTAACATTAACAACTCAGGCAATGACAGATGTTGGCAAGGATGCAGAGAAAGAGGAACCCTTTTGTGCTGCTGCTGAGAATGCAAACTGGTGCAGCCACTCCGGAAAAAGGAGATTCCTCAAAAAATTAAAAATAGAAATACCCTACGACCCAGCAATTGCACAACTAGGTATTTATGCAAAGGATATCCAGGTATGCTCTTTCAAAGGGGCACATGCACCCCAATGTTTATAGAAGCACTATCAACAATAGCCAAAGTATGGAAAGAGCCCAAATGTCCATGGATGGATGGATGGATAAAGAAGATGTGGTATATATATATATACAATGGAGTATTACTCAGCAATCAAAAAGAATGAAATTTTGCCACTTGCAACAATGTGGATGGAACTAGAGTGTATTATGCTAAACAAAATTGGTTAGTCAGAGAAAGACAAATATCATATGATTTCATTTTTATGTGTAATTTAAGATACAAAACAGATGAAGATAAGGGAATGGAAGCAAAACTGATATCAAAACAGGGAGGGGGACAAAACATAAGAGACTCTTGAAATACAGAAAACAAACTGAGGGTTGCTGGAGGGATTGTGGGTGGGTGAATGAGCTCAATGGGCAAGGGGCATTAAGGAGCCACTTGGTATGAGCACTGGGTATTATATGTAGGGGATGAATCATTGGGTTCTACTCCAGAAGTTATTATTGCACTGTATGCTAACTAACTTGGATGTAAATTAAAAAAAAAAATGAATGAATGAATGAATGAATGAATGAAATTTTTTAAAAAAAGAAATGTAGAATTGTACATTTAGCCACATATATTTTTAATGACCAAATGTTATGTTTATGAAGTTAGTGACAGTAAAAGTTAACTGATTAAAGATGGAAAATAAAGGTGAAATGAAAATAAAAAAAATAAAAATGAAAATAAAAGCTATTTGGGGCACCTTGTGGCTTAGTCGGTCAAGCGTCCGACATCAGCTTGGGTCATGATCACACGGTCCATGGGTTGGAGTCCCACATCGGACTCTGTGCTGACAGCTCAGAGCTTCGGATTCTGTGTGTATCTCTCTGTGCGCCTCCCCCACTTGTACCCTCTCTCTTTCTCTCAATAAATAAACATTAAAAATTTTAAAGAGGGGCTTCTGGGAAGATGGCAGCGTAGGAGGACGCTGGGCTCACTGCGTCCTGCGGATCACTTAGATTCCACCCACACCTGCCTAAATAACCCAGAAAATCACCAGAGACTAGCAGAATGGATTCTCTGGAGCCAAGCAGAGACAAGAGGTCCACAGAAGAGGGTAGGAAGGGCAGAGAGGCGGTGCGTGATACACGGACTGGCGGGAGGGAGCCAGGGTGGAGGGGCAGCCTGCCGGCAAAGCAGAGCCCCCGAGTTTGGCTTGCAAAAGCGGAGGGGCCGGAGGGAGTGTGTCTAACAACTGGAAGGTTATAAGTTAACAGCTCTGCTCGGAGAACGGGCAGGCTGGAGGAAAACGGGAGGGAGAGTTGTTGAGCCCTGGACAACAGAGCACAGATTGGCCAGGAACAAAGGCACTCGCCAGAGCCATCTCCCTCACCCATCCCCCAGCCAAAATCCCAAAGGGAACGGTTCCTGCCAGGGAACCTACTTGCAACTCGAAAACACCCAACGCTGTACTTCTGCGGATCCATCCCTCAAGCGGGTCTGACTCCCTCCTGGTGCCACAGGGCCCCTCCCGAAGCAGATCACGGAAGGAAAAGCAAACTGAGCCTGCCCCTCCCGCCCCTGTGTAACTTGCTGATCCACCCCAGCTAATACACCAGATCCCCAGCACCACAAGCCTGGCAGTGTGGAAGTAGCCCAGAAGGGCCATGCCACTCCACAGTGAATCCCGCCCCTAGGAGAGGGGAAGAGAAGGTACACACCAGTCTGAGTGTAGCCCCAGCGGTGGGCTGGGGGCAGATGTCAGGTCTGACTGCGGCCCCGCCCACCAACGCAAGTTATTCAAGACAGCACAGGGGAAGTGCCCCGAAGTCCCGCACCACTCCAGGCACTATCCAAAATGACAAAACAGAAGAATTCCCCTCAAAAAAACCTCCAGAAATAACGATAGCTAATGAACTGATCAAAAACGATTTAAACAATATAACAGAAAGTGAATTTAGAATAATAGTCATAAAATTAATCGCTGGGCTTGAAAACAGTATAAAGGACAGCAGAGAATCTCTTGCTACAGAGATCAAGGGACTAAGGAACACTCAGGAGGAGCTAAAAAATGCTACTAATGAACTGCAAAATAAAATGAAGACGACCACAGCTCGGGTTGAAGAGGCAGAGGAGAGAATAGGTAACTAGAAGATAAAATTATGGAAAAAGAAGAACCTGAGAAAAAGAGAGATAAAAAAATCTAGGAGGATGAGGGTAAAATTAGAGAACTAAGTGATGTACTAAAGAGAAATAATCTACGCATAATTTGTATTCCAGAGGAGGAAGAGAGAGGGAAAGGTGCTGAAGGTGTACTTGAACAAATCATAGCTGAGAACTTCCGGGATCTGGGGAAGGAAAAAGGCATTGATTCCAAGAGGCACAGAGAACTCCCTTCAGTCGTAACTTGAATCGATCTGCACGACATATCATAGTGAAACTGGCAAACTACAAGGATAAAGAGAAAATTCTGAAAGCAGCCATGGATAAACGTGCTCTAACATATAAAGGAAGACCTATAAGATTCGTGACAGATCTCTCTACTGAAACTTGGCATGCCAGAAAGGAATGGCAGGAAATCTTCAATGTGATGAACAGAAAAAATATGCAGCCGAGAATCCTCTATCCAGCAAGTCTGTCATTTAGAATAGAAGGAGAGATAAAGGTCTTCCCAAACAAACAAAAACTGAAGGAATTCGTCACCACTAAACCAGCCCTACAAGAGATCCTAAGGGGGATCCTGTGAGACAAAGTACCAGAGACATCACTACAAGCATGAAACCTACAGACATCACAATGACTCTAAACCCATATCTTTTTATAACACTGAATGTACATGGACTAAGTGCACCAACCAAAAGACACAGGGTATCAGAATGGATAAAAAAAAAAAAACAAGACCCATCTATTTGCTGTCTACAAGAGACTCATTTTAGACCTGAGGACACCTTCAGATTGAAAGTGTTGAAAGTGAGGGGATGGAGAACTATTTATCATGCTACTGGAAGTCAAAAGAAAGCTGGAGTAGCCATACTTATACCAGACAAACTAGACTTTAAATTAAAGGCTGTAACAAGAGATGAAGAAGGGCATTATATAATAATTACAGGGTTTATCCATCAGGAAGAGCTAACAATTATAAATGTCTATGTGCCGAATACTGGAGCCCCCAAATATATAAAACATTTACTCACAAACATAAGCAACCTTATTGATAAGAATGTGGTAATTGCAGGGGACTTTAACACTCCACTTACAGAAATGGACAGATCATCTAGACACACGATCACTAAAGAAACAAGGGCCCTGAATGATACATTGGATCAGATGGACTTGACAGATATATTTAGAACTCTGCATCCCAAAGCAACAGAATATACTTTCTTCTCGAGTGCACATGGAATATTCTCCAATAGATCACATTCTGGGTCACAAAACAGCCCTTCATAAGTATACAAGAATTGAGATCATACCATGCATACTTTCAGACCACAATGCTATGAAGCTTGAAATCAACCACAGGAAAAAGTCTGGAAAACCTCCAAAAGCATGGAGGCTAAAGAACACCCTACTAAAGAATGAATGGGTCAACCAGGCAATTAGAGAAGAAGTTAAAAAATATATGGAAACAAACGAAAATGAAAATACAACAATCCAAACACTTTGGGATGCAGCGAAGGCAGTCCTGAGAGGAAAATACATTGCAGTCCAGGCCTATCTCAAGAAACAAGAAAAATCCCAAATACAAAATCTAACAGCACACCTAAAGGAAATAGAAGCAGAGCAGCAAAGACACCCCAAACCCAACAGAAGAAGAGAAATAATAAAGATCAGAGCAGAAATAAACAATATAGATTCTGAAAAAACTGTAGAGCCGATCAATGAAACCAAGAGTTGGTTGTTTGAAAAAATAAACAAAATTGATAAACCTCTAGCCAGGCTTCTCAAAAAGAAAAGGGAGATGACCCAAATAGATAAAATCATGAATAAACAAGGAATTATTACAACCAATCCCTCAGAGATACAAGCAATTATCAGGGAATACTATGAAAAATTATATGCCAACAAACTGGACAACCTGGAAGAAATGGACAAATTCCTAAACACCCACACACTTCCAAAACTCAATCAGGAGGAAATAGAAAGCTTGAACAGACCCATAACCAGCGAAGAAATTGAATTAGTTACCAAAAATCTCCCAACAAATAAGAGTCCAGGACCAGATGGCTTCCCTGGGGAATTCTACCAGACATTTAAAGCAGAGATAATACCTATCCTTCTCAAGCTATTCCAAAAAATAGAAAGGGAAGGAAAACTTCCAGACCCATTCTATGAAGCCAGTATTACTTTGATTCCTAAACCAGACAGAGACCCAGTAAAAAAAGAGAACTACAGGCCAATATCCCTGATGAATATGAATGCAAAAATTCTCAATAAGATACTAGCAAATCGAATTCAACAGCTTATAAAAAGAATTATTCACCATGATCAAGTGGGATTCATTCCTGGGATGCAGGGCTGGTTCAACATTCGCAAATCAATCAATGTGATACATCACATTAATAAAAGAAAAGATAAGAACCATATGATCCTGTCAATCGATGCAGAAAAGCATTTGACAAAATTCAGCAACCTTTCTTAATAAAAACCCTCGAGAAAGTCGAGATAGAAGGAACATACTTAAACATCATAAAAGCCATTTATGAAAATCCCACAGCTAACATCATCCTCAATGGGGAAAAACTGAGAGCTTTCCCCCTGAGATCAGGAACACGACAGGGATGTCCACTTTCACCTCTGTTGTTTAACATAGTGTTCGAAGTGCTAGCATCAGCAATCAGACAACAAAAGGAAATCAAAGGCATCAAAATTGGCAAAGATGAAGTCAAGCTTTCACTTTTTGCAGATGACATGATAGTATACATGGAAAATCCGATAGACTCCACCAAAAGTCTGCTAGAACTGATACATGAATTCAGCAAAGTTGCAGGATACAAAATCAATGTACAGAAATCAGTTGCATTCTTATACACTAATAATGAAGCAACAGAAAGACAAAGAAAGAAACTGATCCCATTCACAATTGCACCAAGAAGCATAAAATACCTAGGAATAAATCTAACCAAAGATGTACAAGATCTGTATGCTGAAAACTATAGAAAGCTTATGAAGGAAATTGAAGAAGATATAAAGAAATGGAAAAACACTCCATGCTCATGGGTTGGAAGAATAAATAGTGTTAAAATGTCAATACTACCCAAAGCTATCTACACATTCAATGCAATCCCAATCAAAATTGCACCAGCATTCTTCTTGAAACTAGAACAAGCAATCCTAAAATTCATATGGAACCACAAAAGGCCCCGAATAGCCAAAGTAATTTTGAAGAAGAAGACCAAAGCAGGAGACATCACAATCCCAGACTTTAGCCTCTACTACAAAGCTGTAACCATCAAGACAGCATGGTATTGGCACAAAAAGAGACACCTAGACCAATGGAATAGAATAGAAACCCCAGAACTAGACCCACAAAAGTATGGCCAACTAATCTTTGACAAAGCAGGAAAGAATATCCAATGGAAAAAGACAGTCTCTTTAACAAATGGTGCTGGGAGAACTGGACAGCAACATCCAGAAGAAGGAAACTAGACCACTTTCTCACACCATTCACAAAAATAAACTCAAAATGGATAAAGGATCTGAATGTGAGACAGGAAACCATCAAAACCCTAGAGGAGAAAGCACGAAAAGACCTCTCTGACCTCAGTCGTAGCAATTTCTTACTTGACACATCCCCAAAGGCAAGGGAATTAAAAGCAAAAATGAACTACTGGGACCTCATGAAGATAAAAAGCTTCTGCACAGCAAAGGAAACAACCAACAAAACTAAAAGGCAACCAACGGAATGGGAAAAGATACTTGCAAATGACATATCAGACAAAGGGCTAGTATCCAAAACCTACAAAGAGCTCACCAAACTCCACACCCAAAAAACAAATAACCCAGTGAAGAAATGGGCAGAAAACATGAATAGACACTTCTCTAAAGAAGACATCCGGATGGCCAACAGGCACATGAAAAGATGCTCAACATCGCTCCTCATCAGGGAAATACAAATCAAAACCACACTCAGATATCACCTCGTGCCAGTCAGAGTGGTCAAAATGAACAAAACAGGAGACTATAGATGCTGGCGAGGATGTGGAGAAATGGGAACCCTCTTGCACTGTTGGTGGGAATGCAAACTGGTACAGCCACTCTGGAAAACAGTGTGGAGTTTCCTCAAAAAATTAAAAATAGACCTACCCTATGACCCAGCAATAGCACTGCTAGGAATTTACCCAAGGGATACAGGAGTACTGATGCATAGGGGCACTTGTACCCCAATGTTTATAGCAGCACTCTCAACAATAGCCAAATTGTGGAAAGAGCCTAAATGTCCACCAACTGATGAATGGATAAAGAAATTGTGGTTTATATACACAATGGAGTACTACGTGGCAATGAGAAAGAATGAAATATGGCCCTTTGTAGCAACGTGGATGGAACTGGAGAGTGTGATGCTAAGCGAAATAAGCCATACAGAGAAAGACAGATACCATATGTTTTCACTCTTATGTGGATCCTGAGAAACTTAACAGGAACCCATGGGGAGGGGAAGGAAAAAAAAAAAGAGGTTAGAGTGGGAGAGAGAGCCAAAGCATAAGAGACTCTTAAAAACTGAGAACAAACTGAGGGTTGATGGGGGGTGGGAGGGAGGGGAGGGTGGGTGATGGGTATTGAGGAGGGCACCTTTTGGGATGAGCACTGGATGTTGTATGGAAACCAATTTGACAATAAATTTCATATATTAAAAATATATATATAGCAGGTTAAAAAAAATTTTTTAAAATAACAAATAGTGACAACTCAATAACTGAAATTAAAAACACACTAGAGTGTATCAATAGTAGATTAGAGGAACCAGAAGATCTGGAAGACAGAGTAAGGGAAAGCAAACAAGCTGAACCAAAAAAAGAAAAAAGATGATAAGAAATGAAAATCGGTTGAGGGAACTCAGTGGCATTATCAAGAATAATAACACACAGTATAAAGACCCCAAAAGAAAAGAAAAAAAGAGGGGCAGAAATTTATTTTAAAAAATAACAGTTGAAAACTTCCCTAATTCAGAGAAAAAAACAGACATTCAGATCCAGGATGCACAGAGAGCCTAAATCAACCCAAAGAGGTCCACACCAAGCCACATAATAATTAAAATGGCAAAGTGTAGTGCTAGAATTTTTAAAGCAGCAAGAGAAAAAAAAGTTACATACAAGGGAAGCCTCATAAAGCTATCAGCTAATTTTTCAGTAGAAACTTTGCAAGCCAGAAGGGAGTGGCTAAACCACCCTTACAAAAAAATTAAAGGGCACTCTGAATGGAAAGAAAAGGCTGTAATCAGGATAAAGAAAATTATTTCAAAGGAAGAAATTTCACAGGTAAATGCAAACATAATAAAAGTAGTAGATATAAAACTAACATGGGGGTTAAAGGAAAAAAAAGGTAAAATCAATTACATCTATAAAAGTCAATCAAGGGGTTCACAAAATTAAAGGATGTAAAAGTATAGCATCATATACATAAAATGTGGTGGAGGATCAAAAATATAATGCTTTTAGAATGGGTATGAAACTAGAAATAAATCCAAGAAAAGTCTGAAAAGAAAACAAATACCATGTACTAAGTGATGAATAGGTCAACCAAAGAATCAAAGATGAGATAAAAAAAATAGAGACAAATGAAAATTCAAACACAATGGTCCAAAAACTTTGGGATCCAGCAAAGCTATTCTAAGAAAGAAGATTATAACAATACAGGCCTACCTCAAAAAGAAAGAAAAATCCCAAATGAACAATTTAACTCTACACCTAAAGGAGCTAGAAAAAGAAAAACAAACAAAGCCCAAAGCCAGGAGAAGAAAGGAAATAATAGAGATTAGAGAAGAAATAAATGAAATTGAGACTAAAAAACAAAAAAACTGATCAGTGAAACCAGAAGCTGGTTCTTTGAAAAGATCAACAAAATTGATAAACCTTTAGCCAGATTCATTAAGAAAAAAAGAGATTACTAAAATAAATAAAATCAGAAATGAAGAAGAAAAGATAACAACTAACACCACAGAAATGCAAAGCATTATAAGAGAATATTATGAAAAATTTATATGCAAATTGGACAACCTAGAAGAATTGGATAAATTCCTGGAAACATACAACCTTCCAAAATTGAAACAGGAAGGAATAGAAAATGGGGCACATCAATTACTAGGTATGAAAATGAATCAAAATGAGTCAAAATTTCCCAACAAACAAAACTCTAGGATTAGATAGCTTGACAAGTGAATTCTACCAAACACTTAAAGAAGAGTTAATATCTATTCTCAAACTATTCCAAAAAACAGAAAAAGAAGGAAAACTTCCAAATTCATTCTCAGGCCAGCATTACCCTGATACCAAAACCAGATAAAGACTCTACTAAGAAAGAGAACTACAGGTCAATATCCCTGATGAACAGAAATGCAAAAATTCTCAATAAAATACTAGCAAACCAAATGCAACAATACATTAAAAAAAAAAAAAGATACATTCACCACAATCAAGTGGGATTTATTCCTGGGTTGAAAAGGTGGTTCAATATTCACAAACAATCAATGTGATATTCCACATTAATAAAAGAAAGTATAATAACCATGTGATCATTTCCTTTTTTAAATATTTTATTTTATTTTATTTTATTTTATTTTATTTTATTTTAGAGAGAGAGAGAGAGAGAGAGGGCACAAGCAGGGGAAGGGCAGAGAGACAGAGGGAGACACAGAATCTGAGGCAGGCTCCAGGCTCCAAGCTGTCAGCGCAGAGTACAATACGGGGCTTGATCCCACAAACTGTGAGATCATGACCTGAGCCAAAGTCGAAGGCTTAACCAACTGAGCCACCCAGGTACCCCTGATTATTTCAATAGATGCAGAAAAAGCACTTAACAAAATACAATATCCATTCATAATAAAAACGCTCAACAAAGTAGGTTTAGAGGGAATATACCTCAACATAATAAAGGCCATATATGAAAAACCCACAGCTAATATCCTCAGTGGAGAAAAACAGAGATTTTCCTCTATGATCAGGAACAAAAGAGGGATGTTCACTCTCACCACTGTTATTTAACATAGTACTGGAAGTCCTAGCTACTGCAGTCAGACAAGAAAAGGAAATAAAATGCATCAAAATGGGCAAGGAAAAAGTAAAACTTTCACTGTTTGCAGATGACATAATATTCTATATAGAAAATCCAAAAGACTTCACCAAAAAACTGCCAGAATGGATACACAAGTTCAGTAAAATCATAGGATACAAAATCAATGTACAGAAATCTGTGGTATTTCTATACACCAACAATGAAGCAGCAGAACGAAAAATCAAGGAATCAATCCCATTTACCACTACAACAAGAACAATAAGATATCTAAGACTTAACCTAAGCAAAGATGTAAAATACCTATACTCTTAAAACTATAGAATGCTGATGAAAGAAATTAAAGAGGACACAAAGCAGTGGAAAAACATTCCATGCTCATGGATTGGAAGAACAAATATTGTTAAAATATCTATACTACCCAAAGCAATCTACATTTAATGCAATCCCTATTAAAATACCACCAGCATTTTTCATAGAGCTAGAACAAATAACCCTAAAACTTTTATGGAACCACAAAAGACCCTGAATAGCCAAAGCAACCCTGAAGAAGGAAAGCAGCTGGAGGCACAACATTTCTGGATTTCAAGTTATATTACAAAGCTGTAGTGACCAAAACAGTATGGTATAGGCATAAAAATAGACACATTGATCAATGGAACAGAAGAGAAAACCCAGAAATGAACCCATAACTATATGGTTAATTCAACAAAGCAGGAAAGAATATACAATGGAAAAGACAGTCAGACAGTCACCTCAACAAAACAGAAAACCATCAAAATCCTAGAGGAGAGCACAGGCAGTAACCTCTTTGACATTGGCCATAGCAACTTCCTTCTAGACATGTCTCCTGAGGCAAGGAAAACAAAACCAAAAATAAACTATTGGAACTACATCAAAATAAAAAGCTTCTGCACAATGAAGGAAACAACAAAACTAAAGACAACCCATGGAATGGGAGAAGACATATCTGCCAAAGGGTTAGTATCCAAAATATATAAAGAACTTATCAAACTCAACACCAAAAAAATGAATAATCCAGTTAAGAAATGGCTGAAGACATGAATAGACATTTTTCCAAAGAAGACATACAGATGGCCAACAGACACATGAAAACATGCTCAACATCACTGATCAACAAGGAAATACAAATCAAAACTACAATGAGATATCACCTCACACCTGGCAGAATAGCTAAAATTTTTTAAAAAATGCAAGAAACAACAAGTGTTGATTAAGATATGGAGAAAAAGGAACGCTTTTGCACCATTGGTGGGAATGCAAACTGGTGCAGCCACTCAGGAAAACAGTATAGAGTTTCCTCAAAAAGTTAATAAGAGAACTACCTTACAATCAAGCAATTACACTACTAAGTATTAACCTAAAAAAACAAATATACTAACTTAAAGGGATACATGCACCCAGATGTTTACAGCAGCGTTATCTACAGCAGCCAAATTATAGAAGCATATAACAGAATATATATATATATATATATATATATATATATATATATATATATATATAATGGAATATTAGTCAACAATGAAAAAGAATGAAATCTTGCCATTTGCAATGACATGAATGGAGCCAGAGAGTATTATGCTAAGCAAAATAAGTCAGTCAGAGAATGGCAAATACCATATGATTTCACTCATATGTGTAATTTAAGAAACAAATCAAATGAGCAAAAGGAGGGGCCAGGGGAGAGAGAAAAGAGGCAAATCAAGAAACAGACTCTTAACTACAGAGAACAAACTGATGGCTACCAGAGGGGAGGTGGGTCGTGGGATGGATTAAATAGGTGATGGGGATTAAGAAATGCTTTTGTCATTATGAATACCGGGTGTTGTACAGAATTGTTGACTCACTATATTGTACACCTGAAGCTAATATTATACTGTATGTTAACTAACTGGAATTTAAATAAAAACTTTAAAAAAGAAGAAGAAGTATGAGGATGATTTCTATGAACTGATATAAAGTGATTTCCAGGAGGTATTGTTAAATTAAAAAAAAAAAAGACACCAATGTAATTAAGGTTACTAATCAGTTAACCTTAATAAAGTGAGATTATCCTGGATTAACCAGGTAGGCACAATATAATCATATGAGCCCTTTAAAACAAAAGAGGAAGGCAGCAAATCAGAAGAGAAGGTCAGTGAATTTATCGTAGTTGCTGGTTTTGAAAATGAAAAAAGAGAGCCACAAGCCAAAGAATACGGGTGGCTTCCCGAAGCTGAGAATAGCCTCTGGCTGACAGCTAGCAAGGCAACAGTCTCCTCAGTCCTACAACCACATAGAATTGAATTCTTCCAACAATTTTCAGGAGCCTGAAGGCTGATTCTTCCTGAGAGCCACCAGATAAGAGCCCAGGCAAGCTGACAGTTTTAGTTCAGCCTTGTGAGACTAAACAGAGAAGTCAACTGAGCCACCCAGACTTCTGACCTACAGAACTGTGAGATAATAAACTTGTGTTGTTTTAAGTTACTAAAGTTGTGGTCATTTATCATGGCAGCAATAGAAAACTAACAGAGGCTCATTTCCTATTGGACCACCAGTTTGCAGGGACTCTCTGAATAAATTATTTCACATTTCTGCTTTAGTTTGCTATCAAGTTCTAACTAATAAGTGGGTTTGCAAATAAACGAATTAAGTAAAAGGAACTACTTGAAAGAACTTAATTTTTTTAAGAATTGAGAATCATCTTAAAAATAGTCTAACTGAATCTCCTTTTTTTGCAGACTGGAAAACCGGGTTCCATATTCCTAATCAACAGAAAAGCTGCTATTTGGGGCCAGGTTCATAACTACCAGCCTAGTGTTCATTTGACCACATAATGTGACTGTAGCACTCACAGATGGCCTTCAGCTGTACTAAAGAGCCGTCCAGCATGGTGTGGAGAAGGGTTGCCACTGGCAATAAGAAACTAGAAATTCCTTGGCTTACTGACTTAGTAGTTAGGTGAACCCTGAGGACATCCTTCATTGCCTCAGGGCCTCAGCTCTCTTATCTGTATGAGGGGAAAAAATATTCCCTGCCCTGCTTTCTTTACAGGGTTCAGATCAATAACCGTTTCTTGAGCACCTACTACATATTAAGTATTCATTAAGTGCTATGATATAAAGATAAAATTGGCTTCCTGATCTGAAATAATTCACTTATAAACAGATTATTTCAATGTTATGTGATACATGTTATGCAAAACTCAAACAAACGGGCCATGGGAATTCTGGGGAGGGTCATCTAATCCAGACATGTAACCCAGACATGAAGACAGAGGAAATGAAGAACACTCCCATATCTTGAAGAACAAGTAGATATGTGCCAGCAGAAAAGGGCTTTCCAGGCTGGGGGACCAGCATGAGCCCAAATGTACCAACAAGAAATTGCACAGTGCAAACCGCAAGTAGCCCTTTTTGCCAAGAACCAAGGGTGTGAGGAGACACGTTCATAGGCAAAAACTAGATAATAAGAACCATTGTATGACTCGCTAGAGAGTATGAACTTTGTCCTCTAGGCAACAGAAGCCATTGGAAAGTTGGAAGTGAGAGGTAAAAACAAAATGTAGCAATGAAGAAGATGGATTTGTTAGAATGTAGACGGGAAACATAGGCATAGGCTATCACCATAGTGCAGGTGCGAGGTAACAAAGACCTGAAACAGGAAAATGGTGGTGGGTCTCTCAAAAGAGAACAATCCAACGAATCTTCAGAATTCGTAACCCTGCCATGGCCATAGAATCCCTTGATCCCAGAGAGACCTTCTGAATCAGAGTCCCCAGGAGCAAGGCCAGGCACTTTTCCAAAAGTCACAGATGATTCTGATGAGCACCTCGGTTTCTGAGCTGTTCTAGAGCAGGGATTAACCAACTACAGCTATGCACCAAATCTGACCCACTGGCTGCTCTAGATAGCCATGGGCTAAGAATGGTGTTTACATTTTTAAACGGTTGAAAAAATCAAAAAGAATATTGCATGATACATGAAAATTACATGACATTCAAATATCAGTATCCATAAATAAAGTTTTATCAAAACACTCTTTGTTTATACATTGTCAATGACTGCTTTTGTACTATAATGATAGAAGTGAGTAGTAGCAGCAAGGACCACAAATCCTAAAGGCCCAAAGCCTAAACTATTTGCCATCTAGTCCCTTAAAGGAAAAGTTGCTAAGTCCTTATCTCGAGCAATCATTCTTACTCTTTGCTGTACCTTGGAATCATCTTCATTTCCCAAGTCAGATCTCTGGGGGTGCAATCCAGGCATCAGTATTTTTTTTAAGTGTCCTAGCAAGCTTTAAGCTGTACAACCAGTATTGAAAACTGCTGACTTAGAGGGTTATAGTGATAGAGATTAGTGATTGTTTAGATGTGATTGGTGAAGGAAAGGAATATTATATGGATTTAAAAACACCTTCTTTAAGATTGTTGTTATTATGAACTCTTTGAAGGCAAAGAATGAAGTCTCCTTTCCACATCCCCAGTACCTAGTACTGAATCTGAGGCATAAAGGTATTCAGTAAGAGTTTACTGTGGGAATGTATGAACTAAGTACTCCTCATTGAAGCAGTCTCCCTCCAAGGTACTTGGGACATAGCTTATGTTCATTTCAGTGCCACAGGAAACTTTTGAAAAATAGACCTTATCTACTTGCACAAAAAATGTAGGTTTCATTTCAGCTGGACCTCCAGAGATTAGTAATGTTACAAAAATTATGAGAAAATTATGAAGAAGATTAGAACACAATTGCCATTAAAAGTCAAATTTTAGTTACTTAGTTTTCTGAAATAATAATCTCCTTTTCACTCTGGAAGAAATTATTGTATAACTTTCTGTTTTTAGCCTTTAAGCTATTTCAAATAGTCAAATAAGATGAGGTTATATCAAAAAAAAATTTTTTAGTCAAGGGTCTTTGCAAAACTTAACAAAGCAAAGAATAAATATGATGGGATATTTTTAATAAATGATAAAGATCAAAACAGACTAAAGTTAGAGGTCATGTGTGACTATAAGAAAAAGGAACAACCATTTACAAATTTGTTATTCTGGTGTCTAAAGTAGGTCTAGATATCAATCACAGACAGTTAACTATTTCTATACTATATAAGAATTGAGACTAATTAGATTATTCCCCCTCCCAACTCTGCTATACTTATCAAGATTTTCTACCATTCTTCAACATACATATGCTGTTTTGGAGACAGGAAGAAAAAGAGAGAGAAGAGTAAAAGAAAGAGAAGGGGAGGGAGAAAGGGAGGAATTCTACATACATGGGTACATCACTTTATAGAAAGTCCTTAGTCATGGCAATGGATATGACTTCAGTCCACACTGCCATAAAGGCATGTCTGACTTTTGAAAAGGCAGTATAAAATAGGAAGTGCAATCTATTCTGTCCCTAGTAGCTATTTTTAACTGCACCAATTTTTATACGAAACAGCATAATAACAGTGTTTTGATCAAAGACCTAAGGTGACTGACTTCTCGAGAAAACATTTGAGTTCACAGAGATTGGCCAGCGATGAAACAGTCCACAGAGCTTCAACTAGAGTCTCAGGCAGGCAGAGCATAGTGGCTTTCATGGGAAATGGTGGCTGAAACAGGGTAGTGTGTTTCACATTTCCATTTGTAAATATTGTACCTGATCCTGGCGATGGCAAACAAATCTGTAAGACAGATCACAGAGCATTGGTTGCTGAGGCTGGAAATAGGGAAAGGGATGACAGCTAAGGAGCAGCACAAGGACATTTGTGCGGGGTGACAGAACTACATCTTGATGGTGGTGTTAGTTGCACAAACTACACATTTGTCAAAACTCATAGAACTGTGCACCAAGAAGAGTGCATTTTGCTGTATGTAATTTATTAATATATATATATATATGTGTGTGTGTGTGTGTGTGTGTGTGTGTGGGTGTGTGTGTGTGTGTGTATAGTTAATTGTATATATACAGAGAGAGAGAGAAAGAGAGAGAGAGAGTTAAGTGTGTGTGTGTGTGTGTGTGTGTGTGTGTGTGTGTGTATAGATAGATAGATAATTGTTTTTAGAATAAACTGAGTTGACATACAGAACTGACAAGGTGATAAGACTTGGTTAGATCAGTAGTTACTTTCTAATATTACATAAAAAATAATCCATGTTATGTTCTAATTGTTAAGTAGAAGCTCTAACTGCTTAAGGAAATGTACTATTTTTTATTAAATGTACAAACAAAAGCCAAATAGGACCTTAGAGGAAGTAAAATTAAGAAAACTTGACATAGAGACTACAAATTGTTGCTGTTATAAGTTAGGTAAAATAAAAATAAAGTATATAAAGGGAAGCACGTTTTGAGAACAATTTTGATGGGAAAAAGTAACCAAACAAAAAAATCTTTGTTATAAAAAGTCAGCTAAAAAATGCAGTTCTGAGAGAGGCTGAGACTCCAGTTTCAGTTAAGAATATTTAATGCCAAGACTCTACACTCAAAAAGTCTAAAGATAAATAAACCCATCTACTGTATGTAAATTTTAAAATAAGAAATGCTAAATACTGTATACACATAAATCTAATTATCTTAGAAAACCTTTCATACATTCATCAGAGAAAGGGACATGTCATTTATATAGACATCACTGTGGAAAAGCATTTTCGTTAAAAGGAACACATTTATTCTCCCCATTTCTCTTATGCCCACATTTCAGAATAAACACAGAAAGGCCAGACAACTCATTCTCTACTTCTTTCCTCAACTCACCATTCAAGCTGAAGGTACATAATTTTTGTAGGTAAGTGTTTAATTTTCAGCCAATGGCTTGTGTGGCCAATATTCACTATAGCCATCAAGTAAAATCAGAAAATGAAAAGGTCAGCAAATGAAAAGAGCAGTGTGGCCTTGAGGATACAACCTGCCCGTTCTCCTTCTTCCGGCCCCAGAGCCAAAAGGGCTACACGCGTGCATGGAAGCTAATATGATGCTTTTTTTTTTTTTTTTCCATTTTGCTTTGTCAGCCCTCATAGAATGTTCTATAAAGTTGAATAATATGCTCAAGTCTGAGAATCACATGATCGAATTCTTCCTATTCCAGAAGAAGACTTAGACCTGTCAGACAGGTATTTAAACTCTACTTAAGGATACATGAGCCAAGTATGCTAACATGTTGGGGTTTCTTTTTAATATATCATTTTTGCATTGGCTGCCAAGGGTGAATAATGTAGACTAAATAAAATCATAAATTTCCGACATGTGGAAGATCTGAGTGATTTTATTTAAAACCTGGGTCGAGGGGAGGGTGGGGAGGAATTGACCCTTCTAGCTAAACACAAATCCCAAGCAGTTATCAGAAAAAGGAACACAGTGGTCAATAAGTTATGAAAGAATGCTCAGCCTTGACCATTGTGAAAAGAAACGTAAATCAAAACAAGAGACCTTTTAAGGGGCTCCTGGGCGGCTCAGTCAGTTAAGCGTCCAACTTTGTCTCAGGTCATGATCTGACAGTTCAGGAGTTTGAGCCCTGTATCGGGCTCTGTGCTGACAGCTCAGAGCCTGGAACTTGCTTTACATTCTGTTTCCCTCTCTCTTTGCCTCCCTCTCTCTCTCTCTCTCAAAAATAAATCAACATTAAAAAAAAGATAGCTTTTTTCACTTATCAAACTGCAAACATTTTTAAGTCTCCAGTCAAGCATGGGTGTGGAGAAATGGGCATTCTCGGGCACTATTTGTGGAGGTGTGTGCACATATCCTTCAAACTATGATTCCCTAGCTAGCAATTTAGCCTACAGATGTACTCACAAAAATATTCCAACGCACATGTATAAAATGTTGTCTCGGCATTGTCAGTAGCAAAAGATAAACAACTTATTAAATAAACTATGATATAGTCACAAAATGGAGTACTCTGCCACTTTAAAATGAACAAAGCAAATCTGTACGTGTTGATATAGAAGCATCTGCAAGATGTCAATTTTTAAAAACCAAAGGCGACAATTCCAGCCAAAATGGAATTAACTCTACTACTGCCCTCTCTCCCCCTATTGTAACTAACAACTCTTTACAAATTAAAAAGCAACTACAAAGGAACTGTGGAGAATTAATAATTGGAGCCAAATCGCACAGGGGACTCTTGACTTCGACTCAGGTCATGATCTCATGGTTTGGGAGTTGGAGCCCTGCATCGGGCCAGCGCTAACAGCGCAGGGCCTGCTTGGGATTTTGTCTCCCTCTCTCTCTCTTCCCCTCCGCCACATTCCCTCTCTCTCTCTCAAAATAGATAAAAATAAACTATAAAAAACAGTTTTTTTAAAAAAAAGAACGATCTATATATAATAGGGCTGAGTTTTGCCATTTTATTTCCTCCTTTATCATCCAGCTTTGACCCAAGGGTGACCCCAATGCAAAACTGAACAGTGGATACAGGCAGCAAAACCTCTGATAAAAGCTGTCTTTCTGGGGAGAGGACTGGGGAAAGGGATCACAATAAGTAGAAGAGTATAGGAGACACCCACTGATTCTTTTTTGTTGTTCTTTTCTTTTAAGCCATTGAAGTCTCCAAAGGAGAGAAGAAAGAGTTTGATACAGAAAGAAATATTTTAAGAAATTTGTTGAAAGTCATGAATTTAGAAAGTCATGAAATTCAACAAATCCTAAACAGCAGAAACCCAAAGAAAGGCACGCACAGACATATATCAACCAAATAACTGGACAACAAAGATAAAATTTCAAAATCTTGAAAGCAGCCACAGAAAAATGCCATATTACACATAGGAGAACAAAACTTTGACTGCAGAATTCTCCTCAAAAAGCATGGAAGCCAGAAGAGAATGGGACATCTTTCAAGCAGTGAAAGAAAAGAACTATTGAGTTCTACATACAGTAAAGCTATCCTTCATGACAAAATAAGGACACTCTCCTCTAGAGAAAAAAATTAGATAACCTAAGTAACAAATTTAAATGGATCAAAATCTCAGAAAGTATGCTCTTGGACCATAATTAATTAGATATTACACTAGATATCAAAACAGAAATATATCTAGAAAATCCCCAGTTTGTAAAATGTAAACAGTACATTCTAACTAAGCCATGGGTCAAAGGGGAAGTCACAGAGGAAATTAGAAAATATTTTGACTTGGGGCACCTGGGTGGCTCAGTCGGTTAAGCGTCCGACTTCGGCTCAGGTCATGATCTCACGGTCTGTGAGTTCGAGCCCCGTGTCAGGCTCTGGGCTGACAGCTCAGAGCCTGGAGCCTGTTTCCGATTCTGTGTCTCCCTCTCTCTCTGCCCCTCCCCTGTTCATGCTCTGTCTCTCTCTGTCTCAAAAATAAATAAACGTTAAAAAAAAAAGAAAATATTTTGACTGCATGAAAACGACAATACAAGGTACCAAAATTTGCAGCATGCAGCTACAAGACTTCTTAGAGGGAAATGTATAGCATTAAATGCCTATGTTAGAAAAAGAAAGATCTCAATAATGAAAGAAAGTGGAAAAGGAAAAAGCAAAGTAAACCTAAATAGAGGCAAGGGAAAGACAAATCTGAGAACAGAAATCAATAAAATTTTAATAAGAAATTTGATGAAACCGAAACCTGGTTCTTTGAAAAGGTCAAGAATATTTGTAAACCTCAAGATAGGCTGACAAAGAAAAAAGCAAAGACATAAGTCAGTGGCAGGAATAAGATATCCCACAGACTTTAAAAGGATAATAAGCAGGGGTGCCTGAGTGGCTCAGTTGGTTCGGCGGCTGACTTCATCTCAGGTCATGATCTCACAGTGCATGAGTTCCAGCGTGAGTTCCACCGTGAGTTCGAGGCCCACATGGGGCTCTGTGCTGACAGCTAGGAGCCTGGAGCCTGCTGCGGATTCTGTGTCTCCGTCTCTCTCTGTTCCTCCCCCACTTTCATTCTGTCTGTCTCTCTCAAAAATAAATAAAGATTTTTAAAAAAATAAAAGGATAACAAGCAAATACAACAAGCAACTCTATGCCCCTTAAGTCAACAACATATCAAATGGGCCGGTGCTTTGAAAGACAGAAATTAACGAGGTGCCTGAGTGGCTCAGTTGGTTAAGCGTCTGACTTCAGCTCAGGTCATCATCTTGCGGTTCATGAGTTTGAGCCCCATGTCAGGCTCTGTGCTGACAGCTCAGAGCCTGGATCCTGCTTTGATTTTTGTCTCCCTCTCTCTCTGCCCCTCCCCCAGTCTCTCTCTGTCTCTCAAAAATGAATAAATGTTGAAAAAAATTTTTAAAAGAGACAGAAATCAACAAAACTCACTAAAAACGAAAGAAATAACCTGAATATTCCTTTATCTATTAAAGAAATTGGAAACCTTCCTACAAAGAAAACTCCAGGCCCAGATGGTTTCACTGGAGATTTCTACCAAACATTTCTAGGAAAAAATAATGTCAATTTTATGCTATGTCTTCCAGAAAATGAGTTGAGACAATACTTCCCAACTTATTTTATGAGCCAGCATCACACTGATACCAAAACCAGAAATAAGACATTATAAGAAACTACACACCAATATCCTTATGACCATAAATGTCTAAATCCTCAACAAAACTCCAGCAAATTGTATTCAGCAACATATAAAAATATAACACATATGAGCAACCTGGAGTTTACCCAAGAAATATAAAAACTGGTTCAATAATTACAAATCAATGTAACTCACCATTAAAATTTTATCTTATTTTATTTTTAATGTTTATTTATTTATTTTGAGAGAAAGAGAGAGAGAGTGTGTGTGTTTGCTTGAGAAGGGAAGGGGCGGAGAGAGGGGAAGAGAGAAAATCCCAAGGAGGCACTGACAGTGCAGAGCCTGATGTAGGGCTTGATCTCACAAACTGCGAGATTATGACCTGAACTGAAATCAGGAGTCAGACACATAACAACCTCAGCCACCCAGGCACCCTTTTTTCAAATCATAGATAATCTCAATTAATGAAAAAAGGAAGCCTTTCACAGAAGTCAACATCCATTCATGATAAAAACTCTCTGCAAAGTAGGAACAGAAGAGAATATCCTCAACCTGATAAAGGGCATCTACAAAAAAGTCTAGAGTGACTATAATACTTACCCAAGTCTTAATCCAAATTAAGCCTTAATCATATCGTCTGTAAGATGAGGATATAAATATTTCCCTCCACTTATGAAAGTGAAAGTTGTTAGCATAATGCCTAGCACATTAAAGTTGGTGAAAATAATAATTATTATAGATGCACTAATAATTATTACATATGCAATAATAATAAAATTTGTATTCGTCACATATCACTACTGCATTATTGGTTGGAATGTTGCATAGTCCAGATCTCAGAATGTCTCCAGCATTAACACACCACACACACACACACACACAGCCTACATTGTAAAAAGCACAAGATGACTTTTAAAAAATCAAACAAAAAGGAAATAAAACTGGAAAAGGGAAATAATACCCTATGATTGATCACTCTTTATGGTAATGAGCATTAGTAGTCACTTTCTAAAATCTGACTCCATTGAAAAATAAAATGGAAAACTGAAATGGATTTGAGAAGAAACCTGCTGAAATAGTTTGAGACTCACAAAATCAGTTTCCTAGTGAAGGTGTTACACTTGTGGCTTTTCTTAAATCACAGTTCTCATGAAAGTTCCAACCAGTCTTCTGGAATTTGTGTCAGTTATGGATTTATTTCATTTAAAAAATTTTTTAAATGTATAGATGTATTCATTTTTGAGAGACAGAGATAAAGAGCATGAGTGGGGGGAGGGACAGAAAGAGAAGGAGACACAGAATCCGAAGCGGGAACCAGGCTCCGAGCTGTCAGCACAGAGCCCTACACTGGGCTCGAACTCAAAAGCCATGAGATCATGACCTGAGCCAAAGTCAGACGCCTGACCAACTGAGCCACCCAGAAGCCCCTGGATTTATTTCTTTTAGGGAGTTGAAACAGTAGGATTGTCCAGATTACTTCAAAGAGGAAACTTTTATTGATAGAAACTAAGGAGCATTTTTCATGCTGGAGAGATTAAACAAGAGCCAAATCTGTGTGAGAATCAAGGGAGAAAAAGGATACCTGTCCACCCACCCACTTGCTAAGAATAAATCTTCTGATAAACAAAAGTAAACTTTCTGAAGTTCCTACTTCTTGCATCCAAGACTCAGTAATTCTAAAACTTCAGGTAGTATGAATCCTTCGGATACTTTATGCTTTATTTCAAAATATGAAATTCATACCACCCAATACCACCTTTCTATTGTGTGGTAATTATTTCTGTGTTATATATTTTTGGGTATTTGTGTGCCTATTATACTCTATTTACATCCTCCTGAGTTTTTCTCCCCCTGCATTTATGGTTTACTGATATACTAGGAATCTAGCTCAGTTTCTACCACCCTCAAAAGGAGTTTTTCTGTTGAAATTAAATAATGGTTTGGGGTTTTTTTATTTATTTATTTACATCTTGAGTACCTCACACTATGACAAGGACTAGTTTAACTAAAGAGTTTTAGTCTTTGGGACTGCAGAAATTCATACAGAAATAAACTACTGAAGGGGGGACAGCAATATAATGAAACTGAATTGAATAATTCCAAATATATTCTTTAATGGAATATACTGATCTTGTATCCTCATGGAAAGTTAAACTTAAAAGTTTCATACTGTTCTGATTGTTATGATGTATAGATTCCTTTATGACTCCATTGGCAGATGTTACTATTTTAAACACTCAGAAATCCATGAGGTTACATAGAACCATCCAGTTGGATGCAAAATTTAATTTTATAGAGCAGGATACATATTTTGTGTCCTCTTTACAAAGATTTAAAACTGCATCTCCTCAAAGAAAAAGCATCATGAAGTTGTGTAAATTATATTAAAAATCATTTGAAATGAAATGAATATAATCACACAACTTCATGATGCTTTTTCTTTGAGGAGACACAGTTTTAAATGTTCTTTGTAAAGAGGACACAAAATATGTATCCTGTTCTATAAAAGTTGATTTTATATCAATATCAAGGGATTTTGCTAACATAAGAATACATGTCTTCGCACCAAGGCAGGCCATATGGCCAAAAAGCACAGAGCAGTTTTTCTTCTATAAATGGAAACATTCTCCACTTAAGGATTTCACAGCCCTGAAAATCCCTGGTTGTAAACCATGGTCTCATAAAAAAAACTAATGAGCAAACCCAAATGTGTAAGATAGAGAAAAATTGGTGCACTGGGTAAGAGAGAGGCAGCTGTCTGTGGAACCCACTGCTGTGATATAAGGCAAAGAACAGATAGGATCTTTCTAGATACTACATATTGCTAAAAATAATATAATGGACATCTGTATTCATGCCCTTTCCTTCTAGTAGCAGAAGTCTGATATTCCTCATTCTCAGCTCATGTGGTTTGGGTGAGACTGACACTCACCAGCTCCAAGAATGGGCATGTGACTCAAGACAGACCAACCAGAGCCAACGAAACTCAATTCTTATACTTGAATTGTTGCCAAAATAGAACATAAATCTAGAACTATTGACAGCTATTTTATCACCATTGGGGAAGAACTTGCTCCATAAAATGGGGCCAACACAGAGAAGCAGAGCCAAGAGAGAAAGACAACCTTACTGACATCATTTGGATCCCTGGATCAGACCATGTAGGTAAAGGTCTTGGCTTTTCAGATAAGGAGTCAATCCTTTTTTTTTTTTTTTCTTCTTTTTTCTTAAGCCAGTTATCAAACAAAAGAAAGTCCTCTCTAAAGGATTAGTCTAAGATACACTCATGGTTCACACTTTTAAATACTTGAGGAGAGTCAGTACTACAGTCACATAGCTCATATTCCAGTCTTAAAAGATGTTTTTGTTTGCAATGGGAAGAGTCTCTAGCAAGCACCATATTTTGTGTTATTATTTATTTCTTAATTTGTGTATATTTCTACTTACTACAGATATTTCAGAGTATTCAAAGGCTTTCCTGTATTCATAGGAATCCCTGGTAAAGAATAAGCTTCTTCATAAATAAAGAGAAATGTACATATTAACAGAAATATCAGGATAGCCTATTTTTAACTTTCATAAGTTATTCACATATTAATAAGGAAGAAATTAAATGAAAAAACATGAGACTAGTTATCTTTTTATCCTCATCACCTAGCTTAGTACCGGGAACTTAATATTGGCTAAATGAATAAATGTATGGACAAATAAAGAGATGAAAAAATGAATTTTTTAAATTAATGAAAACTCCTTACCCAACATCCGACTCTTGTATTTTACCCATATAACATTATTTTTGTTGATTCAGTTTCTCTACAAGTAAAGTGTAAGTATAAATGACAACTTGGAATCACTGTATGTTATTAGCACAAATCTGGGAAATCCACTAACACTTTTACAAATAGTCCACGCTTGTAGCTGGAGAAAATACCATGCTTTCAGAAGATTTTGCAATTGATACACTTCTCATTGCCAGTAAAGAAAGGCTTGCCCTTGTTTTTCTTTTCTTTTCTTTTCTTTTCTTTTCTTTTGGTCTTACGGCTTTTAGCAAAGAAAAGTGAATGATAAAATCCTATGGTCTAAGTTCCACTTGTTACATTTTAGCAAATATGAGCTTCTAATTTATTCTGATCTTTCACAGGCTAGGCAAATATATAATAACCACATAGTTGTAGAAATAGAACTTTCCCAGATTATTCTATAGTCATTATCAACCTCCACAATAAACTGATGGTATAAATGTTAATATCAACTTTTAAAAAATTAATAAACTGAGAATCAAGATGCATGATTGACCTTCACGTGGCAAATTACCAGGCCTAGAGCACAAAAGCAACTGGCCTCCACATTTAATGAGACCACGCAATGGCGGGTCTCACAAACACAAGAAGCAATGCAAAAGTCCCACTAATATAACAAGCTTTTAGAGAATTCTCTTCCTTCTATTTGCCAGCCTAGGGGAACTCGGTTAACCTCCTCGATACTTGATTTATTTGGTTTTTTTTCCCATCTGTAAAACAAAAATAATAAAACCTACACTACAAAGGTGCTGTGAGGTTAAAAATAATGCATTTTTAAAAAGCTTCATACTTAGGACAAGTCCCATAAATGGCTACTGTTATTATTTATTTAAATATCACACTTCCGTTTAGCAGGGAGCTGTTCTATTGTTGGAATGCAATATTTCTTTCCATTATTCCATTGGTCTGAGACAAGGAAATGGTCCAACCACTCTTTAAATGAATCTTTCTAATAGATTATGCTCCCGAGCTCAATGGAAATTCCTCAAGCTAACTTAACTGGCTCATCCTCTAATTGCCTGACCACGGCTCTCCACATTAATATCCAAATATGTAACTCTCCAGTGAAAACACCACTGCATCCATAATCACTTCCATCCCCCAGCCCCACGTTCTGGCCTTTCACATTAACCTCTCCACTTTTATTCTCAAGAAGGTACAGCAGGAAGTAACTGAGCATTTTGTAGGCACGGTGCATAGTGGAAAGGGCATGGGTACCAGAGACAGAGTGGGTCACAATGGCAGCTCCTCCGCCGAGGAATTTCAACCCAGACAGGTGAACTTAGGCAGGTGTCTTAGTCTCTTGAGTCTCAGTTTTCCTTCTTTATAAAATGGAGATGATAATGTACAGTTTACAATGTTATCAAGATTAATGAGGCTTTACATGCAAGGCACGAAGGAAACTCTCAGGGAAACAGAAACTACTGTTATTTTGAAAAGTGTTTTATTTGTCCCTTCTAAGGCTAAATTGTTGAATCTTATAACTTGACCAATCAAACTATTTTATAAAGTAAATCAGCAATAGGATCTTATTTTTTCAGCACAGACAACCTCAATACTCTCCTTCACCTACATATTTAAAAACACGCAGGCGTACTTGGGCTGTTCAATCGGTTGAGCATCCAACTTCGGTTCAGGTCATGCTCTCACGGTTCGCGGGTTTGAGCCCCACATTGGGCTCTGTGCTGACAGCTCAGAGCCTGGAGCCTGCTTTGGTTTCTGTCTCCCTCTCTCTCTTCTGTTTCTCCCCCGCTCACTTGCTCTGTCTTTCTCTCTCAAAAAATTAATAAACATTTTTTAAAAATTTTAAAGCATCCTAATCGGATTAATTTTTAGAAAAAAATTAATGAGCATTGGGTAAAGGTATATAGACATCTCACTTTCAGAAGCACAAGTCCGGTTTCAATATGAAGAATGCATAGGGATTTTTTTTTTTCTTCTATTATCCCTTTCAACTGAGATCATGAGTACTCTGGCTATTGCAGATATATTAATTTTACTAACCATCACTACTCTGCTCTACCTCTTTAAACTGATTCAAATGGGATGAATATTTTCCAGAAAAACTGCAGTGAATCACCTGGGCTTGCCCTTTCTAAAAAGCAGAAAAATAAAATAATTCAGTAGTTGTAATTTCTATTTTTTAGTTTGAGACTGTGGAATTCAGTCTTGCACTGGAACTATATGCTCTAGCTTTATAATATTAAGAAGTAATTATGAACATCATTAGATTTTAAAAGATCTATTAGGATGTAGAAATCTTGAGTGGGACAGAATTTCAGGGTTGATCCCAGCTTCAGAAGGCATCTGATTTCCCTTTTTCCTTCAAAAAAAAAAATGTTGAGAAGGACTTTTGATCAGTACATATAAAAGATTCTTTCTGTTGTCTGTCCAAAAGACAAATTCTTCCTTGGGGAAAATGCTTCACTCCTTTAAGTAAATCTCTCTACCAGCAAAGAAACTGTCAAAAGCACTACTCTCTCCCCACCCCTTTCCAGGTAATCAGTTTCAAAACCTGGGCAAATATGAAAAGAAAGGCACTTTGATACAGAACAACTGTCTCCTGGAAGAAGTAAACAGAGGAAGATGTCAAGCTGCCCCACTTTCTAATTAGAATGATTCACAGAAAATATCATGTTTTCTTGCCTGAATGAAGGCCACTTTAGGCCAAAAGGGTTGAAGTAAGCCTGGTAGGATAGTTTTCAATGAATTTCTGTGGAAAGTTTTTTGATAACACATGGTGCTGCGGTTAAAACTTTAGGATCTGGAAAGGTTATTCTGGAGATCATCCACCCTGGGTAATGTGGTATCTGGAGACCCGATAAGGTTAATCCAAATTATCCGGGAGATTACCCCTGAGACAGCAAATGGTTCCATAAACATCACCATTGCTATCCCAAGCGGAGAGATGATATGCTTCACTTTTGTTAGCATTTTCAAGGAGACTAAACCTGAAAATGTCAGTGAAATGAAGGCTTGAGTTTATAGGCAAAGCTGTCACTGGACGTCTGAATTATGAGGCTAGACTTTCAGTAGCTGCCAAGTTATAGGTCAAGCACTTCTAGGTCAACTTTCACCTCTTTCACAAAACCCACGATGAAATTTCAAAGGCTTTCATGTGAAGTTTTATTAACTTAGGTTAGTTTGAAAGAAAAAGGTAGGCAGGGCAAAATGTGAAATCTCATTATCTTTGTCCATTGTTTTCTGCCCTTTTTGCTGCAATGCTTGTAGGATCGCACACGGATAATCAATTAGTCCGGGCACACAGTGGAAAGGTAGACGAAAAGGCTAAAAGGATTCTTAAAACATTTAGGACATCTGGCACACAATATTCAAGAACTAAAAAGTTTAACTTCTTTTTCCTTTTACATTTTAATACTTTTAACCCCCAAGCTTTTTAAAACTAAGTTGAAATGCTTTTGATTTTTTTCAGAATTAGCATACATGTTATAAAATTATGGGGGGGATACAAATTTACAGGTCATAAACTAAAACCCGTTATTACCTGGCACATAGCAGGTGCTCAGTAAATGTTTGTTGGCAAATTCTGTTTAATTTCTGCATTAACAACAAAGCCAAAGTGTTAGCCTGTGCTAATACTGACATGTGCAAATTTTGTTATTTCCATATCAAGTGGTTGTTTATACATGCAAATAGTTGTTTGGAAAATGAAAAGTCTAAAATATATCCAGATATGCAAACATAAAAAGACAGTTTCATGTGGAGGAAAAAAAAAAAGAATCACTATATTGGTGTAATTTAGGGAATCTTGTTTACCTTTCAGTCAGGTTACCTAATTCTAGCACTAATATGGGGATAGCATTCTATGAAGTCCTAACTTGTGGTTATTCTCTGTATTTCATTCGAAACAAAGACTAAACCAAGCTACTTGTGTCTTTCCAGCTCCACTGCCATCACCCGCCATATGCCTCCAGCATCTATTATCAGGACTACTGCCAACAGTCTCTTAATTGACCTCTCCAAATTCTCACGGGCCCCTCTAAAATCTGGTCAATTTACATTAAGAGTGTTTTTTCTTAATATGTATGCCTTGACTGCATCACTTTCCCTTGCATGCAATATTTCACTAGTTCCTTATTCACAGCCTATCTGAGAGACCACGTGGCCTCACATTCATGAAAAGCCACACATTTAAAGTTTGGCCCTACCTCCAAGTGAGGAGATATGTATACAGTCACGGAGACACAGTGCCAGGATTGAGAGAAGATGCTCATCATACAACTTAAGTTTTTTTTTTAATGTTTATCTATTTTTGAGAGAGAGAAAGCATGCGTGCATGAGCAGGGAAGGGGCAGAGAGAATGGGAGAGAAGATCTGAATCAGGCTCTGTGCTGATAGCAGAGAGCTGGATGCGGGGCTCAAACCCATGAACTGCGAGATCGTGACCTAAGCCAAAGTCAGATGCTTAAACGACTGAGCTACTCAAACAGCCCTCGTTATACAACTTTAAATTGGTGTTTTATTACCAACCCATACCACCTGCTATATTACTTTGAACTGATCTTTTGTAAATTCTGTAATTTTCTTATGAATAGCATGCTTATATGGAATTGTATTTGTTTATATTTTCAGAATATTAAAATTAAAGCCTTAATTATTAGCGCTTTTTTTTTTTGGCATTTCTTCATTTTTTTTTCATATACCAGAATCCATGGCCTAAGCTTCTCTCAACATCTGAGGGGTCCTTTCCCAGAGAACTTGGGACAACACGGGTACTTAATATGGCCCACAAAGCCCTAATTGCTCTGGACTCCTACCTAACTATATGATCTCATCACTGAGGCTACACTACACCCGTCCTTGCCTCTGAACTCTGGCCATTCTCACCTTCTTTCCCCTCTTGAGACAATCCATGCTCCCTCCTCCCACAAACGTTTGCATACAAATGCTCCTGTCTGCAATAATCTCCTTCCTTAACTCCCTGATGGCCCTGCAAGGTTATTCTCTGCTCATCCTTTCGACCTCAGCTCAAGCGCCCCTGCCTCAGGAAGCCTCCTTTGGCCTCTCCTAATATATACTCTCTCAATACCATGTTCTTACCCCAGGTATAATTATTCTTTTATTTACATGATGCTTAGATTACTATCTGTCTCCCCACCTGATGTAAGTTATAAGAGAAGAAATATCTTTTCACCAGAAGCAGGAGGGACAGCGATGTGTGTGTGTGCACATACTTTCTCTTCACCCAGTACAGCTGGCTGACATTTATTAGAAGCTTAAAAGAGGAGGGCCTGGGTGGTTCAGTTGATTAAGTGCTGGACTCTTGATTTCAGCTCAGGTCACAATCTCATGGTTTATGACATTGAGCCCCCCATGGGACTCTGTGATGACAGCGTGGGGCCTGCTTGGGATTCTTTCTCCCTCTCTCTCTACCCCTCCCTCTCACTGTCTTTCTCTCTCTCAAAATGAATAAAGAAATTAAAAAAAAAAGAAGAAACTTAAAAGATATTTGGTTTTTTGTGTGTTTTTTAAGGATATTTGTTTAATGAATGAATTTTCTTTATCTTTCCACGCTGCCTCTTTAAAAATGTGATCAGATTAATTATAATCTACATTTAATTATAATTATATATTATAATCTACATTTAATTTTTTTAATGTTAATTTACTTTTGAAGGAGAAAGAGATGGAGTGTGGTGGGGGGGGAGGGGTTGCAGAGAGAGAGGGAGACACAGAATCTGAGGCAGGCTCCAGGCTCTGAGCTGTCAGCACAGAGCCAGACACGGGGCTCAAACCCACAAACCGCGAGATCGTGACCTGAGCCGAAGTCAGACACCCAACCAACTGAGCCATCCAGGCACCCCTACAATTTATGTTTTAGAGGGCAATATATCCAAAGTCTAATCTGTACTGGCCCAATTTATCTAAAACAAACAACTTTTCAAAAAATAGGTATAATATCAAAATACTGTGATACCCATTCAAAAAAGCATCTCTTTTGCTACAAATTTGCAGTTATTAAATAAATAGGTCATAGGAATACAATGTACAGCATGGTGATTATAGTGAACAATACTGTACTATATATTTGAATGTTGCTTAAAGTATAAATCTTAAGAGTTCCCAACACAAGGAAAAATTGTAACTATGTGTGGTGATGAATGTTAACTAGACATAAGATGGTGATCGTTTTGCTATATAAACAAATATCAAACCATTATGTGGTATGCCTGAAATTAACGTAATGTTATATGTCAATTATATCTAGATTTAGTTAATTAATTAAACAAACTTTACAGTAGCCTTAGGAGATAACACTACTTAGTTCCATTTTATAGTTAAGGAAAACAGGGATCAAGGTATTTGAGGCACTTTCACCAGGTCACACAGCCAAGTCCAGAGTCCAAACAAAAGAACTATGCTCTGTGGTCTTCTGAAGTTCTAGATTCTACAAAGCCCCCAGAATTTAGGTAACATATTTATCCACAAGCAGGATAAAATGGGTAGAAACAAAGCAGAGTTGTAGGGATGAGGGGCCTAAATTAACTAATTTCCAAAAGAATGCCTAATGTAGCAGGAGGAAATTTAATCACTAGTTCATGTAGAGAAGAAAATATTGCAAATAAAGTTTAGAGAAGGTTTGGGAGGGCAGCTTTTAAAGAAATTAGAGATATGACAGTAAAAACTCAAATAACTAGTATTTGTATAAGAAAGGACTTGGCAATACAAATAATAATCACAATAGCAATAATCCTGATAGTGTTTACTAAGCATCAGACGTTATTCTAAAGACTTTACATTATCAACTCATTTAATTCTCAAAATCACTCTGAAAGACACATATTATTACTATTCACATTTTATAGATGAGGAAACTAAGGAACAAAGTTTAATTAACTTAACCATAGTCATACAAAAAGTAACTTGGGCAATTTAAGACAACCTATGCTATACTTACCTTTAAGATATTCATAGTGGGAGGCTGCATTTATCTGTTTAATAGGTGTATATGTGATTTCATATGCCAAATTCAGGTTAGAGGCAATCATTTTCATTGTGCTTTTTAAAAATAGTCTCTTAAGTCTGTATATTTCTTTTTTGAAGAAGGGATTATGATAATTTTCTGTGAAAGTGCACTTTAGTATGAAACTTAAAAGGAACTAGTAAAGAAGAAATAGGAAACTATGGGCATGCATTCTAACTTTAGTGATCATTAAAATCCCTGTTATCTATTTTAATCTATAATTTCATAGGTCTCCATTCTTTTTTTCTTCCTTCTCTCCTTCTTCAGTGTGAAATTCATCAGGCAGACCTCATTAGGACTCAAATGGCATCAAAGTTGTGGAGAAAATGCAACCTGAGCAGCCTAACAGTGGCACCTCTTAAAGATGGTATTTAAACCATGTGGTGAGAGAAGCCTGGCTACAGCTGGTAATGACAGCTCATGTGAAGATGATGTTGGAGTAGGGCAGCAGGCACAGTCTGACAAGGTCAGCAGTTGGTTATATAAAAAGGATTGAGCAAATGAGTAAATATATTGGTGATAATGAGAACCAGGTTTCTCAATGATTGGGAAGAACCCCATGGTATTGGAGTTATTAATATGAATTTATAGTCTCAGAATACATAAATATAAATGTAAAAGGGGGTGTGTATTTGTGTGTATTTCTTAGCTCTGGCCTGGGAACAGCAACACCCCATTTGCAATGAGCACACCCAGCACCCTGAACTTGGTTTCTAAATACCATTTTGCACTTAAAGGAACTAGGACTTCTTGAGGGAATGGCTGAATCCAGGGCTGGGCAAGGAAAGTACAAGATGAGACTAAAACATTTTTTGGCCTCAAATGCTAAAAGAATGGTAAAGATATGTCAAAAGGACACAGAAGCTAGCTTGAAGGGGCAACTGAAGGCCAAGTCTGGGTCATCAAAATAATAATGATAATAACAGACTATAAACCATTGAATAAAATAGGAATCAGTGCATCTATACTGATGTAAGTAAATAAACAAATGAGTGGAAAGAAAAGAAAGCTCTGCTTATAGTATAACAACAGCTAACAAATGTAGGAGAAATGACAGAATTAGAAACAACACCACTTAGAAACCATCATACTGATAATTAATTCAAGCATGAACAATAGATGCTAAAACTTGAGTGTGAAAGTGAGGTGAAGATCAGGTATTTATACAGTTTCAAAGAACTTCCACAAAAAACACTTACTTAATTACAAAGAAAAAAAAGCAACTTCACAGTGGAGACTCCTATGGCAATCAAGTGATCAGAATTTACACTACCACTGAGGGGACAAATCAACATCATGTGCCATCTGATGGGAATGCCGCATCATTCTGTAAAATTTTTCCCAAAACTGCATAACCTGATCATCAGGAAACATTTCAAAAATTGACAGACATTCTACAAAGTGACCGATCTATGACCTTAAATTTGAAAACGATATGAAACTCAATGGAAGACTGAGGGACTGTTCCAGATTGAAAGAACCTAAGGAGACATGACAATTGGTTGCAGGGTGTGATCCTGCGTGGATCCTTATACTATGCAGGATATCAGTCGGGCAATGGTAAAACTTGATTGCAGGCTCTAAGTGAAGAATATACAGGAGATTTTTGTGCTGTTTGTGCAATTTTTCTGTAAGTTTGATATTACTGCCAAATAAATTGTTTCTTAAAATCTCAAATAGTTGATAATGTTGAATATGACATAGCATAAGACTAAATTGCAATTTGTACATTAACCAGAGGGTTCATGGATATCTGATAAAGTACTTAAGTAGGCAGAAATATTTATTTTTAATTATATCCATACTAAAAGCTGAGAAATCACCCACTCCATCCTTTATACAGTTGGAAACTGAGGCTGCGAAAATAAGGAAAAATTGAATGTTATGATTTTATCAGATTTACAGAATATTATTCAGAGATAATGTTTTCTTTTAAAAATCTGATGTTTTTCTCTCATGCTTTAAAATTATCAAAGCAAGGGGAAGGGGGGTTGCCTTGGTGACTCAGTTAAGTGTCTGACTTTGGCTCAGGTCATGATCTCATGATTTGTGAGTTCGAGTCCCAGGTCGGGCTCTGTGCTGACAGCTTGGAGCCTGGAGCCTGCATCGGATTCTGTGTCTCCCTCTCTCTCTCTGCCCCTCCCCTGCTCATGCTCTGTCTCTCTGTCTCTCTCTCAAAAATAAATAAACATTGGGGCACCTGGGTGGCTCAGTCGGTTAAGCATCCAACTTAGGGGCATGGTCTCACAGTTGGTGGGCTCGAGCCCCGCATCGGGCTCTGTGCTGACAGCTCAGAGCCTGCAGCCTGCTTCAGATTCTGTGTCTCCCTCCCTCTCCCTGCCCCTCCCCTGCTGGCACTCTGTCTCTCTCTGTCTCTCAAAAATAAATAAAATGTTTAAAATTTTTTTAATAAATAAATAAACATAAAAAATACTAAATAAATAAATAAATAAATAAATAAATAAATAAATCGAAATATTAAAGAAAAGCATTCCTGGGTGGCTCAGTCAGTAAAATGTCTGACTCATGATTTCAGCTCAGGTCATGATCTCACGGTTTATGAGTTCAAAGTTGGCATCCGACTCCACAATGACAGTGCGGAGCCTGCTTAGGATTCTCTCTCTCTGCTCCTCCCCTACTTGCTCACACTCTCTCTCTCTCTCACTCTCTCAAAATAAATAAATAAATTTTTTAAAAAATAAAATAAATATTAAAGCAAAAGCCTACTATTCACAGTGCAAATAATGCCTCAAGTAATTTCCATAAAGGATAGACAGAATGATACACATTTTTCAGCTACTGACCCACCCAGAACTCTGCAAATTTACAAAAAATTTACTCACATAAAAGGCATTTATTAACCTTTCATTAGAAATTACTATTCTTTTAACACCTTTTCCCCAAATTTCCTTGAGACTGAAAGAGCATATAGATCAACTTTAAAATGGATTTGAGAAAGAAACGATTTCCACAGATACTGTAGTGAACATTGTGAATTTCTCCTTAACTTCCATTCCAGTCCAAAGGATTACTGTTAGGCAAGCATATTAACCCCTATCCCCTTGCCAGTAGTTGGTTCAAGGATGCAGAGGCCTCTAAAGGGGTTTGGGGCACAGAAGTGAATCTTCTCTCCTGGATGATGCTGAACTGCTAGAAGCCATGTTATGATCATAAGATGGAGCCTAAGGATGGAGCAAAAGCTATGAGTAACAAAGTAGAGCTATAGAAGAACCTCAGTGTCCAGTAACATCGTTTAGCCACTAAATTAACCAACCCTGCAAATTGTTTTACCTTAGGATTTTCTATTATAGAAGATAACAAGTATCCTTACTATTTAAATTAGTTTGTTAAGGCGGCCGAGGAGGGTGCTCAGTTGGTTAAGCGTCCAACTCTTGGTTTCGGCTCAAGTCACGATCTCACAGTTTTGGGAGTTCGAGCCCCACGTCCAGCACTGCATTGACAATGCAGAGCCTGCTTGGGATTCTCTCTCCTCTCTCTGCCCCTCCCCCACTCGTGCTATCTCTGTCTCTCTCAAAAATAAATAACTAAACTTTTAAAAAAAGAAATAAATCATTTAAATTAATTTGAGATAGGTTTTCTGTTGCAACCAGAAGTTATCTCAATACATACACGTCAATAAAAAAAAAGCGTAAGATCAGAGAACATCGCCTACAAAATGAATAAATCTTAAAATGTGCTTTAAAATAAAAGAAAATATCAGCCATAGTTTTAAATTACTTAACACAGTTTCCATGTCTCAACCAGTTTCTGGAAGGGTACAGTCCAGTGCAGGTGGATATCGTAAGCAAGAGTATAGAGGTCCGTAGAAGATAAAGGAGGGACACGAGGAGAGCTAAACCAGTCAACCAAATTCAAAACGACAGCCTTTTTGTTGTGGGGAAATCTTCAAGGTTCTTATTGATATAAAACATCAACATATTCTGCTTTAAGGTTTGCTCACAAGTTACGGTAATTCAATGCTTAGCATCCCAAAACATGGGTTCGTCAAGTGCAGGAGATCACAGAGGTGAGGACAGCAAATAGCCCCATCAAGGTCACTGTGGAGAGCAGTTAACATAAGTTGCTTGTTAGAAACGTGTGCTCCTAATACCAAATCCAGGCATCACGTTCGAAGCACCTACCCTAGTAGCCATGTTTGACCTTTAGGATGGCCGGCCACAAAATGCTGAGTGGAAGAATTGTCAGATGGAATGGAGAGATGAGATAATAGCTCAGAGATAATGTTAAATGGGTTCCTACCCAACCAAAGCTATCAGGTTTCTCTGAAATGGCATGTGACTTCACTGAGGTATCAGTTTACTTAGGTACTTGCCATGTGTCTGCAAGGAGATTCCATGTAGGGGGATTGCCATCTGCTGGTGGCTCTCTACCTAGGGACAGATGCCCTTGAAATTTAGGGACTGTGCCTTATGCCAGAGCACACAGAATCACACAGCAAGTAGCAGTTTCTTTTTCACTGTTAAAATTAGACTGTCTTCTCTGTTGATTAGACAGATAGAAAATTCCCCTGAGGAACTTGAACAAGATATCTCAAAAACCAGAAGAGGAAAAAAATAGGTAACAAATGCATTTTTGTCCAAGTGCCACACTGAAGTCCTGCAGATAAAATTGTCGTATTTAAGCAAGTAGTAACAAATTTTTACCAAATGGATGGTGATTCCTATGCTTGGGAAAATAGCAATGTAGTACATTGATTTATCTGAGAACATACCTAAGACCAAGTCTTAAAACCTCCTAAGAGACCTAATCTCCCAGGGAATATATTTTCCATGTGGCATATAAAAAGAAAAGAGAAACACTAGCTTCCAAGCACATAGCTGCACAACCAACCTTCAAAACAGAGGCTAAAATTCCCTTCTTTTTTTTAGTGAAATTCCTTGGAAACATACTGTTTTATATTGTAAATACAGTCATGCAGGCAAACTCAGTCCTTCAGGATAACAAATATGGATTTTAGAATTATGAAGTTTCCCTTACTCTCTGTCCAGTGTATCCCCAAGTCATAGAAGTATAAAAAATATGGAATTAGGTCATCGTATTTCACCTACATATTATTCTTCAAAGCAACACTTTTCTCTTGAACAATATTGCAGGACCACTATATCAGGAAACAGCCCCTCAGAACACACCAGGTTATGCTGTTTTCTTTAATGTTCAGCAACAACACAAAAAATCAAAATAAAAGGATAAGCAGCCTTGAAGCAGAAAGAAATCCTGTCACAGGCTACAACATGGATAAACCTTGAGGATGTTGTGGTAAGCGAAATAAGCCAATGACAAAAAGACAAATCCTGCATGATTCCACTTATATGAAACATCTGAAGCAGTCAAATTCATAAAGACAGAAAGTAAAAAGGTGGTTGCAAAGGACTTGGAGGGAAGGGGAACTGGTGTTTAATGGATATAGACTTTCAGTTTTGCAAGATGAAAAAGTTCCGGAGGTCTGCTTCACGACAATGTGAATATAATTAGCCCTACTGAATTATACCCTTAAAATGGTTAAGACAGTAAGTTTTATATGTTTTATTTGATCACAATTTTAAAAAGATAAGCAAAAATATTGGAGGCTGAAAACATGAGCTATAAGTGAAGGATAAAGGATTTGCCATCACAGTATTTAGTCTAGCAAAACCGAGCATATGCGGTTGCTTAATCACTTGGATTTGAAAAGAGCAAACCCTTGACCTGTTTTCTCTACCTCTGCAGAGGACAGAATGAAGAAACAAAACAAAACCACAGAGCAGCTGCAGGATGTAGTAGAAAGAAGAACCAAATTTCAAGTAAGAAATTCCACTCTGCTAATTGTGTGACCTTGGACAGATTAAGTATCAGAAAAAGAACATCATAACTTTGAGGTAACATGGACTTTGGGAAAAGATGTGACTGCTTTTGATGTTCAGTTTTGCTTCGTTTTTGTTCAATGAATTTATGAGTTTGGGCCAGTCCCAGAGCCTCGGCTTTCACATTCGTAATTTTGGGGTGAGGGTACCTATCTGACAGGGTTGTTACGAGGCTATGAAATTGAACTAACAGTGATAAAAATGCACTAAGAATGCCTGGCACATAGTAGGTGTTCAGTAAGTGTCCATTCCCTGAGTCTTTTTCAGCCTGTTTTCTTTTCTGTAAAAGTGAGGGCAATGATATGTACCTAGCAAAATAACATCCTAAATACCTGATATATGCTCTTTCTTTGCCTTCTCTGAGCCTCAACCTGGCCATCTATAAAAAGGTGCAATAATACTTACTACATAAAGAGAGACAATAAATATAAAATTGTTCTGCACTGAATATGGCACTGAGTAAGTACTCAACAAATCTGTGTTATCATCATTATTATTCTTATTTAGAAACATATTCAACAATCAGCTCTCAAAAAATTTGATCTATAATCATGCCTGCGTGTAGATCAGCTGGTCTTTTCAGCACCCTTGAAGTCTTCTCTAAAGGAACAAATATTTTTGTCACAAACTGTTAACATCCAATGACTGAACTTTTGTCTCAGCAGTGATATTCAAAATGTCAAGCCCTGACTAGGAAGGTGATTTTCAGTAACAGTGAAGGATCGTGAACATGTAAACAAGAGATAGTGGTTAAAAACCTCAAGATATCTCATTCAACATCAATTGATTATTATTTTCACCACTTCTACGTTAGCTGCTTCTAATTAGCTCAATGTTGGAACAGAAACAGGGAGAATGTACATCCTCCGTGGCCTGGAGATCCTAAGAGAACACTGCTTCTCTCTCAACTTATATATAGGATCCACTGAAATCCAAGGGCAACAATAATCCAGTAGGTGTTTTTGTTGCCTCCAAACCGGAACTGAGACCAGCACAACCAGGATTTGACTAATTGTGAAGTTTGCTAAGTTTGTTTCTCTTGCTCCCTTCCTTCCTTTTCAGTCCCTCAACCCATACCTCTTACCCTTTAAGTCCTTTTGCCAGGGCTGAGGCTCAGTGACCTGCCTCCAGAGCAGCCTTCTGTTTTATATCCCACCTTCTAGAAGATTCATGTCCTCTGTCCCATCCCTTCAGCTTTCTGCTCTGTACACTAATAATCTGACAGACAAATCCACAATGCTATGACAGCATGTGTTTACAGGATTTCCTGCTTCAAGTTTCTCATTTAAATCCTTACAAAGCCTTGTCGGCAACTATGTCTTAACCCCAAATAGCTGTCGTAAGTCATTGATTCATCAGACATTTACTGAGTACTTGCTATTTTCCATGCAGTGAGCTTGGTACTAACATTATGCACATAAGTGAGAGACATATTTGATTCAAGAAGCCCACAGTCCAGTACAGGAAGCAAGTGTGTGTGCAAATAATTGCAATACAATTAAATGAGAGGTATTGGAAGTATGTACAGGAGGCTATAATAGCAGGTAGTTGGGGGATAAAGGAGTCAAATAAACTGTTCCAGAGTACATAGCTGTGAGTGGTAGAACTGGGATTTGAGGGGCACCTGGGTGGCTCAGTCGGTGAAGCATCCGACTTCGGCTCAGGTCATGGTCTTGTGGTTAGTGAGTTCCAGCCCTGAGTGGGGCTCTGTGCTGAGAGCTCAGAGCCTGGAGCCTGCTTCGGATTCTGTGTCTCCCTCTCTTTCTGTCCCTGTCCCGCTTGTGCTCTGTCTCTGTCTCTCTCAAAAATACATAAATATTTAAAAACTTTAAAAAAAACAACTGAGATTTGAACCCAGGTATTCAGGCTCCAGAGCCTGTGGTCTTAACCACCATGTAGTAGTGGGAACAGTCTCTATTGAACCTACTATTTTGAAAGAAGAATTACAAAATAATGTAGAAAATGTACCTGATCAACTTCATAAGATAAAACCTAAAAATAATACATTAAACCAGTAGGAGAAAAAAACATGACACACATTAGAAGATCAACTAGCCTTCACAACTGTATCCCTCCCCACTGCCTAACACAGTGCCTGACATATAGTAAGCAGCCAACAAATATTTAGTCTTTAAAATATGAAATAATATTTATAAAACTAAATGTACATTTACCTATAACCTAGAAATTCCACACCTAGATATTTACCCAAGAGATACAAAAACCTATGTCCAGAAGAAATACTGGTACAAAGATGTTTATAGCAACTTTTTTTGTAATAACTAAGACCTGGAAACAACCCACCTAGCCACCAACATTTGGCTTATAATAGATTTTAAAAACTGTGGTGTATTTATTTAGTAACAGAATAATAGTCAGAAATAAGAAGAACAGACTACCAATACAGGCGACAACACTGATGAATCTCAAAAATAGTATGTTGAGTATAAGAGACCATCACAAAAAGTAAATAGAGTACTTCTATTCATGTGAAGTTCTATAACAGGCAAACTAATCTGATATGAAGGAAAAAAAAAGAACAGTGGTTACCTTTGGGAGGGGCCAGGGATTGACAGGAAAGGAACTTGAGGGAAACTTCTAGTGTGATGGTAATGCTCTATACCTAAGGGGAGTTTAGGTGACACAGGTGTATTCGTGTGTCAAAATTCTGCAAAGGTTCAGTTAAGATTTCTGTATTTTTGCACGAAAATTTTACCTTTAAAAACCTAAACACATATTGAACTCTACTTGTATATTATACATACTGAAGTGGTTAAGGGGAAGCATACTAATGTCTACAATTTACTTTGCAATGTACCAAAAAATAAGATGGATAGATAATGATAAGACAAATAGAGCAAAATGCTAATGGTAGAATCTGTGTAGGTAGTATATGGGTATTCACTATAAAATTCTCTCAACTTTTTTGTATGTTTAAAATTTTCCAGGGTGCCTGGTTGGCTCAGTCAGTTGAGTGCCCCACTCTTGACTCCAGCTCATGCTGGAATTCATGCCCCACTCTTGATTCCAGGTCATGACCCCAGGGTCGTGGGATCAAGCCCCACATCAGGCTCCTCAATCAGTGTGGAGTTTGCTTAGGATTTAATACAGGAATCTTCTCTACAACCTCCCAAAACAAGCAGATTGTGACAGCCTCAGTTGACAAATGTACGGTGCATGGAAGCTTGCTACACCCCAAGGTAGACTATTGTATCTTTGAACATGGCTAAAAGCAGTTAACTTACATTTAGACTATACTTAAGCAGAGCATGTGAGAGGGAGAGTATGAACATGGCTAAAAGCAGCTAACTTACATTTAGACTATACTTAAGCAGAGCATGTGAGAGGGAGAGTAAGAAGTACAGTCCAAGGAACTAGAAACCTGAGATTTAGTGTGATATCCCTCTTCCCAGGTCCATACCCTGTTAGGTACTTGTTTGCCTAACAAGTCTATAGATTAGCCTATATTAACCTACCCAGCCTATAGATTTTTATGTCATTCATTTATTCATTCATTCAATAAATAAATAATTACTGAGTCCACATTATATATCTTAAACCTTAATACCTGAGTGCTTTAAGGCAAAGAGGTAAACTGGATGATGCTGAGATCCCTGTCCATTCTAAAGCCTAATGGTTCCAGATGAAAAACTAACAAATTAGCTAATTGGTCTATTCCATGTATCTAACCAATTGAAAAAGAAGAAGAAATTTACTTTTTTCTTAGTGGAGGGGTTATATTTGAATTATATGTAACTCTCTTGTTTCTTTTCCCTTTGAAAATAAAGACTAGCTTACACATTTAAAATTTCCTCTATAAATGTCATTTTTGAGAAAGATCATTTTCTAAGATACGGCCTCTTTTCTAAAAGATTATCTTTGAGCTGCCACTCCCAATCAGAAGCCAGCCTCTTCCTTATTAGATCATAGCTCCTCCTTGTGGTTGACAGATGTAAGACCCTTAAATTCCAACCACAGAAACAGTTTTTTAAAAATTTAATATGATCATACTAGGATTAACTATGAGGTGAAAAACACCAGTATGATTTTGTTTTTACCATTTCCCTAGATGCTCATTCATTCATCTTTTTAACCAGTCCAGCTCAATGAGTGTTACTTGAGAGACAATCCAGAGTATGATTTTCAGTCTCAGGATCTTTCTTCAATCTGTGGTGGTTTAAAGTAACATACATCTTTTAGCTGCTCAAATCTAGTTCTAAACAATAAATTCACTGCTTTTTCTTTTATCTATGCTAAATCCACACTATAGCATGGTAAATTATAGACTGCTTCATTGGGTAACAGGTCCTATCCTACTCAACATAATTCTTATCAATGGCTTAAATAATATATAGAAGGACTTTGTATCAAATTTGTGAATAACACAAAGATGGAAGGGGAGTTAAAACACCAGGTGACCAATTAATCCAAAAATAGTTTGACAAGCTGAAAAATGAGATGAAACTAACATGAGAGACTTTTAAATGAAAACACAACCTCAAAAGCTTAAACATGAAATATAATTGGGACAAAATATAAATTGAAATGAATGAAAATGAAAAAATAAATTTTTTTCAGAAAATGAATTGCAATGGGATGAGAAAATCATAGATTAGCAGCAGCATATGGAAAAATTAGTCAAAAGTGTGAGTTGTTTTTTCGAAAGGTAATATTAATTTGGACAACATTAAAATAAATAGAAACAGCCTAAATGTCTGTCAGCAGAGAAAGGATAAATATTGGTATAGTTACTACAATAGAATCTGATGTAATGATGAAAATGAATGGACAAAATCTTCATATAGCAACATAGCTGAATCTTACAAACATAACAGTAAGTTGGGATAGAATATACATATTATATACATACACATATATGTGTATGTATATAATATATATGTGTATATATATCTAAAGGTTCAAAAACTTTTAATGCAAAATGATGTCGTATATTGCTTAGGAATACATAGGTTTATAATTTAAAAAGAGAGAAATCCACGGTTACTTTGGGTGAGTGCATTTGAGGGAGTTTCAACTATAACTAGTTAATATACCATATGCTTAATCTGGTGGTGGGTCTATGGATACCCATTGCATTATTCTTTATATCTCTTTGTATGTCTTAAGTATCATGTTGATATTTCTTATATCTTAGATTTCATTTAGAGAAAGAAGGTAATTAAAAATCCTCTGTATTACACTAATTAAACCATATATTGACTTTCATGTTCTTTTCAGGGATACTAAGTGTTTAAAAAGAAAAATTAAGTACAGTGAGAGGGAAAGGCGCTATGAAGGTATTCAAATCCATGTCATAGTAGAAATAGTTTTTAAAAACTTATTTTTCAAATTTTTCAACTATAGTTGATACATAATGTCACATTAGTTTCAAGCGTTCAACATAGTGATAAAACAAGTTTATACATTATGCTACGTTCACAAGTGTAGCTATGGTTTATCCCCATACATCACTGTGACAATATCATTGACTATATTCCTTACACTGTGACTTTTATTCCCAACACTTATTCATTCCATAACTGGAAGTCTGTATCTCCCATTCCCCTTCACCCATTTTGTCCAACCCCTCAGGTCTCTTCTCTCTGGCAGCTATCAGTTTGTTCCCTGTATTTATAGGTCTGATTATGCTTTTTGTTTATTTATTCATTTGTGCTTTGGTTTTTCTGAGTTTTTTAGATTCCACTTATGAGTTAAATCATATGGTTTTTGTCTTTCTCAGTTTGGCTTATTTCATTTTGCATAACACCCTCTAGATCTATCCATGCTGTCTCGGCACAATCTCATCCTTTTTTATGGTTGCATAATATTCCTGTGTGTGTGTGTGTGTGTGTGTGTGTGTGTGTAGACATACACCACATCTTCCTTATCCATTCATCTGTTGACAGACACTTAGGTAGCCTCCACATCTTAGCTGTTGTAAATAACGCAGCAATAAACAAGTGTTCATATTTCTTTTTGAATTAGTGTTTTCATTGTCTTTGGGTAAATACCTAATAGTGGAATTATTGGATCACATGGTATTTCTATTTTTAATTTTTTGAGGAAACTCCATACTGTTTTCCACAGTGACTGTACCAATTTACATTCCCACCAACAGGGCAAGAGGGCTCCTTTTTCTCCATATCCTCATCAACACTTGTTTTTCTTGTGGGGTTTTTGTGTGTGTGTGTTTTATTTTAGCCCTTCTGGCAGGTGTAAGATGATACCTCATTGTGGTTTTTATTTGCATTTCCCTGACAATTAGCGATGGTGAGCATCTTTTCATGCGTCTGTTGGCCATCTATATGCCTTCTTTGGAAAAATGTCTATTTAGGTCCTCTACATTTTTTTTTTTTTACTCAGATTGATTTTTGCTGTTGAATTGTATAGTTCTCTTATATATTTTGGATACAGACACTTTATCAGGTATATCATTTGCAAATATCTTTTTTCCATTCAGTAGATTGCCTTTTTGTTTTGTTGGTGGTTTTCTTTGCTGCGCAAAAGTCTTTTTATTTTAACAGAGTCCCAATAATTTTTGTTTGTTTGTTTGTTTCCCCTGCCTTAGGAGACATATCTAGAAAAATGTTTTACAACCAATGTCAAAGAAATTACTGCCTGTGTTCTCTTCCAGGATTTTTAAGGTTTCAGATCTCACATTTAGTGTTTAATCCATGTTTACTCTATTTTTGTGTATGGTATTAGAAAGTGGTCCAGCTTCACTCTTTTTCCCAGTATATTCTCACCTCCTTTAATTGACCATAAAATCATGGGTTTATTTCTGGGGTCTCTGTTCTGCTCCGTTGATCTAAATTGCTATTTTTGTGCCAGTACTGCACTGGCACAAAATTTTTTTATTTTTTGGTTTTTTATTTTTTTATTACTACAGCTTTATAGTGTATCTTGAAATCTGGAATTGTAATACCTCCAGCTCTATTTTTCTTTCTCAAGATTTCTTTGGCTCCTTAAGGTCTTTTGTGGTTACACACAAATTTCAGCAGTGTTTGTTCTAGTTTTGTGAAAAATTCTGTTGATAAAGATTGCATTGGGTAATATGGATGTTTTAACAGTATGAATTCTTCCAATCCATGAACATGGACTATCTTTCCATTTATTTGTGTCATCTTCAATTTCCTTTATCAGTGTTTTATGGTTTTCAGTGGACAGGTCTTTCATCTCTTTTGTTAAGTTTATTCTCAGGTATTTTATTACATTTGGTACCACTGTAAATGGAGTTGCTTTTTTAATTTCTCTTCTACTACTTTGCTATTAGTGTATAGAAATGCTACTGATTTCTTGGTACTAATTTGGTATCTTGAAAATTTACTGAATTCATTTATTACTTCTGGTAGTTTTTTGGTGGAGTCTTTAGGGTTTTCTATGTATAGTATCATGTCATCTGCAAATAGTAACAAAGATTGTTGTATTTTTTTAAACATAAAAGGGCCTAGCTCAAATATTAAGGTAGGCTCTAGACATATTATTCTATAAATTTTTTTAACATTTATTCATTTTTGAGAGGGAGATGGAGCATGGGTGAGGGAGGGGCAGAGAGAGAGGGGGAGACATAGAATCCGAAGTAGGTTCCAGCTCTGAGCTGTCATCACAGAGCCCAATGCAGGGCTTGAACTCATGGACTGAGTGATCATGACCCAAGCTGAAGGTGGACATTTAACCAATTGAGCCACCCAGATGCCCAGGCTCTAGACATATTTTTACAACTCCTCCTGATTCTATTGCACAGCCAGAGTTGAGAACACTGAGCTAGACGTTGGAGGCTCTACCTTTTATAAGATACTTCACATTTCTTATGATTTTTTTGCAATCTAACACATCTCAAAACAGAGTACCATCTACGTATATTTTATCTTTTATTTCTGATATTTAAAAAGGCTTTGAAAAATAGTATGTCCTTTATTATGTTAAATTCAAAAATTAATGAGGATCTGACATAAATCTCAAGACTAATAAATAGACAATAAGTTCCATGCAGGTCTAGATGTCTGTCTCAGTCATTGCTGTGACACTATCACTTGTTCATTCACCTGAATTTCATGAAAATCATAGAAATCAATTACTATAAATTATAATTTTGAAAAATACATTGGACTCAAATTGGTAAAATTCTAAACTTTCTCTCCACCATCTCTACATGGAGGTAAACTCAATATTTAGAGGTGGGAAGGAACCCTCTACTGATTAGCTAAACCTCTTCCCTGAATCTATAAAAGCTTCAGGGAAATAATACAAAAGTGCTTGAAGGAAGACCCAACTAACCGATGAGAGATTTTTTTATTCAGCTTTTAACTTTAATTCCAATATACTTAATGTGCAGTGTTATATTAGTTTCAGGTGTACAATATAGTGATTCAACAATTGTATACATTATCCAGTGTTCATCATTATAAAGCAACTCCTAATCCCCATCACCTATTATATCCATCCCTCCATCCACCTCCTGTATGGTGATCATCATTTTGTTCTCTATAGTTAAGAGTCTGTTTCATGGTTTGTCTCTCCCTCTTTTATTTTTCCTTCATTCATTTGAGTTATTTCTTAAATTCCACATATGAGTGAAATTATACAGTATTTGTCTTTGTCTGACTGTCTTTTTCGCTTAGCATCATATTCTCTAGCTCTATCCATGTTGTTGCAAATGAGAAGATTTCATCCTTTTTATGGCTGAGTAATATTCCATTGTATATATGTATGTATATATGTGTGTGTGTGTGTGTGTGTGTGTATATATATATATATATATATATATATACCACATCTTCTTTATCCAACAAGAAACTTTTTATACATTATTGGAAAAGAATTAGTATGGTTCTGAGATTAGAATGGGTTTTATTCACTCCTCATTCATTCCTTTATTTCATAAATATGTATTGAATAAGCTCTAAGTGTCCACCCATGAGCCAGGCACTGGGGATGCAGCAGTAAAAAGACATTGCTTTCCCCTCATGGGGCTTACATTCTGGTAGAGGTTATGGATAATAAACAAATAATAACAAAGCATGGTAGGTACTATTAAGGCTTTGTGTAGCAGTTCTACCTTACCCATTCTGTGATCTTGAGCAAGTTATTAACCTCTCTAAATTACATTTATAAAACAGAGAAAAAGTGTACCTTGCTCACAAATTGTTTTGAGAATTAATTATGAGTTAACTGTATAGAACACAGCAACACTTAACAGAGATTAACTAGTAATCTTAATATGAATATCCCAGTGATTTCACACAATTCCAGGTTTTTATATTTTTTATGTTAAAAACTGCTACAACTACTGAGGGTTGATGGGGGATGGGAGGGAGGGGAGAGTGAGTCACAGGCATTGAGGAGGGCACCTGTTGGGATGAGCACTGGGTGTTGTATGGAAACCAATTTGACAATAAATTTCATATTAAAAAAAAACTGCTACAACTAAACTTCCTTTCGGCTCATTCTCTCCTCAACATAAGTCCTTTTTTAATGTAAGTAAAGACTTCCTCTCTCAATTATCTTTTGTCTATATTGTGGGAATTAAGCGCCTTTCATTCCATTTTTGAAAATCTTTTCTTCTACTCCAACAGCTTTCGTGTCTATCTTTGCCAAGTACTTTCCATTTCTCTTTTCTTTTGCTTGTATCCAAAAAAAGAAAAAAAAAATCAATGTCCAGGTCTAATGAATGTCCAAACCCAGTTGTCTGTGGAAATTTGAAGACCAAGAGGTTTTGAAAACTGTAGGTCAGTATGTCCTCATCTAGTCTGGAACAATAATGCAAATGTGATACTCTCTAAGAATGAGCTCATAGAAGAGTGGGGCAATGTATTCATTTATAGAAAGGAAATTGCACTCAGGATACCTGCTTTCTAGATCAGTGAATAGATGGCTATCAAGCTAAAGTAAACCTCTTAAAAGTTAATTTTTATGTGTAAGTCAAGCTGTGCAGAATGACCCTGAGATGGAATTAGGTTTATGGGATGGGAACCAAGAAGTGCATTTACAGCTGCTCAGACACAGAAGAAAAACTGCTTCTAGGATCATAACAGGTGAAAAGAATTTCAATCATCCCCGCCAGGAGTCAGCAGGGTGCAACAGGAAAACACCTGAACTCTGAACATGGCACCAGGATTTACTAGCTGTGAGGCCTTGGGCAAGTTGGCAAACCATGTTTGTTCATCACCAGTAAGATGGAAAAGATAGTAATATCTACCTTCTGAACTACTGTGAGAATTAGAGAAGGTAAGGATTATGTATAGCATCCTGGATTTAAACATTTATGAGAGCCAGACATGGGTTTTATCACGGACGGAAAGAGAAAGAAGTGTGACTGATTTGGCAGAAACCAGCACAGATAGCTACAGGGGTAAAAATGCAGAGCCTTACTGAAAGATGATTTAAAAAATAAAAGAGAGAGATAGAGAGGGTTTATAACATGGAGATGACATGAATGAAAAGCCCTTACAAACAAGACATGATATAGTTCCTGACAAAGGGAAAATAAAAAGGAATTAAAAGATATGTTAATGAAAGCCGATGCCCCAATGTAAATATTTTAAATATAGATATTAGCTCAACAAATGTTCTTTCCTTTCCTCATCTCTAGCAAGGTACCTGGAGCAGCAAGAATTTGAAATTTTAAAACCCAAAGAAGTTATGCCCTTAAAAAAATATTTACTTGGTATATGTAAAGTTTTTCAAAAACATTCCAACAAATGAGTGAAGCACAGATTTGGAACTGGAGGATATGGATTCAAGTTCAGACTCTGCCATTCACTAGTTGTGTAACCTAAGAGAAGATACACTCTTTCTGAGAATTGGATATGTGATAGTATACTAATATCTATCTTCTACTCCATAAGGCAGTTGTAAGATATGAAATAAAAGTATAGAACGTATGTTAGAAGTGTTTTGTAAACTATAATGTGCTATGTCAACAGATACTGGGTACCTGATTGGCTTATATAAATATAAATTTATAGGGGCGCCTGGGTGGTTCAGTCAGTTGAGCGTCAGACTTCGGCTCAAGTCATGATCTCGCACTTGACAAGTTCGAGCCTGGCATCGGGCTCTGTGCTGACAGCTCAGAGCCTGCTTCTGATTCTGCTTCTGATTCTGTGTCTCCCTCTCTCTCTACCTCTCCCCCGCTCATGCTCTATCTTTCTCTGTCTCAAAAATAAAGATAAACATTAAAAAAATTTAATATAAATTTATATTTAATAGGAGACTTTTGCTGTGATTGTTGGTGACAAGTTTCAATCAGTAAGAGTGACTTCTTAAGCTCACACAAAGAAATGATTCCAAGACCTTGAAACTAATGAGTAAATTACTCCACTCTAGGACTTATTCTGAACTAACAGTTGTTTTCATAAATCATAAGAATGGGGGGCTTTTCAGTGGAAGAAACAACAAAGGAAAAAGATCAAGATATTTCACTATATAAGCACTTGAAATTTCTACATATGAAATATAAAATTAAAAGGAAGAAATATTTACAACAAATATGACAAAGGGCTAATATCCTTAATAAATAAAGCACTAATAAAAATAAATGATCAAAACAAGAAGACCTCAAAGAACAATAGGACAAGGACCTTTTACAAATAAGTAAATAAATTCATTTTTTTAATGTTTATTCATTTCTGACAGAGAAAGAGAGAGCAGGGAAGGGGCAGGGAGAGAGAGAGACACAGAATCCAAAGCAGGCTTCAGGCTCTGAGCCACAGCACAGAGCCTGACGTGGGGCTCAAACCCACAAACCGTGGGATCGTGACCTGAGCTGAAGTCGAATTCTTAACCGCCGAGCCACCCAGGTGCCCCAAATTCGTTTTTTTAAATCAACCTATTTAATCATCAAAGAAATGAAAATTAAAGCCATAACGTGGTATCACGTTTGAACATAACAAAGATTCAAATTATAAATAATGGTGTGTTGGTATAGGTGAAATGGGAACTTTCACGGGTACCTTGGAAACATAAATTAGTAGAATCTTTTTGGGGAAACAGTGAATAATACATATCAAGAAGTTTAAAAATAGTCAAAGCCTTGGTCCAAAAAGTTCTATTTCTTAATGCAGAGCTAGGTCGTAAAGACTCGCAGAATTTCTTTGTAATTAAAGTATGTAGTAACAAACAATAATTGTTGTAGCCAGCACTCATTGAGTGCTAATTGTTTTCAGTGACTTACTTGTATTTTCCTGTTTATACAGAAGTCCTATTATCTTTTTTTTTTAAGTTTATTTATTTATTTTGAGAGAGATTGCACACACAAGCAGGGGAGGTGCAGAGAGTGAGGGGGAAAGAGAGAGAGAGAATCCTAAGCAGGCTCCCCACTGCCAGCATGGAGCCCGTGTAGGGCACAAATTCAGGAACCATAGATCATGATCTGAGCCAAAACAGAGACGTTTAACCAACTGAACCACCCAGGCACCCCCAGAAGCCCTATTATCTTCTTTATCTCAAGTGGGTTGAGGCAGAGAAAGATTAAGTAATTTCAAAGGCTACACATTTGGTAAGAGAGGAACTAGGATTTAGTTCACACTTGGGCAATAAATTTCACTCTTTTTTTTAAAAGATAAACCACAATGCAAGCATTTGTGACAATAAATGCCAAAGAAATATCATATGTGCCATCTATTTTGTGGGCAAAAACTTTTGTGACTTTCAACAGGAGGATTTCCCTTTCATGGAGAAAACAGTGAATTTCTTTCACAATGAAAGCAGTTTACTTCTCTAAATGGTAATCAGGAAAAATTGTTGGGGAAGTAACAGGTAGAGATGGAAATCAATAATGTATGTAAAATTCTTAGAATGGGCACTTGATTTTATTCTGAGGACTCTTAATTACCCAATAGATGATACAACTAGAAATAATTAAATTTTCATGGTCATTATATACTGTATTCTCCTAAGCACCATTTCCTGTCCCCACCCCCAACCAATCCTTTTTACACATTAAATCGAATGGTTAGGTATTCGACCCACAGCCCCAACCTAAACCTTGGAAGTCCCTGTCCTACTCCCCATATGGTACCCCAGCCACTGGTCTTCTCCTTATATATTCATAAGCTGCAGAAGGGAGACCAATCATATGAAATCAGTGTAAACTAAGGGATTTATGAATTGATTAATCATACATCTAAAATCCAAAGTTTACTTGGAATTTAAGTTTTTATTCATTGAAAACTTTTCATTAACCTTTATCTTCTTTGAAAATGGAAGCCTTACCTATAAATCAGTGTACTGTTTGAAATCCTTAAAGGAGTACCCAACTTTGGTCAATTCTTTCAAAAAGTGCCATGAAAATACCGGGAAATGCCAAGCAGCAAAGTTGAAATAAAAACCTAACTCTACTCACCCAATTGTTCCTATGTTACATATTAGAAAGTGTCTTACATGATGTTCAGCACTCACATTTTATGACATTGTTAATAATGAAAATCTTGTGCAAAAAGCATTATAAAAGTATAAAGTGATTTATTTATAAATAAGGTGCTCACTGGATTTATAAAGAAATATTAAAATGGGATCACAAAATTTGATATTTTAACAAATATCTGTGATAAAAATGGGAAAATCCCATTTAAATTCTAGGTTAACTATGAATTAAGCAATTTTTTTTTATTTTTCTTGCTTAAAACCTTTCCTTTCTTGGTATAGTTTCATATATATTAGCAATATGAAAATGACTTCCTTTTTAAAAAAAATACATTAATAAGCAGTGCTGACATTTCTCTGGACTTTACTTAAACTGCCAGAGATTTTTGGCATTTTGCCAAAAGTCTAATTGCAGTGTATGTGGATGCCAAGAAATGAGCTTTTTTGCTTCAAAAGAAGTATGTATCTGTGATCACTAAAGTGACATATAAAAATACACTACAGCCTAGATAGAGGGCCTGAGGAATATTTCCAATGTCTCACAATATAGCTAACAGATTTTTTCAACATCACAAGCTTACCATACTCCCCTCTACTCTCCTAATTAAATAAGCTACATATGTAAAATGCCTGCACACGATAGCCTCTTCAGACATTAGTGCTCTTCTCTCTACATATATATGGAGGCAGAGAGAAGGACAGGGTGGAAATTGAAAGAGCACTGGATAATCTTGAGTCTCAATATTTGGTAAACACATTCACATCCAGACTTGACTGACATTTGTTTGTGTCATGCTGTTTTTCTTTCCTGCCTATCAGTTTTCCAAGAACTAAATTTTATACCTATTTATTAAAATAAACAACACAAATAATATATACACACATACACTTATATATTTTGGCATAATACATATATCTGTGTATGTCTGTACATAGGGATAGATTTTAATCATGGAATAAATATTCCATCAAAGAGACTTTTATGTTCCACAGAGGCAGTTCTCAAATGACTTTCATGGTATCATGTTAAAAACCAGAACACGGTCCATTTTTACAGTAGATTTACTGAATCACAGTTACTAATCAGATTAGCACCGCTTTTATGTCTAACAAATTTTAAAAGTTGGGGGATCATTAGAGAAGCTACATATTATGAGCCTGTAGCCTGCATTGTGCTTTACTTGTTAACCTTTAAAAAAATGGTCTTCAGAAAGTCACTTCAAGGAATTATTTTTCTTTTTTAAACTATACTTAGAATAGGATACAAATGCATCACCAAAAAATTATTCATTTTTAATGTTATAACATAAGCATTTTTATTCTAAAAGTTGTTAATCCTTTATTTATATTAATATATTAAACAGCTAATCTCCATTTCTATATACACACTATTTGAGACTAGGACAGCAATGTTACCTGCCGAGTTTCTCAAATTAGCTGTAACAGAAAAAAGATCTTCCAAATATGGACAATGGAAAGCCTGCAAAATCAACCAGACTGGCTTATTATAACTCTTAAAGGAAGTAACATAAATCAATATAAAAGATTTTACGTGGATAGAAAAGGCAAGTTTCCATGCCTCTAAATTTCTCATAATTGAAATATAAGAAATATTTAAGTCATTTTGTTTGACTTAAATTAGGCTAAACTGATGTCTTTTATCCAAAAAAAAGGCAAAATTTATGTTATCTACTTATGTCATTAAAAGTTGGGGGATCATTAGAGAAGCTACATATTATGAGCATTCGCTTGATTGACATTCACTTGACAATGAAAAAACATAGTAGACAAACCAAAAGAAGTCAGTGTTTGATTTGCCAATAATAGAACAAAAGCAAATAGACCTTTTACAAAGGTCTTCCAACATATCATAAAACTAATTAGTTCAAATTTCATTTCCTAATTTCTACAGTCCACACTTTAAAGGATATAGCAAGATCTAGTCAAAATTTGGGAAACCAGAGCAGAAATTTAACATTTGAGAGTTTATTGTACAAATGCCTTGACCCAACACAGTTAATACAGTTTTTCCTTAGAAGACAAAGACCCAAAATAAGCTGTAATTACAGCCTCACTTTTATCAACATACATTTATCTACTACTCTGAGGTTTCTGATTCTAATTTTTCCTAATGAATTATTCTAACTACATACCCTACTTGAAAATCTAACTACATACCTTAATTTAAAATCAGTTGCAAAATAAATTATAAATATATAATACATAAATATATAATTTATAAATATATATGTATATGTGATATCATCAAAAGAATAAACTGGACCTTTCCAAAGGAAGTATAATTTGTTTTTAAATCGCTTTGCAACAAATTCCTTTTTCCAGCATAATCTTTGCAGGACTGGAGGAAAGAGGAAGGAAGTTGGATAGTTAATAGAGCGTGTCCATAGATCCCACAAATGAATGATCAATTTTCAAAGGATTCTTAAGTTTCCAGGTGTCTGGTAGATTTCCCCATGGCTTATCTATTAAAATTCTAGATGACAGCAATGACATTCACAGACATGGCTGTGCAATTTGTTTGGGAAACATAGAAGTGACTGAATCCTCATCAAAAAAGCTCTTCAGGGTGGTCCCATGAAAGAACTAAAGGAACTCTGAAGAGACGACTAATAGCCAGTCTTCAAGGAAATGTCCTTTTTCCTAGAATATGAAGATAATAAGATGAGATATCTTGCCTGGATTCTATGAAAGAACTTTATGAGTTTAAAATATTCTCTTAAATCTAGAAAAACTTTGAGGGAAGGCATAAAAGGAGGAAACAAATTTCCTAGGCAATGGGATTTAGAAAAGAATTCAGGCTAACAAATTTTCAAAATATCTGAGCAAAATGTTCAATGAAGTAGGATGAGCAAATCAACCAAGTCCAACTGAGAACCCCAGCAGCAAGAAGAAAGTGTGAGATATGATCAGTATGGGAGCAGAGCAAGGTGGGAGGGGGAGGAAGGAACAGCTACAAGCTACAATTTATCATTCACCAAATAACTCAAACAGAGCAAAGAGAACTTCTAGAAAATCTTCAGTCAAAAATCAGGCTAACAAGTCCACACAAAGGAGAAACCAGAAAATCATGATGAATATGGAACTCCATTCAGCTCAAAATAAGATACTCTTGCCACTGAAACTATCCTGGATGTTTTAACCTTATTTTGAGGGTTGAGAAACCACAGAAATTTGCAGGACCTCTGTTATCTTATGATTATTAACATTTCTATTACTACTAGAGAGTATTTGATCCCCTAAAGAGCTATTGTACTTGAGAGTTACTTCTCTTAAGAAGTGCTTCCATTTAAATTGAGCCCACCAAAATCTAAGACCATATACCACAACTCAAGAAGACCATAAAATAGTTTTCATCATATAATCATAGCTATTCACTAGATTTTTTTTTTGCCCTTCCTAACATTCTAGGGTATACATGTCTGCCCATGAATCCTATACAGAATTTGAAAGGGAGAATATATATAATTACTTAGTCTTCAATTTCCTTTAGGTCTTCAGTATGTAGTTGGCAAGAGGATATGATCCTCTTAACAGAAGATTTTCAAATCAACACAGTCCTCATTTTGGTCTTTTACATAAACCTATTTTGGGGATCTATCTGAACTAAAGCAGTAAAAAGCATTTTGCTTAACGTGGTTGTTACGGGCTGAATTGGATTACTCCAAAATTTATATATTGAAGTCCTAACCCCCATTACTTCAGACTGTATTTGGAGATAGGGCCTTTAAAGAAGTAGCTAAGGTAAATGTGGTCCTATGAGTAGGTGCTAATCCAATATGACTGGTGTCTTTATCAGAAAGAGAGATCAGGACAAAGACAACACACACAGAGTCCGAAGGAGGATCATGTGAGGACATAGACAGAAGGCATCACCTGCAAAGCAAGAAGACAGGCCTCAAAAGGAATCAAATATGCTGACACCTTGATGGTGGACTTCTAGCTTCCAGAAATACGAAACAACAAATTCTGTTGTTTAAACCACCCAGTCTGTGGCATTTTGTTAAGGCAGTCCTAATAAAGTACTACAGTGCTAATGAAAAAAACTTGAAAATATGATTATTAGACTAGGAAATAGAGAGCTAAGTTAGAAGGATGAGTCCAAATTAAGAACAGAGCTATAAAACCTAATGAAGAGAAAAGCAAGCATAGGCTCCAGTTCCTCTAAGTTCTAGATTGAAGACAATAATCTTGTGTTAGTATTATACTAAACAATGTATAAGTGTTGTGTACTTACTTCATGTCAGACACCACACTAACATTGAAAACAGGTAAAATAGAGTATAGAATCAACCAAATGTTCACATATTCCTTTTCTAAAAGACACAATGTCTGAAAATGGTCAGTGGTGTTTTCATAACCAAAAATGGTCTGTTTTGTATCTCCTTAGGCACCATCTCAGAATCATAGTGTATACCAGCTCATTTTTTTCCAGTATTCTCTGCACAGCATTATATTTAAGCTAATCCACCTCTAAAGATATTGTGATCTAATTTTTTTCATTAAAAAATTCTCAAAAGACTACAAATTAGTTTGATAATACATTCCAGTGATTCACAATTCCATGGCGAGAAATTTTTGCTATAGAAACCAGATTTCAAGTTCTTTGAGAATGGAAGTAAAACAGTGAAATGGACAAAGTTTATCTTCAGCATTCTTAGTGCCCTTCCTTCAGCATCCCCCTTAACTCCTTTATATAATCCCTGTCCACTTCATGAAGGACTCAAGGGCTCTTGTTCCCCTTTTCCTCCCCAATCCCCATCCCCATCCCATCCCCATCTAAAACTTCTCTCAGGGGATAATCTCATAAACCCACCTACCTCAATTAGGAAAACTGTAAAAACTGTAAAAACAGTTTTCCCCAAGTACAAGAATCTTTTTCCAATGACAATTTTCTCTGACTAGAAATTCTAGTCTCCCGCACGCTTTTTATCTACCATGCGCATTTGAGTTCCAGAGTCCCTAAGTTATACGTCATTCCTATGAGAGTGAAGTAAAAAAAGAAGGAACTAGTGATTAGGATTGGAAAAGATAGAATGGAAGGGCCAGCAGCAATAAGAGTTGTCTCATTGGCCCCTTCCAGAGATAAAGGAAGCTAAGGAAAAGTAATTGTACTTGGAATTGTACTTCTACTCCTGTAAGGAGGGAAGTTGAGTTATTTTGCTGGTGGTATGTTTTTATGAACATTGCAGTGATCAGAGCCAAGGATATAGAATCTTGAGTTGAGGACATCATTTAGGAAATATCTATTTAGTTCTATCAAATATGTAAAATAAGGCTACCCAAAGTTTGGTAAATGTAAATCCATAAACTATGCTGCATTTCTGGGACCACAGTGGAAACTGGAGATTGGAGTCAATATTCTGGACTATTAAAGTTCAAACAGCATTCAAACAGAGCATCAGACACAAAATAAATAGCCCTTTAGTATTTGTGCTATCTCCCATAAGGCCAACTGGACATATTTTTACATCTCACTGAAACTCAAGTATATAGAGATCCTGAAAATGTTCTAAGAAGCAAGCAGATGATTGATGGAAATTAGTTGTAAAGTGTCCATTATTATTAATCTCAAGTGGTTAAATGATACTGACTCTTCTCTATTTCATGTATTATGCTTGTTGTTTTATTTTCTTGACTTTAAGATAATTTATAAGAACTTTTCTAGGATCCTAAAATCTTCAGTCTTTCTAACTGTCTTATATTCTTTAACTATGAATTGTCCTACCAAAGAATCAGGAACTTGGCCCTCTCAGTGTGTGTGTGTGTGTGTGTGTGTGTGTGCACGCGTGTGTGTGCTGGGGATGGGGTGAGGAATCTGCTCTTTTGCATTTTCAGAGTACATAAAGTCTTAAATCTGGAGTGTGGAGCAGGGACAGAAGGAAACAAGTCTAGTTGTCGCTAAAGCTAACCTTGCTGCTCTGAACCAAGTTTCACTGAGTAGTGACAGTGTCCATTTCATTATCCTGGGCAGTTATTAAGTTAAAGTGATTATCTAACTTATATTCCTGCTGCCATAATTGGAACCAATTCCCTTTTTCTTTTCTTAATGTAAATTATCATATTATTTATCATTATATTTATCATTATTAAATTATTACAAAAATATCATCAATAAATTATATTTCTAAGTTTTATGGAAAATGTAAGTAATATAATAATTTGGGGGAATTAGATTCAAATATTTAAAAAAGAGTCCTTTATCTTCTACTTGTATTACTGATGGCCACAAATATTTCTGTTCTTCCCAAACTATCTGAAATAATTTTGATAAGATCTTTTTCTATGACAATTATGATAAATGGACAAGATCTATAATTAAACCACTAAAACTGTACTGATGAAATTTAGATGAAGAAAATAAGATTGTTTTTCACCAAAAACTGTTGCTTGGGGAAAATATTAAAAATATTATGCAATACAACAAGCTAAACTGATTTTTAATTAGGTTGATAAATATGTCAAGGGTATTTCTGTTTTCCTTTAAGTAAAGTGATGGGTTAAGCCTATTAAAGTAATGCATCTGTAATCCCCTTTAATAACTACATGCTAATGATGCTCTTCCAAGTATATGCTTTGTATCTGAAGTCTGTACTTCCATAGGGGCTTTGCTAGAAGAGACATGACAAGGAAAAGGATTTTATACAAGCCTTCTTTTTGAAAGCTGGCAGGTCACTTAAAAGACTCTAGGGTTTCCTCCAAATTGCATCATAGAGCCTGACACCTGTTCTGTCTGAAAAAAAAAAAAAAAAGTATGACCCTAGAGGAATAACTAACTAATGGTTGAAGAATGTTAACATTTTCTTTAAAGAAAAAGAGAGGGGGAAAAGCTTTGGCAAGGACATAGTACTTTACATTTGCAAATAGCTTTACAGCATACAAAAATCAAATAAAATAATGGATGTGAGGACACTGAGTTAAGTAGAACAGCTGTTATTTCTATTTTACATAAGGAAATTAAGGCTCAGAGATGTTAAGTGACTTTTCTAACGTCCTCAAACTGTTAAGTAACAGAATCATAATTTGAACCCTTCTTTAAATTCCATGAGCAACACTCTTTTCTCCACCACTCAGACAACTGAATACTAGAATACCAGTGGACAGCTTCCTGGAAATACCATCCAGGTTCAGAATGGCAACTCTTTATATGTTATTAACATACTAAAGATTTCTAAGAGGTATGATTCTTTTTCTCAATTTTCCTAAGATATCATTAAACCTTTTATTTTAAGGAAGCAGCAGAGAAACAGGAATGTTATCTCAACTTTTGATCTGAAGGTGGAAAACTCTAAGACATCTACAGTCATCTTATCAATAAGTTAGACAGAGAGAAGTTGGAGGTGTAATAAACAAAGCAGAAAATCAGTTCCATGCAGTGCTAAACAAATAGCTCAAGGGGTGGAAGAACAGATCCAGGCTGCTGTTCATTGGGCAGCCAGCTCTCTTTCTTCTCAGCTTCCTGGTGTAAGTCTTTGCCTGTAAGCAGTGTTATGAAATAGTGTGATTTTAATCAGCTTTGACTGTACCTTGCTCTAAAGGTTTACTCAGTGCAGTCCTTAGAGGCACATTACCATTCGGCCCCATTCCAGGGAAGAAGTCTGTTCTTCATCAGCTTTAGAAAGACAGCAGTGCTTTTGTCTCACCATTCCAGAGCTACAAGAAGGACCTAAGACACAGATGGCCAGCCATAGACTCGGCCTTGCCAAACTGCAACCCCACTGTAAATAGGCCAGTGTGTAACCCAATTTGGTAGCAATGACTTAGGAGAGGTATGTCAAAATGGCACTGTCTCTAAGACCATTCAATCCCTAGTTACATTTCCCAATAGCAAGCTAGTACAAACCAAAGTCCCAGACTATCAAATGTATTCTGCATAACACAGCATGAATGCTACCTAATGCTACCAATATGTTTGGCTCTCAGATTTCATAGATTTCTTCAGAATCTCTGAGAACCTTCAGATATATTAATTCATTCATTTAACAAAGTACTAGACACTGGTTATATGCTGGTAAACAGTCACAGTTTAAGAGTTGGTTACATTACAATAAATAAAAATGATAAATCACTACACTCATAATGGTTTTAATCCAGGTGAGAGATCATTAATAAATGATTGAATTAGTAGATAAACAGAATGTAATTATAAGGTAAGAAAGATGCCACAAAAGAAAAATAAACAAAGCACCGTAATAGGAAATAACAGTGCCTGGATGGGGAATGATTTTTAGATAGGGTGACCAGAGAAGGATTTTCTGAGGATTAGCTGAATTTTGAAAGGTGAAAAAGAGCTAATCATGTAAAAAAATCACTTTGGAAAGCACTCCAAGTACTGCAGGATCATTGAGCACAACAGTCGAGAAATAATTCTTGAGATGTTTTATGGTGTAACTTAGTTTTTTTTAAGTAGCACAGGGACAGGACCAGTGGGCAGAAAGAGCTGCACTTTTGTTGTATAAGCTGGTGCTTATGAGCTTAGTGCTCAAAGGGGAGGGGACATGCAGGGAACGTTAGATCATAATTTTTTTTTTCAAATTTCTACTCGTAAAACTACTTCCAAGATATTTCTCTGATGCTTATCATTCAGTTCATATTAACTATCAGTGAGATGTACAGGCAGTCAAGAGACCCTTTAAGAATGTGGCAACCAGCATGTATTTGATCCTTTTTGAAACTATGCAGGCTATAGGGCGGCCTTCTGGGCTAAAGATGAACATGTTTTTTGCTACTATGCCTCATCATTTCCCCCTGACCAATATTCAGTTCTTAAATCTTTAAGGTTGTGAAAGGGTGAAGGGCTCATCCTCTTAAACTTTTTCAAACTGGCAGGCACCATAGAGATGTCCCTACTTATGGACCAAAATTGGTCACTCTCTGTCCTTACAAGTAACTATTATGGAAGGCCATTGCTGAGAGTGCGGACTGGACATCAGAATGAATTTGTTTCAAGTAGTTAGGACCATCTGTCACCTGGGTGAAGGAGTCAAGAAGTGACTGTGTTTATCTCAACAAAAGGACAGAATAAAGCAAAAGAGACAACATATTAGGATTAATATTATAATTTTTAAAAAAAGAGGTGTGATAAGAAGACTCTTTAGGGTAGAGCACAGTCCACCACCTGACCAAAAATTTAACCAATCATTAAGTGACAATGTAGGGTCTAAAGGCACCAATTTGGTTATTTATTTCAGCGAGTAATTCTATTATATTTTTATCATAATCTGGAACGTAGACACAAATTCCAATTTAATAATGGCACATGTTCCTCCTTGTGCTGCTAAGATATCTAATGCTATTCTACTTTGTATAATTGTTATACTCATTTGAGTTACCTTAGTGTTCAATAATGTAATACCATTTTGAGTCATTGAAGGGCTTTTGTTATTTTATTTTTTTAATGTTTATTTATTTGTGAGAGAGAGAGAGAGAGAGAGAGTGGGGGAGAGGCAGAGAGAGAGAGGGAGACACAGAATCCGAAGCAGGCTCCGGGCTCTGAGCTGTCAGCACAGAACTCCACACGGTGCTCAAACTCTCAGGCCACAAGATCATGGCCTAAGCCGAAGTCAGATGCTTAATCAACTGAGCCACCCAGGCGCCCTAAGGCATCATTTAAGGTCTTAATTGTGTATTTATCAAGGGCTTCCATATGCCTTATGACATCTTCTAAACCTACTGATGTAAGAAAAATAGATGTCAGACTGTCACACCAACAGAACAAAGATCTTGTCTGTTGTTGTTTTATATATGGAAGATCAGCTGGACTTGTGATAGGCCTAGCGCTACAGCCATGCATCCGGGCATAACCCATAGTACATTTTCTGATCTGGCCTGGTGGAAGCCATGACCACAAATTTTGCCCACATAAGCACTGTGTTCCATTAGGTTCTAGCCATCTGATGTCTGGTTGCCTTGTCCAGTCAGTAGTAAACCAATCAGTCGCCTGTAAAACAATGGTGTGGTCACAGGCTTCTGGAGAGAGCTATCTCATTTGATGAGTACTATTGGGCCTTGAAGAAGGGTATGATTTTTCTGTTTCCATCATGAAAGGGCCTTTTGGCTTAGTTGTCCTATTGAGTAAGCCACATATATCCACTCCATATTTTATATAATCCCTCCTGGGGGTATTGATGGGAAGGACTACATAGTCAGGGAATTTGTTGTCATAAGCTTACCTGTGAGTTGGCATATTCAGTTAAAATTTTGATAGTTTGAGGATAAAAGCCCAGAGAGTCCCATGTAACATTTACCATAGGGCAGCAAGAAACATTTACCATAGGCCAGCCCCTCCCCAGCTTGTGCTCCTTCCTTCAAAATAAATAAAATAAACTTTAAAAATATATATCAAAATGTATAAAACCATTAAGAAGACTTGTTTGCCTGATGTCTAAGCCTTAACAATATCCTAAATACAAGAACCTATTAGCAAGTGGGAGATAACTTGTCCCAGTAGATGAGGGCATCCCCAATGTATTTTCCAATCCAAATATAAGGAACATGGGACCATCCATTATCTCCACAAATTCATAGTTAACCCAGTGGAAGAGGGTACACTCTAACTTTTAAGGAACAATTTTGTTATCCCAGCCATATCGAATTGATCAAGGTGACAGCTAAGTTATACAATTATTGCGGAGTCCATCCCATTATCCAGCTGTTTAAATAATCATATGTCCATGGGGTCTCTTTTATTATCTGCTCAGGGTAACAAGGAGGAAGATTGTCTATATATGAGCTATTATGGGAATTTCTCTGAAGTTTATCTCTAGTTGTCTAGTTTAGGCAAACAAACATTTTTTTGGTTTATTTATTTATTTTTTAACGTTTATTTATTTTTGAGACAGAGAGAGACAGAGCATGAACGGGGGAGGGTCAGAGACAGGGAGACACAGAATCTGAAACAGGCTCCAGGCTCTGAGCTGTCAGCACAGAGCCTGACATGGGGCTCGAACTCACGGACCGCGAGATCGTGACCTGAGCCGAAGTCGGCCACTTAACCGACTGAGCCATGCAGACGCCCCTGGTTTATTTATTTTTGAGAGAGACAGAGACAAGAGCACGACCAGGGGAGTAGCAGAGACAGAGGGAGACACAGAATCCGAAGTAGGCTCCAGGCTCTGAGCTCTCGGCACAGAGCCCAAAACAGGGCTTGAACTCACAAACTGTGTTATCATGACCTGGGCCAAACTTAAACACTCAAATGACTGAGGCACCCCTAGGCAAACAAACATTTAAAGACAATTAATCAAAACTAGAATCTGGGGGCGCCTGGGTGGCGCAGTCAGTTAAGCGTCCGACTTCAGCCAGGTCACGATCTCGCTGTCCATGAGTTCGAGCCCCCAGTCGGGCTCTGGGCTGATGGCTCAGAGCCTGGAGCCTGCTTCCGATTCTGTGTCTCCCTCTCTCTCTGCCCCAACCCCGTTCATTCTCTGTCTCTCTCTGTCCCAAATAAATAAATAAACGTTGAAAAAAATTTAAAAAAAAAAAAAAAAAACCTAGAATCTGGAGCTGCTGGGAAGATGGCTGCGTAGGAGGACACTGGGCCCACCGCATGTCCTGGTGATGACTTAGATTCCACCTACACCTGCCTAAATAACCCAGAAAACCGCCAGAAGACTAGCAGAATGGAGTCTCCAGAGCCAAGCGCAGACGAGAGGCCCACGGAAGAGGGTAGGAAGGGCGGTGAGGCGGTGCGCCCTACACGGACTGGCTGGAGGGAGCCAGGGCGGAGGGGCTGCCCGCTGGCAAAGCGGAGCCCCTGAGTCTGGCTTGCAAAAGCAGAGGGCCCTGACGGAGTGTGTTCTGACAGCAAGCGGGACTTAGCATCTGGAAGGTTATAAGTTAACAGCTCTCCTCAGAGAACGGGAGGGCTGGAGGACAATGGGAGGGAGAGTTGTTGAGCACAGCTTGGCGGGGAACAAAGGTGCTACCCAGCACCATCTCCCTCGCCCATCCCCCAGCCAAAATCCCAAAGGGAACCGGTTCCTGCCAGGGAACTTGCCTGCACCTCACAAACACCCAACGCTATGCTTCTGCGGATCCATCCCTCTGGTGGCAGGTCTGGCTCCCTCCCAGTGCCTCAGGGCCCCTCCCGAAACGGATCTCGAAAGGAAAAGAGAGCTGAGCCTGCCCCTCCCGCCCCCATGCACCTTGCTGATCCACCCCAGCTAATACGCCAGATCCCCAGCACCACAAGCCTGGCAGTGTGCAAGAAGCCCAGATGGGCCACGCCACCCCACAGTGAATCCCACCCCTAGGAGAGGGGAAGAGAAGGCACACACCAGTCTGACTGTGGCCCCAGCGGTGGGCTGGGGGCAGACATCAGGTCTGACTGTGGTCCCGCCCACCAACTCCAGTTATACACCACAGCACAGGGGAAGTGCCCTGCAGGTCCGCACCACTCCAGGGACTATCCAAAATGACGAAACGGAAGAATTCCCCTCAAAAGAATCTCCAGGAAATAACAACAGCTAACAAACTGATCAAAAAGGATTTAAACAATTTAACAGTGAATTTAGAAAATAGTCATAAAATTAACCGCTGGGCTTGAAAACAGTATAAAGGACAGCAGAGAATCTATTGCTACAGAGATCAAGGGACTAAGGAACAGCCAGGAGGAGCTAAAAAATGCTATCAATGAACTGCAAAATAAAATGGAGACAACTACGGCTCGGATTCAAGAGGCAGAGGAGAGAATAGGTGAACTAGATGATAAAATTATGGAAAAAGAAGGTGAGAAAAAGAGAGATAAAAAAAATCCAGGAGTATGAGGGGAAAATTAGAGAATGAAGTGATGCACTAAAGAGAAATAATCTACGCATAATTGGTATTCCAGAGGAGGAAGAGAGAAGGAAAGGTGCTGAAGGTGTACTTGAACAAATCATAGCTGAGAACTTCCCTGATCTGGGGAAGGAAAAAGGCATTGAAATCCAAGAGGCACAGAGAACTCCCTTCAGTCATAACTTGAATCGATCTTCTGCACGACATATCATAGTGAAACTGGCAAAATACAAGGATAAAGAGAAAATTCTGAAAGCAGCCATGGATAAACGTGCTCTAACATATAAAGGAAGACCTATAAGATTCGTGAGCGATCTCTCTACTGAAACTTGGCAGGCCAGAAAGGATTGGCAGGAGATCTTCAATGTGATGAACAGAAAAAATATGCAGCCGAGAATCCTCTATCCAGCAAGTCTGTCATTTAGAATAGAAGGAGAGATAAAGGTCTTCCCAAACAAACAAAAACTGAAGGAATTCGTCACCACTAAACCAGCCCTACAAGAGATCCTAAGGGGGATCCTGTGAGACAAAGTACCAGAGACATCACTACAAGCATGAAACCTACGGACATCACAATGACTCTAACCCGTATCTTTCTATAATAACACTGAACGTAAATGGACTAAATGTGCCAACCAAAAGACATAGGGTATCAGAATGGATAAAAAAACAAGACCCATCTATTTGCTGTCTACAAAGACTCATTTTAGACCTGAGGACACCTTCAGATTGAAAGTGAGGGGATGGAGAACTATTTATCATGCCACCAGAAGTCAAAAGAAAGCTGGAGTAGCCATACTTATATCAGACAAACTAGACTTTAAATTAAAGGCTGTAACAAGAGATGAAGAAGGGCATTATGTAATAATCACAGGGCCTATCCATCAGGAAGAGCTAACATTATACATGTGTATGCGCCGAATACAGGAGCCCCCAAATATATAAAACAATTACTCACAAACATAAGCAACCTTATTGATAAGAATGTGGTAATTGCAGGGGACTTTAACACTCCACTTACAGAAATGGACAGATCATCTAGACACACGGTCAATAAAGAAACAAGGGCCCTGCATGATACATTGGATCAGATGGACTTGACAGATATATTTAGAACTCTGCACCCAAAAGCAACAGAATGTACTTTCTTCTCGAGCGCACATGGAACATTCTCCAAGATAGATCACATACTGGGTCACAAAACAGCCCTTCATAAGTATACAAGAATTGAGATCATACCATGCATACTTTCAGACCACAATGCTATGAAGCTTGAAATCAACCACAGGAAAAAGTCTGGAAAACCTCCAAAAGCATGGAGGTTAAAGAACACCCTACTAAAGAATGAGTGGGTCAACCAGGCAATTAGAGAAGAAATTAAAAAATATATGGAAACAAACGAAAATGAAAAGACAACAATCCAAACGCTTTGGGATGCAGCGAAGGCAGTCCTGAGAGGAAAATACATTGCAATCCAGGCCTATCTCAAGAAACAAGAAAAATCCCAAATACAAAATCTAACAGCACACCTAAAGGAAATAGAAGCAGAGCAGCAAGACACCCCAAACCCAGCAGAAGAAGAGAAATAATAAAGATCAGAGCAGAAATAAACAATATAGAATCTAAATAAACTATAGAACCGATTAATGAAACCAAGAGTTGGTTGTTTGAAAAAATAAACAAAATTGATAAACCTCTAGCCAGGCTTCTCAAAAAGAAAAGGAAGATGACCCAAAGAGATAAAATCATGAATGAACAAGGAATTATTACAACCAATCCCTCAGAGATACAAGCAATTATCAGGGAATACTATGAAAAATTATATGCCAACAAACTGGACAACCTGGAAGAAATGGACAAATTCCTAAACACCCACATGCTTCCAAAACTCAATCAGTAGGAAATAGAAAGCTTGAATAGACCCATAACCAGCAAAGAAATTGAATCAGTTATCAAAAATCTCCCAATAAATAAGAGTCCAGGACCAGATGGCTTCCCAGGGGAGTTCAACCAGACACTTAAAGCAGAGATAATACCTATATCCTTCTCAAGCTATTCCAAAAAATAGAAGGGGAAGGAAAACTTCCAGACTCATTCTATGAAGCCAGTATTACTTTGATTCCTAAACCAGACAGAGACCCAGTAAAAAAGAAAGAACTATATCTCTTTTTACAACTACATCATCAGGCCAATATCCCTGATGAATATGGATGCAAAAATTCTCAATAAGATACTAGCAAATCGAATTCAACAGCTTATAAAAAGAATTATTCACCATGATCAAGTGGGATTCATTCCTGGGATGCAGGGCTGGTTCAACATTCACAAATCAATCAATGTGATACATCACATTAATAAAAGAAAAGATAAGAACCATATGATCCTGTCTATCGATGCAGAAAAGGCATTTGACAAAATTCAGCAAACTTTCTTAATAAAAACCCTCGATACAATAAAAATTCGGGATAGAAGGAACATACTTAAACATCATAAAAGTCATTTATGAAAATCCCACAGCTAACATCATCCTCAATGGGGAAACACTGAGAGCTTTTTCCCTGAGATGAGAACAGGAAGGGATGCCCACTCTCACCGCTGTTGTTTAACATAGTGTTGGAAGTGCTAGCATCAGCAATCAGACAACAAAAGGGAATCAAAGGCATCAAAATTGGCAAAGATGAAGTCAAGCTTTCACTTTTTGCAGATGACATGATAGTATACATGGAAAATCCGATAGACTCCACCAGAAGTCTGCTAGAACTGATACATGAATTCAGCAAAGTTGCAGGATACAAAATCAATGTACAGAAGTCAGTTGCATTCTTATACACTAATAATGAAGCAACGGAAAGACAAAGAAAGAAACTGATCCCATTCACAATTGCACCAAGAAGCATAAAATACCTAGGAATAAATCTAACCAAAGATGTACAAGATCTGTATGCTGAAAACTATAGAAAGCTTATGAAGGAAATTGAAGAAGATATAAAGAAATGGAAAAACATTCCGTGCTCATGGGTTGGAAGAATAAATAGTGTTAAAATGTCAACACTACCCAAAGCTATCTACACATTCAATGCAATCCCAATCCAAATTGCACCAGCATTCTTCTCGAAGCTAGAACAAGCAATCCTAAAATTCATATGGAACCACAAAAGGCCCCGAATAGCCAAAGTAATTTTGAAGAAGACCAAAGCAGGAGGCATCACAATCCCAGACTTTAGCCTCTACTACAAGGCTGTAACCATCAAGACAGCATGGTATTGGCACAAAAAGAGACACCTAGACCAATGGAATAGAATAGATACCCCAGAACTAGACCCACAAAAGTATGGCCAACTAATCTTTGACAAAGCAGGAAAGGACATCCAATGGAAAAAAGACAGTCTCTTTAACAAATGGTGCTGGGAGAACTGGACAGCAACATGCAGAAGGTTGAAACTAGACCACTTTCTCACACCATTCACAAAAATAAACTCAAAATGGATAAAGGATCTGAATGTGAGACAGGAAACCATCAAAACCCTAGAGGAGAAAGCACGAAAAGACCTCTCTGACCTCAGCCACAGCAATTTCTTACTTGACACATCCCCAAAGGCAAGGGAATTGAAAGCAACAATGAACTACTGGGACCTCATGAAGATAAAAAGCTTCTGCACAGCAAAGGAAACAACCAACAAAACTAAAAGGCAACCAACAGAATGGGAAAAGATACTTGCAAATGACATATCAGACAAAGGGCTAGTATCCAGAATCTATAAAGAGCTCACCAAACTCCACACCCAAAAAATAAATAACCCAGTGAAGAAATGGGCAGAAAACATGAATAGACACTTCTCTAAAGAAGACATCTGGATGGCCAACAGGCACATGAAAAGATACTCAACGTTGCTCCTCATCAGGGAAATACAAATCAAAACCACACTCAGATATCACCTCACGCCAGTCAGAGTGGCCAAAATGAACAAATCAGGAGACTATAGATGCTGGCGAGGATGTGGAGAAATGGGAACCCTCTTGCACTGTTGGTGGGAATGCAAATTGGTGCACCCACTCTGGAAAACAGTGTGGAGGTTCCTCAGAAAATTAAAAATAGACCTACTCTATGACCCAGCAGTAGCACTGCTAGGAATTTACCCAAGGGTCACAGAGTACTGATCCATAGGGGTACTTGTACCCCAATGTTTATAGCAGCACTCTCAACAATAGCCAAATTGTGGAAAAAGCCTAAATGTCCATCAACTGATGAATGGATAAAGAAATTGTGGTTTATATACACAATGGAGTACTACATGGCAATGAGAAAGAATGAAATATGGCCCTTTGTAGCAACGTGGATGGAACTGGAGAGTGTGATGCTAAGTGAAATAAGCCATACAGAGAAAGACAGATACCATATGGTTTCACTCTTATGTAGATCCTGAGAAACTTAACAGAAACCCATGGGGGAGGGGAAGGAAAAAAAATGAAAAAAAAGAGGTTAGAGTGGGAGAGAGAGCCAAAGCATAAGAGACTCTTAAAAACTGAGAACAAACTGAGGGCTGATGGGGGGTGGGAGGGAGGTAAGGGTAGGTGATGGATGGGCATTGAAGAGGGCATCTTTTGGGATGAGCACTGGGTATTGTATGGAAACTAATTTGACAATAATTTTCATATAGTAAAAAATTTAAAAAAAAATTTTAAATGTCGAAACTACCCAAAGCAATCTACATATTCAATGCAATCCCTATCAAAATAACACCAGCATTCTTCACATTCTTCACAGAGGTAGAACAAACATCCTGAAATTTGTATGGAACCAAAAAGACCTTAAATAGCCAAAGCAATCCTGAAAAAGAAAATCAAAGCTGGAGGCATCCTATTTCCGGACACCAAGCTGTGTTACAAAGCTGTAATCATCAAGATAGTATGGTACTGGCACAAAAACAGACATTCAGATCAATGGAACAGAATAGAGAATCCAGAAATGGACCCACAAACATGGCCAACTAATATTTGACAAAGCAGGAAAGAATATCCAATGGAATGGAATAAAGACAGTCTCTTCAGCAAATGGTGTTGGGAAAACTGGACAGTGACATGCTAAAGAATAAACCTAGACCACTTTCTTACACCATACACAAAAATAAACTCAAAATGGATGAAAGACCTCAACGTAAGACAGGAAGCCATCAAAATCCTAGAGGAGAAAGCAGGAAACCCTCTTTGACCTTGGCCACAGCAACATCTTACTCAACATGTCTCCAAAGGCAAGAGAAACAAAAGCAAAAATGAACTACTGGAACCTCATCAAGATAAAAAAGCTTCTGTAAGGCAAAGGAAACAATCAGCAAAACTAAAAGGCAACTGACAGAATGGGAGAAGATATTTTCAAATGACTAATCAGATAAAGAGCTAGTATCCAAAATCTATAAAGAACTTATCAAACTCAACAACAAAAAAATAATAATCCAGTGAAGAAATGGGCAAAAGACATGAATAGACACTTCTCCAAGGAAGACATCTAGATGGCTAACAGACACATGAAAAAATGCTCAACATCACTCATCATCAGGGAAATACAAATCAAAACCACAATGAGATACCACCTCACACCTGTCAGAACGGCTAACATTAACAACTCAGGCGATGACAGATGCTGGCAAGGATGCAGAGAAAGAGGAATCTTTTTGCATCACTGGTGGGAATGCAAATTGGTGTACCCACTCTGGAAAAGAGTATGAAGCTCCTCAAAAAATTAAAATAGAACTACCCTATCTTCCAGCAATTGCGCTACTAGGTATGTATCCAAAAGATACAGGTACGCTGTTTCAAAGGGGCACATACACCCCCATGTTTATAGCAGCACTTTCGACAATAGTCAAAGTATTGAAAAAGCCCAAATGTCCATTGACGGATGAATGGATATAGAAGATGTGGTATATATACACAAGAGAGTATTACTTGGCAATCTAAAGGAATGAAATCTTGCCATTTGCAACAATGTGGATGGAACTAGAGGGTGTTATGCTAAGCAAAATTAGTCAGAGAAAGACAAATATTATATGACTTCACTCATATGTGGAATTTAAGATACAAAACAAATGAACAGAAGGGAAGGGAAACAAAAATAATATAAAAACAGGGGGGAGGACAAACCATAAGAGACTCTTAAATATAGAGAACAAATTGAGGGTTGCTGGAGAGATTATGGGTGGAGGGATGGGCTAAATGGGCAAGGGGCATTAAGGAGGACACTCATTAGCATGAGCACTTGGTGTTATATGTAGGGGATTAATCACTGGATTCTACTCCAAAAATTATTACTGCACTATATGCTAACTAACTTGGATACAAATTAAAAAAATAAAAAGTAAAAAAATTTTTTTAAAAAGGAAAAAATTCCATTTTATGAATCTACTTGAAGATGAAACACATTTTGCAAGAACATCAGAACAATAACTATAAATGACAAACCCAGAAATGGACATAGTTAACAGTCTGATATGAGGATTCATTATAATGAAATTGACAAAGAAATCCAGTTATTTCTGTGACACACATTTCAATAATTCAAATAGTGACCTTTTACCAGGATATACTAAAACTTCAGGAATTTCATATATTTCTTAGAATAATTAGAACATTTATCCATACAATACAACATAAGGCCTATCATTATGGGCTTGACAGTGCTTTCCAAGTAATTTAACATAGGAAAAAAACAAGCCTAACTAGTCAAAAAGACTTTATTTACCATTTAAATATTGGGAAGTTTGTTAAAAATCTCAGAAAGTTTTAAAGCATGTGCCTAAATAGGATTACAGAACATTATAAATTTAATATTTATATTTAACAAATGTGGCAGTAAGGGGTTCTACAGGAAGCTATATAGTTGTTACCAAAACTTAGCTCCTTTAACACTGAGAAGATTTAACTTTCTTAAGTAATCAAAGACCTGATAAAGACAAAACAAGAACTTTGGCTTTCTGGGCAGATAAAGAAAAAAAAACTTTGTTTATATTTTCTTATCGAAAGCAGACCAACAATCCAAGAAAAGTTAGTCTTTTTAACAAAGAGAAAAGCAGAATTTCAGGCTTATACAAGTATATTTTTAAAATTCATTCATTTCAAGCTCAGTCCTGACCACACATAAAACTCTTTTCCAAAGATTTCCCCTCACAAACCTTCTACAATTTTCTTTTTCATTCTGATTTTGTCCTAAGCCTTTTCTCTCTAAACAACCAGTCTCAGGACAAAATTATTGTCTTTTACTCACAATAAAATATATTGCTATTCCTTATATATTTTTCATATATCTATTTTCCTACATACAGATTCTTTCCTTGTTTTCATCAGTCTTAATTACATTGAGCAGAATTTTAACTCTTAGAAACCTTAGTTCCAGCAAAAATTAAATAGTAACTAATTATGAAGTATTACACAAGAATTCTTTAGATCTGAAATACATTAATGCATTCCACAATTTCTTTAAAAAAAAACAAAAACAAAAAACAAAACATGTTTTTCCATAGTACAATCTTTCAATAAAGCATACTTACCAACAGACCCAAGTATCTTCAGTTTCTCCATGATAAGAAGTCAGAGTAGATAAACCTACATTCAGGAATCAATGTTTTAGTATTTTATCTTATTTGGAAAAGACTTATATATCTAATGAATTCAATCCATTTAATTTGGCCAAACCTCAAAGTTTCAGGTTACCAAAAATTTCAAAAGTTATTTAAAAGTTTTACTAATAAAGATACCTGGGTGATTCAGTCAGTTAAGCATCTGACTCTTGATTTCAGTTAAGGTCATAACCTCACAGTTCGTGGGATAGAGCCCCGCACTGTCAGCACTGAGCCTGCTTGGGATTTTCTCTCCCTCTCTCTCTGCTCCTCCCCCGCTTGTTCTCTCTCTCTCTCTCTCTCTCCCCCTCCCTCCCCCTCCCTCTCTCTCTCTGTCTTTCAAAATAAATAAAATAAACTTTAAAAAAAAAAGTTTTACCAATAAACATTTTTATTTATTCAACTTATTTGTTCTCGACAATTACCCATGAAAACTCTTATGAGACAAAATTAACCAATCATTTAAGTCATCTTTTTGCGACAAATTGCAAGAGATACCATAAGCATATTTGATCTTTAGTAAATATTGGTAGAATAAAAGTTATATTTAATGCTGATACGTCTGAAGGTATGTCTACCTTAATTAAACTAAAAAACTTAAATTACTTTAAATACTGAATATGTTGCAGCTGGGTCCACTAAAATTCAATTTATTCTCCACTGTCAATTTTTACTTGGAGCACCTGTGGGGGAAATGAAGTGGGCAGTTTATTTAAGTCCAAGGGAACCTTTGGGTCCCTTCGTGTTAAGGAGGTGGCCCAACAGCTTGGGGTGCCCTTTGCTCTTTGGTAGAGTAGGAGAAACAGGAGCCAATGGTGCCAGAGGCATGGAGGATAGTATAGGAGGTGGTTATGCAAGCCGAACCCATGGTGATGCAGAAACAGGAGGAGGGGCAGGTGGGAGCAGAAGAGTTGAGGTGCCACCACAAGGCTGAACACAGATAAAAGCCCAGAGGGCAGAGAAAGAAAACTCCCAGTCCTAAAGCTTGTCCACTCAGACAGACGAACAGACACACAGTTTCCTTCCACCAACAAAAAGTGAAAGTAGTCCATATTGGGCCAGAGAAGACAGGGAACCTCCCCAAACAAAAGGAATTTCAGCAGCTTCTTTGGAATATTCCTTCAAGTCCCTGTCCCAAGATAGACTAACCAGACTATTGGCTCCAATTATCATAGCCATTAACTTGGGTAATGAACGAAGGAGAAAACCCCACATACAACAAGTGCCAGGCAACATTCATCCAGTCCTCTCAAAATATATTCCAGATTTGACACACAAGAGAAGCCAACATTGAGGAGACGAGTGACTCAGGAAAAACATAGACAGGCATGTATAGGATCTTGGCAGCAACCAGCTTACAGGAGAGCTGCATACCCTGAGGGTTGGGTTTCTATCTTTTATAGCCCAAAAGCTTGGGGTGCTTTTTCTCTAAATACAAATTGATGCCAGTGTGCTAAAAGAGAGCTCAAGAGGGAATATTTTGAGATCAAGGAAGCTGATCCCAAGGCTGATTCCTACAAAACGAGGAGAGTACATTAACTAACTAGGAGTCCATTACCAAAAATTCCCTTCAGCTTCTGAATGGCATCCCATCAGGAATACTGCTGAAGGTTCCTGAGGTTCAGAATGGCAGGAGGCATCCCTCTTTCTTGAACGCTCTAACACCTTTGTACTACCTCCCTTTGCTTCCCCATTGCATTCCAGATTACAATAGGTGTTCGTGGATGAACTGAAATGCCAAAGAAATTGGGGCTGCCTCTTTCCATTTTGGAGTAATCGGTACATTTGGTGACCAATAATAATACCATTTGTAAGCCTGTAGATCTAGTATTAATGAATGGGGTAGAGATTCTGGCCTTTGTTAAGAAGGGGCAGCTATTTTATATCATATTAAGCCACATATCTAAGCTAGAAGTACTTTCAATCTGAGAGCAGGACCAAGAACACCAAATCACCCATGGGTAAGAACAAATAAAAAACAATGGGAAAAAATGAAAGTATGGAACTCCTATCTAATTCAGGCACCTTTCTTGTGAGTTTTGTCCATGATCCAGTCCCAAAGGAGTACACCAGATTGGATGAGTGCCCCAACTTGGTAATAGCTCCAACCAGTCCCTTTCAGGAAGCTCACAGTCAGATGTATCTTGGATTTTTGCTCACCAAGAGATCACACAGGGTTATTTAGAAGGAAGACTTACATAGGAGTCTTCAGATTCATAACTGTCCTAATAACTAGCATGGTCATCCCATGCCCTAGGAGAATACAAGTATTAAAAGAACAGGTAAAAAGAAGGATTTCCTGATTTCTGAGCTCAACACCATTATGGCCAAGGTACTGGTGTCCAGCTGGGTGGCAGGAATTTGTCCCTCCCCATAGTGTATTCACAGGCAAGAGATTCCTGAGCACTCAGGAGAGACACATTTTGAAGGGTCATACTATTCAGGATATCCTCAAAAAAGAAAAAGAAGAGGTAAGAAACAAAGACTGGCAGTAAAGAAGACTTACCAAGTCTCATTGACACTCTTGAATTCACTCCATTGTCCTGGTCCAGGCCACCAAAAATGTTGCAAAATTGTTGAGCACAATGGTCAAGGAAGAATTCTTGGGATGTTTTATAATGCAACTTAGTAAGTTTATTTAAGTAGCATGGAGACCCATGGGCAGAAAGAGCTGCACTTTTGCTGTATGAAACTGGTGATTACATTCTTAGTGCTCAAAGGAGAGGAGAGATGCATAGAGTATTAGATCACAAACATTTTCTTAGAATTTATACTCCTAAAACTACTTTCACAAGATTTCTCTGGTGTTTATCATTTAGCCTGATATTAACTATCAGTGAGATGTACAGATGGTTATGAGACCCTTTAAAACTGTAGCAACTAACATGTTTTTTATCTTTATTGAAATTATGCAGGCTATAAGTCAGCCTTCTAGGCTAAAGGTGAACATTTTTCTGCTTCTATCCCACACCACAAGCAGATGACCTGAGTTTTTACGACACCTAAAGACCTGAAAGGAGATCATAGTGGATAGAGTATAAGCAAAGAGAAGAGCATTGAGATTAGAAAGGCTAAATATCATAGGATAGAACATGTAAGATCTGCAGTCCATGACACAAAGTTTTGATTTTATTTATAAATACAATGTAAAACCAGTTAAGTGCTTTAAGCTAAGAACTAACATAAACCTACTTACATTTCTAAAAGCATTGACTCTCACTAATATGTGGAAATCAATTGGAAAGAGATGAGACAAAAAGAAAAACAGTTGGATGCTATTGCTATTTATACATGAAATGATGATGTACTGCCTAAGAAAATGGCAGCAGAGATGCAGAAATGTAAACTGATTCAAGATATATTTTGGCAATTACACATACTAGATTCAGCTAACATAAAAACTCTTAGTATGAAACCATTTTTAGAGAAAATAGTATGTTTTATAACTCCTTGTCCCTGTTTGTTATCCATGGATAACATATCTACCACCTTACTATACCTTATATCTCCAAGTTGTTTCCCAATTTTTATCTGACAAACAACAGCCATATGCCAGGTGTATGCTAAGAACTTTACATACACGATATCATTTAATTTCATTTAACAATTATCACATTTGGCAGATGTGAAAACTGAAGCAAAGAAAGGCAATAAAACTTGTCTATCTTCACATAAGTAATAAACTGAGCTGGGAAACTCAATTGACCAAAATTTATTTTCTTCCAGAAGTTTACACCTGAGACAACCAATATTTATGGTGTAATATATTTTTTATTAAAAGAAGTAAACTCATGTGGTAATAATGAAAAAAATCTGGCGATGTATATAGATATAGAGATATAGATATAGATATAGATATAGATATAGATATAGATATAGATAGATAGATAGATATAGATAGATATAGATATAGATATAGATATAGATATAGATATAGATATAGATATAGATATAGATAGATACACACACACACATACACATACACACACACACTAGAGGGTTAGTTGCAATTATCTCAGGGGATATAACGATAAATGATTTTCTTTTCCTTCTTAAGAATTATTTATATTTTCCACGATAAACAGGCATCACTTTTATAATCAGGAAAAATGTCCTTTTAAAAATAATAGCAATAACAAAATACTACTACTGTTGGTACTGATAATAATAATAAATAACAGTATGTAACTAACAGTATAGAAATATACCTTATGTATATTAATTCATTTATCATCATATAACCTCATGAGGATTAGTACTATTTTTTATTTCTCTTTTACAGATGAGGAAACTGAGGTATAGAGTAACTTGCCCACATTTACACATCTAGAAAGTCATGAGGCAGATATTTGAACCCAGTCAGTCATGCTACAGTCTTATTCTCTTAATCATTATGCTACATATACTATAAATAACATAGTCTATTGTTATATACAAAGCTCTCACTAGTTAAAATTAAAGTTTTTTGTGTGTTTATTTAAAAATCAAAATGGGAAATAGTCTAACTCATATTATTTGGCTAGTCGAGTTTCTCTTCTGTAACTGCAATAGTTTAAAAGCCATTCACAGTTACCATGTGCTCAAATAATTTTTGTAAAATTAATTAAAGGCTAAAAGTTCTTTACAAATGCAAACTATTATTATCCACAGTACTCAAAAGACTATACTATGTCACTTAGCATCATCACTACGTATGAATTTAAAGACTGTGCTTCAGGAAAAATGTTTTTGCAGTTAATGTCACTTGCTATATCTTTAATTTTTTTCACTTAAGTTTATTTATTTTGAGAGAGAGAGAGAGCAAGCAGGGGACGGACAGACAGAGAGTGAGAGAGAATCCCAAACAGGCTCCACACAGTCATCACAGAGCCCAATGAAGGGCTCGAACTCACAAACCATAAGATCATGACCTGTGCTGAAACCAAGAGTCAGATGCTTAACTGACTAAACCACACAGGTGCCCCTAGATTTTTAATTTTTATTTGCCCTTATACAATACAAAAGTTTTAGGCATACCATCCCACTAGTATTAATAGCATTAACCAAATTTTACATATATGAATTCCTTATCAGAGCATACAAAAGCTGATCTTTACATAGTAATTAATCTGTGCCTGGAAGGGTCCTAAGCAATTTATATAGATTAACTCATAGTAATCCTGTGAATAAATACTACCACTATCCCATTTTATAAATGGTAAACTAAAGCAAAGGGAAGTCAAGGAGTTCCCCAAGATCACACAGCTGGTAAGTAGTGAAGCTGAAATTAAAAACCAAGCAAACTGGACTAAAAGTCAGAGCTCCCATGTTTATGCTTAGCACAGTAGTATATGTAGTACTTAATTTCCAAGGCCCTTGGGTTAGAAAAAATATATTGCTGTAAAATCAAATAAGACCTAAACAGATGAAGAGATATCCCTTATTCACAGGTCCAAAGACTCAATATTAAGATGTAAACTCTCCTCAAATTGATCTATATTTCTACACAATTTCAATAAAAGTCTCAGCAAGACTTTCTTGTAGAAATTAACAAGCTAATTCTAAATTGCATATAAAAATGTTAAAGACTTAAAAAATGTTAAAGACCTATAATAGTCAAACAATTCTATGAAAAAAAATGATAAGAAAGTTCAATAATTTATACTACTTATTTCAAGAATTATTACAAAACTGTATAATCAAAACAGTATGGTGTTGGCATAAATATTAAACAAATACATCAATGGAAATGCATACAGTCCCAGAAATAAATCCACACAGAAACAGAAAACTGATTTTTGACAAAGGTGCAAAGAAAATGTAGTGGAGAAAATAAGCCTTTCCAATAAAACGTGATGGAATTACTGCATATCCATATAGAAAAAATGAATGTGGATCCACATCTTGCAATAAAAAAAAACTAAAAATGGATGATAGATCTAAATGAAAAATCTAAAACTATAAAACCTCTAGAACAAACATAGGAGAAAATCTCTGGACCTTGAATTAGACCAAAGGTCAGCAAACTTTTTCTTTAAAGGGCCAGAGAGTAAATATTTTAAGCTCGGGATCAAGAGGGAAAAAAAATAAGAATATTATATAGGTACTTATATGGCAAGAAAGAAAACAAATTTCCATAAAATTTTGAAGAAATTCAAAATAGAATCATGATAACTGAGTGCAATCATTGTGGTGCATGTCCACAATATGGTTGTCAATATGAATAATGGAATTGGTGGAGGGATAATATTTCACTTAATTGGACCCCAAGTTAGTGTTTTCTAACATCAAAACTGATTTCAGAATGACATCAATGAAACTGGCAAAGTACATCCACAAGTTTGCCTCTCCATAAAAGCAACCAAAAAATGCCCCCCAAAAAATTGTCAAAATTAACTTTTTTAGAACTCTGGAAATTAACAAAAGGCTTGTAGCAATCCAGGAAGCATTTAATCAAAAAAAAAAAAAAACTAAATCTCAATAAGAAATTGAGCTTTGTTTTAACTTGCATTAGTCCCATACCCTATCCCAGATAGTCTTGAAAAAAAATTCATAGCTCACATTCTCAATTCCAGAGGGAGTACAACAAAATTCATCTCAAAGAATTATTCTTTGACCTATCTGGTGGTTACCTGGAAGATTCCACTTAAAATACCTGCATTTATTGATCTCACTTGAACTTGTCCAGTACCAAATGTCTCTTTCTGGGAAGCATTTGCCAAATGCTTAATATCACACATACCTGGGGTGATGGATAACAGTTGGAGCAAACAATATACTAATCAAAAAGTTTAAAAGGAAAACCTGAGAAATGAAATATCCATATGGGCTTTGAAAAAAAGATCTGACATATTCCCAGGCATGTAGAAGGCCATATGCCTGCCCAGGGCTATAAGTATGTTAAGGAAAAGACCTAAAAATGCCTCATTCTCTCACTTCTAACTGACCTCAAGTCTCTGTACAAGTAGGAAATGAAGGGTAAGGCAGTGTTGTAAACTTCTTGGCTGAGGGTTGAAAACATGTCTCAAAAAGCATTCATAATCCCTTGGAAAATACTGGGAAATCTAATGGTTCCAGATATTTAAGGAAATTTCTGTTTAATAGTTAGCTGACCACTCAGCTAACAAATGAAGACTTCAGTGGATTCACACAAAAAAGATACAAAGTTAGGTCAGAAAATCCACTTAACAAACAAACAAACAACCACCACCACAACACCAACAACAAAAAACTACTACTACTACAAGGAACAGTAACCCTAAATTCTAGTGATGGGACAGAATCTAATTTCCAGAGCACTACACTATATTATTTGAAATGTCCGGTTTTTCAACAAAAAATTTTTCAACAAAAAGTTACAAGACATGTGAAAACACAGAAAGAATTAGAAGAACTCAGGAAAAAGTTATCAACATAAACTGTCCCTGAGGAAGCCAGACATTGGACATACTAGCCAAGGACTTTAAATCAGCTATTTTGAATATGCTCAAAGAGCTAAGAAAAATATATTTAAATAAATAAAGTAGCAAATTATGTACATTCAAATAGAAGATATCAATAAAGAAATATAATTATTAAAAGGAATCAAACTGATTCTAGAGTTGAAAAGAAAATAAATGAAAACTTTACTGGAAGAACTCAACAGCAGATTTGAGCAGGCAGAAAAAACAATTAGCAAACTTAAAGCTGGTCCATTAATATTATCCAGTCTGAAGGACAGAAATAAAAAAGAATCAAGAAAAATGAATAGAACCTCAAAGACATGTGAAACACCATCAGATATGCCAACATACACAATATTGTAGGGGGAAAGAGAGAGAAAAGAGTAGAAAGAATATATGAAGAAATGATGGTCAAAAACTTCCAAAAATTGTTGAAAAACATTTATATGTACAATCAGGAAGCAGAACAAATTTTAAATAGGATAAGAATTAAAGATATCCACACTTACACAAATCATAATAAAACTGTTGAAAGCAGAAGACAAAAACAGAATCTTGAAAGCAGTCAAAGAGAAGAGACTCATCACATCATCACATACAAGGGAGTCTCAATAAGATTAACAGCTGATTTCTCATCAGAAATCATGGCGGCCAGAAGGCATTAGGATAACATTCAACTAGTGAAAGAAAAAAAAAACCTGTCAATCAAAAAGTTTAAATCAGGCAAAATTATCCTCCAAAAATGAAGGAGATAACACTAAACCTGTTCTTTTTTTTTATGTTTTTATTTTATTTTTGAGAGAGTAGTTTTATTTTTGAGAGGAGAGGCAGAGAGAGGGAGACACAGAATTCAAAGCAGGCTCCAGGCTCTGAGATGTCAGCACAGAGCCAATGCAGGGCTCAAACCCACAGACCATGAGATCATGACCTGAGCCGAAGTAGGACACTTAACTGACTGAGCCACCCAGGCACCCCTAAACCTGTTCTTTTTTGTGTGTTTTTCTTTTTTTAAAAATGTCTATTTTGGGCACCTGAGTGGCTCAGTCAGTTGAGCATCTGACTTAGGTCAGGTCATGATCTCATGGTTTGTGAGTTCAAGCCCCCCATCAGGCTCACTGCTGTCAGTGTACAGCCCTCTTTGGAACCTCTGTCTCTTTCTCTCTCTGCCCTTCCCCCACTTGTGCTCTCTCAAAAATAAATAATACATTAAAAAAATTAATGTCTATTTTGTAGAATGAAGAAGAAATTAGGATATTCCCAGATAAACAAAATCTAAGAAAATTTGTTACAAGCAGAACTGCATTACAAGAAATACTAAAAGGAGTATTTCAGGCTGAAATGAAAGGATACTAGATTTTGGCTCTGGTCATAACATCACATGATTCATGAGTTTAAGCCCCCCATCAATCTCCATGCTGATAGTGTAGAACCTGCTTGGGTTTCTCTCTCTCTTCCTCTTTCTCTGACCTTCCCCGACTCGTGCTCTCTCTCTCTCTCTCTCTCTCTCTCTCTCTTTCTCTCCCTCAAAATAAATAAATAAACTTTTTTTAAAAAAGATTAAAAATATATACACCAAAAATTTATAAGAGAATTAAAACATGTAGAAATATCCATTTAACACAAAAGGTAGCATTAATGGAGGGACTGAGGGGGAAAAAAAGAAATATGAGAAACAAATAGTGAATTGAAAGTATAAATTTTACCTTAGCAATAACTAAATTATATGTAAATGGATGACGTTCTCCATTTAAAAGTCAGAAAATCGCAGACTTGGTTTTAAAAACATGATCTAACTATACACTGACTACATAACAGCTTAAATTCAAAGACAAAAATATGTTAATAGTAAAAGCAAAAGAAAATTAGAGAGTCTACACTAATATTAGACAAATTAGACTTTAAGACTAGTATTGATACTAGAATCAAAGAAAGACATTTATAATGATAAAAGGGTGAATCATCAAAACGATATAACAATTATATATATATATATATATATATATATATATATACACATATATATATATACAATAAACATCCTAAATTACATGGAAAAAAACTGCCAGAAGTGAAAGAAGAAATAGACAATTCAACAATTGTTGGAAGCTTCAATATCTCACTTTCAATAATGGATAGAACCACTACACAGGAAACCAGCAAAGAAATCACAGGTTCAACAACAACTTAAGCCAACTAGATCTGACAGGTATCTACAGAACAACAGCAGAATACACATTCTTCAATGCACATGGAACATTTTCTATTATAGATCATATGCTAGGCTGTATAACAAGTCTCGATAAATCTTGAAAGATTGAAATCAAACAAAGTTTGACAATGACAATGACAAAAGTTTGAGAGGAAAACACATAGAGAAGAAAATGTGAGAAATTTACAAATATATGGAAATTAAACAGTACACTCTTTATTTTTATTTTTATTTTAGAGTGAGAGAGAGAGAGAGCACATGAGTGGGGGAGAGGGGCAAAGGGAAAAGAGAGAATCTTAAGCAGGCTCCATGCTCAGTGCAGAGCCCAATGCAGGGCCTGATCCCACAACACTGGGTTCATGACCTGAGCTGAAATCAAGAGTTGGATACTGAACCGACTGAACAACCCAGGCACCCTCTAAACAGTGTGCTCTTAAGCAATGGATCAAGGAAAAAATCATAAGGCAAATTTAAATATAGTTTGAGATGAGAGAAAATGAAGAAACAGCATGCCAAAATCTATGGAATGTAGGAATAGCACTATTCAGAAGTAAATTTATACCTGTACATGCTTATATTTTTTTTAAAAACCTCAGATCAATAACCTAATAATGATTACAGCTAAAATAATGAAATAGAAAATAGAAAAATAAACAGTAGGAGCACCTGGGTGGCTCAGTCAGTTGTGTCTGACTTTGGCTCAGGTCATGATCTCATGGTTAGTGAGTTCAAGCCCTGCATCACACTCTGTGCTGACAGCTCAGAGTCTGGAGCCTGCTTTGGTTTCTGTGTCTCCCTCTCTCTCTGCCCCTCCCCTGCTCATGCTGTCTCTCTCTCTCTCTCAAAAATAAACTTAAAAAAAATAATAACAATAACACAGTAAATCAATGGAACCTAAAGTTGGTTGTATGAAAAGATAAACAATTGACAGACCTTTAACAAAGGAAAAAAGAGAAGAAAACTCAAATTACTAAAATTATTAATAAAAGGAGAAACATTCCTATTAACCACACAGAAATATAAAGGATTACTAGGGAGTATAATGAACAATTATATACCAACAAATTAGATAAATAAAATGGAAAAATTCCTAGAAAGACACAAACTGCCAAAATTAACTCAAGAAGAAATTAAAAATCTGAATGCACATATAACAAGTAAAGAGATTTAGTTAGTACTCAAAAAGCTTCCCACAAAACATTCCACTAATATCTATGAATCATCAGAAAGAGAAATTAAGAAAACAATCCCATTTACAATTGCATCAGAAAGAATGAAATACCTAGGAATTAATTCAAGCAATGAGGTGAAAGACCTGCACACTGAAAACTATAAGACACTGAGGAAAAAAACTGAAGATGGCATAAGTAAATGGAAAGATATTCCATGCATATGGAATAGAAGAACTGTTAAAGTGTCCATACTATCCAAAGCAAACCAGTTTCAAGGCAGTCTCTATCAGAATTCCAAAGGCATTTTTCACAGAGCTAGAACAAATAATTCTAAAATTTGTATGGAACCACAAAAGGTAACAAATAACCAAAGCAATCTTGAGAAAGAACAAAACTGAAGGTATCACACTTCTTGATTTTAAACTATACTACAAAGCCATAGTAATCAAAACAGTATGGTGTTGGCATAAAAAGAGACACACAAATCAGTGTAACGGAATAGAGAGCTCAGAATCAAACCAACACATATATAGGCAATTAATTTGCAACCAAGGAGCCAAGAATAAGCAACAGAGAAAGGACAGTCTCTTCAATAAATGGTGCTGGGAAAACTGGACAGCAACATGCAAAAGAATGAAACTAAACTATCTTAATCATACACAAAAATTAACTCAAAATGGATTAAAGACTTGAATGTAAGACCTGAAACCATAAAATTGCTAGAAAAAAATACAGGCGGTAAACTCCTTGACATTGGCCTTAGTGATATTTTTTGTGAATCTGATTCCAAAGGCAAGGGTAACAAAAGAAAAATACACAAATGGAATTACATCAAACAAAAAGTTTCTGCACATAAAAGAGACCATTATCAAAACCAAAAGGCAAACTACTGAATGGGAGATTTTTGCAAATCATATATCTGACAAGGATATAATATTGAAAATATATAAAGAACTCACACAACTCAACAACAACCAACAACCTGATTAAAAAATGGGCAGAAAAGCTGGATAGACATTTTTCCAGAGTGGACATACAGATAGCTAACAGACACATGACAAAATCTTCAACATCACTAATTATTAAGGAAATGAAAATTAAAACCACAAAGAAATATTACCTCACACCAGTTAGAATAACTATTATCAAAAAGACAAGAAATAATAAGGGTTAGAGAAGATGTAGAGAAAGGGAACTCTTGTACACTGTTGATAGGAATGTAAATTGGTACAGCCAATATGGAAAACAGTATGGAAATTCCTCAAAAAAATTAATACTAGAACTATCGTATGATCTAGCTCTTCCACTTCTGGGTATTTATACAAAGAATTAAAAATGCTAATCTAAAAAGAGATATGTATCCCTATACTCAATGCAGCATTATTTATAATAGCCAAGGGTTGGAAACAAACTAAATGCCCATCAATAAATTAGTGGAAAAAGATGTGGAATATAGAATGGAATACTATTCAGCCACACACATACAAAAAAATCATTTATGACAACATGGATGGACCTTGAAGGTGTTATGCTAAGTTAAATAAGCCAGGTGGAGAAAGACAACATGATTTCACTCATATATGAAATCTAAATAAGCACAAAAAACAAAAGAATAAATAAAACAAAACAAAATCAAACTCATACATACAGAAAACAGAATGGGAGTTACCAAAGTGGAAGAGGGGAGGAAGAATGGGTGAAATGAAAGAAGGGGGTCAACTGTATGGTGATGGATGATAACTAAACTTTTAGTGGTGATTCCTTTGTCTTATATATGTATGTCAAACTATAATGTACACCTGAAACATAATGTTATGTAACAATTTTACCTCAATATATAAAAAAGAAAAGAAAAAATCTATTAGAATAAACGAGTTTAGCAAGGTTGCAGGATACAAGTTCAATAAAAATCAGTTATAACCTGGCAATGAACAATCTGAAAATGAAATGAAGAAAACAAATTCATTTGCAAAAGTGTCAAAAGATACCAAAATATTTAGGCATAATTTTTTTTAATTTATTTATTTATTTTGAAAGAGGGAGAGCACTTGCATGTGTTAGAGAGGGAGGGGCAGAGAGAGAAAGGGAAAGAGAGAATCCCAAGCAGACTCTGTGCTGTCAGCATAGAGCCTGACCTGGGACTTGATCTCACCAACAGTGAGATCATGACCTGAGCCAAAACTAAGAGTTGGGTGCTTAACCGACTGAGCCATCCAGGCACCCCTAGATATAATTCAACATAAGAAGTATAAGAATTATACTTAAAAGAAATTAAAGAAATAAATATGTGGCAGATACACATCCTGTGTTCATTGAATGGAGCATTTAATATTGTTAAAATACCAATACTTCCCAAATTGATCCAGAGATTCAACACAATCACTTTTAAAATTCCAATTGCCTTTTCTTTCATAGAAATACAGAGCTGATCCTAAAATTCATATGGAATTACAAGGGATCCAGAATAGACAAAACAATCTTGAAAAAGAAGGGCAAAGTTGGGAGATTCACACTTTTTTATTTCAAATTCTACTACAAAGCTGCAGTAATCAAGACAGTGTGATACTGGTATAAAGACAGATATATAGATCAAAGGAATAGAGTTGATATTCCACAAGTAAACACATGCACTTTTAGATAGAGGTACCAAGATCATTCAATGGGGAAAGAATAATCTGTTCAGCAAATGGTGCTGGGACAACTGGATATCAACATGCAAAAACATTAATTTGATCCCATACCTCACACCATACACAAAATTAGCTAAAAATGAATCAAAGACCTAAATCTAAAAGGTGAAACTATAAATCTCTTAAAAGAAAACATAAGTTTAAGTCTTAATGACCTTGGATCAAGCATGGTTTCTTATCTATGACACCAAAAATACAAGCAATCAAAGAAAAAAACATTACATGACTTCTTCAAAATTAAAAACTAGTATGTATCAAAGAATAATGAAAGACATCCACAGAATGGGAAGTGAAAGTGAAGAGACATCCACAGAATGGGAGAACATATTGTAAGTCATATATCTGATAAAGGTCTAATATCCAGAATATATAAAGAATACAGCTCAACAATAAAAAGACAACCCAATTTAAAAATAGGAAAAATTTTTCAACAGATATTTTTTCAAAGAAGATACACAGTGACCAAAAAGCACATGAAAAGATGCTAACCACCATTACTCATTAAGGAAATGCAAATCAAAATCACAATGAGATACCACTTCACACACACTAGAATGGCTATATTAAAAAAAAGTATTAGCGAGGATGTGGAGAAGTTGAAGCCCTCAAATAGTGCTGATGGAATTGTAAAATGGTACAGCTGTTGTTCAATCAGTTTGACATCTCTAAAAAAGTTAAACATAAAATTATATAACCCAGTGTATTCGTTTCATAGGGCTTCCAAAACAAATTACCATAAGCTGGATGACTTAAAACAATAGAAATTTATTCCTTTACAGATCCGAAGCCTAGAAATTCTAAATTAGTGTGTGATTTCAGACCACACCCCTTCCAAAGATTCTAGAGAAGAATCCTTCCTTGTCTTTTCTAGCTTCTGGTGGTTGCCAGCAATCCCTAGCTTTCTTGGCTTGGAGTTGCATCACTTCAATTTCTACTTCTGTCTTCACATGGCTGTCTTCTCTCTGTGTATGTCTGTCTCTCTGCCCAAATTTGTCTCTTCTTATAAGGACATCCATCACTGGATTAGAGTTTATCTGAACCCAGTATGACTTCATCTTAATTTGATTATACCTACAAAGATCCTAATTTGAAATACAGTCATATCACAGGTCCTAAAGGTTAGGACTACAACACATCTTTGGGGAAGATACAATTTAACCCACAATACTCAGAAATTCCACTATAAAGTATATACCCAAAAAACATTAATAATAGATGCTCAAACAATGTCTTGTGCATGAGCACTCCCAGGAGTATTTTTCATAATAGTAGAACATGGAAACAATCCAAATATCTGTCAACTAATAAGAGAATAAATAAATGTGGTACATACATACAATGGAAAGCTATTCAACCAGGAAAAGGAATGAAGTACTGAAATAGGATATCCCTGTATAAATCTTGAAAACATTATGTTAAGTGAAAGAAGCCAGGCACAAATGGCCATATATATATGATTTCATTTATATGAAATGTTCAGAATAAGCAATTCCATAGAGACAGAAAGTAAGTAGTGGTTGCAGGGGATGGGGGAAGGGGGAAATTAGTAACTACTAATGGTTATGAGGTTCTTTTGGTTCTGACGTAAGTGTTGTGGAACTGGATAATAGTTGTACAACATTGTGAAAATACTAAAAATGATTGAAGTGGATACTTTAAAATGATGAATTTTCTGATACGTGTATATCTCAATATAAAAAATAAATTTTAAAAAATATTTGCAAATGTGCAACTGTTAATGCTCATCTATAATGAGATTTTATAGATTTTTACCTTTGAAAATATCTTTCACACAGGTACTACAAACTACTGATATCAATCCATAATTATCTGATTTTAATTGAGTATATTTATCATTATACATTTGCAACATAGTCCAAAATATGCTGCTGGAAAAAAAATGTCTGCTACAAATTTGTGTAGGAAAAAAGATCTCATTTCTTTTTTTAACTTTCAAAATAGAGAAAGTATATAAAATAGCTTGACATTACTTGTGATTCAAACAACAAAACTCAAGATGACTTTGCCTTGGTACAAGTTACATAAGTGCTGTTTTCCTTGTAATTTTAGGTTGAACTCATTAATACATTTTATAAGTTGCAGCAAAAGCCAATTTCGAAAGCTACTTGGTGCTTGATAACAGTAATTCAAAGACATTCTTCTCTTTCAGAAAAATTTCAATCTTGGCTCTGGGCTCAAAAAAATCACAATAAAACATTACCACTGCTAAGTCATTGAATTGTTATGTGAAAGAGCAAACGAGGATATTTCACTTCTGTTTCTGACAAAAATTCACAGAACTCATGATGGTTAAGTCCACAAGAGTGAATGAACTCCACTGTTAACACTACTGGTTCAATAACAAATGACAGATTGAAATATTTCTTGCAAAGTGCCACTGAATAACCAAATAAACATCTTTTGTTTTCAAATGCTTTGTTAATTTGTTCAACAAAATCTTTCCTGCTTCACACATATTTTTACTACTATCAGTTGTAATACATTTTAGCAGATATCATCTTCAGGTTGTACTATATTAGCATTTTCATAACTTATTTAAAAATATTCTCACCTGTAGCTGTTCCATACAGACTATTCATAGGGCTAATACTTTATCATTTAAAACTTGGTATTTAATCTTGGAATAAGTAAAAACAATTGAGAAATATTAATAACATTTTCAACTCATCAAGAGTCAAGGAAAACCACTTGAAATAATTTGGCTTCTTTTTTAACTAATTACTGATGTTACTATTAATATATTAATATCCTCAAATCTTTGAGAAATTGCTTTTGCCAAAAGATTAATAATCTGAAATGTTTTCTCTAGACACACTTTTTCTTCAACTGCTACAAACATGATTTAATTAATTCAGCATCAGAAATCCTTGCTTGGCTAACAAATGGGCCACTTGAAAACTGACTCTGGTTGCAGCTTCATTTTTTATTTTTGGAATGAAATTTTGCCATGATGAGATATTCCACATTGAATTTTCTAATTTTTTCTGTTTCTTTCCTATGAGTCAGGAACATTGTCATAGTCTGATAATGTCCATGTATTTTTCATTCTTTCAGCAGAGGTATGGTGTCACTGCATAATAAATACAAGGCTTTACCATCTGGTTTGTTAAGAAAATAATCTAAACTCCATTGTGCTTTATAAGCATGATATTCAAAGTCTGCTCTTCCCTTCTTTTCTTGTTACGACATGATGGGAATGCACTGGAAATTAAAATGAAATATAATGTAATTGTACGGTGATGTATGGTACACAAAATGCTGTCAAATTATAACTGCATCGTTACAATTTATAGTTCACTGAGCAGCAGAAGTCAATGAGATCACCACATATGGTCTCTGTAACAACTACTCCATTCTTCTATCGTAGAGCAGAAGCAGCCATAGACAATACATAAATGAATAAATGTAGCTATGCTTCGATAAAAGTTATGGACACTAAAATGCAAATTTCATATCATACTCATAAGTCAAGATATATTATTATTTTGACTTTTTCAACCACTTAAAAATGTAAAAACTGCACCTGGCTGGCTCACTCAGTAAGCATGCAACACATGACCTCAAGATTGTGAGTTTGAGCCCATGATAGGCATGGAGTTAACTTAAAATGTGAAAATCATTCTTACCCACACAAATGAGTACAAGTAAAATTGGAAATCTTAATAAGGTTTGTGGATTCTGTCAATGTCAGTATCTTTGTTGCGATATTAAATTGTATCCTTTTTACCATCCTTTTTACCATCCGGAGAAATTAGGGAAAGTGTTCATGGATACCTTGCTACATTTTGTTACAATCGCACATGAATCTACATTTACCTCAAAAATTTCAATTAAAATAATTGAAATAATACAAAAACAATCAGCAGGCCAGATTTGGACTCCAGGTCACAGTTGGCTGATTCCTGGGTTAGGCTAAAATTTCTTAAAGATAAAACAAAAAGGACAATTCTTTAAAAAATAAATTGACTGCTACAAATAAATAAATTGACTAATTGTACTTCATCAAAATTAAAAACTTCTACTCTTTAAAAGACTCTGATAAGGAGAGGAAGATGGCAAAATAGGAGGAGCTCTAAGCTCATCTTGTCCCACCAACACAACTAGATAACTATCAAATCATCCTAAGTACCACCAAAATCGACCTGAAAACTGACAGAACTCCACAACTAAAAGGAGAGAAGAGACCACATTGAAGGTAGGAAGTGTGGAGACACGGTTTAGGGGATAAATGGATCAAAGGTGCTGCAGAGGGGAGGGAGCCATGGTCACAGAGAAGGGCAAGAGAGAGAGCAGCATACAGGGGAACACAGGAGGACATTTTCCAAAGCCATTGGCTTAGAAAATAAAAGGGGCTGAATTTTGTGGATTCTTGCAACCAGCAGGGCTTAAAGCCTGGAGTTTTAAAGGTCATCAGGCTTGGCTGGGATATAGCCTGGAGGGCACTTCCCTGCTTCTGGAGAGAAGACAGGTAAACAACCTGAGCTGGGGGGGCGGGGTGGGGGGGGGGGTGTGGTTCACAGTGTGGGAACAGCATCAGAAGAATTCCTGAGGCACACACAGGGGAGATTAGTAGCTCTACTCTGAGCATGTCCCTGAGAGGCAGCATTCATGGAGACACCTCTGCAGGAACAAAGAGTGGCTGGCAATATTTCAGCCCTCACCTCTCAGCACAAACATAGAACCACCCAAATGAAGCAGCACAGCACTGACATGGGCTGACTAACTTGCTGCTTAGATCAAGCCCCACAACCCTACACTCTGGCAGGACTGCCCTTCTCAGTCAAGCTTGCCTCAGTCCCAGCGTGGTGGGCCCCTTCCTGAGTAGACCAGCACAAACTCCTGCCCACACCACATCTCTCAACCAGAGAGTTCTGCAGGACCTCAGTTCTGGTGGAGTTGGTGTCAGATCTCATTTCACAGGCAGACCAGAGCATACCTAGTTAAAACTTGCCACATTCAGGCCAGGGACCAAACACTTCCCACAACAGGCAAAGAGAGCCTCTGCAGATAATTGGCCTAAAGGACAGAGCAGCCAAAACACAAGAGCAGAGTACATACAGCTCACACCAGAGACATTCCTTGAAGTGCCATGCCCTGGGCACTATATGACCTCTTCTTCATAAGGCCATTACTTTCAGGAGCAGGAGACATGCAGAGACTTAGATAAAATGCCAAGATGGAGGAATTTATACCAAATGAAAGAACAAGACAAGGCCATGGCCAGAGATCTAAGCAAAACAAATATAAGTAACATGCCTGATGGAGAATTTAAAGCAAACATCATAAGGATACTCACCAGGCTTGAGAAAAGAATAAAAGAAATCATTGAGACCTTTACCAGAGAGATAAAAGAGTAAAAAAAAGAATCAATCAGATGGAGAATGCAATGAACAAGTTTGGAAACAAGCTTCATGCAATGAACAGCAGGCTGGAAAAAGCAGAAGAATGAAGTAGATATGTTTCCTCAAGGAAGGGCAACAAAGGCAAAAATAAACTATTGGGACTACATGAAAGAAAGAAAGAAAGAAAGAAAGAAAGAAAGAAAGAAAGAAAGAAAGAAAGAAAGAAAGAAAGAAAGAAAGAAAGAAAGAAAGAAAGAAAGAAAGAAAGAAAGAAAGAGGAAGGAAGAAAGAAAGAGGAAGGAAGAAAGAAAAGAGAAAGAGAAAGTGAGAAAGAAAGAAAGGAAGGAAGGAAGAAAAGAAAAATGGAGAGGGAGGGAGGGAGGAAAGGAGGGAGGAAGGAAGGAAGGAAGGAAAGAAGGAGCATACAGTCTGAAAGAAAAAGGTAAAACTGTCTTAATTTGCAAAAAAAATTACTGTGTACATAGAAAATGTTAAGAAATCTATGAAGAAAAAGTGACTAGAATTAAGTGAATTTAGCAAGTTTATAGGATACAAGATCAATACGAAAAAAATCAGTGTATTTATATATATCTTAGCATGAACAATTGGAGAAATTGAGAAAATAATATCATTTGCATTAGCATGAAAAATTAAATATGTACATTGAAATTACAAAATTACTGAGCAAAAATGAAGACCCACACAATGAGAAAATATTGGGAAACTCAATAGGCTTAAGATATAAGATATAAATCATCCCTGGGGTGCCTAGATGGCTCAGTCAGTTAAGCGTCTGACTTCGGCTCAGGTCATGATCTCACAGTTCGTGGGTTCGAGCCCCGCAACGGGCTCTGTGCTGACAGCTAGGAGCCTGGAACCTGCTTCTGATTCTGTGTCTCCCTCTCTCTCTGCCCCTCACCTGCTCACGCCCTGTCTCTCAAAAATAAATAAATGTAAAAACAAGATATAAATCATCCCTCCCTAAATTGATCCAAAGATTCAATGCAATCCTAATTAAACCCCAGGAGGCTTCTTTATAAAGGCTGACAGGTTAATTATAATATTTATATGGAAAATCAAAAGACCTAGAATAGTGAAAACAGTTTTGAAGAAGGACAAAGTTGTAGAACTTACACTACTTATTTCAATACTTACAGCTTATTTCAATACTTATAGCTACAGTTATCAGAACATTATTAATTGACCTTAGGACAACAAATAGAACAGGCTAAACCAGTGGCTATGGGCATATGTATGTATGTATGTATACGATGTATATGTATATGTATATATATACATATACATATATGTACGTGTGTGTGTATATGTGTGTATATATATATATATATACATACATATGCACACACAGTCAATTCATTATTTATAAGGGTGCTAAGATAATTCAATGGGGAAAGGACAGTCTTTTCAACAAATTTTGCTGGAACAACTAGAAAGCCATATGGAAAAAAAATTAAATTCAATCCTTACCTCATACCACACATAAGAATCACCCAAAATGGCTCACAGAATTAAAGTGAAGATTATAGAGCTTCTAGAAGAAAACACAGGAGAAAATCTTTGAGACTTTGGAGTAGCAAATATTGACTTGCTTTTGCCCAAAAAAAAAAATGTGAATGGATATGAACGGGCAGATTTAAGTGCCAGGGTATGATATAACATGTTCCTTTTCTCATGTAATCATGAAAGCATCTGTCAAAATGCAAAGTGCAGAGATCCTTTGTAGATGCGTAGCATGAGTGAGACTTAAACCTTTGTTATGTTAAACCACTGATATTTGGGCATTCTTTGCTACTGAAGCATATTCTAGACCAGTCAGTAATAAATGTTTTGGTTATACAGTTCATATGCTATTTTTCTTAGAAATGTAAGATCTTATTGGCACTTTTAATCTATAAATCTGGCAAATCATCAGTTGAGAACTTCAATCAAGCATGATATTGGAGGTAAGACTTCAATAAAGAAAAATGCTGTTAAAGGTGACTTGGGAAAAGAAAAAAAAATAGAAAAGTATTATTAAAAGAACACCAAGAGAAAAGTATGAAATCATTTCTAATAAACCACTGCTCTAGATTTTAAATCTCCATACTTTTATTCTACATAAAGATGACTCTGTACCAATAGCTGAGTTCTGTTTTCTAACTAAATCTTACCAAGATTACAAAGAAATGAAGACACCATTGCAACCAACTGGCTCAGGGACTAATTAAATAGCTGGACTTCATGCTGGACTTTAATTCCAAATATTACAATGACACACTCATTTTGTCCATTCATTGTCTTTGTAGGTAGCAAATAGATCAATGTTTTTGACTCTGAACACTTCTCTTTTTTAACTGACAAATGGAAGTTAGAAATGGTATGCCAACATTTCACCATGGAGCTATCAATTTCATTCCTGGAGTCTGATCCACACACATTCCAAAAGATTAACACACAAAATTTAATCCAAGCATTTATTCCTTTTCTCAAAATGCACAAGTTGAGTCCATTTTACAACAATCGGGATCATCCAATTTTGCATGTGGAGTTTGTTAAGTGCTACGCCAAAAGAAAAGTCAGCCTGATGGGAAGAAAAAAAGCTGTGTTCCTCTATGACCATGGCCAGTAGATTGCATTCACTTAACTTCTTTCAGGCATAATCCATCATTGACAGAGCCAATTTGTTAACACATGTTCTCTGCTGAATTAGGCCATAGCCCTGTTGCCCTGCATACCATTATATCCATAGACATGCCAAATAATACTCCTTTTTCAGTCGGGCAACCTTAATTAAAAATCCCTCAATGACACTTATAAACTGTTTACCTCACCATATCTGTTGGTTAGATCTGTTTATAACCACTCAAAGAACATTTCTGAGCACTCAGTAATCACAATACTGGGGCTTTTTACAAAGTAACAAGACCTCTCTCATAGTACAATAACTATACAGTAAGTTCATCACAAAAATGCATTTCCCTTACATGTATAAATAACCTTATACCTTAATATTTTCATGATCTATTAATTTCCTATCCAGCCTATGGACACAGCATTAAAAAAAATCAATTCTCAAAACAATTATTCAACTGGAACCAACATTTTTTGTCCTTGCCATTAAAATTCTTTGTTTCATACCAAAATATTCCCCTTTACTGGATACCTGGCTAGAAATGGGGAAAACTAAAAGATTTTTCAAGTCCTAATAAGCAAAGACTTACAACTCATAAATTAGAAATCAAAGGACTAATTTTGCTGTTCATCTTTACACAGATCTTTTTATATTTTAAAAATATTTGTATGAATAAAAAGAAAGAGTCACCATGGTATTTCAGCATGATGTTATGAGGAGATATCACAATTCAGAATATTTGCAGTCCATCAAATGAAATCTTACACAGCATACATTATTAAACTCCTATCAGTGTCATAAACATTATAGGATTCCTGGCTTGTTAGCTTATGGAGGCTGTGATAACCAAAGCATTTCATGGTGTTTTAAACTAGAGTACATTGCCAAGAAATCTGTTTCTCCCCACTATCCCTGCCTATTATTAAATTGGGCCATCCAAAATCCTTTCGGGGTCAACACAAGTTGAAATTCAAATCATTAGGTTCCTTTGTCATGGAGTATTATCCTAAGCATAAAACACTAAAAAGAGACATACATCATTTCCTTTGTGTTCTCTTTTACGAGTCTTTTGTTCAGAGATCAGCAAAGATCTATACAGACATCAAACATACCTTAAGTATTTACAGTGTTCCAATTATCATGCTACAGTCTAAGGTTGCAAAAGTGATTAAGGCAGAGTCCTGGTCTCAAGTTGCTTACAGTCTAATAAAGAAAACATCCTTTAATTACACAAAAATAGAGGCATTTTCGTGGTGTTATTGTATTAACTTTCTGATATATAAGTGTAAGTTTGGTAGTTAGCCAGACCATCTTAAATAAAATCTAACTATAAAAGTGTTCAATGGTACATTATACATGGCAAACAAAACATTTTTATTTTGTATATTTTATTTTGTTTACCTAAAGCCCATTTAGGCAATTTTCTTGGGGTTTTTTTTTTTTAGCCAATTTTTATTTTTTTTAAAAGACTGGCAAAGATCTGTAAATATCCACAATTATCTTTTTGCCAGGTCCTAAACAATTCATGCTACGGCAGGACTGGATCATCTGCTTCACCCAATTCCCAGAAAACAGGGCTTGACAAGTGTGAGTGGGTTCTCTGAAGGTCTACTCACAGGACACCATTAGTGGAACACACAGTCAAGGAACATTTTAGGTACTACCAGCCATCTATCAATGGGTATAGGCCACATTTTCTTCTGAGATAGTCTCACCTTATCTTCATTTATAGGCTAATATCATATTCAAGCCAGATTAACTAAGAGTCACTTGATCTATATATAACAAGCATAATACTTTTTATAGTGTATCAACAGCTTTCCTCTTTTATATACCACAAAACATCATAAATTATCTATCTTCTTTGAAATTGGGTGAGGAGATTAGGATTGTGGCAGCATTAAAATAAGTAGAAATAAAAATTAGTAATCACTTAGACCACAACATAGAATTTTCAAGTCAATCTTTTCAAGTCAATGAGGATAAGAAATAGTCTTGAAAGCAGGCTTTGTAGGAGAGAAAAGGATTTTCTAAATTCCTTGAGGTCCCTGTTTAACAAATGAAAATGCATATCTGACTCCATCACAGATTTTTCTATAAAAGAAGTCTATCCACTCTCACCACTTTTATTCAACATAGTACTGAAAGTCCTAGCCACAATAATTAGATGACAAAAAGATATAAAAGGCATCCAAATTGGTAAGGAAGAAGTAAAACTTTCAAATTTGCAAATGATATGATACTACATATAAAAAAACCCTAAAGCAACAAAAAAACTCCTAGAAATGATCAGTGAATTCAGTAAATTTGCTAGATACAAAATCAATGTACAGATATCTGTGGCATTCCTATATATAAATATTGAAGCAGCAGAAAGTGAAATTAAGAAAACAATCTCCCTTAAAATAAAGAAAACAATCACATTTACAATTGTACCAAAAAGAACAAAATACCTAGGAAAAAACTTTAACCAAAGAGGTGAAAACCTCTTTTTCAGGTGTACTATAAAAACTATAAAATATCAATGAAATAAATTCAAGACAATGCAAAGAAATGGAAAGATATCTTCATGGATTGGAAGAATAAATATTGTGAAAATGTCTATACTACCCAAAGCAATCTACAGATTTAATGCAATCTGTGTCAAAATACCAACAGCATTTTTCACAGAACTAGAAAAAACAATCCTAAAATTTGTATGGAACCACAAAAGACCTCAAAAAGTCAAAGTAATCTTGAAAAAAGAAGAACAAAACTAGAGGAATCACAATTCCAGACTTCAAGCTATATTTTCAAAGTTGTAATAATCAAAACAGTATGGTACTGGCATAAAAATAGACATGTAGGGGCGCCTGGGTGGCGCAGTCGGTTAGGCGTCCGACTTCAAACAGGTCATGATCTCGCGGTCCGTGAGTTCGAGCCCCGCGTCAGGCTCTGGGCTGATGGCTCGGAGCCTAGAGCCTGTTTCCAATTCTGTGTCTCCCTCTCTCTCTGCCCCTCCCCCGTTCATGCTCTGTCTCTCTCTGTCCCAAAAATAAATAAATAAAAAAACATTGAAAAAAAAATTAAAAAAAAAATAGACATGTAGATCAATAGAACAGAATAGAAAATCCAGAAATAAACCCACAATTATATGGTCAATTAATCTTTGACAAAGGAGGAAAGAATATGCAATGGGAAAAAAATAGTCTCTTCAACAAATAGTGTTGGGAAAACTAGACTGCTACATGCAAAAGAATGAAACCACACCACTTCGTTACACCATTCACAAAAATAAAGTCAAAATGGATTAAAGACCTAAATGTGTGACCTGAAATCATAAAAATCCCATAGAAGAGCACAGGCAGTACTTTCTCTGACACTGGCCATAGGAACATTTATCTATATAAGTCTCCTCAAGGGAAAACAAAAACAAAAGCAAACTCTTGGGACTACATCGAAATAAAAAGCTTCTTCATAGTGAAGAAAACAACAAAACTAAAAGGCAACCTACTGAATGGGAGAAAATATTTGCAAATGACATATCCAGTATAGGGTTAGTGTCCAAAATATATAAAGAACTAATACAACTCAATACCCCAGAAAAACAAATAATCCAATTAAAAATGGTCAGAGAACATGAATAGACATCTCTCCAAAGAAGACATACAAATAGCTAAAAGACACATGAGAAGGTGCTCAACATTACTCATCATCAGGTAAACACAAATCAAAACTGCAATGAAGTATCACCTCACACCTGTCAGAATGGCTAAAATCAAAACCACAAGAAACAACAAGTGTTTGATGAGGATGTGGAGAAAAAGGAACCCTCTTACACTGTTGGTGGGAATGCAAACAGATGCAGCCACTGTGGAAAACAGTATGGAGATTCCTTAAAAAAATTAAAAATAGAACTACCCTAAGATCCAGTCATTGCACTACTGGATATTTACCTAAAACACGAAAACACTAATTCCGGGGCACCTGGGTGGCTCAGTCAGTTAAGCGTCCAACTTTGGCTCAGGTCATGATCTCACGGTTCATGAGTTCAAGCCCCATGGTGGGCTCTGCACTGACAGCTCAGAGTCTGGAATCTCTCTCTCTCTCTCTCTCTCTCTCTCTCTCTCTCAAAAATAAAATTAAAACATTAAAAAAAAACACTAATTCAAAGGGATACATGCACCCTGATGCTCATTGCAGTGTTATTTACAACAGCCAAATTATGGAAGCAGCCCCACGTCCATCGATATATGAATGGATAAGGAAGATATGGTACACACACATGCACACACACACACTGGAATACTATTCAGTCATTAAAAAAGAATGAAATCTTGCTATTTGTAATGACATGGATGGAGCTAGAGAATATAATGCTAAGCGAAATAAGTCAGAGAAAGACAAATATCATATGATTTCACTCATATGTGGAATTTAAAAATCAAACAAGAAAAAGGAAAATAAAAAAGAGAGAGGTGTGCCTCAGTTGGTTAAGCGTGGGACTCTTGATTTTGGCTCAGGTCATGATCTCACAGTCGTGAAATCTGGGCCCACGTCCAGCTCGATGCTGGGCAGGGAGCCTACTTAAGATTTTCTCCCTCTCCCTCTGCCCCTCCCCAGCACATGTTCTCTCTCTCTCTCTCTCTCTCTCAAAAAAAAACCCCAAAAAACAGAGAGAGAGACAAAGCAAGAAATACACTCTTATCTATGGAAAACAAACCAATAGTTACCAGAGGGGACGTACATGAAGGGATGGGTTAAATAGGTTTGGGGATTAAGGAATGCACTTGTGGTGATAAGCACCAGGTGATGTATGGAATTGCTGAATCACTATATTGTACTGAAATATAACACTGTATGTTAACTAATTGGAATTAAAATAAACACTTACAATGGTTAAAATCCTAAATTCTATGTTATGTATATTATGTAACAATAAAAAAGGTAGTAACTAGTAAGTATTAAAACAATGCTTCATATGGTGTTTTGTAACAATGCACCCTACAAAAAGTCTCCAAGGGATACACGCTGTATACATTACAGATCTTAGTTACCGATGTGAATTTCCAACAGAAACAGATGAATCTGTTAATGGGAATACAAGTAAAACAGCTAAAATATTGAAAATAAAGATCAATAATTATCTCCTCATCAGAAGCCTTAACAATTTACAGACTGGATTGAGGGCAATGTACATTTTGTTCTTACTTAGATGTACACTGAATAAGAAGAGATAAAAATATGTTGTAACAGAATTTGAAATAGCTAAAGAATGATACCTTTTAAAGATATGCTAGTTTCACAACTAAATATTTTTAAAAGTCACTATGTTTATTCTGTAATAAGTACCTCAACAAGTAAATATTAAAATATATATCTGAAAGTAAAAATATGAAATAATATGGTGAATACAAGCAAGTTAGAACACTAAGTCCTCTAAAGAGTTAAAATAAGCTGTAGTCTGTGAGCGGTCACCCTCTAGAACTGTGTCTTCATAAATTTGAATCATTTATAGAGTGTTTTTGATGATAGGCAATTCTTTGTTGAAAGTTAAGTGCTCTTTTATATGAATAAATAAAGAAGGCTTTGGTTTGAACTAATACATTATTTTGACAAATGTTTATTGGAAACCCAATTATGGGTTCATAAATCAGGGTTCATTGTGGCCCATCAGGTGAGCTCACCAATGCCACCAGATGTCATGGCACATACCGATAGGATAATTAAAACAAGTCCATGGAATGCTGTCCTTTTCCTACACAATGACAGTAGGGAAGACAGAGGAAGAAATAGCTTATTATCTTTACATTACTAAAAAATAATAAAAGCTTATTATCTTTAAATTACTAAAGATGTCATAACCATACCTTAAAGGAAAAAGAAACACATTGCTTTCTATTTACTGCTGGATTAAAATAACAAGGTCAAGAATGATACATGATCTCTCAGACAGTTGATTCCTCATAATAAAAAGGGAAAAAAATCATCTGCATATATCCCCTGTCTGAACTATGTCCTTAGAAGAACTGTTCTTTTTTTATTTTTATTATTCCCTTCCTTATCTTCCACCCCCCTTTTAAATAAGTTATTTCCTGAAGAAGTGAGTCTTATTAATAAGGCCTAGTGTACTGGGACCAGTATAGCACAATTCAGCAATATATTGCATGGATCTGAGTTGTATGAAAAATTCTATGATAAAAGCTTACATTCTTCATTGCCAAAAAAGAAAACAGTCGACAAGAAAATTCTGGCAAAACCACAAACTCATTGCAACTGAAAATTGGAAAGACTCTTAACTCTAAAGACTTGTCAATGTCCCTCTATAGGCCAAATGTACCAACCATGAAAAGGTAGGGGAATGCGGTATGTAATGAAAGCACAATTTGTGTATTGTAACCAAGAGTAAGAAATTTTCTTGACATTAGACTGTCTAAACCTAGTGAAAGATGTAGAAAAATCAGATTTGAATGACTAGCATGATAAATAAAATAAAATCTAAGAATTCTGCCTCTTAATATTACAAATTTGTTATAATTATCTCTAGCCATTATAAATCTTTCCTTGTTATAAGTGTTTTAATGATTCAGTTTTATTTCTATGTGGGTATTTTTTCCTTTATAGAAAGAACAACACATACAATAAAAGATATTTGACTATATTCTGTGATGGAAACAGAAATTTTATGCTTTCTCATACAATACAACTAAAAAGGGCTTCTGCCCTTTTTGTTCACACACCACGACTTAGCAGTACAAAACGAAGGATCTCTGCCTGTCACAGATTGCTAGACAGACCTCTGCATAATTCATCCCAAACAATTGCAAGTAATGCAGGCCAACACATCAGAGATCTGCCACTAGACCAGCCAGACAGCTCCACATGAAGTGCCAGCTGAGTCAGGCCACAAATACAGAACCCTGCCATTACTATATAACTGCACTGCTCAAGCCCGCTGGCTTGGCTATTGCTGATAATATAAACAAGAGGGTAAAGGACAACTGAAAATGCAAGGTGTTAAGCCACTCAAATCTTAAACCCAAGAAATTGTGTCACCAAGACTGACTTTTAAAAAGGCAATGTCTAAATGTAACTGTTATTTGTGAAAGACAAAAAAATGTCACCATCGTGTCACAGGAAAAGTGTTTAGAAAGAACGGAACTGGGAGCTGGGTCTCCAAGCACCCTTGATTTCAAACTATCTGGACAGTTTCGTATAAGGAAGAGCTCTATTTAAATGGGTGCCTAAACAGCCCTGAATTCTCATAATGAATTAAGAGACTTTCTTATTGGCTTGAGTTGAATGAATCTTCATAATGTCAGGTTAGTGGACAGTTGTCAAGAGCAACAGACCGCTATGAAAGCGGCATAACAGCACGAAGAGCTCCACTGACTCATTCCCAAACTGGACAGGATTATTAAAAAGCAAGCAACTGAAGCCTCTGGAAATGGTCCTGTGGGTAAACAGCAAATGAAGAAAAACATCTTTTCGATAAAACCTAAGAAATTTCTTATAAGATAAGTGACAGTCTGTGGCATTTGAATGAAGACCACTTCTTCCATCCCACACCCAGCACAGTGAGGCAGACACTTCATTCAAGACTGCTGTGGCAGGGAACTCCTCCCTCTGTCCCCTGTTCTCTCCCAGAGAGAGAGAGCTTTCTTTCTGGAAGCTAGCAAGATTTCAGTGCTTCTCATCTTGCACCCGGCTGCCCATTGCTGGGGATAAGTCCCAGGCAAGTACAGTCACGAGGTGGGAGCTCTCTTCTTTCACCCAACTCCCACTTGTGGAACTGAGGTTCCTATGGTGGTATGTCACCCAAACAGAACCTGTCATAGTCTCCACTCCCAGCTCCAGAGAGCTTAGCCCACAGATTTTGCCTAGGGGAGAAGCAGCCATAAAACAGATAGTTCCTGATATTTTCGCAAAGCAATTGACTTCATCTGCAATAGAGCTTTGGAGAAGTTTAACCTAAGAGCACTCTTGAGAACAGTAACCTGGGTGGCTCAGTCAGTTGAGCGACTCTGGCTTAGGTAATGATCTCACGGTTTGTGAGTTCAAGCCCCACATCAGGCTCACAGAGCTGTCAGCACAGAGCCCTCTTTGGATCCCCTGTCCCTCTCTCTCTACCTCTCCCTTGCTTGTGCTCTCTCAAAAATAAATAAAACCTAAAAAAAAAAAAGGAAGGAAGGAATGAAGAAAGAGAAAGAAAGAAAGAAAGAAAGAAAGAAAGAAAGAAAGAAAGAAAGAAAGAAAGAAAGAAAGAAAGAGAACGAACAAACAGAACAGCGGAGGCTATGGTAAAAGGCCATTGGGAAGAGAATCGTGTATGTAAAGAAGAAAAGGCCTGGACTGTGGCCTGGCTAGTAATTTAGAGAACTGGGGAAGTAGAGAGCCCTCCTTCAGTCAGGACAAATATCACCCTGATGTCAGAAATGAGTTTTAACAGCTGAGTACAGTCAGGGAAAGAGTGGAAAAGAGCCCTACCACTGCTACTGTCATCCCAAAGTGATGGTGGGCACACCTAAAGCTGTGCCTCCCTGAGGAGCAACATCAGATTCATAACCTTGGGGGGGTGAGGAGGTGGGTGGGGAAAGCAGGGAATAGATTTCACTAAAATGATCCAGACAATCACTAAACAAATAAATAGGCAAGTAACAATAACAAGCCCCAGAATGAGGGGAACACTGCCCAGGGTTACTACAATATATTGTCTAAAAAGGCCATAAAATTACCATATCAATAATACCAATAAAAATTAAGAAGCATGCAAAGAAATAGAAAAGTATGACCCATACCTCAGAAAAAATAAAAGCAGGCAACAGAAACTTCTTGTGAAAGCAACCAGAGGTCTGATATAACAGAAAAACATTTCAAAATAGCCATTATAATTATGTTCACAGAACTAAAGAAAACCATGTTTTAAGAAGTAAAGCAATGGGGCTCCTGGGTGGCTCAGTCAGTTGAGCGTCTGACTTTGGCTCAGGTCATGATCTCACAGTTCGTGGGTTCAAGCCCCGCATTGGGCTCTGTGCTGATGGCTCAGAGCCTGGAGTCAGCTTCGGATTCTGTGTCTCCCTCTCTCTCTGTTCCTCCCCTGCCCTCACTATGTCTCTCTCTCATTCTCTCAAAAATAAATAAAGATTAAGAAGTAAAGGAAGGTATATTGACAATATTGTACCAAAAAGAAAATATCAAAAAGAGATAAAAATTACTTAGGCATGAGTGGCTCAGTTGGTTAAGCAACTGTCTCTTGATTTTGGCTCAGGTCATGATCACACAGTTCATGGGTTCGACCCCATCACGGGCTCTTTTCTGACAGCATGGAGCCTGCTTGAGATTTCTCTCTCCTTCTCTCTCTGCCCCTCCCTCACTCATGTGTTCTCTCTCTCTCTCTCAAAACAGATAGATAAATAAATAAATAAATAAATAAATAAATAAATAAATAAATAAATAAGTTTTTAAAAATTACTTTTTTTCCAATATAAAATTTATTGTCAAATTGGTTTCCATACAACACCCAGTGCTCATACCAAAAGGTGCCCTCCTCAATACCCATCACCCACCCTCCCCTCACTCCCACCCCCCATCAACCCTCAGTCTGTTCTCAGTTTTTAAGAGTCTCTTATGCTTTGGCTCTCTCTCCCACTCTAACCTCTTTTTTTTTTTTTCCTTCGCCTCCCCCATGGGTTTCTGTTAAGTTTCTCAGGATCCACATAAGAGTGAAACCATACGGTATCTGTATTTCTCTGTATGGCTTATTTCACTTAGCATCACACTCTCCAGTTCCATCCATGTTGCTACAAAGGGCCATATTTCATTCTTTCTCATTGCCACGTAGTACTCCATTGTGTATATAAACCACAATTTCTTTATTCATTCATCAGTTGATGGACATTTAGGCTCTTTCCATAATTTGGCTATTGTTGAGAGTGCTGCTATAAACATTGGGGTACAAGTGCCCCTATGCATCAGTACTCCTGTATCCCTGGGGTCAATTCCTAGCAGTGCTACTGCTGGGTCATAGGGAAGGTCTATTTTTAATTTTCTGAGGAACCTCCACACTGTTTTCCAGAGTGGCTGCACCAATTTGCATTCCCACCAACAGTGCAAGAGGGTTCCCATTTCTCCACATCCTCGCCAGCATCTATAGTCTCCTGATTTGTTCATTTTGGCCACCCTGACTGGCGTGAGGTGATATCTCACTGTGGTTTTGATTTATATTTCCCTGATGAGGAGCAATGTTGAGCATCTTTTCATGTGCCTGTTGGCCATCCGGATGTCTTCTTTAGAGAAGTGTCTATTCATGTTTTCTGCCCATTTCTTCACTGGGTTATTTGTTTTTCGGGTGTGGAATTTTGGTGAGCTCTTTATAGATTCTGGTTACTAGCCCTTTGTCTGATATGTCATTTGCAAATATCTTTTCCCATTCCGTTGGTTGCCTTTTAGTTTTGTTGGTTGTTTCCTTTGCTGTGCAGAAGCTTTTTATCTTCATAAGGTCCCAGTAATTCATTTTTGCTTTTAATTCCCTTGCCTTTGGGGATGTGTCAAGTAAGAAATTGCTACGACTGAGGTCAGAGAGGTCTTTTCGTGCTTTCTCCTCTAGGGTTTTGATGGTTTCCTGTCTCACATTCAGGTCCTTTATCCATTTTGAGTTTATTTTTGTGAATGGTGTAAGAAAGTGGTCTAGTTTCAACCTTCTGCATGTTGCTGTCCAGTTCTCCCAGCACCATTTGTTAAAGAGACTGTCTTTTTGCATTGGATGTTCTTTCCTGCTTTGTCAAAGATTAGTTGGCCATACTTTTGTGGGTCTAGTTCTGGGGTTTCTATTCTATTCCATTGGTCTAGGTGTCTCTTTTTGTGCCAATACCATGCTGTCTTGATGGTTACAGCTTTGTAGTAGAGGCTAAAGTCTGGGATTGTGATGTCTCCTGCTTTGGTCTTCTTCAAAATTACTTTGGCTATTTGGGGCCTTTTGTGGTTCCATATGAATTTTAGGATTGCTTGTTCTAGTTTCAAGAAGAATGCTGGTGCAATTTTGATTGGGATTGCATTGAATGTGTAGATAGCTTTGGGTAGTATTGACATTTTGACAATATTTATTCTTCCAATCCATGAGCAGGGAATGTCTTTCCATTTCTTTATATCTTCTTCAATTATCTTCATAAGCTTTCTGTAGTTTTCTGCATACACATCTTTTACATCTTTGGTTAGATTTATTCCTAGGTATTTTATGCTTCTTGGTGCAATTGTGAATGGGATCAGTTTCTTTATTTGTCTTTCTGTTGCTTCATTGTTAGTGTAGAAGAATGCAACTGATTTCTGTACATTGATTTTGAATCCTGCAACTTTGCTGAATTTATGTATCACTTTTAGCAGACTTTTGGTAGAGTCTATCGGATTTTCCATGTATACTATCATGTCATCTGCAAAAAGTGAAAGCTTGACTTCATCTTTGCCAATTTTGATGCCTTTGATTCCCTTTTGTTGTCTGATTGCTGATGCTAGCACTTCCAACACTATGTTAAACAACAGCGGTGAAAGTGAACATCCCTGTCGTGTTCCTGATCTCAGGGAAAAAGCTCTCAGTGTTTCCCCATTGAGGATGATGTTAGCTGTGGGCTTTTCATAAATGGCTTTTATGATGTTTAAGTGTGTTCCTTCCATCCCGACTTTCTCGAGGGTTTTTATTAAGAAAGGGTGCTGGATTTTTGTCAAAGGCCTTTTCTGCATCGATTGACAGGATCATATGGTTCTTATCTTTTCTTTTATTAATGTGATGTATCACGTTGATTGATTTGTGAATGTTGAACCAGCCCTGCATGCCAGGAATGAATCCCACTTGATCATGGTGAATAATTCTTTTTATATGCTGTTGAATTTAATTTGCTAGTATCTTATTGAGAATTTTTGCATCCATATTCATCAGGGATATTGGCCTGTAGTTCTCTTTTTTTTACTGGGTCTCTGTCTGGTTTAGGAATCAAAGTAATACTGGCTTCATAGAATGAGTCTGGAAGTTTTCCTTCCCTTTCTATTTCTTGGAATAGCTTGAGAAGGATAGGTATTATCTCTGCTTTAAACGTCTGGTAGAACTCCCCTGGGGAGCCATCTGGTCCTGGACTCTTGTTTGTTGGGAGATTTTTGATAACTGATTCAATTTCTTCGCTGGTTATGGGTCTGTTCAAGCTTTCTGTTTCCTCCTGATTGAGTTTTGGAAGAGTGTGGGTGTTTAGGAATTTGTCCATTTCTTTCAGGTTGTCCAATTTGTTGTTATATAATTTTTCATAGTATTCCCTGATAATTGCTTGTATCTCTGAGGGATTGGTTGTAATAATTCCTTGTTCATTCATGATTTCATCTATTTGGGTCATCTCCCTTTTCTTTTTGAGAAGCCTGGCTAGAGGTTTGTCAATTTTGTTTATTTTTTCAAAAAACCAAATCTTGGTTTCGTTGATCTGCTATACAGTTTTTTTAGATTCTATATTGTTTATTTCTGCTCTGATCTTTATTATTTCTCTTCTTCTGCTGGGTTTGGGGTGTCTTGCTGCTCTGCTTCTATTTCCTTTAGGTGTGCTGTTAGATTTTGTATTTGGGATTTTTCTTGTTTCTTGAGATAGGCCTGGATTGCAATGTATTTTCCTCTCAGGACTGCCTTCGCTGCATCCCAAAGCGTTTGGATTGGTGTCTTTTCATTTTCGTTTGTTTCCATATATTTTTTAATTTCTTCTCTAATTGCCTGGTTGACCCATTCATTCTTTAGTAGGGTGTTCTTTAACCTCCATGCTTTTGGAGGTTTTCCAGACTTTTTCCTGTGGTTGATTTCAAGCTTCATAGCATTGTGGTCTGAAAGTATGCATGGTATGATCTCAATTCTTGTATACTTATGAAGGGCTGTTTTGTGACCCAGTATGTGATCTATCTTGGAGAATGTTCCATGTGCACTCGAGAAGAAAGTACATTCTGTTGCTTTTGGGTGCAGAGTTCTAAATATATCTGTCAAGTCCATCTGATCCAATGTATCATGCAGGGCCCTTGTTTCTTTATTGACCGTGTGTCTAGATGATCTGTCCATTTCTGTAAGTGGAGTGTTAAAGTCCCCTGCAATTACCACATTCTTATCAATAAGGTTGCTTATGTTTGTGAGTAATTGTTTTATATATTTGGGGGCTCCTGTATTCGGCGCATACACATGTATAATGTTAGCTCTTCCTGATGGATAGGCCCTGTGATTATTACATAATGCCCTTCTTCATCTCTTGTTACAGCCTTTAATTTAAAGTCTAGTTTGTCTGATATAAGTATGGCTACTCCAGCTTTCTTTTGACTTCCAGTAGCATGATAAATAGTTCTCCATCCCCTCACTTTCAACACTTTCAATCTGAAGGTGTCCTCAGGTCTAAAATGAGTCTCTTGTAGACAGCAAATAGATGGGTCTTGTTTTTTTATACATTCTGATACCCTATGTCTTTTGGTTGGCACATTTAGTCCATTTACATTCAGTGTTATTATAGAAAGATACGGGTTTAGAGTCATTGTGATGTCTGTAGGTTTCATGCTTGTAGCAATATCTCTGGTACTTTGTCTCACAGGATCCCCCTTAGGATCTCTTGTAGGGCTGGTTTAGTGGTGACGAATTCCTTCAGTTTTTGTTTGTTTGGGAAGACCTTTATCTCTCCTTCTATTCTAAATGACAGACTTGCTGGATAGAGGATTCTCGGCTGCATATTTTTTCTGTTCATCACATTGAAGATCTCCTGCCATTCCTTTCTGGCCTGCCAAGTTTCAGTAGAGAGATCGGTCACGAGTCTTACAGGTCTCCCTTTATATGTTAGAGCACGTTTATCCCTAGCTGCTTTCAGAATTTTCTCTTTATCCTTGTAGTTTGCCAGTTTCACTATGATATGTCGTGCAGAAGATCGATTCAAGTTATGTCTGAAGGGAGTTCTCTGTGCCTCTTGGATTTCAATGCCTTTTTCCTTCCCCAGATCAGGGAAGTTCTCAGCTATGATTTGTTCAAGTACACCTTCAGCACCTTTCCTTCTCTCTTCCTCCTCTGGAATACCAATTATGCGGCGTAGATTATTTCTCTTTAGTGCATCACTTTGCTCTCTAATTTTCCCCTTATACTCCTGGATTTTTTTATCTCTCTTTTTCTCACCTTCTTCTTTTTCCATAACTTTATCATCTAGTTCACCTATTCTCTCCTCTGCCTCTTCAATCCGAGCCGTGGTCGTTTCCATTTTATTTTGCATCTCGTTAATAGCGTTTTTCAGCTCCTCCTGACTATTCCTTAGTCCCTTGATCTCTGTAGCAAGAGATTCTCTGCTGTCCTCTATACTGCTTTCAAGCCCAGCGATTAATTTTATGACTATTATCCTAAATTCACTTTCTGTTATATTGTTTAAATCCTTTTTGATCAGTTCGTTAGCTGTTGTTATTTCCTGGAGATTCTTTTGAGGGGAATTCTTCCGTTTGGTCATTTTGGATAGTCCCTGGAGTGGTGTGGACCTGCAAGGCACTTCCCCTCTGCTGTGGTGTATAACTGGAGTTGGTGGGTGGCTGCAGTCAGACCTGATGTCTGCCTCCAGCCCACCGCTGAGGCCACAGTCAGTCTGGTGTGTGCCTTCTCTTCCCCTCTCCTAGGGGCGGGATTCACTGTGGGGTGGCGTGGCCCATCTGGGCTACTTGCACACTGCCAGGCTTGTGGTGCTGGGGATCTGGCGTATTAGCTGGGGTGGGTAGGCAAGGTGCACGGGGGCGGGAGGGGCAGGCTTAGATCGCTTCTCCTTAGGTGATCCACTTCAGGAGGGGCCCTGTGGCAGCGGGAGGGAGTCAGACCCACTGCCGGAGGGGTGGCTCCACAGAAGCACAGCGTTGGGTGTTTGCGGGGAGCAAGCAAGTTCCCTGGCAGGAACCGGTTCCCTTTGGGATTTTGGCTGGGGGATGGGTGGGGGAGATGGCGCTGGCGAGCGCCTTTGTTCGCCGCCAAACTGAGATCTGTCGTCCGGGGCTCAGCAACTCTCCCTCCCGTTATCCTCCAGCCTTCCTGTTTTCCGAGCAGAGCTGTTAACTTATGACCTCCCAGATGCTAAGTCCCGCTTGCTGTCGGAACACACTCCGTCCGGCCCCTCTGCTTTTGCAAGCCAGACTCGGGGGCTCTGCTTGGCCAACGGGCCTCCCCTCTGCCCTGGCTCCCTCCCACCAGTCCGTGTAGTGTGCACCGCCTCGCCGCCCTTCCTACCCTCTTCCGTGGGCCTCTTGTCTGCTCTCGGTTCTGGAGACTCTGCTCTGCTAGTCTTCTGGCGGCTTTCCGGGTTATTTAGGCAGGTGTAGGTGGAATCTAAGTGATCAGAAGGACGCGCTGTGAGCCCAGCGTCCTCCTACACCGCCATCTTCCCTCCTCGTTCAAAACTTACTTTTAAAAAAGAACCAAATGGAAATCCTGGAGTTAAAAATGCAATATCTGAAATAAAAATTTACAAGAAGGGGATCAATGGTAGATTTGAGCTGGCAGAAGAAGGAATTGGTAAACTTGAAGATAGATTGATGGAGATTATGGGAACTAAAGAACAGAAGAGGAAAAAGAATGAAGAAAAATAAACAGCCTCAGAGAAATGTGAGACACCACTAAGCACAACAACATACAGATAAAGGCAGTACCCGGAAAGAAGAAAGGAAAAATCCAGGATCAAGTGAATTTTTCCCAGGAATTCAAGATTGGTTTAGCATCTGAAAATCAACTAACACAGTACATCATATCAATAGAACAAAAAACAAAAGTCATCAATAATCATCTCAATCACAAAAGAATCTCAAGAGATTTTGAAAAAACCCATCACCCCTTCATGATTAAAAAAACATTAAATAAACCAGGCATAGAATGGGATTTCTTCAACTTCATAAAGGGCATCTATGAAAAACCCACAGCTAACATTATAATTTATGGTGAAAGACTGAAAGCTTTCCTTCTAAGATGAAGAACAACACAAAGATGTCTGTTCTCACCACTTCTGTTCAACACTGTACTGGAAATTCTAGCCAAGGGAGTTAAATATGAAAAAGAAACAAAAGACATCCAGATAGGAAGGGAACAATAAAACTATCTCTACTTGCAGGTGATATGCCCTTGTATAATTGAAAATCCTAAGGTCCCACTAAAAAGTTATTAGAACTAATAAATGAGTTTAACAAGTTTGTAGGACATAAGATCAATACACAAAAAAACAGTCGTATTTCTCTACATTGGCAACAATCTGAAAATGAAATCAAGAAAATCATTTCATTCACAATAGCAACAAGAAGAATAAAATACTTAGGAATAATTTGATAAAAAGCAGTGTAAAATTCATACTCTGAAAAGCATAAAACACTGTTGAAAGAAATTAAAGAAGATCTAAATAAATGGAAAAACATCTCACATTCATGTACTGGAAGATTTAACTCTGTTAAGATAGTATTAGTTTCCAACTAATCTATAGATTTAACATATTCCCTATTAGAATCCCAGCCAACTTCTTTGTATAAATTAACAAACTGATTCTAAAATTTATATGGAATTGCAAAGGATCAGAATAGCCAAAACAATTCTGAAAAAGAAGAAAAAACTAGGGGCGCCTGGGCAGCTCAGTCAGTTAAGCATCCAACTCTTGATTTCAGATCAGGTCATAATCTCACAGTTTGCGGGATAGAGCCTGCTCGGGATTCTATCTCCCACTGTCTGTCTGTCTCTGTCTCTCTGTCTCTCTCTCTCTCTGCCCCTCTCCAACTTGCACGTGCATGCGTGTGCTCGCTCTCTGCTCCCCTCCCTCTCAAAATAAAAAATAAATAAAAGAAGAAGAAAAAACTAAAAGGACTCATACTTTCCAATTTCAAAATTTACTACAAAGCAAAAGTAGTCAGCACAGCATGGTTCTGGCACAAAGAAAGACACATAGAGCAAAAGAATAGAATTAAGAGTCCAGAAATAACCCCCTTACTTCTGTTGTCAACTGATTTTCAACAAAGATGTCAAGACCAGTCAGTTGGGGAAAGAACAGTCTTTTCATGATCTCGAAGTTGCAAATTATTCTTAGATATTATGCCAAAATTATGAATAGCAAAAGAAATAATTGATAAATTGCACTTCATCAAAATTAAAACTTTTGTGTTTCAAAGGATACCATCAAGAAAGTGAAAAAGCAACCCCTGAGTGGGAGCAAATATTTGTAAATCATATATTTGATAAGGGACTTGAATCTAGAATATATGAAGAACCTTTACAAGTCAGTAATAAAAAGACAAATAACCCAACTAAAAAGATGAGCAAAGGTTCTGAATAGACATTTCCCCAAAGAAGATATACAAATGGCCAATAAAAACCTGATGCTAATATCATCCTCAATGGGGAAAAACTGAGAGCTTTCCCCTTAAGGTCAGGAACAAGACAGGGATGTCCACTCTCGCCACTGTTATTCAACATAGTATTGGAAGTCCTAGCCTCAGCAATCAGACGACACAAAGAAATAAAAAGCATCAAAAACGACAGGGAGGAAGTCAAATTTTCACTCTTTGCAGATGACATGAAACTCTATGTGGAAAACCCAAAAGATTTCACCGAAAAACTGCTAGAACCGATTCATGAATTCAGCAAAGTTGTAGGATATAAAATCAGTGCACAGAAATTGATTGCATTCCTATACACCAACAATGAAGCAACAGAAAGAGAAATCAAGGAATCAATCCCATTTACAATTGCACCAAAAACCATAAAACACCTAGGAATAAATCTAACCAAAGAGGTGAAAAATCTATACACTGAAAACTATAGAAAGCTTATGAAAGAAACTGAAGAGGACACAAAAAAAAGGAAAAATATTCCATGCTCCTGGATTGGAAGAACAAACATTATTAAAATGTCAGTACTATCCAAAGCAATCCACATTTTCAATTCAATCCCTATCAAAATAACACCAGCATTCTTCACAGACCTAAAACAAGTAATCCTAAAATTTGTATGAACCAGAAAAGACTCCTAAAAGCCAAATCAACCTTGAAAAAGAAAACCAAAGCTGGAGGCATCACAATCCCAGACTTCAAGCTGTATTACAAATCTGTAATCATCAAGACAGTATGGTACTGGCATAAAAACAGACACTCAGATCAATGGAACAGATTAGAGAACCCAGAAATGGACCCACAAACGTATGGCCAACTAATCTTTGACAAAGCAGGAAAGAATATCCAATGGAATAAAGACAGTCTCTTCAGCAAGTGGTGCTGGGAAAACTGGACAGCGACATGCAGAAAAATGAACCCGGACCACTTTCTTACACCATACACAAAAATAAACTCAAAATGGATGAAAGACCTCAATGTAAGACAGGAAGCCATCAAAATCCTCGAGGAGAAAGCAGGCAAAAACCTCTTTGACCTCGGCCACAGCAACTTCTTACTCAACACGTCTCCAGAGGCAAGGGAAACAAAAGCAAAAATGAACTACTGGGACCTCATCAAAATAAAAAGCTTCTGCACAGTGAAGGAAACAACCAGCAAAACTAAAAGGCAACTGACAGAATGGGAGAAGATATTTGCAAATGACATATCCAGATAAAGGGTTAGTATCCAAAATCTATAAAGAACTTACCAATTTAGTAATGTTCTAAAATTGACTGTGGTAATGGTTGAACATGTCTGTAAATACACTAAAAAACACTGAACTGTACAATTTAATAGGTGAAATGTATGTGAATTACACTTCAATAAAGCTATTTTTTTTCAAAAGGACAAACTACCACTAATACCACCACTACCACTAATCTCCATATCCTTGGAAAATGCAAACAAATTATTTTACCCATAATTCTCACTCTACATACACAGAAACTGAGACTTAGAGACATTAAATGATTCATCAGCGTCACATAGGTAATAATGTCAAAGCAGGGAATCAAACTCAAGTCTTTGGGCTTTCAAATCAAAATTTCTGCAACACAATGAAAAGCAATCGCTGGTTCCATCTAAGAAAGAGGCCTACTCAGAAAGATGTCTATGTCTACAGCCATGATCTATCAAAAATGATTTTTTAAACTAATAACAGCAGCACTAAAGGCAGCTTTCAAGTTCTGTACTAGGCCAGGCAAACAAAAAATATAACAGCCCTACAGACTACATCTTTTGATTTTTCTCTAATCCTTGTCTGCTAACAAAGCAAGTATCTAGGAGAAAAAAATTACAAATTCCATATACTGTGTGGATCTTTATGTTTTGTGAGTTCATGTTTAGTATAAACTTAATCTACTAAGTTTAGTATCTTTAAAAAGTACTTCGATCTCGCTTTCATAAAATAAAAGGTGGGTCTTAAAACAATACCACTTAAGTGTGGCATTATCTCCATAACAAACTAAACCTATTATCAAAATGTAGTCTCTTTGGGAAACCACAAATAGTTCCTTTTAACCTCAAAGACTACTAGGTATATGTGCAAATGCTCACTTAAAGAAGTCCAACTTTTACTTTATCATGATCACTAAATGGGCTTCATCCAGAGTTAGAGCTGCATTATACATCTCTGACCCCCACAATCATAAGGACAAGCTTTGATTTATATTACAATTGAGAATGAGCCTCAAGATATTGTACAGGAAATTAATGTTTGGCTTGGGTATTCTCATGGCTTATAGCAATATTGTAGTTTATGGCATAAACCAGGGAACCTATTAAGCAGCACATCCAATTTGTCCATGGTTCCATTGCCCTCTAGTGGAGATTTTGCAACTAGTTATTAACGGTAGCCTTTGAAAGTCAGCAAGTGCTTCTCAAAGCGTGTAAGCAGATCAACATCATCAGCAACATCCAGGAACTTAGACATACAAATTTCAAGCCCTACCTAAGATCTAGTGAAAAGAAACTCTGTGGATGGTACGCAACAATCTGTTTCAATGTACCCTCCAGGCAATTCTGGTGCACAGTAGCTTTTGGGAACCACTCACTAGTCTAAGGGAAGCATTTTATTCAATTTGAAGTAAATGTGAATACAGATAGGTGCATGTGATGGTTAGTTCTGTGTGTCAACTTGACTGGACTAAGGGATGTCCAAATAGCTATTAAATAAAACATTATTCTTGGCGGTTTGTGACGGTATTTCTTAAAGAGATTAGCATTTGAGTTGGTGAACTGAGTAAAGCAAAAGTCCTCCCCAACATGGGTGGGTATCATCTACTGGGTCTAAATAGAACAAAAAGGCAGAGAAAAAGCAAATTTGCTCTCTCTCTACTTGAGCTAAGACATCCATATTTTCCTGCCCTCAGATATTGGCATTTCTGGTTTTAAGATTTCAGACTCAGATGAATAATTACACCATTAGCCCCCCAATTCTCAGGCTTTCAGCCTTAGACTGAATTACACCACTGGCTTTCATGATTCTCCAGCTTGCAGACAGAGATCATGGGACTTTTCAGCCTCCTTAACCATATGAGCCAATTCCTATAATAAATCTCCTCTTGTATGTATGTATGTATGTATGTATCTGTCTATCTATCTATCTATCTCCTATTGGTCCTTTCTCTGAAGAAACCTAATGCAGTAAATATAAGTGTTCTTTTATAAGAGTACTGCTCATAATTATTCCTATGCTTTTTCTGAATTTTGAAAGGTCTTTTATATGCACAGAATACTCTAAGAAAAGCTTACATTCATTTGGGGAGATTTAAAAGTGCTAAAAAGCCATGACTAACTGATACAGAAAAACATAGGATAAAATGAATAAAAGTAAATTCATTTTAAGACCTTGCTGACTAACCAAAACATCTGATCAGGATCTACCTATTTGTTACTTGTCTATAAGTCAGTGAGAAAATGTTTGTTCAATGAACTAAATATTAAATCCAGGTTTGGGTGGGGAATTTAATATCCAAGCTCTTTAATGGATGTCTATTATTTTCTACCCATTTTTCCATTACATAAATTGCTACTTCCCATTACATATATTGTTAATTGAATTATTCAAACGATCAGAGACAGTACCTCAGCCACATCCGGAGCTAAGGCCAAAAACTATGTAAGCCAGACTTTTTAAAAATTATATTTTGAATAAATATTTCAATAATTTTTAAATCATGTATAACTTAGTGTCAGCTCTAGGCTGCTAATGGTCACTTACTCTGTTCATCAGATAAAGATGGTGTGGTTCTACAAAAAGCAAAATAGACTTGAGGTAAAAAAAACATATATATATATATATATATATATATATATATATATATATATATATGAGATTTGATCTATGTGACCTTTGGTAAGTTACTTAAACTCTATAAGTCATGGTTTCCCAGCTAAAGAGTAGTGGAAAAAAATGATATCTATAATACTGAGGTTTTGTGAGGGTCAAGTACATAAGACTAAAGGAAGATTAAATGTTAAAAGAAACTTACACATCATGTTTAAGCAAATATCCCAGAAAGAATGGCATATATTACAGAGTATTAAAATTGTTATTGATTAATAAAATGATGGCCGTATTTCCTACTGCACAAAACCCTTACAAATAACCACTATGAACTCTGCACAAAATATAGAAAAAAACTACCTGAAAGCACTTGAGGGAAAAAAAGCAAGCAGACATTGAAGAGGGGGTCAACATTTATAAGAAAGAATGGCACTGAGCAAGGATAGACCCCAGTCAACACACTGAGTACACAAACACGGAAAACCTGAAGTCTTAGTGGTTAAAGCCTAGAAGACAGAGTATGGAGTGACCACAGCAGCTGAAAAGTGAGGGTGAAAATCCTAGGGAAAGAGAGAGCCAATAGAAAGTAAGCCTTACTCCATATATTAAATAGTCTTCCTAATTCTCTGACTCTGAAAAATATATAGAAGGGCAAAATCCAATCAGCACAATGAAGGCTAAGCAAATAAAGACCGTTCAGAGTTTGAAGTTCAGGTTAGCTGTCTGCTAAAAGAAAAAAAAATATTCTTCTGAAAAACAAACATGATCATGGGAGGTCTAAAATACATCATTCATAACATCCAGGACACACAAATAATTAGTAGACCTATGAGAAAACAGGAAAATATGACCTGTACTCAAGAGCAAAGGCAATCAATGGAGACCACACCTGAGATGACTCAGATACTGAAATTAACACACAAGGATTTTAAAGCATCTATTACAGTTATGGTCAAGGATATAAAGGAAACATGCTCATAGTAATACAAAATCTTAGCAGAGAAATAGAAACCATAAAAAATGAAAATTCTAGAACATAAACATAAAATCTCTGAAATTTTTAAAAAATCCATTGGATGGGAGTGCCTGGTGGCTCACTTTGTTAAGAATCCAACTTCGGCTCTGATCATCATCTCATGGTTTGTGAGTTTGAGCCCCACATCAGGCTCTCTACTATCAGCACAGAGCCCGTTTCTGATCCTCTGTCCCCCTTGCTCTCTGCCCCTCCCCCCTCACATGCTGGCTCTCTCTTTTTCTCTCTCTTTCAAAAATAAATACAAACATTTTTTTAAAAATTCATTGGATGAACTTAACAGTAGATTTAAGATGAAGAAGTCAACAAACTTGAAAACAAATCCAGTAAGAACAGAAAACATAAATTGGAAAAAAAATGAACAGAGCTTCTCAGAAATCTGTGGGATAACATCAATAAGTCTAGCACATGTGTCAATGGAGTCCAAGAAGAGAAGTAAAATGATAGAAAGAATATGTGAAGAATAATGACTCGAAACTTTCTAAATATGGTAAAAGACTAAAATTTACAGGTTCAAGAAGCACAGAGAGCCCCAATTAGGATAAATACAAAGAAAAACTACACCCATAAACACAGTAGTCAAACTACTGCAAACAAAACACTAAAGGTAAAACCTAAAAACATCCAGAGAAAAACAACCAATTACATATAGGGGATATAATCTGAATGATAACTAACTTCTCATCAGAAACAATGGAGGCCAGAAATTAGCAAAATAATCTTTAAAATGCATAAGGGGAAAAGAAAACTGTCAACCCAGAACTCTGTATCCAGAAAAAATATAAGAACAAAGGAATAATAAAGACATGTTGAGGGGCGCCTGGGTGGCTCAGTCGGTTGAGCGGCCAACTTCAGCTCAGGTCACGATCTTGCGGTCCATGAGTTCAAGCCCCGCGTCGGGCTCTGTGCTAACAGCTCGGAGCCTAGAGCCTGTTTCGGATTCTGTGTCTTCTTCTCTCTGACCCTCCCCCGTCCATGCTCTGTCTCTCTCTGTCTCAAAAATAAATAAACGTTAAAAAAAATTTTTTTTTTAAATAAAGACATGTTGAGATAAGGGGCACCTGCGTGGCTCAGTTGGTTAAGCCTCCAACTCCTGATTTCCACTCAGGTCATGATCTTATAGTTTATGAGCTCAAGCCCTGTATCGGGCTCCACACTGTATTCTCAGTCTCTCAAAATAAATCAATAAACTTAAAAAAAAAAAAAAAAAGACATGTTCAGATCAAAGAAAACAATTCATCATCGACAAACCTAAACTACAGAAAATGCTAAAAGATGTTCTCTAGGCTGAAGGGAAATGATAACACATGAGTATTCAAATCACCAGAAAGGAATAAAGAGCACTTTCTGTTTATGCCTCAAAGTGTGTCTTTTAAAATGACTCAAAGATTCTGATTAAAGTGCTACTAAATGGGCCTAACTTCTTTTCCCAACTTTACTTTCTCAAACATACATGTATACATAGCACCAAACATGCAGGGATGGGGAGATATTCAATAAGTGGTATTCACATATACAAGGATTAGGTGCCCAAAGTAAACTGTAGATTCTCTAGTTCCTGCAAGGTTTTTCCACACTGCCTATCTTTCTCAATGGAGATACTGAGTTTATATACTCTATAAATATAACCACTTTTGTTAGTCAATATTTTGTTTCACTTACTATAAAATGAAAACTGCAAACATTAAACATTCTGAAAGATAACTCATCGGTTTCTATAAATGCTTCAGTATATAACCTTTTCAAGGAACAGAACTCTATTATACACTTGTTTTTACCCTGAACAATACCTAACAGAATGCTGGGCAGAGTGAGTGTTTAACATTTACTTATTGTTTTCAAATAGCTTTCATAGTTAAAATGTGTTGTATCCAGTTAAGTTTAATCTCATCCCAAAAGTTATACGGTAGTTTTACATTCATTTAGAAGACTAGGGATGCCCAGATGGCTCAGTTTGTTGAGCGTCCGACTTTGGCTCAGGTCATGAGTTTAAGCTGCGTGTTGGGCTCTGTGCTGACAGTCCAGAGCCTGGAGCCCACTTTGAGTTCTGTGTCTCCCTCTCTCTCTGTCCCTCCCCTGCGCGCTCTCTCACGCACTCTCTCTCTCTCAAAAATAAATTAAAAAAAATTTTAAGTTATAAGACTAAATGTGGAAATGGAAATTTTTTCTCCTGGTATTAGAGAAGGCTATTGTTTGAGGACTCATTCATTAACAGCTGACCCAAGGAAAAGAAAAGGTAAGAAACTGAAAAAGAAAAGAGAATCTGATGGAAACAGTTTGATTATTTCCAGAAGTTCAACGTAATCTTATTGTCCTATTTACTCCTAGGACCAAAATTTACTTCTTACTGTAAGGAGTAATGCAAAAAGCTATTAATATACGATTTGGTTAAAGTCCTTTCCCTATTTTTTAATCAGGCTATTTTAGTTTTGTTATTGTTGAGCTGTAGTTCCTCCTCCATTCTGGATATTGATGCCTTATCAGATACAGACATTTCCCTGAAGAAGATATACAAATGGCTAACAGGTATATGAAAAGATGTTCGACATCACTCATACAGAAGTGCAAATCAACACTATAATGAGAGTATCACCTCACACCTATTAGCATAGCCGCTATCAAAAATAGAAAAAATAGAAAATGTTGGTGAGGACATGAAGAAACTGGAAGAAACCCTAGTATACTATCAGTAGAACTATAAAATGGTGCAGCCAGCCACTATCAAAAAATGGTATGGAGATTCCCCAAAAGATTAAAAATAGAGTTTACTGTATGATCCAGCAATCCCACTTCTGGGTATACATCCAAAAGAGATGAAAGCAGGATCTTGGAGAAATATTTGCAAACCCACGTTCACAATGGCATTATTCACAATACCCAAGAGATGGAAGCAACCCAGCGATGGATAAACAGAGAAAATGTGGCACCTGCATACAACAAAATATTACTCAGCCTTTAAAAAGAAAGAAATCCTGTCACACAGCACAACAGACAACATGCTACATAAAATGCACCAGTCACAAAAAGACAAAAACTCTGAGATTCCCCTTGTATGAGGTATCTAAAGTAGATAGTTGTTTCAAATTTATAGAAACAGAAAATAGAACTATAGTTCCCAGAGGCTGGAGAGAGGAAAATGGGAAGTTGTTCAATGGGAAAAGAGTCTCAGTTTTACAAGACGAAAAAGTTATAGGGATGCACAAGGTGAATGCTAGTTAACACGATTAAACTGTGCATTTAACAATGGTACACTTTGTTTTGCTTCCTTCCTCTTTCTTTCCATTCCCCTTCCCTCTACCCAATCTGTCCCAAACTCAACATATATGCACCGAATCAACAAAATAGAGGAAGGAAAAATGAGCTTTCTGTTCTTCTCCCCCCTTTGCAGTTCTCCACAAGAAGCATTAGTTTTGGTTCAGAAACAGTGAGGGGAAAATTGGAGGGAAGCTCAATTCCAGGCTTCTGATTTGGGGGAACCAGAACATTTCTTCCAATTCAGGTCAAGTTGGCAACTCTACCAGGCAATAGGGAAACGTATCTGAGTACTCAAGATCTTTAAAGCCCAATGAGAAATTAATTTAAATAATAAAATGTTACAATACTTTCTCATATTCATAGTTAATATACCAAAACTGATCTCAAAATAAAGGAAAGAAAGAGAGAGGGAGGGAAGAAAGAGGCTATGAAGGAAGGGGGGGCAGGAAGGAGGCAAAAATAAGAAACAACACATACATATGACATTTTCTTTACTAACCAATGAAACAAAAAATAAAAAAACATATCTCATAAATGAATAGCTATTCCATTAGAAAATACTTCACTCTACAATCTCTTTCAGCTGCTATTCCATCAGTTTCATCAGGTTTTGTTTCTTCATTTCTGTTTGGATGCAAAGTCCCATAATAAACAATAAGAAAAATAATTCCAAGGACCAGACTAAGAGCTATAGTGATACTGATAGGTATAAAATAGTCTGAATTAAAAATAGAGACTGGGCAAACCCAAAACACAATTAATATCCCCACTGTGACCAGTACCCTTCCAATATAATAACAGAACATTGGATATTTGGTGTTCTGTCCCTTAATATTAAAAAATGTAAAGGTAAGTATGAATCCAACAACAACTCTGTATAAGAATTCCATACTTATAGAAGCACAAAACTGAGTTTGCTTTTTAAATGCCCACAATATCCCTAAAAACCAAAGAAATAACAACAGAAATAATGCAATCTTAACATTTATGAACAAAAGAAGTACAACACTCAGCATCCAAGATAATAATGTAAACAATTTGTAAAAGAGGTATGTGAGTTTAGGACAGAATCCATTAAGGAGATTTTTATCAGGCAAGGATTTTCTTAAAGCTACTTGATAATCAACAGTCGACCAAGAAATAGCACAGCAAGAAACCATGATGGCAGCATCTACAAAACAAAAAATAAAAACATATATTGTTATAGGAATAACAATAGCAATATCAAATTACTATATGCCATACATGCTTTATCTGTATATACGCATGCCCACAAACATGTCAGGTACCTTATATATTCATTTCATCTAATCTTTGAAGTAGAAATTAATATTCCCATATTACATATGAAAGAATTGATGCTTAGAGAATATACATATTACTTGACCCAAGTCACACACCTAGCAAGTTGCAGAGATCTGAAGCTAAATCTGCCTGAGGGTTCCAAAGTTGGTTTACTTAAATGCTATATTAGACTGCTTTATAAAATTTTAAATAAATTCACTGCACAAATCTTATTGAGCAACTTATATAATGAAAACTGCACACTCTAGGGGCACCTGGGTGGCGCAGTCGCTTAAGCGTCCGACTTCAGCCAGGTCACGATCTCGCGGTCCGTGAGTTCGAGCCCCGTGTCGGGCTCTGGGCTGATGGCTCGGAGCCTGGAGCCTGTTTCCGATTCTGTGTCTCCCTCTCTCTCTGCCCCTCCCCCGTTCATGCTCTGTCTCTCTCTGTCCCAAAAATAAATTAAAACAAACAAACAAACAAAAAAAAAACGTTGAAAACTGCACACTCTAGAAGTTCTCTAAGAGACTACAGTTACAGTCCTAGTCTTTCCAGTCTTTTTGGCTTTGACCTTGGACATATACCTAATTCTCCAAGAGACAGCAAGATGGGGGATGGGGGTAGGAAGGGAAAGAGGAAAAGAGGGATGTTAAACAGAAAATTTAATGTCAGTATAAGGTATCAACAAGCTTAATTTCCATTTCTATAAGACGAGTCAAATGAGCAAATATATTCTAAAACTTACAAATTTCTATAGGTTTGACATCTTTGTCCCATTTTTTCCCCCAACAAGTAACAGAAGAGTAAGTTCATTACTACTGTAGAAAGGTATGCCATTAGCCCCATTGCCAATCTGGGAACTTTAACAGAACTGAAAGCAAAGACATTAGAGAGTTAGAATTTAAAGCAGACTACAGAATGCTATTCCTTCCCATTTAGCCTCATTGGAGGTCTATATATTATGATAAAAAGGCAGACTTAAAATAAACTGACCTATTAAAGAGGATTATGATGATTATAAATGCCTTCATCTACCCTCCTGGTTTTAGCATATTCCACTCTGGACCACACAATCAGTTGGACTTTTTTTTTTTCTTCTTTAATTCAAACATATTTTAATTAAAGCATCTCTTTCCCCTAAATTTTGTTTTTTTCTAATTAGTTTTATCTTCTACCAAATACATATACATAACAATTGAACAAATAAACAAAAACAAATTAATACACATATATAACTTAAGTCAGTAAGTACTATAAAACTTATAAGAAAAATACCCTGTTCTACCCGCCTCCTCACTTCTCAGTCGCAACCCCCAGAAGAAATCACTATCAATTTCTAGTTTTTCTTCTGACACTTATTGCCATATTTGCAAATAAAACACACCTATTCTATTTCATAATCTATCTGCTTTAGACAGTGCTTACTGATTTTCTATTTGGAAAGAGGAAAACTTAGCACATATACACATATATGCACATGCTCCTTGCATTTTCCTCTCCCTCCATCTGCCCAACAGAGTAACATCACAATTTTTGGTAAAACTCTATATTCGGTGTTTATCTTACTATAACTACACAAGTAGAGCTTTTTTTTTTTACTGCTCAGCCAAGTATTACATTCATTATATTTTCTTTCCTTTAAAACTGCCCATTGCTCCTTTACTTGTTTAGTTTTTTATAACTGTATTAATATTTCTTAGGAAAATCTTCAAATTAATTAATAAAACTCCCCTATATATATATATCTATCAGTTCTTATTTTTTTAAGAATATAATCCTCCTGGTCTAAGGTGGTTGTTCCCAAGGTTTGCTTCCTGCCTTCCAAGAACTTCCCTTCACTTCTCTTCGGTGTTGACTTCTGTTTCCTGTTCTCATGTTTCTTTCTCGCTTTATTCCCATGTTTTTACCAAGCATTCTCCAGATATTCCTGAGAGAAGCTGCATCTAAGCAAAAATTTTTAAGACCATGTATGCCTCAAAATGTCTTTACTCTACCTTCAAATTTGATACACAGTTTTGCTAGAAATAGAATTGAGTGTTTAAAAATGTTTTCCATTAAAATTCTAAAGTCATTGCTCTATAAGCTCTAATTTCAAGTACTAGGGTTAAGAATTTCAATGCCATTCAGTTTCTCTATCCTTAAGTAATCTTTTTTTTTCTCTCAAATCTTACAGAAAATTATCTTTATTCTTGCTTCTCTGAATGTTATAATGATGGGCTTGGTATGCCCATTTTTATTCATGCTTTCAATCTAATAACCCACATCCTTCAGTGATATGCTATTTTATTCTTTGGTGGTTTCACTACAAATCACAATATGCATATCAAATATATCAAAGTTATAAGTTAATGCTCTACCTCAGAGGTGGATTTACAACAATGGTAATGAAGCTTAAATTTCAGGGACTCACACTTGCCCAGGTTCCTTCCAAGCCTAGCAAAGCCCTAGCAATGTGTTCACTTTGTCATATATTTTTATAAGATTCAGGAAAATAAAACATTTTAATTGAAGTTGATTAAAATTCCTGTCTCTACCCCTACTTACTCTCTCTTACATTTTCCCTTGCTGTATTGAAGTAGTTGTGGGTCATTTTGGAGATCTGGCTAAAGGGAAATTGAGTTGAGAATACATTAAGTGTAGGTCTGAGGGACATGTTTATAAGATCTGTTTCAATAATTAAGATTAGTAAGTGACAGAGCTAGAATTCTGTTTGCCTGATTTTAACACTTCACTAGATTGCCATCAACAGGCCTTTGACTATGTAACAGGAAGGCACGATGATCTTGCCTCATCCAGTAGACGTTATTAGTTTGACACTACTTCCCATTTCTTACTAATCTATATGCTCTAACATATTTTTCTTGTAATTTAGCTAATGTAACATTGTATTATACTCTATCCAAACTGAATTCCTTGTCTTTGCCAAACCATGTCTTTGCCTATGTATTTCTCTCAGTCTGAAATGCCCTTGCCCAGTTACACATATACAGATCCTTATTAATTTCTTTTTGATTTGACATTATTGACACGGTGAAGAAAACCTAAGACTCTCAATATTTACTGAGCCATCAACAATAAACTAATGTTGTCAATTCACACAATATTTAAAATTAGTTACTTCATCTAAAAAAATTTTATATACTCTGATATTATAGCACATTATTGACAAAATTGCCAGGGTTTTTCCCAAATTTAACAAAATCAAAAAACTATGCATATTATTAATAATCTGTGACATTGAATGAAGCTTTTCTAAGTTAAAATAAAAAACAAATTTCAATCAACTATGCTAAAAATCGGATTGAAATTTTCTATTCTCTCCATAAATATTATAAAATGATTATCAAATCAAGTCAGTCAGAGAGTACATGCCAAAAAATTTAAAAGAGTATCAAAATAATAAAAACATATTACTTTTTTCTCTCTTGTGAAATTTATAGTATTTGTCACCTTTCTTATATCTGTAATTTACTACAATTTATTTTATTTTTTAAAAATGTTTACTTTCGGGGCTCCTCGGTGGCTCAGTCGGTTGAGCGGCCGACTTTGGCTCAGGTCATGATCTCGTGGTCCGTGAGTTCGAGCCCCGCGTCGGGCTCTGTGCTGACAGCTCAGAGCCTGGAGCCTGTTTCGGATTCTGTGTCTCCCTCTCTCTCTGACCCTCCCCCGTTCATGCTCTGTCTCTCTCTGTCTCAAAAATAAATAAACGTTAAAAAAAATTTTTTTAAATGTCTAGTTTCATACTTTTTATGGACTGAACTGTGGTCCTCCAAAATTCATATGGTGAAGCCCTAACCCTCAGTGTGACTCTGTTTTGAGATAGTGCCTTAAAGAGGTAATGAAGATTAAATGAGGTCACATGGGCATGGCTCAAATCTGATAGGACTAGTGTCCCTATAAGAAGAAGAAGAGACACCAGAGAACTTTCGCCACACACAGAGGAAAGGCCATGTGAGGACACAGCAAGAAGGTGGCCATCTGCAACCCAAAGAGAGAGCCCTTACCAGAAACCAACCCAAATGGCACCTTGATCTTAGACTTCCTGTCTCCAGAACTATAAAAAAATATATATTTCTGATGGTTAAGCTATAAAATTCTATTATGGAAGCCTACACAGACTAACACAATACCTAATTTGTTTACATATTACATTCTTTTTCTTAAATAGTGTCTTTCTAAATGTTTTAGCTTTACACTTCAAAAAACCCAGATCTACCTTTGCTTTACCTTTTTTCTGGACTACACAAGGAACTTAAAACACTTTAGCTCATTATCTTTTACCGGACTTACACATTTTTGCTGTTTTATACTTTCATTCTTTTTCTTAACCACATAGTATTATTTTCCTTTTATACAATCTTCATATAGATTTACCCACATATTTACTATTTTCTTTCCTCTTTATTCCTTCTTGCATTTCAGAACACCTCCATTCTGTATGAAGTACATTCTTTGGAATTTCCTTTAGTGGGGATATGCTAAGGTATGAATTTCTTTCTACTTAGTTGCTTGTGAGATAAAGGGCTTCCTGAATCTGTAGGTAAGTGACTCTCATCAGTTCTGAAATTTTTTCAGCCATTAACTTCTCAAATATTGCCTCTGTTCCATTCTTTCTCTCTCCTTCCCAGACTCTGTTCAGATGTATATTAGACCTTCTCATCTCTTCTTCCATGTCTCTTAATATCTCTTACATATTTCCCATCTCTTTGTCTCTGTAAACTATAATCTGGATAATTTCTTCTGATCTAGCTTTGACTCACTAATTGTCGATACAGTTGTGTCTTATCTGCTAAGTTTTCATTTTCAATTCTTAAAATTTTTAATTCTCAAAAATTCTGCTCTTTTGTCAAATACACAATTCATTTTTTTTTATTTTTTTAATGTTTATTTATTTTTGAGAGAGACAGAGACAGAACATGAACAGGGGAGGGACAGAGAGAGAGAGGGACACAGAATCCAAAGCAGGCTCCAGGATCTGAGCTGTCATCACAGAGCCTGACATGGGGCTCAAACCCACAGACTGGGAGATCATGACCTGAGCTGAAGTCAGACACTTAACCGACTGAGCTACCCAGGCACCCCTACACAATTCATTTTTTATAGCTTCCTATTCCATATTTTCAAGTTCATCATTTACCTCTTTCAACATAATAGGATGTATGTCATACATACTTGGCAACCATTAATTTCCAATATCTAAAGCCTTACTACATACATTTTTTTCTATTTCTGCTGATTCTTACTCATGATGCCTTATTCCTTCTGGTGCTATAAATTATTGTAAAACATTCATTCTCCTTGGAAAACTGTGAAAATTATTTGAGGCCTAAGAGAAAGTGAATTCCTCCAGGGAGGATTTATACTTGTTTGTGCTAGACAGGGTCACTATCAGTCTGGAACCACTTTAATCTATATTCATAGGTTATAGGCTTTTATTGGTTTGTTTTTGGGGGGTTTTTTGTCTTGTTTTGTTTTTTGGACTAACCAAAGGTGAGAATTTTGATTGCACAATTGTTACAGTGTGATGTTTACCTTCTCTACTCGGCGCCAGGCAATATTCCTTGCTGTCTCTTCAAAGTAGAGAGGGAGGTAAGTAACTTCACACTTTTATCTTGAGGAGGGTACGTTTTGGAGTACCAGTTTTACAGATTAGAATTTTCTACCAGATGTCCTTCCCTTGTGAGGACTCTGAGTTTTGTCTTCAGTCTTCCACACACTGGAAGCTATTGAAACTGAATCTACTATTTATAGGTTTGGTTAAAACCTCCAGGTATGCCTTCAAAGTCTTACTTAACCCTGCTGTGTTCCCACTTTCACATATTTTGGCTTGTGGTATCAGATTGTTTTATGGCTTTAGGAAGGCTTTTGAAAATATTTATCCAATTGTCTTACATATTTTCAGAGAGAGGATTAATTCAAGTAATTTAGCCTTTCAGTGGTAGGGTTTATTTAAATAATCTGAGTTTTCCATCTGCTTTCCATCTTCTAAACATTTGTTGATATTTCTAATCTGCTATTCTACTCTGCATTCTCTTTGTCCTTGTGGGTTTATATTGTTTTTACTCCTTTACTCTCCTTTTTAGTATAATTTCAGGGAAGTGCAAAGATAAAGAATATGTTCAGTCTTCTGAAGTACTTCTATATATAACCTGATTATTTTTTACATTTTGAATTATTCTTCCTGATTGTCAAAACAATATGTGATTTCTGCAGAAAATTTTTAAATTCAGAAAAGTATAAAGAAGATGAAATAAAATCACTCATAATCCTACTACCCAGAAGCAGCCACAGTTAACATTTTTGCGTATTTTCTTCCAGACATTTTTATATAATGATTTCTTTGTATCCTTAAAAGTATGCTGATAGAAAATTTCATAAACTGCTTTTTGCCTAAATTTTATTTTAGAATTACTTTCTTGTCATCAAAAGTTATCTGTAAGTACTATTTCTTTTTTTTATATATCATTTTTTATACTAACAGTGTACAATAATTTATTTGCTAATTCCACTGTTAGCCAATTAGGTTTCTCATTTTTGCTATTTTTTACTAATACCTCAACTTCTTACTTCATGAAGAAACTAAAGGATGAGGATAGAACCGTAACATAGAGCTGGCTGTCATTTGAACCCATTGCTAGTCTGGATGCTGTGTACTACTCAAAATCATCAGAAGATCCACCATAATATAGGCTGTAAGTTCTAAATGTTGATCTTCCAGCTTCAGGAACTATATGATATAGAGCTTTTAAGCCCAAACCCACAAAGTCTTTGTATCACAAGGAATAAAATGTCTCATAAGTAGGTTCTCTTCAATCTCTTACTATCAAAGGTAAAAACATTAAAAAGGGCTGCAGTCTAAAGGTTTATGGGAAACCAGAAACAGGAAGCCTGGGAGAATGAACTGATCTCATGGGTGACTCTACCACAGAAAGAACTCCAGGGAAGATGATAATCTGTTCCTCTGAGATGAATCCATGTCTGCACAGAACAATAGTCATTGTTGAAAACTGGGTCTATTATTTACCAAGTAGGTTTTTTTAATATCTAAATTAAATACCTAAAAAGGTTTTTTTTTTAATGGAAATACCAGATTCTGGAAATTCCCAGAAGTTACCCTATGAATAAACTTCACACATGCAAAATGATGACTACATAAGATTACTCATTGTAATTTTACAATAGCAAAATATTAGAAACAACTTAAATTAATGTAAATATGGGACTTGTTAAATAACTCATTGTACATCCATAATTTGTAATCCTATACAGATAATAAAAATGAATGAGGGAGCTCTTGCTGTACAGATATGGATAGATTTCCAACACATACTGTTAAGTTCAAAAAGCAAAGACAGTTTTTATGTTTACCATTTCTGTAAAAGAAACAATAGGAAAAAAGGATATAGGCTTTTTAAAAATTTTTCTGAAAGAATCATCAAAAAATTGACAATAATAGTTTCCTTTCTGGGCAGATGAAGAGAAGGAATGGGAATAAGGGAGAGAGAGACTATGTCTTCATATACTTTTTGATATTTCCACAATGTACTTCTTTTCAAAAAAAAAGAATAATTCTAAAAAAAAAAATGTAAGAAAAATTCTAAAACCTGCCAAAGAGCTGTGTAGTTGACACAAGATCTCAGTGTATTCATTTAACATAGGGTGTGAGGAAAGACTTACACTGAGTGAAATTTGCTTGACCATGTTCCAGAAGGGTGTAGAGCTGCAAAACAAGCTGCGGGCAGCCTTCCAGGTAGGTCTCAAACAGCCTGAGCATGCTCAAATCAGTCATTCTATCTATAACTTCTTTATGCTGATCAATTTGTTCTTCCATGAAGTTATCTGTTTTGCTGCTGTATTTGAAAGCCACATGATAACCTTTTTTCAAGGCAAACCAATACCTGTAAACACAAACGTTTATCTCCAGTAATATATTCTTTTTTTTAATTTTTTTTTAATGTTTATTTTTGAGACAGAGAGAGACAGAGCATGAATGGGGGAGGGGCAGGGAAAGAGGGAGACACAGAATCGGAAGCAGGCTCCAGGCTCTGAGCCATCAGCCCAGAGCCTGACGCGGGGCTCGAACTCACGAACCGTGAGATCGTGACCCGAGCCGAAGTCGGACGCTCAACTGACTGAGCCACCCAGGCGCCCCTCCAGTAATATATTCTTTATAAATGTATGTTAATATACATAATAATTTTGGAAAAGGTAACATGTTTAAGTATAGAATTTTCATACAAACTTTGTCTACTACAAAATTTCTTTCAATTCTGAATATTTCATAGTGGCTATATTGAGATTCAGACTCCATAAACTTTAATTGCATGTTTGATTTGTAGTTGTATGCTAGCACACATGCTAAGCATACATGATCTCAATTCATCTTCACATTAATTATAGGAAATGAGTAGGTATTATTCCATTCTCACAGATGAGAAATCTATGGCTGAGAATGTTAGAGTGATTCACTGAAAGCTATGCAGAGCATAAGAGGCAGACATAGACTCCAAACGTAGATCTTAAGATTCCTAGTCTTAACCACTACTTTCTGAAACACAAATCGCAATTTTCAATTCATGCGATTTATCTTAAATACAAGACAGATACATGGTTTTATGATAATGTCAAGGTTGAAGATAAGACTGAACCTAGCAAACAATTACTCAATATCTGCAAAGTGCTACGTTCTTTGACCACTACCATCCTAGAAAAAATGTAATTTCTCAAAGACTTTTAAAACATTCTTGCTCAAACTCTTCTTTTTAAAGAATTTTAAAATGAACATGATTTTTCACCATGCAAGTAAAACTAATAACAAAACATATCGAGACACTTATTTAGAAGAAATCTGGAGCTAGCAACAAGGCAACCAGGATTCTAGCCCAAAGCTTATCAAAACTCTTTATCTATTCCTCAGTTTCCTCATATATAAAATAAGGGCAGTGATATATACCTTCTTTCAACCTGCCTCTTCTGTCAATTTTTCCCATTTCAGTAAATGGTACCAACATTTACCATGCTGCTCAGACCAAAAACACGGAAATAATTTCTAACTCCTTTCTTTTTCTCACAACCTAAAAAAATTCCTCACCAGGTTCTCTTGGTTCTTGGTTCTAACTTCAAATATATCCAAATCTAAACACATCATCACTTCCACCGCTTCAATCCTAGTTTAAGCAGCCAACATCTCCAGTCTATATTACCTCAATAGTTTCATAACTGGGCTCTCTGATTCTATTGCTCCCAATGCATTCTATTCCATAGATAGCATCTAGGTTGAACCTGTTAAACATAGTTCTGATGTCACTCTGCTCAAAATGTTCCAATGATTTCCATCAAACTTAGAAAAAAAAAAACAAAGTCTTACCACTTTTTACATAGCCCTTCATAATCTGCCTCACATGCATTACTCCCGCTACCTTTCCATCATATTTTTCTCACACTTTTGGTATTCTCTTCTTGCTATTTTTTCCAATTTAAAGGCTTTATCTTTGCTACCCGCCTCTGCCTGGAACTCTTCTGGGTAAGATGTGGCAGACGCTGCTCCAGGAAGTTCTACACACGTGTGGCACCATCTCCTGTGAACACCCATAGGAGGTCATGCCCGATCTCTACTTCTACAGAGATCTTGAGGAAACTGGAAAAAAGAAGCAGGCTACTGCTGAAAAGGATGTGACCAAAGAGAAATTTTAGGGTGAATGGACTGCTCCAGCTCCTGAGTTCACTGCCACTCAACCTGAAGTCGCAAAATGGTCTCAAAATCTCAGGTGCCCTCAGTGAGGTCAGAGAGGTCTTTTCCTGCTTTCTCCTCTAGGGTTTTGATGGTTTCCTGTCTCACATTCAAGTCCTTTATCCATTTTGAGTTAATTTTTGTGAATGGTGTAAGAAAGTGGTCTAGTTTCAACCTTCTGCATGTTGCTGTCCAGTTCTCCCAGCACCATTTGTTAAAGAGACTGTCTTTTTTCCATTGGATGTTCTTTCCTGCTTTGTCAAAGATTAGTTGGCCATACTTTTTTTTTTTTAATTTTTTTTCAACGTTTATTTATTTTTGGGACAGAGAGAGACAGAGCATGAACGGGGGAGGGGCAGAGAGAGAGGGAGACACAGAATCGGAAACAGGCTCCAGGCTCCGAGCCATCAGCCCAGAGCCCAACGCGGGGCTCGAACTCACGGACCGCGAGATTGTGACCTGGCTGAAGTCGGACGCTTAATCGACTGCGCCACCCAGGCGCCCCAGTTGGCCATACTTTTGTGGGTCTAGTTCTGGGGTTTCTATTCTATTCCATTGATCTATGTAGACACTCTTTTTTAATAAAATTTTTTAGTGTTTATTTTTGAGAGAGAGAGAGAGAGAGAGACATAGTACAAGCAGGGGAGGGGCAGAGAGAGAGGGTGACACAGAATCTGAAGCAGGCTCCAGGCTCTGAGCTGTCAGCACAGAGCCCGACACGGGGCTCAAACTCACAAGCCATGACATCATGACCTGAGCCGAAGTCAGACGCTTAACTGACTGAGCCACACAGCCACCCCACAATAGACACTCTTTAAACATAAATATACAGATAGTTTGAAAGAAAATTAGAAAAAAGTAGTTGGTAGGGTTATATTAATATCTCAGACAAAAGAGACCTCAGATCAAGGATTATTACCAGGGAAAAAGAGGGTCATGTCAAAACGATGTAAGAATAAATTCTTCATGAAGACATCTGTGTGTACCTAATATTGGAGCTTTAAATACCTGAAGCAAAAAGTATCAAAAATAAAGGGAGAAAAAGACAAATTCATAATCTTAGTTGAGGATTTTAACATGCATCTCTCAGTAACTGAAAGAAAAAGGCCAAAAGAAAAAATCAATAAGCATACTGAAGATTTTAATAACACTATCAGCCTAAACGCCCTAATTTACATGCATAGAACACTGCACCCAACAATAGCAAATTATAAATTCGTTTCAAATGCACATGGACTATTCACCAAGTTAGACTATATGCTGAGCCTTAGAAGAAGTCTCAATAAATTTGAGAAGGCTGAATCATACAAAGTGCGATTAAATGAGAGATCATCAACAATAAAATATCTAGGAAAATCCCCAAATATTTAGAGTTTGAGGTAAAAGATCCAGATCCTAAAGTTTCATAAATATTGCAACCTAGGAAATTTGAACATTACTAAAGGACATGTCTCTAAAGAGTTTCAGGTAGAAAATAAATAAGAAAGAGGGTTCAACTATTTAATGCCCATTTGAGAAACTCTATAAAGAAGGGTGTAGGGATCTGTGGGAAGGAAGAGACTCATCGCCCATTGTATTCTGTTTTATACAATTTGAACTTTTTTTTACAATGTATTCAAAAGGAGCAAAAATAAATTCCATATTTTAAATAATTCAAATGTCTTTCATGTATCTATCAAAGGGAAGTCTCCTTTGACAAAGAAAAAGGTTTTATCACAAATCATACATAAAATGGAAATGCGAAAGGGTCATCTAATTTATATTCTGAAAAGTGAAACATTTTTTTCCACAGACCCCTGAGCAGTAACAGCATACTTACTAACAACAGGCACTTATATCTAATAAATAATTCATGTTGATATTCCTTGTCTTTCATCTACCAACACAAACCCAATTTAGCTATCCTATAAAGAAATGAATCCATAATTCAGTATGTCTCAATTTTTTCTCTACTTAGTCTGGACAAACCCCAGGATAATTTGCCCATTTTTACTGTTTTAATTTTTGCTTATTTCTATTTGTCTCAGTATTCTGCCACTTCTTACACTAACTAAAACACAAAGAAAAAGAAAGACAAAAAGAAGGAAGAGTTTTTATCTAGCTGGCAGGCATTTTTCACTAAGAGCCAATCTAATTCAACTTTTTCTTTTCTTCTTTTGTTTAATTCTTTGAGCAGGCAAAATACATAATTCAAAAATCAAAAAATACAAAAAGTTATTCACTGAAAAAACTTCTTCCCACTCCTCTGGCCCAACTACCCAGTTTTTACCCTCCCCTATGACCACAAGAATTCACTGTTACTGGTTTCAGGCATACCTTTCTAGAGTTTGTTAATGTGTATGCAAACAAAAACAAGCATATAAGCCTTTCACCACCTTCTTTTACACAGATTGTATCATATCATACTTACTGCCTGCACCTTGTCTTTTCACTTAAAAATATATCTTAGAGGCACCTGGGTGGCTCAGTAGGTTGAGCATCCAACTTTGGCTCAGGTCATGAACTCATAGGTCATGGGTTTGAGCCTCGCGTTGGGCTCTGTGATAATGGCTTGAAGCCTGGAGCCTGCTTCAGATTCTGTGTCTCCCTCTCTTTCTGCCCCTCCCCTGCTCGCTCTCTCTCTCTCTCTCTCTCTCTCTCTCTAACTCTCTCTCTCAAAAATAAATAAACATCAAAAAAATTTAAAAAAAATATATATATATATATACATATACACATACACACATGTATATCTTAGATAGCCTTCAACAAATGGTGCTGGGAAAACTGGACAGCAACATGCAAAATAATGAAACTGGACCACTTTGATACACCACACACAAAAATAAATTCAAAATGGATGAAAGACCTAAATGTGAGACCAGAAACCATCAAAATTCTAGGTGGTAACCTCTTTGACATCAGCCATAGCAACTTCTTTCTAGATATGTCTCCATAGGCAAGGGAAACAAAAGCAAAAATAAACTATTGAGACCTCATTAAAAAAAAAAGCTTCTGCACAGTGAAGAAACCAATCAACAAAACTAAAAGGCAACCTACAGAATGGGAGAAGATATTTGCAAATGACATATCTGATAAAGGGTTAGTAACCAAAACATATAAAGAACTTATCAAAATCAACATGCCAAAAAACAAATAATCCAGTTAAAAAATGGGCAGAAGACATGAAAAAACATTTTTTCCAAAGAAAATGTACAGATGGCTAACAGACACATGAAAAGATGCTCCACATCACTCATCATCAGGAAAATACAAATCAAAACCACAATGAGATACCACCTCACACCTGTCAGAATGGCTCACATTAACAACTCAGGCAACAACAGATGTTGGTGAGGATGCAGAGAAGAGGATCTCTTTTGCACTGCTGGTGGGAAGGCAAACTGGTGCGGCCACTCTGGAAAACAGTATGGAGGTTCCTCAAAAAGTTAAAAATGGAACTACCCTGTGATCCATTAGTTGCACTACTAGGTATTTACCCAAATGATACAAAATACTGATTTGAAGGGATACATGCACCCCAATGTTTATAGCAGCATTATTAACAACAGCCAAACAATGGAAAGAGCCCAAAGGTCCACTGACTGATGAATGGATAAAAAAAAATGTGGTGTGTGTCTGGGGTGCGACACACACAGACACACACACACACAATGGGATATAACAAAGCCACAAAAACAATGAAAACTTGTCATTTGCAATGACATGGATGGAGAGGATTACGCTTACCTAGAGAGTATTATGCTAAGTGAAATGAGTTAGAGAAGGACAAATATCATATGATTTCGCTCATGTAGAATTTAAAAAACAAAACAAACATATGAGGGGAAAAAAAGAGACGCAAACCAAGAAACAAAGTATTAACTATAGGGAACAAACTGATGGTTACTGGAGGCAAGGGGGGGTGGGGCATGGGTTAAATAGGTGATGGGTATTAAGGAGGGCACTTGTAATGAGCACCAAGTGATGTAGGTGAGTGATTAGTCACTAAATTCTACACCTGAAACTAGTATTACACTGTATGTTAACTAGATGGAATTTAAATAAAAACTCAGAAAAAATACATCTTGGAGATCTTTTCATCTCAGTACATAAAGTACTTAATATTCTTTGTAATAGCTATGAAATACCCCATTGCCTTGGATATACCATAAACTCTCCCAACAGACATTTATTGAAACTGTTTCTATCATTCGCCTTTTACAAAAAAAAAAAAAAGCTATGACTGAAAATTGTGTTCATATGTGTCATTTTACATGTATGCAGGTATGATAAATTCCCAGAAGAGGAACGTCTGGCCAAAAGGTATATGTATACATTTGAAATATAATCAAATTGCCTTCACAGGGATTGTACCAATCCATCCTCCCATCAACGAAATATGAGAGTACCTGTTTTCCCATGCCTTTCCTACAGAGTATATTATCACTTGGATTTTTACCAATCTGGTAAGTGACAAACATCTCAGTGAACTTTTAGTTGGCATTTTTTAAATTATGAACAAGGCACAGCACCTTTCACATAATTTAAGAGCCACCTGCATTTCCTTTTTTTATGAAGTATCTTATTCTTTTCGCATTTTTCTATTGGAAATTCCCATTTTATACAGGCAACATAATGGCAATAAATTCATATCTTTCAGTACTCACTCTAAATGTCAATGGACTAAATGCCCCAATCAAAAGACACAGGATAACAGAATGTATAAGAAAACAAGATCCATCTATATGCTGTTTATAAGAGACCCATTTTAAACCTAAACAAACCTGCAGATTGAATGTTAGGGGATGGAGAACCATCTATCATGCTAATGGTTGCCAAAAGAAAGCTGGAGTAGCAACACTTATATCAGACAACCTAGATTTTTAAATAAATATTGTAACAAGAGATGAAAAAGGGCATTATATCATAATTAAGGGGTCTATCAAGAGGATCTAACAACTGTAAACATTTATGCTCCAAACATGAAATCTCCCAAATATATAAATCAATTAATCACAAACATACAGAAACTCATTAATAATACTATAATAGTAGGGAAATTCAACACCCTACTCACAGTAATGGACAGATCATCTAAACAGAAAATCAACAAGGAAACAATGGCTTTGAATGACTGGACTGGATGGATTTAACAGATATATACAGAACATTTCATCCTAAAGCAGAATACATAGTCTTCTCCAGTGCACATGGAACATTTTCCAGAACAGATCATATACTAGGACACAAATCAGCCCTCAAAAGTACAAAGAGATCAAGATCATACTGTGCAAATTTTCAGACCACAATGCTATGAAACTCAAAATCAACCACAAGAAAAAATCTGGAAAGATAACAAATACTTGGAGACTAAAGAACATCCTACTAAAGAATGAATGGGCTAAGACGTTAAAGAGGAAATTAAAAGTACATGGAAGCCAATGAATATGATAACACCACATCCCAAAACCTCAGGGACACAGCAAAGGCAGTCATAAGAGGGAAGTGTATAGCAATCCAGGCCCTCCTAAAGAAGGAAGAATGATCTCACACACACAACCTAACCTTACACCTTAAAGAGCTGGAAAAAGAACAGCAAATAAACCCCCAAACCAACAGAAGACAGGAAATACTAAAGATTAGAGCAGAAATTGATGCTAGTGAAACCAAAAAAGCAGTAGAACAGATTAATGAAACCAGGAGCTGGTTCTTTGAAAGAACTAACAAAATTGATAAACCCCTAGCCAGTTTGATCAAAAAAAAAAGGGAAATGACCCAAATAAATAAAATAAAAAATGAAAGAGGAGAGATCACAACCAACACTGCAGAAACACAATAAGAGAATATTAAGAGCAATTATATGCCAATAAATTGAGCAATCTGGAAGAAATGGACAAATTCCTAGAAACATATATATTACCAAAACTGAAACAGGAAGAAATAGAGAATTTGAACAGACCAATAACCAGTAAAGAAACTGAATTAGTAATCAAAATCTCCCAAAAAACAAGAGTCCAGGGCTGGATGGCTTTCCACAGGAATTCTACCAAACATTTAAACAAGAGTTAACTCCTATTCTTTTGAAGCTCTTCCAAAAAATAATGGAAGGAATATAATAATGGAAAGATAATAATGGAAGGAAAACTTCCAAATTCATTCTACGAGGCCAGCATTAACTTAGTCCCAAAACCAGACAAAGACCCCACTGAAAAGGAGAACTACAGACCAATTTCCCTGATGAACATGGATGCAAAAACTCCCAACAAGATACTAGCCAACCAGATCCTACAATGTATTAAAAGAATTATTCACCATGATCAAGTGGGATTTACAGCTGGGATGCAGGGCTGATTCAATACCCACAAAACAATCAATATGATACATCACATCAATAAAGTAAAGGCATGTACCACATGATCCTCTCAATAGATGCAGAGAAAGCACTTGACAAAATACAGCATCCTTTCCTAATAAAAACCCTCAAGAAAGTAGGGATAAAATTACCATACTTCAAGATCATGAAAGTCATATATGAAAAACCCACCGCTAATACCATCTTCAATGGGGAAAAACTGAGAGCCTTTCCCTTGAGGTCAGGAACATAACAGGGATGTCAACTCTTGCCACTGTTATTCAACATAGTATTGGAAGTCCTAGCCTCAGCAATCAGACAACACAAAGGAATAAAAGTCATCAAAAACGACAAGGAGGAAGTCAAACTTTCACTCTTTGCAGACGACATGAAACTCTATGTGGAAAACCCAAAAGATTCCACCAAAAAACTGCTAGAACTGATGCATGAATTCAGCAAAGTTGCAGGATATAAAATCAATGCACAGAAATTGATTGCATTTCTATACACCAATAATGAAGCAGCAGAAAGGGAAATCAAGGAATTGATCCCATTTACAATGCACCAAAAACCATAAAATACCGAGGAATAAACCTAACCAAAAAGGTGAAAAACCTATAAATTGAAAACTATAGAAAGCTTATGAAAGAAACTGAAGAGGACACTAAAAAAATGGAAAAAGATTCCATGCTCCCGGATAGGAAGAACAAACATCATTAAAATGTCAAAACTACCCAAAGCAATCTACATATTCAATGCAATCCCTATCAAAATAACACCAGCATTCTTCACATTCTTCACAGAGCTAGAACAATCCTGAAATTTGTATGGAAACACAAAAGACCTTGAATAGCCAAAGCAATCCTGAAAAAGAAAATCAAAGCTGGAGGCATCATAATTCCATACATCAAGCTTATCACAAAGCTGTAGTCATCAAGATAGTATGGTACTGGCACAAAAACAGACACTCAGATCAATGGAACAGAACAGAGAACCCAGAAATGGGCCCACAAACGTATGGCCAACTAATCTTTGACAAAGCAGGAAAGAATATCCAATGGAATAAAGACAGTCTCTTCAGCAAGTGGTGCTGGGAAAACTGGACAGCGACATGCAGAAAAATGAACCCGGACCACTTTCTTACACCATACACAAAAATAAACTCAAATGGATGAAAGACCTAAATGTAACACAGGAAGCCATCAAAATCCTCGAGGAGAAAGCAGGCAAAAACCTCTCTGACCTCAGCCACAGCAACTTCTTACTCAACACATCTCCAGAGGCAAGGGAAACAAAAGCAAAAATGAACTACTGGGACCTCATCAAAATAAAAAGCTTCTGCACAGTGAAGGAAACAAGCAGCAAAACTAAAAGGCAACTGATGGAATGGGAAAGGATACTGGCAAACAACATACCAGATAAAGGGTTAGTATCCAAAATCTATAAAGAACTTCTCAAACTCAACACTCAAAAAAAAAAAAAAAAAATGATCCAGTGAAGAAATGGGCAAAAGACATCAACAGACACTTCTCCAAAGAAGACATCCAGAGGGCCAACCAACACATGAAAAATACTCAACATCATTCATCATCAGGGAAATATAAATTAAAACTACAATGAGATACCACCTCACACCTGTCAGAATGGCTAGCATTAACAACTCAGGCAACAACAGATGTTGGCGAGGATGTGGAAAATGAAGATCTCTTTTGCACTGCTGGTAGGAATGCAAACTGATCTAGCCACTCTAGAAAACAATATGGAAGTCCCTCAAAAAAACTAAAAACAGAACTACCCTACAACCCAGCAATTGCACTACTAGGTATTTATCTAAGGGATACAGGCGTGCTGTTTCAAAGAGGCACATGCGTCCCAATGTTTATAACAGTGCTATCGACAATAGCCAAAGTAAGGAAAGAGCCCAAATGTCCACTGACGAATGAATGGATAAAGAAGATGTGGCATATATATATATATATATATATATATATATATATATATATATATATACATATACATACATGCAGTAGAGTATTACTCAGCAATCAAAAAGAATGAAATCTTGCCATTTGCAACTATGTGCAATTAGTCAGAGAAAGACAAATACCATATGACTTCGTTCACATGAGGACTTTAAGAGACAAAATAGATGAACATAAGGGAAGGGAAGGAAAAATAATATAAAAACAGGGAGGGGGACAAAACATAAGAGACTCTTAAATATAGAGAACAAACAGAGGGTTGCTGGAGGGGTTATGGGCTAAATGGGTAAGGGGCATCAAGGAATGTACTCCTGAAATCATTGTTGCACTATATGCTAACTAACTTGGATGTAATTTTAAAAAATGAAAAAAATGAATAAAAAAAAATAAAATTCCCATTTTCTTATTCTATTTCTATTATATTTTTCTTTTACTTTTTACTTCACAAGCTCTTTAAATATTAGAAGACTAGGACGCCTGGGTGGCTCAGTTGGTTGAGCGACCGACTTCGGCTCAGGTCATGATCTCACAGTGTGTGAGTTCGAGCCCTGCATTGGGCTCTGTGCTGACATCTCACAGCCTGGAGCCTGCTTCAGATTCTGTGTCTCCCTCTCTCTGCCTCTTTCCCCCTCATGTTCTGTCTCTGTCTCTCAAAAATGAATAAATGTTAAAAAAAATTTTTTTTTAATATTAGAAGACTAGCACTTTGTCTGTTATAAGCTGCAAATATTTTTCTTCCCTGTTAATGTTGCCTTTTCTTCTTGCTTTGCTTTTGTTTTTGTTGACTTGGGGAATTTTTGTTTTTGTTTATTGACATGCATTTTTATAGGTCAAACCTATAATTTTATGGCTTATGGGTGAGTTATGGTTAGAAAGTTCTGACTCCAAGGCTATAAAGAAATTCTCCCATGTTTTCTTATAGCACCTTTTTTTTTTGCTTTTTTTACAGTAACTATTTATTTAATTGGAATCTATCCTGGTGTTTGATAACTTACCTAGAATATAATCCATAACATGCAATCTTAAATTATCCCTACTCTAAAGTTAATCAAAACTTTACTGTTCTAATGCTGCATATACTTGCTATTGTTTCCTCTTCTAGTCTGGTATATTTCTACAATCTGTGGTCTTTACATGGCATACAGACAAAAACACCTCTTTTCTTATCCTTGTGGTTTGGATTTGGAGGGGTAGGGAGTAGTGCTACCCTGGAAACAAAAGTCTTCCAATTTATCCTTTCATATGTTCTTCTGTCTAGCAGGAATTAGAACACATATTTTCTCACATAAAAGACTGGGAGGCTGAAGACATAAATTGCAACATTTTAAAATTCTCCCAATACCCACCTGTATGTTTCTATCAAGCTACTTCTAAAGAGTTCACCTTTATCACTGAACAAGCTAAACCCTTTTCAAGACCATGTGCCATGCTAGGTTATGGGCTAAGCCTGACTTTTATATGAAGGTCCAATCTAATTATAATTCACATATGCTTTTTTCCCCCAACTAGCTACCCAGTTCTCCCAACACACCTAACGACAAAGCAAGAAATCATTAAGAATGTAGAATTTCTATGTGATACTATCAACTACATTTACTAAATTTCATTTATAGAATACTACAACTAACAACAACAGAACACATATGTTTCAAGTACACATGAAATCATAACGATGGACCATATGTAGGACAGTAAAACAAACCAAAATAAATTTCAAAAGATTGAAATGTCAAAAGTATGTTAGCTGATAATAATGGAATTAATTAGAAATCAATATTAAAATATCTACAGAACACCTGAATACCTGAAAAATTCTTTAAATACAGCCTAAGATTTGGGTAAAAGATGAAGTCACATGGAAAGCAGTTTTTGAACTGATTGATAATAAAAGCACAAACTATCAAAATGTCTGGAAAAGAGCTAATTCAAAGGTTTGGAAAATCTTTATAGCTTAAATACTTTTATTAGAAAAAAGAAAGGGTTAATAGTAATGATATAGGTTTTCATAGAAATGAACTACAAAAAGAGGGGAAAAAAAGCCCTAAACACATAGAAAGAAGACAACAATAAAGATAAAAGCAAAAATCAATAAAATAAGTAAGAGACAAACATAGAAAAAACAAAGTCAAAACCTGGTTCTTTAAAAAGACATTAGACACTGATAAACTTCAAACAAGACTGCTGTGGGGTGGGGGGAGGTAAAGAACACAAAATGCCAATATCAGGAATAGAAAAGGTGACAGCACTAAAGAGCCTATAGAGAGCAAAGCTACAATAAGGGAATATTAGGAGCAAGTTTACACCAATAAACTGAACAACTCTGATGAAACAGAAAAATTTCCTGAAAAACACAACTTACTAACACTGACAAACGATCAAACAGAAAATCTGAATGAATCTAATTGTTCTAAAAAATCTACTCCATTCATTAACTCCATCCAATACATTTTTCAAACATTTATGGAAGAAATAGCACCAGCCTTATACTAACTCCTTCAGAAAATAAACAAAGAAGGAACACTTTCCAACTTGGGTTATGAGGCTACCATAAAACTATCTACAACCTGCCAGTGAGGGGTGCCTGGTTGGCTCAGTTAAGCTTGATTTTGGCTTAGGTCAGGAGATCCAGCCCTGAGTCCAGCTCTGCACTGACAGCGTGGAACCTGCTTAGAATTCTCTCTCTCCCCCTCTCTCTGCCCCTGCCATCCTCCTTCCCTCCCTCTCTCTAAGTAAATAAACATTTTTTTAACTAAATAACAAAAAATAAAATCTGCCAATGACATTAAAGGAAAATCGTAGGGCACCTGGGGGGCTCAGTCACTTAAGTATCTGACTCTTGATTTTTGGCTCAGGTCATGATCTCACAGTTGTAAGATCAAGTCCTGGATCAGATTCTCTCTCACCCTCCTCCCTCTGCCCCACTTGCACACATGTGCACACTCTCCCTCCCCCACCCCCCACCAAAAAAGAAAAAGAAAATTGTAAAACAATTTGTTGTAAAACAAATATCCCTTATAAGCATGGACACAAAAATGCTTGATGAAATATTTGCAAATGAAATTCAGCAATGTATTAAAAAAATCAAGATCGATTAGGGTCTGTCCCAGGAATGCAAAGTTGGTTTAATAGCCTTAAATCAATCAATGAAAAATGAATTAATGAAAAACCATATGATCTCAACAGGTACAAAAAAATATTTGACAAAATTAAACATCAATCCATAAAAATAAATCTCTCAAGATTATTAAAAGAGAATGAAATCTCTTTAATCCGATAAAGGGCAGCTATGAAAACCTTACAGCTAACACCAAACTTAATGGCAAAACATGCAACACTTTATCCCTGAGATCAGAAACAAACCAAGAATGTCACTGTCATCACTTCTATTCAATATTTTACTGGAAGACCTAGACAGAGAATGATGCAATACAAAAGATAAATAAAAGGAATAAGCATTTTTAAAAAGGAAATCAAACTATTCCTATTTGTAAATGACATGATGATTAACACAGAAAATACCAAGAAACCAAACAAACAAAAAATAGACTATGTGAGTTCAGCAAGTTCTCAGGAGATTAAGTTAAAAAAAAGGTCAGTTGTATTTCTACTCAGTGGAAACAAATAATTGAAAAATGACATTTTAAAGACAATGCCAATTATAATAGCTGCAAAACTGATTCAAATTTATGTAGAAATACAAAGGCCCTAAAATAGACAAAACAATTTTGAAAAAAAACATAATGAATATATGACTTCAAGACCCAACTATACGTTGTCTAGAAGAAACCCAGTTTTGACATAAAGACACATACAGATTGAAAGTAAAGATACGTCAAGAGAATGAGAAGACATGCTAAAGATTGGGAGAAAATAATTGTAAAATACATATGATAAACAACTGTTATTCAAAATATATAAAGAACTCTTAAAGCTCAACAATAAAAAAATGACCTGATTAAAAAAATGGGCAAAAACCTGAATAGATACCTCACTTGAGAAGATACATAGATAGCAAGCAAGCATATGAAAACATGCTCCATATCATATGTTATTAGGTAAATGCAAGTTAAAATGAGGTACCACTACCCATCTATTAGAACGGCCAAAATCCAGAATACTGACATCAAATACTGGCAAGAATGTGGAGCAATACAAACTTTCAATCACTGCTGGTGGGTACAGCCACTTTGGGAAATAGTCTGGCATTTTCTTACCAAATTAAACATACTTAGAGCACCTGGGTGGCTCAGTCAGCTGAGCGTCTGACTCTTGATCTCAGCTAAGGTCATGATCTCACAGTTTTTGATTTTAAGCCCCATGTCAGGCTCTGCACTGATGACATGGAACCTGCATAGGATTTTGTCTCTTCCTCTCTCTGCCCCTCCCCCACTCATTTTTTTCTCTCTCTCAAAATAAATAAACTTTAAAAACACACACACATACTCTGTTAAAAAAAAAACAAAAACTTACTCTTACCATATGATCCAGCAATACATACCAGTTCCTTGGTATGTATCAAATTAGTGAAGATTTATGTCCATACAAAGCCTATACATGAATACTCACAGTAACTTTATTCATAATTCCCAAAACTTGGAAACAACTAAGATATCCTTCCTTGGGTAAATGGATAAATAATCTGTGATACATTCAGACAAAGGAATATCATTTAGTGCTAAAAGAAATGAAGAGATACAAAAGAATGTTAAATGCCTATTGCTGAGGGAAGGAAGCCAATCTGAAAGGCTACATGCTTCATGATTCTAACTTCACGATTCTATAATGTTCTGGGAAAGAACTGGAAGACAGTAAATAGATCAGTAGTTGCCAGGGGTTAGGGAGGCAGTAGGGATGACAGAGCCCAGAGGATTTTTAGGGCAGTGAAACTATTACATAAGATACTATATGGTGGATACGTGTCATTATACATTTGTCAAAACCCACAGAATGTACAACACCAAGAATAAACTCCAGTGTAAACTATGGACTTTGGGTGATGATAATGTGTTAATATAAGTTCATCAATTGTAACAAATGTAACATTCTGGTAAGGAATGTTGCTAGTATAGAAAGCTGTTGATGGGGGATTAGGGGATATATGAGAACTTTACTTTCTACTCAATTTTTCTTTGAACCTAAAACTGCTCTAAAAAAATAAAGTCTACTCTAAAGGAGTGAAAAGCATACATGACATAAAGAAGTATTATAAAGCTACGGTAATCAAGACAATATGGTTTCTTTCGAAATGGCATGCTTCCCTATGTAAAAAATTCCTAAAAAAAATTCCTAAGGCGTCTACAAAAGAGTTACTGTAACTAGTAAATGTCTACAAAAAAAGCTATTAGAACTAATAAGTGACCTATCAAAGTCATAGGGTAGAAGATCATTATAAAAAACAAGAACGAAGGATAAAAATCATGATCATCTCAAGAGATGCAGAAAATCATCCGACAAAGCACAACATCCATTCATGATAAAAACTCTAACAAATTGGGCTTGGAGGGAACATACCTCAACATAATAAAAACCATGTATGACAAACCCAAAGCCAATATCATACTCATTGGTGAAAACCTGTGAGCTTTCGTCTAAGATTAGGAACAAGACAAGATGTCCACTCTCATTATTTTTATTCAACCTATTACTAGAAGTCCTAGCCACAGCAAAAAAGGAAATAAAAGGCATCCAGATTGGTAAGAAAAAAGTTAAACTGTCACTATTTGTAGATGACATGATACTATATATAAAAACCCTAAAGACTCCACCAAAAAACTATTCGAATTGATAAACGAATTCAGTAAAGTTGCAGGATACAAAATCAACATACAGAAATGTGTTGTGTTTCTACACACAAACAACTAACTGGCAGAAAGAAAGAAAAATCCCATTTACAAATGCATCAAAAAGAATAAAATACCTAGGGGGGTGCCTGGGTGGCTCAGTCGGTTGAGCATCCGACTTCAGCTCAGGTCATGATCTCGCAGTTCGTGAGTTCAAGCCCCACGTTGGGCTCTGTGCTGACAGCTCAGAGCCTGGAGCCTGCTTTGGATTCTGTGTCTCCCTCTCTCTGCCCTTCCCTGCTCATGCTCTGTCTCTCTCTGTCTCTCAAAAATGAATAAACATTAAAAAAAATTAAAAAAGAATAAAATACCTAGGAATAAATTTAGCCAAGGAAGTGAATTTAACCTGTACACTAAAAACTGTAAGACACTGAAGAAAACACAACAAGTGAGAAAATATACCATGCTTGTGGATTGGAAAAACAAATATTGTCAAAATGTTCATATTACTCTAGTAATCTAAAGATCCAACACAAAATACCCTATCAAAATACCAACAGTACTTTTCACAAAACTAAAATGAATAATCCTAAAATTGTATGGAAACACAAAAGATCCTGAAAAACCAAAGCAATCTTAAGAAAGAACAAAGCTGGAGGTGTCATAATCCCAGATCTCAAACTATACTGCAAAACTATAGTAATCAAAATAGTATGGTATTGGGGCACCCGGGTGGCTCTGTCGGTTAAGCCTCTGAGTTCAGCTCAGGTCATGATCTCATAGTTCATGAGTTTAAGCCCCACATCAGGCTCTCTGCTGTCAGCACAGAGCCCGTTTTCAGATCCTCTGCCCCCCTCTCTCTCTGCCTTTATCCCGCTCATGCTTTCTCTCTCAAAAATAAACATTTTTTAAAAATACAGTATGGTATTGGCACCAAAAAAAAAAAGACACATAAATCGACGAATAATGTCCAGCAATAAACCCATGCTTGTATGTCAATTAATCCACAAAAACTAAGCAAGAATATACAATGGGAAAAAGACAGTCTCCTTAATAAATGGTGCTGTGAAAACTGTACAGCTACAAGCAAAAAGAATGAAACCGGACCACTTTTTAACACAACAATAAACTCAAAATGGTTTAAAGACCCAAATGTAATACCTAAAACCATAAAACTTTTAAAGGAAAACACAAGCAGTAAACTCTTGACATCAGCCTTAGCCACATTTTTCTGGATCTGTCTCCACAGGCAAGGGAAACAAAAGCAAAAATAAACTACTGGGACTTCATCAAACTAAAAAGATTTTACAAAACAAAGGAAACCATCAACAACAAAAAAAGGTAACCTATCATATTTGCAAATGATATATCTGACAAGGGGTTAATATTCAAAATATGTAAAGAACTCATACAACTCAACACCAAAAACCCACAATGATCTGATAAAAAAATCGGCAGACAACCTGAAGAGATATTTTTTTCCAAAAAAGACATACAGACACATGAAAACATGCTCGACATCACCAATTATCAGGGAAATCAAATCAAAACCCACAATGAGATATCACCTCACACCAATCAGAATGGCTAGTATCAAAAAGACATAAAATAAGTGTTGGCAAGGAGGTAGAGAAAAGCAAACCCTCATGCATTATTGGTGGGAATATACGTTGGTACATCCACTATGGAAAACAACATAGTTTCCTCAAAATATTAAAAATAGAAATCCTGTACAATCCAATAATTTCACTTCCACATTTACCCCCCCACAAATACTAATTCAAAAAGATATATGTACTCCTATGTGTACTTCAGCATAATTTACAATAACCAAGATACGGAAGCAACCAAAGTATCTATCAATAGATGAATGGATAAGGATGATGTAGTATATTCACAACAGAGTATTTTTTTAATGTTTATTTATTTTGAGAGAGAGTGCATGTGCACGTGTGCATAAGTGGGGAAGGGGCAGAGAGGGAGAGAGAGAATACCAAGCAGGCTCCATGCTTTCAGTGCAGAGCCCAACACAGGGCTCGATCTCACGAACCGTGAGTCATGACCTAAGGCAAAATCAGGAGTCTGGCAGTTAACCGACTGAACCACCCAGGCACTCCCACAATGGAGTATTACTCAGCCATAAAAGAATGAGCTCTTGCCATTTGCAACAACATGGATGGACCTTGAAGGCATTATGCTGAGTGAAATAAGTCAGAGAAAGACAAATATCATATGATTTCACTTATCTGTGGAATCTAAAAATCAAAACAAGACAAACAGAAACAGACTCATAAATACAGACTGGCAGTTACCAGAAGCAGGGAATGAGAGGATAAGCAAAATAGGTGAAGGGGAGTAAGAGGTACAAACCTCCAGTTATAAAATAAATGAGGATAAAAAAGTACAGCATAGGATACGTAGTCAATAATATAATAACTTTGTGTGGTGACAGATGGTAACCACACTTATCCTGGTGAGCATTTTGTAACATATATAATAGTTGAATTACTGTGTTGTACATCTGAAACTAATATATAAACTATACTTCAGTTTTTTAAAATCCATTTAAAAAATAAAAACTATACTTTTATATATCAGCAATAAAAAATTGGAAATTAAAATTAAAAATAAATAGCACTTATAATAGCATCCAAAAAAATGAAATAATTAGGGATAACTATAACAAAGCATATATAAGACCTATACATTAAGGACACCTGGTGGCTCAGACTGTTGAGTGTTAGACTCTTGATTTCTACTCAGGTCATGATCTCGTGGTTCATGAGATCAAGCCCTACATAGGGCTTGATCTCATGGTTCATGAGATCAAGCCCTACATAGGGCTCTGCACCAACAGTGCAGAATCTGCTTGAGATTCTCTCCCTCCCTCTCTCTCTGCTCCCCTACCTCTTACACATGCTCTTTCTCTCTCTCTCTCTCTCTCTCTCTCAAAATAAATAAACTTTAAAAAAAGACCTATACGTGAAAAAACCACAAAACTTTCTTTAAGGAAATTTTCAAAAGTTTAAATAAATGGACAGAAAAACCTTGTTCATGGACTAGAAGACTAAATGACTCAAAACTCTTAAGATGCCTTTTATATAGGTATATGCGCATCTTATCATATGTAAAATTATACCTTAATAAGCTGATTTGTTTAAAAACTGATCAGTATATTTATTGTTGACACAGACTTTCCTGGAACAGAGTCGTATACCAGTTATGCATTACCTAAGTAAGACCAAGGAACCTCAAGCTAAGAATTTAAATGTAGATCCCATCTGATAGACCTTTTAGGCATCTCCTAAGAGTAAACTCAAAGCCTCTACAGAGGGCTTGGTGAAGGCCCCACAAATAATTTTTTCAAGAGCAATGACCGGAACATGATCATTGACACCAGGTACACAGGAAAACAAGGCAATATGAGTACTCGATAGCAGAAGCAGAACCAGTTGGAACAAACCTGAAAAGGCTTCAGACATTGCAATTATAAATGAAACAACTAAGGAAATTATAAAAAGTAACAGAGCAGACTTGAAAAGAACCAAATAGAGTTTCCAAATATAGAAATTATAATAGTCAAAATTTGAAACTCAGTGGTTGGATGTAATAACATTTTGCCCACAGCAAAACAAAGTACTAGTGAAATTTTTTAAAGAGTTATGAAAAAAATTCACAGAATGTACCACAGAGTCAGAAAATAAAAATGAAAACATCTAACATGTAACACTCACGTTAGATAGTGTGAGGTCTAATTTATATTTTCTTGGAATCCCAGAAGGAAATGTGGCAAAACTTTAGAAAAGACTGGCATTTAATTTCTGAATAGCAACAATGGAAACCCAAGAAAATATAATATGCAGAGACAAAATAACTACTCACTAGATTTCTAGAGCCACTAAAATATCTCTCAAGATAGATGGTTATTAAAATAGCCCAAATTCAAAATCTAACTGTAACAAAACAATTAATCCTATCATCTTAATATTTGTCTTTAATTTTTCTCTTTACCTAGAATATATATATTGCTTTTAACATAATTAAATTCCTTAATATAATAATGAAAATGTCAGATGAAATTAGACATACAGAAAATCACAGAATTCTCAGGACTATTTGGATCCTAGTTTCTTTAACTATAAAATAAGGTTTTGAACAAGATGATTCTTAAGGTTGTTTTTAGTTCTGCACATGGCTACTGCATTATTGCAGTAAAAATTTCATTTAGTTAAATCAGTGGCATAAGTAACTTGAAAAATTAAGTGCTCTATCAGAGTTGCAAGTGATAATCTATATTTACGTTATCAGGCTTAGAATATAAAATAGAAGATAAAAGATTCACAAGGCACAGAAAAGAGTCATTTCCCTCCTATATTAAGTGAATACATATCAGAAAAAATAACTTAATTAGGTAAATTAAAACATTCTATTAATGAACCTGGAAAATTCTAACAGTACAGCAATGACTCATATAAGCACTGATACTAAGGAGCAAGTAACCTTTGTGCTACATGCAAATAGGGGATCTTTGTACATTTCACTACCCAAACACAGAAACATAGTTTTTATTTGGATGAAGGAAAAATAGTGTTAATGATCAAAAGTGTATGCTCACCTTGTAAAAACTCCTCCTTGCAAGCAATGAAGTAGAAGAAAACAATGCTGACTTTCTTGGCCTGCTTTTTTTAAATCAGCCTTGAACCAAGAATAACTAAAACACTGAACCACAAGTGTTCCAAAGAACATAAAGCTTACTGTTAAAATACCAAAAACATATTGTCCTTCATGGAAAAACCTGACAGACACCCAGATGTCCACAATTAAATCAGTTATATAGATTACAATGCCAAGAACTGACATCATAAAATTCAATTTAGTGTATTTCATTATGAATCACTATAGCTCTTGGTTAGCTACTTTTTTCTCTCTCACACACACACAAAGAACAAATATTTGTGTCCATTAGGATAGCAATGAATTTTAGTTTCTGTTCCCTGAATTTATTCAGAAGAAAGAATAAATATTATGAGATTGGAACACTAAAACTAAAGTGACTAATTTTAATTTTCTTTTCTAAACCTCCTATCCAGATCCAATGTTAAAAGTCTTCATTCAGTTTTCTCAATGATCTTCATTACAGATGACAACACCTAAAATGAAAGATACATAAAAGATTCTAAAAATCTTGAGTATAATATTAGTCCATGACTTTATCAAACATGTACTTTTTCTAAAAACAACATATTACCACTACATACAGTTCTTATAATAGCTTTGGTAAAGTAAAGCCTCAGAAATAAACTTATTAGTTGACAACTTCCTGTCAGACTACTTACCTTTTAAAAACCATAACCTACTAACAAAAATATTTATCACTTGTCTATCTAAAGTGGCAAAAAACTAGAAATGATCTAAATATGGCAACATAAGGAATTGGTAACTAATGGTAGATTCACAAAACGCAACATTACACAGCTACCAAAAAATATTTAACAAAGGTGCAACAGCTGTGAAAATTTTTAATATGGTTCTTAAATTTTATTTTAATTCATTAGTTAACACACAGTGTTATATTAGTTTCAGGTGTACAATATAGTGATTCAACTATTCCGTACATCACCCAGTGCTCATCACCACAAATTCACTTCTTCATCCCCCATCATCTATTTCACCCATCCCCCCACCCACCTCCCCTCTCGTAACAATCAGTTTGTTCTCTATAGTTAACTTTATATAGTTTCGATTCAGCAATTCCACGAATCAAGCCTAGGGAAATAGTCACAAATGTGTACAAAGATATGTGCTCTTTGCAAAACCTGTTTTTAGAACAGCAAAAAGTTGAAAACTATTTAGATGACAAGAGACCTAGTTCAAGAAGTTAATTTACCTCCATAGCAAAGAATATACTATGCAACTTTTAAAAAGAATGAAGCAGCTCTGTATAAATTGACTTCAGAAGATCTCCAAGATATGTTAAGCAAAAAAAGCAAGTGCCAGAAGGAAAAATATAGCATTTATGGTTTTCAATTATATATGGAGAAAGTAAGGAAGTTGGGAGTAGAAAGTAAATGCAATTTCAATCCTGTAATTAATTACTCTTTTATATTGTTGGAGTTTTTTCCAGAGACATGTACTCATGTATTACTTATACAATCTCTTAAAATAAAAATAATAGTAAATGATACTTTTAAAGAATTTGAATGACTGGAAAAAATGTTTATGCTACTAATGTTAGCTAACATTTACTTAGCCCTATGTGTCAGGCATTAAACTAAATCTTATACAAGATTTAGATGTAAGGTTAAATTTGATGTAAGATTAATTCTTACATGAAATTTAGGAGATAGGTACTACTATTATGACCCCTATTTTATAAATGTGGGCTGAATGCAATCCACAGACAAAATCTGTCTGACTTGAAAGATGCTCCCACATTTCGTGGGGTGTGTGTGTCTGGGCCCTTTGGACTGGCCAGTGGTGCTCTCTGGTAAAGGCATGGAATTGGTGGCTGCAGCCTCTAGGCTGGGTAGAAGCAGGGGACTTAAACCAGACCCAGAGCCAGAGCCAGTACAGTGGTAGCAAATGGATTGACCATTACTGCTGCAGGATTTGCAGGCTGTTATAATTTTGTAAGCCATAAACCATACGGAGCCTAAAGCAAAACAAGCTTTTCAAAGTCTACCAAAATCTGCCTTCAGTGGTCGCTATTACAGAGGTGGGTTTGAACCTGAAATGACAAAATGAGAAGCAGCACTAATAGCAGGAGTAAGCTAAAAAAATAATAATAATAAAATAAAAATAAAAAATAAGTAGTAGGCATAAGCTCTACTGCCAATAAAGGAAAAACAAGAGATGCTCATCAACGAATTACGATTTTAAATCACCTAGAAAAGAGAGGATCTCCTTATAGCAGCCAAAATCAATGAAGCTACAGATTTACTACAAGGTCAAGCTAAAAAATGAAGTAAATATGCAATGATTTTTTTTTAATTTGAGAGAGAGAGAGAGAGAGAGAGAGAGTGGGGGGGGGGGAGGGGCAGAGAGATAGAGAGAATCCCAAGCAGGCTCCATGTTCAGCATGGAGCCTGACGTGGGGCTTGATCCTGGGATCATAACCTGAGCCGAAATCAAGAGTCAGACACTCAACAAACTAAGCCACCCAGGTGCTGCATGTGCAATGAATTTTAAGTTCTTATTAGTTTATGTTTAAGAGTGCCAGCTTTTTATAATAAAATGTTTCAAAGCTACAAAAAAAAGGAAAAAGAAAAAAAGTTTGAGTCAACAGTGTTTTTTTTTAATTTTCCTAAGTAATTGCCAATATTTCATATAAAAATCCAGATTTTTCACGGCTATCAAAAAACTGAAAGATCTGCTACAATAGGCTAATATTCCTTCATTAGTAGTGGATGCCTCCTACTAATGGGGGCATGCTCTCTCAAGTTCACCACAGTAGCAAGCCACCTAACTTCAGTCATTTCAGCAGCTGGGTCTCAATGCTAATACAGCTACCTACTAGCTGTGTGTCCTTAAACATGTTCTTTTACCTGCCTATGCCTTATTTTCTTTCACCTGAAATATGGAAATAATAATGGCATATACCTCACAGGGTTGTTGTGAAAACTAAGAAAGGTAATATGTATAACACACATAAACCTCTAGCACTTGGCATACAGTTAGAGCTCAATAAATGTTAAGTTACCATCATTACCTTGCCTGCCTCCCTGATCCCTGTAAGCATCTGAGTTTGGCATCTTTGACTTCACTTTCAAGAATGTTAAGTAAAAATATGGGGCGCCTGGGTGGCACGGTCGGTTAAGCGTCCGACTTCAGCCAGGTCACGATCTCACGGTCCGTGAGTTCGAGCCCTGCGTCAGGCTCTGGGCTGATGGCTCGGAGCCTGGAGCCTGTTTCCGATTCTGTGTCTCCCTCTCTCTCTGCCCCTCCCCCGTTCCTGCTCTGTCTCTCTCTGTCCCAAAAATAAATTTAAAAAGTTGAAAAAAAAAAATTAAAAAAAAAAGAATGTTAAGTAAAAATAAATACTGTGGCATATTCTTATGTTGAAGTACTAACCACCAGTGTGACTGTATTTAGAGATAGGCCTCTCAGGAGGTAATTAAGTTTAAAAGGAATAATAAGGACAGAGCCCTAATCCAATAGGACTGATGCCCTTATAAAACAAAGTGACAGAGGTGCCTGGGTGGCTCAGTTGGTTGAACATCCGACTCTAGCCCAGATCATGATCTCGCATTCATGGGTTCAAGCCCCATGTGCTGACACAGCCTGGAGCCTGCTTCAGATTCTGTGTCTCCCTGTCTCTCTGCCCCTCCCCCTGCTCGCACTCTGTCTCTCCCTGTCTCTCAAAAAATAAAATAAAACGTTAAATTTTTTTTCAATGAAGTGACAGCACAGACCTATCTCCCCCACACACCCTCCTCCCATACACTCACATGAGGACACAGCAAGAAGGCAGTCATCTGCAACCAACAAAAAGAGGACTCACAAGAAACCAACCCTGCTGGCAACATGATATTGGACTTCTGGACTCCAGAACTGTAAACAATTAATTTCTGTTGTTTAAGCCACATCGTCTGCGGTATTCTGTTATGGCAGCCTGAATAGACTAACACCTGATATGCTCTACAAAGGACATTTATTACTTTAAAAACCAGGAAGGGGCAATGTTACTAAAAACACACACAACCCAATACTTACAATGTTCTCGTTATTTTACCACGTATAAGTATTTTGTTTAAAAGTCTTCAAAATTATATTAAAAGGTATTTCACTCTTCTTACAGAAAAAAAAAAAAAAAAAACAGCTCGCTATTACTACTTTTCCTGTCAAGAATGCTGTGGCCAACAGGATAGAAAAAAATAATTTTAAAATCTGAGTTTTCCCTATCCAGCAGGCCATGAATTTCCCTGCAGTATGCTTCTTATTTTAAAATGAAAGACATCATGCCCAACATAAGCATGGAGTTTAGGAGGATGAGATTTAATCAGAAGGTTCTGTTCAATTGAATTAAATACTTACTTAGAACCTACCATGTGCTATTTTAGGCTTTTGGGATATATCAAATGACAAAAGAGACAAAAATTCCTGCCCTTGTGGAACTTACATCCTAGCAGAGGAAGACAATCAATTAACAACAAAAATAGTAAGTGAATGAAATATTATACTGGAAGGTGATAAGTATTATGGAAAAAAACACAACTCTAGGAGTTGAGAGTAGAGATAGGCTCATCATGAGTTGAAATTTAATTTTTTTAATTTTTTAAATATTTACTTATTTTTGATAGAACACTAGGTGGGGGGGGGGAGGAGAAGAGAGAGGGAGACACAGAATCTGAAGCAGGTGCCAGGCTCTGAGCTGTCAGCACAGAGCCTGATGAGGGGCTCAAACCCACAGACCATGAGATCATGACCTGAGCTGAAGTCGGTCCCCCAATTGACTAAGCCACCCGGGTGCCCCCCATCATGAGTTGCAATTTTAACTTAGAATAGTCAGGACAGGCCTCACTGAGGAGGTAGACAAATGAGTAATGAAATTAGTTATGTCTATATCATGTGGAAAAGTTTTCCAGGTGAAAAGAACAGCTAGTTTGAAAATCTAATGTACTAGATTTCAAATATATCCTCCAGAAACAAAAGCTCCATCAAAACTTGGCAAATTCCTTACCATGGTCATACTGGATGTGTTCAATGTGCATCCAAACCCTGTTCTAATATCATTCTAAAAAATATAGTATTTTTGTAAGTTTTTATTTAAATTCTAGTTAATATATAGTATATAATATCAGTTTCAGGAGAATTTAGTGATTCATCACTTACATGTAACACCCAGGGCTCATCACAAGTGCCCTCCTTAATACTGATCACTCATTTGGCCCATCGCCCGCCCACCTCCCCTCCAGCAACTCTTAGTTTATTCTCTATCAATAAGAGTCTCTTATGGTTTGCCTCCCTCTTTTTTTTCTCCCTGCCCTTATGTGCATCTGTTTTGTTTCTTAAATTCCACATATGAGTGAAATCATATGGTATTTGTCTTTCTCTGACTGACTTATTTTGCTAGACATAATACACTCTAGCTCCAACCACATCACTGCAAATGGCAAGATTTCCTTCTTTTCGATGGCTGAGTAATGTTCCATTGTATAGATATACACATCTTCTTTATCCATTCATCAGTCAATAGACCTTTGGGCTCTTTCCATAATTTGGCTATTGTTGATAATGCTGCTGTGAACATCGGGGTGCATGTGCCCCTTCCAATCAGTATTTTTGTATCCGTTTTGGGTAAATACCTAGTAGTGCAATTGTTGGGTCACAGAGTAGTCCTATTTTTAATTTTAAAAATGAAATTTGTTAAGCTTCACTACCTAGGGAAAAGAATATCACATATATAATGGAAGAACAGATAATAGTAACAATAGCTACCACTGCTGAGGGTTTACTATGTGTGAAGTATTTTTAGACACATTTTATTTAATACTCACAAATCTCTATGAGAAGGGTATTATTGGCCAGAATTCTGAGGCTTGTGAGTTATCTCTAATGAGTAAACTGACTTTAATGTAGATAATTTCCTTAACGTTACAGACCTAAGCACTCCATGGGTACATTTCTTAATCACTATCCCCACAAAGATAGTTTCCTTTACCTGGCCTGGATATGGAAATCACTTGCAATTCTGAAACAAATTTTACAAAATGGCAAAAATAATTTCTAAGTTATTGGCAAAACATCAGACTCAATAGACTGATCTGACATGGCAACTTCTATATTCCTAACTTAGTCAGGCAGAACGTAATGCCAACTGGAAAGAAAACTACATAGCAAGGAAATAAACATAGCAGCTCTCATAAAGAGGCTCTCCAGCTCCTTCAATGACCACATAGTTGTATAAATTATATAAAGGATGGTTCCTATCTATCCCTACAGCATAATCACTGTTCCATTTATCACCTTAGGACAAATAATACCACCTACAAAATTTGACTTCATAGAGAATTTGTGATACTTGCTGACTTAATAGGACAGTTTCAATCCAATTTCAGTCAAAGGTCAACCCAGCTGTATGGCTAACTGGCTGCCAGCCAAAATAAATAACCTTTGCCCGCTGTGTGGGATCTCTTTGCAATAATCCAGACATCTGAAGAAATAAAAACTAGCAAACTTTCGTTTGTTAACCAAATTCAATACATATAAAATACAGACTTACTTGCCAAGTATAAAAAGCTGTCTTTAACTCAAAGTCCCTTCTGGAAAATCTTCATCCTTGGCATCTTTTATTTCTTCTTCACTGAAAATAAGTGTCATTAAAGGGTATGTAAACCTTTAAGATCGAATACTAAAATGAAACTGAAATCATCTGTTAGTCATATTATGGGATTTCCTCATCTAGCGATAACAGAGTTTATGTCACTGGAACTTACAGTACACCCTTTCATAACTATCACATTGGGAGAAGGAATCACATGGCCCCTTTTATAAGTTAACTAGGTTACAAGGTTTTACTGTATTCAAAATTTCAGTTTCAAGAAAATACAATTTGCTTCCCAGCATATCCAAGTAGATGACAAGTGTATGAAAAGGAAGGAGAGAGATTGTTCAATTTGAAGTACTCTGATAAAGAAATTCACGAAGTATTTTTAACTTAGTACCACCTACCTTTTTCAAACTATATACCTTCTCAAACCCTATGCCCCAAGAACATATGATTACTGGTTTCTCTTCCCCAAATAAATCCTACAGTTCTTCTATTTCCAAGCCTTTTCTCAACATTATTTACTGTTTAGAATACCCTTCCTACCTCCGTCTATCTGATCAAGTTCTATCAGTCCTTTAAGAATCAGTTCAAAGCCCTACCACCTTTAAGCTTTCCCAGATCTTCCCAGTTAATCTGATCCTCCCCTTCCCCCCTGCAATCCCACCACTTCAACTATACTTCTCTAGGATTTACCCACACATGCTTTAAAATAAGATAACGTATGTCTCCTTCCTAGTTATAAACCTCTAGAAAGCCAACTAACATTTTTAACACCCCCCCATATGTCTACAACAATACGTTGCACATTGTAGGCAGATGATAAATGATTGTAAATAAATTAACTGAACAGAATATAAAATATTTCATCTTATTTCTTGAAGGAGGGCTTTAACTTCAAGTCACATTTCTAAACATATCCACAAAGACAATTTTGTATCAGCAGCCTAGAACTCTTCTGAGCTCAACACATATATCCAACTGTCTATATATTTCTTTACCAGAATATCCCATAATCATCCTAATTTCAGTTTGTCCAAACCAAGTTCACTACCCAATCTCTGTTCCTCCTCTTCTGCTGGTGTCTAATGTCTCAAATCAAGTCACTCAACTTTTATATTATTTGTTGGGTCCATTCTCTGCCAAATGAAGAGCTTGGCAACGGATTAAAAGAACTTGAGATGGAACCCACAAAGGAAAGTCTAACCTAAAACAAAAAGTCGAGGGATAGAAGAATGGAGCTGCCCACAAGTCCCAGAAATTATTGTTCCACCATTTTCTCAAAGGTTGGCTGACTTTCCAGCTCAGGGATTTTAAAAAAGGAAAATGGAAGTAGCTTCCTGACTGAATACCCATTAAGTGATGGCTACAAATAAATAAAATTGGGAAGTTGAAAATGCCTGATGTGGGGAATTTTTATGATTCTTCCAAACATTTTTTTTAAAGGGCATATTGCCAGCCTTCCTATAACAACGGGGATAATTTACGTGATTATTTCAGCAAAGGTTTTTGAAACACTTTTCCATTAAAAGTACATCTTTGAGACACAAGGCAAAGAAAATGTTATACATGATACAGGTGTGTCTTTCAAGAAATCTGGAATAGTAAACTAATGATTTGCAAAATAAATATTGTACAAATTAATAGCAGTCTTTTCTTCAGAAATACCCGCAAAAAAAAAAAAAAGTTAAACTGTGTTTCCTAAATTTCAGAACCACAAGCATCTACTGTCAATTTCTCATTTGTTTTGAAAAAGAAGTGGGCTGGGACAGTGAAGATGATCTAGATCGCTTTTGAGGTAGGGCTTACAGACGATTGTCGTACCTCAATGAAACTGATCATAGGATCTGTGCATTTCCTTTCAGGTAACTTTTAACTAGATTTTTTTTTTTTTTTAATAGGTAGCAGTGGTTAATATTGGGATAGTTAGTGCTGAACAGCTTAGAAAGGGACTCCTTATAGAGAAAATAACTCCCTTAGGTCTCAGGCACACAACTCCTCAAGGCCGACCGAGGTGTCTGGGCAGGAACACGGCCCGCGGAGGGAGTGACAAGCTGCGTGAACGTGACCAGATGGGGGCAAAGCAGCAGACGCTGGGCGGGGGTTCATAGCTGTCACCTGGGCAAGTCTCCAAATCGTTTTTCATTTGTAAAGCGGTCATAAATATAGCGCCTACGTCTTAATGTTGTGAGGGTTAAATAGTGTCTAGAGAAAGCACTCAGCATAGCAGTAAGGACGAAGTAAATATTAGCTGCCGCTATTATAAAAGATTCACAAGCTCCTTCTCCCTCACACACACACTCACACACCGCCATGGCCTAAAAACAACGAGAGGCCAGTGTTTTGTAACCAACCCCACACCTGCCTGCCCTTTGCTCCACTACAAGACTTCCTGGGTTAAAACGTCTCTCGACCACTGAGATGAACTCGCCTGTCTGGACACAAATCCCTGTGAAGGCACCAGGCTCTGTGACAGGCGACAGCGCCCGACGAGCCGGAACCCAACCCGGCCTCAAGAGGCCTCGAGCCACGCGCCTTCGCTCGCCCGCCCTCCCGCCGGTGCCCGCGCAGCCCGGGAGGCGTCCTTTGACCCCTGGCCCCGCCCCCAGCACAGCTGCGTTCTCCTCCCGTCGGGCGAGCGCGGCGTCAGCAGACTGCCGGCCCCGCCCCGAGCCTAGTCACCAGTTCCGCGCTCAGGTCTCCGCGCGTCGGCGGGTGGCGGAAACCGAGATGTCGACTATCCTGCAGCGCATCGAGCGGCTGTCCAGCAGGGTGGTGCGCGTTCTGGGCTGTAACCCGGGACCCATGACCCTGCAGGGCACCAACACCTACTTGGTAGGGACCGGCAGCAGGTAAACGTCCCTCTTCCTCTCCGACAAGCACCCGGGCCTGCGGGACACACGGAACTGGGGTTGCGACGACTGCTCGCCGGAGACGGAGAGGCTGTGAGCCGGCACCCTGGAGCTCGGTGACCTGCCCGGGCCAGGCTGCCCCACTCAGGACCACCGTCAGATGCCCCGATTCCAGCCATCCCCTAAATCACTGTAGTACCGGGTGATAGCCCCTCTAACTGACAAATAGCCGATGGGGGAGAAATAATGGAGGAGGGGGAACCTTCCTGTTTTTGAAACCCCACTTACTTTGCTTGATGTTGAATGTCAGAGTGAGTGTATTTAAGATGTTGAGAAATTAGGATCGCCTAGAGTTAGTAATCCAGAAAAGCGTTTACTTTGCTCACCTTCTGCCTTTGACCTAGTGTTTTGCTCAGAGTATAACTTGCCCTTCACGAAAGTAGATTTCTTGTGGTGAGACCTTTTTCTTAATTCAGCAGCAGAGGGCAGGATTTTCTTGCTTGCAAATTGCTCAAGTCTAGAGCCCCCCCCCCCCCCCAGCTCTTGGGAAAGAGGAGCCCACTAACAGATTTTGGGTTTTGTTACTATTGTGTGGACTCATTTAAGTTATTTTGTTGGTGGAATAACCTATCTGTATTTCTAAGATTTTTCTCTTATTCAGCTGCATTGTTTTAGTGTAATTCTGCAGAAGTGGGGAGGTGTTGTACTGCACAAATGTGCATTGAACAGTTTTTGTAGGCTTCGTCTTTAGTATATATCCTATGTAATACAAAATAAAAATAAGATAATAGTTTTCCTTGAACCTAGAATTTAATCGTATATTTCAAGATGTGATTTCCAAAAACAGTTTAGTAAGAATAATTGGAGTTTTCATTTGAAGTGTCTGCTGTATTTGCTGAATGTTAGATGGAGCAGGATGAAAGGAAGTGGAAGTATTAAAGTCAGGAAAACAAAACTTAAGGAATCGGAAATGCTAAAGTCAGGAAAACAAAACTTAAGTTCAGAGTAACAAGGTAGGATCAAGTAGGTACAAAAGCTTTGCTTTGGGCTGCCTCCAGAACTAGAAGGATAGAAAATTCAGCAGAAAACATACCTCAGAGCTAGGATAGACTCTGTCTTGGCTGGGACTCCCTCACCCCAGGAAGTCCCTAGGCATTTCTTCTCTCTTCAGCGTGTCATCTTAAACTAGTTCCCACATCAGTACCATGATAAAATGGAATATAGTCAGAATTACCCTGAGAAGTCTCTTAGGAGGCACTAAGTTGGAGGTCGTGTACTATCTAACAATGAGTTCAGTGCAGCCTGCTTTTCTTCCAGCAATGAAGCAGATGGCTGGTTCTGTTTGAAAACCAGATGACGAAGTTGGCTTGCATTTAGGGGCCATGTTGTATGAAAAATACATACTGTATCTTTAAACACTGGAATCACTTTCACTGTAGCAGAGTGCTTGTGGTAAAAGGGACATAGAGAACCTGGAAGTGACTAAGGGAAACGTTCATAGTCTCCCACTTTATACTGCTTATGTTACCACTCACGTCAACTCATGGGGTGAAATGGCCAGTGGAATCGCTCATATATGACATATATATGACGAATTCCTACAGTGGAGCTAGAATAACGTGCAGATGATGTTACTCTACTGTATAAAGTAGAAGTCGGGTGGCAAGAGATGAATATTAATTTGGTACAAATAAGAGATCAGATATTGGTATCCACTTGTTCTGCACAAAACAGTTCTAAGATCACAGGTGGTGCTTATATCACCAAACCTAATGATATTTCTCCATTCCTATCTTACTTGGACTTCAGTACCTTTTGACACTATTGACCATTCCCTCGGTTTACTAACACCACAGTCTCCTGGTTTCCTGTTACCTCTCTAGCTATTATTTCTCAATCTTCTTTATAGAATCAGCCTCTTTACCAGATCTTTAAGTGTGTGAGTTCCTCAGGATATAATCGTAGTTTCTCTTCTATTCTCATGCTATATTCTCTATCTAGGGGATCTTGTCTACTTCCTTGGCTTCACGTATTATCTATCCATTAATAGCTCCCAACGTTATAGCTCCAGTTTAGGTGAAATACAAACTTGATCTTCGGACTAGGATATCCAGCTCCTTTTCTTAAATCTCTACTTGGATGACACAGCCACTTGAAACTCAGTGTTTCACAAGCTGAACTCCTGTGCTTTCCACCAAACCTGGTCCTCTTCCAGTCATCCATATCTCGGTAAACAGAACCATCCCCACATTTGATCGGTGCAAATGCTTAGCACCCTCCCTGCCATTTCTCGGCTTCCTGCACACACTTCCATGCCATTTGGAGGATCTCTCCATGTCCACTTCTGTCACCCAGACTGGGCCAGTATGACTGTTGCTTACGCTTCTAGAAAGCCTAACTGGCTTCTCTGGAACTGTTTTTGTCCTTCTTTAATCCATTCTCCCCCATGTGGCAGGAATAGTATTTTCAAAATTAAAATTAGAAGGTCTTGCATTTGTGGCTTCCACTTGTCTCATCAACCTCATCTACAACCCTTCCATCCCAGCCAGATGGGTTGTATTCATTCTGCCCCCTGGCTTTCATGCAGGTTTTCCCCTAAGTCTCCCACTTATCCCTCTCCTCTTTACCAAGCTATCTTCACTCATCCTGTAGAGTTCAGGATGAACTCTTCCAAAATGTTTCTTCAAGGAAGCTGTCCCTGGCCCCTTAGACTATGTTAGGTTGACATAATGCACTGTGTTAGCACTCTATGCTTTTCATGGTCCTTGTCTTAGTGGGGAAAAAAATGATTTTCTTTTTTTTTTTGTTTTTTGTTTTGAAACTGATTGTCAAATTAGTTTCCATACAACACCCAGTGCTCATCCCAAAAGGTGCCCTCCTCAATACCCATCACCTACCCTCCTCTCCCTCCGACCCCCCATCAGCCCTCAGTTTGTTCTCAGTTTTTAAGAGTCTCTTATGCTTTGGCTCTCTCCCACTCTAACCTATGTTTGTTTGTTTGTTTTTTCCCCTCCCCCATGGGTTTCTGTTAAGTTTCTCAGGATCCACATAAGAGTGAAAACATATGGTATTTGTCTTTCTCTGTATGGCTTATTTCATTTAGCATCACACTCTCCAGTTCCATCCACGTTGCTACAAAGGGCCATATTTCATTCTTTCTCATTGCCAAGTAGTACTCCATTGTGTATTTAAACCACAATTTCTTTATCCATTCATCAGTTGATGGACATTTAGGCTCTTTCCATAATTTGGCTATTGTTGAGAGTGCTACTATAAACATTGGGGTACAAGTGCCCCTATGCATCAACACTCCTGTATCCCTTGGGTAAATTCCTAGCAGTGCTACTGCTGGGTCATAGGGTAGGTCTATTTTTAATTTTGTGAGGAACCTCCCACTGTTTTCCAGAGGGGCTGCACCAATTTGCATTCCCACCAACAGTGCAAGAGGGTTCCCGTTTCTCCACATCCTCGCCAGCATCTATAGTCTCCTGATTTGTTCATTTTGGCCACTCTGACTGGCGTGAGGTGATATCTGAGTGTGGTTTTGATATGTATTTCCCTGATGAGGAGCGACGTTGAGCATCTTTTCATGTGCCTGTTGGTCATCTGGATGTCTTCTTTAGACTTTAGAGAAGTGTCTGTTCATGTTTTCTACCCATTTCTTCACTGGATTATTTGTTTTTTGGGTGTGGAGTTTGGTGAGCTCTTTATGGATTTTGGATACTAGCCCTTTGTCTGATACGTCATTTACAAATATCTTTTCCCATTCCATTGGTTGCCTTTTAGTTTTGTTGGTTGTTTCCTTTGCTGTGCAGAAGCTTTGTATCTTCATCAGGTCCCGGTAGTTCATTTTTGCTTTTAATTCCCTTGCCTTTGGGGATGTGTCAAGTAAGAAATTGCTACGACTGAGGTCAGAGAGGTCTTTTCGTGCTTTCTCCTCTAGGGTTTTGATGGTTTCCTGTCTCACATTCAGGTCCTTTATCCATTTTGAGTTTATTTTTGTGAATGGTGTAAGAAAGTGGTCTAGTTTCAACCTTCTGCATGTTGCTATCCAGTTCTCCCAGCACCATTTGTTAAAGAGACTGTCTTTTTTCCATTGGATGTTCTTTCCTGCTTTGTCAAAAATTAGTTGGCCGTACTTTTGTGGGTCTAGTTCTGGGGTATCTATTCTATTCCATTGGTCTAGGTGTCTCTTTTTGTGCCAATACCATGCTGTCTTGATGGTTACAGCCTTGTAGTAGAGGCTAAAGTCTGGGATTGTGATGCCTCCTGCTTTGGTCTTCTTCAAAATTACTTTGGCTATTCGGGGCCTTTTGTGGTTCCATATGAATTTTAGGATTGCTTGTTCTAGCTTCGAGAAGAATGCTGGTGCAATTTGGATTGGGATTGCATCGAATGTGTAGATAGCTTTGGGTAGTGTTGACATTTTAACACTATTTATTCTTCCAACCCATGAGCACGGAATGTTTTTCCATTTCTTTATATCTTCTTCAATTTCCTTCATAAGCTTTCTATAGTTTTCAGCATACAGATCTTGTACATCTTTGGTTAGATTTATTCCTAGGTATTTTATGCTTCTTGGTGCAATTGTGAATGGGATCAGTTTCTTTCTTTGTCTTTCTGTTGCTTCATTATTAGTGTATAAGAATGCAACTGATTTCTGTACATTGATTTTGTATCCTGCAACTTTGCTGAATTCATGTATCAGTTCTAGCAGACTTTTGGTGGAGTCTGTCGGGTTTTCCATGTATACTATCATGTCATCTGCAAAAAGTGAAAGCTTGACTTCATCTTTGCCAATTTTGATGCCTTTGATTCCCTTTTGTTGTCTGATTGCTAATGCTAGAACTTCCAACACTATGTTAAACAAGAGCAGTGTCGTGTTCCTGATCTCAGGGAAAAAGCCCTCAGTGTTTCCCCATTGAGGATGATGTTAGCTGTGGGCTTTTCATAAATGGCTTTTATGATGTTTAAGTGTGTTCCTTCTATCCCGACTTTCTCGAGGGTTTTTATGAAGAAAGTTTGCTGAATTTTGTCAAAAGCCTTTTCTGCATCGATAGACAGGATCATATGGTTCTTATCTTTTCTTTTATTAATGTGATGTATCACATTGATTGATTTGCGAATGTTGAACCAGCCCTGCATGCCAGGAATGAATCCCACTTGATCATGGTGAATAATTCTTTTTATATGCTGTTGAATTTAACTTGCTAGTATCTTATTGAGAATTTTTGCATCCATATTTATCAGGGATATTGGCCTGTAGTTCTCTTTTTTTACTGGGTCTCTGTCTGGTTTAGGAATCAAAGTAATACTGGCTTCATAGAATGAGTCTGGAAGTTTTCCTTCCCTTTCTATTTCTTGGAATAGCTTGAGAAGGATAGGTATTATCTCTGCTTTAAACGTCTGGTAGAACTCCCCTGGGAAGCCATCTGGTCCTGGACTCTTATTTGTTGGGAGATTTTTGATAACTGATTCAATTTCTTCGCTGGTTATGGGTCTGTTCAAGCTTTCTATTTCCTCCTGATTGAGTTTTGGAAGAGTGTGGGTGTTCAGGAATTTGTCCATTTCTTCCAGGTTGTCCAGTTTGTTGGCATATAATTTTTCATAGTATTCCCTGATAATTGCTTGTATCTCTGAGGGATTGGTTGTAATAATTCCACTTTCATTCATGATTTTATCTATTTGGGTCATCTCCCTTTTCTTTTTGAGAAGCCTGGCCAGAGGTTTATCAATTTTGTTTATTTTTTCAAACAACCAACTCTTGGTTTTATTGATCGGCTCTACAGTTTTTTCAGAATCTATATTGTTTATTTCTGCTCTGATCTTTATTATTTCTCTTCTTCTGCTGGGTTTAGGCTGCCTTTGCTGTTCTGCTTCTAGTTCCTTTAGGTGTGCTGTTAGATTTTATATTTGGGATTTTTCTTGTTTTGAGATAGGCCTGGATTGCAATGTATTTTCCTCTCAGGACTGCCTTCACTGCATCCCAAAGCATTTGGATTGGTGTCTTTTCATTTTTGTTTGTTTCCATATATTTTTTAATTTCTTCTCTAATTGCCTGGTTGACCCATTCATTCTTTAGTAGGGTGTTCTTTAACCTCCATGCTTTTGGAGGTTTTCCAGACTTTTTCCTGTGGTTGATTTCAAGCTTCATTGCATTGTGGTCTGAAAGTATGCATGGTATGATCTCAATTCTTGTATACTTATGAAGGGCTGTTTTGTGACCCAGTATGTGATCTATTGGAGAATGTTCCATGTGCACTCGAGAAGAAAGTATATTCTGTTGCTTTGGGATGCAGAGTTCTAAATATATCTGTCAAGTCCATCTGATCCAATGTATCATTCAGGGCCCTTGTTTCTTTATTGACTGTGTGTCTAGATGATCTGTCCATTTCTGTAAGTGGAGTGTTAAAGTCCCCTGCAATTACCACATTCTTATCAATAAGGTTGCTTATGTTTATGAGTAATTGTTTTATATATTTGGGGGCTCCCGTATTCGGGCATAGACATTTATAATTGTTAGCTCTTCCTGATGGATAGACCCTGTAATTATTATATAATGCCCTTCTTCATCTCTTGTTACAGCCTTTAAAGTCTAGTTTGTCTGATATAAGTATGGCTACTCCAGCTTTCTTTTGACTTCCAGTAGCATGATAAATAGTTCTCCATCCCCTCACTTTCAATCTGAAGGTGTCCTCAGGTCTAAAATGAGTCTCTTGTAGACAGCAAATAGATGGGTCTTGTTTTTTTATCCATTCTGATACCCTGTGTCTTTTGGTTGGCGCATTTAGTCCATTTACGTTCAGCGTTATTATAGAAAGATACAGGTTTAGAGTCATTGTGATGTCTGTAGGTTTCATGCTTGTAGCGATGTCTCTGGTACTTTGTCTCACAGGATCCCCCTTAGGATCTCTTGTAGGGCTGGTTTAGTGGTGACGAATTCCTTCAGTTTTTGTTTGTTTGGGAAGACCTTTATCTCTCCTTCTATTCTAAATGACAGACTTGCTGGATAACAGATTCTCGGCTGCATATTTTTTTCTGTTCATCACATTGAAGATTTTCTGCCATTCCTTTCTGGCCTGCCAGGTGTCATTAGACAGATCCGTCATGAATCTTATCGGTCTCCCTTTATATGTTAGAGCACGTTTATCCCTAGCTGCTTTCAGAATTTTCTCTTTATCCTTGTATTTTGCCAGTTTGACTATGATATGTCGTGCAGAAGATGGATTCAAGTTATGTCTGAAGGGAGTTCTCTGTGCCTCTTGGATTTCAGTGCCTTTTTCCTTCCCCAGTTCAGGGAAGTTCTCAGCTATTATTTCTTCAAGTACACCTTCAGCACCTTTCCCTCTCTCTTCCTCCTCTGGAATACCAATTATACGTAGATTATTTCTCTTTAGTGCATCACTTTGTTCTCTAATTTTCCCCTCATACTCCTGGATTTTCTTATCTCTCTTTTTCTCAGCTTCCTGTTTTTCCATAATTTTATCTTCTAGTTCACCTACTCTCTCCTCTGCCTCTTCAGTCTGAGCCATGGTCATCCGCATTTTATTCTGCAGTTCATTTATAGCATTTTTTAGCTCCTCCTGACTGTTCCTTAGTCCCTTGATCTCTGTAGCAATAGATTCTCTGCTGTCCTTTATACTGTTTTGAAGCCCAGCGATTAATTTTGTGACTATTATTCTAAATTCACTTTCTGTTATATTGTTTAAATCGTTTTTGATCAGTTTGTTAGCTGTCGTTCTTTCCTGGAGGTTTTTTTTTGAGGGGAATTCTTCTGTTTTGTCATTTTGGATAGTCCCTGGAGTGGTGCCGGACTGCGGGACGCTTCCCCTGTGCTGTCTTGAATAACTTGCGTTGGTGGGCGGGGCCGCAGTCAGACCTGATGTCTGCCCCTGGCCCACCACTGGGGCTGCAGTCAGACTGGTGTGTACCTTCTTTTCCCCTCTCCTAGGGGCGGGATTCACTGTGGAGTGGTGTGGCCTGTCTGGGCTACTTGCACACTGCCAGGCTTGTGGTGCTGGGGATCTGGCATATTAACTGGGGTGGGTAGGCAAGGTGCAAGGGGGGCAGGAGGGACAGGCTCAGCTCGCTTTTCCTTTGGAGATCTGCTTCGGGAGGGGCCCTGCAGCACCGGGAGGGAGTCAGACCCGCCGGAGGGATGGATCCGCAGAAGCACAGCGTTGGGTGTTTGCGCAGTGCAGGCAAGTTCCCTGGCAGGAACCGGTTCCCTTTGGGATTTTGGCTGGGGGATGGGCGAGGGAGATGGTGCTGGGTAGCACCTTTGTTCCCCGCCAAGCTGTGCTCAACAACTCTCCCTCCCGTTGTCCTCCAGCCCTCCCATTCTCTGAGCAGAGCTGTTAACTTATAACCTTCCAGGTGTTAAGTCCCACTTGCTGTCCGAACACACTCCGTCCGGCCCCTCCGCTTTTGCCAGCCAGACTCGGGGGCTCTGCTTTGCCGGCAGGCCGCCCCTCCGCCCCGGCTCCCTCCCGCCAGTCCGTGTAGCGCGCACCGCCTCGCCACCCTTCCTACCCTCGTCCGTGGACCTCTCGCCTACGCTTGGCTCTGGAGAATCCGTTCTGCTAGTCTTCTGGTGGTTTGCTGGGTTATTTAGGCAGGTGTAGGTGGAATCTAAGTGATCAGCAGGACGCCATGAGCCCAGCGTCCTCCTACGCCGCCATCTTTCCTCCAAAAAATGAATTTTTGTGTAAGAAGAAACTTCATGTCTTTCCTCACTTCCACTCCCCACCAAACTAAGTGCAATGAAGGCTTACTCATCACTGTATCCCCAGCACCTCACACAGAGCTTTGTACATGGTGCAGTAGTACAGTAAATATTTGCTGAATGAATGAATGAGGGTTCTGTAGGTTTTCTTTTCATTATCAGTACTATGATTCAGATTTCTGAATTACTGCAGTTGTAGCTGGTATTCTTCATTCTCATTAGCCTGTGTATGCCAAATAAATTTCCCTAAAGCATTACTAACCATCCTGTGATGCCCAGTACACAGGTATTCGGTAAACATTTGAGTGGACAGATAATAGCCAGATCTTCTGACAAGTGTTTCCGTGTTCCTCCTCTGCTCAAGAATCTCCAAAAGCTGGGGCACCTGGGTGGCTCAGTCGGTTGAGCGTCCGACTTCGGCTCAGGTCATGATCTCACGGTTCATGGGGTACGAGCCCCGCGTCAGGCTCTGTGCTGACAGCTCGGGTCCTGGAGCCTACTTTGGATTCTGTGTCTCCCTCTCTCTCCCTGCCCCTCTCCCACTCTTGCTCTGTCTTTCTCGCTCTCTCAAAAATAAATAAACATAAAAAAAAAAAAGAATCTCCAAAAGCTGCAAGTTTAACCTTTACTATCAAAATTGTAACTCGCTTGATGGCAAATAGTATATCTCTTAATAGGAAAAGGCAGTCTAATGTAGCAACTAGAGTTAAGACTCTGTACCTAAATCTGGATCCTAGCTTATGACTTCGGACAAGACAGTTGACTCACTTAAGCTTCAGATTCCTTATTTGTGCAATGAGAGTTGAATAGTATCCACCTCAAAGGGTATTCCTCATATCCAAAGAAAATGTGCATTGCAGTTAGAAAGGTATGGATGCAATTATATTCTCTGCTAGAGTTTGCGACTCTGAGCAAGTTACTATATTACTTATATGTCTAACTTGTCAAGGCCTCAGTTTCTTCATCTATATATATTAAATAAGATAAAAATAAAGCCAATGCCTCCAACAAACATTTATTCCCTAGTACATGCCACTATCTAGGTTCCAGCAAAGCCAGACAAGGTTTCTGTCCTCAGAGAGCTTAAATTTGTAGGTTGTGGGAGGGTATGGAGATAGGCAATAAATAAATAAACATGTAAGTATATAATGTGTCACATGGTAATAGGTGCTACGGAGAAACAGCAAGGGAAGATGGCTGGAATGTCATCAAAATTCACCCTGGCCCAAACCAGATTTATCTCACATTTGTTCCCTCCAGTGTTTACAGTCCTGGTTAATGACATACCAGTCATCTCACCTAGAAACCACAGAATCGTCAACTCTTTCCTTTCCCTTCCGACTCCAGTTGTTTAAAAAAAAAATCCTGTTGAGGTGCCCAGGTGGCTCAGCTGGTTAAGTGTCCAACTGTGGATTTCAGCTCAGGCCACAATCTCATGGTCGTAAGAGCAAGCACAAGTTGGGCTCTGCACTGAACATGAAGCCTGCTTAAGATTCTCTGCCTCTCTCTTTGCCCCTCCCCACCACGTGCACGCACAGATGTGCGTGCACGCTCACTCTGTCTCCCTCAAAAAAAAAAAAATCCTGCTGATTGTGTCAATGTTTTTTAACCATCTCCTCCTTACATTTCCACTGCCTACAGGACCTCGTAATGCATTCTTGGGCCAATATAACCATCTAGTTTCCCTGTCTCCAGAAGGGACAGTTACAATACTATGTACTTGTGAAGTATGGCCACTGCTCCATGGAACTTAAGGTGTAGATAAAAGGCTGTGGACCACAAGGCCATTCATGCCCCCCCTCACACACACACACAGAAACACCCCAATCCTGCAAGCAGACAGTTTGTTTTTATTGGGTCTCTGGGAATAGGGTTAGGGAAACAAGCCATCCAATATAAAAGAGCCATACGGTTTCTTCCTGTCATTTACCCCATATTAATGTTCTGCAGAATGCTGAACTGTTTATCTGTCAACTGTTACTGTTTGTTTTCATAGCTCTTCCCACCCTCCACTAGTATAAACAGGATTTTTTGTCTTGTAAGAAAGGCATGGCATATAGTAGATAATTCATACAGTTATTATATTAATGAATGACTCAGACTTTTCATTAAGACTAATCTTCTCTCCCCCAATATAAATTAGGGAGGTGTTACTGTGAAGCAGCATGGATTAAGAAGTTTGTGAGCTGGTTCTTTAGTTCAGGAAAACCTCACAGAGAAAGAACATCATCCCATAAAATAGTGAGGAAGCACAAACAAAGTATAAGGAAGGTTCAGAACCACAAAGCCGAAAAATATAACAGGGTTGTCTAAGTCAAGAAATAAAGCAACTCAGGCATTTCCCCATGTTTCCCTCCTACCTTCATTTTTATGTGGAAGGGAACCAATGTAAAACTTGAGTGTAAGTTTTTATGTAGCGCAGAAGATGAGGTTTCTTTAGGAATACCGTTGAATCTAATTCTTCCATATCTATGAGACATTTGAGGATGTCATAAAAGATCTCAAAGGGTGGATAGGAGCACCTGGATGGATCAGTCAGTTAAGCCTCCAACTTCAGCTCAGGTCATGATCTCATAGTTCATGAGTTCCAGCCCCCCATCGGGCTCTCTGCTGTCAGCGCAAAGTCTGTTTTGGATCCTCTGTCCCCCTCTCTCTGCCCCTCCCCTGCTCATGCTGTCTCCCTCTCTCAAAAATAAACATTAAAGAGAGAGTGCATAAAAGCACATTCTGGAGCCAGAATATCTGGGTTTGAATGCTGGTTTGGCCATTTATTTGCAGAGTAACCTTGGGCAAGTTACTTAATTTCTGGATATAATAATGAAATACCTATTTTTAAAACATTTTCTTAATGTTTATTTTTGAGAGAGAGACAGACAGACAGTGTGAACAGGAGAGGGGCAGAGAGAGGGAGAGACGTAGAAATGGAAGTGGGCCCCAGGCTCCATGCTCTCAGCACAGAGCCCCATGCAAGGCTCAAACTCACAAACTGTGAGATCATCAGCTGCTGAAGTCAGAGGCTTAACTTACTGAGCCACCCAGGCACCCCATGAAATACCTATTTTAAATAGTTTTATGGGAGTGAGGTGGCCTGGGTGGCTTAGTCGGGTAAGCATCCCGTTTCGCCTCAGGTCATGATCTCGTGGTTTGTGGGTTCAAGCCCCACATTGGGCCCTGTGCCGACAGCTCAAAGCCTGGAGTCTTCTTCAGATACTGTGTCTCCCTTTTCCCTTTGCCTTTCCCCCCGCTTGTTCATGCGCGCTCTCTCTCTCTCTCTCTCTCTCTCTGTCTCTCTCAAAAATAAACATTAAAAAAAATAGTTTCATAAGGAACATAATTGTTAAAATATGTAAAGTCCTTAGAACAATGCCATATTTAAGTGCTATGTAAGTATTCGATATTATTGTGCCTTGAACTTGCCAAGTTCAGACTCACATTTAACTATAGGTTTTGTTTTGTTTTGTTTTGTTTTGTTTTTTGTTTCTTCTTGAAAGAGAGAGCATGCACACACAGGCTCTGGAGAGAGGCAGAGGGAGAGAGAGAATCCCAAGCAGGCTCCACAGTCAGCACAGAGCCCGACATGGGGCTTGATCCCACAACCCTGAGATCATGACCTGAGGGGGAATCAAGAGTCAGACGCTCAACCGACTGAGCCACCCAGGCGCCCCTATAAGTTTTTTTCAAAGAACTTTTCTTACAGTGAGATTACTGTGGTTAAGGCAAAGTATCCTTTAGTTGGTTTTTGAGGAGGTTGAAAGCCAAGCAATTTATGTAGTTTCTTAAATGTAATATGAATTATCTATGTGAGACATATGCTGATACTCTCTGTTCCAATTGTGTGATTATCTTCCATTTAATTTTCAGGAGAATCCTCATTGACACTGGAGAACCAGCAATTCCAGAATATATCAACTGTTTAAAGCAGGCTCTGACTGAATTTAATACAACAATCCAGGAAATCGTAGTGACTCACTGGCACCGTGATCATACTGGGGGCATAGGAGATATTTGTAAAAGCATCAGTAATGGTAAACAGAAAGCATTAATTGAGCTCATTGAGGAAAAGTACGTTTTCAGAATAATTTATTTCAGTTACATAACTATGTAAGCTAGTTGGTCATTTACTGAGTACCTTATATATTTATGTCATACTTTTAGAAGTTAATATACTTTAACACTGCCCCAATGTTAACAAAAGAGGAGAGGGAAAGTCCTGTTTTCTACTTCAGATCTCTTATCCCACTTATTTTTCCCCTTTGCCCAGTGATGAAGGTCGGTTTTAATTTTGTCTGTGTGACAGTTACTACTTCAGATCCAATAACTAACCAGTATTGAGCATTTACTGTGTGCCAGGCACTGTGCTAAACGCGTTACAGGGAGCAGCTGTTTTTGTCCACGTTCTAAACCTGGTCTCAGGTCCTCTGTAACTTTAAGGCACTTACTGCAATACACTGAAATGCTGGTAAATTGCACTGATAATTCTCTGTACCTGAAACCCATTCAGAACTGACACTTTACTGTTTCTCTCTTTATTCCCCCATCTCGCCATCACACACAGATTCATTCATTCCTTCCTTTAACAAATACCCAAGTGACCACTATATCCAGACACTGTTCTTGGCACAAGGGATATAGCAGCGAACACCACAAAGGCTCTGCTGTCCTGAAGCCTGCATTCTAGTAGGGAAGGTAAATGGTAAATACATAATAGGTCAGATGGTGATAGGTGCCATGAAGAAAAAAATAAAGCTAAGTAAAGTAAAAGGGGAGAGAAGCCAAAGTGGCGGAAGGGCAGTGGTTTGTATCAAGAGTGGACGGGGAGGGGGAGTAAGCCATACAGTATGGCTGGCTGGCTGGCGTGTCTGAACAGACAGAAGGCATTGCAAGAGCAGAGATACTGGAATTGGGGTGTGCTTGGCAAGTTCAAGACACATGAAGGACAGAAGGTCAGGAGCATTCATTCACAAAAGGAATGCACATCTGCATTCAACTCATGTTTTAAATATTTTTAAGTGTCGTCTTTTTTGGGCTTGAGATTACATTTGGGACACCAAGATATTTTCAGCCAGGGCACCCAATATCACCAGGCCCATTATTTAAAAACGCTCCAACATTTGTTACCTTCTTAGCTTTTTTTTTTTTCTGATGTTTTATTATTTATTTTTGAGAGAGAGAGACAGAGTGTGAGTGGGGGAGGAGCAGAGAGAGAAGGAGACACAGAATCCAAGGCAGGTTCCAGGCTCTGAGCTGTCAGCACAGAGCCCCATGAGGGGCTCGAACTTACAGTGAGATCATGACCTGAGCCAAAGTCGGACACTTAACTGACTGAGCCACCCAGTCTCCCCCTCTTACCTCCTTTCTTACAATCCTAGGGGACCGTATGCCATAGGAAATCATTATCTCTCAGTGTCACTTTTCCTCACCCTTCTCTTATCTGTCTACCCATTAAATTTTGTGAATTAAAAATCAATGCTGAAGGTTCTTGACTAGCTTTGGCCAACTCTTTTAGCATGAGGGTCAGTTTGAAATTTTTTAATGTTTATGGCGTACTGTTTCATAAATCAACTTCATTGAACTTGAATTTATATACATAAAGTGTGCCCATTTTAAAAGTATAGTTTGATAAACACCTTTGTGACCAATCCAGTCAAGATAAAGAACACTCTCATGCCCCTAAAAAGAGGTCCCCTGGTGCCTCTCTGCAGTGAGTCTCCCTCCAGCAGTCATTAATCTGCTTTATTTCACTATAGATTAGTTTTGCCTGTTTAAAATATCACATAATGGGGGGCACCTGGGTGGCTCAGTCTGGTGTCTGACTTTGGCTCAGGTCATGATCTCGTAGCTCGCAAGTTCAAGACCCACATCGGGCTTGCTGCTGTCAGCGTAGACCCGCTTTGGATCCTCTGTCCTCCTCTCTCTGCCCCTCCCCTGCTTTTGCTCTCTCGCTCGCTCTCTCTCAAAAATAAATAAGCATTAAAAAAATGTTTTTAATAAATAAAATGTCACATAATAGAAGCATACAGAATCACTCTCTGGCTTCTTTCACACAGCGTCTTGTTTTTGAGATTCACCTAGGTTTCATATATCAGTAGTTTGTTCCTTATTGCCTAGTGGTAATCCATGGTGGGACTATACCATGATTTGTTTATCCATTCACCTGCCAATGGACATTTGACCTATTTCTTTAAATTAAAAATTAAAAGTTTTGGGTTCCATATAAAATAATGAATATTTGTATAATAGATTACCTATTAGGTTGATTTAAAGAAAATTGAGAAGGGGCACCTGGGTGGCTCAGGTCATGATGTCAGGGTCGTGAGTTCAAGCCCCGAAATAAAGAAAAAAATTTGACACTGCTCTATAGCCACTAAAATTTTAATATTTTGAGAAGTAACTTGTTGACTTTGATTCTGAACTTTATTGAAGCTAGACCAACTGTATACAGACCTTGAGTTGCTCAGCACTGAAATCATACAAAGGTACCTTTCAGAATCTCCCCGCAAGAGTCCCATGTATTTCTTCATTCTCTAAATCCTTAATTACTGGCATTCTTGTTCCATTTTATTTTATTACTTTCTTTGCTCCATATCATTTTACTATTTTTGGTTAACTATCAGATGGCAGAAATTTTTCAACTGCTTTATGATGCTAACAACCTGTGGTTTTATAGGCCACACCTAAATTATGAATGCCATTTATAAGACTTCTGTGACCAGGTGCCTGGGTGGCTCAGTTGGTTAAATGTCTTACTTCGGCTTAGGTCATGATCTCATGTGGGTTTGTGGGTTTGAGCCCCACATCAGGCTCTGGGCAGACAGTTTGGAGCCTGGAGCCTGCTTTGGATTCTGTGTCTCTCTTTCTCTCTGCCCCTCCCCTGCTTGCTCTCTCTCTCTCAAAAATAAACATTTAAAAATTTTAAGAAAAAAAGACTTCTGTGAGAAGATACAGTAACTTCGAAGCATCCTGCTTTCAAACGTTTAATATAAATCAGTGTATAATTTAGGAACTCCCAGTAGCTGGCAGGAAACCAGAATTTTACTAGACATGAGAACTATATAGCCCCAGCCTTGCCCAATATTTTGGTTTATTTTTAAGTAAATCTTACAAAATATATTTTGTAATCTGATAGCTGTTATTTTGCAGCTAAAGCTGGGTCTTTGCCGTTTATTTCCCATCCCAGTCTTACGAGTCAAATGTTTGCTTCTATGCCATTCAATTAGAATGTATTCTCATTAGAAGGTATTATAAACAATATCACTTGTATCAGCTTCAGTAATTAGCATTAACAATGATGTTATAAACCATTATTCGAACCTTAACAAATGACTGAGGGTTTCCCCCTGTTAGAATAATTATATGATTGAGACAGAAAGTAGGTAAGTGGTTGTCAGGGGCTGGAAGAAGGAGAGAATAGGGAGTGACTACAGTTGGGTAAAGGGTTTCTTTGAGGGATTTTGAAAACGTTATAAAATTAGATAGCGGAGATAGTTATACAGCTCTTTGGATATACTTTCTTTTTTTTTTTTTTTTTTTTTTTTTTGTTTACTTATCTTGAGTGAGAGGGAGAGAGAAAGAATCCTAAGCAGGCTCCGCACTATCAGTGCAGAACCAGATGCGGGGCTCAAAGCCACCAACTGTGTGAGATCATGACCTGAACTGAAACCAAGAGTCAGATGCTTAACCAACTTAGCCACCCAGGCACCCCTGGATATACTTTAAGGACACTGAACTGTACACTTTAAAAGGATGAATTTTATACTATTGAATTATCGCTCAATAAGCTTTTATTAAATAGAATTATTATTATATGATTGCTTTCAGCATGCCCTTCTCCATCCTGCCTATATAGGTTGTTAATTTGAGGAGGACATGTGTTTTCATATTTGCACGTAACTTTAAAAACTAACACAAAGTTATTGTACGACATTTGTTTTATAATTTTGAGATAACGGTGAGTTTTTTGGAAGGATTGTGTACCAAAGGTCTCATAACCAGAAGAAATGTAATACCTCTACTTCTCTACTGAAAGACAAAATTATACAGATTAAAAATAAACACATACCAAAAAACCTCCCCATCTCACTCCAGAATGAAGACAGCCTTATTATGTAATGCCAGTTCCCAGAATAGCATATTATTTTTTGCTTCAGCCTCCAAGATACAAAATAGTGGAGTTTGGGGCTGGAGAGGGAAGGTCTGGTCCCAGTTGTTTTATTTTTATTACATTTGCAGTATTTCTATCTCTTTTCTCTTCCATTCTAGCCTGATTTCTGTGCCTTGTCAGTGTTTCCCTGAATGTGTTCTTCTCCATGTTGTCCACTGCTGTCACCTTAGTTCTGACACCTAGTCATCCCCTCCTGGTCTTTCTGATCTCTTCCCCTCCATTGTCCCACCTAGAGCTGCCATATTGATCAACGGGTTAACATTATTTCATTTTCTTTCCAAAGAGTGTACAGTGGCCACATACGGTAAAGTTTAAATTCCTCTATTCTGTGAAAGGCAATATAAGGCCCTCCATGGTCTGAGCGCATCTAATCCCACTTTATCTCCGCTTCTCAGCCAGTGTTTTGCATTAGACAGGTTGGTAGATGCATGTGGTCATCTCTGTGCTTTTCCAGATGCTGTTCCCCTTATCTATAAGTCCTTCTCAGTACCTTTTCCCAAATTACTCATCCTTTACGCCACGCTTCAAGTTATATCAAGTCTATGAATTTTTTTCCTAATTGTTTCTTCTTTCTCCTAACTAGCATTGCATTTATGAGCTGAATTGTCCACGTAGTATTCATTAAATGAGACCAAGGATAGTTCTTTAATTATTTCTGGTTTGTAAATTTTATGTCCCCAACTGTGACAGTTTTTAAGCATCTGGATGTTATGGTGCTTCTATTCACTATGTATAGTATACCGGTTAGATAATTCACACTCAGCTATTGATTGGTTAATTGATTTTCTTAACATCAGTGAGAGGTCCAGTATGGGTTAAATTTATTTTAACAATTTAATATCTTAGCCCCAGGTTTGAGGCTTCCGTTCAACATTCACAGAAAGAACACTGTGCTCTCATCCTTTTATTATTAAGTACTGCCATGATGCCATGACTACTTCTACTCTATGTTAAGACCTAGATAGAAAGAAAATTCTCAGGTACTGTATTACTGCCTCTTCAACACCCATCTTGATAGCAAAACTAGCTGAGATTATGAAGAACTACTTTCAAACTTTTGTATAAAATAAGGGTGATTAGAAAATCTCAAGGGCGTTTATGTAGACCTAGAAGCACATGAAAGAATAAAAAGCTCTTTTGTTGGGGTAGAAAAAATACTATTCCAGAGGTAACGCTGCTATAACCCATCATTTCCTCTTGTCTCTCTCTTAATGTTAGTATTTTTTGCTGTCATGCACAGTGTTAGTTCTATGAAAGCTGATCTCTTAAAAGGCTGAATTGTCATTGAAAGTATGACTTAATCTATTTTACATGTTTTGTTACTAGACACTGCCTATTGCATTAAAAAACTCCCACGGAACCCTCCAAGAGAAGAAATTATAGGAGATGGAAAGCAACAATATGTTTATCTGCAAGATGGAGACATGATTAAAACTGAGGGTGCCACTCTCAGGTCAGTAAACATCCTTTAGCCAGGGAAGGGGGGAGGAGGTTATGTATGTCTTATAAAAAGTAAATAGGGGAAGATTTCTGCATATTTGCTTATAAGAGTGAAGAGTATCTCAAGAAGGATATAAAAGATCTGATAACATTGGTTACTCTGGGAAGAAAAACCAGTTGCTTGAGAAATAGGGGAAGAGACTTTTCACTGTATCTACCCTTTTAAAATTAATTTGTTTGAATTATAGGATTACCATTTTTTAATAAAATTTAAATTAAAAAAATAGATCAGCATTTCCTGCCAGGGTGGTTTAGAGCTCTCAGTCAAATTAAGGACCTTCTCATGCTGTCAGTTCCAAAAGATGATCCGTACCTAAAGTAAATACATTTTAGGCCAGACCCATAATCTCCCATAACCTAAGTGAGATTGAAGAGTTGTTTCAAACTCAGTAGTTTAAAAACCGAACTGATGGTTCTCCTCTGTCCCCCATGATCGACTTGCTTTCCGACTTCAGAACACCTATTGCTCTCAGCACGTAAGATTTTAATTTTTCTTCTAAGATGAAAGCTTGCTCTACTTCACCTTTATCGCTCCCCCTTTCCCCACCCACCACATCTAACGAGGTTAGTTTTTACCTTAAAAATATTTGTCTATTCTGTCCCCTTTTCTTCGTGTCCACCACCACTGCTTCTTGCTTAATATTTCTGTCTCCAGGCTCCCCTTTTCAATCTACCCTTCATACCCCATGTCACTTGAAACCTTGAATAACTCTCAACTGCATACAAGATCATGTTTATTCTCCTTACCATGTCACTGTCTGGCCCCAAACCACTTTCCTGGCCTGAATTCTACCACTTCCTTGTAAACACAATTAACCGTATCCAAATATTCCAACTTCAGTTCACATGTTACTTACCCAGGCAGAATTAACTGCTCCTTCCTCTAACTTTCATATAACTTGTATTTTATTATAGTAATTATTGAGTTGTATTGTAATTTTTGTGTGTGTGAGTAGGTATTTCCTTAAATGGTAATAAACCCCTTAGGTTCACAGTGTTAGTTAATGACAGTTGCTGTAATAAACCAATCCCAAAATGTATGCTGGTTCATACATGAATTAAGTTTTCTTCCCAGTCACATAAAATCCAGAAAAGCTTCCTGATTCATCCAGTGCCCCCTGCCCCTGCAAATAATGTTTCGGATACCTTTCATCTTACGACTCCACCATCCTCAATAGTTGGTTTTCAAGGTCACCTTGTTCACCTCAGTCAATCCATTGGGTTGTAGAGAAGGAGCATGGAAGGGATCTTTCATGGGAGGCTTTCACAAACCAGACCTTTTGTTACATCGGCTGTAAATTCAGTCATGGTGGGCCACTGCTGACTGCAGGAAGGCTGGAAAAATGGTTTAAATTCATGCCCAGAAAAAAGGAGAAAGGTTTGATGATAAGCTGGCTATTCTCTGACACAAGGCAGATACCAGATTCATCTTCAGATCCTCAGTCCCTGGCACATAGAAGGCACGGAATATTTACCAACACATAGTAAATATCTACAAAGAGGGAAATAGATGAACAGATGAATGAGAAAGAGAAGATGAAGAACTAGGTATCCGTGCCCTCTTTCAAACCAGTGTTCCCTTTTTCCTACTATGCCATTGATTTATAAATTTAATTCATAAACCATAAATTTATGGGCAATTTTCTAAAAATGCTCTTGTTGGAAATACGGTAGTATCTCCTATAATTTGTTCATGATACCTAAGGATAATAAACATTACATTACTACTTCTTCAGGGAGTATTCTCAGCAATGATGAATTTCCCCCATCACACAGTAAGGGTCTGTCTCAAAGGCTTGGGAACCATGGTACTGGTTTATTAGTTATTACAGAATCATGGATATTAGATTTATACCTAATTTGCAGATTGAGAACATTTGGTCCCAGATAACTAATTACCACCCATCTGCCATGAACAGGCCATATCTTTTTAAGCTTTTTATTAAAGTATACAAAAAGAAAAGTGTACATATCAGTGTGCAACATGGTGAATTATTACAAACTGGACAAACCATGTGAGCAGCACTGGATCAAGTGATGACAGTATCAGTGCCCTAAAGCCTCTCATGTGCGTGCTTCGTGTCACTGCCTCCCCCTCACTTGAATGTGATCTTAGATTCATGGGGTGAATTGATGCCAAAGCCCTAGATATTATCTGAATTGCATTTAATTTTTCACTGAATTCTGATTAAGATGAATTATGGGAATCTATTTTAAGATCTGGGAGGTAAATGAAAAGAATCAAAAAAAGTAGACACACTTTTTAAAAATGACTTAGTAAATAACCTTTGCACAAAAATCTAATTATACCAGAGTTTGATTCTCCTTTTTTTTTTTAATGTTTATTTATTTTTGAGAGAGAGAGAGGCAGAGCACAAGTGGGGAAGGAGCAGAGAGAGGGAGACACAGAATCGGAAGCAGGCTCCAGGCTCTGAGCTGTCAGCACAAAGCCTGACGCAGGGCTCGAATTCACAGACTGTGAGATCATGACCTGAGCTGAAGTCGGACACTCAACCGACTGAGCCACCCAGGCGCCCCAAATTATACTAGAATTTGAATAAAACATTTAGTTTACTGATGACATGGTTTCCAATTTCCATCTTTAATAAAGTTAGTAAAACCCAGTTTTAAATGTTAACGAGAAGATTCGTTCAGCAAAAGTTCCATAAACAGAAGATTAAAATCTACTTAAGTCCTCAAGTACTTCATGTCCAGTTGATCTGGTCTACTTGCCAATTTGGGGGGAGAAATACAATAGAGATAGAGACAAGACCCACCAAGAACCCTTTAGTGAAAAAGAAGAAAGCAGGTGTTTCAGTAGGATTTGATTCTGAATATAACCTTCAAGAATTTTCTAGTGACCTAAATTCAATTTCTCAAAGACAAGTCAGTCTGACAGCTTTTGTTACCTGTTCTAAATCTTTTAAGAGAGCCGTCCTTATAAAGTCTGCTGTATCACACAAGTGGCAGAACTAGATAAATGTGGCACCTGATGAATGGGAAGGCCACAGCTGCAGTCCCTCTGATCTGTGGCAAAGCACCTCTGATGTCATCTCCTTTCCTCCCCCTGCCTATGTGAAGTGAATTTTAATACCGTTTTTATGCAGATTAAAGCATTTGCTGCCCAGGTGACTGGAGAACTGGAATTTCTGATCCCCTAATTTAAGAAATCTTATTGCCTTGGTTATCAAAGAAAACCATTACTGAGTTCAGGAGTAGGGAATGGGAGGGAAAAAGAAAGGACGCATTGCAAGCACAGTGACAGATAATAAGACAGTCCGCAGACTCTGAAAAAGAGTGCTTCTCCTGATCAATTTTTGTAGATTAAAAAAAAACAAACAAGATTGGGGTTCTGTTTATAAATGCATTGGATGTGTGATTGTTCATAAGATTGTCCATAAGATATCAAACAACCCACACATGTTTATAGCTGTGAAAATACACCTCCCGGAATTATTTTCATGTAACATTGAACCAGACAAAAGAGATGTCTCCGTATCACTTTTTACTTTCCCTGCCCCAGACCTGGAGCCAGCCATGTCTTCAAGAACCCTGACTTCATTAAGTGGGAAATGGTATTTAGAAACAAAGAACTAAGTGTGAGGTGTGCTCATTACTACCGGAGTATCATTACTTCTGGGCCTTTCATGGAGCTAGAAAAAAGAAAAAATGAATTCATAATGATTCCTCAGTTCAGATGAGAAACAACCCAAAACCTTAATTCCCTCATTCATATATATTTCTTCCTTATCCCACAGTAAAAACCTTGCTTCTCAACATCAATTTACTTACTCGTTTATACTATGATACAATAAACACAAAATAATCTCAGAAACACGGTAACCTTCACACTGCCAAAAATAAACCTATTAAGCCAAGTTCAAAATCCTTCCAGTTCTTTTAATCTTGGGATATATTCTATTAAGGATGTATAATCTTAGTACTTAAAAGTTACTGGAGTTAACATTAGTATGGCTGTTATCTATCTGGTGCATAGTAAGATTGGCTTCTTTCTGTATTCAATGTTAACATTTTCTTTCACCTTTTATTTAGTTTCATGTTTAGAATATATTAGCTTAAAAGTTAAAACCAATAAAAAGTTACTATCAGAGACTTCTTGCTTGTATCTTTGTTCCCTACATCCTACCTGCCTACCCCTATAGGCAACTACATTCATTCATTTTTTTATTTATCCTTCTTTTCTTTTTACAAAAATAAGGAAATAGATACATTTTCATTTCCCTAACTTTCTATACAAAAGAGCAATTATCAACACTCTTGCACACTTTGTTTTTAAGAGAAAAGCATCTGTTAGCCTTTAATGAACCTCCCTCCACATGGCTTCAAGCTACCAGGACACAGCACCCCCCCCCACCCCCCACCCCCCCCCCCCCCCCACACACACACACACACACGCTTAATCTTCTGCTCAGCTCTCCCACTGTCACTGTGTCTTCAAGGTGACAGGCTGTCTGGGGAATTTTCCCTTCCCCAAAACTTTGTAGTACCCCGATCACACCACGCCAGTGATAGGAGCAGCTCCAGTCTTATTCTTGGCAGCATGTACCCGTGTCTGCCCACTGGCTACAGTCCACAGTTTATCAAGGTTTACGGTTGGGCAGAAGCCCCGGTTCCTCTGTCGTGATGCCTCATATCAACTTTCCCAAAGCAAGCTGGATGATACTTGTCAAAGTCGGTCCCGTGCTGATGCATGCCACCGGCATTATCCCAGCCTTCTGGGCGCTTCTGTGCTTACTGATGGGTCTGTGGCTGTGGCTCCCGTGGCCCTGAAATTTCCAGGTCTTCCTCAGTCTGGATGGCTGTGTGGAAAAGGTGCTTGGTGATAAGGCCAAATGGAGACAGGGCAGGGGGAGAGCTTACCCAACTGTGAGGGGTCTGTAGGCGGAGGGAGGTCAAGGATCTGCTTCGTGGCACATTCAGCAAAGTTGATGTTAGGGGCTGGCCCAGGGCCACGCGCTCTCATCAGGGCAGTGCGGGGTGCTGGAGTACAGCTGCCTGTGTGTCTCCGGGGTCCAAACGCCAGGCCAGACACCCACCCGCAGGCTCCCAGAACCATACCAGCCACCTCGTCCTGAGGCCCACCGCGCATGGCCTGAAAGACCAGGGTGCAACGCCAAGTAGACTTGGCAGCCTGCACCAGCAACAAAGCAAAGCATGAAAAGAACCACGCTTTGCTGTCTTTTTTTTTTTTATCACTTGACCGTATATCCTGCGGATTACTCAATATCAGTTCATAGAGAGTTTCATCATTTTTTTTGATGGCTGCTGCATATATTCCATTGTGAGGATGTACCACAATGTGACCACAGTGTCCTATGGATAGGTATGGGGTTGTTCCTAATACTTTGTTTTTATAAATAGCGTGATGAATAACTTGTATATATTTTTTGTTTTTGTGAAGGTATATCTTCAGGGTAAACTTCTAGCAGTGGGAGCGATGGGTCAAAGGGTTATGTAATTTTGCTAGAAAATGCCAAATTCCCTTCATTGTGGGCTTTACTGTTTTGCTCTCCCACCAGCAACTCACGAAAGTGCTTTTTTCTCATAGTCTTGCCATAAAGTATATTGTAAAATAAACATATGCAAAGGAAATTGAAAAAAAATTGTTTTTAAATAATAAAAGCACTGTCTTTGAGTAGTGCAATGATTGTGAATTGTTGTCTCCTTTAAGTATTTTCCTTTCTCTTTTCAAAATTTGTTGTAATCAGTGCATGCTTATTATTGAGAAAAAGGTGGGAAAGTATTGAGTTTGCACTTCAGAATGAGAAATCTGATTTAAAGGAGAGAATTTTCTGGTGATAATTTTCAATGGGCCACAAGAAAAAAAGGACTTTTTGTTTGTTTTTTGGTTTTTTTCCCAAGGCGCCTGGGTGGCTCAGCTGGTTAAGCCTCCAACTTCGGCTCAGCTCACAGTCTCGTGGTTCATGAGTTCGAGCCCCACATTGGACTCTGTGCAGACAGCTCAGAGCCTGGAGCTGCTTCAGATTCTGTATCTCCCTCTCTCTCTGCCCCTTCCCCACTCGTGCTCGCTCGTGCACTCTCTCGCGCGCGTGCTCTCTCTCTCGCGCGCGTGCTCTCTCTCTCGCTCCCTCTCAAAAATAAAAACAGTTTTAAAAAATTTTTAAAGGAGCTTTCTAACAGGTTAACATCATTTATTTGTGTCTTACTGAGATGAGGACAGAGAATAATTTACTTCTCAAAATTTCTTCTAAGCCTAAGAGTCTATAATTGTTACTATTTCTTCTTTGTCTTTTAACTAGAGTTATACACACACCTGGCCACACTGATGATCATATGGCTCTACTTTTAGAAGAGGAAAATGCTCTCTTTTCTGGAGATTGCATCCTAGGAGAAGGGACAACTATATTTGAGGACCTTTATGATTATATGAACTCCCTAAAAGAACTGTTGAAAGTCAAAGCTGATATTATATATCCAGGTGGGTAGTTTCTTACATGTAGCGATCCACATGTGTGACATGATGGAGAAGGTTCATTTTGGTTTGTCTGTATGTGTATTTATGTTTTCAGGGCTTGAAGAGATAGACAGTGCTTCTTTAAATCACCCCCCCCCAGGTCTTATCAAGCCATGCAATTAAAAAGGCTAAGAGTAATATTAATAACTTTATATAAAGATATAAGGGTTATTTTTTAATATCTACACAGCTATTAATAGAACTGTTAAACAAAGGAAATAAGTTTACATTTTCATTCCACAAACTGTCTTCACTTCTGTCAATTTGATTTCTGTTGTAGACTGCATTTTAGCAGTAAACTCTGAGCTCTAGTTTCTTTAACTCACGCTATTGAAATATCAGTAGCTTCCATGTCAACTGTAAAATTGTGTATTCATTTCACTTCTCCAGAAAAAGAAGCCTGTTTTAGTATCTCAGCTGTCACAGCATTGCTCTTCAATATGAACCTCCCTTTTATCCTAAAAGTGAAGAAAGACATAGGACTGGACAAGAGGGCCCAGAAGGAAAAAGAAACGAGGTTACCTAATTGTTTAAGTCCTTCCAACTTGTTCCTAACCAGAGAGCCATGGAGAGACTTGTAATTACAGTGTCTTCAATCCCCTTATATTCTTTCATGAGTTTCTACTGCTGAGGGGATAGGAAACATAGTGGAGCTGGGCATTTGGATTTATTATGACCTAAGAGGAATGGAAGCTGACAGCTGTTTTTAAAGAGAAGAGAGCACATGTTTGATGTACTCACATTGGAGTAAAACTAATGAGAGGCTGCCTTGGTAAAGGTTCTTAACGTGTTTGCTTTAGTGACTCCAGTGAACTGGCCTACTGGCATAGCAGGAACTTAAAATACGTTCTGTAACCATAGCTACTATATATTAAGGCCTGCTACCTCTCAGGTACTGTGCAGGGACCTTTACAGTGTTGTCCTCACAAAAACCCAGTGAAGCAGGTCGTGGGATCTTCATTGCACGGCTGAAGAAACAAGCTCAGGGATTCAGACCTCTGATGGCCACGCAACTAGTAAGTGATAGTCAATATTCCAACCAAAGCCCATGCTCTGTCTGCTGAATTTGTTCTCAAGTATTTTAAACATCCCTCTTGCAGACTTGGGTCATACATAATTTGCACTATCTGAAAGAGCAACTAAATTTCAATATGACTTAGGGGCACCTGGGTGGCTCATTCAGGTAAGCATCTGGCTCTTGGTTTCATCTCAGTTCGAGCCCCACGTCAAGCTCTGCGCCAATAGCATGGAGCCGGCTTGGATTCTCTGCCCTCCCCCCACTCGTGCTCTCTCTTTCTCAAAATAAATAAATGTTAAAAAAAAAATTTTAAAAACTTAAAAAAAAACTTTTACTAGAACTTAATCGGGGTTGTCAGCATTTCTGAATGACTAGCCTATACATAAGATGCTTAAAGTTTTACTGTGGTTCTTGTGAATTTTTAATAGATCTTGGTCACTTACATGAAGCTACTTTTTACATTCCTCCTTTCAATCTTTTATAAGTGTGGCATGGTGGGTAAGAGCACAAGAGTAATTAAAAGCTCACAAGTCAGAACCCCAGCACCGTCCCCTCCTCACTGTTGAACTGTGGGCAAATTATTTACCCTCCTTACACTCCCACTTCTGTTATAAAGAAGGTATGATAAGAGTGCCTACCTCATCGGACTCTTATAATAATAATATATAGAGGGTGGGTGATGGGCATTGAGGAGGGCACCTTTTGGGATGAGCACTGGGTGTTGTATGGAAACCAATTTGACAATAAATTTCATATTTAAAAAAAACAATAATATATATTATGCATTTAGAGCAGTGCCTAGCAGATAATGAGCACACTATAAATAGTACCTATCCTTACTCATGTGCTTACTGTTTTTGTTGTTAATTTTTTTTTTAAGTATATAGTAACATTTCATGCAGATTTTATCTGATATAATACTCTGGTTTTGGCCAGAGTTTGTATGTAATTTTTAAATTTTGTATGTAATTTTTAAAATTTGTATGTAATTTTTAAATCTCTTACACCTGTATCATTTTCCACAAATTCATATTTAGAACACTTAGTATGCTTTTTTAGTACATCATGTGCATTATTTTTAAACAGACTGAATTAATTTCAGTTGTACTTAGGGGTTTTTATCTGTTTGAAATAAATATTATAATTCTAATTCAGGACACGGCCCAGTAATCCATAATGCCGAAGATAAAATTCTGGAATACATTTCTCACAGAAATATGCGAGAACAGCAAATTCTTGCATTACTTCATGATAATTTTGAAAAATCATTTACAACAATGGACCTGGTAAAAAACATTTACAAGGTAATTTTCATTTATCTTATTTGTACATAGCAACAGTTTTATTAGAATACTCTACACAGGGGTACCTGGGTAGCTCAGTCGGTTAAAGCATCAGACTCTTGATTTCAGCTCAGGTCATGATCTCACAGTTTGTGAGTTCAAGCTCCGCATCAGGCTCTGAGCTGACAGAGCAGAGCCTGCCTGGGATTCTCTGTCTCTCTCTCCCTCTGCCCCTCCCTGCTCTCACTTTCTCTCTCTCAAAAATAAATAAATAGATGAAAAAAAAAAGAAGAAGAAGAATCTATGTAATAGAACACATATGGTAGACTTATCACATCCCAGAACAGAATAAGTCTGTTAATTTTATAAGTAGTGCGCTTGTATAAATTTGAGATCAACAATCTCAACGTTCTAGAACACAGAAGTTAAACAAAAATGGACACGGGATACCAAACAAACCATTCTGAACTATCGTTAAACCTTATGTACTTCATTCTGTAGGAGAGACCATTACCAACAGCCTATAGCGATTTATGTATTATTGTATCCCTCTTGATTGTTGGTGTCCTAGTCTGTAGCAAGTGAGAAGGGTTATCTGCTAGAGACATACTGGGATAGCAGGGAGAAGTAGCAATGCCTAACAAGGAAGAAGAAGGAGAAAGTACATGTAACAGAACATGAGTAAATAACTTAGTATATAGAGAAAAGAAACCCTCGCGTCAGTGGTCTCTGAGCATATCACATATAACTACTACCACAACCTGTATAGCCATAAGATACATGGGAGTATAAAGATGAGCTTGAAAAGTACCTGGGCCCAGTTATAATTAGTAAAGAACTGTAACGTTCCATAGGCCTAAGTTATCAAGACAATCACATCATACTCAGTGTGCTTTGTTTTAAAAAGGAGGGATGAGTGGTTAAAATGGCTAAAGATAAAAAGTGCCACTGGCAAAGCGGTAATATAAAGTTTCTTTCTCTGAGAGAGGGGGAGAGAATGCTTATGCATGAGTAAGGGAGGGGTAGAGGGAGAGCCAGACAGAGAATCCTAAGCAGGCTCCACATGTGGAACCCAACTCAGGGCTCAATCCCACGGCCATGACATCATGATCTGAACCGAAATCAAGAGTCGGATGCTTAACTGCCTGAGCCACCCACGAGCCCCTGGTAACATAAATATTTAAATTCTGTGAAAGAGTCCATTTCCTCATAATACTAGAGTATAGCCACTCTAGACTATACATTGGTACACTGGGGTTTTCTCTCCTAACTTAAGTATAGACAGCAGAACTCATAACCCTCCCAGATGAGTCATTAAGCAGTTTCCCATACCCTAAAAAATGCTGGTTCTGCATTCAGAGGTATGTTCAGAGGTATACTCACTGTATATATGTGTCAAGTACCTGTTGCATACAGAATAGTACTAGGTATTACACAGAGATGTATTCAGTCAACATTTACTAGATTCCTGTGCCACACAATGGACGAGATACAGAGTTACACAGATGATTAGAGATCTCTGCCCTCAAAGGACTCATAGTTTAGTGAAGACAGACACGTTCAACAGATAGTTGTAATACTAACTCGCATTTTTTGAACACATTATTATGTGCTAGATGCTGTACTCCTTGTTTCACACTTACAAATGTAATTTGAGGTCCTTAATTCATATACCTCGAATTCTCAATACATGAAGATACTATTATTCCAATTTAATAGACTTAAAAAACAAAAAACTGGGGCGCCTGAGCAGCTCAGTCAGTTAAGCATCTTAGGCTCAGTTAAGCAACTCAGTCAGTTAAGCAACTTAGGCTCAGGTCATGATTTCATGGTTCGTGGGTTCAAGCCCCGTGTCAGGCTCTGTGCTGACAGCTTGCTCAGAGCCTGGAACCTGCTTCAGATTCTGTGTCTCCTTCCCTCTGTGCCCCTCCCCCACCACACTCTGTCTCTCTCTGTCTCTCAAAAATAAATAAATGTTAAAAAAAAATTTTTTTTAAACTGACTCAGAAAGTTTGAGTTAAGTAACTTCCAAAGGTACACCACTAGCAGATGTCACATACTCAAAAGTGAGATGTCAGATACTACTCATATCTTGCTTTTTCTATCACACCAGGCTTCCTCCAAGACCTCTTTATAGTATATCAGAGCATTAAAGAAAGAAGAATAAATTATATCTGATGGAAGATGCAGGGTATTAAGGCTTGCCTGGAAAAGCTTTAAAATTTTAATCATTTAATTGAGTCTTAAAGAGTAAGCATTTCCCAAGCCAGAGTATAGGAGAAAAGAAGCCATTCTAGACAGAAAGAAAAACATGCCCTGGGCGTAATAAACCAGCATTGTGTACATTTGAAAACCCACAAAGAAACTGCATATGACTGGAGCACACAATGCATATGGGGATGGGCAGGAAAGGAATCCCAGGGAATGAGGCAGAAAGGCAAGCATGATCAGATCATGGAAGCTTTCACCACCATGCTAAAAAGTTGGGCTTTAGCCAATAAACCTGGGCATAGCCACTCAAGGATCTTGGGAGAGGAGTCACATAATCAGATCTTGAAGATCACAATGCTGGGGGCGCCTGGGTGGATCAGTTGGTTGGGCATCCAACCTCCACTCAGGTCATGATCTTGCAGTTTGTGGGTTCAAGCCCTGCATTGGGCTCTGTGCTGACAGCTCAGAGCCTGGAGCCTGCTTAGGATTCTTTGTCTCCCTCTCTCTCTGCCCCTCCCCTGCTCTCTCTCTCTCTCTCTTTCTGAAAAATAAACATTTAAAAAAAATTAGAAGATCACAATGGCAGATATGGTAAATGGAGCTTAAGGGAGAGTTGGGGGTTAGAAGTTTATATTTGGAAACATTAATATCTGATACTGCTGTGCCAAGTTGGTTGTGTAAGAAGTGAGTCAACAATACAACTCATTGTTGCATGAATGCTTAGGGGTGCCTGGGTGACTCAGTCAGTTGAGCATCTGACTTCAGCTCAGGTCATGATCTTGCAGTTCATGAGTCCATGCAGAGCTCACTTTGGATCCTCTGTACCCCTCTTTCATTGCCCCTCCCCCTCAAAAAACTTAAATAAACTTTTTTTTTTTTAATGAGTGTTTTCAGAGAAGTCTAAGGAAATTTTCAGGATGAAAACTAAATGATGGGAGAGGTAGTATAACCAATGGAAACATACAAAGATACTATCATGTAACCTAATAAATAAACCATAGGGCCGATGGATCTGTGGCATCATCAAAACTATCTAGAATAATTTTTATAGTTATTTATTTATTCATTCATTCATAAAATGTGGAGTTCCTACTCTGTGCCATTATGCTAAGCACTGGGTATTCAGTGATGAACAAAACTGACACTATTAACTGTCTAGACTGTTCAGTCTATTTGATCTACAGGTATATAGATAGAAATACAGTGGCCTAAAGCAAGACATGTACAAGGTGAAATCATTTTGATTATTCCTCTATAAAAATGTATTTAAGTTAAAATTTTCCCCTTTTGATGCATTTTTTCTTCAATAGTTTCAAAACGATTTACTTCTTTTTTAAAAAGGAAATATTTTCTTTCACTCTTGTCTTTCTTTTAGACTGTTCCTGAGCATTTATATAAGATGGCTGAACATAATGTCTTGCTTCATTTAATAAAATTAGAAAAAGAAGGAAAAATCTGTAAGTATACTTCCAAACTTCACTTCTTTTATTACCAGCATCTAAAATATTTTCTTACAAGTCCCTCCTTGAACGTCACTGTAAGATGGAGAAACGCACTAGGAAGGGTTAATAGTGAAAGTGGACCACAAGTTGGAACCTAAAGTTCCCACAGGAATTAGAATTTTGCTTAGGGGTTGCAGTTCTTACCCACCAGAACTATAATCAAAGGCGTGTAATGGAAAGATAGTTTCTCCTCTCCCAACCACAAGACCACAAAGAATTTCACATGTAGAAGGCTTGGGAACAGCCAAATGTTTTAGCAGTAGTAAAGGTAGTAACACAAAGATATTAAAGCAGTCAATCTGTCTTTACTAGTTTTAGGTTAATTCATCAAATTAATCTTTCTAGAAGTTTAATCCTTAAAATCAAGAAGCTTAAAGCTTGAATTTTGTGTAGAAGCCTCAACAATGCTCTTATATGTCCAAAAATAAAAAAAATACCCACTTTATATTGAGCAATAAAATTATTTTAGGAATGAATGCTTTTACTAGCCACAAAATAACTTAAAATCCATTAAATTTGCTTATCTGTTGTTAAATTTTTACTCTCTAATTTTCTTTCCACAGTTAGCAACATGGATCCTGACAAGAAATGGAAAGCTAATCTTTAGTTGCAGATTGATGCAAGCTTGTGTTGGTTTGTTTTTAGAGAATGGTGTGATTTTCTTAACTATTAATTATTTATATGAAAGACAGAGTATAGAACATTGAAAACAACCCTAGATATACTTTAAAATATTGTCATATTTTCTTCTAAAATAAATATTACATTCTACATTTTACATGTTACTTATCTAACCTGAGTCGTATAACATTTTATCAAAAATTCAGAATCCAACAATGTATCCATGTTCAACAAATTCAATAAAATGGCTACTTTAAAAATAATAGAATTTGTGTAATTTAAAACTGAATATTATTCTTGGAGATTAGTTATCTATTACAAATGGCCAATAATACCATTTTCTCCAGCTGCTGCAGTTAACAGCACAGATTTCTACATAATCCTTCTTTACATCTGTAGATAACAGCTTTGTTTTCATGCTTCTATCGATTATGATTTTATTTTAGTTCTATAGCCCTGTATCTTGTATATTTTCTTATAATGGTATCCCACAATAATTTATGAACATCAACATTGGCATAATGCCAAGTAAAGTCATTATATAATAATTATTTCTGTAGTCCATTACTACAACCAACATACTTTTTCAAGTTTAGTTTTTAGTATGTAGTCATCAGCATATATATGAATTATATACCAAAAGTTGTTTTTTTAATTAATTAGAGGATTTATAAGACAGGGCATTTTTTATAGAAGTAGTGTTCTTGAATAGGGGTTAGGTTCTCAGGGCAGCTCTCCAGTGCTTATTTAACCCACAAGGTTGCCAAACTACAATACTAAAATGAGCTCAGAATCCTGAGAAATGGCCCTTTTAAAATTCCTTCGTAAAGGTAAGACTACAAAATTTTTTTAAGCTTTTTTTGATATCCTCACCTCTTTCTGCTCCTTTTCCCAAGGTCCCCGGCATGTTCATACTATTCTAGACACTTATTCTCATGCTTTAGAGACCTATTGTGTTCCTGAAACCATTTCACATTACAAAATAACCGTGAACTCAACAATAACAAAAATAAACAGCTCCATTCAAAAATGGGCAAAGGACTTAAATAGACATTTCTCCAAAGAAGATATACAAATGGCCAATAAGCACAGGAAAATCTGCTGGACATCACTAATCACGGCAGAAATGAAAATTAAAACCACAATGATATACCACTTCATCCCTATTAGAATGGCTATTATCAAAAAAAATAATAATAAAAGTATTGGGGAGGATGTGGAGAAATTGGAACCCTCGGGCATCACTGGTGGAATGTAAAATGGTGCGGCTGCTATGGAAAACATTGTGGTGGCTCCTCCAAAGTTAAACATAGAATTACCATACAATTCAACAATTCCACTTCTGGTATATACCCAAAAGAATTGAGAGCAAAGACTTGAATAGATATTTACATGCCCAGGTTCACGAAGGCAGTGTTATTCAAAATAGCCAGAGGTGGAGGCAACCCAAGTGTCTATTTAAGGATGAATGGGTAACTAAAATGGTGTATGTACAGACAATGGATTATGATTCAGCCTTAAAAAGGAAGGAGATAGGGGCGCCTGGGTGGCTCAGTCGGTTAAGCGTCCGACTTCGGCTCAGGTCATGATCTCACAGTCTGTGGGTTCGAGCCCCGCGTCGGACTCTGTGCAGACAGCTCAGAGCCTGGAGCCTGTTTCGGATTCTGTGTCTCTCTCTTTCTCTGACCCTCCTGTTCATGCTCTCTCTCTCTCTCTCTCTGTCTCAAAAATAAATAAATGTTAAAAAAAAATTAAAAAAAAAAAAAGGGAAGGAGATTCTGACACATGCTACAGTATGGGTGAAACTTGAAGACATTATTCTAAGTGATATCAGCCAGTACAAAGGGACAAATACTATATGATTCCACTTATTTGAGATACCTAGTGTAGTCCACTTGATAAGAGACAGAAAATAGAATGAATGGTGGGGTGCCTGGGTGGTTGAGTCGGTTGAGCCTCCGACTTTGGCTCAGGTCATGATCTCAGTCTGTGAGTTCAAGCCCCGCATCGGGCTCTGTGCTGACAGCTCGGAGCCCGGAGCCTGTTTCAGATTCTGTGTCTCCCTCTCTCTCTGACCCTCCCCCGTTCGTGCTCTGTCTCTCTCTGTCTCAAAAATAAATAAACGTTAAAAAAAAAATTTTTTTTTAAAAAGAATGAATGGTAGATGCCAGAGACTGGGAGAGACAGAGAAATGGGGCATAAGTGTTTGGTGGGTAAGGAATTCAATTTGGGAAGACGAAAAAGTTCTGGAAATAGATGATTGTGATCATGATTGTACATAAATCATGAATGTATTTAATGCCACTGAACAGTATACTTAAAAATTGTTAAAAAAAAAAAAAATGTGGGCGCCTGGGTGGCTCAGTCAGCTAGGGCATCTGACTTCAGCTCAGGTCATGATCTCATGGTTCGTGAGTTCGGGCCCCGCGTCGGGCTCTGTACTGACAGCTCAGAGCCTGGAGCCTGCTTCGGATTCTGTGTCTCCCTCTCTCTCTGCCCCTCCCCCACTCATGCTCTGTATCACTCTGTCTCTCAAAAATGAATAAACATTTTAAAAACTTTTTAAAAATGGTAAAAAATGGCTATAAATATTTTCCCCAACACCACCACCAAAAAAAAAAAAAAAAAAAAAAATCTGTATTCCCATTCCCTAAGTATAGCAGATACCAGCAAAATTTAGACAAGAAGTCTGATTATGTGTGTATGTGAATGTTTAGTTTACCTCTTAATTTGCATGTCCTCCATTCTTTCCAATCTCTTTGAATAAAACAGCAGTTGATCAAACCAGAAAACCCAATAGTTATTTTTGATATGCCCCATCCCTCATATCATATCCAGTTCTTCATCAAGTACATACTGACTGTTCCAGCTCTGGAACTTGTCTCTGCCTCTTACTCCACCAATAGTCCTTAGCCCAGGCCGTCACCCTTTTTTGCTTGGACAACTGCCATAGCCCATAACTCTGGTCTCCCTACTTCTGTTCTTGGAGGGAGTGAGTGGACAGGGATGAGAAGGGCATTCTGAACTGAAGAAATCTGCACAAAGCCATGTAATCATGGTCTTTTTTAAGTACCATGGCACCACTACAAGTGGACCTATTGGAGGAGGGGTGATAATGGAAGGCCCTTCAACTTTCTGATTTTTCAGAGTCTAAGCAACTGACCTTTAACAAAAACAATGGCATTCATTAAATATCTGCTTTGTGCTGGGTACTGGATCAGGCACTGGGGACACAAAGGGGAACAAAACGGCATCTCTGCTCTCAAAAGAAGCTTATATTCTAGTTCTGGAGATACATAGTTACAATATGCGGTACCATGAAATTTGGTTGGGTTATAGAAAGCTTAGAGGATGGGGCACCTGGGTGGCTCAGTCGGTTGAACCCACCAGGTTTCGGCTCAGGTCATGAATGTGAGCTCCACGCTCCAAGCTCCTGCTTGGGATTCTCTTTCTCCCTCCCCCTCTCCCTCTCCTCTGCCCCTCCCTGCCTCTCTCTTTCTCTCTCAAAATAAGTAAACTTTAAAAATTAAAAAAAAAAAAAAAGCTTAGAGGAGCCTGAGCCCAGTCTTCAAAGATGAGTAAGTGGTATCCAGGTAAAGAAGTTAGAAATTTTTTTTTTTTTTTTTTTTTTTTTTTTTTTTTTTTGAGAGAAGAGAGAGAGTGTGCAGGGCAGAGACAGGGAGACAGAATCTGAAGCAGACCCCAGGCTCCAAGCTGTCAGCACACAGCCCAACGTGGGGCTTGAACCCATGAACCATGAGATCATGACCTGAGCCAAAGTTGGACACTCAACTGACTGAGCCACCCAGGCACCCCTAGAAGTTAGAGATGTTTAGGAGATGAGAAGAATTGTTCCAGTTGGAAGAAATAGTGTATGCACAGAAACAGATATGGCAGAGCATCACATGGTTGGAGAACTAAGTATAATGTTTGTGGGTTGAGGTCTTAGAGACAAAAAGAATCAAGGGAACATAGAAATTTCACAGGAACCAATGTATTGTCACCCAACCATGCTTCGCACAGACTGGAATATGCATAATTTAGGAATTAGAAAGTTAATCATATGGGAATGCGAGCTGGTGCAGCCACTCTGGAAAACGTATGGAGGTTCCTCAAAAAACTAAAAATAGAACTCCCCTACGACCCAGCAATTGCACTACTAGGCATTTATCCAAGGGATACAGGTGTGCTGTTTTGAAGGGACACATGCACCCCCATGTTTATAGTAGCACTATCAACAATAGCCAAAGGATGGAAAGAGCCCAAATGGATGAATGGATAAAGAAGATGTGGTTTATATATATATATATATATATATATATATATATATATATACATACACACACAATGGAGTATTACTCAGCAATCAAAAAGAATGAAATCTTGCCATTTGCAACTACGTGGATGGAACTGGAGGGTATTATGCTAAGTGACATTAGTCAGAGAAAGACAAAAATCACATGACTTCACTCATATGAGGACTTTAAGAGACAAAACAGATGAACATAAGGGAAGGGAAGCAAAAATAATATAAAAACATGGAGGGGGACAAAGCAGAAGAGACTCAAATATGAAGAACAAACAGAGGGTTACTGGAGGGGTTGTTGGGTGGGGGGCTAAATGGGTCAGGGGCACGAAGGAATCTACTGAAATCATTGTTGCACTATATGCTAACTAATTTGGATGTAAATTAAAAAAAATTAAAAAAAATTTTTTACAGTTAATCATAGTCTAGAGCAGTTGTAGTATTATTTTGTTGTCTTCCCAACAGCAAGAGTTGCTTCCCAACCATTGTGATTTCATTCCTCTTTGTTTGTCATAGCCAATTACTATACCCTCCTTTCAATATACCCTTTCAGTAGTTTTGAATTACTCACAGCTTCTGCTTAAACACATTTTCTGTTTACTCAAGAATTTGCATTCTCCTTGTCATCACTTTTGCCTTTCTCTGTATATCTTCAACTTCTGTTTCACAACAACTGAGTAGACCTGTACATGTCTCAGATGCAGATCTCCTCCTAGAAGAGGACCTGCTTGGTGTAATTAACCTTCAGTGTCCCTGTTCAAGAGTGCTTTCCTGCCATCCCATCTTTTATATTACTGACCAGCCTTTATGTAACTACTCTAGACCAATCATCTGGGACCAGAAGGGAACCCCATTCAACAGTGGACTGGGTAAGGATTCTGAGATTGGCCTTTTCAGTACAGTGAGAAGAAAAAGAGCAGCAGAAGGGGTCTCAAAGGTAGTAGAAGACAGGGTATAAGAAGTATTTAAGAAAAGGAATAGCACTTAGAAACTACTAGATCTTGAAAGAGGGGGATCAAGTAGAAAAGGAGAAGTCTAGTAGAGATCTAGATTTCTGGCTTGGGCAGCTGGGTAGATGTTGACCTGATAACCAGGATGAGAAAATACAGGAAATAGAGAAGGCAGAATGGGTTAAGGAAGGAAAGATGCATTGTACTATAGATGAGTTGGAAGTACCAAGGAACGTACAGAGGGAGATACCTAGGAGGCACTTAGGTCTTTGGAACTGGAGCCGAATAGGCAAGATCTATTTTGCTGCACGTGACAGAAACTTATTTTCAACTAGCTTAAGCAAAAGGGGAAGTTGGTTGGCACATGTAACCAACCTAAGAAGGATAAGGGTGGAGCCAGGCTTGCGAACAAGAATAAAGATATGGATCCCATCAATACAACCCCAAACCTCTCACCTCTATTTCCTTTTTTGCTGATCAGACTGGCTTCTTCACAAGGCAGGAGACATGGCTACAGGCCTCTCTGGGCTCATATCCTAACCGCTCCATAACCAGCAAGCAAAACTGATGCTTTCGGGTTCTGTTTGAAAAAATCCTAGGGGAAGGGCTCCATGACTTACACTGGCTCATTACCCATTCTTTAGGCCAGTCTCAGCTGTACGGGACATAAGGTACTGTAATTTGGCCCAAGTTTGGTCACATGCCTACCCCTGTAGCCAGAGTGGGTGAGGTCTGTTCTCAGATAAAGAAGAGTCACAGGAAGATTCTAGCGCAATATGGATTCCTTACTGAATTGCTTTCCTCTCCTTCCAGTGTATGATAAAACAGTTCCCTGCAGTAGCTCACAGAATGTCCGGACCAACTCTATGCAAACTGAACCTTTCCTGTGTATTTCTGTGAGAGTTTTTGAGTGTTTTTAAGTTATTTGGGGGGCGCCTGGGTGGCGCAGTCGGTTAAGCATCCGACTTCAGCCAGGTCACGATCTCGCGGTCCGTGAGTTCAAGCCCCGCGTCGGGCTCTGGGCTGATGGCTCGGAGCCTGGAGCCTGTTTCCGATTCTGTGTCTCCCTCTCTCTCTGCCCCTCCCCCGTTCATGCTCTGTCTCTCTCTGTCCCAAAAATAAAATTAAAAAAACGTTGAAAAAAAAATTTTAAGTTATTTGGGAGTATCTTCACGTCCCCGATTGTCACTTCAAGAAAAAGTAAAATTGGCTAGTAGCAGGGAAGCTAAAATCCTGGAGAAAACGAGAGAAGATTCAAGTACAGGTGTTTCTTCAACCTGCCAGGACGATACATTAGCACCACCTCCCTCGTAAATCACTCTGTGCTTACCAGAGCGTGGACCGGCGTGAGACACGCTACGAACTTCAGGCATTGTTGGACCGGGAAAATGCACCATTATCGGTCTTTTCCCCCATTCCGTTGGGCGGCGGGGTGGGGGGTGGGGGGGGGACAGGGTGCTTGAAAGGAGACTTCATTTTGATAGAAGAAAAAGGTTCAATATTTGAAACATTGATTGTGAAAGCCTTACTTCCAACCTCCATGGAGCTGGGCCTTCTGAAACATTTGGAATTAAAATGGAGGAGGGATATGTATAGGTGTATTTACTTGCATATGCAGAAAACATCTCTGGAAAGATACCAAAAATAGCTTGATCAAGGATAGGGTAATCACTAGGACAGAGGTGTTTTACCAGCCAAAAAAAAAAAAAAAAAAGGTCAGTAGTATTAAATAACGACTCTTATGTGCTATTTATGCTTATTTTACCCATTATTGGATTATATAACATTAAATCCTCAACAATATTACCATATTGTTACTGCATATTACCAATTTTATCCTGAAAGATTGCACATAAATGCTAAAATTCTGAATCCCCAAGAAATCCACATTAAAATCCATTAACATTACAGGCAGTTTTAAAAAACAGTAAGCATTATTCTTTGAGAATGTAATTCTATTTAGTACCATTTGTGGCAGATTTACTACATGTTTATTGCTACTCCTTTCCAAGACCCAATAAAAAATAATACATACTAAGTATACAGAGTTATAGATTAAAAAAATAATAGTAAAACGTATAAACCTGAGAAGACAGAATGCAAGAGGGGACCGCATAGATTACAACCAAATTTTGCAGGACTACAGATAGAGCTAGGGCAGAGATAAAACTATATCCTGAAATTGCTGTAGGAAGGAAGAGAGCCAAGTCACCCTAACAACCCTTTCAGAAGATTAGGACTTATAGGCACCAGGTGCTACTGAAAGTGGGGGCAGTGCTCTGTTCTAAAAGTGGGATTGTTGAAAGCTTATATGTGCAACATACCCGAGTGATACACAGCCAGGCAACAGCTGCCCCAAAAAAGAAACCAAAGTTTATTCTTAGAAGTGGAAGGCCAGAAAAAAAAAATTAAGTGAAAGAACAGTAAACTCCCATTCTCCTTTCCTTACCTGTCCCCAGAACAGTGGCTTCCAAGGAGATGAATGTTAGACAGAATATTGGGAATTTCATCTCTAGAGAAAGTGAATGGTACAGACAAAAAAAAAAAAAAAAAAGAACTTTACATAAATTTGTATAGGAGTTCTCCAACAGATTAGCTATATCTCCCTCCAGGGAAGCTCACCCACACATATATACAGTTCCCAATCAATATCTCTTAATATAAACAGAAACCCAAAGTTCATAAGAAATGAAAGAACAAAATAAGCAGGGATAGGGAAAAAAAGAGTATACAAAAAAATATTTTAATTATTAGTGTTATTAGATAAGGGAAGGTATTATAATTTGTAAAACAAGAACAGGATGCTGTGAAAAACAGCTCTAGGAAAAAGCCTGATTAAGTAAAGATATAACCAAAATAAACAGAAATTTTGGAAAACAAAACAAAGATGGAAAACAGAAGGGAAAAGATAGAAGATTTTGGGAGAAAACTGGGAGGTACAACATCAAAGTAATTGGGGTTCCAGAAAAAAAGGACTGAAATTGGGCAGAAACTATCAAAGGAGAAGTACAAAAAAATTTCCTAGAACTGAAGGACATGAGTCTTTCAGTTGAAAGGGTCTACTAATGCCCAGCAATACAAAAAAGATAAAACAACCCACACTAAGTCATAACATTATAAGATTTCTGAGCATAACATTATAAAATTTCAGGGGCTAAGGAGGAGATCTTAAAAGATTCTGGGTTGTGGGTATGGTAGTAGGATTGGGAATTTGGAGTCACTTGGAAGGGAGCATGAATCGAAACGGCACTGTTTTTTTGTTTTTGTTTTTGTTTTTCAGTGTGTATTAGGACATAATGCCTTCAATAATCTGAGGGAGAAATTATTTGTCCTAGAAGTTTATAACCAACCAAGCTATCAGCCATGTGTGAATGCAAGGACTCAAAAAGTTTATGTCTGCCATGCACCTCTCAGGAACTGCTGGATAATGTACTCCAGAAGAACAAGAAAAAGGCACACAACTGATATAGTAAATCCAAAATAGAAAAACGTCAAAAGTACATTCTAAGGCAAAGGTGTGCCTAAACCCTGCTCTAGATTTATTTACCTATTTATTTATTTATTTATTTATTTATTTATTTATTTCGGGGCAGGAGGAGTTAGGGGCTTCAAAAAGAGATCTCCAGAGGGGAAACTGATTGATTATCTGGTACTCCTGAGCCTTTGGGAGGAAAAATCTGTCGTGGTCCTACAACAGCACTAGCTGAACAACTGAAACAATGATCAGTAAATAGAAAACTATACTGGTGGGGGAAAAAAATGAGGCAAGCACTGATTCCAAAAAACACAAGCTACACAAGGAAGGAATAATTATGAAATAGTTTTGGTCTCTGCAATTCTACCTAGGCAATAATGTAAACACTGACTAAAAATTGTGTTAAGGGGGCACCTGGGTGGCTCAGTCAGTTAAGCATCTGACTCTTGATTTCGGCTCAGGTCATGATCTCTTGGTTCCTGGGATCCAGTCTTGTGTCGGGCTCCATGCTGACAGCATAAGGCCTGCTTGAGATTCTCTCTTTCCCTCTCTCTGCCTTTCTCCTACTCATGCTCACTTGCTCTTTCTCTCTCCCTCTCCCTCCCTCCCTCTCTCTGTCAAAATGAGTAAATAAACTTTTTTTTAATGTGGTATAAGGATAATAGAGGAAAGGAAATAAGAGGTTGTGAGTGCTGAATCATCACCTATGATAATAAAAAGTCAATAAAGTCTAAAATTGATAAATCAGGAAATAAAAGGGTTAGAATTTCATTAATGCCAGAAAAGGCATCTTAAAAAAAGGAAGAGATTGGGAAAGGGTTTTCCTGTTGGCACTATTTGATTTTTAAATAAACTTTTAAATATTTTTAAAATATTTTAAATAAAAAATTTTAAAAGAAATTTTTAAATAAATGTGATATGAACTAAACATTTTAATGTCAAAATAGTGATAGTATGCAATGGGTAAGTTCCAACTCTTTTAGTCCAGTGGAGCAAGCACTTTTGTCATAGAATTTGCTCTTGCAAAAATCCTCAGGAATTGTAAACAATAAGAGACACATGCTTATTTACTGTTCTCTTAGCCCAAAGGGTAAGAATCTTCCAAGTTCATAATCCTTAATGGATACAAATCTCAAGCATAAAGATTCCCCTAAGAGGAAATCCTATACCTAGTATCTAGACTGTAGGACCTGGAGAATGAAGGTGAACTGGACGTCCATGGCCTTTAAAGTTTCACTGAAGTATGAAACCATCTAAAGATAACTAGACCTGAGGTTACCCGAAGCCAGCAGAGTGCTATTTATAGCTGTATGGTAGATCCCAACTTTGTATTCCAATCATAACACAGTACAGTACTAAAGATCTATCATAGTTCAAGTTTCTCCCATTGAGATCTAAACTGAATTTAGGATTCAGTAACTAGCCAATGTAAAGAGAAAAAGATTTTGCCTCTATCTCTCAACAAATACTTTCTCTGTGGTTGGTTAAGTTACCCACTACAGAATTTGCAGGCAAGCTAACACTAAAATGACAGATTTCCTCACTTATGTTTACTAGCGTTTTTAAGAACTTTGGCCCCATAGAAGCACTCCTCTGAAGAAAATAGTATTTTTCCAAATCAGAGGTTTCCAAATATAAATTAGGCTGCAGCAATCCAGGCTATAATGAACTTATTTTGTGCATGATTATAATACTACTGTGATATCCTTGGTACTTAAGTTTGGAGGAAAGTACTTCTCTGACAAAAGACCAGTTACTTAGTTTTCCCATGTTTGTCCCCATAATTCCATAAGATTTTAATCCATTCAGTATCCATTTCCTCCTTTTAGGGTGAGACTAACATCTACTCTGGAGCCATATAAAGCAACCTATGCTCTTCATATTTTCCCAAGAGGTGAAGAAAAATTTTTATTAGCAGAAGCTCTCTGGTTTCATACCACAGAAGTCTTCCCAGCATACTTTGTGGAAGTAGATAATGCAGCCTCCTTCTCCTGTTTCAGTTTTCAAAAAAGGTAAAAATGTCTATCAAAAATGGTGTATCTCAAAATTTTGTATCTAAACTTGAAACTCCCAGGAATACTCTTAGCCATCTAGTCTCTCAGCACAAAATGTGCTCTTGGACCACTTGGATCGCTATCAACTGGGGAGCTTACTACAAATACACATTTCTGGAACCTCCCAGATTTACCAAATCAGAATTTCTAGAGAGGACCAAGGAATATAATTTCTTCTATCAACCCAGATGATTCTTTTCTGATACCAATAGAATTCTAAGTTAGCTGGCACAAAAACCAACACTCAGATCAATAGAACAGAATAGAGAACCCAGAAATGGACCCAGAAAAGTATGGCCAACTAATATTTGACAAAGCAGGAAAGAATATCCGATGGAATAAAGACAGTCTCTTCACCAAGTGGTGCTGGGAAAACTGGACAACAACATGCAGAAGAATGAGCCTGGACCACTTTCTTACACCATACACAAAAATAAACTCAAAATGGATGAAAGATCTCAGTGTAAGACAGGAAGCCATCAAAATCCTCGAGGAGAAAGCAGGCAAAAACCTCTTTGATCTTGCCCGCAGCAACTTCTTACTCAACAAGTCTCTGGAGGCAGGGAAACAAAAGCAAAAATGAACTATTGGGACCTCATCAAAATAAAAAGTTTCTACACAGCAAAGGAAACAATCGGCAAAACTAAAAGGCAACCAACAAAATGGGAGAAGATATTTGCAAACGACATATAGACACTTCTCCAAAGAAGACATCCAGATGGCCAACCGACACATGAAAAAATGCTCAGCATCACTCATCATCAGGGAAATACAAATCAACACCACAATGAGATACCACCTCACACCTGTCAGAATGGCTAACATTAACAACTCAGGCAACAACAGATGGTGACGAGGATGCAGAGAAAGAGGATCTCTTTTGCACTGCTGGTGGGAATGCAAACTGGTGCAGCCACTCTGGAAAACAGTATGGAGGTTCCTCAAAAAACTAAAAATAGAACTACCCTACGACCCAGCAATTGCACTACTAGGCATTTATCCAAGGAACACGGGTGTGCTGTTTCAAAGGGACACATGCATCCCCATGTTTATAGCAGCACTATCAACAATAGCCAAAGGATGGAAAGAGCCCAAATGTCCATCGATGGATGAATGGATAAAGAAGATGTGGTATGTATAGACAATGGAGTCTTACTCAGCAATCAAAAAGAATGAAATCTTGCCTTTTGCAACTACGTGGATGGAACTAGAGGGTATTATGCTAAGCGAAATTAGTCAGAGAAAGACAAATATCATAAGGCTTCACTCACATGAGGACTTTAAGATACAAAACAGATGAACATCAGGGAAGGGAAGCAAAAATAATATAAAAACAGGGAGGGGGACAAAACAGAAGAGACTCTTAAATATGGAGAACAAACAGAGGGTTACTGGAGGGGTTGTGGGAGGGGGGAATGGGCTAAATGGGTAAGGGGCCCTTACCTGAAATCTACTCCTGAAATCATTGTTACACTATATGCTAACTAATTCGGATGTAAATTTAAAAAAAAAGAATTCTAATTTAGTATTGGGTTGTTGGCTTTTATTTATCAAAGGTTGCTGTGAGATACACACAAATAAAATCTCTATCTTTTTTTTTAATGCTACCTATCAAGGACATTGTCTATTTTATTATTCAGTGTTCTTTGGTTTCCATGGAACAAAATCCCTTTCAGATTTCAGAGCTGGATAAAAGGTTTTCTTTTCTATGAACTGCTGTGCTTTCTTTATTAGACTAGTGTTCATCAAATTTGGCTAATTATCAAAATTGCCTGGGGAAATTTTTAAAAATACATGCATCCCAGACCCCATGTAAAACCCATTCATGAGATACTCCAGGTAAAAGAGAATCCAGGTAAGACTAAACATTAACCATGTTTCAAAACTATACGTGAGATGATGTCTAGATAATTCACCATGTTCACTTTTTGCCTTGGCTTCCTGGAAACTAGTCTTAAAGCAATTTTTCTTAAAATTCAGTTCTTTAATATAATTATTCTCCTTTTCTTTCCCTCATTTTATTACTTGTCTGGTTCAGTATTTTTTAATGAGTTTCAACTTCAGAGGAAATAACTTGTAACAATACTATCCTTTGGACCCGCACATTCCTTGCAAGGGCATTTTAGCCTAAAATAAATCACTTATTGGGATTATAGAGTAAAAGAATCTGGTGGGCTTAAAAGTTTCATCATTCAGATTTTATGGAAGCTTCATAGGAAATTACTGTTTGAAAGGCACTCTGAAAATCATTGTTATTAAATGCCATATACATAATTAAGTTTCTGATCCCTTTTCAATCTCTTTGCTAAGGGTACTCCCCAGACTGAATACATTGTTTCTTTCTTTTTATTCACCACCTCAAAGATCGAATCCATTTTAGTGGTGTCAACCATTACCATCATGCTGAACAATTTCCAGATGTATGCTTGAACTTGAATCATTCACTAAAGCCCCAGGCCTAAATCCTTTGCTAACTGCAGAAACTCTTCATTTGGCTGTCTCCCAAAGACCACACATCAATGTGCAATTTTACATTCCTGATTACTGCCCTCTTCCAATTCGCCCTTTAGGTAAATAGCATCACCATTTTTTCCACATCCCCAGCTGAATTAGTCCTTGGTTACTGATTTCTTTTAATCCCCCTCCACTTAGCAGGGCAATATTTATGCCCTAATTTGAGGATGTGGATGCAATCTGAAGACCAAAGAAAATGCCAGTGATTATGAGTGATCTCAGAAGGAGTGATGAATTGTCTAGGAAATAAAACTGCCCTGTTTCACAGGGACAAAACTTAACATTTGTCTTAGACAGTCTCAGGGATAGACCCCTTTCTGTTTTCCCCAGTCTGGTACTCCTGCCCCAAATTAAAGTAAACTACTGATTTCTCTGTATTCGTTCAATTCCTGTTCTCATTCATCGTGGTGCTGGCGGTGGTGGTTAACGGTAATGGTTTAGCAATAGTATTTGTCCAACCAATTTCTCATCTGAAGAAAAGGAATGGTAACAGTACCTAACTCAATAAGTTGTTATGAGTATTAAATATCCGTAGTGTTCAGCATAATGCTTGGTACCCAATAAATATCAGTTGCTATTATTTTTGTTGTTGTTATTATTGACAGAATATAGTCACATAGTCCTTATGATTATTTCACTTTGATTTATACCAATTAAACTCCACAAAACACCAAATTTGCTCTCTGGTAAAATCTTACATAAGATTATGAGATTTTATAAGATAGAATTCACATTCTTCATCTTGGGAGTTAAAATGTAATAGTTGTAAAACCTTAAACAAGTCCTTTTGCTGAGCCTCTGTTTCCTCATTTGAAATAGGAATAACATTAGGTTCCAGGTTGACATGAGGTAAAAATTAATATTATGAACAGGACTTGGGAGGCTGCAAGAAACTATACACATTTTAGTTGTTTTCATTGGTGCTGTAAGCTTTGTCTTAGAGCCACTGAGCCCTATACCATTTTTGATGGCTCCAAGATATCAACTCAGTTCAATCAGTCACAAATCGCCTGAGGCACAAGACCTAATGTTAAAAGCAGTTTAAGAAAGCATTTTGCACAGAAAGATGGGTTCATTATTTCATCCTCCTCAGATGAAAGTGATCTACTGGATGGCCTCCCGGGCAGATGTAATTGCCCAATTATTTTATGAAGCATCTCCCAAATGTGACAACCTCCCCAGGAACTGCTTACCTACTACCACTTTCCTGTCTGTTCCTGAGAACTAGGACCCTCTTGAAAGCACGACAAATTCAAACTAAGACCCCCTTGTCTATCTGTGTCTGCTGAGATTGTTTCCGAAATCCTTACTACACACGTCTCCACGGTCCTCGACCGTTGCCTCAAGTACGAGTCACCCCACCCTCTGTTACACTCACTCACTCATGCTCATGCTGCTGTTGGATTTTTCTCCCCTGATCCAACCACTTCCTGCTGTTCCTCCACCTCCAGAACCTTTACACCATGTTCTCTGAAGCACCTGCGGTGGTTCATGTTATTTGCCCAACACCCCTTCTTCCACACCCTCCAGTAACAAACTCACTTACCCTACCCACAGGGAAAAGTGGGTGACCACAATGGGCCATAAAAATGGACCCAGGAATGATCATGCTACCAAGCCAGATTAGTCTGGGTCTTTCCTTGGGATTATTCTGATAGATCTTCCAAGAAACCATGTTCTATGCCATATAAATAAAGTCCATTTATAACAGGGAAAAATGAAGCCAAGCTGAAACAGAAGACAGAAAAAAAGGAGATATGTTGAGAGTCCCGATAAGGTCAAATGCCTGGTTCTAGATTCTAAGATCCACAACGGCACTCTAGCTCCCTAAGCTTTTTTTGTTTTCTTTTTTCTTTTTCAATCTGTTAACTTTCAGCCCACTATGTCCTCTTTTCAGTCACTTGCAACTAGAAGAGTTATGACTAATACAATCCATTCCATTATAAATAAAATCCCCTACGTCCTCGACTGTTCCACCAAACATTCTCTTCACCACTTGCTTTGGCTATATCACAGCCCTCCCCTCAACCCACCAATCATCTTCGGCCCTCTTGAGTGGGACTGACAATCTCCTTCCTCTCCAAACCGCTACAGCGCCACCCTGGGAAAAACAAAAACAGAAACAAAAAACCCTGCTCCTTCAGCCATCTTTCTTTCCACTCTTACTGCCATTTGTCCCCCTCCCCCCATTCATTCATTCCGAAGAAGAATCTCGCCCCCAGTCTTCCTTACACTGCCTCTCCTGATCTCACCACCCAAGTGAGTGGGGGAACCTCTACTCACAGATCTACAACTGACTGCCTTGTCCCTACTGACCTTTCCTCCTTCCTTTCGGGGTGAAAACTGGCATCCCCTCCTTTGTAAAGTTACTCCTCTATCTATGCTCTGTCTACCACAGAGACCTCAGTCCGTTGATGCCACCTGTTCCCATTTCCCCAGTGTCTTCAACTCTCCCTCTCATCCCTCCTCCTAGTCAGCCGCACAGGCACAACTGTCAGTCACATCATTCGAAAGCCTGCACAAAATTTACCTTGGCTCCCTTATTCCTCCGTAGTTGCAGACCCTGCTTTCTCTTCCTCTTCAAAGTGAAACTTCTTGGAAGTATTTACTCTCTCGTTTCCATGTCTTCCCTAGGCATTCACCGCTCTCTGAAACTGATCTCTCTTCTACCAGAGAAGCTTTGACTCGGGGCCCTTGATGTGTTAAATAAAGTAAGATGAAACAAAGTTAAATCAGTTAAATAGGTCAAAGGGGAGAAAGCCCACCTTGGGCCCCTTAAGCCTCTAGAGTCATAATCCCATGACCTGGGCCGACTCGTGTCCTAGCCCTGGAGGAACACAGGAGTGGTCTAGGTGGGTCACAGACTCTAACTGTTACCAGCCGGCTCTCCCTCAATGGTCAGACCCACCTGCGGGCGTGCTGTGTCACCTCCTTCCAGTCTGCCTTACTAGTAACAGTGCAGCCTTATAAATGTGGTTTACAGTTGCCACAGCAGTAAAATTTATACTCAAGGAAATTATATAATTTCCAATTATGAATGGAACGAATTTGCTTCCTCATAGAAATACAATTTATTCCTTACAATATGAGTGCAATTATATGTTTTAACAACTTACCACATATGATGTAACAATGGCATGTAAACAGATCAATGACCTGCTTTTATTTATTTTTTTATTTTAATTTAATTTAATTTTTTTTTTTAACGTTTATTTATTTTTGAGACAGAAAGAGACAGAGCATGAACGGGGGAGGGTCAGAGAGAGAGGGAGACACAGAATCCGAAACAGGCTCCAGGCTCTGAGCAGTCAGCACAGAGCCCGACACGGGGGCTCGAACTCACAGACAGTGAGATCATGACCTGAGCCGAAGTCGGACGCTTAACCGACTGAGCCACCCAGGCGCCCCATGACCTGCCTTAGGAAAAAAAAAAAAAAAAAAAAAAAAAAAGTGAGGCACCTGCGTGGCTCAGTCAGTTACGCATATGACTTGATTTTGGCTCAGGTCATGATCCCGAGGTTTGTGAGATCGAGTCCCGCATTGGACTCTGTGCTTGGGATTCTCTCCTTCTCTCTCGGCCCGTCTATCTCAAAACAAATAAATAAACTTTAAAAAAATGTGCCGTGTTTCTATGAGGGCAGGAACTATAGTCGGGAATGGATTAGGTTGACAATCACTGTTCTCTGGAAGTTCAACATCTTCCTGGTAAGTGAAGCTCCTGGAGGAGTACTTACATGAAACAAGAACGGGCTTGGCAAACAGATTACTAGCCCTGTGACTTTGGGCAAATTACTTAGCATCTCTGAGCCTCAGTTTCCCCATTTTTAAGTTAAAATAATAACACCTAGGGCACCTGGGTGGCTCAGTCGGTTAAGCATCCCACTTCAGCTCAGGTCATGATCTCATGGCTCGTGGGTTCGAGCCCCGCACCGGGACGTCTGCTGTCAGTGAAGAGCCCACTTCAGATCTTCTGTCCTCCTCTCTTTCTGCCCCTCCCCCACTCATGCTCACTCACGCTCTCTCTCTCAAAAATAAACAATAAAATTTTTTTTAAATAAAATAAAATAACACCTATTTCGTAGGGTTTTTGTGAAGACTAAATGACATAACCCATGTGAAAGCAAAATGCCTGGAACACAGTAGGCATGCAACAAATAGTTCCTCTCCTCTCATCCTTCTGTCATATAGGAGGGGCTGAAATGCAACAGTCGCATTTTCCTCCTCACTCAATCAGGCACTTTCTTGCATGTGACACTCACGTCATCTCAGAAGGGTTTTTTCATCCCTGGGTAGGTCTCATACGGCCAACTAGAGATAACCTCTTTGAGGGCAAAGATCGTCTTTCTGTTTCTTTCCTATTTCTCAGAACTACAGCAACCCTATGCCCAACATTTTCCTGGGTAGACCCAAATCCACATAATCTGCCTTTAGTCCTTTTCTGAATCACTGAAAATATCCTGAGAATCCCAACAATTGAGGGCCCAAGGTACATTTGCCAAAAAATCACTTACCCAGAATGTGGTGACTGTACACACTTTGGTCAGCACTATGCTGGACACGCGATGGCCCCCACAGTGGGATACACCTGAGCAACCAACCTGCTTAAAAGAATCCTCCAGAGCCCCAAGGGCCTTAGTAAGACCACCTTCCCCGCTACCATAACCCACGCTTAGAGGACTTAGTGGCAGTCACCCCTCCTTATAATCTCTTTAATCCTAAAAGGGAAGTTAAAATTAGAGCAGATTCCCCACTTTCCCCTAAAAGACCACCAGGATAATTCTATCATGCATAAGAACACTTCCCGCCTTGATACTCTCCAGAAGCAAACCTCCAGCGTCACCCATCGTCACCATTGTCTCTTCCCCACATGGCTCTGTTCATCCCCTTAGTGACTTAAACTAAAAGCCAACCCTCCCCCCACCAGCCCCTTAACCCTTCTACTTTATCCCCTAGGACCCCAGCTGTGTTACCTCCACACTTGCCACCACTTTCTTCACCGTCTTACGCAGAAACCTGGCTACAGCTCTAACTGAAGACGGAACACTGAAAACTGAAGCCTGTTTTCCTTTGTGCCTTGTCGAAAGGCGGCTGCTTTTTCCCTCCCGCACCTCACATACCATAGAACTCAGGGGTGGAGTGGGTGGTTTGCATGATCCTTATGGCTGGTGACAGTTTTTCTCCCTTGCTCAAAAGCCCCAACTCTTCTGGAAACCCATGCCCTCCAACTGTACCACCCACTATCCCCCTGTGGCAATCATCTGCTAAGCTCTCTGACTCCTCCTCGTTCATGTCAGCCGTTGGCAGCTGGCTCCTTCCCTGGCTCCCTTGGGATTCTACTCCTTCAGTCATTCTTGGTGATTGAACCTCCATGGAAAGTGTGTGTCAAGCCCCCTAGCCTCCTGGTGCCTTGACTCCTCACTTCCAATGCACTCCTCCTACCTCCACCTCCGCACCCCCTCCCTTCATCACGCCCTTACCGCCTCACGGCCGGTGAGCGCACAACACCTAACTCACTCCCAGCACCCCACTCCCTGACTACTTCCTTCTGGGCCAGTAGTCCCACCCCAACTGTCTTCAACCCCATGGGTGCCTCCCATTCAGAGGTCTTAGCACTATTGGTCTGTCCTCTGCATCTGTCAGAAGACTGGCAAGGGAGAGATGGCATGTTCAGAAGGGTTAAACTGCTGAGAGTTTAATGAAGGGCCTGTTCACAGAGGAGCGGGCAGGTAGAGGGAAGTAACAGGAGACAGGGAAGTTCCTGGGGATAAGGGATGTGGGAAGCCCTGACCACAAACAGCCTGAAGAGGCCAAGGAGAGAATAAGCTAGCTCACTGAGCCCAGGGAGAGCTGGAACCGTGAGAGGAAGGCTACCTGACTGGGCTATGGCCACAGGAAACCACAGCCACTGCCAGAAACAGTAAGGCAAGGAGGAATCAGGGACCATAAATCCCCAGAGCTCTCCTCTGATTTTTGGCCAGTGTCTTCCCTCAGCCGAAGTCAATGAGGAGTCAGAGAGAGTGCAAGGGAGCCTCAGGGATGCAGTCTATAGAGGTATGTCTTTCACAGCAGAAGAGTGGACTGTAGGCTGGAGGGTGCTAGAGGGTCAGAGCACAACTACCCCTCACACCTTCACTTCATGAGCCCTGCCCTCATCTACACGCATCCTCAACATCCTTGCCCCACTGTCATGCTGGCCTTGCAAGACCCAGCCTTCTCCACACCTCTATCCAAGCGGGGGGTGTGGCTGGAGACAGTTGTGTGACTCTGCTTACAAGTGTCACTTTGAATTTACGTCTACAAGTCTCAAGAAGTTTCTGCGGTCTGGTTATGTTCCCCTAATCCATTCACCCTCCCAGTTTCACCCCATTCTCTCTTCATTGTACTATCCCCATTCCTGATGATTTCATTTCGTATTTTACTGAGAAAACAGAAGCGATCAGAAGAAGACAACTTCATCTTGCCGTCGTCAACCTCTCCATAAACTCCACTCTCCCTCTAGTTACTGTGGGTATCCCAAGCCTGCTATTGTGGGTGCTGCACTTCCACACCATCATCTTTGGAGTGCGTGGAGGGAGCCCCCAGTCCCTGACACAGCAGTGGTGGAAGGCGCCCCCCCATTTCTGCCCAGCGTGCTGGTGCTCCCCACTGGGCTGTCTGAAACCTCCTCAGACTATAACTTCATCTGAGCATCTTCCTGCCTGGTCCTCCTTCCTTCTGGTCTCAGGCCTGAGATTTTTTTTTTTGCCAAAAAAATCTCTTATGCTTCGAACTCTGTCGCGTCTGTTTCCTGGATAACCCAGACTGACGCAGTCAGACAACCCCTGCCTTGCCATATCCAATGGTCATCTCAAGTCCTGTGGCTGCCCAGAGTATGACAGGTTTATGAAACTGAAAGACCAATGGAGGATTTTCCCATAAAAGAGTAAAAAATAACTAAATTTTTAAGGTTTGAAAGAGTCTATTTAAATTTAAAAACTCACTTTACTGGAACGATTAGTTTCCAAATGACCAAGAATATTCCTATCGCCCCCTGCACCAAGCAAGTCTCGAAAACACCCATCACACTGGTGAGTACTCGTTTATCATCTTTTATTCCAGGTACGGGTTTCCCCTGTTATGGGAAAGTAGAGTGTTCTTTTGAAACCTTTTGTAAGCAGAAATGGCAGAGAGCAAAGAAACAATTATCATTAATGTATATGAAAAGGTTTTTAGCATTCTCAGACCCAAAAAATAATCTTTCTTGGGCTTTTCTGATACCCTAGGACCCGTCTTGCCAACAGATGTACAAAATAAATTGAGATAAAGCACAGATGCTCACAGCCGCAGTTTAAAGCAGCTTGATGCTGAGATGCCGAGTTCCCGGGGAAGGTCCAGGGGAAGGAGCTTGGCAGGGTCACTCTCGCGGCTTGGGATGCACACTGCCTCTGTAACCACTCACTGCAAAACAGATGCTGAACGCTATTTTTGCTTCGCGCCTTTTTGAGAAAATCCTCTTTTGGATTTCTTTTGGTCGTCAAAAACAAGTACTAACATTGGTCTTTCATAAAGGGAAGTGTTGTAACGTGAACTTTTGAAAAGCAGGGGACACCTGTACATGAGCTTCAGAAACAAATATTAAATCTGTCTTGTTCACAGTTATATCCCTAGTGCTCAACATTTGCTTAGTGCATTGCAAGTGCTATTTATGTACGTACTTATCTATCTATCTTGAAACTGTTCACTTCTGTTAACCTTATTTCCATTTGGTTTGCCTTTGTGGAGGGGCAGCTTAAGACCACTCCGGGGGTGTTCCTACCAACTCACTGCCCGGAACAGTGGGAGCTGCACACCGGTCCGCACGGCAGGCTGAGAGCGCCAGGCTTCAGGAGGGAACTGGTGAACAGGCACAGAGGGCACCCGCTGCGCCTGCAGACCAGTCTGCGACTTCAGGTTGAGTAGCGGTGACCTCACTGGAGCTGGAGCAGTCCATCCACCCTGAAATTCCTCCTTGCTCACAGCCTTTTCCTTTTCAACCTCTTCAGGTTCTCTGTAGAAGCAGAGATCAGGCGTGACCTCCCATGGGTGTTCACGGGAAATGGCTTCACGCACGTGCAGAACTTCCTGGACCACCGTCCACCACGTCAGACCCACTGAGCGAGCTCCCTTGTTGTTGCAAGGCGCGGCAATGTCCACACGGCGCAGAGGAGAGTTTGTGTTACGCAGAGTGATGGCAGGGGGGTTACCAGAAGACGCCTCTGTGGGAGGGTGGTGGTCAGCCCTGGGATCCTAGCCACCCCAAGTCTCGGCTCCCGGAAGGCTGCCTGGATCCGGTTAGTGAAGGTTCCAGGAGTGAAGTGGCCGGCAGTGGGACTGGCTCCAGTAGCAGCCGCAAACTTCAGCCCAGCTCGCTGGCCAGGATTCCTGGGTGATAGGACACTGACGGGAGCCGTTTTCAACGGCAACAATGGCACAAACTGCCAGCAGAAGCTTCTCCCACGTTCTCTTCAGATGCCATCACATTTCCTTTTATAGATGTAGTTCCATCTGGAAGTCAAGGTTGGCGCCACCTAAGTGGGGTCCTGCCGCAAGGAATTTGAGGACACCCTCCTCCTCCTTCATTTACAGGACATCAAGGGCTCTGGACATTATGAAAGTTTCCTTTAACGACAGGAATGCAGAACAACACCATATGGACCCTTCCCTGGGTAGCGCGGAAAGGGCAAGTGCTCTTTAAGTATCTTCAAAATCACTAAATTTGTAGAGCCATGATTTCCATTCACCTTTATATTTGTTTGTTGGGTAAACTATTTTAAGTTTTTGTCTAGGCCACGTGAAACCTTTTTCCTTTTCATTCACTCAATAGACATGGAGCACTAAAACTTGGCAGCAAAGTGCCAAGTAATAGGAGATACGATGACGAAATGACTCCCATTTCCCGAGGAGCACTAGTCTACGGGACAGGCAGACTTACAATGAGAATACAGTACGGCAACGGCTAAAGTAAAATGATGTACAAAATACGACTGAATTATCAGAGACTTACATATAAAAGCCAAAACTATAAAGCTCTTAGAAAAAAGACGGTAGTAAATCTGTGTCATCTTGCGTTAAGCAATGATTTCCAAGGCCACAGAAAGCAAGTGATAGAAGAGAAGACAGATAAATTGGGCTTCATCAAAATTTAAACCTTTTGTGCTTCAAAGGACACCAGCAAGAAAACAGAAAGACAACAAACACACTGGGAAAAAATATTTTCAAGTCACGTGTCTGATAAGGGACTCGTATCTAGAATACATTTTAAAAACTCATAACTCAATCAATTTTTTAAAAAATAGCCCATTATAGAAACTAGCAAAAGACTTGAATAGACATTTCTCCAAAGATGGCTAGTAAGCACATGAAATGGCTACTGATAAACAGCATTAGTCAGTAGGGAAATGTACATCTAAGACACACCCACTGGCATAGATAAAATTAGAAGACAGAAAATAACAACTGCTGGGAAACGTGCACAGAAATTGGAACCCTCAGACGTTGCTGGTAAGATCGTAAGATCCTTTAAGTGGTACCGCCACTTTGGAAATCAGTCTGACAGTTTCTCAAAAAGTAAAACATAAAGTTGCCATATGACCAGCAATTCTACTGTTCCACTCCTAGCTTTACAGCCCAAAAGAACTGAAAATAAGCATCCTTACAAAACTTATATACTAATGTTCACAGCAGCATCGCTCACAATAGCCAAAAAGTGGAAACAAACCAAATGCCTATGAACTGATAAATGGATAGAGAGGATGTGATATATCCTTACAATGGATATTATTTTGCCCATAAAAAGGAATGAAATGCTGCTACATGCTACAACACGGATGAACCTCAAAAACCTCACTTATGGTGAGTGAAAGAAGCCAGTCACAAACGACCACAATTCTGTGTACATGAAATGTCAGAACAGGCAAATCTAGAGATGCAGAGAGATTAGTGGTTGCCAAGGGCTGCCAAGACTGCCTGGGAAAATGGAGAGTGAGTGGTAACGTGTATGGGATTTTTTTGGAGGATGACAAAAATGTCCTTAAGTTAGAATGTGATGATGTCACACAACTTTGTTAATATACTCAACACCATCAAATTGTGCACTTGAACTATATGATATAAATTATTAAAAACTTAAAATTTCAGCTTAAATTTTTTTAATGTTTGTTTATTTTTGAGAGAGAGAAAGAGAGAGCACAAGCAGGGGAAGGGCAGAGAGACAGAGGGAGACACAGAATCCGAAGCAGGCTCCAGGCTCTGAACGGTCAGCACAGAGCCCGACGCAGGGCTCGAACCCATGAACTGTGACATCATGACCTGACCCGGTGGGACACTTAACCGACTGAGCCACCCGGGCGCCCCTAAAATTTCAACTTAAAATCTTAAAAATGTGTTTTAAAAAACACAATTGAATCATAAGAGACAGAATGCCTAGATCAGTCATAGAAGTCAGTGAAGGTTTCAAAGAGATCACACATGAATGTGACTTGGAGAAACAGTGGGAGTGTGCTGGGTGTATGAAGGGGAAAGGAGAAAACATTTCAGGCAGAAGCAGCAGCAGGCACAAAGCCAGGGGAGAGAGCATGCTGTAGAGTGTATAGTGTGTGAAGTCAGTAATGCTTGAACTAAGAAATTGGAGTTTATTACGGCAGGGTTTGAGCCTGCCTGGGTAGGCAGGGGCCAAATCATGAAGAGCTATTTAGTCATGCTAGCTTTCCATGAAAGAAAAGGAAAACCACCGAGAAATCTTGAGCCTGTTCAATGCACCATTCTAATGTAAAAACTGAAAGGTGATTTGGAGGTAAATGAAACTAGTAATCATTTGACCAAAAAGAAGAACATTCATAGCTAATGTGTATAGAGCCCTAATTCTCTACGAAGCACTTTCCTGGAATTATCTCATGTAATTGCATCTCATTTAATTACAACCATCTCCTCTTTATAGAAATGATATCAGCATGGCTTGATCCCTCAACTCTTTCAAGTCTTCAGGCAAATATAACTTCCCCACACTTCCCTTACTCCATTTGCTTTATTTTTTTGTCTAGGACCCTCATCTCAACTTAACATATGTCTCACTTTTTAAATCCTGTTTAAAGATCCTCTCCACTCTCTAAAATGAAAATGCCCAAGAACAGGTTAATTTGTATTTCTCATTCAGTTCTGTATCTCCAGTGCCGAGCACATGGGCAAACACTCAGTACTTTTTTCAATAAATGAATACACAAATGAGGAAATCGAGTCTCATAGAAATTAAGTAACTTGTCCATGGTCATTCAGGTCATAAGTGGCAGAATTCGGACTCAAAAAACCATCATCTTAAACCACTCAGTGATTCACCAGAGTTGTAATGTTGTAAGCAAGAAATAAGTCCCCTCCTCAGGCTGTGGCAGTGGTAAAGGTGCAAGGGGATAGAATTACCTGTGTCTGACAATAGTTTGGACGTGGAAGAATGCTGAAAGGTATCAGTCCAGGATGACTTCGGTTTCTAGATTTGGCAAATGGGTAAACAGTGGTGCAATTTAAAAGAAAAAGTACAAAATAAATAAATAAATAAATAAATAAATAAATAAATAAATAAAAATAAAAGAAAAAGTACAAAGAAGTCTTGGTTTGAGAAGATAAAAGAGGAAGACCTATCTAGTCCAGAAACCTTCTCTCTCTAGATTACTCTAGAGATTCTCTAGAGAGAAACCATCTCTCTAGATATACTAAGAAATGCAAATAGGAATCAAGCAAGTAAACCCAAAGTGATGGTGATTGTTTTCAGTGAGAGACCCAATGGGGGCAGGGAAGGGCGGAGGATGGGTAGGTGGGGCTGAATAGGAATTGTTCCTTTTTTAAAACTCGTTCAAGCTTTCAACAGTTTTTTTAAGTCACCAAGAGAGTTCAAAATAACTCTGAAGTTAATTTTTAAAAGATGCTAAAACTGAAGGATGCACCTTACCCTTGTGTATGTAGTTAGGCTGTGGTCGTATTTAGATTATCTTGATGGCGGCTGCGGCTTTCAAGAAGTGACTATCTATATGGAGACAAGCACTGACACCCAAGCCCAGCGTGGGCAGGTGGGCGGGAAGGCATGCTTGCGACCCTGCACGCTACCGCACGTGGCCGCTCTCCGACCCGCCGCGGACTCAGCCTGTTAACTAGGCGCTGGAAGCTCGCGCCTCAAACGACTCCCAACCTTCGTCCGGCAGCGGAGCAGTGGGCGTGCCGCTCTGGTTCAGTACCCAGGCCCGGCCGTGGGCCGACGGCCTCCGGTCCCCAGGCGGCGCTGTGGGCTCGCAGGGGCGGCCCCGGCACGAGCGAGCGCCGTCTCCCCGGTGCGCATGCTCACCCCCGCTGTGGGCTTGCCTTTATTTTTTTTTTTTTTAATTTATTTTTTTTTTTTTCGGGCGGCCCTGGCGGCTGCGTACTGGCTGTGGGATGGGAAGTGAAGCCCCAGCGAGTGGCAGCGGCGGGGCTGTGAGGAGCAGGCAGGGGGAGGCGGCGGCGGCAGCTAGTCGGTGAGCAGCTGGAAACAGCGGAGCCGGGGAGCACCTGCAGGCACGGGCGGTGGCTTCACCATGGCGATTCGCAAGAAGAGCACCAAGAGCCCCCCGGTCCTGAGCCACGAATTCGTCCTGCAGAATCACGCGGACATCGTCTCCTGTGTGGCGATGGTCTTCCTGCTGGGGCTCATGTTCGAGGTGAGTCCGCCCCGCGCCCCAACCGCCCGCCCCGCCGCCCCCTCCCCGGGCTGCCAGCCTCGGGCCCCCGGCTCCCCCGCCCCTCGGCCCCTCGGCCCTGGACCGCGGGGGACGGGGCTGGGGGGGAGGTGCTGGCCCCCTGGACCCCGAGGTGCAGGCCTGTCCTGCCCTGCCCCGCGCGGGCCTGGGGATGCCGAGCCCCGGCAGGCCTGGCCACCGCCCGCAGGAGCTGGGGGCCACCGCGTCGCCCACTTAGCCTCCGCGCACACCCCGCCCCCGCCCCAGTCCCTGTCCCCGTCCCCTCCCGCCGGCCGCGCCGCGCAGTTCCTGGTTCCCGCGAAGGGTTACGTGGCAGCCGGCGAGGGGCCGGCGGGCGGCGGGGGCGGCCCCTGTGCCGCCGAGCTGGCTCCCGGGCGGGTGGGCGGGCTGGCTGGGGGATGGCCGGCCCTGGGCGCCGAGTGCTTCCGACCGGCGCGGGCTGGAGACTAGGGGAGGCCAGGCCTCGGGGGGGCCCTTGTAGGACCGAGTTCGGGATGAGCGGACAACAGCCGGAGCCAGGCGCCTGCTGCCTATTTGAAGGGCGGTGGCCGCGGGGCAGCGAGTGATCTCCACGAGTTCGGTACATTGAGGCACACCCGATTGTTTTCATTCTTCTCTCCCAAGCTGGTATTATTACCAGTCACTTACCGAACTTTTTGCCGTGACTCTTGCTTTTTCCTTAAAGAAACAATATCTGATCCATAAATGTAGCTTCTGAACAGCCATGCCAAGAAACCGAGTGATTTTCTTTTTGTTTCTTGAAGTATGAGAGAATGGAAATGTCAGGAGTGTGTAAATTCTCTTCCCACATGCCTAGTATTTTGATGACTTATTTAACAGCTGTTGAATAGGGGTAATAAACTTTGCAAGGTGAACGTGTATGTAACATCCTACGGTTTTCTTTCCCTCGCTCCTCAGTACACACGCCCATTCCTTACCTTCTTTTCCTTTAAAAATTTTCTATATAGCCGCTATGCCCCATCAGATATACTAATTATTTTACTTATGTATGGTTTGTCTCCCTCCTCCTGGAATATAACTTCGGTGAGGGCAGAAACTTTGAGGTTTTATTAGTCTGTTTCCAATGCCTGGAATAGTACCTGGGATATAGTAGGTGCTTTAAAAATATTTGTTGAATGAGTGACATTAAGAATTCTTGAGAAAAACTAATAGAACGAGACTGCCAGTGACAGATGAATAAATTTTTTTTGTGAACAAGATGAATAAAATTTTTAAGTGGAGTCGATGTGGGTTTTATAAGTGTTATTAGGTAAGTTAACGTTTTAGTTTACTTTTACTTCTCTTTTAATAGGCTTTTCTGGACCTAGATAGATTTTTTTGATTCCTGATAGTGTCATTTATTCCACCCAGTCCACTACTAAGGAGGTAGTAGGTATGGTGGAAGGAAAAGTTAGAAGGGAACTAACTAACACACGTCCCACGCTATTCGGCTGGCCCTATGCTACTTACTTATTGGGTGACTCAAGTCTAAGCCTCAGTGTTTCTGGGTAAGGAAATAACAGCACCTGTGGCATTCTCACAGCCGCTGTTACAAGAATCAGATAATATGGTGTGAGAGCATCTGATGGTTGTGTAAAGTACTATATGAATGTATGATATTAAAAATGCAATTCTAAACATTTGTACTCACTTTCCGAATTTTGCATTTGTATATATTTTCTGCCTTGATATTTGAAGTGATACTTTGGTATGTACAATTTTGTAAAGACAGTTTTGTAAAAGTTGCCATAACCCATCTCCACATGTTAAGAATTCCTGACTTTAAAAATATAATTTAAGGGGCGCCTGGGTGGCGCAGTCAGTTAAGCGTCCGACTTCAGCCAGGTCACGATCTCGCGGTCCGGGAGTTCGAGCCCCGCGTTGGGCTCTGGGCTGATGGCTCGGAGCCTGGAGCCTGTTTCCGATTCTGTGTCTCCCTCTCTCTCTGCCCCAACCCCGTTCATGCTCTGTCTCTCTCTGTCCCAAAAATAAAAAAAATAAAAATATATATATAATTTAAGAGTAATATTATCTGCAGGGTATAGTTGCATTGTTTTCAATGAAATGGAATATAAATCAGAAATCCCGACACTTAAAAATGGTGTAACTTTGCTTTTACGTAAGAGATTTCACACACTTCTACCGTATTTTGAGGGGAGTTCACCACCTATACCTTGCCCCACGTCAGTGATTTTTTTTATATGGTGAGTGGATTTTTGACTCTATGTAATCTGTAAAATTTGTAAATCTGAAAAGACACAACAAAGACTTAAATAGAAGTTGAGGGAACATTAAAGTAATATACAGAAGAGGGGTGTTTGTGCAAATTGTACATGTTTCTTACCACACATTAAAGTTTTAGAATTTGAATGCATGTTATCTACATATCAGAAAAACTTAATTAGGTTAGTTTTCCTACGTGACTTTTAAAATAATTGCTGCTGAATCTCAAATTAACTAACATTAACATAACTATAGAATTACAGTATTTGTGCTAGAATAATAGAGAAGTTGATGTTTTTGCTGTAGAACCTGCTAAGCCTTTTGTGTAAATATATTGAGGAAATGTCAGAGGATTTATGGTGAAATTGACAAAGTGATAACAGATACTGTATTACTAGCCAAAATGAAAAATCGATATAGATATACTGTAGAAGCATAGATGCTGTAGCTAAAGGGGTTCATGTTCAAGTTAGGGCTCTGCAGCCTGCTCACTGCGTGACCTAGGGCGTATCATTTAACTTCTCAGAACTTGTTTCCTTTTCTGTAAAACGAGGCTCATTGGGTTACTCTGAGAATTAAATTAACTAATGTGTATCATGGCTTTAGTTCAGTGCTTGGCTTACAGGAGCCATGCCATAAATAGTAGCTATTATTATTCATTAGATATTTATCAAAGTTGAAAATAGAAGACAGCATTTTTTTTTTAATGTGTATTTTTGAAGGAGAGAGAGACAGAGGCAGAGCTTGAATGGGGAAGGGGCAGAGAGAGTGGGAGACACAGAATCCAAAGCAGGCTCCAGGCTCTGAGCTGTCAGCACAGAGCTGGACGTGGGGCTCCAGCCCACAAACCTTGAGATCATGACCTGCGCCGAAGTCAGACGCTTAACTGACAGCCACCCAGGCCCCCCTAGAAGACAGCATTTTTAAATGTGAGAGAAGAGTCCAGTGGTTAGCATTTAAAGAGATTCATATACAAAAAAGGTTGAAAAAGAAGTAGACTGTTTTGGAGAAATCGAAGTTTAATTTCCAGGAAACTTCATGTTATCAAAAATTGCTTGTAACTTAAAATCATGGTTTTAGCAGTCAGTATCTGTCCACATAATGCATATCACGGTCTATAGCTAATGACTTCATATTTGAGTTAGGAAAATTTGAACAATCAAAAAATACAAGGATGTTTGGGAATTCAAGTGAGGATAAGAGGAGTTAGGGCTTTCCAAGAGGAATATTTTCATCTGGAAAGGAGCTTCTTTGCAAGAGGCCGGGTTGTGTGTACCAAGCAGACTTGAGGGAGCATTTACAACTGTAGCTATCTTGGAAGAGTTCTAGAGGCTTGTTGTATTTTTAAGGATGATGTGCCTTAATGCTAACATTTTCTTTCCATCTCATTTTTTAAGAACTTAAGTTTATATAAGCTGGTGGGGAAGTGGAATTTGATACTCAGAAATTGTCTATCTTTCAGGCATACAGTCAGTATAGTAAGTCACACCTTCTTCTAACAAGCACAAAATAATTTTAGCAAGAAAAAAATACCAAGCCCCAGCTGGTGACCACTTGATTAAGCAAACATTAGGATATTCATGATATTACATACTCATAGAATTAGGTAATTCCTCAGGATTTATGTGACCTGTTCAAGATGTATCTATATAAGTCTCATTCTTTTCTTGTAAATGTCCAAAACTGTCATAAACTCAGTTATTTTTACTTCTGAATGTAACACAGGTTTTTGCAACGTATTTTATTCCAAACTAATTTTTGTCTTACTATTAACTGATTGTAATATTAATTTAAAGGATTGCTAGCTGGGGTGTGAGTCTTAGGAGGCCTGGGAATGGCTAATAGCATGATTACTGGTTTGCTTTTTCAATAAACTTTTTGGGATGTGTGGCTTGTATTTTTCCTCTTGCTCTACTTAATGCCACATGCGAAAGTAGCTGGAGGCCAGGTTTTAATTGTATTTGGAAGCCCACCATAAAAAGATAATCCAGTTTTTGTTGCTTTTGGTATTTGATATTAAATTTATCTTTAAAGAATTTCACTTGTCCTTTTTAAAGGACTCCTAAGTAGTTTTCTTAGCTATGGTAGTGGTGACCTCATATTCCAAACTAGAAACAGGTATGTGGTGAAAGTATGTTATGTGCTGATGTGTGAGAAGTCTAAACAAAGATATCAAAAAAATGAAATTTAGTAATCAGTCAACTTTATTAAAAATAATCACATGAAAGCAGTATTGCCCTAGAAACTCATGCCCTCATTCTGCTCTAATGCCTCCGTATGAATGACCCAAATGGTAATACCAGAAGCCTTCCTCGCCTTTTCTATTCGAGTGACCTTTACATATCTACCACAGTTAAGCAACTCACTTTAGTGCCCATACTGTGGACTTTATCACGTAGCCTGCCTTGTTTCCAGATTCTGAATTCCAGTAGAACAGAACACAGCCACAACCTACATATTGTTTCATCTCCCTCATTCTGCTGTTCGTATGCCAGTATGCCAGCTCTCTACCTAGTCTAAGCTTTTATGGTCCCTTGGCCCCCGCATTGCTTTGCTTTCTTCCTGTAGACTTTAACTACTTGTCCCCACTCAACCCAGGCCCTCAGCTCCCTTTCCTCATGGTCTTTCTCCATATTAGCCCTGCAAATATCCAACCAGCATCTGCCTTTTATGTGCTTCTCCATTCATGGATTGCTGAGGGTTGCCAGAGAAAGTGCTACACTTGTGCGGATAGATTATGTTACAAATCAAAGGTTTCTAATCTCAGACATCAGTAACACCCAGTGATCTTTTTTACTTTTCCCTGGCCAGCTCCTTTCCCTATAGGAACAATATAAATATTCATCACCCAAATCCCCCATTATGCTTAACAGATGGCATTGCTTTTTTTTCCCCTACAGAGAAAATAAGAGTTTATTAGATGTGAATTTCTTCAGTTTTCCTGCCTTTTGCACTTATCTGTCTCATCCATTACTGCTTCTTCATCTAAGAAGAAAACTATTCAAAATTAACTTCTAGCTCTATCCTTACATTTCATTCCTTGTGAGATCTTCCTGTCCATTATCCCCTTCTATGCTGAATTTCTTCCTTTTCCCTGGCACCTTCTTAATTGCCCCCACACAAGCTCAGTCTCTCTCATCATAAAAACATTAATTTTGACCTGGCATCTATTGCTAGATACCATTTTCTTTCTCTTGTGTTCTTCAGTCCACTATATGTGGTTTTTGCTCTCACTGCTTCATTGGGATCACTCAAGCTATGACCACTGTTGACTTCTTAAACTGTCCAGTCGATTGTACTCTTTTCCTGCCAAGTCTCTTTTGAAACCTTGACTTTATTAGCCATACCTTTTTGCCATGTTTCCTCCTTAGCTTCAAGGGCATCAAGCCCTCTTCATTCTCTTTCTGTCTCTCTGATCATTTCTTCTCATTTTGCCACCAGCTTTTTCTCTGCCCACTCCGTGGCTCTGATGTTGTCCTACTTCTCTACAAACACTGTGCACTCTCCATAAGTGATTTATGTACCCCCAAAGCTTCAACTACTACCTGTAAAGTAGAGACTCCCAAGTCTTTAAGCAAGGGTGTCTCGGCAGAGTTCCACGCGTAGGCTTATATGCCCACTGGTCTTTCCACCTGTGTATCTCACAGAAATTCTAAGTTCATCTAAAACTCAGTTTTTTCCTCTTTTCCCCAAAATCTGCTCCTCCTCTTGTATTCCACATTTTTATTAATAGTGTTACTTTTCACCTAATTGTTCAAGCTGTAAGTGTCCGTACATAATCTTTGACTCTTTCCTCTTACTCCCCAAGCCTTATTCTGCCTCTATCCCACTATCACCGTGTTAGTTCAGGTCTTACTGTCTTTCATGTGGTATCTTGCAGAAGTTTTATATTTTGATTTGTGTACTTCATTTTATGTGTTATCGAGTATTTATTCAACAGTACCGATCAGTCAATCTAATATGGGTCGGGAGGCCCCATGCTGGGCTCTAAGCATGTAATGAAGAAACAGGCATGGTCCCAGCTCTTACAGATCTTACTTTCTAATGAGTGTGATAGAAATTAGTAATATTATCACACCAACAGTGTGTGTTTTGAAAGAAAGGAACACAGTTTTCTGAGATAATCTAACCAAGGAAGTGACCTACTCTAAGAAGACAGGGAAGGCTTCTTTGAAAAGGTGTGATTGAACTGAGATCTGAAGGGGGAAGGTTTTCAACAGGGTTTCAGATAGAACTTGCACAGACCCTGTAATGGGAGGAGTGCGGGAGGCAGTGGTCTGAGGTAAGGCTGGAGAGAAGGGAATGGGCACAGATTGTTGTATGGGCCGCGTTAAAGATCTTGTTCTTTATCCTACAAAGAATGGGAATCCAGTGAAGGATTTTTAGGGTGGGGATAAAGGATGGGTGGCATGGGGAAAGGGGTTAACATGGTCAGAAGGTGATTCCGGTTGAAGTGTGGAGAATGGATCTGATGCTTTAGAGACCACTTAGTAGGTTACATCCATGATCTTTCCGAAAAACACAATTAAACTCCCCCCGCCCCCACAATTCTCCAGTTGTGCCAAAATAAAATCTAAACTATTTAGTTCAACAAACAAGGCCCTTCCTAGCACTCGATAAGTTTTCTAGTCTTTTCTACTGCTTACTGATGCATATCCATGCCAGGCCTCATGTTTGCTGCTACTCAACCTTTGTGCTTTCTCTTCTTTTATCTAAGCTGCCCTCTTCGTCCCTCTTTATGAGGCTAGGGGACTTCTGTTTCCAACAAGAGACATTTCCGCGCCACATGCTCTGAGAAGCCTTTACCTCATTCCCCACTCCAGGAAAAAAGCAAAAACAAAAACAAAATGTATTCTTTATCCTGAGTACCTGTTTGCACTGATTCTATAGAATTATAACACTTTGTTTACTTATCTTCCTGACCCAACTGAGCTGTGAGTCATCAAGAATTGTATCATTCAGGGGCGCCTGGGTGGCGCAGTTGGTTAAGCGTCCGACTTCAGCCAGGTCACGATCTCGCGGTCCGTGAGTTCGAGCCCCGCGTCGGGCTCTGGGCTGATGGCTCGGAGCCTGGAGCCTGTTTCCGATTCTGTGTCTCCCTCTCTCTCTGCCCCAACCCCGTTCATGCTCTGTCTCTCTCTGTCCCAAAAATAAATAAAAAACGTTGAAAAAAAAAATTAAAAAAAAAAAAAAAGAGTTGTATCATTCATCTTTGTTGTCCTTTCTTGTCTAGCACATTACCGGGTGCCTATAAATATTGAATAAGCATCCCATCTTTCTGTTCTGACCACTTCACTTTTACCAGTAGTCAGGTCAGTTAAGTATTTATTGACCACTTAACTGTCCCAAATGTGTGGGAGATAAACATACACCACAGACCCTACCTTGGATCCATTTTGTCATGGTAACTGTGCTTCCTTTTCTGTATGAATTTACATTCCAGTTTTTTCTTGATAGGAACTTTATTCATGGTACAGAGTAGAGAGTCTTATTTGGATCAAATCCCTATTTACTGAAACTGCAGAGTGTCCCTTTAGAAATCTAAAGTTAGGAATAACACAGACTCATCTAAACTGCAGCACTCTCAGGTGAATTATGTTCACTCCCAAGCTCAACTCCTTGGTGATCAGGAATTCCAGTTGGGCCTGTCATGGTGCCACAGGAACTAGGGTGCCCTTGGTTCTTAGATTTGGGGCAGAACTTTTAATGGTTTCCTCCCCTGGTCTTCTATTTGGGAGAAGGTCACAGATTAACTTGATCTTTTTTTTTTCTTTCTTTCTTTCTCTCTTTCTCTCTTTCTTCCTTCCTTCCTTTCTTTCTTTCCTTCTAGATAACAGCAAAAGCCTCTATCATTTTTGTGACTCTTCAGTACAATGTTACCCTCCCTGCAACAGGTAGGTAGTTTTCTGTTAGTTTACTTGAACAAACTTGGAAATTTCCATGAGTACTAAATTCCTTCATTTTAACAGATTTCATTCATGATTAGGCTGAACATTATTTTGATGATTTTGTAATGCAGAAATGATGTTTTTGTTGGCTGCACCCTATGCACTATATGAAAATCGGAATTTATGTGTTTAATGTTTATTGTGTATTTTCTAAGTGGACTTGACTTTCCTTTTTTTTTTTTTCTTTTTGCCTTCTCTTCCTTCTGATCTTTTCCATAAGAAAATTCTAAGAATAGATATTGTTAAAGTGTATTGTTAAAGTGTTATCATTCAATCAAGGTTTCTAAAGGTACAGTGTTTAGGTTCAGTTTCTCTGACCTATGAGTTATGTTTTGGACCTATAACAATCCTTTTAAGCCTGTTTTATTTTTGTGTTTTTGTTGTGCTCTACCTGTAATAGTTGTCAGTAAACTCTAGGAGTTATAATAGCATCCAAACTACACTTTCAGGCTTTATTTTTAAAAGTTTTCTTTCTTTCTTTTTTTTTTTTCTTTTTTTTTTTTTTAATTTTAAGTAGGCTTCACACCCAACATGGGGCTTGAACTTACAATTCTAAGATCAAAAATCACATGCTATACCACCTGAGCCAGCCAGGCACCCCTAAATGTTTTATTTCTAAATTGGGCTATGTGAAAATCAAGTTGTTATTGGATATTGGTTGCAATTGAATACAGTAATACAGTTAACTAGCATGGGTGACGGTATTTGGCTAATAAAATATTAACATATTCAGACAAGTATTTGGCTCTGTATTTAGAATGCAAGATCAGATAGATGTATATATGTATATATATGTATATATATGTGTATATATATATATATATACACATATATATATATAAAACATTGAATTGGATTTAATTCAGTTATATAGTTGTATAAATACAGTTGACCCTTAAATAATGCAGAGGTTAGGGGCATCGACCGCTGCACAATCAAAAATCCATATATAATTTTTGAATCCCCACAAACTTAGCTACAATAGCCTACTGGTGACCAGAAGCCTTACCAATAACATAAACTGTCAATTAACATGTTTTGTGTATGTATTATGTACTGCATTCTTATAATAAAGTAAGCTAAGAGAAAAGAAAATGTTATTTAAAAAAAGAAAATGTTACTAATATCATAAGGACAAGAATGTGCATTTACAGTACCGTACTGTATTTCTTGAAAGAAATCGGCAGGTAAGTGGACCCATGCAGTTCAAACCCGTGTTGTTCAGATGTCAACCATATTTGATTTAGTGACTTAGATATCAGATCCCTCAAAATCACAAAGTTGTTTTGAAATTTGAATATGCCAGAGAAGAATAATGCTTCTTTTCCCCAATTGTTTCCATAATCGTAAAGCTTGGTAATAAGCTATAGCAATTCACAAGTATTTGATTAAGATTTGTTTTGAAAAATGACAATTTCAAGGATTAAAAACAATTTTAAGTAGCAGTTGCTTCTATCTCTACTGCTTATAGATCAAAACTAATTCATATATAGATTAAATCATTTTTTTCCATCAGAATCATAATGAAGTGTTTAATTTGAAATGAGGTAGAAAGTTTCAAAATTCCATGAAAAGACAGACATACAGGCTAAGTATAACTTTGTGTAACCTAAGTATAATCCGATCTCTACCTGGGATAATACCAATTTTACAGTCTTTTCGAGGATCTGAGTATGGCCTCCCTTTCCCTGTTTTTTGGTCTTTGATGGCTGTAATGGCTGTAACTAACACGTGTCAAATCTTTTGTAAGTAATTTCTGAGGCCTTAGATTTCTAGGTGGTGTCTTCAATTTTCATTGCTCCTAAGACTCAAAATGTCTAAAGGCAAATGACCTATGATGTTTCTGTGGGATTTATTTATTAGGTTATTAGTCTTCTTTTGTTTGTTTCCATAACTATGTTGTACTTAGTGCTGTTTTTATAATCTTAATGTATATTTTTGTGTATGTGTGTCCTGTCCTTTTTGGCCTTCAGAAGAACAAGCTGCTGAATCAGCGTCCCTTTATTACTATGGTATCAAAGATTTGGCTACAGTTTTCTTCTACATGCTAGTGGCGATAATTATTCATGCCATAATTCAAGAGTATGTGTTGGATGTAAGTATGCAATCTTAGAAATCTATACTTCGTAAAGTACTAGCTCTCCATACTGTGGTAGTCATGTATTAAATATATTTTATAATATATTCTTAATTACTAATGGTTGTTTTTATTTTTAGAAAATTAATAGGCGAATGCACTTCTCCAAAACGAAACACAGCAAGTTTAATGAATCTGGTCAGCTTAGTGCATTCTACCTTTTCTCTTGTATTTGGGGCACATTCATTCTAATATCTGTAAGTATATACTGTGCTGAAGTTTTCATTTCTCAAAGTATTTATGTTGTATACCCAGAACAAAAAATGATGTCCTATTTTTAATGCTCGTAAGCAAATCCTGAACCTTAGAAAATCCCTCTTATATTCTTGTTCTTATCTAAGATGAGGAATTCTGTTTGAACTAGTATAAATCAGATTTCAGCGATAAATGGCTCTTTTGATTAGTTTTTATACAGCAGAAATTCTAAACTATGTCTATGTTTCAGAAAGTTATTCATTTTCAGTCAGTCTGAATGTCGATTTTGTATCTTGTAGTCATTTGTAGATAACTCTCTATTAGCGAAAAGAGTCAGAGGTCAGTGATACTTTTAGTGGGTTCCATGAGTTGTAATGTTTCCAGTCATTTCCTCTTTTAAAAATAGTCTGAGGAGCTCCTGGGTGGCTCATTTGATTAAGTGCCTAACTCTTGATCTCAAAGTCATGAGATCAGGCCCCATGTTCGGCTCCAAGGTGGGTGTGGAGCCTACTGAAAAAAAAAAAAAAAAGTCGAGTATTGGCCAAGCAACTTAAAATATTATATAACTTTTCAGTTAAAGCTACCAAAACCTTTAAGTGTAACATTCTAACTAATGAGGGGGAAGGGAGTATCTACATCAGTTTTAATATTCACAATCTCTGAAATTTATATGGACTCCAGAGTGTACAAATTTTTGAGTTTATCAGGACACACAATTTTTTTGCATTACTGTGTTAAAGATGAGTAAACAGGCAAGTGTATGATATTTAATGTTGGAAATACACTAAAACTCAATCTTTCCAGGGCTCATTCCATTTTATACTGCTGTTTGTATAATACTTTATAAATGTATGTAATTTTAGCTTAAAATCTAGTGTACAATGTTTTGAAAAAAATATAAAAGTACACATTTCAGTGGGAAATTATTTTTATTAAAGATAAGTCATCTGAGAGGTTTTTTTGTTTGTTTTTACGTGTACAATAATTCTCACTGAATAGATCGGGTCGGTGTGTGGACATCATCCTATAAAACTTGGCAACACCTTCACCCTCCATCCACTGCCAAGTGCCACGTCTTTCTCAAAACCCTCCTCCGATTACCCGAGACAAAATTCATCTCTCCTGTAGCCACTGTTAACCTCTGTTATGTACATTACTGGTTTTGGGTTGTTTTATGTTTGTTCACCTACATGTATTTTTTACCCTGATGAATTGAAAGAATTTTGAAGGCCAGGAATTATTCTTATTTGACCTCATGTCTTTCATAGTGGTTTTTACTTTGCTAAAATAAGCAATTCAATGGACTCAGAAATAACCAAAAAGTTCAACTTCAGTGGGACTCTTTGGAGCCTGGTCTGGGAAATTATAAATGTTCAAGAAATGAAAATACAGTGTTATTTTCCAAGAAGTTTGCATTGTACTCCATAGGCTAATTTTTATATCTTCTTTCTTAGGAAAACTACATCTCAGACCCAACTATCTTGTGGAGGGCTTATCCCCATAACCTGATGACGTAAGTCATTTTTAGCAGGCTTTTCCTAGTAATGGACCATGGTCATGTCACTTTTAAGCAGAATCCGTTCTTGTCATTCTCTTTAGGACTTTGCAAATTCATACAGTAGCTACATCATCAGCAGTCCTGCTGCCATAAGAAAAAAAATGTGCTTTTTTCACGTATATAATATTTCCAACATGTTCATTAGCTTGAGAAAACCGATTTTAACAAGAATCGGAATTTAGTTCTCTGTTTTCCCTTCTCCCTCATCCTTTCTGCTCATCAGTTCTCCATCTTCTCCATACTTTTGCTCCTTTTCTTTATCCTAGTCTCTTTTTATTCCTTTCATTTCTTTTTCTCTTACACTGTAAACTTGAAGGTAGGGATTGTTGTCTCTTTTATATCTTCCCAGCCCCCAAGGTGTCTATATAGACCTGTAAAACAGCCCAGTGTTGCAAAGACATTCTGCTAAATGACTCATTCTTCAAGCCCAGCTCTAGTAGGACTATTCCGCATTATTTTTCCTTGCTACTTGAGCCTGTATTGTCTTTTGCTTTCCTGAATTTGTCTTTTTGGTGTATTTTGGTAATATCTCTATATTGTCTTGAATGTTCTATAATTGCCTCATTTGTGTAAGTGATATTGTACCCATGCCCACCAAGACTCTGTGTACCTTGACAGCAGTAGGAACTATCTCTATATTATATATCCTTCGTTGTGCCAGGCTGTATGTAGGTGTTCACCACCTAGACAGTGTTCAGTAAATGCCCTATGATGTAACAGTTGGAGAAAAAGATATGAAGGGAACAACATGGCCATGCATACCTTTGTTTTAGGTCCGGCAGTAATACCCATACTGCTGAGTAATTCTGACTTTAAAAGTGATATTAATTCAATGAGCTTTTGTGGAATAGGATGGTAGACATCAGGTTTATATGGGACTATATCTCCCCTCTCCGCAAAAAACTTATTCCCGATGGGCTTTGTGTTTTCTATTATAGAAATCTAGAGGAGTAGGAGAATGGAGAACAAAGAGAAAGCAGGGGCTCTGGAGGGTTATAATGTCATGAGACTGTTGATTCTAGGCTGATTAGATCTATCTCCAAGGGAACACTTCTATGCCTTATCCCTCTTTCTAATTCTGGTTTGCCTCCATTCTTTTGAGACTCTCTCAGGGTTCCAACCAGGTAGAGTTTCCCTAAGAAAAAATCCAGGGGATATCTGCAGTTGGGATTATACCAGTTTCGGGTGATGGTTTATCTATACACCTTCGCTTTTGTGTCTGTCTTTTTGCGCTTCCTGCTTTCCTTTTGATGAAACCTTACAGGTCTGTGAACTGATTCCCTCGGTCATGTTCCTTATGTTTTCAGTACCTAACATGACATACTAATCAGTATTAATTTGCTAATAGACAAGGGGCTCTGGTACCTCTCAGCCAGCTTGCACGTCATCAGGGTTCTGCAGATACTGTCTTTGCATCTGCTGTTTAATCCCGAGGAATTGACTGGTGGTAAGAATATTCTAGGGAGATGGGGAAGTGGCTGCTGGGGGGGTGCAGAGTATTGCGGGGGGGACATGAAATGATAACACAAAGGGAGCTCCGTAGTACACCCCGATTTCCAGTGTTTTACTTTATTCTTTTAAAATATTATGCTTTAAAAGATATTTTTTGCTTTCTTGTGCAGATTTCAAATGAAGTTTTTCTACATAGCCCAGTTGGCTTACTGGTTTCATGCTTTTCCTGAACTCTACTTCCAGAAAACCAAAAAAGTAAGCTGAGATTTTGTAACTTTGAAAGCTGTCTTGTCATTTTTTCCTTTTTTGAAAAGTCACTCTAAAATTAAACATTTCCTCATGTCTGTAACCTCCCCCCTTTCCTTCCCACCTCAACTCTCCCATTATTCTCCCACCTCCCCTCTTTCGTCAGAGACTAAATATCCTCACGTATCTCTTGATGTAAACCTTTCGTCGTATTTTATCTTAGAGTGGAATCTTTTACATGTGACATGTTAATCACTTGTCTTAAAATTGTATTAGTGGTAATTTAAAATAAAATTAAAATTTCAAAATGCAACATTAGTTTTATATTATTGATACTCTTAGGAGTTTCACAAATGAGACAAAAGGATTAATCAAATTATTTTACAACTAACCGTTCTATGTGCTAAGTCGCAGTGAAAAATTCAGCATAAAATAAAGTAAACCATAGTTAAACACTCAACGGTGAAACTTTTCCTGAAATGGGTGGAGCGTACTTTTAACATGTGGGAAAGATGTTTGTTTGTTGTTTGTTGTATTTGAACAAATAACTACCAGAGCAGTGCGATATCCTTCTTTCTGCTTTATCCTCCGTACTCCTGAAGTCGGATGTCCGCAAAGTAAATTTTAGTTCCCTTATTTAACCCTTTCTTCTCTCAAACCTGTACCAGTTCCCTGTTGCTTTAAACTGCTGAGGGCATCTGGGTGGTTCAGTCAGTTGATTTCAGCTCAGCTCATGATCCTGGGATCATGGGATCGAGCCCTGGTTCAGGACTTAAGATTCTTAAGATTCTCTCTCTCTCTCCCTTTGCCCTACTCATGCTCCCTCTCTCTCTCAAGAAATAAATAAGTAAATAAAATAAAATACAGCTGTTCACCTGTCCTCTATGGGTTTCTTTGGTGTATACAACCTCCTCTCTGCTCCTTTTTTCCTCTTTTCTCTCCTTGGTCTTCATTCACACTGATAGTCTCTAATTTTATGATCCCAGCACATCAGTTCTTTTTCTGGGAATACCTTTAAACTAATCAAATGCTCTTATTCCCTTCCTCAGGGAGAGATTATTTATAAAATCCCCATATAGGAAACATGGGTGGGAATATGGACAAAACAAGTTTGGTCCTGAGTTAACAAGTATTAAAGATGGGTATGGCTACATGGGGATTCTTTATACTATTTGTTATATATGTATTTACATTTTTCTGCATTTAAAGCCTCCTTGCTTTGAGAAGCTTTTCAGGATAGAAGTGTAATGTGACCAGTTTATCTCTGCCTTCTCCAAAGCCACATTTATTTATGTACTGCAAATAGTTAATCCATGAGTATAGATACCTGATTTACTACTGTTTTGTGTCTGTGTTTTTTGTGTCCTATGTGTTTGTCATCAACAACATCTGTCCTGATGTCTGCTATGATTAGAAAATAGCACCAATTTAGAGTTCATGTACTATGTCTCGAAAGAAGTTATCTTTACGTTAATTTCTTGTATCAAGAAGAATGTTTTTCTAGTTAAGTTGATTATAAGGATAAGGATGAAGATCCATAAAACCTTTGGCTTAGAACTATGTTAAGATAAGGGGTGGCTCAGTTGGTTGAACTTCTGACTCATGATTTCAGTTCAGGTCATGATCTCACAGTTCATTTCATGACATCAAGCCCCACAGTTGGGCTCTGTGCTAACTGCATGGACCCTGCTTGGGATTCTCTCTTTCCCTCTCTCTGTGCCCCTCCCCTGCTCATGAGCTCTTACTCTCTCTTTTTCTCTCTCTCCCTCAAAATAACAAAAGAAAAAAAAAGAACTGTGTTAAGATAAGATTCTTAGGCTCACAATTTCCAGAAGCCCTTCCATATTCATTAAGCACCTAATGTGAACCACAGATGTCCTAGAGCTGTATTGTCCAAAACAGAAGCCACTGGCCACATTTAAAGTAACTACAGTTGGGGAGCCTGGGTGGCTCAGTTGGTTGAGTGTGCAGCTTCAGCTCAGGTCCTGATCTCGCAGTCTGTGAGTTCAAGCCCCTCATCAGGCTTTGTGCTGAGGGCTCAGAGCCTGAAGCCTGCTTTGGCTGTGTCTCCCTCTCTGTCCCTGCCCTTCTCCCACTTATACTCTCTCTCTCTTTCTCAAAATTAAGTAGCAGCAAAAAAAAATTTTTTAATACGTGAAGTAATTACAATTAAAAACCAAATTTACTTTCTGAGTCACACTTAGCCCTATTACAAGTACTCACTTAGCCACAAGTGGCTACATGTCTGCCATTTTGGATAGAAGAGATAGAGAACATTTCCATCATCGCAGAAACTTCTGTTGGGCAGTATTGCTGAGAACATCATAGTTTCTTGATGTCTTACTACCATGGCTCAAATATTTAAAGCTTTCTTCATGTATGTACTTGTATACCCATGGACATAAGACGTTTGGGCTTCATTATTAATCCATATGTCTCTGTCTTGTTCCGTGACCATGTAAATAAAGAGGGACATTTCAAAGTGAATGTTCATTTTAGTTTTCAAAGTTCTTTCCTTATCAATTCCTGCCAGATGGCATTTCTCCAGAAATGCAATCTAATTTTTATGGAATAATTTGCATAACTTAGAACTTAACTGAAACTATTTTTAACACCTACATATGACAGTCAAAAGTAACTGTTTCAAGTAATTAACATAATTTGAAAGTAACAGCTGCATATGTGTTAAACAGTTTCTTAAAATTTACTCTATGAAAATTATTTTTGGAAGAACTCTTTACTGGAAGAAACTAGTACAGTGATTGTTTCGAACTGATCCTACAGAGAAATGAAGAAAGGAAGGAACACTGTTAGTAGCAGTTCAAGGGGTGTGTTAGTCACAAATAACTCAGTTTCTCCTGAGGAGAATATTTTAATTGCATACAGTATGTATGGCTCCATATAAACATTACTCCATTTTGCCCATAAGAAGATTAACCATGTAATTTCTCAGCCAACTTGAATATATGAGCTTTCAGGGAAGTCTAGAGGAGATAGCCAAATACTTTATTTCCAATATTCAGTTTATTTCGTTTAATTATACATGCATATTGCATTGTCATATGAAGTATTTTAAATCAGATGTAATGCATTTTCCCATTCCCACTTCATGAAAGTTATATTCACACTTTCCACATGCAACTTTGTTGTTCATACCTGTCATTCATCACTAGAGCCAATTTTGAATCCTTTAACTCCGTTTTTCCAAAGTGCATCATCTTCCCTCTAGTGATTCCTCTGTTAGACCTCTATAAGCACTTAGAAGTAACATTGATTAAGGTTCTTCAGGCTGTGTAACTTCCCCAAACATGTATTTGTTGCTCAAAATAATGATCTAGATCCCTATAACATAAGAGCTTTGAAAAGATTTAAATAGGAGGTGGCTCCATGTGTGGTTTAGGCGAAAATCTTTGCCTTGTGTTTGGGCATATTTATGCTATTCCATTTAAAGTCAAGTTTTTAGTAGTGTGTAGTTAAGAAAAGCATTTTCTTATAAAGATAGAATTTTACTGAAGTATATGCCTGATCTTTTTAATAAAAAGATGTTTGAATAACAACTGAAAATGGCACTTGAAGTTATTTATAATTTTAGAACTTGTTTTGACTTAATGTCCTATATTTACTAGATTTTCCATAAAAAATGAGACTATTAGAATTTTAATTCATCATTCATAAGAATGAAATCATTCTTATATAAACTATTTAAACATTAGCATTAAGAATATATAAGAACTTGGGGCGCCTGTGTGGCTCAGTTGGTTAAGCGGTCAATTTTGGCTCAGGTCATGATCTCACAGTCTGTGGGTTTGAGCCCGATGTCGGGTTCTGTGCTGACAGCCCAGAGCCTGGAGCCTGCTTCGAATTCTGTGTCTCCCTCTCTCCTTGCCCCTCCCCCGCTCACACTCTGTCTCTCTCTCTCTCTCTCTCTCTCTCTCTCAAAAATGAATAAACATTAAAAAAATTTTAGAAAAAAGAATATATAAGAGCTTGATAAAGCTTTTCTAATAACTCATTTTCATTATATATTTTTTCCACTCAAATACAAAAGAAGTTTATTAATCTTTAAACAAAATAAACAAAACCTAATTTCTGGCTCCTGGTAGAAAACATTTGTTTACGTAATAATATTATAGGATGCTGTGTGAAAATGTCTTGAGAAGCCAAAACAGCTTTCTTTCAGCAGTTCAGCTAGACACTAGATTGTAGAACAATGATCGATGCTCTTGGACAGTCTGCTGACTGCCTAACTGGAATCTCTGATGTGGCCAGTGAACGAAGATGGCCAGGTTTCACCCAGCCACCTCTGTTTCCCATTCCCCTCACTCCATGGAAATGTGTAACCCCAGAGACCATAGTGCTAGGCAAGGTTGTTGTTGGCCTCAGACATATAAGCACCCTGCCAGTGGAGCTCTAACCCCACAAGGATTGGAAAATGTTGGAGGAGTTTGGCCTAAAACAGGGGTGCCATTATAGCCATGATCTAATTGAAATATAGGTAAAATTTCTCTTTTAAAAAATCATGTTATATCATCCCCATTGCCTTTGTAATTTTAAAAGAATATGGGAATGTCTTTAATGTAGAATGTGTGTTCTCCAGTTCACAACAATCTCCACCATTCCCTGTAGTATTAACACTCCTCTGTGTCACCCGTTTTTACTTAAACTTTTTCTCTGGTTGGACTTCCAACATTCCTTTATAGACATTGGTCAATTTGTATATAGCTGAAGGGAATGTTATTTGGAAAAAGATTTCTTGATCCTCTGTCCTTTGGAAAGTTGTAGAAACTATTTTAAAAGCTCTTTCTGGGGCACCTGGGTGGCTTGGTCAGTTGAGCGTCCGACTTCAGCTCAGGTCATGATTTCACAGTCTGTGAGTTCAAGCCCCTCGTCAGGCTCTGCACTGACAGCATGAAGAAGCCTGCTTGTGATTCTCTCTCCCCCCTTCCCTGCTCTCTCTCTCTCTCTCAAAATAAATAAACATTTTTTAGAAATTAAATATTTTTTAATCCCCTCCAAGAAGTTAGATTCTATAAAATAGTTTTTCCTGCAGTCATTCCAGAAAATTAATTCCATTGTGTTACACAAGTTTTTATGTAAGAAAATGAGTTTAGTGTTCAGTCAGTAATTTAAACACTTCAGAGCTTTTGTAACGAGTATCGAGGGTCTCCCTGGTCTCTTTTTGCCTCAGAAATTTGGAGCATTGATTAACACATCTGAAGGAATATGGCAGTATTTCCCATATCAAGTCATTTACATGCCACTTGCTCTAACTTAAAATATTTTAATTAAAATTATAGTTAAAAGTATTGTAACTATACGCAACAAAAGTATTTTGTTGTGTACTATCTAAAATCATTTTGTACAGTGCCAGTGCTATGAATACCACACCCTAGGAAACATGTATATCATGTATATATTTAGTGGCACCTCTATTCATAGCATATGAAAACACATTTATAACACTACCAGTGAGCTGTTCTAAAATTATTGTAAGAGCAGAAAAAGGTTCCCTTGTTGAATTTTTCGCATGTTAGTCTTGACATTGTTCTCCCTCTCTCCTTTTGTAGGGAGAAATATTTCATTGGAAGTTTAAAAATTATGTGGAGAAAATCTTAATTAAGAAAGTTCCTTTTCAGAGATCCTTCTCTTTCCAAATGGAAGAACCTCTCTAAAGTTGATGTTCTATCTTGGGTTTTTTCTCTGACAGTCCCAAAACATAGTACTATGTGTGGTAATATCTGACTCTTCTCTTGCCTTTCTAACACTTGATCTTTGTACCATTCTTACTAGAGAAGAGTTTTCAATTTCAAAACTACAATTGTAAAATCTCTGTTCTTTCTCCGAAGATTTGGGGAAGTAACTCTACTGAACTGTAGAGACTTGCACTCAGCTGTACTAGGTGGCAGACATGAGTTTTGTGAGGTTCCAGAAGAATACAGTTCAGTCCATTTAGCATCAACCCACCATGTAAGAAATTGTAATTAGCAGCTGTAGTACATGAATAGTACTAACCAGATTAATACAGCTTTATACTACACGTAGATCAGGCTAATGTAACTATGTTTTATACACACAGGCACACATACACACACACATACACATACACACACACATACATGTGTGGAAGAGCAAAAACCAGAGAGAGTAGAAATGAGAAGTCTATGCATTTCATTAATTAACAAGTGTTTACTGGGTTTAACACTGTCAGTTTTTACAAATATTTTTGACTGCAAGTCAAGATGAAAAATCATATTTTACATTATAATTTAATGTGTATATGTGTGTGTGTGTGAAAACCATAATAAAATTTTCATGAAACAGTGCAATGTGCTGTACACCCTAGTATTTTCTAGTTTATTTCATATTTTAAAAGATACTAGTGTGACCCCTAAATTGATTTCATGATCCACTAGTAGCCCTTGACTCACATTTTTTTTTAAACACGGTTTTTAAGATAACCAGGTCACTAGGGACTGTGGAAGAAAAAAGAAAAGCAAAAAGTAGAATCTGGATATGTGGCTTTACAGGGTTATTAGAAGGAGAAAGACTATATAACAAGGTAGTATCCTAAGCGAGAAGATAAAATTTTAACCTTCAGTTTTAATGGTTATAACGGTTAAAAGGGATTCAAAGCATGAGCTAAAAAATATGAATACTACTTTAAATAAAAGCATCTCTACTGCTATAAACATAGCAATTTTAATATTAGAAGGGCAGCATTGTGATTATCAACATTATGTCATTTAATAGATGTTTATTACAGAAAGAAACCATAGGTTTTGGCCCTGAAAGGGATTTTGAGTTCTTCTGATTCAGGCAAACCCAAGTATTGAGTCACATTTTCCAGGTGAGACAGCTGAAGCCTAGAAAGGTGCTAAAGCCGTGTAGCAGCTGGGGTAGAATGCTGGGGCTGAATAGGTCTTCTCTAAGGTCTTCTCTAAGAGTGTATTTTTTCACTCTACCACACTGCTACTAAGGAACGGAAATGTTTCGGCATGTTTTAATCTGTAATGCATCTCTGTTTACAGGAAGATATTCCTCGTCAGCTTGTCTACATTGGTCTTTACCTCTTTCACATCGCTGGAGCTTATCTTTTAAAGTGAGTTGGGATTTTGTTTGGATGTGTAAATGGACTGGGTAGATAGTATGCTAATCTGTCTGCTAATTAATCTTTACATTTTAAATTTGTTCTTTTAACAGCTTGAATCATCTGGGACTTGTTCTTCTGGTGCTGCATTATTTTGTTGAATTTCTTTTCCACATTTCCCGCCTGTTTTATTTTAGTGACGAAAAGTATCAGAAAGGGTAAGTTGCTTAGCCATTCTGTTTCTTGTGTAATTAAAGAGTCAGGGCCTGTATTGTCAAGGACTGAGCTATTGCCAAGGTCCCTGCTGCCGGCAGTTATATCACTCTGTAAGCTGTTAGTAGTAGCTTTAAATAAAATGAAACGATTTTACAATTCAGGATGGTATTTTATTCTCTAAAATGGAGTCTTGTCTTAGTTAGCCAGATGTTACATTGAAACTTGTAATTTGGAAGAGTTTTAGGGTTTACTTTTCTATTATAACTTCTCTTTTGTTTAATGCATGTTTTTCTTTTGGAGGAGGAGTAATAAGGAAGTGATAATAGGGATAAAAGTAACAGGGAAGAAGAAGATTAAATAATAGATTATATAAGATGCTAAAACATTTCAACGGCACAATTGGACTGAAAACAGAATTAGAGCACTATGACTTGTTTTAAAAAAAAAAAAAGTAAAAGTAGGCCTATTAAATGGGAATGGGTGTTCTGTTAACAGGATAGCTTTTGTTTTGTCTTATTTAGCATTTTTGAAAATTTTTCTATGTACCAATAATTTTGAGGATCATTAATGATAGTTATACTTAAAAAAGAGATCAGCTAAATAAAAATTAATATTTTTTTAATTAAATTTAATTTTTTTATTAACTTGTTTTATTTTTTATTTTTTTTAATTTACATCCAGATTAGCATATAGTGCAACAATGATTTCAGGAGTAGATTCCTTATGGCCCCTTACCCATTTAGTCCATCCCCCCTCCCAAAACCCCTCCAGTAACCCTGTGTTTGTTCTTCATATTTAAGAGTCTCTTATGTTTTGTTCCCTTCCCTGTTTTTATATTATTTTTCTTTCCCTTCCCTTATGTTCATCTGTTTTGTCTCTTAAAGTCCTCATATGAGTGAAGTCATATGATTTTTGTCTTTCTCTAATTTCACTTAGCATAATACCCTCCAGTTCCATCCATGTAGTTGCAAATGGCAAGATTTCACTCTTTTTGATTGCCGAGTAATACTCCATTGTATGTATGTGTGTGTGTATATGTGTATATATATATATACACATATACACACACACATACATACATACACACCACATCTTCTTTATCCACTCATCCATTGATGGACATTTGGGTTCTTTCCATCCTTTGGCTGTTGTTGATAGTGCTGCTATAAACATGGGGGTGCATGTGTCCCTTCGAAACAGCACACCTGTATCCCTTGGATAAATGCCTAGTAGTGCAATTGCTGGGTCGTAGGGTAGTTGTATTTTTAGTTTTTTGAGGAACCTCCATACTGTTTTCCAGAGTGGCTGCACCAGCTTGCATTCTCAAAATTAATTATTTCTTTATTGGACTTCCTAGAATCTTAAATATGCTGTTATGTATCTTCAAGAGTGTGATATAGTATATAGCACATCCCAGACATTTTACTTCTGAATCTCTTTTGCAGAACAATAGGAAATGCTGTCTGAATATGCATTTACTTAATAGGAATCTGATTCATATTAGAATCTTTTCATATCTTTGCAATTTTATGAATTTGACTTAGGATATTTTTCTTACAGGTTTTCTCTGTGGGCAGTTTTGTTTGTTTTGGGAAGACTTCTGACTTTAATTCTTTCAGTACTCACTGTTGGCTTTGGCCTTGCAAGAGCAGAGAACCAGAAATTGGATTTCAGTGCTGGGAACTTCAATGTGTTAGCTGTAAGGTACAATCGATTTAACATTTTTCTCACTTTGTCCTGCCTTATAGTATGTATTACCAATTTATGATACAAATCCCCTTTAAAAAAATAGAGACAAATATGGGGGGAGCATATTTATTTGATTTGATATCAGACGTGTTGCAGTTGCATATGTCTGAATTGAAATACTAAAGGATCTCTTTGACTTTGGGGATTAACTACTAATGGAATAATTGTTTATTAACATAATCTTGTCAGCCTTGGGAATTTAGCACTAAGTTAATTCTGTCAGTACAAGATAGAATGCTTCATTCAATGACATTGTTTTGATGTACTCTTAATGTTTTGTTTATTGACTTTAATATCCTCAGAATTGCTGTCCTGGCATCCATTTGCATTACCCAAGCCTTCATGATGTGGAAGTTCATTAATTTTCAGCTTCGGAGGTGGAGAGAACATTCTACTTTTCAGGCACCAACTGTGAAGAAGAAACCAACAGTGACTAAAGGCAGGTCTTCTAGGAAAGGAACAGGTTTGTATTCAGTAAGCAGTGGAAAACATTTTTTTGTTAAATGTTGTGGAGTCTTATTATAAACGTATTAAGATTTAAAATCTTATAAAGAAATTTTTTTCTCTCTCTTTAGCAAAATTAGAGGCAAAGTAAAACTTGCCCCATTCTACAGTTATTGTGTGAGGTCAGTTATTCCCCTCAAAAGCTGTCCACTAAATTTCTCTTTCCCAAGCTTTCCATTAGACTAGTATGTTTGGGCTGTTTTAGTAGCCAGTAACTAACCTAGAGAGTGGTAGTTTGTGCTTTCAAGCATCTTACTAATATTTAGAATACAAAACCTCTTTACAGCCCCTTCCCATCTGCCCTTTAGTCCCAACTGGAAGAGCTCTTTCTATAACTTCTTATTGCTTGATCTTTCATATTTGAGCCTGCATCTGCCTTCTTTTCTCCTCTGGATTTTGATTGAAAAGGCATTGACATTGCAATAATTTTTTTGAACTTCTGTTTGGTGTTCTACTTGGAACTGTGACACAGGGAGTTCCAGTTTTATCGACTCTGGTTTGCCTCTTGTATGTCTTCATATTTGATAGTTTATGTCCTCCAGCCGTGTCCTATTCAAGCTTGTCTAAGTAATTCTTGGGCCTTTGTATTTCGTATAAATTTTTGTACATCTTTGTCAATTTTCACCCCCGCCCTCTCCCCCTCCCCCCAAAAAAAACTCTTGCTGAGAAACTGGATTGGAATTACATTGAATCTATAGATCATTTCAGGGAGAATAGAGCACTTCAGGGCGTAAACATGGTGTATACTTCTATTTACCTAGGTTGTCTTTAATTTCTCTGAGTAATATTTATTTAATACCATACCAAATTTAATCATATACCATAAAATTCAACCTTTAAAGTGTAGGTTTCAGTGGTTCTTAAGTATATTCACAAAGTTCGTGAACCACTATCTAATTCCAGAACATTTTTATCTCCCCAGAAAGAAACCCCATGCCCACTAGCAGTCATTTCCTATCCCTTTCTTCCCCCTACCCCTGACAAATACTTACCTATTTTCTGTCTCTATGGATTGGTCTTTTCTGCATATTATATGGAATCATATAATATGTGATCTTTTGCAAATGATTTCTTTCACTTAGCATGTACCTAAGTGGATGTATATGCACATATGCAACATATATACATTGCAGCATATGCCAATACTTTATTCCTTTTTATGGCCAAATACTATTCTATTGTGTGAATATACCAAATTATGTTTATCATTTATTAGTTGATAGGCATTTGGATTGTTTCCACTCTTTGGCTACTATGAATAATGCTGCTGTAAACATTTATGTACAAGCTTTTGCTTGAACCCCTGTTTTTGCTTTCTTGGATATATACCTAGGAATGAATTGCTGGGTCCGATAGTTAACTGTGTGTTTAACATTTTCAGGGAAATTGCTAAACTGATTTCTAAAGTAGTTGCACCATTTTACATTCATTGTTTTTACATATGATATGCAGCTGTCCCTTGCACCATTTGTCAAAAAGACTAACCTTTCTCTATTAAGTTGTCCTGATATTCCTATTGAAAACCAGTTGGTCAAGTGCTTACAGGGCAGAATAAATAACTTGTTTTTGGCGAGGGGAGAAAATCGGTTGATCCAAAAGTAAGAATTTATTCCTGGGCTCTCGATTCTATTCTGTCAATCTGTGTACCTATTCTTATGCCAATACCACACTGTCTTGATTACTGTTGCTTTCTAGTTAGTTTTGAAATCAGGAAATGTGAGTCTTCCATTTTGTCCTTCTTCATGCTTTAGTTACTCTGGTCCCTTGCACTTCCATGTGAATTTTTTTTTTAAGATTTTAAGTAATCTCTACACCCAGCATGGGGCTTTGAACTCATAACCCCCAGACAAAGAGTCACATTCTCTAATGACTGAACCAGCCAGGCACCCCTCCATATGAATGTTAGGATCAGCTTGTCAATTTCTGCAAAAAAGCCAGCTGGGCTTTTGATGTGGATTACTTTGACTCTGTATAGATTTACTTGGGAAGTATGAACATGGATGTCTTTCCATTTATTTGGGTCTTCTTTCATTTCTTTCAATTAAATTTTATAGTTATCAGTATGTAAGTCTTGCATTTCTTTTTATTCCTCAATATTTTATTCTTTTTGATGATACTGTAAATAGAATTGTCTTCTTAATTTCATTTTTGTGTTAATCATTGCCAGTATGGAATTGATTTTTCCATATTTATCTTTTATCCTGCAACATTGCTGAATTTTTTAGGTTTATTATTGACTAGTGAAGTTTTGTGTGGATTCCTTGCCATTTTCAGTATGTAGGATCATGTCATCTGCAAATAGAAATGGCTTCACTTCTTCTTGTCAAATCTGTATGATTTTTATTTCATTTTCTTGCCATATTGCCCTGCCTAGAACCTCCAGAATAATTTTGAATAGAAGTAGTGAGAGCAGACATTCTTACCTTGTTACTGATTTTATCAGGAAGGCATCTAGTCTTTTCACATTAAGCATGATGTTATTACCTATGGGTTTCCCTAAATGTCTTTAGCAGCATGAGGAAGTTCCCTTCTATTTCTCGTTTGTTAGTATTTTCATTATGAAAGAATGTTATATTTTGTCACTTGCTTTTTCTACATCTACTACTGAGATCATCAGATGGTTTTTGTCCTTCCATTTTTTTGATATCATGTATTCCTATTAATTGATTTTTGAATGTTAAGCCAACAGTGCATTCCTGGGATAAATCCCATTTGGTCATGGTATATAATCCTCTTTAAGATGTTGTTTGATTTGGTTTGCTAGTATTTTATTGAGCATTTTTATATCTATATTCATAAAGGATATTGATGGGTATTTTTTTGTAAAATACTTGTTTTCAGATGTAAAACCAGTCTTGCATTTATGGCATAAAGGTGATGATGATAATGCATCACTTTTAGTAGATTGGTGTTTTCAGTATTTTTTTAGAATTTTTGCATCTGTATTCACAAAAGATTGGCCTCTAATTAATCTGTTTTTCTTCTTGTTTTTGTAATATTTTTGTCAGATCTTGGTATCAGGGTGATGATGGCTTTATAAAAACTATTGAGGGGCACCTGGGTGGCTCAGTGGTTAAGTGTCCAGCTCTTGGTTTCTGCTCAGGTCATGATCTTGTGGTTTTGTGGGTTTGAGCCCCACATCAGGCTCTGTGCTGACGGTGCAGAGCCTGCTCGGAATCCTTGGTGTCCATCTCTTTCTGCCCCTCCTCCACTCACACTGTCTCTCTCAAAAATAAATAAACAAACCATTAATAGCTTTATCCTTTGTGTGATTTCAAGCATTGTTTCGTACTTAAATGTTTGGAAGAATCCATCAGTGAAGCCATGTAACCTAGAATCTTCTCTAGGGGAGGATATTTACATTATTTAATAGATAATAGGATTATTCAGATATTTTATTCCTTATTGTGTCTCTTTTGGTAAGTTGTGTTTTCAAGGAATTTGTCCATTGCAGTTATACTGGTAAAATTATTCATAATATTCTTTTATTAATTTGTGTACAACAGTGGTATCTTATTCCCTATGTTAGTAATTTATGCCTTTATCTCTTTTTTTTTTCATTAGCCAAGAACCAACATTTGTGGGGGATTTTATTGATTTTCATAGTCATATCATTGATTTCTGTTCTCATTTCCCTTTTTGGGGCTTGATTTGCTGTTTTGTTATTTGTGGTTTACCTTCTTGAAATGAATTTTTATATGATTGATTTTCCACCCATCTTGTGAATTACTTGCAATTAAGGGCAGACTTTCCCTTTCAGCACTGCTTTAGCTGCATTTTACAAATTTTGATATGTCTTTTTCATTATCATTCAGTTCAGGATATTATAATTCCAATCTGGTTTCTTCTTTGACCCATGCATTACTTATTAGTACATTGTTTAATTAACATCTACTTGGGCATTTTCTAGTGGTTTTGTTGTTGTTGTTACTCATTTCTAGCTTAATTCTGTTATTGTTTAAGAACATGTTCTGAATGATTTCAGTTCTTTGGAGTTTATTGAGACTTTCATTATGGCTCAGCATGTGTTCAGTTTTGGTAAATGTTCCATTTATACTTCAAAAGAGTGTGTTTTCCGTATTTGTTGGATATTCCATTATATATCAGGTCAGATTTGTTACTGTATTGTTCAGTCTTTTATATCTCTACTGTTTTGGTGGAAGGAGTTCTGTTTGTTCAGTCAGTTATTACAGGAGATATTGACCACTTCTCCTTGTAGCTTATAAGTTTTTGCTTTAAATATTTTGAAGATGTAGGTACATCAAAATTTAGGGTTGTTCTAAATTCCTATTGAATATGTCCTTTTCTCTTAATGAATGTCCACCTTCATCTCTAGTTAATGTCTGAATTTACTATAGCTACAACAGTTTTTTTTTATGTTTATTTATTTTGAGGGAGAGAGAGAGTGAGGGAGGGGCAGAGAGAAAGGGAGAGAGAGAGAGAGAGAATCTGCCGGACAGTGTGGGAAAGACACAGGGCTCGAACTCACAAACCATGAGATCATGACCTAAGCCAAAATCAAGATTCAGACGCTTAATTGACTGAGCCACCCAGGCACCCTGCTACACCAACTTTCTTTTGGTAAAATGTTGAGGTGTATCTTTTTCTATATTTTTTCTACTTTAAACCTTTCTTTGTTATTAAATATAAATTGTGTCTCGTGTAGACACATATAATTGGATTTATTTTCATCCAGTGTGATAATTATTGTCTTTGTTTTTTGGCAGTTATACTGTGATGTCCCTGGGTGTGGTTGTCTTTGTATTTATCCTGCATTCTGTCATATAGAGTTTCCTGAGTCGTGGCTTAGCTTCTTTTACATTTTTGGAGAGTTCTTGACCATAATTTCTTCAAATATTCTTCTGTCCCATTCTCTCTCTTGTCCTTTTGGAACTCCAATAATATGTGTTAAATCCCCTTCCCCTGTCTCTTACATCTTTTCATACTTTCTGCATTTTTCATCCCTTTTCTTTGAGTTTCAGTCTGAGTATTTTTTCTGGTTCACTGGTCTCTTCTGTTGTGCCTAATCTGCTGTTCATTTGTTAAGTCTGCATTTTCAGTTACTGTATTTTCCAGTTCTAGGATTAAAGATTTTAGTTCTCTGGTGAAATTCTCCATATTTTCATTTCTTTCTTTCTGGGCCTTGATTTTCCTCAAATAGAATTCCAGCTTCTTGCGCTCTAGCACATAGCAATCTGCTCAGCCATACTGACCTGGTCTTCAAGCAATGCACACAAGAAGCTTGCCCTGATGGAACTGTTCCTCCTAAAGACTGCTGATTATGGCATTCTTTTTCCTGTCATTACATTTCTTCTGAAATTTCTTTGATTCTTTTTTGTTTAAAATCTCTTCCTCCTTAGGAATCAACTTGGCTCCCTGCTTGCAGCCCATAGTGGGACTCATACTGTTGTCAGCATGGTGTGCTGTCATTGAACACAGTACAATTCCTCACTAGTATCTTGGTGTGGACTAGTTCACTGTTGGATGCATTGTAGACAGTGTCAGTAATTCCACTCAGAGCCCCAGGAGAAGTTCCCCACATCCAGCCTCAAGGCACAGTACTTCTTATTGCCTCCCCAGATTGGGACTGTGTGTATGGGGCAGAGCATCCCAGCTCATACTTCTGCTTCTTGTGGAAGAGCTTTCTCTTGCCCCTGGTTTTGCAGGGCTTGTGCCAGTTGTCCTGTGAGATGCCCATCACCTGGTGCTGGCTGAAAAAAACGAAGATCTATTTCTGATACATACTTTTTTTCTCTTGGTTTTTAGTCATTTGGTCTTGCTTTCTGATGGCTGGTAATTTTTAATTGAATACTGGACATTTTATATAACAATGTGTGTAGGCTCTAGATGTGTTTATAGAGGCTCTGGGTTGAATATGGGTAGATCATTCTATCCTGTCACAGTATCCATTTCCAGTTTGCCCTCATTCCTAGGACATCAACAACTATTTGTACAGTCTGTCTTCTCTGACAGATTCTGAATTCAAATTTTTTTCTTCCTGTTATAGAGTAATCAGCTCTCTTGTACTTGCAAAGGAAGTGCTCTCTGCTTGACTTCTCTGAGTCTTGCTTTGTGCATGTGTGTTCAGTAATTGGGAGAAATACACAGAGCTGCCTTGTTTGTATTTTTTTTCATTGTCTTCAAACAGCCAAGTTTTGTATTCCAACTTTTTTTTTTAATTTTTTTTTTTAATTTACATCCAAATTAATTAGCATATAGTGCAACAATGATTTCAGGAGTAGATTCCTTAGTGCCCCTTACCCATTTAGCCCATCCCCCCCTCCCATAACCCCTCCAGTAACCCTCAGTTTGTTCTCCATATTTATGGGTCTCTTCTGTTTTGTCCCCCTCCCTGTTTTTATTTGGTTTCCCTTCCCTTAGTTCATCTATTTTATCTCTTAAAGCCCTCATATGAGTGAAGTCATATGATGTTTGTCTTTCTCTGGCTAATTTCACCTAGCATAATACCCTCCAGTTCCATCCACGTAGTTGCAAATGGCAAGATTTCATTCTTTCTGATTGCCGAGTAAGACTCCATTGTCTATACATACCACATCTTCTTTATCCATTCATCCATCGATGGACATTTGGGCTCTTTCCATCCTTTGGCTATTGTTGATAGTGCTGCTATAAACATGGGGGTGCATGTGTCCCTTCGAAACAGCACACCTGTATCCCGTGGATAAATGCCTACTAGTGCAATTGCTGGGTCGTAGGGTAGTTGTATTTTTAGTTTTTTGAGGAACCTCCATATTGTTTTTCAGAATGGCTGCACCAGCTTGCATTCCCATGTATTCCAACTTTTATGGATCTTTTTGGAGAGATGAGTCTGACATTAGTTATATACACACACATACACACACACACACATACATACATACATACATGCATACGTATATATATATATATATATATATATATCCATCATAACTTGAAGAAGAAGGCAGCCATAGTACACTCCTAAACATAAGAGTTATCCTAAATAGCGACTCTGTGTATTGTAAAGAAACATATCCCTAAGAACTTTGCAGACAAATGTGAAAAGGTTCTTTATTTCTATCAAAAGTACTGCTCTTAAGACTACTATTTTAAAATTCTTGTAATTGATTTTAGAATTTTTTGTTTTCTGTCACTTTTTTAAAATTTTTTATAAATTTTAAATTTACATATAGTAATTGCCTTTTTCTAATTTATATTTTTTGAGATACAATTGACATATTATAGTTGTTTTTTTTTTAATTTGCTACTTTTGGTTCATTGTGTTACATGTTACCAGGTTTTATGATTGGTTAAATACTATTAAAAATTAACTACCACTAAGTTTTACATAAGGACAAACGGATACATACGAGGTTTTAAATTTCCTTTTCTGAAGGTACTTTTATGAATAAAGATGATATTCTTTGCATTTCTTTAGAAAAGAGAGTAACCCTGATTCTTTTCTCTTTTCAGAAAATGGTGTAAATGGAACAGTAACTTCAAATGGAGCAGACTCTCCCCGTAATAGAAAAGAGAAATCTTCATAATGAATTATAATCTAATTGATTAATGTCCCCAAAGAAATCTGCTTTTTACTATATCTTTCAGCACTAGAGATTTTTTTCTGTCCTTGAAAATACAGTTTGTGCTCTTTGATTCTTGCTATTGTACTGTTTCATGCATTTTTTTAAAGGGCATTTGAGGGAAGGATGATTACTATGAGTGAAAAAAATATTTAGCTTAGACTAAGCTACCTGCCTTCAAAATAGTTTAGGGACCACCACCATATTTTATTTTGTTTTTTATCTTTGAACGTTTTTCTAATGATTTGGAGAGATAACTATTTACAAAAATTCTACATATCAGTGATAAAATTTCTTGCTGTCACCAATTTTTTATATTAGCAAGATGGCCTCTTCCAGCAAGGTCATATTTTTTAAGTTATCTTTCAGGGTAAAATGGAAATACTATAAAGTTGGAAGTCAAACTTTAATATGTTTTCAAGTATCCTCTAATTTTTAGGAATTTTTGTAGTCTTTACACCTGGGGAAAAAGATTTGTAAATTCGCTAAAATAATTGTGTGCTTTATTATATAGGTAACGGTTGTTAATGTCACATCCCCATTTAAAAGAAAACATACTATTGGTTACGATGTGTGGAGATTTATTGCCGTATGTATTGAATCAAAATATATAAACATAAAACTACATGTGAAGAAAAAATCTTTCTTGTGCATTTTCAACACTTATAAACTGGAAATCAGAAAATTAAATATTTACTATAAAGAAGCAAAGTTGACTATAGCCCTTTTTGATATGTTTGTTAATAATGATTCTTAATGGGGCTTGTTATAAGTTCTATATGCACAGCATCTTAGAAAAATACTGTTTAACCTACAAACCCTTTTTAAAAATAATGCCTACTTTGATTTATATCTATAAAAAGAATGTTGGGTACTTATATTTGGAAAACACTGCGCTAATCTTAAAGAAATCAAAAATTGAGTTGGATAAATAGTCTTATAAAAGACAGTGCTTTATGTTATAACTATAGCTTTGGTCCCATCTTTAATTGAGAAGCATTTATCTGTATAAAACATATTTTTGGATAAATATATATATATATATATATATTTGTATCTCTAAAGAAAGGCTCTAAAAAACATTTGAGTAAAACATTTGGTTCCCTTTTCTATAATTATCCTTAAAAATTCTTACAGCTATATTTGGTTTTTTGTTGTCTTCACAGGACCTATACTGCTCCTTTTGGTGTTCACATCTTGTTCTCCATTTCTCACTTTTGTCACCAGCTCATGTTTGTGCCATTTTTAGTATATAAGTTGCAGGCTTGTTAGGTCTGCAGCTTAATAAGTTGCCATGCTGCTAGAAAGTTTTGCTTTCTATTTCCAGCTGTTTACTTACTTCCTGGAGAAAGTAGTAGCTCTCTGTAGCATCATGGAGTTTCAGTGGAACCAAATTTTTGCCATTAAAAACTGGCATTATATTGAACTATATACATTGAGAAATCAATCAAAATAAAATTTTTACTTTCACAAGCTGTATCCTGGACATTTTCTTTATTAGCAAGTTTTATGCTTTTAGTATATAATCTCATTTAAATGTACCATGTTTAAACAGTAAACTCTTCACAGACATTCAGAATAGCCTTTCCCAAAAAACTTTTATGCAAAAAAAGGTGATTAGTTTCATACAATTTATGCGAGCTACTGAGGGAAACCAATGGTCAATAAATTCAGAGACTGCTGAGTTAAAAGGTGTTTCTTTACTACAGAACTTTTTACCCCTTTATATGCAAATATGCTGATGCACCAAGAATATTTGCAATGGGGATATAATATGTAGTGTAAATCCTTTGTATGTAGCTAAAACTTCACAGACACACATAAATACCCAAGTGTATTTGTGAATTATATAAGCTCTAGACCCCCTTGTCCCAAATGCTCTCAAGAAAGTCTTTCTTTACTGGCCTCCAGGTCATGGCAGAATATGGCATTGTCACCTGGCCTCAGGTCAGCTTTGAAGCCTGATGGGAAGCATGCAGGACCGCCAGCTGTCAGATTCATTGAGTAACCTTGAACTAGTTGCTTTACCATTTTGGGATTCAGTCTTTGCCTCTGTAAAATGCCTTTTTGCTTGCTTGCATTTTAGAATATGGTTGTGGGTGGTCCAGGTGGACTATCTGGAACAAAAGTATTAACTGCATTCTTCTAAAATTCAGTAATTCTGCACAGTCAAAACCAGAACTAATCCCAGAACAAAGCTTGTATAGATGAAGAAATGAGAAATTTTTTGTGGCACATTTTGTTAGCAATATCCAATGACACCCTGTGTCTACAAGGTGTTCCCAAATGTTTTCACTGAAAACTAGTTCTGCATAAAACAGTAAGAATTGTTTTCAAGAAGTGATAGTTAACATTGATAGTTTCCTTTTTTTTTTTTTCTAATTTATACTTTTCTCTGAAACGTTGCCATTCATTTTTTCTTAACTCTTACAAGCACCAAATTTCAATATCTAATAAGTCAATTTGGGGAGAAAGAAGCACCATCAAGAACTTCCCTCCAGACCAAAACAGTGATGTTCATTCCTCCAAACAACTAAATTCAATCATTGTGATCTTGATGATCACAACAGAAACAAAAAGCCCACACACAAAAAAAGTAACAAAAGTCACATTCTAGGGGTTAAGTGCATTTAGCCATCGCTGTGCTGTCTGTTCATCCTTAAGCTGACTTTAAAAAAAGAAACACCCTAGCCCATCCAAATATACTTTTTCCATTTAGTTTTTTTTTTTTTTTTTTTAATGTTTATTTACTTTTGAGAGAGCACGAGCAGGGGAGGGGCAGAGAAAGGGAGACACGGAATCTGAAGCAGGTTCCAGGCTCTGAGCTGTCAGCACAGAGCCCCATGCGGGGCTCGAACTCATAAACCGTGAGATCATGACCTGAGCCGAAGTCGGCGATTAACCGGCAGAGCCACCCGGGTGCCCCCATTTACTTTTTTTTAATTAAAAATAAGAATTAGAGAAAAAAAAAGAAAACTTGAAAGAATTCACTGTTGCCTGACTCATTTTGATGTCGTATACAGCATAAGAAGTTCAGGAAGGCTATTTGCAGCATGCATGATTAGGGGATACTGGTCTTCAAGGTTCTTTCTACCAAACAGTGTAAATACCCACAATTCCAAGTGTGAAAGAACATCGATGATCCCTTAGAATTCCATAGGACAGTACAGCCTCCCGAGCTGATCATGGAGTTGACAGTGCTTCTGTCAAATTGACAGTTACCATGTGTAAAATATTTCCTATCCTGTTCCAGTACTTTCATTGAGAGTTCAAGAATTAGCCTGAGAAACTCCCATGTGGAACCTTCCGGAGATGTGGAGATTGGAACAGCTGTCAAATCATGAATCACATAAACTCTCTTTGGTGTATCTCTTCAGTACTGGGATAGACTCTTCTATTAGAACCTGAAAGTAGGCTCTTTCAAGTTTTGTCTAAGGTGACGCCTCATGTTTTTCACATGCATTTCTTACATTCATCAATCACCATTTGGTCAATCTCTACCATAGGGACCATCACTGGTTTCAGTTTGACTATTTAACATATGTCCCCATCTCCACCCCCTAGAATCAGTGCCACTGTAGTCTTTTCCACTGCCCACGATGGTTTGGTTATACCTAAATCAGCCTCTGCCAGGTTAACACCCCCACTTAAGGATGAGAATATTTCCAAATTTCTTTGAGTGTAGAATTGTAATGTTCTGAAAGGTGAATCTTCATTACACCAGGCACCTCTGTGTCATACTCAACCAGGCAGCCATCAGCAGTGGGCCACTATCTGTCCATGGGTGGTCATCGCTTCAGTTCTTCCATTCTCTCTTCTACTTTTTCAAAAGACTCAACTTGGCCTTGCGAATCACCATCATAACTCTGAAGTGCCAACAATACCAATCCATGTGGGTGAATTCTCAAGTTGGCAAAGCTGCCTTTTTGGTTTACGAAGGCCGCTAAATAACTGTGGTCTTGCCAGTTGTGCACCGACTCTGTCATCGCTTGCTCCTGGAAAATGGACTGGAGGCCTTTTAGAACAGTCTCACCATCAGCTTTGGCGCCGAGCATGAAGGTGAGCGCACTGTGCCCCGCTGTTGGCATAGTGAGGGGAGGCCCTGTGCCACACCTGAGGGAGGAGGCGTCAGGAGCCCGGGGGGCTGCTCAGCCTGTCAGGCTGCGGCCTGCAGGGAGGGCCCACTGGTTTGCATTTTACAAAAATGTTCTTAACGTTTATTCTTGAGAGATAGAGACAGAGTGCGAGCAGGGGAGGGGCAGAGAAGGGGGAGACACAGAATCCAAAGCAGGCTCCTGACCTGACACGGGTCACGAACTCACAAACTGTGAGATCATGACCTGAGCCCAAGTCAGAGACTTAACCACAGAGCCACCCAGGCACCCCTGGTTTGCATTTTTAAAGGAGCGGCTTCAAGAGGCACCAGGGTGGCTCAGTCGGTTAAGCGTGTGGACTTCAGCTCAGATTATGATCGCGCAGTTTGTGAGTTCAAGCTGCGCATCAGGCTCGCTGCTGTCAGCACAGAGCCCGATTCAGATCCTCTGTCCCTCTCTCTCTGCCCCTTACCTGCTTGTGCTCCTCAAAAATAAAAACATTTTAAAAAATGAAAATGAGAAAATAGAGGAATGGCTTCAAAAGTAATCCTGGGGAAATTCCAGGGAAATGCTTAAACAGATGGTTCTCCCCAAAGATCACCCTTGATGTGATAGGTGATTCAGTTAATCATCAACTATAAAACTTCAACACAAGACAGGTTTGGGAATTTCAAAGCAGACATTAGCAAGTATTTGTTGCAAGAATGAAAGATTAGTAACCCAGGACATGGGAAGGGAATGAATGGGGTTAGACTGCATTGGAAGCCCAATCCACTAACTAGGATGAAATGAGGCATTATTTACAAAAACAAACCAGTCCTGGGTTTAAGCATGATTTGCTTTACAAAATTAACCAGCTTTATTCAACACCATTCGGGAAGAGAGAGGCTAAGCCAATTTGTCTAACTATTTTCAGTGAAAATACTTTGTTGGCTTAAGGCTGAAATCAAACATTTGGGTGTCCTGAAAGCAAGCAAATCAGAAAAAAGCAGTTAAGAGGTTTAGGCCCATCACATAGTCTCATGCATAACTATTAGTAACTTTGAGGTTAAATGAGCCAAAGAAAAAAAAACATAGTCTCTTGTGAAGATTCACACGTCAACCAATTCAAGTGATAAATAACCTTGTTGACTTCTGTTAACATTAACAGGCACAAAATGGTTAGACTAGCAGACCAGAGTCCAAATCTTGACTTCTCCACTGATAGCTCTGTGTGGCCTAATGTCTGTGCCTCAGTTTCCTGAGATACATAATGGCGCCTACCCCACAAGGTAGTTCTGCAGACTAAGATAATGCGCATAAACTGCGTTCCTCCATGCCTAATGTTCACTAGATGTTAGTTGTAGGCTCACAACGTTGTGACAAACACAGTAAAGGAATGATTAATACTATTAAGTAAGTTTAGCTGTTACTACTTCTCCATATATGATTCATTATACAAGGTTATAGAGCACTCCTGTTCTCGAATGCACATACCCTTGAGCAGGCAGGCCAATAAAGTTGCATGAGATGCTCAGGCCAACATTATGGTCATTTAATCACCACAAGACTGCAAGCATGCTTATCTAGCACAAAAGTTCATAAATCAAACATCCAAGTCTGTACTGAATCATTTATACTTATGTGATACCATAATTATATGTTTATGAATTTTTTTAGAGAGAGAAAGTGTGTGCACATGAGCGGGGGGGGGGGGGGTGGCAGAGGGAGAGAGGGAGAGACAGAATCTTAAGCAGGCTCCACACTCAACAAGGAGCCCTAGGAAAGGCTCAATCTCATACCCCTGAGATCACTACCTGATCAGAAATCAAGTTGGATGCTTCACCGACTGAGCCACCCAGGTGCCCCTATGATACCATAATTATAAAAGCCATAAATAGCTTATATAGTTTCTAAAGAATGATTTATTTTACTTTATTTTATTTTATTTATTTTTTATTTGAGAGAGAGAGCATAAGTGAGGGAGAGGGGCAGAGAGAGACAGAATCTTAAGCAGACTCCACGCTCAGGGTGAAGTTGGACGCAGGGCTTATCCCATGACCCTAAAATCATGACCAGAGCTGAAACCAAGAGTTGGAAGCCTAACCAACTGAGCCACCCAGGCACTCCAAGAATGATTTTTTTTAAATTTTTTTAATGTTTATTTTTGAGAGAGGGAGAGAGAGATAATGTGTGAGCAGGGGAAGGGCAAAGAGCAAAGGAGACACAGAACCCGAAGCAGGCTCCAGGCTCTGAGCTGTCAGCACAGAGCCCAACGCGGGGCTTGAACCCACGAACTGTGAGGTCATGACCTGAGTCGAAGTTGGATGCTTAACCGACTGAGCCACCCAGGTGCCCCAAGAATGAGTTTTAAATCAGATACCTAGGGTTTATGAAATCATAGTTTCACTTCAATGGTGTGTACAACTTCTAGAAAATTTTTAGTTGCTTGGAGTTGCCTTACCTTCTACTGGGAAGAATCAAACTCCATCAGGGAAATGAGAATATTTACCTGGCATAAGGAAAAACATGTATTACAAGCAATATTTATCAATATACTTGAACTAATCTCAAAAAAATGTCCTACAAATTACAATTCCACAAGTGGACGGAAGGCCCGGCCGTAATGGTGTGTGTGGGATATACATAAAAGTGTGGATAATGCATGAAATGGACTAAACTCTGAAGACTAAGGTCGCTACTTTATGGTGTCCTTGCTGATTAACTTCTGGACTAATCCTTTTTTCCTTCATCAACTATGAGAAACTATTTTATGAGAATGATTAGAGAATACTTTTTTAAATGCTATTTTACAAGACTAATTTAGGTTAGTCGTGACCTCCTAACCAGGGTGGCCCTTTTCTCTTTTTTTGCTGATTTCATTCACAACAAACAAACAAAATAATAAGATGCAGGTTATGTGTAACTTGGGTCAGAAGGGGAAAATGTCTATACTGTAAATAAGTATATGAAGAAGAAAAAATTAAATGTGGTTTTTTTGTTTGTTTTGAGAGAGTATGTGTGTGCACATGTGCACAAGCAGGGGAGGGGCAGAGGGAGAGGGAGAGAGAATCCCAAGCAGGCTCTGCGCTGTCACAACTATGAGATCAGGACCTGAGCCGAAACCAGGAGTCGGATGCTCAACCAACTGAGCCACCCAGGCTCCCCTAAACGTGGTTTTTATTTTTTTTTATTTTTTACTTTTTAATGTTTGTTTATTTTTGAGACAGAGAGAGAGCATGAATGGGGGAGGGTCAGAGAGAGAGGGAGACACAGAATCTGAAGCAGGCTCCAGGCCCTGAGCTGCCAGCACAGAGCCTGACACAGAGCTCGAACTCACGGACCGTGAGATCATGACCTGAGCCGAAGTCGGATGCTTAACCGACTGAGCCACCCAGGCGCCCCATAAGTGTGGTTTTTAAAAAGTGAATTCCATTCTGTAGGATTAAGGCCTAGAAGACTACGAGGAATGTCAGAAGACCGATATGCGTAAATCCCAACACACATAAGAAGCTTTGAACATTTCAAAAGAAAGCAAGCAAGGCTTCCTTCAACTTGATCTTCAAAGAGAACTTACGTTAACTGCCCTCAGTGAATCCAAAGCCAAGGTTTACACCCAGAAGTCCTTTCCCTGTTGTTATTACCCTATGGTGGGTCAATTCTGCCTCGGAGCAGACACAATAATACCAGCGGCATAAAATGAAGATGGAGAGATGGCCAGGTAGCAAAGCGGAGTCTCTTTCTGAAGAGAAATGCTCTACAGTGCTTCTCATTGCAATTTACAGAGCACATCTCTAAACACTGGCCGTTGTACAGAAAGCTCAGGCTCGTCTCATGTATTCTATTAGATGGCATCTGAATTTTGTACGGCCTGCGGGGGTTTTTTGTTCTTTTATGAACGCTGAAACAATAGAGAATTTAAAAAGCAAGCCATCTTGTAGACTATAGCTTCAGGTTTGAGTAATCACTGCTCTCCTTGTTTTACTGTATTTTGATGAGAGCCAACATCCTAATTACAGCCCAGCATCTCCAGTTCGGCAGGCGGTGCCAATCACACCCCATTATCTATTGATGTGGAGCAAGTGCCCGTTAGGGGCTGCTGCAATCACCACCCTCATTTTCCGCTCTTGCTCCATCCACGTCAGCGCTCTCGTCTCCAGAGGTAAGAGCAGCTGTACTCTCTGTACTCATTAACCCAGCCGCCCTTGACATTTGTTCCCTTTTTTTTTTAAACCTAATGTCGCAAATTCTCTACTAAAAGAGAGACTTTCAGCCTGTGATTTTTTTTTTTTTGCATTGATTATTTCAGCTGTTTTCCAGGATCTGCACTTGCATCTAAAATAGTACTCTTACATTTCACACATTGAGCTTCAGAATTCCAAACAGAAGACCTGTGCCTTACTGTGATTTGATGCGCTAGAATGGCCGATGGTGCGGGGGTGGGGGTGGGGGTTTGGGGAGGGAGACCGAGTTGAATGCAGGTCCGGAACTTCACTCATGGATCTGAATTTGGCTTTAAAAGCATTAGAAATTTGTTTCTCCCTGATATTACCAATTGCCTGAAGACCTGAGGCGATCAGTTATGTAGGATATTTTTTTTTACACGTAGTGATTCTCATTCCAGAGAAGCTTAGTTTTGATGGGCTCCTTCTCTGCTCTGACTCTCTGTTAGCTCTCCACATGTCCATTCTTGGCAGGATAGCTTAGAGTAATTACACTGCACCTTCCTCTTTCCCCACGTGCAGTAGGGTTCCAGTGTCTTCTGAAAGGGAAGAGATGGGGAAAAGACAATTGCATTTTTATATTCTCCTATAGCAAAGGCCCAACCTCTCCTACCTCTGTCCCCAAAATACCCTCCCACAGTCCATTCTTTATCCACAATCTTTTTTTCCATAAGGCACAATAATATTGTACTTTATTGATTCTAAAATAAATAATTTTAGAATATTTATTTTAAATATTCTAAACAGGGGCACCCCCCATTATTATTAAATATAAAAAACGGGGGCACCCCCCCCCATTATTATTTTTAAGTGCTTTCCCAAGCCCCTCATTTTGATCCTCCACAAGAACCCTATGAATAGGTATGGACCATTCTTAGCCCCATTTTACAGAAACTGAATCTCAGAAAGATGAAGTGACTCAGTAAGTGACAAAGCCGGGCTTTGATCGAGGTCAAAGACATAGGTCTTTGATCGAGAACCTGTTCTTCACTATGTTCTAACACACCTCTCCTCCAGCCAAGCCTGTCCTTGGAAGACGACCATTTTATTTGATCTTCAGTGTTCTTCCTTCCAAAGAGTTTCACAAAGATCAGGTTATCTCTAATTGTAGATTATTAATCGTGTAAAGTAAAATCGCTTATTTATTTTATTCAGTAAACACTAATACACTTTTTTCTGGATGTTATGAGAATGCAGAAATTCCTAGAACACAGTCCCTACATTCAAGGGCTCACAGTCCAGTGTGAGAAGCAGACATCCCAGACAATAATATCAGCAATGGGGAAAGTTCTAGAGCAGGTATAAGTACCAGGTACCTCAGATGTAAGGCTGAACTTGAGCCGGACTATCTGGCTGCTGAAAGGCTTTTTTCAGAAAATGACCCTAAGGTTGAGTTTTGAATCATGAGAATTTACTTCAGGCTTCATGTACAGTGTAAGATGATGAATGAATGAGTGAATGAATGAATGAATCCATAAATCGGTGAAAAAAGGAATCAACTATGGCTTGAAAGAGATTGAGCCCACAACTTGGGGACATGGATGTGTCAGGAAAAATCATTGAGAGACAAATCCTTGGGGGAGCCTGAGAGGGGAATGGAAAGAGGTGAAGAGATGCCAGAGGCCATGGAAACCAAGCAAAGGGACTTCAGGAGGACATAGTCAGCAGTGTCCAAAGGTGCAAAGAAGAAAAAAGAAAGCCTGAGAAGAGTTGGTCGACTTTGTTTCCTTGGAAGTCTCCGTGCCCTCAGAGAAGAGCAAACAGGATGTTACCAGGTTCCCTCTGCCTCATTTTCGCTTATGGACCTAAGGCCTAGAAGGATCTGGTGGGCTCCTTGTGTGGCCTCAGCTCCCACGTGGACAGCAGATGCTGGACCTCTCCCAGCGCGTGGGGAGAGGTTGTGAGCACAGTTTTGCAGCTCACCACCCTGCCCCAGCCTGCGGAAAATCCAAATTGGAAAAGTGCAGGCGAGGGCAGTGGGGGTGCTGGCACGTTGCCCCCAGCCCTGACCTCACTGAGCGCCACGTGAGGGCATTCCTGGACTACTGTGCACGGGGCCCACCAGAGGAGCCAAGTTTGGGCAAACATTCACAGATTTTCCTCAGGCCCCTGGTTTCAGCTGTAACTACGAATATATCAGCTCTTGTGACTGCAAGTGATTTTTTTTTTAAGTTTATTTATTTTGAGAGAGAGAGAGAGAGAGCGAGCGCATACACGCATGGGCAGGGGAGGGGCAGAGAGAAAGGAAGAGAGTGAATCACAAGCAGGCTCTGCGCTGTCATTGCAGAGCCTGATGCAGGGCTCCATCCCAAGAAGGTCTGTGAGATCATGACCTGAGCCAAAATCAAGAGTCGGCCACCTAATTGCCTGGGCCAACCAGCCGCCCCTGCAAGCGACTTTTTATGACCTATGACTAACTGTACAAGCTATCGGACCTGTCTGACATCCCCCTCAGGGGCAGGAAAGAAGGAACCCACAGAGTGGGTTTGAAGGGACTATGAAACAAAGTGAGGTCACTTTAGGATTCCACTCTATCAAACCCATGTAATGCAAAGGTTACGAGCAAAATCAAGAGAGAAAAGAAAAGGTTACACGGAGGGTGGTTGTTGTGGCCGGGCTGTCACTAAGCAGCCACTTAGGGCGTGGGTTGCAAGCACTGTGCCAATCGCGGTACCTGCAGGGGGGACAACACGGCATGATTCCCGCCCTCCCCGGCTTCCAGTGTCAACACAAGGAGCCATGTACGAAAATATAATGAGAAATCATAAGCTGTAGAAAGGGAGAAATCCCTGGCTTGTAAAGAGAGGACACCGGCAGGAGGAGGAAAGGCCTCTCTGAGAAAACTACCGCCGAGCTAAGAAGCTCCAGATGAATAACTCGGGCAGAGAGTGAGGGAGGCCCAACCAGGACACTCGGGCCATTGGGTGGGGGTGGCAGGAAGGGCGGGGCCTCGGGACATCGGGTTCCGTCCTTGGTGCCAAGGCATCTCCCAAATCTTCCCATGGAGAATCACGGCCTGAAGGTGCGAATACTGTGCCGGGTCTAGCGATCGACTGTATTTATCTTTTACACTGCTTGGGTTTTCTCAACAAGTCTTTCTCCTGTGAAGATGCTGGTGACCGAGCAAAATTTCTTGGGACACTCTCAGCAGTATTTGTAAATCTGATGGGGTCACGTGCCCCAGTGCGTATGCTTAGAATTATCATTCTGTTCCTCCTCACCATGTTATTGAGTACTACTATTGAGGCAGATCTTGCAGGTTAGTCAAAGAGGTAAGACGCTGCACTAAATAGCTCTATGGACGTGTCCAGAGGAGCCTGCGTCCCAGCTGGGAGACCAAGAGAAATGGGAGCTGGTTTTCAGACCGAGCGAGCATTGTTGATTTCACATTTGCAAGTTCTGGTTTAAGTCAGAACAAAAGGCTACAGGGAATCAACTAAAAGGGGGCTGCTCTCTGGCTCCTTAACAATTAGCTTAAAGGCTCCTACTCTGAAAATAATTCACAGCCCCCTCATCTTTCAAGCCAATGCTGCTTCAACTACAGCCCAGGGACCAATTCCTGTTCCATTCTGCAAATTGTTTGTAACCCGTCTGCAGTGAGATAAGTACGGAAACAAACTAAGCATTTAGAACTTTTTTGGCAACATGGCAGAATGGTTTTATGTCTGCCGAATCTGGAAAGAAAGAAAGAAGAAAGGAAGAAAAGAAGAAAGAAAGAAAGAAAGAAGAGAAAGAAAGGAAGGAAGAAAGAAAGGAGATAGAAAGGAAGGAAGAAAGAAAGAAGGAAAGAAAGGAAGGAAGAAATTGAGCTTATGTTTTGTATGTCTTTGGAGGATTTTTTTTCTATTTATGTTATTTATTATTATTTGTAAAAATATTGATGTATACTGGATTTAAGGCAGAACTGATCCTTCCACACAGGTGTTCTGAGATGCGTTGTTCAGAGCCACTAAGTGGGCCTCAAAGGCAGTCCACTCACAAGAACAGGTAGTTAAACATGACAGTTCCCAATGGATCTAGAAACACTGAGGTCAAGTCAGGAGCCACGCTTTAGGCTTTCTCATTCAAAACAGAGTTCTTGGCCAGATCATTGGCAGCTTTCCAGATTTTTGCCAGCAGGAAGCACAGATCAGGAGTCTACACTCTCCTTGAAAAAATCAGATTTATCCAGAGCGATGCTTAATTACACATGAAATCCACAAAAATGTGAGCCGGCCAACTAGAGGCACAGAGAAACTGTTGCCAGTGGTGTCTTCAAAGCTAAGTGTCACATCTGTTTCTCCTGACTTTAAAGAAGATGGAAGAGCGCTGAGCTGATATGTTACAAAGCCTGTGGCAAAAATCCCCAAATGGCCACAACTGTATTATCAGTTAAGTAAAATCAGGTACGATGGGTATGAGACCAGCCCTTTAAGGTCACCACATTTAGCTGTATGGTTGTTCCTGCAGTGGCTGAGAGAGGTGAGGTCTGCAGTTGGACTGTTTTGGCCAAGGAGGTGCCACAACATCCCCAGTGGAATGCTTCATTGCAACATGGGTCTCAGGACACGCTCATTGAGCCAGCCCTTCATCACTCATAGACAATTGAAACTAATGTGTCCTTAGCAAACATCGCAGGTTCCCATTATTTGTGTTCTTAGCTGTTCTCAAATGTCTTTAGTTGGTGTCTTTCGTTAGACTAAATCAGTTGGCAGAAAAAATATCTTTCCATATCTTTTGTAATTTTCCCACATGTCTATTACATTCTGTGCCCAGTAGGTTCTGAGTAAATGTTGACTAACCCATTAATAAAATGATGTAAATCAAACAGCAGGTTCCTTTTTTCACCTTCAGTGCATTTATTTATTTTTATTTTTTATTTTTTTGCTGGTGTACTGTTTTATTCAAGGCTCCGTGAATTTGATTTAAAATTTTGGAAATAGACAAACATTGAAAAAATAATACAAACTTAGTTCATTTGGATCCTGTGCTCTCAAGTATCATGCCCAACCATAGAATTTGGCAAATACATATCAATACATGATGAGCTCAGGCAAAATCCAAGCTACTCACCCATTGAGGAAGCCTCAAATGATGAGATTTCTTGAAGGGAAATTAAGAAACAGAAATCTAAAGCACTTTTCTGTTCTTTTATGTCCCCCCCCCTTTTTTTAATCTCTTCTTGAATTTCCCAAAAATTATGCAGAAAGGCTCCAGTGGAAACTGAATGTGTTCTTCCTTGTCGTAGTGAAGGCAGCCACAACATCCAGTGAGCAAGGATCTAGCTATGAGGGAGCCTAGAAGGCATGAAGATGGCAAAGCCAAGGGAGATGGAGCCCAAGAGGGTAACACCCAGTTTATGAGAGCAAACCTCAGGCCATCACTGTAGACACAAGCTCCATCTGGGGAAGAATCAGCAGCACTTAGGGTATAGAAATTCTGTTCCATTCTTCCCTCGTCGTCTCTTTGTCTCTTTCTCTCCTGCATTTCCCCACCCCATCCCCATCTTTGCTTAGCCAAACCCATGTCCCTTCTCATAGAGAAAAGAGGGGAACTTGCTTGATTGGAGGTTGGGAAGTGGCTCACATTATGTTTTGAATCGAAGGTTCCATTTTCATGTGTTACCCCATTACCTCTGTGACCTCCCTGCAAGTGAAGCCAACAACTCCTTTGAGAAAGACCCCGAACCCTTCAAATACAGTAAGTCTCAGACTCCCCAGGTAAGATGGCATCTATGCTAACTAAACCCTTTAAGAAATACAAGCTGTGTTTTAGAATCTTGTTACAGCCTGTTCCAGAAGAGACCTATTTGGTGATGCCCCTGTAATGCCATCTGGTAACAATATTGTTCATATTCTAAGTGAGCACAAGCCATAATAGAGAAGGTAAAGATGGAACGGGAAACTACAAAAAATAAGATCAAATAAACAGAGGCCCAAGTCTCCAGAATCTTGTCCTTTTTCAGGTGACCTTATAAAAGCTGTGAATTAGGCAACAGGGGGAAATAAAGAGAAAAAAAGAAAAGGGCTTTGCCTGTTCCTTCCTATTTCCTTCGTTTGATTTTCTGAGAAATGTGCCTTTTGTACATAATTTTGGCATATTTGCTATTGGCAGAAGCTTGTAGAATAATTCCTTCATTAGTGTGCAGAATTTGATTCAACAATTCATTTTGAAGTCAGAACTTCACTACCTGTAATGGAATTGCATAGGCTATCTCAGGATATTTCCTAGGATATCAGAAAAGGGATTATTGTTTTTTTATCAAGAAACAGAAAGGGAAGGAAGGACACAGAGAAAGAAAACTGGAAAAAAAATTAAAAGCCAACTCTGAAAGGGAAAAAACCATTTATTTCCTGCTATAGTGAAGCCCAGTTCCTTGTGCAGTGATGTGTTTCTCATTAATAGGTATTTGTGAGGGTACAGAGGATGTCAAGGACAGATATGTGATGCTTCCCTAAGTCTGTCACAAACTTTCCCCATTCATCTCCTAGAGCAGCCCCCCACTAACCACTTGCAGCAACAGTGGAGAACGAAGACAATCCAACAACGTAGAGGTAGGTCTAGATGGTACCTGAGGACATCTGGCTCCTTCCTTTGAAAAGGCTACAGCTCCCTGACATCTTAGAGACTTGTGCACCTACTTCATTCATAGGTTGGTATCTGAAAGCAGATCCAGAGTGGAAGAGGTTGTAACAAGACTGTAAAACACATATTGTACTTGTTTCTAAATGGCAATACTAAGTGTGCGTGTAATCACTGGGGGGAGATGAAAGCTTACTGTATTTGGAGAGGTTTTGCTCTTCTTCAAAGACGCTGTTGGGCTCCACTTGCTAGATTTGTAGTAGTTGTCACAAAAGGGATAGGGGAATGAGTAAATATAGAACTTAATTCAAAGCTTGACCCCGACCAAAGGTACAGGCAGCCAAGCTCCTACACACACACACACACACACACACACACACACACACACACTTACACACTTTAGGTGCAGTAATCCCCTCAGGCAAACTAGCCTTAACATGACCTTGAAGGGCCAGGGCAGTAGGAGACAACACCCCCATCAAACCACAAGACAGAGCTAAGGAAGCCAGAACTCCCTCTTGCACTCTCTGCGTCCAGAAGTTGGTTAGTATCCAGTTTGACCCACAGAGTCCAATACTTGAGCTTTCATTCAGATTATGAAGGGGTGATCCTGGGGTGCCGGGATGGCTCAGTTGGTTGAGTGGTGGACTCTTGGTTTCGGTTCAAGTCATGGTCTCGAGGTCATGGGATTGAGCCCCGAGGTAGGCTCTGCAATAGGCATGCATGGTATCTGCTTCAGATTCTCCCTTTCCCTCTGCCCCTCCACTGCTCACGCTTGCTCGTGTTCTGTCTGTCTGCCTGTCTGTCTGTCTCTCTCAAACATAACTAACTAAATAAAAATAAACATTAAAAAAATGCCTTGCCATTCATTCATTCTTTCACTCAACTAACCCTTGAGAATTTACCATTTCCCAGGCCCCGTTCTAGGAGCTATGAATACAGCTATGAACAAAACCAAGTCCCTGCTCTCACAGAGTTTAGACATCTGTGTATCTCTTTGTAAGTCACTCTAAATAACTCCGTGGAGAAAAAAGTAGAATATGAATACACTAACACAACCAAATAAAACAAATAAAACATGTGATAGAGGCTGTGTGCATATTCTTGCTTCCTCTCTTTCTTTTTTAATTTTTCTTAATGTTTATTCATTTTATTTTTATTTTTCTTAGGTTTCAACTGTATTAATTAATACTTCATTGTATGAGATTTCTGTAATATTTTTTAAAGTAAACATGGATACACTTAGTATAAAAATTATTAAAAAGTACTGTAAGAACAAGATATTGAAAGATACTTTTTCTTAAAATACAAAATAACATATAACAAAGGAATGTTTAAACAGAAAAATCTGCATAATGTTTTGGGGGTAATCAAAAACAATGAATTTATGAAATAAGTAAGCACTGTATCTTTTAAGGATTAAGTACCATAACTGTTGTATGGATTAGGGAGTGTGTTTTATGATTATTATGTTTATTCATTTTAGAGAGAGAATGAGAGAGAGCATAAGCAGCGGAGAGGTGGAGAGAGAGAGGGAGACACAGAATCCGAAGCAGACTCCAGGCTCTGAGCTGTCAGCACAGACCCCGACGTGGGTCTTGAACCCACAAACCCTGAGCTCATGACCTGAGCCAAAGTCGGACGCTTAACTGACTGAGCCACCCAGGCACCCCTTCCTCTCTTTCCTGAGTCTCATGTGCCCCTGCTCTCTGTCTTTCACACAGAACCCAGGCTTAAAAACCAATGTGTTCTGTATAAAGGAGTTTCATTCCCAGAGTATTTGTAAATTAAAGCGACCTTTGAGGCTAAAAGTCCTCTTTCAAAAGCAAACTTTCGTGAAAATGGGCCGAGCCAGAGACACCAGAAGTGACTACAGAGAAAGGCAGCGTGGAGCTTGGAGAAGTGGAAGAAACGGTTGCCACATATCTTGGATGTGACTCTTCCAACTGAGGGACAGGATTCTCATCCCTGGGCAGGATGCTCTGGGAGCTGTAGTCCTCTGAGAGAAGGAAGAAAGGAAAGTCCTGGTAAGATGCAATGAAGAGGGAATTTATTGTTTGAAAGCCATTGATGCCTCTATTTTGTATTTTTTTTGTCAAGGAACTCAGCCTAGGAGTTCACTCATGGATCAGTAAAAACTTACTGAGTGTCTACGTTGTATCATGAGCTATTCTAAGCGCTAGGAATATATATCAGTGAACAAAATAGGCAAAAATCCCTGCTATCCTGGGGCTTACATTCTAGGCAGAGTACAGAAAATAAAAATTGCACAGAGCTTAGAAGAGTATAGAGAAATGGCCTTGATAGTAGTCTATCAGCAAGTGGTAAGTACTATATATAATATAAAACATATTGTACATATATTGTATATAAATATAAAAATATAAAAAGGGCCAAGGGAAAAGGAAAGCTATGTGAGGTGTGCAGTTTTAAAGGTATGATGGGTCAAGTGGAACCAGGTTAGAAATCATGTAAATAATTTGTAAATACCCCATGGCTTGGAAAGTAAGTATTATGCTTTTAAACAATCCAAGGGTCCAATAAGAAATGATGGTGGAAACAAAATATTTCAAAGTGTTCAATGTGCTGGAGATTCCCAGTCCCATTTCCACCCCACCCCCACCTGCACTGCAGGGTTCTGGGGTTTTTCTGGGCAGATGTCGCCTACCAAGTGGGCCACCTTTCAGGGTCTTCAGGCCGCAGCCACCTCTAGTCTGCTTCATTTTTCAACACTGTTTTATCCACTTTCCCAGATCTCACTTTGTCCAATTTTGTTTTCTGGAGGAACAGGCTTCCTCCCCACTGCAGTGCCCAGGAGAAGAATACAGTTGTAAGCCTGCATACTGTGTGTCTAGACATTTTAAAGTTGAAAATCAAACTAATTAAATAAATATGTTAAACATGTTAAATAAAATATGTTCTAAACTCCCAGTTTGACTTGTATACTTCATGACACGCTGGCCAGGGTGCATTCAGAATTTTTTATTTTCTTGCATTCTACACTTGGATGAGGTACGAGAGGGAAAGCCACCTGCAGGCCCTTGACCCTCAGTAGACCCACTTCTCTTCCCACCCCCATCCTTGTCCTGTACCCAGCACACCCCATTTTCTTCTCACCGCTGGCCCTGTCCTGCTCCCAACACTCCTCTCCCCAGCCACCCACACCTCTCCTATCCCTATATTTTTCCAACCCACATGTCCAACTTCCATCTAATCCCTGAAAACAGCCTCCTCCTGGCCAGACCTCGGATTTGGAGTTGCACATACCTACAACGCAGTCCACATCTGGGACAACAGACCTAATGCATAGGCTCATCTACTCCCTGCATGTGAAGGCCAGGAACATACTCTGGGTGGGCAAATATTGGCTACAAGGACTCTGTACCATGAGGAGGGGTATATCCAAAAGCGGGTCAGAGTGAGGCACAGGGAAAGAAAGAGCAGAGACCTAGTGTGCTCAGTCTTGAGCCAACACCTAATATTGTTACTGGTACCGTAGAGTTGTCTCGGCATTCTTTGATTATTTCCCTATCTTTGAAGTAGCACCCTTTATTTAAGTTTATTTATTTATTTATGTTAGTAATCTCTACACCTAACATGGGGTTCGAACCCATGACCCTGAGGTCAAGAGTGACACACTCTTCTGGCTGAATCAACCAGGCACCCCAAAGTAGGACTCTTTAAATCACAAAACCAAATACCTACCATGCACCATACTATATTTTTGTAGTGTTTTGCCTTTGAACAAATATTGTTAATGACACATCCTTGAAGTGGTTTATTTTGACTTTAATTGATCCCAGAGCCTAATTAATTATGGAATACGCTTTGTCACCTATTACCTCTTAAAACAAGGTGCTTTTCCCTCTGTAAACAACTAAAATAAACAAGCGATTGCTAACATTAAAAAATAATTCCCAGTCCACTTTCTTTTTAAATGTTTAATTCTTTATTTTGAGAGAGAGAGCGCTAGCAGGGGAGGGGCAGAGACAGAATCCAAGCAGGCTCTGTGCTGTCAGCTCAACAAGGGGCTCAATCTCATGACCCAACGGTGAGATCCTGACCTTAGCTGAAATCAAGAGTCTGTCACTTAACCAACTGAACCACCCGGGCGCCCCATCCCCAGTCTATTTTCAATGTGTGTGAAGCAAGTGGTGCTTGAGGATTACTGAAAAACATACCAAAGCAAGTAGCAATTAACCAGAGGCTCATTGCATTTGAAAAAGAAAGTATATGGAATGAAAAGTCCCCCACTTACTTTCTAGTTCCATTCCCATGGGAAACCACCGTCCAGCATTTTGTATCCTTCCCAAAAGTTTTCTCTGCTTGTACAGACACATTCATACTCTATGCAGATTCCTTTTTTGATAGGAGAGGGAAGTACCAAAACCTGGATTATATTCATCTGCAATTTGCTTTTTTCCCTTAATAATAATACGTTCTGGGTATCTTTTCAGGTCAGTATACATAGAGGGCAACCACATTTTTCTTATTAGATGCTTAGTATTGATGGATGTCCCCATTCATCATCACTGAAATCATTTCCATTATTGTATCTCTACAGATAATACTGCTTTGTGTGTGTTATGTGTATATGTGTATATATTCATATATCTTTACGAATTTGTAGAGGAGTCCAAGAAATGGGATTGGAATAGTCCATAGAGTACACAACTATCTTCCCAAAGTGCTGTGATCTTTCCTATAACCATCAATAGTATGCCTTTTCTCCCTCACTGACATCAGACAAACATCATATGCATCTTTTGAATTTTTGCCAATCCCGTAAGTAAAAAACTTATCTCTAATTTGTATTTCTTCAATTGCTTTTTATACAATTTTTTTGTTTATTTATTTTTGAGAGACAGAGTGAGCAGGGGAAGGACAGAGAGAGAGGAGACGGAATCCCAACCAGCTCCACGCTGTTAAGGCAAAGTCCCATTAGGGCTCAAACTCGCCAAGTGTGACCTCATGACCTGAGCCAAAACCAGGAGTCCCGTGCTTAATCGACTGAGCCACCCAGGTGCCCCGCATTTCTTCATTTCTTAAATTACTAGTTCAGTGAATGCATGTTTATAGGTTTCTGGTCATTCTTCTTCTTCTTTTTTTTATTAAACTTTGTTGTTTTTTTGTTTGAGACAAAGCCCGCGCATGTGCACGCAGGCGAGCGGGGGAGGGGCAGAGGGAGAGGATGAGAATCTTAAGCCTTGAGCGCAGAGTGATCAGAGAAGGGAGCAAAAGTGAAAGCACCGCGGCCTTTGCCTTTCATAAAAAGTAAGTTGAAGTCTGTTTTTATTGTCATTTTGGTAATTAGCCTTGTGAGATTGTGAATTGCTGTATAGTAACCATTAAAGCCGCGTGCACTTCAGGGGAATGGAGGGCCTCGGGCTGGAAGCATCAGTGAGGAGGAAGAAGAACCTCTCCTGGCTCGGGGGTACCAGGCGTGTAGGGCGATGCGGGGAGGACAAGAGGGAAGCCGTGACCTCAGGGGAGATCCATATTTTGGTTAGAGCAAGAAGCGGAGAACATTCAGGAAGGAGGTAGAGAGTATTGGGGGCGGGGGGGGGGGAGGGGTTAATGCCCAGGAGCTGGTGTGAGGGTTTCGGGGTCTGGGGAGGGATGGGAGACGCGGCCAGAATGAGCAAAATGTGATACGTGGGTAGAGACCCGCAGGGCGGGAGAGGAGCGGCCTGGGTGTCTGGAGGCTTGGTGGAGTGAACCGACTTACAGGCATAATGAGATTAGCCCTAATAGACTCGAAAGAGCCGAGGGTGCGGATGCCGCCAGTGGTTTTTCATTAGTAGTTAAATTAGCTCCCGTTCAGTTTTGTTGGTTTCCTTCGTGTGCTTTGGAATCTTGTTCGCGGCCTTTGTTTTGTTTACGTTATTTCGTTTTGTTGCGGGGCGTGTGTGTATTGGTGGGGGAGCGGGAGGGTTTGCCTTATTTCTTCCCAAGCTCACGCCCCTCTGGCCCTTTCGTCGTGCCTTGCAGGGAGGCTCCTGGGGCCGTCTAGGTCAGCCCCAGGTGTTTTCCTGGTTGCCGACTCCCCATTCAACAGAGATCAAGGGCAAGTCCAGTGGCCCCGGGGCTTGAGAGTTGGTTCCGTCCTTGCTGCTCTGTGCTGCATCCTGCCGGTGTGAATGGGCACCTTCATTCCAGCTGCAGCCCCGTGCGGTGACCCCAGTTAGACTTCTTTACACAGCTGGGGAAGCCCGTCTCTGCCCCAGGTTCATCCAGTTAGCCTGGCTCTGGTCTCCCAGCCATGAGGGTAAAAGCTACAAGAGACACTAGGAAATGCAGTGGGGGAGCCAGCATACTCCTTCCGCTGACCGGGAAGCATTTCAGCTGCATCAAAGATTGAAAGGTAAAAAGAGAATCTAATTTTTTGAAAATAATCAGAGCTGGGGAGGGTCTTTGGAAGAAAATAGTTGTGTAAAACAAAAGATAAATGATTACAGTGAATTAAAAAGCTCTTGCAAATCAATTTTTATTGAGATATTTTACACATATATATATGATATATTAGTTTCAGGTGAACAACGTAATGATTCAGTTTTTGTGTATCTTGCAAAATGATCACAGTCTAGTTAACATCCATCACCACACATAGTTACAAATGTATTTTTCCTAGTGATGAGAACTTTGAAGATCTACTCTGGTAGCAACTTTCAAATATACAATACGGTATTATTATCATAGCATGCTGTACATTATAGCCCCAGGATTTATTTAGGTTTCATAACTAAAAGTTTGTACCTCTTGACCCCCTTCACCCATTTCACCCACCCTCTCCTTCTGCCTCTAGAAACCAGCAGTCTATTCTCTGTATCAGAGTTCGGTTGATTTTTTTTTTTCTTTTTATATTACATATATAGGTGAGATCATATGGTATTTATCCTTTTCTGTCTGACTTATTTCACTTAGTGTAATGCCCTCAAGTAAGCAAATGGTAAGGTTTCCTTCTTTCTTAAGGCTGAAAAATATTTTGTTGTACATATATGCCACATTTTAGTTACCCATTCACCCATCGATAGACACTTAGCTTGCTCTCCTATCTTGGCTATTGTAAAGCTGCAATGAACATGTAGATGTCTTTTCAAGTTAGTTTGTTTGATTTACTTACAAATCAATTTTTAAATAACCAATAATAATCAATAGAAAAATCAACAATAAATATAAGCAGCTCATCAAAAAAAACCACAAATATATATTTTAAATATATAAAGACTCTAGAAATGTCACTATGGAAGAAAGGAAAATTAAAGCTACGCGGAATACTATTTTCACTAGTGTGTCACACCAGATAGGGTACCAGATACTCTATCTTTGCATGGTGCTGAACTATCACAAAAGCAGATGGGTCAAAGAATTGCTTAACGTATTTTTTTTATGTTTCACATCCCTATGCATTTAAACATGCTGTTCCTTCTGCATAGAATGTTCTTTGGCCCTTTGTCTTACAGATTTACATCTAACTCCAACTCACCCATTAAACTCAGCTTGTCTCCCTTTCTCCAGGAAGCCTTCCTTAGTTTACCATGGTGCTGAACTATCACAAAAGCAGATGGGTCAAAGAATTGCTTAACGTATTTTTTTTATGTTTCACATCCCTATGCATTTAAACATGCTGTTCCTTCTGCATAGAATGTTCTTTGGCCCTTTGTCTTATAGATTTACATCTAACTCCAACTCACCCATTAAACTCAGCTTGTCTCCCTTTCTCCAGGAAGCCTTCCTTAGTTTACCATCATGACCATCCTAGTCCTATTAATCTCTCTTCTAGTCTTCTGTGTAATCTCTTTTTGTTGTTTTTTAAATTTGATCATATCCTTGTCTCATTGATTTCGGTCATTGATTTACTTGTTCCTTTTCCCAACTACTCTGTGAGAGCGCCAAGTCTAATTTGATTTTGCGTTCCCAAGGCCTAGCTCATTGGAAGTACTCAAAGATTCTTTGTTGGATGTATGAATGAAGAACTTGTTACTTCACTCGGAGATTATACATAGTTGGTTTAGCCACGCTAGGTTACGTGCTAAGCACTCTCCACTGGGAGGCAGTGTTGTGCAGTGAAAAGCTCTTAGCTTCACAAGCAGAAAGCCAGGGTTCCCACAACAGTTCTGCCTCCTTCTACCTGTCCGTCCCTGGGCCATGCACAATCTTGAGATGCTGACAAGATGGGAAGAATGAGAAGAATATTTTTCTTTCAGAATTTTTGAGAGGATTATAGATAATATAGCTAGACAATTTAGGTAAACTATCCAGCATACGATAGATGCATTTATCATAAGGTAGCTCTTGATTACTTGTTTATAATAATAAGCACAATTGCAGATAAAGGCCTAGATCAAAGGCGTGATCTTCATAACCATACTGCAAATGATCCTCACTTGAAAAGCTACCAGCCCAGCTCTCACCTCTGTCAGAGGGACCAGGGTTGGAAGCCTAGGGTTCAAAGGCTTTCGGGGCTCCATAGGACTAGGAGTTCCACTGGGGCTTAAGCAAGTCAAGGGCTTGAGGGACTATTATTGCCAGGCCCTGGTTCAGCTGCATGTGCATTAAATAGATTTTTGTACACTGGCCTGGGAAACAAGCCACCATCTATAATTCTGTTTCTATGGGGAAAGGCTTTCTGTGTTCCAAACAACCAACTTACTAATGAACTCCTGGAACACAACCTATTTGTCGACGGGGACCGGCTGACTGGGTTTACATGGCTGAGCCAGCCGCCTGAGCGACTGCACAGTGTTGATCTAATTATAATGAATTCTCTACGGTGACTAATCGAGCTGTGGTCTCCACAATTGAAGAGGAATTTTGAAAAATTGGAGAGCATTCTACAGAGAACCACAAAGATGATGAAGGACTGAAGGAAAATCTGGCCTCTGTAGTTTTAAGAGGACTGCAGAAACCACCCATGTAATAATCCTCTCAAATGAAAAAAAAAGTGTTTGATTCTTTACCGTGTCAAGTGCATTTATTATTTGCAAATTGACAAGGAATTAATTCGTACAGAAGGGAACCAGTGTTTGTGGAGGGCCCATATCAGGCCATCAAACACTTCACGGGCCTTTTATACACATTATTTAAACATATCCTTAGGACCATCCTTCCAGATAGACATCATTATGTCTATTTCACAGATAAGGAGACTGATTTTCAGTGAGATTAATTTGTCAAAAATCTGATAGCTGATCATGCAGAACATAGATTCAAATGCAGGCCAGATTAATTCCAAAGACCCTCTAACCCATTTTCTACATTGCAGCCAGAGGGACCTTTTTGAAGCATAAACTTGATAATGTCCTTCTCCTGCAGAAAACATTTCCATGGTCCCGCTCTGCTCCCGGGATAAAACTCAAGCCGAAGGGACCCTGAGTGTCTTGCCTCCCGTACACCACCCTTGTCTCCTGCCATCACCTGCCGTCACCTCGTTCCCTCAGCCCCACTGCTGTGTCCAGATATCTTTCTGTTTGTGACTCCTCCCTCTGCTTCAGGCTTCCCAGCCTTCACACACACAGGAAAAGCTTTCCTGCTTTTCCTCTTCTGTTGACCAACTTTCTCCTCTTCACCCTGTGGATCTCAGCTTTTACATGCCTTCCTTTGGAGGCCTTCCCTGTACCTCCACGTACAGGCTAATCAACCCTTCTCCATGATCTCCCTGCATATCACATTTCCCATATCACAGTATTTACCACTGCATCGTAACTGCATGTTACAGTTTAGCCTTAAATACCACCCCCACCACACACACACACACACACACACACACACACACACACACACACACGTACACATCTTACTCAATAATTATTTGTTAAACAAATGTCAAGCGATCATATCACAAGTTATTTTTACAAACAATAGTTAAAATATTGACATTTACAAAACATTTACCTTTAAAAAAAAAAAGAAAAAAGAGGATTTGAGGTTTTCCTGATCATAACATGGCTCTCCCTTGTTTTCCAGTGTGTTTTCTTGAAAGGAAGGAAAGAAAGACAGCTGCCAGTAGGATGCTGGGTGTCGGGTAAAACGTTCGCATGCCCATGGGAGTGTGTCCCCGGTGGGCATCATCCATCATCTGGGTCATGGCAGAAAAGACATTGAGAACCTTCCATCTCCTAGCTTCAGGAAAGACCCAGTGAATCCATTACATTCGAAAGAACATTGATCTTTGTACCATCCTCCAGAGAGAAATCTCCAGCCCTATCTGGTGTCAAACAACCCTTGAGGTAAGGAAAGTCGTCCTTTTGTTTAACTTTAATAAGCCCGGTTTTTGTGTGTGCTCTTGGCAACAGAGTAAAAGCAGTCATCTCCCTCCACACAGTGGTTCTTCTGCAGTTCATGTCCATTTCTGATGCTTCTTAAGTCATCCTGAAGCGTTTCCTCTCTAGGCTGTATAATCCCAGGTCCTCTAGCCCCTCTTTGCTGGTCGCTGAATGACTATTTGGCTTTTGCTGTGAACTCTCTCCACATTCTCTCAATCCCATTGAACTATGGAGACCAGAGCCAGCCCCAGCTCTCTGTTACAGCTCAGATCCGTGCAAAGCAGTGTAGCAATTACCTCATGATACAGACATGCTTTTCATTTGCCACAGTTCTCTGCTTGCATTTTTTTTAATCATCAGAACTGCAGGGTTGTGACAATTCCTCCCGGTCAACTGGCTGTCCACTAAAGCTATACTTTCAATTTTCCAGCCAACTGCTTTTGAGTGGTTGGCACCTTGCCTTTGAATATGTTCACTTTTCAGCTCCAAGTGCACAACCCTGAATTTTTCTCTGCTGAACTCCATCCGTTCTATGTCCCATTATTCCAGTTGACCAGCATTGCCTTCTATGACTACTCTAGCCTGCAGGAATCTTTCCCTTTTGTGGTACCTCCGGGTTTGTGTTAGCTGCCTACTCCCTGTGCGTATTTCCTATTGATCAGTGCATTAGTCAGTTTAGGCTAAATTACGCTGCTGTAAACAAATCACCCCCAAATCTCAGTGGCTTAACACGATACTTTTAGCTTTTCTTTTCCTTATTTGCACTACATTGTCCACTCTGATCATCACGCTCATTCCATGGTCCAGGGTAGCAAAAGTTCTACTATCTTGTGACACCGCCATCTCAACGCGATGAGGTTTTCAGGGTTTGCTGGGGCAGAGGCACAAAGCATGGAGGATGGAGAAGTTTTACACGTTCCTTCCATCTAGATGTGACACATGTTGCTTACGCTAACGTTTCTTTGGTTAAAGCAAATCGCATGACTGTGACTAATTCCGAGGGGATACGTGCTCTGAAGGAGAGAACTGAAGAGAAACCTTCGTATTCATTCATTGATAAGGTCTCTCACAACCCATGAAATTCTAATTTTCCTAAACACAGTGAACTTGTCTTTTCTTTCTGTATCATCTGTACATACTTGTAAGAAGACTTCTGGATTTGGGGCTTATTTTTCTCCCACTGAGCATCTCTTACAAAAATAGAAGCATTTTTCTATTCCACGGTCCAGATTATATAGGAAGATATTAGGTCAAAGACCAGATTCCACAAAAAGCTGCCAGCAGAAGAATAAGACTGGGTCCTAATATACACTTTTCTCCACTGATAAGGGTGCTGTTCAAAGTAAGATTGTTAGGAAACCAGTGGCATGAACTTGTGACAGATATGTCTCTCAATCTGCCACATCCACTGCTCAGCCAGATACGCTATTATAACTGATTGTATGTCACAAATAGAAGACGTGCAGACCGTCCCCAGTGTTTTAAAATCTAAATAAGACAAAGGCGTCTTCTGGAGAAGCTGAGCGCCCCATTTAGCCTCTAGGGAGCTCCGCGACCTTGGGAAAGTCAACCCACCCCAGTAGACTTGGGCTCCAGCAGTATCTGGGAGTAGGGTGGGACTTGACCTGTGATTTGCAGCTTTAGTTGCTTATCTGAGTGCCTTGAAGAGTGTTTTTTAAAAATGGATCCTTAGGCCTCACTTAGACCTTCTAACTCATCTAGGACAGCACCTGGAATCTATTCAGAGTCGAGCAGATAATCTCTAATGATATCTTTAAATGTGGACTACTTATCCAAAATCTATAAAGAGCTCACCAAACTCCACACCCGAAAAACAAATAACCCAGTGAAGAAATGGGCAGAAAACATGAATAGACACTTCTCTAAAGAGGACATCCGGATGGCCAACAGGCACATGAAAAGATGCTCAACGTCGCTCCTCATCAGGGAAATACAAATCAAAACCACACTCAGATATCACCTCACGCCAGTCAGAGTGGCCAAAATGAACAAATCAGGAGACTATAGATGCTGGAGAGGATGCGGAGAAATGGGAACCCTCTTGCACTGTTGGTGGGAATGCAAATTGGTGCAGCCACTCTGGAAAGCAGTGTGGAGGTTCCTCAGAAAATTAAAAATAGACCTACCCTATGACCCAGCAGTAGCACTGCTAGGAATTTACCCAAGGGATACAGGAGTGATGATGCATAGGGGCACTTGTACCCAATGTTTATAGCAGCACTCTCAACAATAGCCAAATTGTGGAAAGAGCCTAAATGTCCATCAACTGATGAATGGATAAAGAAATTGCGGTTTATATACACAATGGAGTACTACGTGGCAATGAGAAAGAATGAAATATGGCCTTTTGTAACAACGTGGATGGAACTGGAGAGTGTGATGCTAAGTGAAATAAGCCATACAGAGAAAGACAGATACCATATGGTTTCACTCTTATGTGGATCCTGAGAAACTTAACAGAAACCCATGGGGGAGGGGAAGGGAAAAAAAAAAAAAAGAGATTAGAGTGGGAGACAGCCAAAGCATAAGAGACTCTTAAAAACTGAGAATAAACTGAGGGCTGATGGGGGGTGGGAGGGAGGGAGGGTGGGTGATGGGTATTGAGGAGGGCACCTTTTGGGATGAGCACTGGGTGTTGTATGGAAACCAATTTGACAATAAATTTCATATATTGAAAAAAAAATAAAATAAATGTGGACTACTCCACAGTTCTAGCCTTGACCTTCTCCTCTCAGACTTCTCTCACTTCAGTTGCCATTCATTTTAATAGGACTCTATACCTTCAGTTCAAACCTGAGACCACAAAACTGACTTCATCATTTCATTCAGGCCCTAAACCGCTGTGTAAATAACCCAGATTTCCCAGAGATGAACCATACAACCATCCATCCAATTAATGAAGCCGGAGAAACCTGGATTCATTTTAGATTCCTCCCTCTCCCCACCCAGTTAATCCTTCAGTCCTGAGCATCTCTCTCCTTTAAGCCCAGAGTCCCTACCCTAGCTCAGGCCTTCATCCGCTGCCCGGGTTATTACACTGGTCTCTTTCTACGTTTCCCTGACTTGGCTCTGATTATCCCTCCACCCTCAATTTATACCCCTTGATTTCAGAGTGATCATCCTTTTTTTTTAAGTTTGTTTATTTATTTTGAGAGAAAGCGTGGGGGAGGGGCAGTGGGAGAGGGGGAGAGAGAATCTCAAGCAGGCTCCTCGTTGCCAGCGCAGAGCTGATGCGGGGCTCAGTTCCACAAACCATGAGATCACCACCTGAGCAGAAACCGATAGTTGGCCACTTCACCGACTGAGCCACCCAGGTGCTCTCAAGAGTGATCATTCTAAGACGCAGTATCTGTTAAAAAGTCTTCAGTTGTTTTCCCACTGCCACTAGTTTAGAATCTAAATTCCCTTGCTTGGCATTCAGGCTCCTTCAGGATGTTCTCCCGCCATTTCAAGGCCACTGACATTGTTTTCCCTGCTCACAATATACCCTGCAGGGATCTCAGCTACCAGTGGTCCCTGAACTTGGTTGCTCTCCAATGGAAACATTATTCCTACACCCGCTTTCCGAACATGACCTGTCCACTGCCAGCTTGGGAAAGGCTTCACCGTCTCCTCCTGGACAACTGACAAACTACTGCTATGCTTCCAACATACTCTGCTCATACTTCCGTTATCGCATTTGATTGGGTTGTAATGGCTTCTCTGCACATCCACTCCTCGCACCCCCCTCTCTCCCCCGCCCAGAATGGAAGCTACTAAGGGCCTGGGGCAATGCCTGACACAAAACCACACATACGTGGGGCGCCTGGGTGGCTCAGTTGGTTAAGCGTCTGACTTTGGCTCAGGTCACGATCTCGCGGCCTGTGAGTTCGAGCCCCACGTCGGTCTCTGAGCTGACAGCTCAGAGCCTGGAGCCTGGAGCCTGTAGCCTATTTCAGATTCTGTGTCCGTTTCTGTGACCCTCCCCCGTTCATGCTCTGTCTCTCTCTGTCTCAAAAATAAACAAACATTAAAAAAAAAATGTGAAGATTGAACTAAAAAAAAAAACAAACCACACATATGTGATGAACGTATGGATGAACAAATGAATGAATGACCCCGTCAGCTCTAAACATCCTGTAAGTCTATGTATGCTTCAGTACAGAATAGCAAGTATAATATCAAATTCCATGATGAAATTAATACCTGGGCGATGATTTACAGCAAGGTGGGAATGAACAGAGGTTCTGAGCAGATGAGAAAGAAGTAGGGAGTGAATGGCCCAGAGCAGAGAAGGGAAAACTGACAAAATCCTGGGCACACAGCGCAGAAAACCCCAACTCTGCCCACTTAGTGCTGACGTTGTTTGAGGAGACTGTGAATTAAGTGAAGTGGCTAGAAAATTAAGATCCACTTGATTGGAAGTCAGTGAATACTATGATTTCACACTTGCAGCTGTTTTTCTCTGACCCTCTCCTGAAGTATTGACATGTGCTAAGCCTAAAAAAGCGGAAGCTGTCGTTAGAAAAACTAAAAAATGCACAACTATAAAAGTAAAGAAATCTGATTGGTTCTTCCCCGGAGGCAAGCTTCATCGACAGGCTCCTTAATGCTCCTGCAATGACCAGGATTCAAATATGTGACTTCTGCGGCCAAAGCCATCATCACCATAAAAAATGTCTCTCTTTTAATACATTTCTTGTTTAAACAAACCTTAGAGGACTGTTTGGTGCCAGATTCTTAGAACTGGCTGTACAATGCATTTTTTTTTCTTGAATGTTTATGCTGCCCAGCCTGTAGAATTTAACTTAACAAAGAACGTTTAGTGTAAGGTAGCAATGTGGATGAATAGTTTTTTTGTGTGCTTACTAAAAGCGGGGGCTCCAAAGAACAAATCAAAAACCCATTAGGAATAATTCGGATTTACCCAATGATGGATAGAAATCATGCAGGGAAAGGGAGGAAATTATAAAAGACCTTATTCTAAAGATGCAACAGAATCAAATGTAGTCAAAGAACTGTTAAACCAAAACCAGACCAGCCAACAGCTCAGCTATAGGAATGAGACACCACAACCAGCTCTCTGTCTCTCCTTCTGTGTCTCAGTCTCTCTTTCTCTGACACACACACACACACACACACACACACACACACACACACTTCACAAGTGGAATCCACTCAGAACTGTGTCAGAGCAGAGACCCTCTTTTGGCTTGGCACTTAAACTTTGCAAGAATTACTGGAATGAAATTTGTAGGCAGCAAACAACAGCAAGCAGTGTTAATATTATCTGCCATGTAATAAGTGTTTCACTTTAAAAGGCAGCAGGTATGGGGCGCCTGGGTGGCTAGTTAAGCATCCGACTTTGGCTCAGGTCATGATCTCACGGTCCGTGAGTTCAAGCCCTGCGTCGGGCTCTGTGCTGACAGCTCAGAGCCTGGAGCCTGCTTCTGATTCTGTGTCTCCCTCTCTCTCTGTCCCTCCCCTGCTCATGCTGTGTCTCTCTCTCTCTCTCTCTCTCTGTCAAAAATAAATAAACGTTAAAAAAAGTTTTAAAGGCAGCAGGTGAGATTTTAACATCTGCTATGGGGTGGTTTTCAACAATCTCTCCTTTCGAACAGCCCCCGACCACCTCTTTTGCTCTGTACCCACTGGAGTGTATATCCACAGCAATGAAGAAGAAACCCAAATCCAAATAGCAAGATCATGGAAATTCTTTTTGCAGATCAGCTTCAGTCTGCAGCCTCTGCTAGGGGAAGGGAAATGGATTGGGTCAGGTCAACAGGAGGGAAAATCTTGACCTAAACCCTTTTCACTGTGGTTCCTCACACACAGGGGACTTTGGATGAGGCATGGGGTCCTGTCCTGGGTGTGGCCGTGGCCTCAGAACCCATCACATAATAGAGGCAGCAGAATATGTGGATTCAGCAGTGGTTGACCTTCCTGCTTTTCCCTTACTTTACTATGAACTTGCAACTTTTTTTTTGGAGATTGTTTATTATGCTAAAATGTAGCCTTTTTGGAAAAGGTTGATGATCCCTTTGTGAACTTCGGTTAGGCCAATGATGACAGAATAGAATCTGAGTCGTCTAAAGTGCATCCTTCTAAGGAGATGCCCATGTGCTACCAGCCATTGCCCCTTCCCAATACAGCTGTCCTTTGTCACCCATACTGTTACCATCTTCTCTCTGTCACATAGCCTCACACCTGCTATGGTAGTCTATTCTGGCTGCCTTAACAAAATACCATACACTGGGAGCTTATAAACAACATACATTGATTTCTCACAGTTCTGGATTCTCACAGTTCTGGAGTCTGAGAAGTCCAAAATCAAGGTCCTGGAAAGGTACCTTCCAAGGTACCTTCTGAGGCCTCTCCTCTTGGATTGTCCGTGGTTGTCTTCTCCCTGTGTGCTCACATACCTCTTCTTGGTACTCAAGTTGGATGTGTGTTGCGGTGGGAGTAAAGAGAAAAAGAATGAGAAAAAGAGAAAACTTTCTAGAGTTTCCTCCGCCTTTTATGAGGACACTACTCCTATTGGATAAAGGCCTGACCCTTATGACTTTAATTACCTCCATAACGGCCCTATCTCCAAATACAGTCACCTCAGGGGTTGGGGCTTCAAAATATGAATTTGAAGAAGACACAATTCAGTCTATAGCATCACCCTTGCTTCCTTCCTCCCACCTAGCTTCCTACTTATCTTTGCCTCTAGAGACTAAGTGGCAGTACCAGGAGTAGACGTGGCAGGAAAAGAACTAGGAAAATTGGGCCGAGCAGAGAAAGGCATGTAGAGGCAGGAAGTGGATGAACTCGAGTGAATGGTGCCATTATTCATTTAGTTTTGCAAGCAGAGTGGAGCTTTAAATGTGGACCCTTCTGGTATCAGTTAGCTAGTGCTGAGTAACAAATAGCTCCCAATTTTAATAGTTAAAACAACATTCATTTCTTATCACTCACATATCTAGAGATTAGCTAGATTTTGCCTGATCCAGGCTGGACTCACTTGGGCCATTCTTTTTAGGTTGCAGCCACCAGGGTGCTCTGCTTCTTGCTGTAGCTCTGCAGAGGGTAGAGCTACTCCACATGTCTCACGTCTTCCTCAGACTGTTAGGCCAGTACGGGTATGTTCCTTTCATGGTGGTGGCTGAGGCTCAAAAGCAAAGCAAAAACACACAGTATCTCTCTCTCTCCCCCCCCCCTTTTTTTTTTGAGAGAGAGAGAGAGAGAGAGAAGGCACAATTGAGCAAGAGGTAGAGAGAGGGAGAGAGGGAGAGAGAGAGAGAGAGAGAGAGAATCCCATGAGGAGAAGAGAGACTAGGGAGAGAGAGACAGAGAGAGAAGTGGGACTTACTTGAAGTAAGGGGGCTCATGTTTTGCCTGAAGCGGGGCTCGTGCTCACCTGAAGCACGACATGAGCTCATCCGAAGCAGGGCTCATGCTCACGTGAGCCATGAGATCATGATCTGCGCCAAAGTCAGATGCTTAACGACTGAGCCCCCCACGCGCCCACACAGTGTCTCTTAAATCCTAGACTTGGAATGGCACACTGATGTTACCAGCATTTCTGTTTATGTCACTGGCTAAAGCAGGCCACATTGTCAAGCCCAAGGTCAACAGTATGGTTGCGGGAATGGGTGAAAGATTCAATATACCGTATCTTCTTCCTCTTTACTTCCCATAGCTGACACATTACATTGGCTTATGTTATCACCCAAATCCCCTGAATATTTACCCTCTCCTCCATCACCGTCCTAGTCTGAGCTGTTATGTTCTACCTGGATACTGCGACAGTCACGTAAATGGCCTCTGCTTAACAGTCTTGGACCTAATTTCAAAATTATTTTTTTCAAATTCACCAATCTGCTCATGTGACTTCCTATGACTGCTCTTGGTTCTAAAGATAAAGACAAAAGTTTCTTTTATCAGGCAGGGCCTGACGTAATCTCACAGCCATCAACCTTTCCATCTCACCTCAGAACCCACTTCCTCTTACTCTCCGTGTTAGCCCAGTGGCTTTCTTCAGGGCTTTTGTTAAGTACTGGGCTTTCTGTCACTTCAGGGCCTTTAGAATGCTTTTTCTGTGCCTAGAACCCCATTCCCTACCCTTACCCTCTTAGTTCTGATTTATCCTTCGGATCTCAACTTGAACATCCCTTCTTCAGGAAAGCTTTCCAAGGGCGCCTGGGTGGCTCAGTCGGTTAAGCGTCCGACATCAGCTCAGGTCACAATCTCATGGTTCGTGAGTTTGAGCCCCACGTCGGGCTCTGTGCCCACAGCTCAGAGCCCGGAACCTGCTTTGGGTTCTGTTGTCTCCCTCTCTCTCTGCCCCTCCCCCACTCACACTCTGTCTTTCCCTTTCTCTCTCAAAAATAAATAAACATTAAATTTAAAAAAAAAGAAAGAAAGAAAGCCTTCCTTGGTGCCCTAGGCCACATCAGCTTATTGTTTTAGAAAGTCTCATCATTATGTACCTTTACTTCATGACACTTTTTGCATTTTGTCATGAGGCAGGTATTTGTGAGATCATTTAATTAATGTCTCACCTCCCCAACCCCTGGGAGTAAACTCCATTAAAATGGCACCATTTCAATTTTTGGTGATCATTATATCTCAGTGCCTAGCATGGTGCTTGATACAGGGTAGGAGGAGCTCAACGCATTTGTGGTAAATGAATGAGTGAACAAGCCGGCCCAAAGAATCAAAGAAACAAAACTAACTTTTCATTTTCTTTCTCAAGAACCTGAGGACACTCCCACCCTTTTCATTAAGATTTAACACAGACTTTATATTTCAGAGAAAAATGCAATCCGGGACAAATTACAATTTCATAGAACATTGAAGAAATCTTTAGCCACAGACTCTTTGTCTCTGTATCCCTTCCTAGACTTAATCCAGGTTTAGTTTGACAAAAAAAAAAAAAAATATCCCAAGATCTAAGGACATTTTTCTATGTTTTGCTTCATGGGCGTGTCTATGACTGCTGAGTAGACCTATTGTAGAACATGAATTCCTCTTAAAAAAACAGACAAACATGATTGATTAATGCTAAATAAAGATAGTATATTCAGATTTTTTTGTTGAAAATTATCTTTACTGTTCTCAACTCCAATCAACAACTCTGTATTATTAGTGTGATGGTAGATTGCTGCACTGATGGTCCCAATTAGTGGTCTCCTTTCAACCATGCTCTTTGCAGTCTGACTTTGCAGTTCACCACGAGATGGGGTCAACTTTCCCACCCCTTGAATCTGGGCTGGTTTTCTTATTTACTTTGGCTAATCGAATGCAGTGGAAATGACATTGAGCCAATTATGATAAACATATATACCTCAAGAAGCCTTGCACACTTATGTTGTTATGCTTTTGCTACGCAGTAAGAATGAGCCCAGGTTAACCTCTTGGAGGATGAGGGGCTGTATGGAACAATGTCAAATTGTCACAGCCAAGGCAGTTCTAGACCAGCCCCATGCCAACCTCCAAGCAGAGATCAGCCAAGATTGCCTCAGATCACAGAACTGCTCAGCCAACTTACAGATTCCTGGGTTAGATAAGTTCTTATTGTTTAAATTTGGCATGGTTTTTACATAGCAATGACTAACTGAGACAGTGTATAAAGCAATATTACTAGGCTTCTAGAAGAAATTACTACTACCTCACACCTTTTCCTCCTGCCCCCAAAGCATAGACCATTCAGAAAGATATATCTGGGGTTAAATCTTCTCTAACACATTTATTAACCTGGTGACTTCAAGTAAGCTAATCATATAGTTCCAAGCTTCACATTCCTTACCTATGAAATAGAGTTTATACTTTTGTGGCAGAGAAGGGATCTATTGTCCTTTAATATCTTATGTTCCTTTCTCCGTATTTCAGATCCCCGAATTCTTAACTGGGCACATGGCTCCTCCCTAAGTGTGTTCATGTGACTAAGTTCCGGCCAATGAGCTATAAGTGAAATATCATGTAGTTGGAATCTTCCTAAGGAAGCTGGTACATTTCCTTCGCCCCCTTTTCTTTCATCCCTTTTTTCTCTGATGGCCTCACAGCTACTGGCCAAGAGAATGCTCTAGTCGCAAAGGTCTTTGTAAAGCAGAACTGTGAAACCAACCCTAGACTGCCTACCTCTGGATTTGTATGCAAGAGAAATAAAATTCTCCCTTGCTTAAGACATTGGTCATTTTAGGTTTTTGTTACTCACAATTGAACCTAATCCTGGCTAATATAAAGAGACTTCTTGCTGGTTTGTTGTGAGTCAGGTGATCATATAAGTGCCTGGCATCATGCCTAGTACATAGTAAGTGACAATAAATAAGTGTAGTGTAGCTTTTATTATTATTTTTATTGGTAGTAATAGTAGAGGCAATACCAATATACCTCCCTGGCCAATATTGAGGTAAAACTGGCAATATTGTTGAAGTCAGGTGAAGTTATGGCTTTAGTTGCAACACCTACATAATAGTAAAGATCTATGACATGTGTTTGTTGATAATTTTATCTTAAAGACTTTCCTTCCTTTTTAAAATTGTTTTAATGTTTTTTATTTATTTTTGAGAGAGAGACAGAGTGTGGTGGGGGGGGGGGGGGCGGAGAGAGAGGGAGATACAGAATCCAAAGCAGACTCCAGGCTCTGAGCTGTCAGCACATGGGGCTCAAACTCAAGAACTGCGAGATCATGACCTGAGCTGATGTTGGATGCTTAAGCGACTGCGCCACCCAGGCGCCCCAGAGTTTCCTTCTTAACTCATTCCTTACTAAAATAACGGTTTTATCTTTTTGAAATTTAGGAAGCAGATATATATTAGCAATGGTAGTGCAGCACTCACTTTGTCAAAATTTTAACTCACTAATGTAGTAAGTCCTCAAAATAATGGCAAAACAGAAAAGGGTTTCGAGCATGTTCTAAAGCATTATATGCACTTGATAAGCAATATTATATATAAAGCATTATATTTATGAGGCACCTGGGTGGCTCAGTCGGTTAAGCGTCCGACTCTTGATTTGGGCTCAGGTCATGATCTCACAGTTTGTGAGTTCAAGCCCATATCAGGCTGCGTGCTGACAAGCACGGAGTCTGCTTTGGGATTCTCTCTCCCTTTCTCTCTCCCCCACTCACTATCTCTCTCTCTCAAAATAAATAAATAAACATTAGAAATAAATAAATCATTATATTTATTAAAATAATATAGCTTATTACAAAATTATATCTCAGCTTTAAAATATTGAAAAACTTTACTTTAGATCTTGGAAGAAGAAATGCTTTTTTAGAAAACTATTACCATTGTAACTCTGCCATTAGTTCCTTTGGTATCCCCTACTGTGAAGGTCGTTATTTTGAGACTTGGAAAGTCAGCAAAATGGCATGCAGAACCTCCCTCAGTACTGAATCAATTTTTTAAGACAAATTTTCCTCAGAAATATGGTGAAACACAGAGAAGTCATTCATAATGAGTTCCTCAAGCAAAAATTCTTTTTAATTATTCTGACATTGGAAAAAGAACTCACAGAGAAATACTGTTCATAGTGGATTCCGTATAGCATTTGATAGTTGTGTGTCATTACCAAAGTAACCAGCAGGTCCCGATTCAGCTGGAATGGGGCTTTTCCCATTAAGGTGCCTTTTAAAATTAATCAATTACAGAAACCTATCGTGAAGACTTTTTCCTAAGTAAGATTTCCTATGGAAACCAATAGAGATTTTTTTAAATGCTTCTAAGGGAAAGTTGGTTTAGAAAATTGTAGGAAAGCCTGAACGAATTAGACAGTAAAGTCAAGAAAACGTTTCAAGGTATAAGTAGACTTGAGATGTCTTAGGAAAGGATGCCAGTCTGACTCGCAAAAAGCCAAAGTACATGAGGAGTGCAGGTTGAGGCAGGAGGTGGAACAGCCTATGGACAAGTTCCCCATCGGTGGTGGCCAGGAGGGTACCAGCTAGAAACAGTAGAATGTAAGACTGGGGATGCAGATCGTGACTTTGTGGAGAGCATGGTATTGGATGTTGTATCTAATTCATTAGTAGTTGGTAATTATTAAAGGGTTTTTAACAGAAAGATAAAAAGGTATCGATGCTGACTTCACTGGGTGAATTCTACCAACTGTTTACAGAAAAGTTAATACCAACTATTCATGAATTCTTCCAAAAATTTGTGAGTGAAAGAGCACTTCTCAAGTCATTCCATAAGGCCAGTATTACACTAATGCCAAAACCAGGCAAAAGTATCACAAGAAAAGAAAATTATCGACCGATATCCCTTATGATTACAAATGCAAAAATCTTTAACAGAGAATGGGAAAATCAAATCAAGCATCACATAAAAGGATTATTCTCCACAACCAAGAGGGATTTATCCCAGGAATGCAAGGTTGGTTGAACATTAAAAAATCAAGTAACGTTGGGGTGCCTGGGTGGCTCAGTCAGTTAAGTGTCGACTCTTGGTCTCGGCTCAGGTCATGATCTCAAGGTTTGTGAGTTTGAGCCCCACGTCGGACTCTGTGCTGACAGTGTAGAGCCTGCTTGGGATTCTCTCTCTTTCCTCCTCTCTCTGCCCCTCCCTGCCTGCCTCTCTAAATAAATAAATAGATAAAGAAACTTGAAAAACATCAAGTGATGTTGCCATGTCTATAGGATACGAAACAATAACAATAGCAGCATAACTATCTCAATAAATGCATAATAAGCACTTGAAAAAACCAACCCTCATGATTAAAAAAAAAACAGTAAACTAGGGAGAGCAGCTAGCTTCTTCAACCTGATAAAAGCCATTTAGAAAAAACCATGGCTAATATTATACTTAATGGTAAAAGACTGGATGCTTTCCCCCTAAGATAAGGAAGAAGGCGAGGCTGTCTGCACGCACCAATTCTATTCAACATTGTACTAAAGGTTCTAGCCAGGGAAGTTAGGCCAGATAAAGAAATAAAAGGCATGCCAATTGAAAACTATTTCTGAGGGGCGCCTCGGTGGCTCAGTCGGTTAAGCATCCGACTTCAGCTCAGGTCACGATCTTGCGGTCCATGAGTTCGAGCCCCGCATCGGGCTCTGGGCTGATGGCTCAGAGCCTGGAGCCTGCTTCCGATTCTGTGTCTCCCTCTCTCTCTGCCCCTCCCCCGTTCATGCTCTGTCTCTCTCTGTCTCAAAAATAAATAAACATTAAAAAAAATTATAAAAAAAAAAGAAAACTATTTCTGATTGCAAGTGACATGATCTTGTATGCTGGAAATACTAAGAAATACACACACACAGAACAATCCCATTAAAACTAATAAACAAGTTCAGTAAGACTGTAGGATATAGGATTTATATGCAAAATCAATTATATTTTTATACAGTGAACAATCCAAATGGGAAATTAAGAAAGCAATTCCACTTATGAAAGCATCAAAATTAATCACTTAGGAATAAATGTAAAAGAGAAGTGCAAAACATATACTCTGAAAACCACAACCATTGTTGAATGACGTTAAAGATGATCTAAATAAATGGAAAGCCATCCTATGTTCATGGATCAGAAGACAATATTGTTGAGGTGCCTGGGTGGCTCGGTTGGTTGAGCGTCCGACTTCAGCTCAGGTCATGATCTCATGGTTCATGGGTTTGAGCCCCACATCGGGCTCTGTGCTGACAGCTCAAAGTCTGGAGCCTGCTTCGGATTCTGTGTCTCCCTCTCTCTGCTTCTCCCCTGCTTGCAGTCTGTTTCCATCTCTCAAAAGGAAATGAACATTAAAAAAAAAAGAAGACAATATTGTTAAGATGGCAATATTTACCAAATTAACCTACAAAAATCATTGTAATACTTACCAGAATCCCAACTGTTATTTTTGTAGAAATTAACAAACTGATCCTAAAATTGGTATGAAAACTCAAAAGGAGCTAGAATAGCCAAAACAATCTTGAAAAAGAACAAAGTTGAAGGGCTCACATTTTCCAATTTTAAACTTACTACAAAACTCAAATAATTAAGACTCTGTGGTTGTGCCATAAGGACACACACACACACACACGCACGCACGCACGTAAAATAGAATTGAGAATCCAGCATAAACCCTCACATTTATGTTCAGTTGTTTTTTGACAAGGTTGTGAGAACAATTCAATAAACAGAATAATCATTTCAGCAAATAGTACCGGGACAACTGGATACATGCAAAAGAATGAAATTGGGCCTCTACCTTATACCATATATAAAAATTAACTAAAAATGATCAGTGACTTCAATGTGAGAGCTAAAATGATAAGCTCTTAGAAGAAAATATAGGGTAAATCTTATCTTGGATTCGGCAATAATTTCTTGGATATGACACCAAAAGCACAAGCAACCAAAGGAAAAAAAAACCAGGTAAATTGGACTTCCTCAATTAGAAACTTTTGTTCATTAGAGAACACCATCAGGAAAGTGAAGAGACAAGCCACAGAATAGAAGGTATATGCAGTTCATATATGTGACAAGAGACTTGTATGTAGAATACATAATATTCTAGTCAATAACAACAAATAATCCAATTAAAAAATAGGCAAAGGATCTGAATAGACATACCTCCAAAGAAGATATACAGATGGTCCATAAGCACGTGAAAATAAAGGCTCAACATCACTAGTCATAAGGGAAATGCAAATCAAAGCCACAAGAGATGTCTCTGTACACCAACTAGTTTGGCTATAATAGAAAGGACAAATAAAAACAAGTGTTGGCAACATGTGCAGAAATTGGAACCCCCGCATACTGCTGGTAGGAATGTAACATGGTGGAGCCATTTTGAAAACCAGTGCGGCAATTCCTCAGAAAATTAAACAGAAGAGTTACCATATGTTCTAGCAATTCCACTCCTGAGTGTATACCCAAGAGAAATGAAAATATATGCCCATGCAAAAACTTGTAAAAGAATGTGCATAGAGTAATACTCATAATGGCCAAAGAGTAGAAACAATTCAAATGTTCATCAACTGATAAATGGATAAACAAAATGTCTATCTATGTTCTACAATGTGGATGACCCTAAAGAACGCTCTGTTAGGGGAAAGAAGCCAGGCACAACAGACCACATAGTGTCTGACTCCATTTATATGAAAAGCCCAGGATAACAAGCCTAGACTCCATTTATATGAAAAGCTCAGAATCTATAAGACAGGAAGCAGATTAGTGGTTGCCTAGTGCTGGATGGAGAGATGGGAGGATTGGGAGGTGATATTGAGGGGGCGCAGCTTCTCTCTGGGAGAATAGAAGCGTTCTAAAATTGATTGTGGTGATGATTGCGCCACTCTGTGGACATACTAAAAACCATTGAATTGTTTTAAAAAATCAGCTCTGTGTTTAAGGGAGATCACTCTGATGGGAGTAGAGAGAAACAGAAAGCACAGAGCCCACTCTTGCAAGCGCCCACTCTTCTAGACTCTTAGAACACAGCTCATCTTCCAGTCTTCTCCCTCTTCACTCTCTGTGCCTTTCCCTTAAAATATAGCGACAGCACACTTGGTCTCAAATCTATGCTTGATAAGTTGACAAATACACTACAGGGTGGGGCTTAGGAAAAGGAGAGTAGAAAAAGATCATCAAACTCTTTAATGATCATTATTATTTAAGCAAGCAAGGGAAAAGGCCCACTTCTCAACTGTTTCCTTAAAGGTGAAGAAATTAAACTTAGATTCCGGGCAAAAGGCATTTGGCCAATGTAGAGCCTCAGATTAAATGGTGAATAAATTTCTGCTTTAGGCCTGGCACATAGCAGTCCTCAATAAGGTTTTTAGAAATAAGTTAAATAAAGGAAATTTAAGAATAAAAATAGACTTTATGATAAGTTATATAAACACGGCCAAGAAAGACATTGTGAGATGAGAAAATAACACATAATCTTAAACTAGTGCTGGAGAAAAAATTAAGAACGAAGAGAAAGGAATATTCAGTCATTTAACAGGATAGCAAGCCTCCGAGTTGTCTCTTGAGTTCTTTCCATCCTTTTCAGAGAAAACAATTAGAAAAAGAAGTAATAAGTTGTAAATTTATATAAAAGAGTAAGCATATTGCACCTTCAGAATACAAACAAGACAAAACCAATTATATGTAATCCATCACATCAACAATTTGAAGAAGGAAAGTCATATGATCATATTGGTAGATGCAGAAAAAGCATTGGACCAAGTCCAGTACCTATTCATGACAAAAGTTCTAAGCAAACTAGACATAGAGGGACATTTCCTCGACGTGAGCAAGTGTAAAAAAGGCAATTATACAAACCAGACACCAAAGACTTGTATGGACGCAGAGAGGAAAAATAAGTTGTTTCTTATGCAACAATTTACCAAGGCATAAAGTACAATGGAGGCAACAGAGATTAAGGAAAAAGAATAAGGAAGTCAAAGAAAACAAAGGAAAATAAGAAAGTAAAACAAAAATAAGGATCTGTCTTCAATATCCAAAATGGAAAATAACAGGCAGTCATCAGAAACACTACCCTGGGACAGGCATGTTCTCCCCAACCAGTTCTAGCCAGAGAGATCTGGTTTCCTACATCTAGAGAGCTCCTGTTCTTTGTCCTAGGGAATAATTAGGAAATGGAGAAGAAATAAGCCCAAGATTCGGGGATTACTAACTGCCATCTCACAAGAATGATGATTAAAATATTGTGATTAAGAATCCAGGACCTTTAGCCCCTTTGAGTGCTGATTACAAAGTGATTAGTAGGGATTACTGTGAGATTAACAATGTTTGCAAGGAAGATGATTTGATTCATTCCAGGCGTTAGGGACAGAGGTGGCAGATGGTTTAGTTATACCAAGAGAAACTGTAAAACACACAGTAAAAGACAGTTGGATTCTTATTCTCTTTCATTTGAAGAAGAAAAAATAGCTCTTGATGGGCGAGGACATGTTGTTTAAAGTTATATAAGGCTGATGTCATACCTTTTCAATGTATCAAGAGTGCAAAAATGATGTGATTAGTTTCTGTCTGGGAGGAATGGGGAGATCCAGATAATGACAACATTAAGGCTAGGGTGCCCTCTTTGTCCTTTCTGTATTAATTAAAAGCCCTTTGATGAGAATTTATGATGTGAACTAACTCGCTTGATTTACTATTTAGACAGGTGTGGAAGGAAATAGAGTAGTTTAGATGTTGAAACTAGTACTTGCATATGCAGATGACATGTTAATGATTTTATCAACTGATGAGTCTGTAAAAGCCATCCCTTGAATTTTTGAAACATATGCTTAAAGCAGCTGGTTCTAAAATAAGTTTAAGAGCAACTATTTGCTTGATAGGGCTGACAAATAGGAACAGGTGATTGTCTTAGAAGAGGCTGGTGTTTAAAAATGAACCAATTGGGAGTTTAGGAACATTTGGGGAGAGTCAAAACAATGAAAAATCAAACAGAAAATAGATGTAGCAGATAAATTAGTGTCTCTCTAGCAGAGTTGGAAGTTATTTTATTGTACTGAATGTGTTGTTAATCAAAAAAATTTCTCATTGCCTTGAGCCATATGGAAGTGATTTGCCATGTTTTTCTTGCTGTCCATTTGCAATGTTATGTTTGAGGGAGCTGGCAAAGTGCCTTTTAAAAAAATACTATCCTTACAAAGGTACCTTAATGAGCTGATTGAAGACAAGATTCTTTGCACAGCAACCGTGAGTGAAGCAGTCATCTTAACTTTAAGAAGAGTCTATATAAAAAGGAACTTGACGAAAAAACTCTTGAAAACAGTTTTGTTATTCTGAGACTTACCCAGGAAGCATGTACACTGAATACACTGTTTAGAATTATCTATAGAAGAGCCTTTCCAGTCTATAGGTTTGTAAGCATTATTTTATAGTCTTTTGAAAACCTTTAATATGATGAAGAGTCTTACTGATTTAGGAGTACTAAAAGGTCACTGAATATTCTCTGGAGGCAAAATGATATCAGGGAAAGAGTCAAGAAGTGAGAGCCAAGAGGGTCCCCTGGGTGGCTCAGTCGATTGAGCGTCCGACTTTGGCTCAGGCCACGATCTTGCGGTTTGTGAGTTCGAGCCCCGTGTCGGGCTCTGTACTGACAGCTCAGAGCCTGGAGCCTGTTTCGGATTCTGTGTCTCCCTCTCTCTCTCTCTGCCCCTCCCCCACTCATGCTCTTTCTCTCTCTGTGTCAAAAATAAATAAACATTAAAAAAGAAAAAAGAAGTGAGAGTCAAGAGATCTGACCAGGACCAAGTTGACCACTGTTTTATCATGTATTCTTTCCCTACCTTGTTTTCATCACCTGAAAGGAAAAAAAAAAAAAAAAAAAGTAGTAATAGCTGGGGCACCTGCATGGCTCAGTTGGTTGAGCGTCCAACTTTGGCTCAGGTCGTGATCTCACGGTTCATGAGTTCAAGCCCCAAATCAGGCTCTGTGCTGACAGCATGGAGTCTGGATCCTGCTTCAGATTCTGTGCCTCCCTCTCTCTCTGCCCCTCCCCCACTAGCACCATCTCTGTCTCTCAAAAATGAATAAACGTTAAAAAAATTATTTTAAAAACTAGTAATAGCTAACGTTGACAAAATTTACTATCCATCAGGGACTGTTAAAATAATTTTTAGGAGCACCTGGGTGGCTCAGTCAGTTAAGCACCTGACCTCAGCTGAGGTCATGATCTCACAGATCATGGGTTTGAATCCCACATCGGGCTCTGTGCTGACAGGTCAGAACCTGGAGCCTTCTTCAGATTCTATGTCTCCCTGTCTCTCTCTACCGCTCCCCAGCTCATTCTCTGTCTCTGTCTTTCTTTCTCTTTCTCAGAAATAAACAAATTAAAAAAAATAGTTTTGATAACTTATTTCCTCTCCCCACAACAACCTGTGGTAGTTTTTGTTATCATCTCCATCTTACAGGAAACTGCATGGAGATCAAAGAATATATCAGAACTCCCATGAGAATGTATTATGAAAACATAAGGGTTTTCTTTCTTTCTTTCTTTTTTTTTTTGGTCATGATAATAATATGTAATCTCAACTGCAGCAGAGTAGTTTGGGTCTACTCAGACTAAGAACGGAGGAGACAGATTAAAATTTCCTTCATGATTAAAAAGAAAGCTTTGCAAACTAGGCATAGAAGAATGAGTTCTTAATTTGATAAAAACATCTATAAAAAATGCAGCAAATATCATACTCATTGGTGAAATATTAGAAGTTTTCTTCTCTGAGGGGCACCTGAATGGTTCTGTTGGTTAAGTGTCCAACTCTTGATTTTGGCTCAGGTCATGATCTTACAGTCATGAGATTGAGCCCTGTGTCAGGCTCTACACCGAGAGTGGGGCCTGCTTAAGATTCTCTCTCTCCCTCTCTCTCTGCCCTTCCCCTGCTTGTGCTCTCTCTCACACACACAAAAGTTAATTAATTAATTAACAATTCAAAATCTTTAAAAAAAGAAAAGTTTTCTCCCCTGACATACAGAACAAGACACTCATTACCACTATTTTTATCAACATTAATCTACAGTTCTTAGCCAATGCAGTATGGTAAGAAAAAGAAATAAAAGTTCTAAGAATGGCAAAGGAAGAAATAGAAAACTCATTATCCTCTGATGACATGAATGTGGAAAATATGGAGGAATCCGCAGTGAATGTGAGGTCACTCGACACAAGGTTGATATAAAAAAATCAATTTAGGGAGCGCCTGGGTGGCTTAGTCAGTTAGGCGTCTGGCTTCAGCTCAGGTCATGCTCTCACGGTTTGTGAGTTTGAGCCACACATCCTGCTCTGTGCTGACAGCTCAGAGCCTGGAGCCTGCTTCGGATTCTGTGTCTCTCTCTATCTCTGCCCCTCCCTCACTCATGCTCTGTCTCTCTCTCAGAGATAAATAAACATTAAAAAAAATTTTTTTTAATCAATTTGGGGGTACTTGGCTGGCTCAGTCAAAAGAACATGTGACTCTTGATCTTGGGGTTATGAGTTTGAGCCCCATATTGAGTGTAGAGATTTCCAAAAATAAATACATAAACTTAAAAAAAAAAACCCAATGCTATCTCTATAAAACAACAACAAACAATTATAAAATAAAAATTTTTTAATAATACTTAGAAATAACAAGTGCTGGTAAGAATGTAAAAGGGGACCCTTGTGCACGGTTGTAGGAATGCAAACTGGTGCAGCCACTGTGGAAAACAGTACAGAGGTGCCTCAAAGAATTAAAAAGAGAACTACAATTTGATCCAGCAATTTCACTTCTGGGTATTTATCTGAAGAAAACAAAAACATCAATTGGAAAAAATATCTGCACGCTCATGTTCATTGCAGCGTTATTTATAGTAGCCAAGACATGAAAACAAGCTAAATGGTCATCGATGGACAAATGGATAAAAAAAATGTGTATCTATATATTCCAATGGAATATTATTTAGCCATAATAATGAAGAAAATCTTGCCATTGGCAAAAATATGGATGGATCTTGAGGGCATTATGCTAAGTGAAGTAAGAGACAGAGAAAGATAAATACCGTGTGATCTCACTTATATATGGAATCTACAAAACAAAAAAAAAAACAAAAAAGAAAACCCAAGCTCATGGATATATAAACCAGATTGGTAGTTCGGTTATTCATTTGACATTTTTTTAAGCATCTACTATGTACCAAGCACTTTATTCAAAGTTTGTGATATGTTTGTTTAAAAATAAACAGGAGTAACAGGTTGTAATTTTAAATACAAGAGCTGAGAAATTTCCATTGAGGAGTTGCAGAGCCAAGACTTTGTCTCAGGAAACAGTGTTCCGAAAGGGGAGGGTGGCTAGTGAAAAGGTCCCAAGACAAAGGGAATGTCCGGCACGTCCTAGAAGGGGAGAAGAGGCAGGGAACCTGGCCAAAAGCAAGCAAGAGAAATTAGCAAGAGAAGGAGGAGATGCAGAGAAAGAGGGTCTGGATCATACTGTGCCTAAAGAGTGACTCTTTTGAGTTTTGCTAGAACAAACCCATTTCTTTTTTTGGTGTGTGTGTGATTTTTTTTAACTTTATTTTTTATTTTTTAAAATTTACATCCAAATTAGTTAGCATATAGTGAAGCAATGATTTCAGGAGTAGATTCCTTAGTGCCCCTGACCCATTTAGCCCATTTCCCCTCCCACAATCCCACCTGTAACCCTCAGTTTGTTCTCCATATTTATGAGTCTCTTCTGTTTGAACAAACCCATTTCTGTACCTCAGAGAGCACACACGCAGAAAAGAATTGGGCGGTACATTTCTACCTTTTAAAGATATCCATATTCCAGGTCTCAGAGCCATTGGAGTGGATTGCCTTTGCACAACTTCAGGTTTGGTAAATAAAGAATCCAGATTCTTCCTATAAGCGTAGTTAGCCAGAAGCAAAATACTTTTAGCCGTGGGTTGAAATCTCTCCAGGGAGAAATCAAAGTTTTTTGCCTTTCGAAAATTGCCAGTGACCCGAGGCAAAAGAGTTTAGAACTTGCTTTCATCGATACCTGTGATACAGTGACACACCTTCCCACCTACCCCCAGCCCTTCCTCTCAAAAGGCCCATGTTAACAAGAAGAGTACAAATCGAAGCCCAAATTCTTCGTGGTTTTTTTGTTTTGTTTTGTTTTGTTTTTAATATATGAAATTTATTGTCAAATTGTTTTCCATACAACACCCAGTGCTCATCCCAAAAGATGCCCTCTTCAATACCCATCACCGACCCGACCCTCCCTCCCACCCCCCATCAGCCCTCAGTTTGTTCTCAGCTTTTAAGAGTCTCTTATGTTTGGCTCTCTCCCACTCTAACCTCTGTCTTTTTTTTTTTTTTCCTTCCCCTCCCCCATGGGTTTCTGTTAAGTTTCTCAGGATCCACATAAGAGTGAAACCATATGGTATCTGTCTTTCTCTGTATGGCTTATTTCACTTAGCATCACACTCTCCAGTTCCATCCACGTTGCTACAAAAGGCCATATTTCATTCTTTCTCATTGCCACGTAGTACTCCATTGTGTATATAAACCACAATTTCTTTATCCATTCATCAGTTGATGGACATTTGGGCTCTTTCCACAATTTGGCTATTGTTGAGAGTGCTGCTATAAACATTGGGGTACAAGTGCCCCTATGCATCAGTACTCCTGTATCCCTGGGGTCAATTCCTACCAGTGCTATTGCTGGGTCATAGGGTAGATCTATTTTTAATTTTTTGAGGAACCTCCACACTGTTTTCCAGAGTGGCTGCACCAATTTGCATTCCCACCAACAGTGCAAGAGGGTTCCCATTTCTCCGCATCCTCTCCAGCATCTTTAGTCTCCTGATTTGTTCATTTTGGCCACTCTGACTGGCATGAGGTGGTATCTCAGTGTGGTTTTGATTTGTATTTCCCTGATGAGGAGCGACGTTGAGCATCTTTTCATGTGCCGTTGGCCATCCGGATGTCTTCTTTAGAGAAGTGTCTATTCATGTTTTCTGCCCATTTCTTCACTGGATTATTTGTTTTTTGGGGGTGGAGTTTGGTGAGCTCTTTATAGATTTTGGATACTAGCCCTTTGTCTGATATGTCATTTGCAAGTATCTTTTCCCATTCCGTTGGTTGCCTTTTAGTTTTGTTGGTTGTTTCCTTTGCTGTGCAGAAGCTTTTTATCTTCATGAGGTCCCAATAGTTCATTTTTGCTTTTAATTCCCTTGCCTTTGGGGATGTGTCAAGTAAGAAATTGCTATGGAAGCCCAAATTCTTTGAAGCAGACACTCACCTTATCAAGAACTCATCTGTGATGTCAACGTCTCTAAGACGTAAAAACCAAAACAGCCACGTTCGAGGCCATATAGGATTGTGCCAAGTCTCATTTTCCTCTCTGAATCTTCCAGCTGCTGTAAAGAACATTACTGCCCATTGAGCACTCACCTCCGATGACACAAAGCAACAACAAAGGACATCTACAACTGCACTCTGCATTTTGAAGACAGAGAGGCATGATAGAGATGTGTTTTTCAAATTGGGTTCACCTAACATCCTGAAGTCAGTGTGACAAAAAGAGCCTCTCATTGCCTTCTCCGAGACCATAATGTGTAGCAAACATTAATGTATTGATGTATATGAAATGTGGTAGAAACACTCTAAGAAATTCAGGTTAGATGCCAAACCTATAGTCAGGCACACAGAGGAAAGGACTTTAACTGCACCATCAGCCACGAACACAAGGCTGGAAATCACTCGTCATTCTGCATCTGCTTTGGGATAGAAGTAAACCATTCCTATGGGAAGGATTTTGTGCACATCCCATAATGCCACTCCCACATCTGATTTTGAAATAAAAAATGACATGTGAGTTATCTGTGTTCTAACTACCGTGTTTCATTGATTGAAAATCATATATTTTCCCTTTTTTATATCTCTAAAATTGGAATATAGCTTACAGTTGGTGGCATCTTACAATTATAATTGTCAGCGTTTTAAATTTTTTAGTGGTACATAAAATAATAATGCATCTTACAATTAATCCTGCCCTAGAATCAATCAAGTATGGTATAGAGATAAAACTATTCCCTTGAAAGCCAGATAATTCTTCCAGGAGCAGTTATTTAAATATCTCTCTTGACAGAAATGTTATAGATTAAAAGAGATTTAAAGATGTACTAGCCAAATTTGACATGTGAATCTTGTTTGAATCCTGATTTGAACAAATCACTCTAAAGGACATTTCGGGGGCAATCAGAAAAATTTGAATACTAAGTGCAGATTAGATGATACTAGGAAATTACTCTTAACTTTTTAAAAGTGTAATAATGATATTGTGACTTAAGAAAAAGGTTCCTTATCTTTTAGAGATACGTAGTGAAATGTCATAGATGAACTCACTTACTGTCTGGGATTTACTTTAAAATAATCCAAGGAAGAGGTGGGGAAGAGTAGAAAATTGCTGAAATGGGGTGATGGATACATTAAGCTCTTCTCTCTACTCCTGTATGTTTGAAAATTTCCCCAATGAAAAATTTTAAAAAATAATGTCCTAAATTTGTAGAAAAAGCCAACGTATTGATGTATATTCAATGTGGTATAGACTCTCGGGAAAATTCAGGCTATATAGCAAATAATCACTGAACTGATTAGGCTTGATTTTAATATATTAATATTTCCATAAAGATACTCCATATATCCATTAAGTTACTTTGAAAAAAGATTACAGTTCTCTTAAGTGATCCTCCGAATTTATATGTAAACAAATTTCTTCATGAAAATGTGTTTACAACTTACATAACATGTATTTATTGAATGCTCCTGTATTCCACAGATATTTGGAAGTATTTACATTCTTAAAACTATACTGTTTAGAACTATATTTTGTCTTTTGAATGGCTAAGGTTTCATTAAAAAGCAGGTCTTGAGGGGCAGCAGGGTGGCTCAGTCCATGGAGCATCTGACGTTGGCTCAGGTCATGATCTCAAGGTTTGTGAGTTTGAGCTCCGCATGGGGCTGGCTGCTGTCAGCATGGAGCCTACTTTGGATCCTCTGTTCCCCTCTCTCTCTCTCTGCTCCTCCCCCACTTGGTCTCCCATGCTCGCTCTCTCTCTCAAAAATAAGTAAAACTTTAAAAAACTAAAATAAGATTTAAAAATCTTAACATGGGCGCCTGGATGGCTCAGGTCATGATTTCACGGTTTGTGAGTTTGAGCCCTGCATTGGGCTCTCTATTGTCAGTGCAGAGCCCTCTTCAAATCCTCTGTTTCCCCCCCCCCCCCCCCCGCCTCTCTCTCTCTCTCTCTCTGCCTCTCTCTCTCTCAAAAATAAACATTTAGAAAACACTTAAAAAACCCTAACATGCACAACTTTCTGTTTAGAAAGCGCACAGTTTGGAAAAGAAGTCTATGCTGCATCGCTGGAGCGTCGGCCCGGAAGTCGGGGCACCTGCGGTTCCAGGTCGGGCGCCACCACCCACGAGCTGTGAGACCCGGTGCAGGTCAGTCGGATGCCCCGGCCTCCGTCTCCTCTTTTACTGAATTAGGATATTAGCTGCTCTATCTGCTGCACGGAGTGTTTGCAGCTTCAAATAGTAAATGTAACAGCCCCTTAAAGGGGTTAAAAAAATTTTTAAGTGTGCTCTTTGTAGCAAGGTTTCAATAAAACGCACGGTCGGATTAGAATCTGAGGCAGTGTCAACACAGAGCATTTGGGAGAAGGAAAGAAATCAGCCATCTAAGTGATTGTTTTGCTACGTGACACCAAACCACCGGCGTGGCTGAGTTTCGCACTGACTTATCCGCACGGAGCAGCCGCTTCTGCCCCGGTGTTGCAGCCCCGGAAGGGCAGCCCCGTGCCGCGCGCACGTGGCGTCAGGGAGCCCGCTGGGCCCGGGGCGTTGTGCCGCTCTGCCAGGCTCAGGCTGGCTCCGTGCCGAGGGTAGAGGGAGGGAACGGCTGGGTGGACAGGGCCAGCACCAAGCTGATCGGGAGTCACGGAACCCTGCGTGAGACCTTGGCAGACAAGCCGCCTCGCACCAACAGCAAATGAAGTCCCTCCTTTGCCTGGGTCCTGCGCATGAGTTGGTACGGTTCCAGATAGTTTTGAAAGTTGGCGCCGTTCTAAAATCTGTATCCTCAGAGCCTCTTTCCTTTGTTCTGTGTTTCTCTCGTCCCTGTCGGTAACGCATTTAGTCCATTCTTGGCAGGAAGGCTTCCCTGGTGTGTGTTGGGGAGAACTGTCCAAGGAGCCAAAACTCTGCGTTTTCAGAATTTCAGCTCTGCGCATACAAAGAGAGATGGTTGGAACTGAAAGATATGGGAAAATCAATCCAAGTTACGTTTTTAATCCCTTAAAGATGACAATAATGTCTTTAATTTAGTAAAATGCTTACTTCACTTCCTTGTGAAACTTTCACTGTTTCAGAAACAAATCTCCTGTCTCTTTTCACTCTCCCGTAGAATTAAAGTCCTGTTCCACTGGAAATGAGGCAAGTCTTTCCCCCAGTGTTCTCTTGTAGCCTCAACAACTTGCTTATACAATCAACGCCCACTATTAAGACGTGTGATCTTGCAGGAGTCACTTAACCTCTCTGAGTAACCCTTTCCTAACCTGTAAAATGAGTAGGTTTTAGATGCTCCTTTTCAGCTTCTAACTCTTTAATCTTTATCAGGATGCCTAGAAAAAAAGATGCTTTGATTAGTATTTTTTTAGCAGGTGAGGTTTAACCAACAAATAATTTTTCTTATAATTCTTTTTATTCAAAAATATTTCTGACATGCACTTCAATTCATTAGTAAATTAAAACCTAACACTACCATATTAAACCTGACAGAATATTAAAACAATCATATATCAAATTCAAGTAAAATTTATTTGAGAAATGCAAGGATGGCTTGATATTGGTAAGCATATTAATATAATTTGGCATCAGTGAGACTAAAGAGAAAGCAGATATAAATATATCGATTGGTAAAAAGATATTTTATGAAATTCATATATTTCAAAATTCTTATTTCTAAATTAGCACTCTAAGGAATCTTTATTAATATGGTAAAAATTTTATCTTTTAATTTTTTAATTGTTTTTTATGTTTTTAATTTATTTTTGAGAGAGAGAGAGAGAGACAGAGAATGAGCAAGGTTGGGGCAGAGAGAGAGGGAGACACAGAATCTGAAGCAGGCTCCGGGCTCTGAGCTGTCAGCACAGAGTCTGACAAGGGGCTCGAACTCATGAACTGCAAGATCATGACGTCAGCCGAAGTAGGACGCCTAACTGACTGAGCCACCCAGACACCCTGGTAAAAAATTTTATCTTAAATCAGTAGCCAACCTCATACTTATGGGAATTCACAAAAACTTTCCATATGGTCCGTGGTCCTTAAAACTCCTAAAACTATAAACAAATTTTGAGGGTATGTGTATTTTTGTTGAGTTAACTTTGATCAAATTCTCAGAGGGATAGAGCATACTAAAAATGCTCTTGAGGCATTACTATTATTATCAGGAACAAGAAAAGAATTCTTGTTATTGCCACTATTATTTAGTAACATTCTGGAATTTCTAGCTAATGACATAGGACAAGAAGCAGAACAAAGAGGCATGTATAACTGTTAGGGATGGCAAAGTTGAGGCTATCATTACCTGAGGATAATATTATATTAAGTTCTTTTAGTTGCAAGACATAGAAGCATGCTCAAGTTGAATTAGTTATACCAAATGATTTTGAAGGTACACAGGAAGTCAAGAGGAGAGGAGTCAGCCACACTGAGTGGGATATTGCTCAGGACAAAGGAATGTGTCTAATCATCTAATGGCAGGTGTCCCTAGTTCTTTGCTCCGATGGTCCACCCTGAAGATGATTGATCTCCTATTTCTGCTGTAATTAACTCATTGACAGATCTACCTGTCTCTTCTTGGTAAACAAACTTGCTCTTTCCAAGTTCCAGCCTATTAGGCCAAGCAGAAGTGTTTATAAATCCTGATCTGGTCCAACCTGCCTTTTAGTATGAGGGCAATGTGAAGGAGAAATCCTTGTCCTCGTTGTTGTTCAGGGATATCCACACTATTGTCCATGAAGCTGAAATCAGTTTCTGGAATGTGATGTGATACTAAATACAGCTATCTATTAACCAGATCTATGTGTATTCATTCTCTGTCAATACTTCGTTGGGAAAAACCAACCACCCATTGGCTCTGGTCTAGGAAGGGAGAGAAGTTAAATTAGATGAAGTCAAACTGTATATTTTAACAGTATGCCCTTGTAACTGATTTGGCCCGGAGGCTTACACAAGCCTGGCCCCATACATATCAAATAATCATTATAATGAGGATAATAACAGCTCTTCTTAGGAATGGGAAAGAGCACAACGGTTAACAGTATGACCTCTGGAGCTGGACTGTCTGGATTTGAATCCCAGCTTCATCATTTACCAGCTGTTTACTATTGGGCAAGATATGTAACCTCTCTGTGCCTCAGTTTTCTTATTTATAAAATGAGGGTGATAGGGTTGTTTTGAGGGTTAAAGGAGTTATTACTTATAAAGCACTGATTATCCAGTTAATGCCATATAAATATTTGTTAAATAGACACCTCCTAATGTTTATTGAGCACTTACGATGCGCCTGACACCATGTTAAGTATTTTACATGCATTTTTTTCATTTAAATCCCATAACAACCCTATGAAGATGACACTAATAATGTAACTGGGTGTTTAAAAGGGACTCTTTCGGGGCGCCTGGGTGGCGCAGTCGGTTAAGTGTCCGACTTCAGCCTGGTCACGATCTCGCGGTCCGTGAGTTCGAGCCCCGCGTCAGGCTCTGGGCTGATGGCTCAGAGCCTGGAGCCTGTTTCCGATTCTGTGTCTCCCTCTCTCTCTGCCCCTCCCCCGTTCATGCTCTGTCTCTCTCTGTCCCAAAAATAAATAAACGTTGAAAAAAAAATTAAAAAAAAAATAAATAAAAGGGACTCTTTCTAGTCTGCATTTCAGCTGAGAACAAAACAACACATTCAAAAGGGAGATGCTAACTGGCTTCTGCAGGACATGCAAAGAAGTGGTTAAGAAGCAGTTTTGACCCTTACGTTAAGGAGGCAAGGAGGGAGGGCATCCTTGGAAAAGGACATTGTAAATGGGAAGAGAATAAGAGCATAGTCCTGACCCCAAACCTAGGGAGAGAGGCATTAAGAGGAACGTGCCCTATGTCTCCTAGAGTTTGGGATCAAAGGGGCTCGTATCTGACGCATGGCATCTCATTCTGAAAAATCTAAAGACTGGGACTTTCACCCTGTGGGAAGAGCAAAGAGAGTTACTTTTGCCAGGAGCAGGTTGACCTGCCAGGGATGGAAGGCCAGAGGTATGTGATTTTCACGGACCGGATGGCCAAATAGGAGGGGCAGGCCTGGGAGTCATTTTAAAGGAGACTGACACCAGGAACATCCGACTTTAAGCAGGAAGTGGGAGGTCAGTAGGGCTTGTAAGTGGCCAGCCCCAAGCGAGACCTTACCCATGATCATGTCAGGGGTGCTCCTAGTATGTTCCCAAATGGGGTCTCCAAGAGACCCGCAGAAACATTCCATGAAAGGAAGAGTCAGTGTTGAACGCCTGTCATCTCTATAGAACTGTAACACCAGTGTCAGTCGAGGAAAATCACGGAGGGGTCAGCTACTCTGGCAGTGAGGGTGAGCTAGGGAGGTGGGGGGTGGGGGTCCGGAGGTGGGCAAACATAGGTTAGAAAGAGAGGAAACCAACCAAAGCTCAACCCTTTTCTCTCTGTGGACTTACATAATGAGTTAGGGCTGACATCAAGGAAAGGGGAAATGAATTTCAAGTTTGGATTTTTACACAGAACTGGACATTTCAATTACTGAAATGAATTACTGTGACTACACATGACAGAGAACTTTGTAGTACCCGAGAGTGACTGGAGGTATCCAAGACCTACTTTAGATTTCATCCAAGGGACAGGGATATATTAGCCTACAGAGTGGGTTTGAGTGGGCGGTAGGGGAAAGAAAGAAAATTATTTTCTGCTTGCACCCCACGGAATCCTGCTCTTTAAACAAAATGGTTGCAGTAACAGTGATAGTAACAATTAACAACCCTAACATTTATCGAGGACTTACTATGTGGCGGTTCATGTTGAAAGTACAAGATGCGTCCTTGCTCATTTACTCCTAGGAGGTAGCAACCCTAGGAGGTAAACCTATGGATTTTGTAAAACCCACTTACAAAAAAAGGAAACTGAGGCTTGGAGAAACCAAGTACCTGACTAAGACGACACAGCTAGTAAGTGGCAGATCTGGAATCCATGTGATGTTGGCACACTCCAATATGGATCCTCCCTGCCGTGAGCAACTTGTGAGCCTGGGAGCAAGTCAGGAGCTCTCTCCTATGGATAAGAGAGTGCTTGCAGGAAGCATGGACTTGCTCCAGCGTCTCTAGCATCATCCATACACATTTTCTACAGTCCCACATAGAACCTTGATCGACCAAACCCTCTCCAAGCTCACGTGACCAGTGGGAGGCATTCCTGGGTAGGCCTCTTTAAGAGAAGACCTGGAGGAAGATTCATGACGGCCATTTGTGGTTTGATAGCAGCCTTCCTTGGAGGTAACCAGCCTTTTGTTAAGAGTGCTTTGGATTTTTTTAATGAACTCAAGTCTGGGACTTGCCCGAGGGCCCAGTACTCCTTGCTCTGTTGCGTTTGAATTGGGTACAGGATCCTGTTTGTCAGGTCTGGATTTTTTTCTTCTGATACAATCAAACAGTCCTTTGCACTCCCTGACAGTTTTGTTCCTGTGGTCCCCATAAATGATAAGCTTGGAGTATTAGGCCTCTCACATGGCCAGTTGCTATCAATGCTTCAAGGCTGCAGCTCTCTGGACTCCCACTTGGCTTTCACCTCTCACTGCATCGACCCTGCTGCTCCAGCTCACCTCATCCCCACTGTAATCCGTAAGTGGACTTTTGTTTCAGGCTCTTGAGGTGAGACATGCGATGATAACGATAAACTGGGTGCTAAGAGTTAAGGTTATGTTCAGAGTTTGAAAGATGATAAAAACGACCTGAGCATTCAATGGCTTAAGTTTGGAGTTCGGGAATTCTGATACGAGTATCATTGTCAAAAAATGTCCTCACTACACGGGGTGCCTGGGTGGCTCAGTCTGTTAAGCATATGACTCTTGATTTTGGCTCGGGTCATGATCTTGTGGTTTGTGAGTTCGAGCCCCTGCATTGGCTCTGCGGAGGCTGGTTGGGATTCTGTCTCTCCTTCCCTTTGCCCCTCTTCTGCTTGTGCGCGCTCTCTCTCTCTCTCTCTCAAAAATAAATAAACATTAAAAAAAATGTTCTTACTACAAAAATGTATCCTAACACCCTGTACCTTTGTAACTACACCTAAAGGATTAGAAATAAAACACATATGTAGTTAGAAAGAGATACTGATCAACACACAAAATAAAATAGTAAACAAAGGCATATATTAAAACATATTATGAGCAGTCTGTTACTGGTATGTGAAGAGATGAAGACAAATGGAAAAGAATTAAGACTTTTGAGACCGTTCTAAATATGAACATTCAGTATAAGACAAAAATAAATAGTGTTAGGACACTTGGCTAGCTATATGGGAAAAAGTAAAGCTTGGATTCCCACCTCATTCCTTATTCAGAAATAAAATCCAGATAGCCCAAAGATTTAAAGATGAAAAATAAAACCGTAATAGTACTAGAAGAAAAAGTAAAATAATTTTTTTCATTATAATCTCAAAGTAAGCATAAGACAAAAAGCCATAGAGCAAATGAGTACATTTGACTACGTATATTAAATATTTTCACGTGAAAAGTTACCATAAAGAAAGTTGAAAAACAAAAACTCGGAAAAAACTATTTGCAGCAGATATGATAGAATAAAAGGCTAATTTCCAAGAGTCCTTAGAAAATAAAGAGAATGAGACCAAGACAGAAAAATAATGGAGGAAGGGAAAAAGGAGGGAGAAGGAGGAGGAAGAAACAGATTTGCCAAGACATGAAAAAGTTGTTCACAGACATACATGTTTGTTTAAAAGTAGGAAAATATACTCATCTTCACTTGCAATTAAAGCAATGTAAATTTTAAAAACAACATTTTTAACCTACAGAAAGTTTTATATTATGCTAGCAGAGATATGGGGAAACAGTCACTCTTATACAGTATGAGAAAATAAATTGGTATAGCCTCTATAGGAAATCATTTGTCGGTGTTAAAAAAAAGTTTAAATGCAAACATCTTTGACCTAGCAGCTGAGGTTTTTTTAACGAATATAATTTATTGTCAAATTGGCTTCCATACAACACCCAGTGCTCATCCCAACAAAGGCCCTCAATGCCCATCACCCACTTTCCCCTCTCCCCCACACCCCCATCCACCCTCAGTTTGTTCTCTGTATTTAAGAGTCTCTTGTGGTTTGCCTCCCTCCCTCTCTGTAACTATTTTTTCCCCTTCCCTTCCCCCATGGTCTTCTGTTAAGTTTCTCAAGATCCACATGTGAGTGAAAACATATGATATCTGTCCTTCTCTGACTGACTTATTTCACTTAGCATAATACCCTCCGGTTCCATCCACGTTGCCAGCAGCTCAGCTTTTAGGAATTTATGTGAAGAGTTGCAAAGACTATATGAATATGGATATTCATTACAGTATTTTTAGTAACAAAACACTAGAAACAACCTACATGTCTATCAATAGGTGCTAATATTTTTTAAGTTTATTTTGAGAGAGAGGGAGAGAGAACGAGCACTAGCAGGGGAGAGGTGCAGAGGGAGAGAGAGAGAGAGAGAGAGAGAGAATCCCAAGGAGGCTCTTTGCTGTCAGTGCAAAGCCTGACACGGGGCTGGACGTGGGGCTAGTTCTTACCAACTGTGAGATCATGACCTGAGCCCAGACCAAGAGTCAGACCCTTAACTGATTGAGCCACTCAGGTGCCCCAATAGATGCTAATTGAAAAGATTATGGTGTATTCATACAATGGAATACTATACAACTGTTTGAAAAACTGAATTACAGTTTTATGAACTGATACAGAATAGTCTCCACACTGTACTATTAAGTAAAAAAATGCAATCTATAGGAAAATGTGTAGAGTATGCTCTAATTTGGTCTTATTAAAAGGCGGTGGGGTAGGGTGCCTGGGTGGCTCACTCAGTTAAGTGTCCAACTCGTGAGTTCTGAATTCACCTAAGGTCATGACCTCATGGTTCATGAGTTCGAGCCCCACGTTGGACTCTGCACTGACAACATGGAGCCTGCTTAGGAGGCTCTCTCTCTCTCTTCCTCTCTCAAAAGGCTCCCCTCAAATACCCCTCCCCCCCTCAAAATACATAAATAAACATTTTAAAAAGAGAGAGAGGGCCATCCCTACATATGTGTGTGTGTATGTGTGTATGTATATGTATATGTGTGTGTGTGTGTGTGTGTGTGTGTGTGTGTGTGTAGTTGTTAAGGAAGACTCCCAATATCGTTTTGGAAGTAAAAATGGTATAAACCATCTAAAGAGAAAAAACACTTTGATTATATTATTTATATAGTGGCAGCAGAACCGATCGATCAATAAATTGTGATTAAGGATGTCCTTGACTCATTATCGCATACCCAGCTCTTATCCTAAAGGTTTAATTTTTTTAAAAATAATGAATTTCAAATATAAACATGCCAGTTAATCGTGGTTTACTACTCAAGTTTACTTGAGCTGTTGAAAGTAGAGAGGCAGGGGATGCCTCGGTGGCTCAGTCGGTTAAGTGGTGACTCTTGATTTCACCTCCGGTCATGATCTCATGGGTTCGTGGGTTTGAGCCCACATCAAACTTTGTGCTGGCAGCATGAAGCCTGTTTTGGTTTTTCTTTCTCTTTCTCTCTGCCCCTACCCTGCTTGTGTTCTCTCTCTCTCTCTCTCTCTCCCTCCGTCAAAATAAATAACCATTAAAAAAAAAGAAAAAGAAAGAGGCAACATGGAATTATCCCAGCAAGTAAGCAAAAAATCTCCCAGCAGCCTCTGGGTGACCTTTGCTTTTTACAGGTTTCCATTAAGCGCAGAGGAGAATGACCAAAGATGAGTCACCACTCCAGGACCTTGTACCAATAGGCCAGGGAGAGGCATCAGGAAACTAGTGTGTCTGCAGCTCTCAGTCTGGGAGCCATGGTGGCCTTGATGACTAAAACACCCTATTTTACACTTGCTGCAAGGCTTAGGTTAATGAAGGTATTCAGAAGCTAGGATAGGCTCTACTTCCCTGAATAAGTGGTGCCCATGTCAAATTTGAGCCATTTTCCTGGATTATGTCTCAGACCCTGTTATGACTGGCAAATGGTAATGAGAATAGGCCAGTCTCTAGACATGTTAATTTGATAGTTTCGTCACAATACATTTAGCCACGATCAAAATAAAAGGAAAATATTTAAGTTGGTTCTCTATCGACCTCAATTTTCCATTTGCAGCTTAATAGCTTATGAAACTTTATAAATACTTAATGAAATTATCTTGGTTTGAGGCAGTGGTTCTTAATTGGGGGGATTTTGACCCCCAGGAGACTTTTGACAATGGCTAGACGCATTTTTGGTTGTCACAACAAGGATGCTTCTGGCATCTCAGGAGGTGGAAACAAGGGATGTTGCTAAACATCTTACAATACACAGCACCCCCCCCCCCCGACACACACACACACAACAAAGAATAATCCAGTGTAAAATGTCAATAGGTGACAAGGGTGTGAGATCTTGGTCTCTTTTGTTCCTAGTATAGCAGGTGAAATGTCCCTGCTTTGACTCAAACTCGTGACAAAAACCTAGCCTTCCTTTGATGTGAAACTGTCAACTCATTGTTTATGAATGTAATGCAGTTTTAAAAACTCTCAACTACCTTCTAACGTATATGTTCTTAGTATTTCCTCCTTCTCTCTCTCTCTCTTAATCCTCCCTCTCCCTCTCTCCCACTTTCAGGCTGAGTTACATATACTTCTGAGCTGTTCCCCAAATACTCTATAACTCTGCTACTTTCTTTGTGTTAGCAAATGCTTAGTAATCCTTTATCATGGGTCAGGTTTGGGCTGAGTGGTTTATATGCTCTGCTCTTTGTACTCTCCACCACCGCCCTCTGGGAGAGTGTTGTTTTCCTCTCTGTCTGACTCCAGAGTGCACCTGTGCTTTACGGTACACCTTCCCTATCACACCAGCTTGTGATCGCTGATTTTCACCTTGGCCTCCCCTCCTCCAACTGGGTCTTTTTTTTTTTAATTAGGGATCATGGTTGTTTCTTTCTTTCTTTTTTAATGTTTATATATTTTTAAGAGAGAGAGAGACAGAGCGAGAGCAAGGGAGGGGCAGAGAGAGAGGGAGACAGAATCTGAAGCAGGCTCCAGGCTCCTGAGCTGTCAGCACAGAGCCCGATGCAGGGCTCAAACCCCCCAGCCGTGAGATCATGACCTGAACCGAAGTCGGATGCTTAACTGACTGAGCCACTCAGGTGCCCTGGGTCTTTTTCATTTCTGTATCTCCAGAGTATCCCATACTGAGCCTCACACATGGTAAGATAAATGAGTGATGGATGAACGCATGGATAAATGGTTATATAGATACATCCTGTTAAATTTGAAATCTTGTCACATTTATAATACACACGTATAGATTCTCTGCCATGTAAAGCAGACAATCTATTTCAGTTTTTCTATGTGCCGAAAAAAATGATTGAGAAATATTATAGTATCCAGAGGCTTCTATAAACGTATTCCACGAAAAATGTAGGTTTTCATCTAGACTCTATGTTACAGTGTCTTAATTCAATTCCCAGTGACCTAAGAAAAGCAACATTATTCCAGAAGTATTCTATTGGAAACATTTCCTAGGAACAGTTTATTTGGTTGATCTTTCAAATACTTTGTCACATGTAATAATATCTGAAGTAAGTGTTAAAATGGCTTTACGGTTTCTGTGCAGGGTGATCTGTTGACTGGTGTAATCTGTCTGTAGCTTTTTCACAGAGAATGTGTAACCCTATTATGTCTGTACAGAGAACGCTACATAATCACGTTTGGCTGGGTCTTTAAAATGGACTTTGCCTTTTCCCTTCATCCTACGACCATGGAGGATGAAAAGCACATGAAAAAGCTATCCAAGTGTATAGGAAAAGTGTATAGGAAAAGAGCAGGAGGCTCATCCTTTCTCACTCCGAGTGTAGGGAATACAGAGGTTTTTGTTTCTGTTTTTTCCTGTTGTCTGTTCTTTTGAATTATGAATGCACATTTATTTATTCATACATGCTGCAAAAATGCAAATACATCACAATGGTTCCATTAAAAAATTTTCCAACTCCTCCTTCTTCACTGCCAATTTCTTTCCCCACAGGTAAACATGTTTTTATTCGTATTTCAATTTGGTTGTGGATAATTAATACTGGTGCAAACATCAAAAACTATGAAAAGGTGGAGTCTCCCACCCATTTCCCATTACACCAGAGCAGATGATCATTGCCATTAGCTTTGTTTGCTCTTCTAGAACGAACACAGGATTGTATAACATTTAGCAAAGAACACTTTCCTTCAAAGTTCGCACTCTAAGCTAAATATTTCGGACATAAAATTCAGTAGAAAATATGTTAACATTTGTTGTCATTCTCCCCCCACCCCCCCCCCCACACCTTCTTGAGGCATCTTTAAACAAGACAAAGAGAGGCCCACATGGGATTTTCATTAAACTATGAATCAGCTAGGGGTGCCTGGGTGGCTCAGTCGGTTAAGCATCAGGTCATGATCTCGCAGTTCGTGAAATCAGCCCTGCATCGGGCTCTATGGTGACAGCTCGGAGCCTGGAGCCTGCTTCGGATGCTGTGTCTCCCTCTCTTTCTGCCCACCCCCTCCACTCGTGTTCTGATGTTTTTCTCTCTCAAAAACAAATAAACGTTAAAAAAAATTTTTTTAAATCTGAATCAACTAAGTAAATTTGTTTTCCTCAGAAGGTAGCTCATTGTTTAGATTTGCTGACTTATTAGGGAGGTAGAAGAGGAATCCTGCAAAACTTAGAAAACTTTTCCCTAAGGTACAAATAGGAAATTGCCTGCCATTTTAGATCTGGCCCCTGGTTGTACTGAGCAAAAGTCCTGTGTTGGCTTCAGATCCTACATTGCTCATAAATCCGAACCACAAACATCTCCATGTGATGCAAGTGGCCCAGGCGAAGGCCAGTGGTTTTCCAGGAAATGTCCTCAGCACCGTATGTGTTTAAGAAGTGTGTTCTCAAAGTTTTCCTGAGATAAAATTGCACTATTTCTCCACAGGAGAAATGCACTTGCCAGGGTGGACATTTCAGTCACCCCATTAAAAGCACTCTTCCAAATCTATCAGAAGGGAGATAGGGAGTTCATATGGTTGATCTTTCAAATACCTGAAACTAACATCTAAATGTTAGTTTCAGCGAGAATATGGGTCCAAGGTTTAACATGGCTGGCAACTTTAATTTTCAGGCTCCCTTGTTCTTATTATGTTACTTTGTCTCCGTTCCCCCCCCCCCCCATTTCTGGAGAAAGGAAAAATTAGTTGCCAGATAATGCAGCACTCAAGCAAACACTATATGAACAGTACAGATTTTCCTCGAGACAATGCCTTCTATTTGATGATGACCTGAAAATCTCAGAGTACTCTAAAGACTTCAAAAAAACATTTTCTTCCTATTTTAAATCTCATTAACCTGCTCTTCTATCCTCTTAGTGCCATATAATGGAAGTAGAGAGAACAGAGTATCATTACCTGTCTATGCATGAGAAAGCTGAGGCCACAGGAATAGTCTAAGTGCTCGGGGGGACACACACAAAGTCAGAGATAAAATCGAGAAAAGACTTCTGGGCTCCCCCGTCATTGTTAGCTCTGAGAAGACTGTGCTTGTGGCATTCTCTCCTTTGCCTTTAACTAAGCAGTTCCCCTGCCCCAATTTCACCCTGTTCATTTTGTCAACTGGAAACCAATGAGCAGAGAGGATGAGTGTTTGCCTCCCCGCATGACCGGGTACCAAACACAGGAGCTAAAAATAGCAGGTGCAATTGCCAGGCCCTAATCCCTCACTCGGCTCCTTTAGCCTCATATTTGGGGTCCCTATATTAGAAGATATTAGGAGTTCATGTATCTCCTGGACTGATGGCATCTCTCCTGATATGAAGCTTATTGCCACCACTACCCAAGCCGGGGCTCTGGCTTTGCCACTGACAAAGGGCAGGAGGGAGGGATCCTGGGCCTCCAACTTTGGAAATATGCAAAATGTAGAATTATCAAGATAATCCAGGGCAAGGTAGTGTATGACTGGAAAAAACAAATAGGTCAGGGAAAAACAGTTTGAGGCCTTGGGAAACTGTCTCAATTTCCAGTTTACTTTGCTTATGTACATACCCCCCCCCCCCCCCCCCCGCCAAAAAAAAAATGTCCACTGTCGCAGAGTGACTATATGTCACTACACGTCCAGGTAAGGAGGTTAAGGTAAGAAGGAGGTTACATTGAGCTAAATCCCTTGGAAATCTACCCCCCTCAGACATCTTGAAGCTGAAAACCCATTAAAATCAAACAGATTGAAAGAACATCCTAGTCGTCTAAAGAACATTTCCATCAGAGAACAGATCCCTTGAGCAGCGAATTTTTCATTTTATCTGTTTTTTACTTTAAGGCACGGTTAGCCTCCAGAGGCCTCTCTACAAGTTGCTCACCAGTGATTTTCCGAGACATGAGAACTTCTTTAATTGAGAAGGGACAGAGAAGGAAAAAAGTTGGAGAGTGAGCGAATGAGGTTGTAAAATTAATTAGAACAAAAATGGATGCCATTTTCTATACACATTAGTCGAATAGCGTATGTAATAAGCACTAGTGTCTGTTGGTTATCGTAAACTATTTTCATTATAGAAGTAAGTTTTCCTAATTATAGGAAAATTAGAAATTACACGTGAACAAACAAGAAAAATCCACAGCCGCGTCACCAGAGATAACTACCATATAATTCACTGAATTCCTATCATATTTTCTTGAAGCTATATTTCTTTAATATGTGTGTGTATGTATAGTCGTGTGAAATATACATTATGATACAGATCGTTTGGTAAACTATTTTTCTCACTTCACTACATAGCATAAATATGTTTTATGGGAATAAATATATATCTACATAATTAATTTTAATGGCTACATAACATTTAATTGTATGAATGCACCTAAGTTTATTTAAGCAACATTATTATTGGTACCAATTTTTCAATATGATGAACAGTTCTAGGATAAGCAGCCTTATACAAGTGTCCTTATATACTTGTTTAATTGTTCTCTTAATAAAAATTCCTGGAAGCAAAGTTTCTGGGTCAAAGAAATGCACATTTTTGGACTATTGACTCATTCAGACCATTTAAAAATAGCAAGCGAAGAAGGTTGGAGTACTCTTTAAAATCAACCTGAGCGAGGAATAAATGAGAGACTATATCAGAAAATATAAAGTTAAAAAAAAAAAACAATTATAGCTAGCAACTTTTGAAACTCATTTTAGTTCTCAATCTTGGTGGTTTATGTGTGAAAAGAGAAAGAAAATATGGGAGGGAGGAAGGGATAGACAACAAAAATCGACATAAACAAATGAAGGGAAAGAGAAAGGGGAACCCAGAGGGAGAAACCCAACCACTTGCTTTAGTCCTTCGATCTGCTCCCCTCTATTCCCCCTTGCCTTTTAGCAAAAGCCTAGAATCTCTAAATGGACTCACCCTAAGCGTCCGGGGCCCCAAACTAAGGGGCAGCCACACATCCACCCAGGAACACTCCCAGTCATCCTACAGTGACTCACCAGGATAGGGACCTTCCTTTTCTTAGTCTCAAACTCTTCAGCATAATTTTATTGGTTGAACTTTTTATTTCACTTTCAGAGATGTAGACGAAGGGACAAATTTTCTAAAGTTTCTTAAAGTTATCAGAAATAAAAATTCAAAACTGTGTGATAAAGTATGATTATTTTTAAAGGAAATATCACTTAGAATTCTAAGAATTGGAGGTCTGCAGAATATCCCTGGTCAGTGAGACCCAAATATCATTTGGATCCTCCAGAATAATAAATACCTTGCATAATAGTCTTTAAGTCTGGTTAACTTTTGAATAATCGATTCTCTATTACTTCCTCTGCAATGTTTTTTCACCAAAGGTAGGAAAACTGAATACAGGGTCAGATCAGCTTAGATGTTTTCCACCTTTAGTGGAAAGTGGCACCTTGACATTCATTGGACAAATGCGGACTTGGACCCCTTAACTTACATTCTTCACAATGCCATAGGAAAAAATGAACTGGATCATGGAAGAGAGAGCAACTTGTGATAAAGGCGTAAAGAGCAGCCCTGGGCACAGCTGGTAAGAAGCCAGCCAGCAAGAAGAACATTCTGCGCAAAGGACACAGGTTAGGCAACTCCAGACGATAGTACCAAGGTAGGTATGGCTCATTTTTGCAAATATGGATCTTGAAATAAGGAGGAACGATCTCTATTCAAAGTGAAGCCATATTTAGCCCTTGTCTTAATCCTTTCAGGCTGCTCTAACATAATACTGTGTAGGCTACATGACTTGCAAACAACTGAAATTTATGTCTTAGGTTCTGGAGGCTGGGAAGTCCAAGATGAAGGCACCAGCGGATCTGGTGTTTGCAGCAGGCCACTTCCTGGTTCATAAATGGCCATCTTCTCACTGCGTCTTCATATGATGGCAGGGGTGAGGGAGTTCTCTGGGATGTTAGACTTCAACATATGAATTCGGTGGGGGGACAGAAGCATTCACTCTATAGCAAGGTCTTTAAAGCTGTAGACAAGCAGATATAAACAAATCTCTGACCGAGTAAAAACTATTTGATTAGTTTATCTCTGTTTTTAACATATCACTCTCAAATTAGCAATCAATCCATTAACAACTATTATTTTCTTGTCATAATGGAGTAAACATATAGATTGTTCCCTGAACAAGCTTAAATCTGGTTGAAAAGAGAAAATGAATACTGGAAGAATTAAAATGCATTGAAATGTTAAACCGTAGGCATTAACAGAAAGTTCAGTGGGAGTTCATAGATCATTTCAGAGAAAAGAGAGTGGTCTACAGTTGGAGATGGGACTTCATCCATTTCATCAATAAACACTTGTTACATATTTATACTTAGGTTAGGTACTGGGAAAGACCTAGACACTGGAGACCTAAAATATGCCTTTGTCCTTGAATGGCTCATTGTCTAATGGAAAGAGCCTGAAAATGAAATAAATAATTACAACTCAATGCTATAATATAGATATGTAAAAATTGCTAGGGGAGCAGAAGATATTTATGGGAGAAAAGAGGAAGACTGACTCCCCACCAGAGGAAATGAGAAGAAATGACATTGTGCTAAGGTTTACAGAATGACTCGGTCTTGGGAGGTAGGGATGGGTTAAATGGGTGAAGGGGAGTGGGAGGTACAGGCTTCCATTTGTGGAGTGAATAAGTCACAGGGATGAAAGTTACGGTGTAGGGAGTATAGTCAGCGGTGTTGTGATAGAAGTGTATGGTGACAGAGGATAGGTACACTTGTAGTGAGTATAATATAATGTATAGAGGGGCGCCTGGGTGGCTCAGTTGGAAGAGTATTGATCTCTGGGTTGTGAGTTCGAGCCCCACATTGGATGAGAAATTACTGGAATAAGTACAGTTTACAAAGTATATATATAATGTTTAGACTTGCCGAATCACTACGTTGTACACCTGAAACTAACATAACATTGTATGGCTGGCTCAGTCGGTACAGCATGCAACTCTTGATCTCGGGGTTGTGAGTTTAAGCCCCACATTGGATACAGAGATTACTTAAAAATAAAATAGTGAACCCTTTAAATCACCCATAAGGTACAGTATCTACATATAGTATCTAGATATCCAGTGTCTAGTAAGCCCAACACAGCCAGATTTTCCTCCACTTTAGGAACAGATTGTTACTTCTTCTTTGAGTACCAGATGAAGAGTTGGCTTGTGTTTATTGGCTCTGTTGTATGAAAAACACTTATCTTTAAACACTGGGATTACACCCTCTGTGGTGAGATACTCACACTAACATACGAGAGGCACCGGGGATCTGAGCAGACTGAGGAAACAGTAGATTCAAGACTCCCACCTCGTGCTCGTTCAGAAGCATAAACTCATCAGACAGAATGGGCCAGCAGACTTGTCCTATTTCTCCCTTTTTGTAGAGTATACAGTTGAATTCTCAAAAATGGAACTCACCTCTCACGTAGCGGCTCACCCTGTGAAGAAAGGAGAAAAGTACCGTAGATAGGGGGACACGATGGGGTAGGCCAAGGAATGACAGAGGATCTTGGCATACTCAGAGAAAACTAAGCAGTCCAGGATGGCTAATGATTGGATAGGGTGCAAAGAGATTGGCAAATGAGGGTTGGACAGCTTGTCATATCATATAAGACTTTGGATTCGACACTGAGGCAATGGAGGAGCCATTTGATATTTTTAAATCAGGAGGTGACAAGATGGGCCTTATTTTTGGAAAGACCATTTTTATAGCCTGTTAAGGATGAGGTCAGCACATTTTTTCTGTAAGGGGCCAGATCACAGACATTTTAGACTTTGTGGGTCATGTGTCGTACATTATGTGTCTCTGTCCCAAGTACTTGTAGCACAAAAGCAGCCGTAGACTATGTGTAAACAAATGGGCATGGTTGTGTTCCAGTAAATTTTTCTTTACAAAAACAAGCTGTGGGCCAGATTTGGCCTGAGGAGCCAAGTTTGTTGAGCCCTGGATGAGGAGATGGTAAGGTTACTGATAGAGCAATCAGTAAACTAGGTGATAGTCCAGGTCAGGGGGTTTCAAAGTAGGCCCCTGACCAACACTGTCAACATCACCTGGGATCTCTGGGGCTGGGTCCCAGCGACCTGGGTTTGAACAAGCCTGCCAGGTTCCAAGCGAGATTCCAATGCTTGCTAAAGTTTGAGAACCATTGATCTAGGACAGGTGACAGAGAAAACATTTCCCCAACATTTTGGGCGGTGGCAGGAGGGAAGAATAGAATGGGACAGATTTAAAATGTTCTAGCAAGATCAGATCTCACTGTCTAACATACTGATGTACAGTAGACAGGACTTTGGTGGTTATTTGGTTGAAAGGCTAGAGAGATAGAAAACAGTAGTTAAATTATCTTCATTTGTTCTGTCCATTTCTTGATCTTGGTGCCTAGGACAATGTGAGGCGTAAGGTGCCCACAAAGTATTTTTTTAATGGAACAATGAGTGATTGTTTCAAGGTTTGAAGTTTAGGTGACTGAAGAGATAAGAGATGGCATTAACCAAGAGAGAACCTCCTCCATTGTTTTTGAACAGCTATGAGGAAAGAGGATAAAGCGACAATTCTTGCGTGCCAGCTTAGCCTACTGTGTGCCAGGCAGTTTGTTACCATATTATCTCATTTGTTCCTCAGAACAGTTTTTAAGTATCTCCTACCGTCACCGCTTTCCAAATGAAAACAATTGAGGTTCTGACAGATAAGTAAGGTGGTGCAAGTCTAACACAGCGAGTGAGAATGAAACCTAGGCTCATACCACCTTGCAGAACAGAGTTCTCTTTTGAATTTTGGCCAGACTTTGCAAAATAGGAAAGCTCTAACTATAAAATACCATGGAACTTTACTGCTTACAAAGCGGTTTCATAGATCATTTCTTTTGAAGGAAACCACACCATGTAGCAGAAAAAGCATCAAGTTCTAGGTTCAAGCTTTGTCACTCATGCTGGTCCAGAGGTACCCACGTGCTCATCCATAACGTGGAGGCAAAGATAATAATTAATAGAACTGCTGTGCAAGTCAAATGAGATATATAAAGCACCTGGCATGAGATGGGAACTCTCTAAAGGGTGAATATTGTTATTTTTATCATCCTTAATACAGCTCAGTGTCAAAGCTCTCTCTGTAAGAATGATGATGAGCCACTCCGGCCCCGCAAGAAATCACCTGAGAGAGTTTCTGTCCGTGTAAATCTTACAAGTACCCCTTAATGAGTTTCGCTGTTTTGCTTAAAGGACTTATCTCCTTGTTCAAGGTGTGTTGACATTTAAAGGGGTTTTGAAAGTGGTGAGGTCCATTCCACTTAAAGGCTGGCTTTAGCTTACATTTTTGCTCTTGGTAGCCACAGTGGTCATCCACTGCAAGGTTCCAAGCTCCTTTCATACCAGTTTTCCTTCTTTTGGTGCTTTTATTTACTTGCTTATCCAATCTGCAGTTTCTACACAATTTTCCCGAGTTCCTTCCCCTATGCCTCAAATCAAACAATGGCTGGGCTCGGGGATCAGAGGGAGAGAAAGTTGTTCTTGCAAGAACACCTCCTTGTTTCAAGGGACTTATCTTATGTTTCGAAGCCAAAAAAGAAACAGTCTGAAGAAAGCTGGATCTGCTAAAGAGGCAAAACTAATCACTAATCTCTACCTCACTTATTCCTTGTGTTTCCCTTTGTGCTTAGTATTGCGTAATGGGGATGGTAGCTCTCCTCCTTTTAAAACCTGAGAATGTCACTTCTTCCACCTCGTGAGAAACAAGTTTTTAACAACACTAGTGCCTTTATCCCAGAGAGGCTGGTTCGTGACACTGTGTTTACCACCTTTTAGAGGAGAAGCTTCTTGCTTTCCACTGTGTTTCAGGTAATTTTAGAAAACAAGACTACTGCCTTGCAACATGCCAGGTAAACAGCAGTTTCCGTTTCAAGGGGAAATCATACTTGACCATCTTGCCTCCTTGATTCCACTAGATTAGGAAACAAGCAGAGATAAACACAGCTTTCGTGGAGTTGGTTGTACGCTAAGGAAAGGAACAACTGGGCCTTTTAAGATAAATGGAACTGACAAAGAGTGCATTCTGCAAAAAATAAACACAGCTATAGGAGAGTTACTCTGAACACCGATATCTGCAAATGATAGTTAAGTAATTTTGATGCAACGGTCTTTTTCTCAAGATTTGAAATAAAATCTTTCCCCCTACCCCCCCCCCCCAAACCATTTAACTAAGCTTTTCGTCGTCTGATAAAAATCATGTTGTCAGAAATGACAGAACTAATTTGTGACTTTTTCTCAAATCAATTTTGATGTAATGCAAGATTAAATGAATAGCTTCCCTTTTCTCCCCTACGTGAATTAGAACAAATTGTACTGTTCACTGTGTCCTGTCACACAGACTGGCTTGACAGAAACCTCCGGATTTTATTGCAAGATTTGGAGAATAATTATTAGAGATCCATTTTCCCTCAGTGTTTGTTGGGTTCGCAAAGGATAACTGATGAGTTCTCATTGTAGGATGAGAATGTCTGACATGATGTTTGGGACGGCTTTACGGTCTAGTCTAGAACTCTCGGACCTTCTCAGGATCCTCCCATTTTTGCTTTGACTGTATTACCTGGGGTGATAAGAACTCAAGTCTCCCAGTTAATGTCCCTTCCACTCAGTGGTGAAATTGGAGAGGGGGAAATCACGCAAACCATCCTTCTGGTGATTTGTGCTCGCGGCAATTCACACTTACAGCCCTCTGCCAATTACACCCGTGTTGTAACTTCTGACACTTACACGGGGTGTTTCTCACATGAACATATGTTGTTCTCCTCTTTGGAGGAAATGAATCCCAACCTTTTGCACACTAGCAGGCCACGATTCGTTCTAATCCCAAGGTTTTATGACAGGAAAATTGACTATAAGAAAACAAGGGAATTGACCATAAGGACACTGAGTTCGTTTTCTCTGGGGCATCAGATCACTGCCCCAAAATTTCTTTCAATGCGCTGGTCAAAACGTCCTCAAGGAAATCATCTTGAAATCCATCAAACAAATAAACCTGCTCCTTAGAGTTGTTTTGCTTCAGTATAACATTTGGCAGGAAAATGTGGTCAAGGAGAGTGCATCATATTAAATGGATTTTATGTTTATTGACTACTTGTAGCACCACTTAATTGATTTATGCATGCTTTAGAAAGCTTTATGCTCTGAAACATATAATATATCATTTATAGTTTTTTATTAAGTCCTGCATTTGGTAAAAGTTGGCATAAGGCCCTAGGTCAGGAACTTTACCCTTTGGTTATAGCACTGTTTCTATGAGAAAATAATGTTTGATGCACTTTCTTTCCACTTATGGTAAGTCTCCTAGTAATCTAATCCACATGTAAACGCCACTTGTACTCCCAAGTGCTACTCACTGTCATATTCCCACTGTGTTTGAAGGAAGTTTTTCTATGTTCTTTTGTGACTCTGAGTTGAAATAACAAATGAGAGAAAATAGTAGAAAATAAAGTATGTCTTAAGACCTAAGAGGTGTTTTTAATGCTTATTTATTTGTTTTGAATGAGAGAGAGAGGGAGGGAGAGAGAAAGCAAGCAGGGGAGGGGCAGAGAGAGAGGGAGAGAGAGAAGCCTGCCCCATCAGTGCAGAGCCCGACATGGGGCTCGATCCCACGAATCATAAGATGATGACCTGAACTAAAATCAAGAGTCGGCCGCTTAACTGACTGAGCCACCCAGTCACCCCAAGGCCTAAGGTTTTTATTCTATTGACTTTTAGAACTGGCAGAAGTGGCCTAAGACTGGATAGAAAGACTATTACAATAACACTAGGATTTTGAAAACTACCTTATGATAAACTATATCTGTATCTTATAGTATATATATGAAAAGTAATGAAATAGTAGTAGGTCTTAATACAATTACTACTGCTGCCCGGGTAGAATGGATGGGTGCCAATATTAAGAGCTAGAATGTGGTCTTATGTCACCAAGGTGACACATTAAGGGGTACCATTAGTTCTGAACCCGTTACCCCAGCCCATTCCCGGTGCCTCATTCCATCCTTCTGCTGGCGAATTTTCTCTCCCCCGTGCCCCTTCCAGAACAAGCTTAGCAGGTCTTGTTTTTCCAGCTTCCCCAAAACCACCAGAGCAAGCTACTGAACTTACCCCCATCCCGTAAGTAGGAGCCGACAAGTAATATGAGAAAGAAAACCAGCACTTCCATTCAAAGGTAACAGGGAAAACTGGAGGCTAATGTGGTGTTCTCTAGTGGAGTTTCTTTGAATTGTCACATCCGGTGTCACTTACTTGTCTTTTGAAACATGTCAATAACCGTGACACGTTATTTTCTGTTTGCATTCTAAGCTCTAGCCCACATTCAGTTAATAGTATCAGTGGAAGAGAACACCGCCTGGGAATAGTAGGAAATGGTGGCTGATGTAAACATTACTTAGACTTGGCTTTGAAATGTGCTTCTGTTAAGACATATTTGCATATGGGCAGATCTGATTTCAAAATTGAAACAAACTTAAATGGAGGCCTAACTCAAACCAGTTGGAGAACTGTCTTGCCTCCTTATCCCAATGCCTACTCCCTGACCCTCTCCGCTAATGTTCCCTGAGGATGTAACTCACCTCCCCAAACTTCTGCCTCCCAATCTTTCTGGACTCAAAGACCTTTGTTTTGAGTTTTGCTTGGGATTGAGTCAAAGCGCTTCCTTTGCTAACGGGTACGTTTGATATAAAAACCAGTGTAAATATGGAAAACTGAAAAGCCAAAATAAGTAATTATTGGGAACAGCGGAAGCAAGAGTTGCTGTGGGGGATGCACCCTGGCTTGACAGTCATTGGAATCCGTTTGTGCAACTTGCAGACTACTCTGCAGAAGCGTAACAGTTCACTTTGTGGATTACCGTAAAGTGTCTTCCTGTGTCTACCCAGCCTGCTTTCCTCACACGCTTTCTTTGCGGCAGCTCACGGTGTTGTAATAGAGCCAGACAGACCAGCCTGCAGTTTCATGGCTACTCATGTCACTCAGGAGCTATGGGAGTTTGGGTATTGGATTTACCCAAGAGAATTACCAACTCCGTGTGCAAAGGGCACGTTATCTGATACACCTCCATCATTCTGCATTAATTTACATAGGAACATAACATCCTGACTATTTAGCGTTAAGTTTTATATTTATAAGAGTAAATAGTACTGTTTTATTGGATTGGGGGAGGAAAGAAAAGCTTTTTGACTGAGCATCAGCAGTTATTAAGTTTTGCTTAGGCATTTACTCCAGTCTGAGTGTGATTCATCCTTCTTGCCTAATTGTGTGTAGGTTTGGACCCCTTTCTAGAGTAGCTTCCTGACATAGACTACTTTAGTAATATTCCTCATCGTAAACCTAAAGGGTGCATTTACCTGGGAAGTTATGTAGGTCCCAGTTGCACATTTAAAATGTTTTTATACTGTTGGCCAAATTGATGCTGAGTCATTGCCAGTTTATTTATTGTGCCTGCAGGAGTGGTCCTCAACCTTGAAGATGGGTCCCGCGTCCCCTTCTCTATGAAGCTTTCCTTGATAGCCTGATTGGAAAATCTCTCTTTTTCGTCCAATGTCCTATCCTGTTTTGCTTATATCGTTCTTATATTAGTACCAAATTCCGCTTTTTTTTTTAATGTTACTTTTTTAATCTTCCTACTAGATTATAAGATCTTTGAGAGTTTGAAATATGTCGTATATGAATGTAAGCAATGATCCAATGAAAACGTCAGACAAAGCTCTGGATAACACCTAAGCTTCTCTCTGGAACCTTCTTTCTAGAACCTCCTCTGGAAGGTCCAATCCAGTCCAAGCCTACCCAGCTCTCAATTCCTATAATATTTATTCCAACCAAGCAACTTAGCCATTAACTATATACTTTCACATTAGTCTCTAACTATTTTACATTTTTTAAGCCACAAAGAGATTATAAACTTCTTGAGAGCAGGGACTATAAATAAGATAAATAAGAATATGTGGGGGCACTCAGCTGGCTCAGTCAGTTGAGCATGAGATTCTTGGTCTTGGGTGGTGAGTTCAAGCCCCACATTGGTGGTAGAGTTTTCTTAAAATAATAACAATTAAAAAAAGAATATCTGTGAAAGCTCTAAAAAAGTGTGGTAAAATGAAAGGGCTGTTGTGTTTTTGCTTTTTCTTAGAGCTCACCACACAATTTGGCACTTGGAAAGAATTCAGGATATACATGTTATGGGACTAACCACAAATATTCATACAAGGGGAAGTTTCTGCTCAGGTGGCTAGGCCTTTCAGATCAACTTTTGTCTTTTTTATTTTTCAACCATGTGGAAAGAGAATGCTCTTAACAACATAGGAAATTACCATGGCATCAGAATATCCGGTGATTTGTGAGGTGAGTCAAAATGGGAAAGAAAACTGACCCTCATTGCACACAGAGTGAGGCCCATTCCCCAGATGTAAGGATGGCACGTGTAACCCCAGTCATGCTGGAAGGCAACAGGCCCCGTGTCGGGGTTGCCTGGCAGAAATTATCACAACAGCTGAAAAAGCAAATCGGGTAATTGATCAACCGGTGATGATCTAATTCAGCTGTCTCCTAATATTATCTAGACTTCTTTAGGTAGACTGTCCAGGAGACGTGATTTGCTGAAAATTGTGCCTCTAAGAAACACGATAATTTTGCGAACCCAGCACTGTACAATAGAATGATATAAGTCTAGAGAACCCAGGTCCAAAGTCAACCCTAAGTCATTTCTTCAGTGAAAAGACATTTCCTGAGCATCTACTAAGAGACCAATGTAGATGGTCTCTTAGGAAACATCAATGTGTAAGACAAGCAAAATTCCTTCTCTCGTGAAGATTGTATGCTGGAAGCTGAGAGGCATAACAAACTATAAACTGACATATAGCTAACGTAAATTCAGATGGTGAAGAAGACCGTGAAGAAAAATAAAGCAGGTCAAGGAGTTTGAGAATGACAAGGGGCCAGCAACCTAATTTAGCGAACGTGGCACACGCAGGTCTCTTGGAGGAGGCAGCATTGAACAGACACCTGAGATGTGTGACTCCTCGAGGCAGGGTGCCTCCACGTGGACAGTGCAGTGCTCACAGGAGCCCTGAGACGCAAGCTGGCTTCATATATGCCAGGAACAGTGCGAGGCCTGTGTGGCTGGTGAGAGAGAGGAGGAGTGATAAGCGGGATCTAGATTATGCAGGGCTTCAGAGGTCAGCTTGTACTCTGAATATTTTGGAAAGCTTTGGGGGCTTTGGAGCAGAACAGTAACATGATCCAGGCAACATTTTTAAAAGCTCATTCTGGCATCTGTGTGGGGAAGAGATCCTAGGAGACACAAGACTGGAAAGGCAGAGACCAGTTCAGGGGCTAGTGCTCTAGTCCCAGCAGGTGATGACAGTAGTCTAGGCCAAGGTGGAAGTGGTAGAAACAGTGAGAAGTGGTTAGATTCGGAAAACGTTTTGGAGAGAGTGGCACTGGATGGGGGATGTGAGAGAAACAGAGGAGTCTGGCCTTTCTTATCATTAACAGATATCAGAAAATAGTCACTAAAATTCAGCTGCACAGGAATATGTGCACCAGGATACATGCCTCTACTGATAATAAGTCTGCCAAACAACTACTTAACCTTAACGCAACAACTTAGTGACTGAATTTAATCATCAAGTATGAGATACTTTCTCATTTTTATCCAAAGATTTGCTGTTATATGAAATACAGCAATCATGTGAAGATATCAGCCCAGAATAGCAGTGCCATATCACCTCATTAGTGACTGCTTTACTTAGACCTGTTCAGATCCCAGAAAAGCTCCTAGAATATAAAATCAGAAGTGAATTGCAGTTGGGTAAGAACACCAGCATAATACGACACTCAATACATCTGAAGGAAATATTCATAAGAGCAAAATACACATAGACCCACATACTAAAACTGAAAATGAGGCACTTACCCTGCCTTGCAAGAAACAAAGCAGTCAGACCTCAAATGTGGGGTGGTTTAAGTATTTTTTTTTTAATCACAAACATTTGTACCAGGTTTTTCAATGCAATTCCTTCAGATAAATCAAGTTGCTCAGTAGTAACACCATTTAATATTTATGATGTCAAAGAACCTTTACAAATTATTCCACAAAGCATACTCACGTGAGAATGTCTAATTTTTTAAGTTTATTTATTTATTTCAAGGGAGAGAGAGAGAATGAGCATGGGAGGGACAGAGAAGGGGGGGGCAGCTCCCCAAGCAGGCTCCACACTGATGGCAGAGAGCCCAGTGCAGGGCTTGAACCTGCGAACCGTGAGATCATGACCTGAGCCAAAGTCAGACACTTAACCAACAGAGCCCCTAATTTTTTTAAAAAATGTTTATTTTATTTTTGAGAGAAAGAGAGCAAGTGGGGTGGGGGGCAGAGAGAGAGGAGGACAGAGGATCGAAGCCGACAGCAGAGAGCCTGATGTAGCACTCGAACTCATGAACTGTGACATCATGACATGAGTGAAGTCGTATGCTCAACTGACTGAGCCACCCAGGCGCCCCAAGAATGTCTAATTTTTTTTTATGGATGAAGGATCAGGAACCTGAGGCCAAGCCCTAGCTAATGCCCTGCTCATTGCAGTTGAGCAGGTCGGCAACAGAGGGAGGGAGGACCAGCCAAACAGCGTTGTGTGGGTGAGAGGCAAGACGTGAACTTACTTCCCATTACTAATTGACTCGTGCACTGAAGTATTCAGTTACATAGCTCTCCTTGGCGTAACTTGGATAGATTCTCTTTTTCCCCCCATTCCAGCAACTAGAAGTAGAAATATTTTTACACTAACAGACACATGGTAGACAGAATCGTAGTAACACTAACCAAGAGAAGACCAGATAGGATGGAAACGAAAGACAACTACACTTTAGAATGTCACGAAGTCAAAAAAATATATTAAGGATATATGATCAAAGATAACTACAAATAGGTTTTCAAGTACATAAAATTTGGTGTGACATGATTGTGGATAACATTGAACTTCTCTGAACGTTTAGAAATGATGTCTTTAGGAATCTAAAAAGAACATACATGTGAAAATATATCATACAGAACTAGGAGGAGGACTATGACCCAAGGAGCAAAACAATTAGGAAATAATAAAAATACCTTTTAGAAAAAATCTTAGGGGGCGCTTGGGCGGCTCCGTCAGTTAAGCATCCGATTGTTGGTTTCGGCTCAGGTCATGATCTCACTGTTGTGAGATCGAGCCCTGCATTGGGTCTGGGCTGTCAGCGCAGAGCCTACTTGGGATTCTCTTTCTCTCCCCCACTCTCCACCCATCACCCCCCCCCCAAGATAAATAAGTAAACTTTAAAAAAAAAAGAAAAAAAATGTATCTTAAGCAAGACTGTTGTCAGGGATAGGGATATTAGCATGTTAACATGACTTTTAAATATTCAGAGCAATCTGTTAATAAAATTAGCAGCCAGAATGAACTTTCTTAATTCAAGCAAAAAGACAAAACAAACCTCCAAGTAGGGTACAAATCCTCAAGACCAAGACTGAGATGAAATGACAACTTTATGCTAAACTCTCAGGGTGAACAAACAGTCAAATCGACTGAGAAATGACTGAAAATGTAGTTAGCAAAGTTTTACCAAAATAGGTTAAGGGTTCCTAAAATGTGTATATTCTTTGTGCTGCTGATTCATTATGAAACAATGAAAAAGTTACCCATGTACACATGAGCTAAACTTTGAAACACTTTTGACTTAAAGCATGTAATAAATGCACTGCCTCTTTTCTGTCAAAAGGTCCAGTCAGTTCAGAGAGAGTTTGCCTACATAATGCCAGACATCTGTGCAAAAGCTGCAAATTTTGGTCAAGGATTTTAATGTTCTGTCGATATGATGCCAAACATCTGGGCATTCGAAAATATCCAGATAATTGACAGACTTTTTACTTTTCATCCAGATGTTTGGCATCAGAATTAAATACCAGCTTACCATTTAAGTGCATTTGCGATGGGATCGTGTTCCCAGCATCCCCTTAATAGAAAAAAGAGAAGTTTAAAGCCATGTATACAGTGTGATCCCAGTTTTGAAAACACAAATTGTACATATGCCCAATGAAAGGAATTCAGAGAGGAACATACCGAAATATTTAGAGTGAGTATTCATTCTCTGGACGGCGGGATTATTGCTGATCTTTATTTTACTCATAGTTTTAAAAAACTTTTCTAATGCTCTTCAGTAAAGCATGCATTGCTTTTACAACCAGAAAACATTTTAATTGTGTGATTAGGCAGGGTCAGTTAATTTGGAAACTAAGAAAATTTAATGTATTGTTTGGCCCTGTGTACATACGACTGTAGCTATGTACCTGCCACCAGGTTATGCTGGTTTTAGACAAGCAAATCCAAGGCCCGTGGGTGGCTCAGTCAGTTAAGTGTCTGACTCTTGATTTCGGCTCAGGTCACGATCTCACGGTTCGTGAGATCCAGCCCCACATCGCATTCTGTGCTGTCAGCACGGAGCCAGCTTGGGATTCTCTCCCTCCCTCTCTGTCCCTCCCCCCCTAAAATAAGTAAACTTTTTTTTTTTTAATAAAAGAAAAACAAATCAAAAGTAAGTTAGCAAAGATATGAAAGCTCTGGGAACCTATTGACTACTAGGCATCCATGACTGGAAACAATGGGCCTGGTTTTTTTTCTCTCTCTGAATTGACTGGAACTTTTCATTCTGCATACATCCCAGTCTATGCCTGCTCACACGTGGACATGCAAGGTCACTTGATGCTATTCCCAACCATGCCCAGTGCTTGGCCAGAGCACTGAGAAGTCTGATCCCAACAATGCCTACTATTTTTAATTTTTGTTTAATGTTTGTTATTTACTCTCGAGAGAGAGAGAAAACAAGTAGCGGAGGGACAGAGAGAGAGAGAGAGAGGGAGACACAGAATCCAAAGCAGGCTTCAGGCTGTAAGCTGTCAGCACAGAACCTGACAAGGGGCTTGAACTCACAAACTGTGAGATCATGACCTGAGCCAAAGTCAGCGGCTGAACTGACTGAGCCATCCAGGCGCCCCCCAGCCCCCAACGATGCCTACTCTTGAGGCCACTGCTTCCGTTGCCTTTATACCTTCTGACTCCCAGGCCCCTTCTTCTCTAGGGTTGACAAAATAAATTTAGCTCTTACTCATTTTTGTGCTGTTAAGTTCCTCCGAGTTTAGACATGTAGAAGGTTAGTGTCCTCAGTATATCCAGTCCAGATCCCTCGTTTTGTAGGTGGAGAGACTGAAGCCCAGGGAGGTTAAATGCCAGACTTCTGATGGTACATTCAAAGCTAAAACAACAGGGTCTATTTCCAGCTCAGGGCATTTTTCACTACACAGCACTACAGTGGCTGTTCTAGGCCCTCAGTTTCTTCATCTATAAAACAGACTAAATGTTGGTATTCAAAGTGTTTGGGGATATTCGAGATAGAAGCTAAATATAAATATCAAGAATTATTCTGGCACCTTTTTAAATATTTTATAAAGTCTGCTATTCAGTAATGCTTATAAAAATTAGATATAATCTAGACAGACTCTCAGGATCCTAATAAAAATATAAGCTCCTCAGAATCGTAATTGTTCCGATATTTTTAAGAAAGCAAGTGTTATTGACGTGATCTGAACAGTTCCACATTAAATAAAGACCAAATGGTAGAGTTATCTGGAAACTTTTGAAATGGAAAATTTGAGAGCCCTTTTTAAAAGTAACAAAAACAACAAAGGAGTATGGTGGGTGATTTTAGTTTTCAGCCTTTTGTAGAGAGCAGAGCAATCACAATTCACTGATGAACCCCATACACTCTTCAGTTGTTGTTAATCCAAAACGCTGCTCAAACAACACTTAAAGTAAAGCAGCAAAACCTACACTCTCTGGTTCATCTTAAAGTCCTTCCCTTAGGTTTTGAGAGCAAATTGAACTAACCTGAAAAAAGGTACCAGGTAAACAGATCTGAAATAAAATGGCCCCCACTCTCCAAGGAAACTTAAAGCTGTACAACTTAAGAAATACTACTTGGGAAAGTTTCTGTCCCTCCTATTCCCTGTCCAATAGGAAAGAAGAAGGAATAAAAATAATCATTTCTAGGCAGCGAGCCCTATAGTTACATGCAACCTGCTCAACTCAGTTCTTCACAGCCAGACCCAAGAAACACTTCCACATTGTAAAGACTATCACAAAACACATGCTTAGCTCGTTCTGGAATCACCCTTCACTGTTAACACTTCCAGGTTTAAAAACTATATATATTTATTTCCTCAAGACATGTAAAATGTGAAGAAAAGCAAGAAGTGAATCTTTAAATGCCTTGTCTCTTCTGTGCGTTTAAGGTTCTTTTCATGAACCAGGGCTTAGGGCCATGAAGTTACTAGTATGCGGGCTCATTATTGCTCATATGTATGTGGTATTTATGTTTTCAAAGCATTTCACCGTCATTAACTTCATGTCAGCTAAGCAGGATATTGGCCTTGATGGAAAAATGATCTAATCCAGGGTGGAAAATTCTGTTTCTAACAACCACACCTGAAACAGGAAAACTCCTCATTTCTTTGTGCCAGAACATTCTCAGCACGGAAGGCTCACAAAGCGTGTCCCTAAAATCTTTGCGAAGTGAGGCTGGCAAGGGAATTTTGTCTCGTGGAATGTTTTTGTTGTTATTGTTGTTGGGGGAGGGGATTGTTGGTAACTGGCAGGGATGGTGGTGCTTTTGGTAAATTTCGTTGTGGATTGGTTCGGTTTTTCAGAAAAGAAAGAAAAACGCATGCTTGAATGAAGTAATTGTCAAACTAAAACTTAGAGCCTGCCAAAGTTCTGAGATAATTTAGCTGATGGTCTAGAACTACCTTTGAGATAGAACAAAAGGTTTTTGAGAGGGAGGGGGTGGGAGGATCAGGGATGCTAAGGACAGTTTCCCCGGAGAAAGGTCAAACAACCACGCAGGCCGTTATAAGACAAGTTCCCAGTCAAGTTTCGATGAAGGGAGCAGCTCGGTTCTTCGCACAATTGCTAGTTTTGCAACCTGCCACTCACTCTCTTCTCAAGAACAGTTCAGGGCTGCTGAGCTGTCACGAACATGACTTGATTCCTATGAATTGACTGTGTTCCAAAACCTCATTATTGGAAAACTTTTCCATTTGATGCTAAATATAGGGTATTATATAAACACAATGTATTATAGGTCAAATCCTGTTACCACAAATGCTAAGAGGCTATCCAATTTGGAGTTAGGAAGGAAGACTGTATTAGAATTTTATGGCACACATCAAATCTGATTACAATTACATAAAACAAAACTATTTTCAAGCCCTAGTCAATGGGCAACATATTTCAATTGTCAGTGGAAAATCCTTCAGAGTTCTTCAAAATGAGAGTTACTTTAAATGAAACACGAACTGTTCTCAATCTTTTTTATCCCATGGTGATCTCATCCTCCTAAACTCATAGTTCTTATTCCTAAACCACTCATTTAGAATTTCATCATGTATTACCTTGCGACATGCTCATATGTTATTTTTTTAAGTTTAGTTATTTATTTTGAGAGAAAGAGGAGAGAGAGAGAACACGTGTGCACAAGCTGGGGCCGGGGGTGGGGCAGAGAGAGGGGAGAGAGAATCCAAAGCAGGCTCTGTGCTGTCAGCCAGAGCCAAATGTGGGGCTCGATCTCATGAACCCTGAGATCATGACCTGAGTGGAAATCAAGAGTCAGGCGCTTAACAGAGTAAGTCCCCAGGTGTCCCACTCATGCATTATTTAAAGCATAACATTATTTAGCATTTTCTGTGTATTTCATTTGTCTCTTCCAGCTGATTGTAATGTGTTGGAGAGCAAGTATCCAGGTTTATTTCTGTGTGTACTTTATGTGGCTAAGTCTAGAGAAAGTCCTTGATGAAAGGTAGGGGGAAGAGACTAGAAGGAAGGAGCAGGACGATGGTATGGCCAACTGAGGCAGACGAGATGCCTATCTCAGAGGGCTTCATGGAGACATCAGGACATTTTATTTCATAAGGAAACCTCTCACTCAACACCTGAGTTAAAGGAAGGCAATAGATTCCATACAGCTTTCTACTTACAAACAGGCTAGGCTTATAAACTTATAGTTCTCAAAGCATTTCCCCTAAACAGGAGTGTGAGTTTATCTTTCCAGCTCTAAAAACAGCTTAACCCACACTTTATCAGTCCTCTTTGTGCAGGATGGATTCATTTCATCTCCACTGCACATGTGGAGAAGGAGGCATCGCCTCTCCTGGAGGTTTCCGCAGGGGCCTAAGGAACCCCTTAGCAGCTCGAGGGTCTTCCTTGCTGTGTACCTGCCACGGACTCTGGCGTTGGGCTCATTGTAACGTGCCATAAAACCCAGGACATTAGTGGGGTCTTGATACAAAAGTGTCAGTAGCAGCACTTGGACCCCGCTTAGCCTTGAAGTTCCCAAACTCCTAGCCCTCTGCTGAATGAATGCTAGGGTGATACGCCTCTAGTTTTGCTCCTCTGTCTGAAAGTTCGAAGTTAAAAGTTTGGTAGGTAGGGGACCTTCCGCCCTAAGGAATACTAACGCTTATTCTGCAAGAGAATCTTTAAAATTTCAGCCTGCCCTTGATCCTGAATAATAACATGATGAAAATACAAAACGAAACCTTTGTACCTGTAACGCTGTCTGTCTCCTAGAGAATCGGGTCTTGGAAAAAGAGCTTCATTCTAATCTTCAGCTCCTGGGTCTTTGCAGTCTTCGTAGTCTTTACTTTCTTCTATTGACTCCCTAGTCATTGCCCTATGAATAGAGTAATCGTCTAATTAATTGTCCAACCCAGGACACATTGGGATTTTGTTTTGTTATGGGTTTTTTTTTTTTGCAATTTTTAAAACTGAGATTTAATTCACATAACATGAAATTCACCATTTTAACCTGTACAGTCCTGTGGCTCTTAATATACTTAGTGTTGCACAGCCATCACCTATATCTCGCTCCAAAACATTTTCATCTCTCCTAAAGGACATCCCATACACCATAAGCAGTTACTCCTCAGTCCTTTTCCCCCAGGCCCTCGCAGCCACTCACCTACTTCTGGTCTCTATGGATTTGCCATTCTGGACATTTCATCCAAATAGAATCACGAAGTATTTGGTCTTTTGACTTCAATCACTTACCATGGTATTTTCAAGGTTCATCCGTATTATAACATGAATCAGTACTTCATTTCTTTTCATGACTAATATTCCATTGTATGGCCTCACCACATTTGTTTATCTGTTCATCAGTAGATGGACATTTGGTTTGTTTCTACCTTTCAATTATTATGCAATAATAATGCAGCTATGAACATCCACGTACAAGTTATTGTGTGTGGGTATCTGTTTTCATTTCTCTTGATTATGTAACGAGGAATGGGATCACTGGGTCACATGAGAATTCATATTTAATTATTTTTAAATGTTTATTTTTGAGAAAGACAGAGAGAGAGAGAGAGATGGAACACCAGTGGAGTAGGAGCAGAGGGAGAGAGGGAAACACAGAATCAGAAGCAGGCTCCAGGCTCTGAACTGCCAGCAGAGAGCCTGATGCAGAGCTCAAACCCATGAACCGTGAGATCATGACCTGAGCCAAAGTCAGACGCTAACCAATGAAGCCACCCGGGTGCCCCTCATATTTAAGTTTTTGGAGAAATGCACACTGTTTTCCACAGTGGCAGCACCATTTTACATTCCCACTAGCAATTTATGAGGGTACCCATTTCTCCACATCCTCACCGCACTTGCTATCTTTCTTTTTTGGATAACAGCCATCCTTGTGGGTGTGACAGGGTATTTCATTGTGGTTTTTTATTTGCATTTCCCTAATGATTAGTGGCATATTCTCATATGCTTATTGGCTATGTGTATATCTTCTTTGAAGAAAAGTCTATTCAAGTCATTTTTAAATTGATTTGTTTGTCTTTTTGCTGTTGAGTTGTAAGAGTTCTTTATGTATTACAGATACTAGACCCTTACCTGTTATATGAGTTACAAATGTTTTCTTCAGGATACATTTATCAATGCACAGAGAGAGTTATTAATACTTATTCAGATAACACAAGCATACTGTGACACTATTCCAGGAAAAACAGGACATGTGATCAAGCTACTTGTTGAGGACCTTGATCCAGCAGGTTGAAGAAGAAATGTTATGTTAATTTTAATGGGAAAACTTATCTATGCAAAAAGCCAAATATAATTAATCAAACTAAGTACTCTCCCTGGACCACCTAGAGTGCTAGATACCGTGGAAAGGAATCTAAAGAAATATTTAAAAATTTATAAGCCTTTAAACAACTTAAGGTCAAGATGAAAGCACAGAAGAAATGTACACATAAATAACTAATAAAGTAAAGATTTACTAATAAAGAAGAAATTAGGATTGGAGTACTAAGAGAAGTTTCAGCCTTGAAGGATATAGGCAGCATTGAGATCAAGCAAAATTGTATTTTTAAAAGGATTTACCAAAGGAGACATAGTACATGTAAAAGACGTGTGCTGGAGAATCAAAGTGCATACAGCAACCACATATGCTTTTATGGTAAGAAAAAAAAATTGAAAATAAGGTATGTGTTTCATACAATGGTTCTGTTCTTCCTTTTCCAGCTTCTTATATTATCACCCCATAAGGAGCAAGGTCTCTAAAAATGATAAATGTATATATTATTCTACCTCCCACTTAGGATTCTATTAAAAGGCTACTTTTGAAGAAACATAGCCATTCAGGATACATTGACTTAATGTTGTTGCTAGTCAATGCATTTCATACTGTCCCCACTGGACATTAGCCTTGGCTTTGTACTTGCCTAATGGCACTGAAGGCTCTCACTGTTACATGTGAACACAGCCACCTTCGAATAAGAGAGTAAAACTCTGAGGACATGAGCTTTCTTATTTTCTCGACTGCACCTGCGCCAGGGCCTTCCATGCAGCCACCCACGTCTCATTCCCACACGGCTCTCACCTCCTGGTGGCCGTCCTGTGTGCAGTCAACCAGCAACGAGCTCTCCAGATTCTGCTGAGTTCAGTCAGTGGGCAGCCCTGGATGGAGATTGGAGGGAGGAAGGTAAGTGAGATCAGGATACTGAGAAGGACCTGGGTGGCTCAGTTGGTTAAGCGGTGGACTTTGGCTCGGGTCATGACCTCATGGTTCCTGAGATCAAGCCCTGCATTGGGCTCTACGCTGACGGTTCGGAGCCCACTTGGGATTCTCTCTCTGCCCCTCCCTGACTTGTGCTTTCTCTCTCTCTCAAAATAAATAAACCCTTTTAAAAAAAGAGGATTCTCACCCTCTGCCCCTCCCCCACTTGTGCACACTCTCTCAAAAACAAACAAACAAACAAACAAGAATACTGATTTTTCCTGGCTCCTTTCCTGTGAGGTCCTCAGCCCCTTGCAACTCTCTCTGGGCTCTTTTGCCGTCCTTTCTCCTTGTGCCTTCAGAACGTAGGGGTAGTAACAGTTGTCTAGCCTTGGGCTCCTGCACAATCCCTCTCTAGCCAACCCTTTGCAGTTAAGCCCTCTTGTAAGTAAACTCCCCTCGGATTATCCTAACTTGACTGTGCCATCTGTTTAATCTTAGGACCCTAACTGATACAATCCCTCATAGTATCTGATAGTTTAGTAGGTGCCTAACAAATATTTGTTAAGTAATTAATAAATGAATAAATGGGGAGTACATGCTTCCATTTCGCTTTGTTTCCCCTAACAATTACTTGGGTAGAGGTGCGATTTTTGATAATGGCCACGGCACTGGTAAATTCTCAGTTTGCACTTAATGTATACATTGATTTATTTGGGAAATCTATTTTTAATTTTCAAAATGCCAGGTAACTTCTCTCATGGCATGACAAGTCTGCTTTATTGTATCACCACAGTGACTAAATATATTTTTTCTGTATGCCCAGCAGAAGCATGTAAAGGTGGAAGCAAGGGACATTTTAATTTTTTTTTAATTTTATTTTTCCTAAGTTATACAATGTGAGTGGTGTGTGTGTGTGTGTGTGTGTGTGTGTGTGTGTGTGTGTAAACTGCAAGTTTAATATCAAAGGAAAAAGAGCAAAGGGTAGTTTTTCTCTCATTTCAAAAACCTCCTATGTTTTTTCTTGCAGTCTCTTCCTTCATCATTATTCTGATTTCTGTCTTTGCCAATTGTTACACTGAATGCTTCTGATCACAGGGCAGAAAACAAGCAAATGAAGCCTGGAGTGGAGTATAATAAATTCTAACTCTAGTTGTCTTACCTTTTCAACTTTGCTTTCACTTTGTTCACTCCGATTCTCTTTTCTGTTTTGATTGCTTATGAAAGATGTGTGAGTGTGCGTATGTGTGCGTTGAGTGTGTGTGCATGTGTGAGCGTGTAATGTGTGTGGTCAGCATAGACATGGTAAAGAAAGAGGAGTTGTTTTTTACCTTCAAGCGTACTTATCCAAAGACGTTCTTTTTAGACTGTCAGCTTTCTCACAGAAGCAAGATACCCGTAAGCTACCTGCCCTACGCAGATCAATAAAACTCACTTTGGCCTTCATAAAAGAGTTTCTCCGTTCTCTTATTTTCTTGGAGGCAAGGAGAAAGCGATGTAGCATTAGCAATGCATTTCTATCAACTTGAAGAAAAAATGTCTATCATAAACAACACACATGCCCATGCATTTTCTTTTTACAAAGTAATTTGATTAGAATGAGAATAAGAAAGGTTATCAAAGATCAGTAATACTGAATTAACGGACCAAACATGGTGACCATTTCAGCAAGCGTTGAGAAGAAAACTGACAGTGGGAATACAGGATTCACTCTCAACCGGAGATTAGAAGATAGAAAACTTCAGTCTCAAAGAAAACATTTGTGCAACATCTTTTTGGTGGATTCCAAGTGAGTCACACCATAAATCTCTTGCATGATTATCTGACTGGGCACAATGGGTGTGGTCACCATTATTTGACTGGACACGATCCCTACTGCTTTCTAAATTAGGAGCTTGGTACATGACCTTTTGGAAAAGTTTCTTTCAAATTATTGCCTAGGCTTGTCATGGCTTGTCCCAAAGCAGTCAAACAACTGTCTTCAATGTGCTTTTTTTGCCCCAATCCGGCTGTTCTGAGCCTTGATGACACTGACTATGCTGCCGATCTGGTTGAGATCATGCGGAGAAGTGACAGTTTGGACTGCTTGAGTCAGAGCGTCCCGCTTTGGATGACAGTGTGTTTTTTGGTTGTTTTCTTCAAATACATATGCCATTCTTAATTATATAGTTTTTCAAAAAATAATTCTCAAAGATGACCAAATTAAAGAGAAATTCAATCAGAATTATCTTCGTATTAACTTCCTTGCAGAGTCTGCAAAACAGGCATAAATTGTCATCACTCTAGTAGGTTTGAATTCCCAATGTTGCCCTGATTTCAAGCCAGTGCAGCTTACTTTTTGATTTGGTCAATTCACCAAAAACGTTTCCGGAAGCCCAGCATTCTTAACAGCCTCAGAGTTCTGTTCAGACGGCAGGACAATAATGAATGCTTCACGGCATTTTAGGCATAGTTTAGGGTGTACATCAAACCTTGAAGATTCCAGAGGGGCAAAGGTTGTATTAAACGGGATATACTTTTGTATCCCTTTATTTCTTTTTACCCCTTCTCAAAAAGCTTGCAGAAAAAGAATAACTTCTTTCAGAAAAATCAATTTAACTGGACTTTCCCTTCAGATGGAAAAACAGAGTGAAACAGAGGAAACAGTTGAGTTAACTAGAATGCTTCTGGGGAAAGGCAAGGAGAAAAAAAACAATGGCGATTTACAATAGGTTTCGGGAAGAAAACAAACAAGCAGAAAGGACCTCATCCCACATCATTATGTAATGATGAAGCAGGAGTGAGCACAATGAGAACAACAGTCCAGAACTACATGCATAAGGAGAATAAGGGACATCCCCAAAACTGAGAGTGGGAGGTTCTGTGTGTATTTCTACACCAAGAATCTATGGAATTGTCATCTACTCTTCCATAGCCTCTCGAAGGCATCGCAGGGGTTAATGTGACTCTGAAACTATCTGGGGAACAAATCGAAGTTTAGGCACCCCGAACTGAAGCAGATAAAGGGGCTGTTGGCGTTCGACTTTGGTGCCTAACCGCTTCTCCCAATTCTACCAAGTGTCCTGTCCTCGGATTCAAGTGCTGCTGTAGGAATGGGGAGCAAAAATAGCAGTGGGGGGGGGGGGGGTGGGTGGAGACAACTTGCTCTGAAGGGCTTTTTGTCTGGTGATTCTGTGACTAAAGATAATATTTGTTTATCTTGTATGTTTAACTTGTGTCTTGTAATCCAGAGAGCTGGAAAAAAAAATGTGGAATTACAAGTAAGTTAGTGAACAAACCCATACTATAGGGTATAATTTCTAGGCCTGGGAAGGGCAGGAAGAACAAAATCAGCAGTTACGATAGAATGTATTTTTTCTGTGCTCTCTCCAGCCCTTCCAGTAGGATAATTTTACAATTAAAGAACTGATTGCACAGCAGCGTTTGATAGAAAGTGATGTTGCATTCCTCACGGAGGCAACTTGACTTGAAATACTTCCTTAGAACTCTCAATTCTTGCACAGTTCAGTGATTTTTAAAATAATAAAATAAAACAAAAAAGTCTTCCAGAGGCACTTCAAAGATGGAAAGCCCAAGGCCGCAGAAAACTGAGGATTTAAAACTTTAACATCGTCCAATCGCCAAAACCCGACTAAAAGCAGCTCTATGAATATACCAGATATTAAGAAGAGGGAGGTGGGTGACCAGAAGAGTGTGGGGTGTGGGGGCGACACACTTAGGCTCTTTAAGGATACAAGGCCCAGCCACATTCCAGAAGGAGAAACTATGTTCTATCACAGCCGAGTATTCTCAGGGAGATCAACTCCACCTCTTTCTCTCGTTCCAAGCTCGGCTCAATATTATTGAAGTAAAGCCAACAGCAAGTTAGCAAACCAGCAGGGGAGCAAATTGATTATACAGTTAACTGTGGAAAAACTGAAATTCTTTATTAAGGGAAAATGAAATACAGTTAATTTATGCTTCAACAGAGGCTTTCCCCACGTGGCATTTACTCCACTGGCTCTTTGACTTTGCTGTGAAGCTGTAACTCGGCCAAAAAATGACAGAAGCTTTACTGATTTAAAAATAAGGCAGGTTTTGAGCTTTTTTTTCCCCCTTGCATGATGATTTTTCCAGCTACAATTACTGTAACTCACTCATTATAGAGGATAACATAGCAGGCAAACAGGCAAGAAAAAAAAGTGTGGTAAAACAGTTGGCAGGATGTAAATTGAAAGTCTTTGCCATATAATTTTAAACAGTATTTATAGAGAGCACCCATAATACAGCATTCAATGTCTCACACAAAATCTCTTAAGTAGTAGAAACATTTGCTGAAGTTCTTAGCAAAACGAGTGGACACTAATAAGTGAAAGAAATTAATAAAGCCCTAAACTCCAAATTTCCAAGGTAGGATCGAGGTGAGGTACATCAGTTTGGTGGAACTTTGAATTATAAAGCTTGATGCTGAGGTTCCCCTTCATAATGAAAAACGATATTAGTGATTTACACACGTAGAGAAGACTTTTTCAAGATCTGCATTAATGTATTTTGTCTTATTAATTCTTAAAAAGAGCTCCAGGTTCAGAGGAATTGCTATGTTTTTAAAAACTTTTTATTTTGACATAATTGTAGATTCTCATGGAGTTGTGAGAAATAACACAGAGACTTCACATACCCGTTGCCCAGGTTTGCGCCAGGGTAACTTCTTGCATACTTATGGTACAACATCGCAACCAGGAAATTAACACTGATACATGCTAGTAACCGTATTCAGTTTTACATGTACTCGTGTGTGTGCTTAGTTCTGTGCAGTTTTGTCACATTAACATTAGTGTGTCTACCGCCACAGTCAAGATAAATATTATTCTTTTAGCAATAAAAATATAGTACTATACATCTCAAGAACAACTTGCTTGACTATTTGCTAATAATTCAATAGCTGCCCTTAATTCAAATATTTATAAGCTCCCACTTACAGTGTTAAAACTGTGCAGGCATTGTGCCAGATAGAAAGAAGAAGAGAGTGGAGTTACCCCACAAGTATGGTGAGTTGGGGCAATGGCTCAACACTGCTAAAAATTATACATAGTATAAAGACCCCCTGGGGCCAGGATTGGGAGTCTAATAGAGACCCTTTGCCCAGCATCAGGCTCTAAGATGCACTCTTGTAACGTCTTCTCTTCCTTTCAACTTAAGGCTACTCAGAGAAGGACACATAGTGATTCCTGTGTCCCTTTATAAGAGTTCATTTATTCATCCAAAGCATTTATTAAACACCTACTGTATGCCAGGAATTGTATCATGCATTGGAAATCCATAGATGACTAGGACACCGGCCCTGTCCTCAAGTGACTGAAAGCCCAGTGAAGGAACATAGGCTGGTTCTGCCTTCAAAGAATTTGCATTTTGGGGTGTCTGGGTGGTTCAATCTTTTGAGTGTCCGACTCTTGATTTCCACTTGGGTCCTGATCTTATGGTTCGTGAGATGGAGCCCCGCGTTGGCCTCCGCGCTGGGCACAGAATCTGCTTGAGATTCTCTCTCTCTCTCTCTCTCATACAAAAAAAATAAGAAAAATTAAAAAGCATTTGCATTCTCATTACATACTGGACACTGAATGATGTAAGTAGCACAACATGGGTGTATATAGTAAGAGTCACTCACACATAGGGTAGACTTTGAAGAGACCTAGGTCTAAGCTGAAACTTGGAGGATGAGGATTTGCATGGCAGAGAGTGAGAAGGAAAGCCTCAGTTGCAAAGGGCAAAAGCAAAGGCAAAATATTTCACTTTAAATTGGGGAAGTGGGGGATGCCTGGCTGGCTCAGTAGGTGGACCATGCAACTCTTGATCTCAAGGTTGTGATTTCAAGCCCCACATTGGGTGTAGAGTTTACTTTGTAAAAAAAAAAAAAAAAAAAAAAAAAAGTTATAAAATTTAGGAAGTAGGAAAAACATTTTATCAACTGGAGCAGAAGTTTGAGGGATTAGTGAATGGTGACACCAGACTGTGCCTTTGATTAGATGCTGTGGCCTTCAATGTCAGGCCTTGCATTTGGCCTTTGGAATTTGGGTAATTAAAAGATAAGGAAGGCTTATGAATATGAGACTAATATGCTAAAAACTTTGCTTCAGAGTAGTTAATCTGGCAACGTGAAGTTTATGTTAAAGATAAGAGAATAGGAGCGTCTGAGTGGCTCAGTGCGTTAAGTAGCTGACCCTTGATTTTTGGCCCAGGTCATGATCTGGTTCTTTGTGGGATTGAGCCCTGCACCTAGCTCTGAGCTGACAGCACAGAACCTGTTAGGGATTCTCTCCCCCTCTCTCTCTCCCTCCCCCACTTGTACTCTCTCCCTCTCTCTTTCTGTCTCCCAAATAAGTAAACTTTAAAAAAAAAATAAGAGAATAAGCCAGAATTTGAAAACTTAAGTTTTTAAAACTTTACTCTTGTCCCTAGCGGAATAACCCTTTGGTGGGAACTAAAGAGCTTTCAGGATCCCTCCAGCAGATTTACCTCATCATCCTTCCTGTGACGCTAGGGATGCAATGAAATAAATGATCTAGTTTATGCCTGAAGAAGTAACACCTTCACTAAACCATAATCGCATAGGCTAAGAGCTATATTAGTTGGAAAGGCATGGAAACCAGGAAAGGGATGAATTACCAAGAGCTCAGTTAATTGAGTAGGGATTTCTTGGAGGTGTTCAGACTTGACCTAAACATTAAAAGAACATACCCATACAAAAACGGAGAGGTCAGGAGTTAAGCCCTCCAGGCAGGAGGAACTGTAAACCAAAGGTACAGAGTGGGCATGCGTAGGACAGACTTAAGGAACTACAAGCAGAGTAATCTGCCTCAGGCAGAGTGTTCATGTCCTTGAAGAAGTTACAAAGAAGTTACAAAGATATATACACAGAAGATCACTGCTGTCTAAAGACAGTAATTCCTTTAAGTTACAGAATAAAGAGAATATATTCTGCCTAGTATTATAATACATTTTTTAGTCTTTTTAGACTTTGATGTTTACTATGTTTTTGCAAGTAAAAGAGTTTTTAAACTGAATGGACTGCCTAGAAGAAAAAAAAAAAAAAAGAATGGACCACATAGGGCGCTTAGCCAGAAATGTCCCATTTTAGTCAATACCACTGCTTTTATTCGGGGGAGTCTGAGATAATAAAATGCGGGCCACTGGAATCCTGTCTTTGCTCATCTTGGTAGCCCTGTGCTAGGCATACTGGTGGCTCTGAAGAGGTACAAGGAGATCCATTCCCCTTGGAACAAACTGGAATCATTCTCCAGTAGAAATGACTGGACAGAGCAGTTATCGAAGAGTTCAGGGGAAATGAAAAATCCTTAATATGTCAGGATCACCACATGCTAGGACCCTTTGTGCAAAACAGAAGTCAGTAGCTGTTGACAAAGCATTATTACAAAAAAAATAAATACTGCTGGGAGGAAAAATTTGACCCTGTATTTCGCAATTAGGCACGTGCCATTTAAGTTAGCAAAATTTCTAAGCCAAGATATTTCCCTTTCTGTGCAAATGAAGGCTTTTTCTTTTCTTTTCTTTTTTTTAAGTTTATTTATTTGTTTTGAGAGGGGAAGTGAGTGCGAGTGGGGGAGGAGCAGAGAGAAAGGGAGGGAGAGTATCCCAAGCGGGCCCTGCACTGTCAGCACAGGGCCCAATGCAGGGCTCGATCTCACCAACTCTGAGGTCATGACCTGAGCCCAAATCAAGAGTTCGATGCTTAACCGACTGAGCCACCCAGGTGCCCTCCAAATGAAGGCTCTTTCAAATTAATTACGAACTAAGGAAACTAACCACTTAAAACATATGTGAAAGGTTAAAGTACAAGAATGATGACTATCTATTTCCATCTCCACTGAGGTTAGAACAAAAGTAAAAATAAGGTTTCAGGGATTTAAGGTTTGAGGGATTCGTGTATCCAAACATCCAAGTGAGAGAGAACTAAGAAAGTTGGTAAATGTTCAGCCCTAGAAATAGACGTCCATCTTAAATGGACTGCACCTGAATGTGTGAGCTAGCCCAGTAAGCCTCAGCATTAAAGGGAATATTAATTACCTGCGGATCCTGTTGAAATTGGTGGGTCTGAGAAAGGGTCTGAGATGTTGCATTTCTAACAAGCTTCCAGGTGAGATGATGCTGCTGGTTTGGAGACAACGAGAAATTACACTACCAATCAGTCTCTTGTAGCTTTTCCAGGCCTTTGAGTCCTTGGCAAGATTGCTGTCTTGGGGGAAGAAAAAGATTGCTGTGGGGGAAAAAAAAAAGATTGCTGTCTTGACACATTGTCTTAGTTCTGAGGTCTGAGCACAAAGCATGCTGGGACCTCAGGAGCGACTGGGATAGGTGGAGCCTACACAGCATAGGGTAGACCCTCTGAGTGGTAACTCTAGAAAACAAATTACAGTGTCAGAATCAACAGCTCACACTAGACCCAGGAGGTTGTACCTTGGAGCAGGGCAGCAGAGTGTCCAAATGGAGTGATCCCTTCAGTTAAACTGGGCAAGGAATCTGGACTGGAAGCCCTTCCTCCGAGCTCCATGTTTCCTAGTGAGCCCCTCCATTATTATGCTTACGATACTGTATTGACATTGTGTGCCTACTGAGTCTTCCGTTTTCCATTAGACTACACGTCTTGAGGCAGAGCTGTGCCTTCTAGTCACAGCTCATAGAACTTGCTCAGTAAATATTTGTTGAATGATTGAATGAATGATGAGGTATCGCATCTCTGTTTGTGCTGTTTCCTCTCCTGGAATGCCTTCCCCATCTGTCCGACTGATTACATCCAAATTTCTTATAAGACTCCGCTCAAGGGACACCTCTTCTCTGAAGTTTTCCCTGATCCTCCTTTCCCCTGGCTGGGTACTGTTGCCCCCGCCCTTCTTGAATGTCACCACTACACCTGGTACATGTCACCATTACTTCATCATGGATCTGTGAGCTCCTTAAGGGCAGGAACTGTGTTTAATTTAATTTTGACTCCCTAGCACTTAGCACAGTGCTTGGCACATAGCAGCATGCCATGTAGTACTAAGTATAGCAAAAGCCATACAAAATTAGGCATTCAAACCACAGGTCAAAGCAAAAACAGTATTTTATATTGAATTAGTCCCTTTCATCAGAGGATATTAAAGGATATTAAATTATTTAACAAGTAATGCTTGTTAAACTTTGCTAACAAGGTAACTATTACGCTACCTATCTTACATAAAGGTAGCCTTGGAAAAGGAAAAAGGAGGAGAAGCCCTTAGAAGAGGATGTAGGCAGAAGCCCAAATTTCTAGATGGAAAGAGGGCAACATAGAAAGCCATTTAAATTTAAGGCCCACATAATGCCCTCTATTCAGATCTTCTGAAGCATCTCGGTGACTGAATTTCCAACCCTTCACCCTGGTCTTTGGTATCCCATAGACTTAGTTTTAAGTGGAGACTTTAACCAATTTCAAATACAGGGGAAAAAAAATCTAAAACTGGAAGAAACCCTTTGTCCTAGCGTCTAAAAGCCAGTGCTATTTACTCCTAGATCAAGATCCTTATTATAATGGATTTAAAAAAAAAAAAAAAAAAAAACAAATGTAACTTCATGGCCATAAGTCCTCAATATAAAACCCTCCAATCAGGCCAAGTCAATCTCTTTAAAATTTTCCCAACAGTCACAATTTATAAAACATGTAAGCCAAACCCAATAAATCAAGTAAATAGCATTGCATAATGGAGGCTTAAATATAGAACAAGACAAGCCAGAAAGGTTCAATTAAGTAAATGCTGTACATATGTCTAGCTTTGGTGAGGTCAGTATAATATATTGGGTTATTTTAGTATAAAGCCAAATAAAATAAGATAATTTAATGATTAAATAAAAGAGAGGAAGAAAAAAGAATAAAATGAATACTTCAGGAAAATAAAGTGGGCAACAAAAAATTTAGACCAAACTAGAGTTTTGAATTACAATATAGCCTTAACAGAAGCTCTTGAATAAGAAAATAGTCAGGGAACCTGGGAAACTCTCTTAACAATAGAAAAGCAAAATGAAGTTCTCTGAACAAATAGAAAGTACTATTATAATTGTGATTTTTTAAATTCCAAATTACTTTCAGGTAATTAATACATAGCAAGAGCAAAATGTACACAAATAATGTAAAGTTGCCATAGTGGTATTAGGCTATTGAAGGAGTATATAACTCAAAAACAATTGGGTATAAAATGAAAAACTCATCTAATCACCCAGACACTTTGTTGACACAGTCGCAAAATTGTAATGTTTCAAGTTATCTGGGTGATTTAATGAACTTACATTTTTCCTCTGAATGTTCCATTCTCGCCAACCCTTTCCACATCTTTGCGGTAGAAATGGAATTCTATAAATTAGGAACAAGCTGACTTCTGAAAAATATAACTGTTACATGTATGTACAATACAATATCCGTAAGCACATGTCCATAATGATCATTCTGTGAAATTAATCATTATTAACTTTCCTCTTCTAATATTAATCACTGCACACTCCACTACTGCTTACTAGCAGGAAAAAACAAAACACCCTAACTGGCCTCAACTGTTTAAGAAGCATATATCAGAGAAAAATTTTAGGTAGGGAAATCTATTCACTAATACATTGTTTTTTATGCATTGGGAAAATGCAGCCATTATTTAATTTTACCCCCCCCTCAAAAAAAAAACAAAACACACTTCTGTACAACTTGTTCATCATCATGGTCTCAGGGCATACCATTGAGCATTACTGGGGTTCCTGGCAGGCTCAGTCAGTAGAGCGGGAGGCTCTTGATCTTGGGGATGTAAATTTGAGCCCCATGTTGGGTGGAGAGATTACTTTTAAAAAATAAAATCTTTAAAAAAATAAGTAACTTTGAGGATTACTTCTTCGGTCAAATCAGGTTTTTCACCTGTTTCCAAACACCTTGTGGTTTTTCATTTGTTTTCCTTGGCTTACTTTAATTAATGTATTCATTCAACACCTTTAAGTACCTGATAGGTATTAAGCACCTGATAGGTGTCGGGCACCATGCTAGATGCAGATAATAAAAAATATAAAACATATACACACAGTTGGTGCCTTCATGGAGCTTATGATCTGCTGGGGCAGATAGATATTCATCAAGCCATCCTATGAATGACTGCCATACAGCCTCTGTTGGAGGATGTGAGGGATCTCAGGAAGGTCAGGGAGAGAGTGGTGCGTGAACTGGGGTCAGAAGGATAATTAGAAGTCCGCTAGGTGAACAGATGGTGGAAATGGTGTTCCGGGCAGGACGAATAGCTTATGTAGAAATCACAGGGCAGGAGAGAGGGGATTTGGAACTGGGACAGTCCAGCATGGCCAGACTAGAAAGAAGATAGGAGCGTGTTCAGGTGAGGCTCCAGAGACTAAGTAGAAGGCAGACTATGTCCCTCGCAAGGGACTTGCAAACCAAGTTAATACATTTCATCATAAGCTACAACATTCCTCCCCACCCTTCAGTGAATGTCTTCAAAATCCTATATGGCTTTTCTCAAGTGCTACCTCCTCCAAACACCTTTCCCATTCTTTTCAGCCAAATATGGCATTCCCTTCCTCTGTGCTCTGAAGCACTCTGATAATATCCCTGTTGTCTCATCTATCCCTGTCTGCCTCTATTGTGGTTATTTTTCATACATGCCTTTCTCCCTTTTGTGCAGCACAGTTTCAGAAATGCAGGCCCGTTCACCTTTGTATTCCACACATACGTAATAAGTGCTCAATAAATGTTCTGAATGGATTGAATTCAATCAGTGCTTCTGGTTCTGATTTATGTTCTGCAATTTGTGTGCATGCTTCTTCAAGAGTGAAAGCCAACAGTAGTTCTATGCTGTACATAAAGGGCTTGACGATCTAAGATAAACCGGGAGATCACTACTGCCAACTCAGTGTCCACCCTTGCAGTCGTATGGGACCTAATAGCCTTTACCGTGCTGTGAAATTTCCTGGGAATGCTATGTGACCTCTACAGGCAGGTACTCACTTTATCCATGACCAGCTTCCACATACGTAATCAACAATGGCTACATAATACTACACATTTCTCTAAGACTTGTGAATAATCTGTGTCTAAGCATTGTGCTAGAACGGAAAAACAGTATGAGGCATGGAAACACAACCAGTGTCTCTGAAGACTGGGTCTTAGTTTTTGAGAAAAGAATCACTACTTTTGTTTTTTTTTTCCTTTTAAAGTATGGCTTTGTTAAACACCGTTCAATGAAATAGTACGAATTCAAGTCATTCTTAGATGCCAATGAAAGGACAAACTATCATGGCTGATATTCATAGTACAATGTTCGCTGAATTATAAGCAGCACAGCTTTTAAACACAAAGTGCCCATTCACAAAAACCAGTATGACAAGGTAAAATGAAAAGAGACCAAAAGACAGTAGAAAGAGGGAAAGGTGTAAATAAAGTAGGAAAGGGCTAATAACCAATGTTTCTATGCTAGACTTGCTAGGTAATGGTTAGGAAAAACATGTCTAAAAAGTCTCCTCGTGGGGGGCCATAATAAAAAAAAGGTTGAGAGGCACCACTCTACAGCTTGTACTGTCAGCTACCGTGTAACGATGCCTCTGGATCTTCATGCTGTGTTTTTCCTTTTCTTGGAGAACAAAGTGACGGGTAACACTCACATTTCATTAATAACGTGGATTCATGAGCTGCATAACAATGTGGATTCACAGTCTGCTAAAATGTAGCAGTTCTGAAATAGCTAGTTTAGCTATCTCCAATTAATCAATTATGCATTTATCAAATAAAACAGAATTTACTGTATGCACATTACTTCTGTCGGTATTCATCTTAGTTACATAACTAGACGTTCCCACGACCATAGGTAATTCTAGGGAAATTTATGGAGTAGGTGCAGCTTATTCTGGCACTTCCCTTGTTACTGTGCAACTCCTCATTCCCCCTCTGAATTCTCTTTCCATCTCCCCCTCTTACTCATTTATTCATTAGACCCATAAACATTTATTGAGCACCCTGTGCAATTTCATCCACTCTTATGATTTTAATGACAACATATATGCTAATGTGTCTCATTTATTTAATGAATCGGAAACCTCTAATCTAGCAAAGACTTCTCCTCTGAAGTTCCACAGGACCAGACGGCCTAGTGTTTGTCTTAAAGTGCCTAAGATCACTTCAAACCCAACATGTCCAAAGGGAGTAATCTCCTCTTCCATACGTGTTCTCCTCTTGGTTCCTCTCCTTCACGGGTGGGAACTGCATTCACTTCATCACCCAAGCTAGAAACCTGCAGACCTTTGTCGCCAGTCACCTTCGGCCAGTGACCAAGCCTTGACAATGATGCTTCATCAGACCTTCCTGTCTAATCAAACTATTGTTCCTAAATACAGTCTTACCACCTCTACCGGGAAAATTGCTCCCAGCTTTGAAACCCTTGAATAACTGTCCGCTGCTTAAGGAATATGCCCTTTATGATCTGGCCTCTGCCTACCTGTCTGTGTCAGGCACACCATCCTGTCACCACTCACACACCCTAAGCTTTTGAGAGCCGTAACTTCTTTTTAACATTGTTATTTTGAAATGTTTAAAGTCAGAGGCCTTGAATTGGCATATATGGATCCACCAAAGCTGCCTTCGATATATAGATCAGAAAACAGGGTTGGGGCACCCGGGTGGCTCAGTCAGTTGAGCCTCCTCCTTCAGCTCAGGTAATGATCTCATGGTTTGTGGGTTCAAGCCCCATATCAGTGTGGAGTCTGCTTGGGATTCTCTCTCTCCCTCTCTGCCCCTCCCCTGCTTGTGCATTCTCTCTCAAAAATAAACATGAAAGAAAGAAAGAAAGAAAGAAAGAAAGAAAGAAAGAAAGAAAGAGAAAGAGAGAAAGAAAGAGAGAAAGAAAGAAAGAGAAAGAAAGAAAGAGAGAAAGAAAGAAAGAGAGAAAGAAAGAAAGAAAGAAAGAAAGAAAGAAAGAAAGAAAGAAAACAGGGTTTTTGTTTTTCCTAAACATAGATTCCTACCTAAAGCATATTCTTCTCTCTTTTTAAAGAGTGCTCTTCTGGAAAGCAAGGACACTAGACAAAATATATTTCTATCACTCCTGCAGTGTCCTGCATACAGTAAGTGCTCAATAAATACATTTTATTTATAAAAAATAGTGACAAAGTCACTACTGAGTATTATTTTACAGACTTGCATGTTCTTTCTCTTAGAAATAAAATTATATTATGAGACCACAGTATTTCTTATTCATATAATTTGATGGGAGGAAAGACAAAATAAACTATAAATTCAATTTACAGACTTACTTATTGAGGAAATTGAGATATTACTAAGTAAAATATAGATATCCAGTCCAGCTCTCTCAAAAGACAGATATGTAAAAATATAGCTATTGCTAAAACCAGTTTGTGACATGCTCTCTCAGGTTACTTAATGTCATTATAGCTTGTAATCAATATATAAACAACAGAATTCCCAAGCAACACATAAATCTCAGAAAGAAACTGATGAGACTAAACTGTTTTTGCTAAAAATTTGGGACTTTAACCAAAACATATATTTTAATTTCAGAAGAAAAAAAAAGAGTACATTGAATCATAGTTACCCATCCGCTTGAAGCTACTTTACCAGATCTAAATTCATTACAGGAGCTAGAAATACATATAAACATGAAATTATCATTGACAAGAATTTACGATTATAATTCTTTTTTTTTAAGTTTATTTATTTATTTTTTAGAAACAGAGAGGGAGAGAATGCGCACAAGTGGGGAGGGGCAGAGAGAGAGGCAGACACAAGAACATGAAGCAGGCTCCAGGCTCCCAGCTGTCAGCACATGTTTGAACCCATGAACCATGAGATCGTGACCTGAGCCGAAGGTTGAAACTTAACCGACTGAGCCACCCAGGCACCCCGTTATAATTTTAATTCTTAGGAGTCCAATATTTCTTGTTTTGTGAGTGAATCCCAGGATTTTCTGAGTTCAAAGATCCAGAGTTTTGGCCTAGTGACAGCCTGGAATGAAGAACCCATCTTACAAAATCCTATAGAGCCAAATACATCCTATCTGCTTTTTTTTTTTTTTTTTTTTTTTTAAATCAAAGTCTTATACTTCCCACAGAAGTATTTCTTTTTGTAAATTAGAGCTATCCGCTTTGGTCTCACCTGTCAAGAAAATTCTTAGAAAATTTGAAACTAGTAATAAAAGTGGACTTACAGAATTCTTTCAATTGTCAGTATTAGCAAGTAATGTCAATACAGTACCTATAACAGACTTGTCCTTATACCCATCTATACTTATTTTTATCAACCACCGGTTCATGTTTAATTCTTCCCTAATTGTGTGTGTTCACCCCGAGGGCACACTCCCACTTGCCATTTACTATTTTGTCTGAATATACCTTTATTTTTAGTCTGGTGCTATGCTCAGAGTGCTCAAAAAATGTGTTTCAGCATGTGAATAAAATTAGGAATACCTCTGTATCTTTTAAATCAGAAATATATGAGGGGCACCTAGGTGACTCAGTTGGTTAAGCCTCGACTCTTGATTTTGGCTCAGGTCATGATCTGACAGTTCACGATTTTGAGCCCCGCGTCAGGCTCTGCACTGACAGTGTGGAGCCTGCTTGCGATGCCCTCTCGATTTCTGTCTCTGCCCCTCCCCCTCCCTCCCTCTCTGCCAAAAATAAACTAAAAACAAGAAATACATGAATAAAAATATTTTTCAGTGAATTGTAAAATTAGGTTGGTCATTACCCTATCTTTCAAAACTCTGTAAACGGTGGGTGAAATGATTGACCGGAACATATTTTAATTAAAATTCACATGCAAACCCAGGTAGAAATATATAGTAGTCTACGTAGATTTATTGATATTAAAATTATCTAAGCATTTTCAAGGATTGAAATACATATAGTCCGGAGACCTAATACTTCATTCATCGTGAAAGACTAATTTGCTGTACGAGAGCAGGGAGTAGGCATTCGCCACATGAAGACATTTTAGTGCAACCACCTGTCACAAACACTGTCCTTCTAGTTCTTGCTCTATAGTGGAAAAGCTGTAATAAAGCCAGAGCCAACACCCTTGTGGTAATCAATAAGTAGCATTAGTGCTACATATAATTCCAACCAAGTTGGACCTATTTTTGTTTTATGTTCCAATGTACAGCATTCTTATTTGGTGATGTCAAGAGAATGAAAAATGTGCTGTTTACAAAATGAAGTATTGAGTTTGCTTGAAATATCACATCTCACAAAAACACTCTCAAAACGTGGAAGCATACCTTCGAGTTTAACAGAATAATGGATATTGGAAAGGGAGAGAAATAAATTACATACTATACATATATTATAAACATGTTTATTTAATTAAAGACACAAAACAAATACGTAATTCCACAAACACCAAAATTGACCTGCTGGAGTTTTTAGCATTCTCAACTTATATGCCAACAGAAGTTTTACATATTGTAATGATGGATTAGAATAAATCTATATTTTTGCAAGGTAGCGTTTAGGTAGGGTTTTAATATCATTTGCAACAATTCACTTTATTATTGCAGAGAACTCCAACATGCAGCTGCTTTTTTTTTTTTTTAAGAACCATATCGTGTATTTGAACCGCTGTTATTTTTGGCCAGGTTTTGAAAATCCATTTATTAATTAGAAATAAGCTGACAGATGAGACAGGGAAAAAAAAAACCCTATTTATTAAAATCAACACACCTCCTCTTTTACTTCATTTCCTGGATTCTTGACTCTTTAATCCAATTAGCATTAGGCTGTGGAGTATGAAAGAGAATCTGCACAATCATTACTCAATTAAGAGTGTTTTCTAATGACCTGTGTGTCACCCTTTTGCTCTTAGGGTTGTTACTTTTTCTTCCAGTTAGGAAACAAAGCAGATCTTTTCTTTTTTCAAATTGCGTGAAAAGGATGATTTCAGTTTCGTTACAGATTATTAAAAGTAATGCTAAACTAATAACCCTTGTGACAGCAAACAGATCAGTGGTTGCCCCAAGGAAGGAGGGTGGAGGGGAGGAGGCTGAGGTAGGGAGGAATCACCAAGGGCACAAGAAAGCTTGGAGGAGTGATGGTTATGGTCACTGCCTTCATCAGTCTGGTGGTTGCAGGGATACGTACAGATGTCAAAGCTTATCCACTTGTACACGTTCATCATGATTTCTTGTATGAGAATTATCCCTTAATAAAGCTGTAAAAAAAATGTAGTTCGGTTACAAAAGTAAAGGTAATTATTAAAGTAAAAGTTCTTATCAAGTGACTAATTTATACCGTGTTCCTCAAGGGGTAAGAGGTTTTTCTTTTTACCTCATTTTACTTGTGATGTAAATTATATATTTTAAGAAAGCCTACTTAAGGCAAGCATAGCTTTCTATGTATCATTTTGTTGTTTTCTATTACAATTAGTAGTTGCAACCTAATGTTATTTAAAAAAAAATGAAAAAAGGGGCGCGCCTGGATGGCTCAGTTGGTTAAGCATCCGACTTTGGCTCAGGTCATGATCTCGCAGTTCATGAGTTCAAGTGAGCCCTGCATCAGGCTCTGTGCCGACGGCCTGTTGCCTGCTTCGGATTCTGTGTCTCCCTCTCTCTCTGCCCCTCCCCCAATCATGCTCTGTTTCTCTCTGTCTCTCTCTGTCTCTGTCTCTCTCTCTCAAAAATAAATAAATATTAAATTTTTTTTAAAAATGCAAAAGCAAGGAGCTTTTAATGAAAAAAATTTAAAAATGTCCTAAAGTCGTACATTGTTTCAAGTTCACAAATCATCTCTTGCTGATATCTTTATGATCTTGGTCTTTGATCCTTTTGTTCTTCAGTTTGGTGATTAAAATTTAAAACCTCACATTTATTATTTTTTATGCTCCCCACTCAAGATTAATTATGATTGTTTCATATTTCCACTGTACGTATTTAATAAATTTAAGTCTTTCCTTGTAGAAGAAGAGAATGAGATGTCAAGATTCTTAAGGATGACTTTACAACTGTCACAAGTCTGGGAGAAATTGCCCCTCATTACGTATCAAGTGAGTTTAGTCTAGAAAAGAGCCGATACTTAAAAATAAAAAAGGAAGGGGCGCCTGGGTGGCTCAGCGGGTTAAGCAGCTGGCTCTTGATTTCGGCTCAGGTCATGATCTCATGATTCGTGAGATCGAGCCCCTTACTGGCAGGCGCTGACAGTGCAGAGCCTGCTTGGGATTTTCTCTCTCCCGCTCTCTCTGCCCCTCCCCTGCTCCTGTGCGTGTGCACACACACGCACTCTGTCTTTCAAAGTAAATAAATAAACGTTTATAAAGAAATAAATGAATGAATACATACATACATAAAAACGGAAGAAAGAAAAGATGAGAGAGAAGAGAAAGGGACTACAAGGAAAGATGGATAATTTAAGCAGAGTGATAACAGCTGTGCAGAACTCCTACATTCTTATAAAGACGTATTCAAGTAGCTCTGCTGAACTGAAGGCTTGTCACCCTCTGGGCCAGCCACGCCCCGCTGGCAGACAGATAGCCTTCGTTCGGGAGGAGCCATAGGAGAGGATAGTGGTCAGCCTCGCATCACAACCCCCACGCGTATTTTTATCAGGCTTCAATATAAATGGAAGAACTGAGCCTGTTACAGCATTGCAACCAAACATCTTAAAATTGTGCATTTGTAATTCCTTAAGGTAAATGGATGAGCAGTGTACTCAGCCTGACCCAGCCGAACATGCTTGAGCATAAGGCAGTAAAATTGCAAATTGGAACTCTGAAAGTTTAGGGTTTTGAAATACAGAGACTCCAAAGTGATTAAATGTTGACATCAACCACAATAAATTTTTATCCTCCCGATAGTAAACTGAAAATTGCAAAACACATATAGTAGTTTCCCACAGTAAGTAACTGAGATATAGTGAAATCTTTATTCTAGACTTTTTTCTTGGCAAATTAGTTCAACATGGCCCATGCTGGATTCCACACAGAGGGCATATTGCTTGCCGAGCAATTTGCCCTACAGAATAGTTGCTATGCTGCCTTGCTTCAGGCAAAGTACTAAACTAAATTTCTGTCTCCCATTGTCATTGACAGTAGAACAGCTGGAAATTAAAGATTTCGAGACACATTATAATGTTTTCCTTAAAAATTTTTTTATACATACAGCAGCAAAAATGTTCTTAACAAAACTTTGGAGGGGCGAATATATTCTTATCAACCCTAGATGAGAACTATGTTAATTTTCTCACTACATTCCCCCTATCTTTATGTCCTTGTAATCTGATATTGAAGCGTATTTTATTTGGCGGCACCAGGTTGGCTCAGTCAGTAGAGCATGCGACTCTTGATCTCGGGGTTGTAAGTTCGAGCCCCACACTGGGTGTAGAGATTACTTAAATAAATAAAATCTTTAAGGGGCGCCTGGGTGGCTCCATCGGTTCAACGACCAACTTCAGCTCAGGTCATGATCTCGTGGTTCGTGAGTTCGAGCCCCGCGTCGGGCTCTGTGCCGACAGCTCGGAGCCTGGAGCCTGCTTCGGATTCTGTGTCTCCCCCTCTCTCTGCCCCTCCCATGCTCGTGCTCTGTCTCTCTCTGTCTGTCAATCATAAATAAACAGTAAACATTTTTTTAATTTAATATTTTTTAAAAAGTGTATTTTATTGAAAATATTGATAGGCTTTCCACTTTCACTTAGCCTTAGTATAGGCAGGTGTCTGTGAACTGGCACTTAAGGCGTGTGTGTGATTTTGTCTATACCTAAAAGTGCCTCACTTAGCAAGCTGGAAAAGCCATGACACCCAGTTGTAACCTGCCTGCTTTGACTTCCTGGGAAGTAAATGTAAACCAGTGGTTTGGCATCATGTTGAAGGGGATTCACATGTGTGTCAATGAAATTTGGGGTCACGGGCCGCCCTCATAGCATCTTCCTCCTACAAGCAACTTTTGGTATAGTTGGCTCTGCTAAGCTGAGAGAGATACAACAGGGCCCTGGAACCCGGGAAGGATATACCTGTTTGTATGAATTGTGGGACCAGCTACTCACCTTCTCATGGACATTGAGACAGTTTACAATGGCTTTACAACATTCCAGCAGCAGGTTATTGAACTATTTGCTTGGTCTTTAGTGGTAAGATGTTTACATGACATTACACTATTTTGCTGACCAATAAAAGTATCCATACTGAAAGAAAATTAATCTGAGGAAAAAAATAACTGCTTTTAAAAAGAGATGTACGAGGTGCCTGGGTGGCTCAGTCGGTTAAGCGTCCGACTTCGGCTCAGGTCATGATCTCACGGTCCGTGAGTTCAAGTCCCGCGTCGGGCTCTGTGCTGACAGCTCAGAGCCTGGAGCCTGCTTCCGATTCTGTGTCTCCCTCTCTCTCTGACCCTTTCTCTCTCTGACCCTCCCCTGTTCACACTCTTTCTCTCTCTTTCTCAAAAATAAACATGAAAAAATATATTTAAAAATAAACAGAGGTGTAAGATTAATAAATGAAAAGAAGGTGTTGTACTTTATATGTTTGATTTGATTTTAGTAAAGCATTCATATGAACACATCACTACTTACAGTGAAGTGTAATTCTATACCTGACACTATTTCAATCTTCCTTTTTCAACAAAAAGTTACATATTTAAAGATACATATTTGTCAGGTTAATTTTCATTTTATTTCTAGTTTTACTAGTTTCTCTGTTCTCATGAAATGCTCTCCGTTTCTCCCCCTGAAAACTGAGGGTATTTATTGCCTTCCAGGCCACCTTTAAAGTGCTAACACTGGACCCACCATCCAATAATGTTCCAATAAACTCTAACCGTCACCTGGGAGAAAATAAAGGTATCACATGAAATTGAGAATTTGCCGTTTGACACAATATGAAATTAACCATACTCAAATAATTAGAACAGACGACACAGTAAGTATAATTTACACTTTCTTCAAAGGTTTACAGCCCAATCCAGAACTTCTCAGTGTGGCATCCTTACCACCACACTTGGTCATCATTCTTGCAAGCTGTATCTAGTTACTGAGGTCACCAATGCCATGCACAACGCTAAGCGTAAGAAATGAAATGACAAACAGATACACAGGCATGGACTCCCATGTCTGGGCACTTGCATCAAATAATATTGAATGGGTACATAAAAGAACCACACACTAGGGGCGCCTGGGTGGCTCAGTTTGTTGAGCGTCCGGCTTCGGCTCAGGTCACGATCTCACAGTTTGTGAGTTCGAGCCCCGCGTCGGGCTCTGTGCTGACAGTTCGGAGTCCGGAGCCTGCTTCGGATCCTGTGTCTCCCTCTCTCTCTCTCTCTGCCCCTCCCCTGCTCACACTCTGTCTCTGTCTCTGTCTCTCTCTCAAAAAATAAATATTAAAAAAAAAAAAAACACACACACTAAAGCTTTGTAGTGAACACCATGCCAGGTATCGGAGAGTTCACGGTGCACATCATTAACCTGAAGCAAGACCATATTTTCTGCTGCTCTTTTACTCAGTTCTTGGTCTATTTGCTAGTGCCCATAACTTAATCAATGTGAAACGATTTAATTAGCACAACTTCGGGTAACCATGTGAATGCTCTACAGAAGCCAAACAGAGTATAACTTCATCTATTAATCTTACCATTCTGTTTAAAAGCAGTTAATTTTTTTCCTTAGATCTCTTTTAGCATGCATGTTTTTAACGATCATCAAAATAGTGTCATGTCATTTATACATTTTCCTTGCTCTGACATATGTTCAGTATTTTTAAGAGCGTCTTAGGTCAGCTTATCAGTTGCAATGGATGAGAATCACTAGTCTGTTTCCCAAACCTGTTATTTCCCAGTAGGAAGTATGAGGTCATCTGTCTTCCTGACCCAGAAGGCACAAATTATCCAACTATAGAGAGAAGAGTTTTTGCTGTGTCTCTGGTATCTAATGTTTTTTTCTCCACCCAGATTTAGTCTGTGAAAAATACAGCTGATAGAGCTGAGGGTGATGGAGACAGTGGTCCAAATAATTCTGGAAAGTGTAGCTTCATTTACACTCTCCCCTCTGATTGTGCCTTAGGCCTGATGCTTGGGAGAGAGATGAGTCGTGGACTTAGGGTAGGACATAGGCTGGAGAGCAGGCAGTCCCTGGAGAAATGCTCCCTACCAGAGTGGTACACGTGGCCCCTAGCATTGAAGGAGCGAGCAGGCCAGCTGGCTTTGGCAAAAGGGGCCGCCCTCAGGGGCAGCACAACCTGGGGGAGGGCGTGGGGTTTAATTCACTATCTTGTGCTACCCTCCACTTCTCCAATGTTTCCTATCTGAGTTGAAGATACCTAACCTGCTTACTAAAAATCAGCCCCTGAGGGCATAAGCAAGGAAGACAGGGTCAGGATTGACCTTGAAGTTTAGACAGCTTGAGGAGGAAAGGGAGGGTCTGAGTGAGAAGGAAAAGAGGCGGGTAATAGGAACAATTGATTTTAGGTTTCAATGGCGTGGAAGGATTGTTGGAATTGGGGTAGTAAAGAAATGAGGTGAAAGAGGAATGAGGGTGGTGGCAGGGAGTTTAGAGGGGAGCAGGTTTAAGGTTTAAGTCTACCATGTAGCCACAGGAGGGAGTGGCTGACCTAGTGATGGGCCGTCTTTAAAGGGGAAGTGCAAGGTGGAAATATCAAGACCTATCATCCTTAGTGCAAGGATGCCTTCCAGGAAATGAGAGTGCTAAGTGCATCACTGCAATGGAGGGGATTCATTATTGCCTGGCCTCTAGGAGATGCATTTCTGAGATCACTTACCTACTATCAACATACGTTAAGGTACAAATAGGGATTTATTGACTGATTTATTCTACATCTTTTAGAATTTTCCTAATGGACCAAATAGAACATAACCCACATATACCCTATCACTCACTCACCTAGAGCTGTAGACCACAGCAAGCATTACATTTGAACACCTTACCTACTTATGGCTGAGGCTGGGGGTAAACTAGCCCATGAAGACTTTTTTTACTGCCTATGAGCTAGGAATGGTTTGTACATTTTTTAATGGATGGGAAAACATCAAAAGAAGAAGAATATCTTGTAAGAAGTGAACATTAGAGGAGAGCCTGGATGGCTCAGTCAGTTAAGCTTCTGACTCTCATTTTCGGCCCAGGTCATGATCTCACGTTTTGTGGGTTCCAGCCCTGCATCATGTTCCACACTGATAGTGCAGGGCCTGCTTGGGATTCTCTCCCTGTGCCCTTTCAGTACATACTCTCTCTCTCAAAAGGAATCAATAAAACTAAAAAAAAAAAAAAAAAAAAAGTGAACATGACACAAAATTCAAATTTTAGTGTCCCTAAATAAAGTTTTATTGGAACACAGCACGCCCATTTGTCAATGACTGTGGGTGGCTGCTCTCCCACTACAGGGACAGTAGTGAGTAGTTGGGACACCGAGCACATATTCTGCAAAGGCTAGAGTATTTACTGTCTGGCCCTTTGCAGATAAAGTTTATTGACTCCTACTGTAAGCTTTAAAATAATCCTTAATTTATTTATTCCTTGAGGTACGCCTGGGTGGCTCAGTTCATTGAGCTTCCAACTTCAGCTCAGGTCATGATCTCGTGGTCCATGGGTTCGGCCCCGCATCGGGCTCCGTGCTGACAGCTCAGAGCCTGGAGCCTGCTTTGGATTCTGTGTCTCTTGCTCTCTGCCCCTCCCCCACCCATGCTCTGTCCCCACCTCTCTCAAAAAACGAATAAACATTTAAAAAAAAATTTTTAAATTTATTTATTCTTTGACAAACAATTTGCTATATATCAAAGGACCCTTATCAAAAAATAAGATGTTTGGGGCTCCTGGGTGGTTCAGTTAGTTAAGCATCTGATTTTTTATTTCAGCTCAGGTCATAATCTTATAGTTTGTGGGATTGAGCCCCAGGTGAGGCTTACATTGACAGTGTAGAGCTTGCTTAGGATTCTCTCTCCCTCTCTTTCTACCCCTCCCCCACTCATGCACGTAAGAGCATGGGCTCTCTTTCTCTCTTTCAGAAAAAATAAAGTTTAAAAAAATAATAATAATAACCAAGATGTTCATCACAGGAGAGACCATTGCACTACTAAGAAAAGAGATTGGCCAGTGGGATTTGGGCTGAGGGAAGGACTGGGATGGCTGTGTGCTCCCTCTGCTCCTGCTATGGGACCAAAGTGTCCTGAACAGGATGGCCTGGGACAGATCTGGGGGAGATCAGACCCAATTTATACCTTTGTGCTACACATCATTAGCCAGTTACCTGGTTTCTTTGAGACTTGGCTTATTATCACATGAAGTGGGATACAATCATTACCTTACTGGGTTGATGACATGTGATAACCTTTACAAAAGACCCTGTATGGATAGACCTTCAGTAAATGTTAGTTTCTTTTTTTCCCTCTTTAGCAATAAGATCTTAAGAAAGAATGAAGTACAACTTACGTCACCAAGAGACTGCTTAACACACTGCAGTAATAAGAGAAAAAAATTATTTTCATCTTATAATCTTCACACTTCAGAGGATTCAATTAGAAACTATAAAGAAATCTCAGCCTTTACACGGAGTGAAGCAGAAGGAATTAAGGGACTATGGTGGTGAAAACACACTGTGCTGTAACATGAATATCCCAAATTCGGAGCCAGTTAATACATGAGAGTACAGCCAGATGACTGAATATTGTAAAGCTATTAAAAGAAAAGTGAAAGAAAGAAAGAAAGAAAGAAAGAAAGAAAGAAAGAAAGAAAGAAAGAAAGAGAAAAAAGCAGTGTTTTTAGTGACATGTGTAAAATGTAGATAGCATACTCTGAAAAAAGCAGAATATAAACTTTTAATTTTTTTAAGCTTTTAAAAATGTATTTACTTTGAGAGAGAGAGAAAGCATGAGCAGGGGAAGGGCACAGGGAGGGGGAGAAAGAGAATCTGAGGTAGGATCCACGCTGTCAGTGCAAACCCTGACGCAGGGCTTGGATCCCACAGATTGTGAGGTCATGAGCTGAGCCGAAATTGAGTCAGGTGCTTAACCGACTGAGCTGCCCAGGTGCCCGTAACATGTCGCATACAATACAAGCTCCACCGTATTTAAAAGGAAAAAAAAAAAAAAAAACCCACAAAAAGAATAGTTAAGGGATAAAAGAGTACAAGGACTTAAAAAAGAAAAAGAAAACAAACAGCTTTACTGAGAAATAATTCACATGCCAGGACAGAAACTTTTAAGACAAAACAGGAGAATTTTAAAAGATTTTGACTTGCGGTGGGTGCTTCAGGCTACCCCCACTGAGTCTGGGGGTGCACATATTTAGTCTTTCAGAGAAACTTTGTGGGAAGCACCCACTCAGTTCAAGCTTTCAAATCCTTCATTTTGCAGCTAAGGAAACAGAGCCTGGAAGAAGTGAAGAGACCAGCCTAAAAAAGTGCAGCAAGCTAGTAGCAAAGAAGGAACTAGAGCTTTCGGCTACAAGTCCAATACTCTGAAACATGCCAGTGGTTTACATCCTCGCTTGTTCTCATCCATGTTCACAGATAGCTTTGCTGTCACTGCAGTTATAATATAGACACATATTTGGGGACCGCTAAGTCTTTACAACAGTTTTCCTCTGGTCAAGTCTCTCTATGTCAACTTTTATTCTTCTTTACGCCTTTCTCTTAGCCTGTATACCCAATACATGTGCCGTATTTGCAAGCCTGCGGAATATTTTTGTAAAAAGCCCCAGAAACTCAAAGGGCCCTTTTATGAGCATTTGTTGGAATCTGTGACCTCAGTTTTAAATTTAAATTTTAAATTCTTTCCTCTTCAAAGTTTGCCTCTTTAGAAGGTACTTAGAATCTTTCCTTTTAATTTTTCAAGACAACAGTTCACTTTTACAAACGGGCCCTTCCCTCCCCAGCCTCCTGAAGGAAGAGCTGGGGTTCTGTCAAACTTCTCATCTCCCCTTCCCCCAATAAGTAATTTGAATAAAAACTTGAAACATTAAAAAAAGGAAAGAATTCTCCACCACAGGGCATTAAGGATCTTATTTTTCTCCTTCCCTTGCTCCTTTGAACGTGCCACTGGTTGGGTCTGTCTTTGGCACAGCTCTCACCCGTGCGTGCACTTTGGAATCACCTCTGGGGCCCCGAATTTATTTTGACTGAGACGAGGACGTGATTCTTATCTTCAGCCGAGGCTGACAACTTCTGCCTTGGATGAATAGGTTAAAATGAATGCATTTTTTCTGAGGATATTTTTGCTGTAAAGTAAGTCCAATTGGGAAATTAAAAGGTTTGGCCTCTGTAAAAGAAATCTCATTCGGTGTCCTTTGGAGCTGGGGGGAGTGTGTTTTGTGGACACGACCAGGGAAATTGCACAACTGACTGTTCTCATTTACTCATTCAGTCACTCATTCATTCGTTAAAAACCTCACTATGCCAGACTCCAGAGATCTGCACATGCCCCCTGCTTTCAAGAAGCTTATAACCTAGTCATAGGAGAAAGAGTACTTCAGCAAATTTGGTGATATCCTGTGATAGAGGCATATACGGGCTTCCTCTGAATAAAGAGTATCTTAGAATCTAATTTCAGGCATAGTCATAGAATATATTCTTATCACGTTGTATCTAAATCAAGTTTTAAAATATAATAGAAATAATAGGAAAGTGGGATGTAGATAAACGCCACGGTTATATCAGCAGCAAACGGGAAGTTTGAAACTGAGGTTAAATTTGAGGGTTTCTTGAAATAACAGAATTGGTTCAACATTGGTATAAAAGATAGAAAAAAGCTCATTTTGATAGATGATACTTAAGTTATTCAGAATTATAGGAAAAGATAGTTACAGAGTTAGATTAAAAGTAGAAATCAATAAAAATACAGGAGAGAGGGCCAATAGGACAGACCAAGAATAGAATAGAAACAATCTGTAGGGGAGGGGAAAAGAGCAAGAAAAACAAAGTAAAAGAGTATCTCATGAAGAAAGCATAATCATTCCAAAATAGAATTAAAGTATAGTTAAGAATATCACAATGATATGTTAAAGGGAAGGGAAAAATGACAAATTTTAAAGAAAACATATTATGCATAATAGCACAGTAGTTAAAAATAGATGCGGGGAGCCTGGGTGGCCCAGTCGGTTAAGCGTCCGACTTCAGCCAGGTCACGATCTCGCGGTCCGGGAGTTCGAGCCCCGCGTCGGGCTCTGGGCTGATGGCTCAGAGCCTGGAGCCTGTTTCGGATTCTGTGTCTCCCTCTCTCTCTGCCCCTCCCCCGTTCATGCTCTGTCTCTCTCTGTCCCAAAAATAAATAAACGTTGAAAAAAAAATTAAAAAAAAAATAGATGCTATTACAAAAAAATCATTTACTATTTACTTAAAATATGCTACATAAAATGTACCATTTTAGTTCATTAAAAAAAAAAACCATTATTTTAAGAGTGAGCAGACTGAAAATAAAAACTTCTTAAAGGGGCGCCTGGCCGGCTCAGTTGGAAGAACTTGTGACTCTTGATCTCTGGGGGCATTGTGAGTTCGAGCCCCACATGGGGTATAGAGATTACTTAAATAAAAAAAAAAAAAAAAAAACAAAAAAACTTCATAAAGAATTGCAAAAATGTCCTTACGTAAAATTTAACATATGAATCACCTAGTAAAATTCAAGAAAGAGCTAGCAGTGAAATCGAGCCAAATGCACTAGGAGAATTTGCTCAGCAAAGAATCCGGGTATCTTGTTCTGTATATTCTCCAAAATTCCTACAAAATTCTTAAAAAATCCTACAAATTTCTACTACAAAGAAATCCTGAAAATAGGCCCCGGGGCGGGGGGGGGGGGGGTGGATCTAAAACTTTTCAGCTTGACACCAATACCCCATTGCAGACACTGATAGAAAGTAAGCTGAATATAACACTCAATTTGGTACTACAGATATATTATACCAGATTGCTGAGAGTAGGCTTATAACCAATAGTAATTTATGAGTAAGACTTTTTTTTTTGCATTTAGAGCAAGTTTATTAAAAACTGCTATATTGCTAATAAAGTACTAGATTTTCGGTTACAAAAGAAAGTTGAGTTAGTAACTAATTGTAACTGTTGTAACAGTTGTAACAGTTAGTAACTGTTGTAACTACGCTTCAGTGCTAGTGTATTCTCTTAGAATGTAAAGAGACCGCACTCTGTAGCAAAGTAGTCCATGATGGTAGTTTTCGCAGAAGCACTGCATGTAGGGGAGTCACATTCATATCCAGAGTGTCTAGTCCATTAAGAACAAATGCTGCCCCTTCCATGATGGAAATGGTCTAATGTAACCAACCTGGCACCAGGTATCTAACTGGAGAATGGTGCCATAGAAGGGACTCAGTGTTGGTCTCTGCTGCTGGCCGATTGGGCACAGTGGGGGCCAGAGCCCAGGTTTGTCTTGGAAAATGAAAGTCTATGTTGCCATCATGGCCACACTGTTCACGAACCCACTGTGTGATGACAAAAGTCACTGGGGTAGGAGGTGGAGTGGTAGCCACAGAATGGGTCATCCTATCCACTATTGTGGTATTCCACAAAGCATTGCTTCTTATTTATGTATTTATTCATTTATTCATCTATTCATTTATTCATTTATTTATTTGAGAGGGACAGAAAGAGAGTGAAAGAGAGCATGCAAGTGGGGGTGAGGGGCAGAAGGAGAGAAAGAAAATCTTAAGCAGGCTCCACACTCAGCATGGATCCCCATGAGGGGCTCAATCCCATGACCCGAGCCAAAATCAAGAGTCAGACACTCAACCGAGCCACCCAGGCGCCCCCACAGAACATTGCTTCTGATGGAGGAACTCACTTCATGACAAATGAAGTGGGGCAGTGGGTCCATGCTCATAAAATTTTCTGGTCTTACCATATTTCCCACCATCCTGAAGCAGTTGGCTGGATAGAGTAGTGTAATGGCCACTTGAAGACTGCCTTACAGAACCAGCGAGTTGGCAGTATCTTGCAGGGTTGGGGCAAGGTTCTCCAGGAGGCTGTATTTACTCTAAATTGGCATCCAGTATACGGTGCTGTTTCTCCAACAGTCAGGATTTATGGGTCCAAGAGTCAAGAGATGAAAACTGGAGTGGCACCATTTAATACTACCCCAGTGATCCACTAGTAAAATTTTTGCTTCCAGAACCTGTGACCTTATGCTCTGCTGGTCTAGAGGTCTTAGTTCCAAAGGGAGGAATGCTTCCATCAGAAGACACAGCAGTGATTACATGGACTGGAATTTAAGACTGCCGCCGGGCCACTTTGGGTTTCTTATGCCTCTGAACTAACAGGCTAAGAAGGGAGTTACTGTCCTGGCTAACTGATTGATCCCAATTACCAAGGGCAAATTGGGTGGCTTACCACATAATGGAGGTAAGGAAGAGTATGTCTGATATTCAGGAAGTGCCTTAGCACTATACCCTGGATTAAAGTCAATGGCAAACTGCAACAATCTAATTGTGGCAGATCTGTTCGTGGCCCAGATTCTTCATGAATGAAGGTTTGCGACATCCTACTGGGTAAGGAATCATAACCAGCCAAGGTGCTTGCTGAAGAATATGGAATGGGTAGCGGAAGAAGGCAGTTGTAAATAACAGTTATGACCATGTGACCAGTTACAGAATGAAGACCATATTTGTTATAAGTATTTCTTCTTTATTTTGTCATGAATATGCTTGTGTGTGTGTACATATGTATGTATGCATGTATGTATCTATCTGCATATTTGTTTTCCTCCCTCTCTTATTCCCTTATCCTATGAGATATATACGACTTTATATCATAGTATTTAAGGGGGCACCTGGGTGGCTCAGTCAGTTAAGCACCCGACTCTTGATTTTGGCTTAGGTCATGATCTCATGGTTGTGGGATCAAGCCCAGCATCAAGCTCTTTGCTGGCAGCACGGAGCCAGGAACCCATCATCCCCTGTTCGTGCGTGTTCTCTCTCTCTCAAAATAAATCGGAAAAAAAAAAAAAAGAATTAACTTTACATTATAGTATTTAAGTTACCAGATATTTAAGTTACCAGAAAATCATGAACATGACCCAAGGACTTTGAACCTCTTCTAGGAAGGAGTTGGTATGCTTTCAGTTGTACACAGGATCGTCATATTATGTTAAGTATGACTTTTTTTACTGTCTTTATTATGAAATTAAGTATGGTTTAAGGAGATGTGTATGAAAGTCAAGTTGACAAGCAGTAGACTGTGATGGTTAATTTTATGCGTCAACTTGTCTAGGCTGAGATGCTCAGTTGTGTGATCAAACACCAGTTTAGATGTTGCTGTGAAAGTTTTTCTTTTTTTTTTAATTTAACATTTAAATCAGTGACCTTTAATAAAGCAGATTACCCTCCATAATGTGGATGCTCCACATCCAAACAGCTGAAGGCATTTAAAGACTGAGCTTTCCCAGGAAGGAAGGAATTCTGTCTCTAGACTGCCTTCAGACTCATGAACGCTACATCAACTCCTGCTTGAATTTCCAGCCTGCTGGCCCCCGCTGCAAATTTTGGGTTTCCCACCTCCCATAATCACATGAGCCGTTCCTTCAAATAAATCCCCCTCACCTCTCTCTTTCTCTATCTCAATCTTTATCTCTCTGTCTCTCTTTGTTTCTGTTTCTCTCTCTGTCTCTCTTCTTTCTATATATAGATATATAGACATTTACTTTTTAGGGATTGCAATCATAGGTAACACCATAAAGACAAAAATATATTGCAGAAATCTATGATGATGGGATTTAACGTGTAACCTAATTATTATAGAATGAAGCCTCTGTTGCATTTGGTAAAATGTTGTCCTTTGTTACAATGCTACCATAAACTGACACTGAGTCCTTGCAGTTAAGATGATATATCAAAATTACTTATTGATATAATAAACTTTGGTCTCGAAGTTATAATTTGCAAAAAGTTACGGAGGTAGTGGTATGATGGCACTTGACTCCTAACTAGTGCTCTGCAAAGTCAGGGCCATGTGCGTGGTAGAGTGCTGGCCTTCTGGTTCTGATCACCCAACACTTCGACCTGATATTGCTTCATTATAATAAGGAAATATTTTAACCTTGATGGCTGGAACAAATTCCCCTAATTTATGTTCTGCAACCCCTTTGTTCACTGATTTCACTGAATTTTGTAAAACATAAATATTTATCATATTCTAATGGTTTTCTTCGCCACATTTAATCATTCATTCAACAAATACTTAAGTGCCTAGTATTTACATCCTCTGTAAAACCTATTAAGATAGGGGTTTTGCCTGTTTTGTTCAGGGCTGGGTCTCCAATGCTGAGGATAATGGCCTTGCACAGAATAGTAACCCAATGAATTCGTGTTGAATTAATAAATGGAAAGAAGCCTATCCAACAGCACTGGTAATAATTTGTGCATTATCTGTCTTATACCTCATGTCCAAAGTTGGTTAACACATGTGTCTTAGTTGTGAATATAGCAAGTTCCTAAATAACTATTAGCTGTGGCCAAAAGGCTCTTTAAGAAAACAATGTTTTTGTGAAAGGCTTGAAGTCTTAGATGAAAAGTACAGGCAATCTTCATGGACTTCTTTCAGAAGTTTCCCTTTTTATTGACTGATGGTGAAGCGGAATATATTTTTCTACAGAAACAAAGTTTTACAAGGGGTTTAGGTTCTCAGAGCTGCCTTCCTAAAACCTGTGACATCCCGCAGTGGTCACAGAACCTGCAGTGGTCATAGAACATAACCATCATGTGTGTGTTTCTGTGGGAGATTAGAACTGAGTCTGCTGCACCTGCATAAGAACCCTGTTAAGCACATCCAGATTAACATGGCCAGTCTCTGGAAATGTGGGTACTCAAACTGACCTGTAGCTTGGTATTTTATCTTCAGGGTGGCAGCAGGGACTCAGAGCAAGGGAACAATCAACTCTAAAGAGGAGTAGGACTCGGGCATGGAGGAATGGTGATATTGTAAATGAAACCATTTTCAAGAGAGGGAAAGAAACCGCTGAGTAGCCCGTCATAGGAAGGGGGGAGGGGAAACAGGAGTGGGGAACACTCCAGGCAGAGGCAGAAAGAGAAGGACGTTCCAGTCTAACAAGAACCTTACCCATCTCAGGTGGCTGGCTGGCCACGTATAAATCAGGGACTGAATTTACTAGAAAGAACCCATTGATTGAGAGTATTAGAAAGTCATAGTTTATTTTAAAACTTAGTCTAAAAGAAAAGCAAGATCTAAATATTAGCTTTTGTTATTTTGTAACAAAAGCATGTGCTTAAGTAAAATATTTATCATAGAAGGAATTTTTAATGTTTTATTTATTGTTGAGACAGAGCATGAGTGGGGGAGGAGCAGAGAGAGAGGGAGACAGAATCTGAAGCAGGTTCCAGGCTATGAGCTGTCGGCACAGAGCCCAACACAGGGCAGGAACTCACAAACCGCGAGATCATGACCTAAGTTGAAGTTGTACGCCCAACAAACTGAGCCACCCAGGCGCCCCCAAAATTGTTCTTACTAAATACTGAATATACACAAAATACTATTTTAATGTGTGTGACAGATATTGAGAACAATAGATATTCACATACCCACCACTCAGTTGAAAACTTAGATATTCATCATCTAACAGGGCTTAGGATGGGAGAAGAGAACAATTGCAATCTTTCAGGTAGTTGTGTGTCTAGAACTTCATAATCATCTTGGGGAAAAGCTAAAAACAAAACAAAACAAGCCAGGAGGCTAGGCATTTAATCAAGGATGTCAAAAACTGACATTCATAAATAAGAGACTAATTAAAATGCAACATTGATTGGCGTTGTAAATGTTTTGAATAAAAACAGAGTTTTATATTTTGAAGCCCAAGAAATATTGCTCGAATGAGTGCTTTGTGGTGAGTAGGACAATTTGTCAAGCGGTCCATGTTTACAAAGGCCTATTTCAAAAGAAGCACGAAGATGGTTCTTTTACCAAGGAAAAAGAGCTGTTATTCAGATGCGCTCTTTTTCTCAAAGGTATTTTCCTGCCTGGCTATCATTGAACACTAACATCCCCCTCCAGACCTAGGATTTTATGACAATCTCACATTTTAACCAAAGGAGTCTTTTTTCCCTCTGAGTGTGCTTTTTAAGCTTCCTGATAGAGTATTTCCGAGCTGTGCAAGATCTTAAAAATGTAGGACTCAGGTAAGAAACAGAGTCCCAGATGCATTTAACAAAGTGTCCAACATATCTGCATGAAAAAGTTCTGGAGATGGGTAGTGGTGATCAATGTGTGTGTACTTAATGCCATTGAATTGTACACTTAACAATGGTTAAATTGGCAATTTTTATGTTATCTCTATTTTGCCACGATAAAAATGTGGTGAACCAACCAACCAACCAACCAACCAACAAAATGTCCAGGGGACACTGATTATGGGTTTAGATTCTGGTTTGGAACCTACTTCTCTAAGATCCCCATCAGCCTACCTGAATGGACTTCTACATTCAATGAGATAAGGCCAATACCTCGTGGATCCAAATACTGATTCTTACCAGAGTCCACGAGTTGTGATTCTTATATTGATGTAATTTATTAGATTCTATTTCTAACAGCTAACTTTACTTTGGAGTTATTTCAGATAAACATAAGAGACAGGAGAATCTCAGGAAAATGTTAATGCTTCATAAATTGATTTTATTTGTACATATATGTATGTATGTTGTTTTACTTTACTATTTGTACTTATACTAAAACCAAGTAAACTTTATTGGCACCAGTATATTCTTTTTTTTTTAATAGAAGAAATTATGAGTAAATTTTATTTGTTTTTACAATATCAAAGGGAAATAGATCTTCCTAACTATGACATACGACTCAAACGCCCATATAGGATGAATACTTTGGACTACATAAAACATTTTTTAAAATTTGCATACAAAAATAAAGACAAATTACAAGTGAAAATATCTGCAACTAGTATCACAGAAGGATGGGTAGGTCTGACATTGTGTTAAGAGCTGCACAAATCAATTAGGAAAGACCAACATCCAAATGACAAAATGGGTGAACCAAAGTTTCCAGCAGGTGCCTGGGTCACAAGTCTATATCCTGGCTGCAGAGGGGTCTTGGGAATTTTTGCTTCTGACTTTTACGTGTTAGGGATACAAAAGTCATATTATTGAAATGTTCTTCAATATAGAAAGGCTGTTTAAAAGATGGTGGACGTTCATGGCTGTGACAAATGTCCACCTCCATTCTTGTGCAAGTTTTATTGTCATAGTGGTCAGTAGGAAAATATGGATGCAAATTTAATTTTCATTTTCAATTTACTTGGAAATTCAGCTCTGTCATTAATTTACTCTTTCAGTTTTTTATAAACCCAACAAATATTTATTAAGCACATACTATGTACCTGGCAGTGTCTTCGGCACCAGTATATTCTTACGTTATGGAAAGTACTATTTCAGGAAGTCACTGTGCTAACACCTGTGCAGGATATTAAGAAATCTAAAGTACGATCCCTGTCCTCAAGGAGCTTGCAGTCTAGTTAGGGAGACATCAGTAAATGTATACAATAATGCTTTTTAAGTTGAAATATAATATACATAGGTACACATGTGTGTACCTTGAATGAGTGTACATAAAATGTTTCCCAAAAGAACATACCCATGTCACCTCTACTCAGATTAGGAATAGGATATTCTCAACATCCCCAAATCTCCCTCATGTGCTTTCCTGGGTGCCACCTACACCCTAAAGGTAACAACCGTCTCAGCGTCTGCAACTATAAATTAGTTTTGTCTGTCTTTGACCTTTATGTAAATAACATCATACAGTGCTATTCTTCTACATCTGACACCTTTCACTCAAGATTATTTTTATATATGATTCATTCACATCATTGCATGGAGCGATGTTTTTTTTCATTTTCACTTCAATATAGTATTCCATTGAGCAAAAACACTATAATTTATTCATTCCCTTGTTGAGGAACCCACTGGATATATACTTTAGGAGTAGAATTACTGGGTCATAAAGTAGACATGCTCAGCTTTAAAGGACATTGCCAAACAGCTTTCCAATGTACATTTCAAGTTTTCGTTTTCTAATTGTTTTCAACATATAGAAATACCATTGGATTTTGTATAATGACCTTCCATTCCAGAGATCTTAAATTTAATTCTAATAGTTTGTTGATTCTTTTGGACTTTCTACATGAACATTCATGCCATTTGCAAATGATAGTTTTATTTCTTCCTTAGTAATAGTTACACTTTTTTTTTTTTAAATCACATTGGCTAGAACTTCCTGTAAAATATTGAATATAGTAATAGTGGACATTCCACCCCCAATTCTCTTTCCTAATCTGAGGGAGAAGCTGTAAATGTTTCATCATTGAGTTTGACACGTGTTAGAGGCTTTTTGTATATACACTTCATTATATTGCAGAAGTTCTCTTTCATTCCATGTTTTTAGATGCCAAAATGGTATTTTGTTTAGGTATAATTTACAGATAACAAAGTGAAAAAATTCCAGCCGTACAACTCAATAATTTTGACGAACCATTGTCAAAATGTGACCATCACCCAGATCAAGGTTTTCTTAGGTACATACTTAGGACAGAACTGTTGGGTCATATGGTTAAGTATATGCTTAACTTTAAAAGGAAGTGCCACGGTATTTTCCAAAGTGGTTGTATAGTCCTGCCAGCAATGAAAGAGAGTTCCAATTGTTCTACATTCTCGCCATTGCTAGAAATTGTTGGTCTTTATAATGTTAGCCATTCTAGAGGGTGTGTAAGTGGTATCTCTTGTTTTAACTTGTGTTAGTTCCCTGATGACCAGTGACTTTGAGCATCTTTTTGTATGTTTATTGATCATTCACATACTTTTGTAAAATGCCTTTTTCAAGTCTTTTGTCCATTTTGTTATTGAGCTGTTTATTATTAACTTGGAGGTGTTCTGTACTTATTCTGGATACAGTTATTTTGCCAGATAGGTGTATTGTGAATATGTTCTCCCAATCCGTGGACTGCCTTTTCTCTTCCTAGTGGCATTTTTGATAAGAAGTTTGTGATTTTAATTTTTTTAAGTTTACTTATTTTGAGAGAGAGAGAGAGAGAGAGAGAGAGAGAGAGAGAACCAGCAGGGGAGGGGCAGAGAGAGAGAGCAAGAGAATCCCAAGCAGGCTCCACACTGCCAGCACAGAACCCGAAAGGGGGCTTGAACCCACAAACTGTGAGATCATGACCTGAGCCAAAGTCAAGAGTCAGACGCTTAACTGTCTGAGCTACCCAGGTGCCCCAGAAGTTTATAATTTCAATGGAATCCAATTTATCATTTACTTTTCTTTCCTGGTTAGTGTCTTTCATATCCTTTTTAAAAATCTTTGCCTATCCCAAAATTGTAAAATATTTATTATCCCAGTTTTCCTTGTAGGAGGTTTTTATAGCTTTAGTTTTAACATTTAAGTCCATGATCCATCTCTAATTTATTTTTATGTATGGTGTGAGGTAGGAGTCAATATTCATTTTCTCTATACCAATAAATAGTTGTTCTCACACTATTTATTGATAAGACTTTTCTTTATGTTTTGAATTTCTTTAATGACTTTGTAAAAATTCAATTGACTGTGTATTTAGGCATCTATTTCTGGACTCACTATTCCGTTCCATTGATGTATTTGTCTATTTTTACACCAATATCACATTGTCTTAATTATTGTAGCTCTATAGTGAGTATTGAAATCAGTAGTGTCAGTTATCCAAACTGTTCTTCTTCAATTTTGTCTTGGCTTTACTTGATAATATGTATTTCCATGTAAATTTTAAAATTAGCATCTCAATTTTCACTGAAGAGACCTGCTGGGATTTTGATTGGGATTGTAATAAATTTAGAGATCAATTTGGGAAGAGCTGACAACAATATTGAGTCTATCTTGCACATCTTTTGTTAAATAGATTCCTAAGTATTTCATGTTTTTTATGCTTTTATAAATGTTTAAAAATATCATTTTCCAATCATTTCTTGCTATGTAGAAATATAATTGATTTCTGTATGTGGACCTATATCCTGTGATCTTGCTTTCATTTTAATAGTGTATAGATTCTTTTGAACTGTGTCCACAATCACATCATCAGTAAATAAAGATTGTTTTACTTCCTTTCTTTTTATTTTCCTACCTTATTGCATTGCATAAAATTTGCAAAGAGGCTAAATAACTTGCTTCTTAAGTTCACACAGTTAGTAAGAGCCAAGATTGAAACTCAGTCAGTTCCAGAACACCCTGGAATGAGTGAAGGTACAGTAAGTATTTTGTTGCTGTTACTACTTCAGAAGATATGGCTAGAAAAAAATAGCGTTATACTGAAGAGTATAACGTAAAGGATTTTAATTGTATTCTGTAGGCAATGAAGGATGAAGTGTTTTCAAGTGGGACAGTCATAGAATAAAAGTGGGTATATTAATCTTGTGACAGTGTTGAGTATGATTTGTGGGAGCCCCTCATTCATTTACTTGTTATTTCATGGTCATTTCTTGAGGCTGTATTGTATTCTAGGCATTGTTATAGGTACTGAGGAAAAAAAGGTGAAGAGCATGTGTTGCCTAAAGTGGTAGAGGTATTCAGTGATGGAGAACAGAATCTTAGCACAATCTGTTAGCCATGCTGCAAAATCAGCTTTATGATCTTGCATCAATTAATTTCTTTGAACCTCGGTTTTCTCATATGTAAAATGGAAACAATAATGCATGTAATGCTTACTTTGACTAGAAATAAAAATATGTATAATATGCTTGACCTATATTAGACACATTTATTGTAGCTATAATATTTCAGGGATTTGGAAAAAGCAAGCAATAAGAATGAACAGTTGGTCAAATAGTTGTTCTCAGTAATCAAATTGTCAAACGAATGTTTTAATTGATCCTCCCCTCCAATAATTACATTTTAATGGGATGAACTATAGGTTCTCACTTTTACAATTTGAAAGTAGAGTGTACCAAAATAGAGGCAACTGTTGCTATGCACAGATCTAGTCAACATAATAATATCCCTTCATGTTTGTATAAAAAGTTTGAGAGTTAAAGTACACTTATTTACATCATTTTGTTTGAGTAATGCAACAGTTATACAGATGAAGAAACAGATATTTAGTGACTTGTCTAAGGTCACACAGTAAGTAGCAAAGTGCAGTTCATGTTTATTTGCCTGTCTTCTATAGTTGTTGTTGTTGTTGTTGTTGTTTTTACCATACCATGTGTTACTTCTCATTATATCATGATGCATGCTGGTAGTATTAATAATACAAAAATAGTATTGAATCTTCCATTTTTATGTGGGTTAAGTATGAAGACAGTAAGTACCTTGAAATTGGGGAAGAGAGGCAGCCAAAATAGAAATTTCTTACCCTATATACTCACATTGTTCTCATTTTTCTTAGGCATATTGTTAAATATATAAACTATCATTTTTCTTCATATTGCATTTATAATTTGGCTGGCCTTTTTTTTTTGGTTTGTCTACTTGCCTCATCATTCAGTCTGTCAAGTTTCTGCTTCTACTAAATTTCAGTAATTTCCTTCCCCTTTATGATTTGTACCCACAATTTTTGTGCCCACAGTTTTTTCCTTATTGGGTTGTCCTCTGTTGGTAATATACCTAGTTCCTATATCTTTGCTTTTTTTTTTTCTTTGCATCATTAAATCAACTTATTTACTGCGTTTTCTTCCTTTCCGTTTTACATTATCACAGTGATAATTCACTAATACTCACGGCTAGTTTCTATAACAATTATTCTGAGGTCTCATAGGAATCTAAGTTCTATAAAAATACTGAAAACATTTTTTATAAACGTATTTTAAGAGCAAGGTATTGGAGGGTCAGGTGGGGAAGGGGTCATGGAGATTGGATCAGATACTAGCGTTTATATTTTACAGATTCAGTTAAACACAAAAACATTACGTGAGAGCCACAGTATGGAAAAATTAGAACAAGATGTGGTTGAGAGGCCTGATTAGTTTACAATGTAGTGAAGGAGAAAGACTAATACATAAACAACTCTACTACAACACATTATTATTAGAACGACAGCATGAAGTGCTGAAGGAGCCCAGAGATTGTATTGGAGAGCAGAAGTTACAGGATTCCTCAAGGCTCCAGGCAATTGAGTAGCAGCTGGACATAGAACTTACTATGCTTTGCTGTCAGGTTTGTTTGTTTTATTTTTGTGAAACAGTCATGTATCTTGAGCATGTAGTCAGTTTATTGAGAAATATGGAAATGCAATGGGGAGTTATTTGCACAGATATCATGGGTGGTTTTTGACAGTGTGAAATACACTGTTGCAGAGGACTGATGGACTCAGGACTTCTGCCAAAAAGAAATCAAGAGAGAGAATCTTTCCTTTATCACAACTCAGTGTTGGGGTGAAGACAGGAAGAAAAGATCCGAGGGCAGCAATGTGACAGACCTCAGGTGACCACTCCCTCATTGTAGGAATGCTATGAACTAGTATTTGGTGGAAGAAGACAATCCATAAAAACCCTCCATTTCTCCATTTTTTTTTTTTTTTTTGGAGAGCTGTGGGTTTTCAGGGAACATAATTCTGTTATGAAAGGCAATTAAATAATCTTTAAAAGTTTACTTAAATTAATACACAGTCAATACAAACATTATGAACACTGTAGTTAAGTGTACAAAAGAAACGTGGAAGTACCCCTTTACACACCCACTTATTATACTCCCCAGTGCTAACAATTTGTTGTAATAGACTTCCATTTTCCATCTATACACACACACACACACACACACACACACACACACACACACTTTCTTTCCCAAAATAAAATTGGTAGTATTCCCACAAATTTGAGGTTGAAAACATTAAAAGTGTGGGCTTTGGAGACTGCCAGGACTGGGCACAAATCCTCTCCAGCTTCCTGGCTGTATAATCCTAGGCAAATTACTTTATTCCTTTAAGTTTTTTTGGTGAAGGATAAAAATGGTAATTACCTTGTAAAACTTGAGTATCAAAATCTACAACGTATATAAATTACTCAGGATACTGCCGGGCACATAGTATGTGTTCAATAAACACTATTATGGTCTATGGCAAGTGACCTTTCTGATAAGACTACAAATAAGGAAATCTGTTATGCAAATGTTGTTCGTTTTTTCCAACTAATTATATCTAAGTTGGGAAGACCTTGCTTTTCCAAAGCATAAAACTAATCCAAGTAATATTCAAATGAGAATCCTCCTCCAATTATTGGCGCAACTCTCCTGCGTCCCCCCAACATCGCTTTCTGACTCTAAAAAGAGGACTTTCCAATAAAAAAAAAAAAAAAAAACTTTTGTGATTCATCCTGGGACAAGAATGCTCCACCAGGTTAAGTTCTACACACTGTGGGCTCGTTTGCTTTATTATGCGATTGCTGGGTGGCACGCCTTTCAGTCGCCTCCTGCAGTCGCATCCCTCCATCCCCTCTGGAGTTACGGCTGCTACAGGAGAAGCCTACCCTCGTAGGAGCGGGAGACTTGATGGACGAGGGGGCACCTCCGGGCTGTAGCAGCAGACGCTGGGCGTGTGAGGTGCGCCCTAGTGGGGCAGGCTGCTGGCAGCGGGGCCCGGTCTGCGCGCCGGCGGGAGGCTTTTCCCGAGACGAAGCTGGCACTTGACTTTCCCCGATCTTCGTCCGGGGCATCTTCCCTGCCGTCTGCAGCCCCAAGAACCCACTGCCTCCACTTTGCAGCCCCGGCCTGTCCCATTCTCTCGCTTTCTTTTTTGGCACTGCCCTTTGCCCTCCCATGGAGTCATCTGTTTACTCTCCCTTCACTTGCAGTCACCCATAGGTCACCCTCCCTTTTCCACATTCACCCACTTTGTCCCCTTTCCCTCTGCCCCTCACTCTTCACCTCTCCCCGAGTCGCCTTCTCAGAGGAGTCTGCCGACGGAGATGCTGCGGACCCCGCGGCCAGGGTCTGCTCCCCGGAGAACCCTCCGCCCACCTTTGCCCCCTCCCCGGGGGCGCAGGAGGCAAGTTTCCGCCCCGTCCTTTCCCCAGTGACAGGACTTGGCGGCGGCCACGGCCAGGGAGGCGGAGGGAGAGACGGCGTGGCTCCCGAGCCCCCTCCCCTGCTCGCGAGCTCGCGCGGTCTGTGTCTCTCTCCGCAAGTGCGGAGACGCGGAGGAGGAGGAGGAGGAGGGAGTTGGGGGAGGATCTCCATTGAAATAAACAACCAGGCAGCAGTTATTAACACGGGAACATGGCGGCCGCAGCCTCAGCCACAGCTTCGGCGGCGAAGGTCAGCGCCGACGGCAGCCGGCACCTGACGGCGTGACCGACCCGAGCCGGTAACCGCGCCTTCCCTGGGGGCCGTGAGGGAGGGCGGGAGGCGGGCGGCGGGCGGGGGGCGCCGCGTCCCCACCCCCGGCTGCGACTGCCCTTCCTGCGCCGAGCCCGGCAGAACCGTGCGCCGCGGAAAGGGCTGTTTTTGTGTGCGGGGACCGCTGCCGGAGTGTGCGGAAAACGGGAGTTGCATCCCGGAGGCGCCGCGAAGCTGGGGAGTTGGGGCTTGGGGGGTGGGGAGGGCGGGAAGCGGCGGGGAGACGCGGAGTCCCTGGGAGAGAAAGGAGGCGCTCCAGCGCTTTGCGAGAGCTCTGGAGACGAGTCCCGGAGCGCGAGGCGGGCGGAGGCTGCAGCCCGCGGCGCCGGCGAGAGGTGAGAGCCGAGTCGCGGCGGGGAGGCCGGGGGCGCGGGCGCGGCCCCCGCCGAAGGAACCTGGCGCCCGCCAGCCCGCCCGCTCGGTGCGGGGTTGGCGAGAACCGAGGCTCCTGTCCCCTCGGGGGGAGAGGGGCTGAGACGGGAAGGTGAATCCTGAGAAGGTGCATTCTTTAATGGAAACGCGGAGCGACTGCAGCGGAGGGTGGGTGTCGGGCGAGGGGAGGCAGGACTCGGGAAGTGCTCGGGGGTGTGTGAAGGTGAAGCGCGATGTCAGGGGCGGCCGGCGGGGTGAGACGCTGGGAGGAGGGGATCGGCGGCCCGGCGGGCGGGCCGGGCCCGTGTCAGCGCCGGGGGCGGGGGGCGAGGGGCACCGCGCGCCGCGGGCGGACGGGAAGGAGCTGCGGCGGGCGGGGCGGGCGGCGCGCTCGGGCCGAGCAGGCCGGGCCGCGGTGGGGGCGGGGAGCCGGGGGCCGGACCGCGGCGGCGCCGAGCTGGGCTCGCCCCTGACTTAACTTTCTGGGTGCGGGCATGTGTGCAGGAGGCGCGCTGGGGCCGGGGCTGGGGGCGGGAGGCGGTCCGGGAGGTTCCGGGTTGGCTCGCCAGCGCCCCCTTTTCTCTCCCCCTTCTCCCCGCCCCTGAAGGGACAGGCCCTCAGGGCCCCAGGCGGGAAGCGGGAGGGGCCCTCCCGGCCGACTCGCGACGGTCACGCCCCGGGCCCGGGACACTTCTCCTTCGGGCCGCTGGGGGCTGCTGAGGGAGGGGGCCGGGGTCGTCGTTGCGTGGTGGAGCTCCCGGTCCCCCGCCCCTCGCCCCTCCGGGGAGTCCCGGAGGCGCCTCTTCCGAGATCGGGGGTGGGTCGGTCCCTGGTTAGATGGTCCCTCCCTCTTCCCCCTCCCTCTAGTGGTTTCCGGGGCCTGCGGGACCGAGGGGCGGGAATCGGGGACCCGAGCCCTTTGCACTGGCCCAGAGCTGGACCGGGCCTAACGCCTTCTGGGCCTGTCACTGGTAGGGGAAACTTTCCCAAACCGGGGACCAAGCCTGAACACCTCCTCCGCCACCTCGTCCTCTAATCCCACTCCCACTCCACCTCCTCCAACGCCTTCCCCTCCCACCGACCCGAATCTCGCTGCGTGTGACTGATGGGGCAGTGAGCCAATCGAAGGCGGGGAGCTGACCTGCCGGGTGTCGGTAAGCCAATCGTGGGGACGGGAGGAAGGAGGGGGGCGGGGTTGCTTCCCGACCAGTTAGAGCCGAGTTGCACGCGGGGCGGGGGAGTCATGGAGACGCCGAGCTAGCGACTCTTGTCCATCCCTAGTCACCCGTTCCTTGGTCTTGGTGTAGTGTCACTTATAGGGTCTCTGACCCGGGAGGCACGTCGTTTATGCGAAATAGTGTATTTTTCTTGGCACCACACGAGACGTCGTTTTGACACGATGAGGTCTAAAGCCACTTAGGATGTGGCAGTAACTCTCCGAGGCCCGTTTCTAAAATGGCATATGTTGTAGTGGCCTCTTCTGGACCTCAGCGACCGGTTTATGTGCAGAGGATCATAGGAGTTATTAGTTTGTTTCTTCCTCACTTTCACTCAGCTACTCCAGCGTGGGGACAGTGAAATTTGAAAGGGTTCTCTGAAAATGAAGGCGTCGGGATAGTCTTACGTCAGTTGATTATTGGGAGTGTAAAGCATCATTGTTGTAATGGCTTCACTGGTTCCTTGTTTAATTAGACCGCCAGTTTCCAAAGTGCACTTGAAAGTTAGGCTTTGGGGGTGGCATTAAAAAAAAAAAGTTGTCGTTTATGGTATGCGTTTTGTTTTTTTCTTTTTCTTGAGTAAACAAAATGAAGTTAGGAACCAAAGCATCACTGTTTGAAACGTAAAGCGTTGGTATTTAAAAAGCAAAGCTAGTCAAAGAATATTTGTCTACAGAAAAAAAAAAGTCGAAGTGAAACGTAGTTTGCTAGATTACTTCCCGCACAAAAGATTCTTAAAAATTAATTAGTTTTTTCTTAAACACTGTTGAATTGTACAATGTGTGGGTACTTTTCTGGTTTATGCAAGGTTAGGAGACCTCTTTGGCTGTTTTATGCTGGCTGTTGGGTTCAGTTCAGTGACTTCCTCAACTCTTGACTTTTAAGAATAAGGAGGATAGGTCTTTGATTCTCTAGAAAGAGCACAGGTTGCTCGGCAGGAATAAGCTGCCTTTTAAAAAGGCAGCAGCTGGGACATTGCTTTTTTATGTGTGTGTATGTGTGCTCCTGTCCTTTGTTGGTGAGGTTTAGTGCACACTGACAGCAACAAGAATCCTTTTCCCAACTGGAATTTGTAAAAATCTTTGGGAGTTCAAATAATGAATCCTACTAAACTGAGAATGAATCCATTCATTTTGTGTTAAGTATCCCATGAATTTAACTAATCTTGGGAGGCTTATTATTATTATTATTATTATTATTATTATTATTTTTGGAGGTACCTTATGTGCATGATATTTATCTCCTCTATAGTGGCTTCTCAAGCTTCTATAAATATTTGGTTACCATAAGAAAGAATTGACAAAGAACTGTAGTTTTAGGGAACAGTATTAACCATGCTCTATAAATGTGTTCTGTTGTAATATACCATTCTCAAATTTATCATGTGAATTCTTAATTCTGTATAATTTTGAATGTTTGTGTAGACAAAAATTAATTGCATTTTGCTGTAGCCTTTGAGGTGTTATTTTAGTGACAAAATCTAAAAACTGTGAGGATAAAACAAACATTTAGCTGCTAGAAGTAGGGAATGTCATAAATAACATTCAAAATTTGACAACATTGAAAACCCCCATTACTAATTTAGTTACTGACGGCCACTCTGATGTGTGCCCTTCTCTCTTTTGTATGCGTAAAAGCAACACATTAATTTACTTCATTCTCTACAATGATCCTTGAAAATGTTCTCAGATTCTTGGTGGCAGAGAGTATCAAGTCCCTTAAAGCCTGGCTCGGGAAGGGGGGGACCTCTCAAGCATATGGAGACATCTAGAAAAAGATGTGCATCGTCAGCTGTGATTCCATTGTGTGCTCTCAGACTAGATCTGAGCCTTCTTCCTCCTGGGGATTTCAGTCTTAACAGAGGAGTTCTTTGACTTTTATATGTCAGGGTACTGAAACGGAGGGTAGAAAAAAGCTCACCAGTTCTGAATTTAATATTTTTTAGATAGTTTGGCTCTGATTTTTAACCTTGCATTGGTTAAATACAATTTGCACGACTTTCATTCACTGGTAGAGGAGTATTTCACTGGAAATGTAAAATGTAAGGATCGGAGGGAGACTTGGGCTGGGTTTGAGTGCATAAAAGGGTAATGCTCCTTGGTTGGCTATATCTATAGCTCTATCTTATTAAAGGTTTCCAAGCCTCACAATCGAGGACCTGTGAGCATTGCTTTCATTACACACCCTATATTTAAGGATTCAGAACCTTAGCTGTTTCAAATCACATCAGGGTGAAACATGATCCATAAGTTGACAGATTGAATTTCTTAGGAAAAAAAAAATGATTGCATTATATTGGGTTTAAAAGTGATTCTTTTAAGCAATCTTAGGAGGTCAGCAAAAAAAAAAAAAAAAAAAAAAGCCAACAGTTTTTCTAGAAGGTCAGTTTTCTGAAATGTGCAATGTGTTCTTGATATTTTGGCCACTCTTATGTCGTGGTTGAAATTATATTTAAAGACATAATTAATGCTTAGCCATTTTTATGGCAGAACTGCTATTTAAGAAATTATTGGCTTTTCAATATTCTGTGTTTATAGTTTTGTTTGGTAATTTATGTTATTACATGCTCTATCAATTTTAAATTAAGATAATAGGAGGGAGAAAGAAAAGTCACTGCCTTAAGGTATTGGTCTTTTATTGCAATAAATCTTAAAAATCAGCGGGAAATTAGGATCTTTTCCCCTAACGAAATAATCAAACTATATTTACATACCAATAATGAAAGCCATTCAAAGGAAAACAGAACAAAACCCTTAGTTTTTTATACTGTCCTATCTGAAGCTCATATACCACTCTGCCATGTTTTTTAAACAAAAAAATATTCTTAGCGTTTATTTCCTTTTTTGTTTTAAAGGGTTGTAGAAGGGTTTATGAGTTGCAAACTAGAAAGAATGTTATGTCATGTTACTCTTTGAAGTCTATTAAAAGTAATGTCTGCAAAAGCTGTAAAATACAATTTTAGGTCATAGACCCTCAATTTAGACAGCATAAAGAAACTCATACTTTATGGAGTCTAGGTACTAATTTGTAATAGAGGTGGGAATGTGGCTTCTGTGAATATTTTAGAAGCTGGTGTAGTTTTTCTAGCTGTTGTAAAACTGAGGCAAAACTGATTCTGCAAAGACTGGAAATCTTAAAGGTAAACTTGTGTGTTGACGGTGACTGAAGTGAAAGGACTACATGATTGTTGGGTAGATCACAATAGGGCTTTTGGGGCAGAGAGTTTATGTCTGTCCTATGAAATGTTCATCAGTAACCACATTTCTGGCTTCCAATGGCTATAATGACATGTGGAAAAAGTGATTCTAGGACAATTTTCAGTGGGTTCCCTTGTTGGAAATTTCTAGAGGAGCATTAAATGGGCAGAGAATCTATGGGGATGCTTTACCGAGCTGCTTTTGAGGCTTTTGGACTTTTAAGTAAGAAAGAGAGGAGAACTGTTTGTAGGTAAAAGTTATTGGCAACTAGTTAAAGGTTCTGAAAGAAAAAATAATTTTTAATTTGAGTATCAGTTGATAGATACATGGAGAAGTGGAGTTGGCAGGTTAAATCTGGTAGAACTTACGCCTTATAGGGAGCTAATCATGACCTGTTAAGAGTTCCTGATGGGTAACTTAAATCTCACATTAGCCTTTTTAGATCTTGTCTTCACATTCTTGTCTCATTTAACCATTGTTTCATTTATTTGTTCACTTATTTATTTGATGAGTTTTTGAGTATCCCCCCGTTGGTAGTTTACTTTGATAGTATAAACCGTTCATTACAAATCCTGTGATTTAAGAGGGAACAGAGTGGGTGATTTTTTAAAAAATGTTTATTTATTTTTGAGAGAGACAGCACAAGTGAAGGGGGGTGGAGCAGAGAGAGAAGAGAGAAAGAGAGTGAGAGAGATCTCACGACTGTGAGATCATGACCTGAGCCCGAGATCAAGAGTTGGACGCTTAATCGACTAAGCCACCCAGTGCCTAATTGACTAAGCCACCCAGTGCCCCTTAATGGATGGTTTTTTTTGGTGGAGGAGGAGGTGGAAAGGGACATGTTCACCTTACTTTTCAATTAGCTTTGATACTAAAGATCTCTGTGTGTGTGTGTGTGTGTGTGTGTGTGTGTGTGTAATTTTAATTATGTATTGTCAGAAAATGTTACTTTGGGTTTGGGCTGAAAATAGGATTATATGTTTATAATAAAAAAGTTGTTAAATGTCCCCTTGACTGATTAGCTTACAATCAAATAAGTTTCCTTTAACGAAGGTATGAATATTTATGATTAGTGTTGTTTTATTTTCTCTGGAATTGTGTCAGTGTAGTCAGCATGGTAATCTTCAGCTGGTGGAAGGCATGAGGGCAACAAGGCAGGGACCTCCCTGTTTTGTGGAGACGCTGCCTTGTGGCTGCGTTAAGGCTGACACATCCTGGGCCTTCATACCCTAAGTTTCTAAAGGATGGAAAACTCCCTGTGCAGCCTTTCCCAGGTGTTCTGCTATGATTATTTGTTTTTCTAGATTTAACTCGTTCTTGCTCTTGACTAAAATGTCTGTATTGGGAGAGTAATGACAATACAACATAACCGATAATAGCATTGAGTGCCAACAACCTGTTAGGGGCTTTCTGAGGTGTGTGGTTTTTTTTTTTTTTTTTTGCCAAAGCCCTATAAAGTAGAGGTTACCTTGTCTTCTAGAAGATGAAGCTTAAGGGAGGTTAAGTCATTGTGCAAAAGAGCGAAACGTCGGGGGGGAAATTATCCTTGACCAGCGAGTGAGGGGAAGCAGATCATGAGTATCAGAGGGAATGGCGAGCCTAAGAGTGTCTTCCTTGTAAGAATCTGATAAAGAACAAGCTTGCAGGCTGTCAGTCTAGTTGTTTAGCCCATGAGAGGGATGAAGAGATGTGAGGGGTTCTGGTCCTGCAAACTATGCCAGCAGGTGTCTCGCAAAGTCTTGCATCAAGGCAGGCCTATCCCTGGACAGGCGTTACTTAAGATCTACAAACAGTCTCCAGCTTTTTTTCCTTTTTTAATGTTTATTTCTTTTTTGAGGGGAGAGAGAGAGAGAGAAACAGACGAGGTGTGAGTGGAGGAGGGGCAGAGTGAGGGAGACACAGAATCCGAAGCAGGCTTCAGGTTCTGAGCTGTCAGCACAGAGCTCGACATAGGGCTCGAACTCACGAACCGTGAGATCATGACCCTAGCTGTAGTGGGACGCTTAACCAACTGAGCCACCCAGGGTCCCCAAAAGTCTCAGCTTTTTCGTCAGCAGCCCAGTGTTTAACAACTATTAAATTGCAGGGTTCTTGTCTTTTAATGTTCAAAAAGTAAGAACTGGAATGAAGAAAAAATAGGTAACATTTATTGAGTGTTTCCTAAAAACGTGGTGCAGGGTTAAAGCACCCTTACTGTGTATTCTTGTGTGTTTCTCCCTAACACAGTGAGGTGGGTGTTCTTGTTATCATTCCTATAATATAGTTCATGCAGTGGAGGCACAGAACCGTCAAGTAACTTGCCAAGGGTCACACAGCCAGACTACCGGAGAAGAATTTGAACCCAGGCCAACATTGCCCCTCAGCCCTGCCCCCTTAGCATGTGTTCTCTTAGCTAGTGGGCCGCACTTCTTTCAGCATAATGTGGAGGAAAGGGGTAGGAGCAGATTTTGAGAAAGCACATTCTCACAATAAAAAGCTAAGAAAATAAGCTCTAGAAAACTTGATTGTGGGGACTAGGGAGAAAACAGATTGACAGCACTATAGGGGATATAGGTTGAGAAAGGACGAAACACTGATACAGATATTTGGCTTATATCTTTACAATATGTTTAATTCTAGTATGTTTCACTATCAGGTGGTGATTGTGTGACGCATGTTTTACAGATTTTGTGCAATCTATGTGGCGTGGATGACTTGGTGTTGAGATACTGTAGTCTCAGAAGAGGGCTGATAATATATTCAGTCATCTGACTTGTGCTCTGCTATTTGTGGAATTCTTCTGTCTGCTCAATTGTTTGCAGGGAGTGTGGAGAGCTTTCAGGGGACTCTTTCACCTATGCACGCGGGGGGATTAGCATGCACTGCCTTTAGTGTTGTAGCTTCTGGGGACTGAAGACTTGTTGTCATAGATGGAAATATAATGCATGATATTTTCTGTTACTCATTTAGTGTGTCTATATGAAATGTGATCCCACATATTCCAAGGCTTCACTTGCAGAGTGTGAGTTCTGAAAGTTCCTGTTGTTGCTGACTGACCTCTGCCCATTGAAGTACCCATCTAAATGAAGATTCTTTTCTAGCAGATTATTTCTGCTTATCAGATCAGCTCATTAACCAAACATAAAACGTCTTCCCTTGCCTTTGGTAGTACAGTAGCATACGTAAGAATATTTGATATTAATTTATCTTAAAATTTCTGTTTCTATTAATATGCTTAACGATGAAAAGCTTTCAGTTATTGTAGAAGTGTAAATTTAAAAATGGAGTTGCATATCTTAGAGAAACTTACAGTTTCACTTGAGTCACTTCTAGGCCATTTCTAGAGTCAAACTAAAGGGAAAATTTAGATAGCCATGTGGATAAATTTTTAAAAATATATTTTTAGGGACATAGAGCAGGTGACTCTGGATCCTGGGGTCATGAGCTTGAGCCCCACGGTGGGTGCAGAGATTACTTAAAAAAATAAAAATACAATTTTAATGTGCTTGTATATATTTTAAAAATAGCATTACTCATAAATGTGTTTATCAGGTAATCACCTCTGGTTATTATTGAAACATAGGTGCTGAATTCTTTCACATATACTTTTAGATTCCTGAATAAGGAATATGGAAATTCCTTGCTAAAAGTCTGAACGTCAAGGGTGTGAATTTCTGCATATTTAACATTAATGCCATTTCTCGAAATTACAGAAGTTGGTCTCAGTAGTTATGGAGATAGGCAGTAGGGGCTGGTGGGGGTGGGGGGGTGGGGGCTTGAGAAGATTCTGCTGTCCTGTATCCACCTCCTTGTGCCTGCAGCCTGATGTGGGTCATAGTGTTGGGTGTGCTGTGCTCTGAGACTAAGCTCCTGCATGGCTCAGTACTTCGAAGTGAGGATGGGATGGGAAATAATGGGACAACTTTGGACTGCTTCAATTTGGGTATAGATCTTTGTAGACTTTTTTCCTCTGCTTTCGTTTATTTTTCTCCTCGGGCTTTCTCTCTCTCTTTTTCCCTTCAAGTTAAAGACGGATGATGGCTGGTAGTGAAGGGAACACGATCAAGCTTATGGAGGAAGTCTGTTACTATCATTAAGTATTTCATGTATGATCATGATCTATGGTTTCCCCCTTTACCAAACAGATTGCCTCTGCTAACAGCACTTAGTGAAGAAGCTAGCTATTTGTTAAGTAAGCCATTAGGTTGAAAACAGATCACTTAACAGGCACAGTGCAGTAATTGGCTGATTTGTTGTTGGAAGTTGGTCGGTTGCTGGACAGCATTGTGGTCTAGTAGACTTGGGGGGCTGAGTCTCTGTTGTCTAATAGGATTGAGTATTACACTCCCTAGCTTTTATGTGTTTTATTTCTTCCTTGTTTAAGGATATTGTTACAAGCTCTATAGTGTTAGATGTCTTGAAAGTGTTCATTAGATTCAAGTGGTCCAAATGGCATAAATTGGAAATATTAAGATGATTTAAGATTGATGAAAATTGTAACCAAATTCCTAAAGCCTTAGGAATGTCTGCCTCTTTGGAGTTTCTGGTAGTATATTGTATTTTCAATTTCTGGAATTCCATTTTGGGGCTTATGTTATGTGTATTTTTCTTACTCCTGTTTTAAGTAATAATGTCTTGATTCCTTAAGGCTTTTCTGTAAGAGTGTGATATAAAAATATTTATCCCATTTAAAAAATGTCATTTTTATTGTATTGTAGCACCACTAGAATCTTTTCGAAGTAAACACATAATAAGTGTAAATAATGGAACCTAGTGAAAGAAGTGGATGTCATGTAAAGCTCTTTGATTTATGCTGTACTACCTTTTAAGCAGGAGGTGTGTACAGTTAATTAAGAATTTTAATAAATGGGGAGCCTGGGTGGCGCAGTCGGTTGAGTGTCCGACTTCGGCTCAAGCCATGGTCTTGTGGTTTGTGAGTTCGAGCCCCGCGTCGGGCTCTGTGCTGACAGCTCGGAGCCTGGAGCCTGTTTCACATTCTGTGTCTCCCCCTGTCTCTCCTCCTCCCATGCTCATGCTCTGTCTCTCTCTGTCTCTTAATAATAAATAATAAAAATAAAAAGAATTTTAATAAATGAAAGGCTTTAGCCGGTTAGAACACAAAAAATGACATGATATTCATTGGGAAGTGAACATATTGACAGTGACAGTTGATGGTAACAAAAGTCAACAAAATGCCTGGACATTGAAGGACATTAGAAAACAAAATTGGAGCATTATCCTTCTGGTTAGAAGATGCTCACATAACAGCATTCTCGTAATCATTGGTGATCTCATTTTAATAGTAAATATTTTCACTTTGAGAAAAGGCATTCAGGAGAAGATGGTCAGGAGGTAAAGGGAACCCCAGATATTTGACTCTAGGAGAGCAGAGCTTTAGGCGGGAAGGAATTGGGTCTGGATACCTCTGGCCTGGCCTTGTGTGCTGGTGGTAGGGTCATTGAGCTGGACCTCCTGCAGAGGTTAGGACTCCCCCTAGGAGAGGTGCCCTTCCCCCCCCCCCCCCCAGCCACCCTTACTATCACTGGGGGCAGCTGCTGACCCTGTGGTGGGGAGGAAAGGGAGAGCCTGTGCCAGATGAAACGTGGGTTAAGTCCCAGGGCATGAAGGTCCCAGATGCTCACCTGCACAACTTTCGTTTGTGTCTGGGTCTCCCACCAGGAGCTGGCCGGCTCTCATGTATAACATCTTCTGATCTGTATCCGTAATTCAGGCAGTGCTGACGGCCTGTGCCCTTGAGGCACCATTGAGCCCCACAGCCCTTCCACCCCCGTGCTCTGTGAGGTGAGAAGTGAGGGGATTCCTCCACCTAAAAGCAGTTAAGACCAGGTGAGACAAGGGAAGACCTTCAGGGGCTTGTGATTTTCAGAGGCTGAGTTCCTTGCCTTTACCTGGCTTGGCCTTCAGAGGAGTGAGGGAAGCTAACACCTCGCCAAGGGATAGAGTTTTCTTTGCTGTGGGAGCCCTTTTCCATTCCCTTCTTGAGAAATTTCCCATTGAGGTTCAGGTGTTTCCTGCAGGTTCATCGGAGATTTTCTGGACCTGCCTCAGTTGTTCATAGTGGTTTATTGTCTTCGAGAAAAAGATCGAGTGTATAATGGAGATGGGGGGAAAGCTTTCAGAAAGAAGTTGAGGTGGCGTGGAGAGGAGTTGCTGTGTTGGATCTAGGCTAAAAAGGTTAGGACCATGTAGATGCAAGGTATCAATGCAGTAGAACAGCCTTGACTGAAATGTGTAAAATAATGAAGGTGTATATGGAATAAATCGAGAGTAGCAGGTACAGGCCCTTGCAGCTTGAAAGACTTTAAGGATGCACTATTCCTTTTTCCACTTGATCATACTGAGCAGTTAACTTATAGTACTTGAGACTTTAAGTGGAATAGGCTAGTTATACAGGCCTTATTTATTTTTTTTTTTTTGGAAGGTTTAGATAGATAAATGGTGGCTTAGTTCCTAATATCAGTAAAACAAATGAGAATTTTTGATATACATTCTTTGGAGCTTAGTATCAAGGAGAAAAACCATGAATTAAAATGCTCTGAATAATCAAGCATTAAAATTTGTCTACTGTGTTCAGTAAATATGCTTAAAATGATTGTACGCATTGGCTTATCTGAATGCAACAGGTACAACAGGAAATAGTACATGTTTTCTCACTGGTTTGCTAAAAACTGGGTAGTAAGTATGGAGTACATATGCGTATATTTTTTGTTCATTTATTCTTTCTCCCCCTCCTCCAAAATAGTATTATAGAACAGCTTAAAACCTTTCATTTTTAAACTGTATTTGGACTGACTGAACAAATTCTCCTTTTGCACTGTAAGTCATTGATAGACTGACTGATCTTCCCCAAATACCCCTTTTCTAATAATACAATTCCCTACACATCACAGAATGATATTCCTAAACACTTACTAGATAGGTCTATCACAGACCCATTTTTCCCCTATTTGTGCTTTTTACATGAGCCTTTGTACCCATTAGTCTGTTCTTCCTGGCCTCCCGTGAGCCTGTGTTGACCATGCAAACTCACGCTCTTTGATTTTGCCCCCAGAAAACTAATGAGTTATTCTGCAGTTCAGGAAGCAATCCTTTGGTATTAAACTCAATTTATTGGGAGTTTATATTGTTCTCAGTTAATAGCAGAACATATGATCAAAACAAAGAGACATGGAATCCAGCAGTATTCAAATGTTATTAGTAAAGATGCTTATTACATTGCTTACAGATTTTATTAAAAAAAAAAGGTCCACTTACCTTCAAAACAGAAACAATAAAGACTTAAATTTTGGGCTTTGTTGCTTCTGTAAAACTGAACATTTTTCACACTGAGACTTATTATCTTTTCCCCTGCAGAATATTTTGACACTGTGGTGAGAAGAGGGATTAATAATCTCAGTTTATAGTGGAAAGAGGAGAAAAAAGGTAAAGAAAGCCCTGGGGAAATTCAGTAGTACTGGAAAGGTAATAAAACAAAACCAAACACAAAGAAAGTATACCAGGGTTGGCACTTAAATACTTCCATTGAAGAAGTGATAAAAAAGAGAATGAAAGCGTCATTTGAAGGGCTGATGTCTCAATAGATAAATAATGAAATTCTACAACTATCCAAAGAGCAAATCCCTCATAGTCCACACATAATATATACTTGTGACAACACCTATAAAAACATTCTCAACCTCCTTCCCAAATCTCTACTTAAACAATTATTCTCTATATTGTGGGATCATTTTATTTGCAGAGTAATTGAGAAAGCTATCTATCTGTCAGCTATTTACATTCTGTCACAAGCCAATTATATATAAAGTAGTAGAAACAGTATACACCTCAGGTGGAAAAACAGGGTGGTGCTTGTGATGTACAGGGTCATATCTATATCCTTTCCTTAGCTCCTGTGATCTTCAGTAATGTGGTAGAACAAGTGGCTAAATAACGGCTATTTCCATGCTGTGTATGCTGCTGCTTTCTCCCTCCTTCTTTGTGTGTGTGTGTGTGTGTGTGTGTGTTAGATAAACTATTTGAAAGTAAATTACAGATGCCCCTTTATCCATAAAGTGCACTGCCTTAAAATAAAGGCATTATTTTATATCACTGTATACAGTATGAATGGGACTATTCAACCCAAGAAAACTAATGTCCAAATAACAATTCTCTCATCAGTTTTCCCAGTTGGCCCCAAACTGTTATAGTTTTGGGTTTCAAACCAAGAACTAATCAAGTTTGCTCACTGTATTTGACTCCGTAGTCTCTCTTACTATGAAAGATTTCCCCTAGTTTTTACTTGTTTGGTTTTTTTTTTAAATTTTTTAAGGTTTATTTATTTTTGAGAGAGAGAGAGAGTGAGAGACAGAGAGAGAGAGAGACAGAGTGTGAGCTGGGGAGGGGCAGAGAGAGGGAGAGACAGAATCCGAAGCAGGCTCTAGGCTCTGAGCTGTCAGCACAGAGCCCGACACGGGGCTGGAACCCATGAGCTGTGAGATCATGACCTGAGCCGAAGTCAGATGCTCGACCAACTGAGCCACCCAGGCGCCCCTGTTTTTAGGTTTTTAGAGTACTTTTTAAATGTTTTTTTTTTAAGTTAAATTTCATTGTGGCAATATCTATAAAATTTGCCATCTTATAATTTTTTAAATAATTGAGTAGTGTTAAGTGCATTTACATTGTTGTGTAACCAGTCTTTTCAGTGTTTACTTCAGTTTCTCCAGGGACCTCTGGCTGGCTCAGTCCAAAGACAATATGATTCTTGATCTTGGGGTCATGAGTACGACTTCCCAGGAGGCTCCTAGAGTTCTCTGATGGTAAACCTTCTCAGAGGCAGCATTCCTCTGAGAGCCCCACGTTGGGTGTAGAGATTACTTAAAAAAAAAAAAAAAAGACTTCAGTTTCTCAAGAAGTGTTAAGAAAATTAAATTGTTGGGGCGCCTGTCTGGCTTATTTGGTGGAGCATGCGACTCTTGCTCTCAAGGTTGTAAGTTCTAGCCCCATGTTGGGTGTAGAGATTATGTAATAAAATTTTTAAAAAAGATAATTAAATTGTTAAATATGTTAATGAATTTGATCAGGGCTGAAGGATAGCATAATCTTTGAGAGCTTATTGCTTGAGATAGTGGCATCTTAGGACTTTTTCTTGGCATGCCCCTTCTGACTGCTCCTCAGGTCTGGGCCCAGACATACGTTGTTCAAGTGCACCGTAGGGAGATACACCTAATGCTGAGGGATGCAAACATGGAGGGAATGCTGCCTCTGAGAAGGTTTACCATCAGAGAACTCTAGGAGTCTCCTGGGAAGTTGTAGATTTCTCTTTTAGGCGCAGGATGGGGGTTGAGGCGTTAATTTTATAGCACTTGGCTAAATAGAAAGCTTTTATTCAAACACTTGCTTGGAGTAACATTATAGAGACAAAAATTTGCTGGGATTTTATGGAGTTTGGCAGCTTGGGTTTCTTGAATGCTTGACTGCACAACTTTGAATTTGAAGCTTTCTGTTTCTTTTCCCTTTTTTTTTTTTTTTTTTGCAGTGTCTTCATTTATTCTCCCTTCAGACCTTTTGTGCCTCTCCTCCACCCCCATGATTTCCAGCTTTCATTTCTATTTAACCTCCTGTTCTCTTCATTATAGAGAGTCCTCTTGTCTTCCCTTGTGAATCACAGTGGATATCTGGGATTCATTCTCACTTTGAGAAACAGAATATAAAAGTAAAACTCATTCACAGGTGTGCAGATTATACCAGAGAGGTACCTCGTTTTGTCACCTACCTAATCCAGTGGAGAAGTAGTTATTATTTTAAGTAGGCTTCATTCCCAGGGCAGAACCCTATGCGGGACTTGACCTCACGATCCTGAGATCAAGACCTGAGCTAAGATCAAGAGTGGGACGCTCAACTGACTGAGCCACCCAGGCGCCCCAGTAATTATACTTAATGTAGATCTGGAAGCCTCAGTGGAAAAGTTGTGGGTGGGAAAAACACTACCACTCAAAGAAGACAAGAAATGACACAAGAATTTAAGAAAACTCCAGTATAGCTCTCAACTTGAAACTTTTAGGCTTCTGGAAAATAAAAAACAAGGTTATCTTCTCTTATTCTACCTAATATTCTCAGGGAATGGAGTATTGTTAGGCTAATGACCATGAATCCTGTACTTCCTGCCTCCCTGCGACAACAGGACAAAACAAAATATGCTGCTCAGGAATAATGAGAATGTTATTGAATTAATATTTGTACTGAGAAATCATATACCTGGGAGATACATAAGAGGCATGAAGAATGGAAAGAAAAGTGGGGCTGCACTTAGTCCTCTTTTTATTTAACACATCTGGACAATTTTAAAGTGACTAGAATTTAAAATAAGTGACTCAGAAATACCATTTTCTGATACTTATTGATTGATTGCAAAACTTTCCTGAGCTGTCTTTCAGATATACTAAGTGATAGCCCTCTTGTTCATCTCTTTTTGTGTGCATTGTGCTGCTTTTTAAAAAGTTTTAAATGTTAGAAAGGGTTGGACAAAAAGTGTAGTTGCATTTCTGAGTGGCTGCGGGCTACATTCCAAGCAGATAAGGTAACAGGTAGCAGCATGGCTCAGCTGAGAGGGAAGTACTTCATGAAATAGAACCAAAACAGGGACATTATGGACAGGTGGGGGAGGGACACAAAAATAATATAAAGAAAGTGATATTATTATAAAACAGGTGCTATACAAAACCCTCAGAAAAGGAGTGGTTGTGTATCTAATTTTTCTGGTTTTGTTTTTTATTCCTTTGTGCACCTCATATTTTTAAATGAGCCATTTAGAGGAAAATACTTTTAAAGATTTTAGTTTTTAAAGTAATTTCCACACCCAGTGTGAGGCTTGAACTCACAACCGCAAGATGAAGGGTCGCATACTCTACTGACTGAGCCAGCCAGATGCCTCAAGGAGAAAATACTTTTAAAATGTGACGTATTTTCCCATCAGGTTCTGCACTGACAGTGCAGAGCCTGCTTGGGATTCTCTCTCTCCCTGGGATTCTCTCTCTCCCTCTCTCTGCCTCCCCCCCACCCCCATAAATAAACTTTAATAAAATGTGAAGTATTTTCCTGTTTTCTAAACTGATTTGAAATGTGCTAAAATTCACTAAGGTCCACGTCTTTTTCTCAGTTACTGACCTGTTTGTCTCTCTATCATGTAACTGTAAACTGCAGAATTCTAGGTAACTCCTGGACTTGCCTTTCTGTCTCTTCACTGGGTGTTACTTTTTGTGTATGGTGTGTGTGTGTGTGTGTGTGTGTGTGTGTGTGTGTGTGTGTTTAAATGACAGTGTCTTTTGTCCTTTCTGGTTTTCTGCATTTTATCTGCTGTGGGTTTAGAAACCAGATAACCAGATTTGCTTGTTCATTCAGCAAAAATTTAGTGAGCACTTCCTATATATAACCAGACAATGGGAACACAAACATTAAAAAAAGAAAAGGCCCCTATCCTTGAAGATCTCACAGAGAAGGAAGGAGTCACGTGGGCAAGTAATGACAACATATGCATTAGAATAGGAAATTGTATTAGAGGGCTAGTCATATATTTTATGGGGGCAGATGTTCATTTTGTGAGGTGAGGGAAGGCTTTATAGCTGCTGGAGTGTTGGATTGAGCCTCAAGGGCTGATTTAGATTTCATCAGAGAAAAGGTATTCTAAAGAGAGACACGTGCAAAGGATGAACATAGAAAATATCATAGTATGTTCTATTTTTCTCTTATTATATATGTACTTTTTAAAATATGCACTTTAAATAAGATCTGCATGAGAATCTGAGAAGCTCCTATCTGTAAAACTGGTAATCTTTAGAGCACGGAATTTGGGATATTTATTTTGAATGTTTAGAAAGAAGCCTTTTTGTCTCCTTTTCATTTCTTGCTTGTGTTCTGGATTAGGGAGTTCTGTTTACTGTTGGTGCATAATATATATCCCTCACTTGGTGGCATTATGCTCACAAATGTGGGACACAATTGGAAAAGCCATGATAGACATAGCTTATCTGCTCCATGACATCTGGCATTCAGCTAAGAAAGTCTCAAAGCCAGGGCTTGGCAATGGAATCAACTGAAGGCTTGCTCACTTTCATGCCTGCTGTTTGATGTAGGCTGTTGGCCATGCCCTCATCTGAGTTACATGCTCAGATACTTACATATGCCCTCTCTACCTAGCTGCTTGGGCTTCCTCACAGCATGGCGGCTGGGGTTCAAAATGTAATCTATCCAAGGATGCCGTCACCCTTTATGACTTAACCTCATTAAGACACATGGGAGGAAGGATGATTTATTGTTTTTGAGGCCTCCAAAGTGATTCCATATGAGATGTAATGAGCAGCTGTTCTTTAGTTCCGTAAAAGCAAAGTTTTTAAACTATGTCTAATGAGATTTTTAGATGTTTAGAAGAACTTTCTGATAAAAAATTAATAGGCTTTTTTTTTTTTTTTTTTTAACTAGAGGAAATGAGATGATTTTAAAGAAATTTTCTGGTAACAGATTCTCTGTTTATCTCCAAAGAAAATTATAGGGCATTAGTTAATCTTTCTAAAATTTTTCTTTAAATTCTAGAATTACCTTTATTTTAAATACAGAAAAATGTGGCCTATTGTTTTTCTTTCCTATTCATGTATTTATTTGGTAGAACTTTTGATTAAATTATAATAACATATATTTTTGAACTGTTTGTTTTACCGGGAACATTTCTAGGGAATTAGCCCTGAAAGCCACTCACGATATGAGTAATCATTAATATAGTCCCCCCTTCAAGCACCAGGAGGGTCCTGGTTCAGCAGATCGCTTTATAGATTAAGGCAGCATTCTGTTCAAAAGATGCTTTTTTCATGTGCTGGGAACATGGATGATAGAGTTTTTATTCTAAGTCTCTAGTCCAAATTTTAAAATGCATAAATTGTCTACCTAGCTTCTCAAAATGGAAATTCCAGTGTCTCACTGGGATTTAGAAAAAGTATGGAGGGGGTCTCTGCTTTTAAAAAGAGACTCTTCAAGGGACTCTGCCAGATTCTTTGGAGAGCCAGCCTTGAGAGTCCCCTGGTTTAGGTCATGAGCCAAGGTAGCGGTGTGTGATTCTTTTCCCATTGGGATATCCCAGCAACCAGAAACAAATAGAGGGTTAGGGATACTCAGTGTGAAGATTGCCCCGCAAGACTGTTTGTTGTCTGCATGTACTATTTGAGCTCATGATTCCATAGTAAGAAATTTCTCAGTAGAGAAGATCAGAAAATCGTACAATGAAGTAATTGACATCTAACATACCATCAAGCACAGACCTGTCCTTGGGAAGGGCATTTCACTTTTAGGGATAAAATGAAAGTAAAATCTTTCAAGATCTTGTCATTAGTTTTTCTTCCTAGTTACTCCTATGATGTCACTGCAGGGCACAAAGTTTATAAAATTCTTCTTAGAGAATTTGCTAAAACCTTGTGGAGTGTTCTGTTGAAAGATGTTAACATTACATATTACATATGTTATATGTACCAACAAACTTGGGAGTTTTTTACATGCAAGAGTTCTTTGGTTTTGGAATTTATTTATTTATATATTTTTAAAAAATTCTAGCCAGTATGGAGTAGCACTTAAGAGCCACATTGTCTAGATTGTGGTCTGGCTCCATCACTTGAACAGATGTGACCTTAAATGTTCACTGTTGTTATTATCATGACTTTATATCTCCCTCAGTAGACAGTCTGAGACCCAATTGGTGTTCAATAGATCTTAACTAGTTTTTTTGTGATTGCAATTCAGAGTAGATTATTTTAAATGCAAATTGAGGGGGATTTAAGGAACTACTTAGGAAGCCAATCCTGAAGACTAGAACCACATCTGTGTGGTCAAGTTTTTTTTTAAACCACCTTTCTTTATTAATTAATGCATGTTCCAGAAATGCAAGGTTGCACAACACTTTATATTATACAGTCTATAAGGATACATTATAAACTGTTTTGTAACTATAAACTGTTTAAAGTAAATGTGCTACCACTCTGATTATAAAATGATTATTATTATAATCGCATTAGCATTTTAGTATCTAGTAGGTCTAATTCAGTGGTTCTTGACTAGTGGGAGTAGGGAGGGGGGACAAGGATTATTTGATGTATCATTTGGTCCTTTTTTATATCCATGTGGTTTCTTGGTAGTTGAAGGCAAAGCTGATAGTGCTGTTTTATGCAAAAGGTTGAGAAGAGGGTGCTTTAAATTAATAGAATTAAAGTTTCTTATGTTTTGGAAAAATTTGGGAGGTTATTTTTAAAATTACTCAGAGGTGGTAGAACATTTTATTTATCCTATTAAACATAGCACGGGCACGTGGGTGGCTCAGTTGGTTAAGCGTCTGGCTCCTGATTTCGGCTAAGGTCATGATCTCATGGTTCAGGGGATCAAGCCCCACGCCGGGCTCTGTGCTGACAGCACAGAGCCAGCTAGGGATTCCCTTTCTCCTCTCTCTCTCTGCCCTCCCCTGCTCACGCACACTCCTTCCCTCTCTCTCTCAAAATAAAGAAATAAACTTAAAACAATTGTTAAAAACAGGTCCAAAAAATCAAGTACATAAAATACACCTTTAATTAACCTGGGAGATTGAATGCTTATTTGACATATCTAAGTGTTGGTCTTAGAGGTGGACGGTGGTATTCTCTATAAGAGATAATACTTAGATTTCTCAGGGAAATCTAAGGAGACCTCAATGTTGGAGTCATTTGACGGGTTTGATTTAATATAAAACCTCTTCTTTTGAGAACACTACTGCATACAACTTGACCATTAGTTTTGACTAGTTGAGACGGTGGCTTAAAGCACAATAATTTTCTCAGAAAAAGTGAGACTCTTGCTAAGAATGGTTGGACATAATTCACCGAAAGCAGGTGTTTGTTTTTTCTTGGATCCTGAATGTACCCTATAAACAGATGCTACAAAACCACTTGAACAGCCAAGGAAAGCAAGTCTCATTAGCCATTCTCCACCTCAGCCGTCTTCATTGTACAGTTTAGTTAAGTCTGATCATCAGTAATAGTTTTGTTTTCCCTAGAGATAAGTTGACCCTCTGAATTGTTCTAGATCTAGCCTGTTCCCTAGATAAGTTCACATTTCACAAATCATAATGAGGGATGCCTGTATTCAGTTGTGTTTGCCCACGCTTACTACACAAAGTACACACTGATTTACCAAGAGATGATGGACAACTTTATATAGCTAAATTGCTTAATGGGGAATTTCCAGATCCACAGGGAGAGATGAGAGAGTTACAGTTACCGATAAAGTACATTTAGAAGGTTGGTTTATGAAGTTCAAAGGAATGAATGCCTTTTCTTACTAGTAGAGTATGAGCAGAACATTTCTGAATAGCATAAAGAAAATTTCTTGGGTTGATTATAGTCCACATCTATATATAGAATGGAATCATTTAAAAATATTTGGCTTAAATTGGGAGTCCAATTTAAATATGCTTTATAAATCTTAGTAATACTGTTATACTTTAGACTGGTAACCATTACTTCGCTTCTAGTCAAGCTACTGACCATGTGTCATGACAGGTTAAGGGACTGAAATAGAAGGAGATGGTAACTCCAGGTCTAGCTCCTCCCTGGTGAGAGTTTTTCCTTTTACGTCTGACTGTCGCACGTTCACATGGGGAATAGCATAACCTCTTTCACTGCCTAGCCCCTCTTTTCATTTTCAGTCAGTCTGGTGGCTTGGCAGGACTTTCCCGGAAGCCCATACCTTTCTGGAAGTGTGCACCTGTGTGCACCGGCATCTGAAGGAACGCTGTTAGGCTCTGGGTGCTTTACCTAGCATTTACCTTTCAGAGAGATGCCACGGAATTGGATATGAAAATTCGCTGTCTTCCTACCGTTTTCCTTAATTTTTTTCTTATTTGTTTTTAATCTTGAAATAGGAACGTTTATTAGTAAGTCAAATGAGCTATTGAGTCAGAGCTGTGGAAACTGTGGGGTACCATCTGTGTAGTTTGTGATGTGCCATATCAACTCATTTGAGCTTTTAGCAGGAAAAGTGATCTAAAATTACAAAGCATTATTATTAACACAGTTGGTTCTATAGTGGATCAGGGTGTGAAAAAAAAGAATCTCTGGGGGACAGACTGCTTTTCTGTATCAGTTGTATTAACCCTTCTGGAGCATGTGATATTATTTAGTAATTTACCAATTGGTCTTTATCAGTTTGCTATCTTGGTATGTTGCAGAAGAAGTGTATCCATGTTTTGGCTTAGATCAGACTCATTTTTACAGGTAAACTGTCATTTTCATTCAGAGTAGATCTGTGCTAACTTTCCTGCCTCATTCTTCTGGGATTCCTGAGCAGCAGTATCTGAGAGCTGCATTTTGTATTCTAGATATTGTTGACGGGCCTGGAGCAACAGATACTTGAGCTTTCCCCACAGGGCATATTAATATTTCTTGATCTATGACTCTATCACACTGGAGTCGACACCTCTTTGTTCTTTTCTTCCTCGTTTAAACAGAACAAAATATGTCTTTAAAAAATTTTTTTTCCAGTTTTATTGAGATATAATTGACATATAACATTGTTTGAGTTCAGGGTGTACAATATAATGATTTGATGTATATCTGTATTGCAAAATGATTATCACCGTAAGTTTAGTTAGCATCCCTCATAACATAGTTACACATTTTTTTCTTTGATGAGGTTTTACTTTTGTCTTACCAACTTTCAAATATTCAATAAAGTATTGTTAACATAGTTGCTGTGCTATACATTACCTCCCCAGAACTCATTTGCCTCAAAATTGGAAGTTTGTACCTTTTGACCACCTTTACCCATTTGCCCCACTCCCTTCCCCTGCGTCTGGCAACCATCTATCAGTTTTCTGTTTCTGTGATTTTGGGGTTTTTTTTAGGTTCTACATATAAGTAAGATCCTACTCTGTATTGCTTATTTTAGCGTAATGTCCTCAAGATCCATCCATATTGTTTCAAATGGCAGATTTCCTTTTTGTGACTGAATAATATTTCATTATATATATATATATATATATATATATATATATATATATATATATATATATATATATATATATATATCGTATTTTCTTTATCCATTCATTGGTTGGGAGGCCCGTAGGTGGTTTCCATGCTTTGGCTATTGTAAATAATGCTGCAGTGAACATGGGGGTGCAGCTATCTCTTTAAGACAGGGATTTCATTTCCTTTGGATATGGACCCAGAGGTGGATTGCTGGAACATGTGGTAGTTCTGTTTTTAATTTTTTGAGGAATCTTCCTACTGTTCTCCATAGTAGTTATGCCAGTTTATATTCTCACCAACAGTGCATGAGAAGTCCCTTTTCTCCACATCCCCCTCAACTCTTGTTATTTGTTGTGTTTTGGATGACCCCTATTCTAACAGGTGTGAGGTGATAACTCATGGTGGTTTTCATTTGCATTTCCCTGGTGTTTAGTGATGTTGAACACTTTTTCCTGTATCTGTTGGCTATTTGTCTTCTTTGAGAAAAATGTCTATTTAATTCTCCTGTCCATTGATTGACTGTTTATTTTTGAGAGACAGAGAGAGAGACACACACATAACGCAAGTTGGGGAGGGGCAGAGAGAGAGGGAGACACAGAATCTGAAGCAGGCTCCAGGCTCTGAGCTGTCAGCACAGTGCCCGATGCGGGGCTTGAACCCATGAATGGTGAGATCATGACCTGAGCCAAAGTTAGGTGCTTAACCAACTGAGCCAACCAGACACTCCTCTCCTGTCCGTTTTTAAATCTGATTTTTTTTTTTTTTTTTGCTCTTGGTTGTATGAGTTCTTTATGTATTTTGGATATTAATCCCTTATCAGATACATGGTTTGTAAATATTTTTCCCATTTTGTAGCTTGCTTTTTCATTTTGTAGATGGTTTCCTTTGCTGTGCAAAATATGTGTTTTAAATGTAAGCTTCACAGTCTGCTTTTATGATTCCTTAGTCTAGCCAATTTATTATAATCCAGTTAAAATTTGTCATTTTTGGATTGTGAAAGTGCTCTTTCTCTGTTAGTTGGGCATCCTTCTGGTTTCCATGGCACTCTCCTAAGAGACCTTTCGGGAGGAAAGGTGAGCTTCAGCCGACTGATGACCTTCCTTCCTGACCTTCACCAGACCACACATTTGGCTACTGATAGCTTATCTCATGTTCTGCTTTTTTTCTGTGTATATTTAGGTTTTGTATGTGTAATGAAACTATGAACTCCTGCAGCAGCAGCAGCTTGGGATAATGTTAAGTGAAAGGAACTTGGATTGGGATGTTTTGGAATCAGTTCTAGTTCTGGCTCCTTTACCCAGGAGTTGAAGGCATAGGCAGATTCTTAGTCTGTAAAAATATTCTCTTGTAACTCCCCTAACCTCAGGATTTTGTGAAAGTAAATGAGAAAATGTAAAGGCTTTATAATATGTCACTACAAATACTATTTGTTGTAGTTATGGGCATGTTTAAATATTGCCATGAGATCTTAAACTATCTGATGACGGGACCAGCTGTTGACTCTAAATGAGAGCTTCATAGGTGACTGGGAAATGTCAGGTAGGATGTGTTATCTTAAAAATCATCTAGCTTTGATCCCAATGCCATGTACTTCATTATCTCAGTTTCAGTTTTATATTTCTGTCATCATCTCTATAACCTTGAATAACATAGGAAATATTATTTTACATTTGGTAATTGTGTGGTGTTACAGTAACAACCCTATTTCATCTACTAGACTGGTAAAGAAAATATGAAAATACTTTTCCATGATTAGTGTTACTATCTGCATAACATTAACACTGTACCTTTGTAGGGTTGTCTACAGAGTCCTAATATATTTTCAGTGAGATAGATTAGCATTGCTACTTTCAGTTTAACAAAGGAGCAGTCTGGAACAATGGAGACTCGATGCTGTATTTATAATTGAGTTAAGATTAGGATTCGGGGTCCCACCATTGATTAAATCAAATGCATTGAAATACTCTGTTACTCTGCTGTTTTTTGTGCTTTCTGTGCTCCTTCCTGAAATTCCTGAAATTAATCTTTTTGGTATTGTTGGCTAAAAGTCTTTTACAGTTTAAAAAATTATTATAGAAAAGTTTAAACTTACGTAAAAGTAGATGGAAATAATACAGTGAGCTTTCATGAACCAACTTCTGTATACTTTACCCACCTGCTCAACCCTCCAACTGTCTTGAAGGAAATCCCAGATAAATCATTTCATCTTTTTAGCCAGGTTTTTAAATTTTTTTTTCCTTTCCTTTCCTTTCCTTTCCTTTCCTTTCCTTTCCTTTCCTTTCCTTTGAGAGAGCAGGAGTGGGGTGGAGGGGCAGAGGGAGAGGAAAAGAGAGAGAGGGAGAGACAATTTCAAGCAGGCTCTCCATGTTCAACACGGAGCCTGACTCGGGGCCTGATCCCACGACCCTGGGATCATGACTTGAGCGAGTGGGGCGCTCAACTAACTGAGCCACCCAGATACCCCTTGCCAGTTTGGTAAAGAGCAGAATTTCACACATTGTACATGAATTAACAAATGCTGACTGAAGGAACAAGGTGTTGGGCTGTCTAGTCTTTTAAAAGTTTTGCCTTATGGTGGAATAATCAAGGAATATTGCTATTAGATTTAGAGAGTGAACCCCTTGCTGCTCGAGGAAACTCAGTAGCAGACATTACACCAATGACACTAAATTTTAAGCTCTGAAGGGCAGGGATCTTATCTTTTTTGCCTAGCACAGTGCCTGGCACCTTGTAGATACTAACTCATTTGTTGAGTGAATGAAAAAAATTCGTTTGAAAAGGGAATTCTTGGCAAGTGAGTCTCCTGTGTGTTCAGTGTCATTTGGGATTTAAAGTGGGGACAGAGGGCAAGTGCAAGGGCAGAGAATGAATTAGAGTTTGCCCTAAGGGAGGGAGAGAATTGATTTTGTCCGAAAACTGATTTTGTCCGAAAACTGATTCCTAATCCTAGTAGGATCTCATTTTAAGAAGTTACATTCATGTGACTGTACTAAATGAAACTGAGAAGAAAAGATAATTTTAAAGCTTGTGCATATAATCAGTTATTTAGTCTTTCGTTGGCAGAGATGACTTATGGCATTACTGGGACTTAGTTTTTTTTCCCTCACATTAGTAACCTGCTTGACACTTGTTTCCTGTCTTATTTATAGAAGGCATAAAAACTGTATGTTAAGTACTCATGTTTGCATATTCAAAACACTTAGAACTAATCCATCTGCCTTTTTGAGCCTTGGTGAGTTATTTATAAACATCATAATCATTGACACTTTTATATCATTTGATGCAAAATTCACTGCAAGAAAATAGCATTTCAATCTGTAACCAGCAGTTGGTCATCTTATTCAAGCTTCCATTGAGATGTAAGCTAATAACTAAATTATTATAAGACATCAGTTGATAGAATAAAAAGTTTAGTGGCGCGAAGTTTTATGTAGAGGCTACAGACAAATACTCTGGTCGCTAATTTTAATATCCAACCTAATAAGATATTTAGTTGGTATTTTTTTCTCTTGGGGTATGCTGTGGATAACCAATAAATGCAGTTCATTTTTCCCAGTGACTGTCCCAGTAAACTAAAACTGTGGCACAGATAAAGGGATAGTGATAACATGAACTACTGATAATTGGAGGATAGGCAGTCCGGTGATTCCATCAAGCAGTAATGCACTTGTCTAGACCCATTCAGAGAAAAGCAATACTTCTGTTAGGAAACTGTAGGTTAAGTGAAACACTTGATAAATGTGTTTTAGGGGTTTTGAGATAACTTTGATTCTCCCTTCTCCTGTCATATGCTGTACCTTTTTATTATTATTATTATTTTTAATGTTTACTTTTTGAGAGAGAGAGTGGGGGAGGGGCAGAGAGAAGGAGACAATCCGAAGCAGACTCTAGGCTCCGAGCTGTCAGCACAGAGCCTGACGTGGGGCTCTCCAAATGTGAGCTCATGACCTGAGCCAAAGTCGGTCGCTTAACTGATAGAGCCACCCAGGCTATACCTTTTTTTTTTGAGCACCTCTATGCTGTACCTTTTTTGTTTGTTTTTAATGTTTTTATTTATTTTTGAGAGACAGTGTAAGCAGGGGGCGGGGGGGTGGGCAGAGAGAGAGGGAGACCCAGAATCTGAAGCAGGCTCCAGGCTCTGAGCTGTCAGCATGTCGGTTAAGCGTCAGATGTCGGTTAAGCATCAGACTTTGGCTCAGGTCACGGTCTCAACATTTATGGGCTCAAGCCCCACCTGGGGCTCTATGCTGACCAGCTCAGAGCCTGGAGCCTGCTTCGGATTCTGTCTCTCCCTCTCTCTCCCTGCCCTTCCCTCCCTCACGCTCTGTCTCTCTCTCTAAAATAAACATTTAAAATACATTAATAAACATTTCTAAAACAAGATATCTCCTGGACTCATCAAGTGAAGTATTACAGTTGGAAGATGATAGATTTCTTAGATAGGAGATGGCGATTATACTTTGAGTTTATGTAAATCTTTTAGGAACCTGAAAACTGTTCCAAAAACTGTTTTTGATAACTTAGGCTTACATGGTGTTACATGTTAGCTTAAATTTTAAGAAGAAATACCGTGTAATAATTATTTCCTCGAACACTACTTGAAACATCCAGAAATTTCTGTAGGAAAGACTTTCTCCCACCTTTCCTACCAGTATCCTGTAGCTGCCGGTCCTCATGAGAAGAAGAACATGGCCTACAGAATGATCAGGAGCATTATGGGCCTCCAGAATTGCCAGGGTTTGAAACCCAGCTCTGCCACTGCCATTGTGGGGATCATAATAATGGTGTCTGAGATTTGGTTCTATTGTGAGGATTAGACGAGTCACTGACAACAGTGGTTGGTACGTGATTAGGACGCTATAAATGACTATTACTATTACAGTTAGCATCATCAGGCTGCTTTTAGCAAAGTTGATTGAATAACAGTTTCTTAATTTTATGTTGTCATTTTTTAGCATAACACCTAGAAGAGCTGGGACTTTGGAACCAGAATAACTTGCATTCTTATTTGTTGCCATTTTACAAATTGTTGACCTTGGGAAAGCTTTTGTAATTCGTTGGCCTTAATTTCTTCAGTTTTGAAGTAATAAAATCTCGTAGGATTATGGTAAGGAATCTTTGAAATTGTTTTTTGAGTTGCCAGGTCCCTTTGAGATTCTACTGAAGGCCACGGAACTGTCTCCCTTGACAAAAACGGACCTAGTCCATTCCACAACCCACACCCCCCCATTTCATTTTGCATACAGCTTCAGCCATCTATAATGGCACTGGATGCGTGTTCAAAAATACTGGTGTTCCTTCTCATTACCTCACGTGGTTCTCTTTCCGTCAGCTTAGAGCCAGATTTCCTTGTCAAATTTTAAACATTTAAAAATGTTTTATGTAATGTATAAAATCATTTAAAATAATCTTTTTAAGTGTTTCATAATAACAAAAGTCTGTTTGAAAGTCTGCATATTTAATCATAGCTAAATAATTATGTGGATGTTATTTAGGATCAGCTTGTGGCTATTTTATTCAAGGCTGTTGATAGATACGGGGTGTATAAGTAGTGTCTGTTAAGACTGTGATACTGACCCAGATCTTCCGGGAAATAGATAACCAGAGGGAATCCATTTAACTTGATCTCTTGTGGTTCTAACTTGGGGCAAAATTTTCTGCTTCCCTCCAAACCCAAACTATGATTTTGGCACTGATAACTAGGCCAGTATGAGCCTATCGAAATCAGAGTGAGATTTATCATTGTTAGTTTGAAGATTGGAGGACTGACTATCAGACTTGTCATTTCTTTGGAAAACAAGAATTAAAATTCTCTGTTTTTCGCATTTAATTTAGATTTACAAGCTCCAGTGGTAGCAGCTGTCTCATTTTAGATTTTGTGCAAGAACTGTCACATTTTTGGTGCTCAATTAATGTGTTTTTACTTTTTATCTAAATTAATGATTCTGCCCATGAACTAATTTACATATTTCCATTTGCAGTATTGTGGTAATGGGAAACATTCTTTTCAACTTGATGCCTGGAATTCTAGGCTAAAAAATTCCAGTTCATCAGGCAATCGCACAAAAGACAGTTTTATTTGAAAATATGTGGTAAAGCTTTTTTTTTTAAAGCTGTTCAACCTATTTTGCTTTGAAAGATAGCTCAAAATTGCCAGACTGATTAAAGATACAGGAAATATTAAAAGATTTAATCCTTTATAATGGATACTTTGGCTACTACTAATAAATGTAATATACTAAATATTAAGTTTTTTCTTATTTATGCAGAATTAAATTCACCGTATGGAACGATTTCTTTTTCAGGTATTTCTAAGAAATGTAAGTGTGTTAGACTTGTAGGAGATTTTTAATAAATGGGAAATAAGAGTTTCTTTAAAAAGGCTTTTAAAAAAAGTTTCCATGTAATCAGGACTTTAGGAATACATGTTACCCACTGTGTAAGAATTACTGAAGTGCCTCATTTATTTTTTTTTGTTGTGTTTTAGTATGGATTTTGAGTCATTAGTGAGCTTGGTTGATTAATAGGTCTTAAAAATAAATACATAAAGTCCTTTTTTTATTCTTTGTGTTGATCATAGTCTTGGTGTATAGAAAAAAAAACATCATATAAGCACATTTACTGCAGAAAAAGCCATCATCATCATTTGTGGAAAATCAATACATATATTTTTCAAAATTTAGATTGATGCTCCCATGCCATCGATGTTAGTTAAAGCTTGGGGATGCTTCAGGGGTCAAGAGCAGGCCAGCTGAGTTCTTGAATCATCAGTGACTATGAGATTGACTTTCTTGGGCAGCTCTTTCCCAGCATGGGCCCCAGAGTTCCCCTCGATGGAAGATTAAAGATATACCTGAATAAGATTTTGATAGGGAAGAGTATTAAATAAGTGCTGCGTTTATCTCTAACACTGCTACCCTGCGCTGAGTAGATTTTGCTTTTCTCTATGAACATTGAATTTCATTGCTCTTTATTAAAATAGAAGTTTAGCATAAAGTAAACCATCCAACCACAGACCTTTAAAGGGATGTTGCATTTGTACTTGTTTAATAATCTAACAATTCTTGGGGCGCCTGGGTGGCACAGTCAGTTAAGCGTTTGCCTTCAGCTCAGGTCATGATCCCAAAGTTCGTGAGTTTGAGCCCTGCCTTGGGCTCTGTGCTGACAGCTCAGAGCCTGGAGCCTGTTGGGATTCTGTGTCTCCATCTCTCTCTGCCCTTCCCCCGCTCGCTTGTGGGCTCTCTTTCTCTCTCTCTCAAAAATGAACATTAAAAAAAAGAAAAATAAACAATTAAAAGATGTTAAATCTACTCAGGTTCTTCTCCCATTCTTCTATAATAGGATTTTTCAAATTGTAGGTTATGACCCATTAATGGTTTATCACTTTAGAGTGTTGTAACCAGCTTTTAAAAAAAACTAGAGACTATAATAGAAAGGTTTCAGAATGCATTGCATAAAGTATAGGCAAAGTATAACTGCATAAGGGCATACCCTGTGTCTACTGGCTCCCGTGTGGTGTGCTTGTGTGTGTATGTGCTGGGTCTCTGTGTAAAATCTATTTTTACTGTAAGTTCTGTTCAGAAAAGTTGGAAAGATGGGATATCAGTTACTCTCCCGAAGGAGATCAACTAATGGCCTATTTAAATTTTGAGGGTGCTTATTCCTAAAATAGGAAGTGATAGTGTGCCTTCTGGTGGGTATTGTAAAATTGTCACTGCATTCTGTATTTGGATATCCTTATTCTGCTCCTACCCTGTTTCTGCTTTTATGCCTGCTTCACTACTGTTATGTTATGGAATAATGGCTCTCAGACAACGTGCCTGTGGACTGAGGGATCTCATTACTAAAATTGAGTGGAAGCATGTTTTTCCAAATAAGTTAATGAATAGAATTTTTTCAGCAGGAATTTCTTTTTCCAGGTTGTCTGACACCTGAGCAGGTTTGAGAACTGTACTGGGTGTGTAAGAATGCCTAACAGGTTCATCTTGATCTACTGATCAGTCCCCAAGTCTGAATCAGTATCACAAAATGTGGGCTGGGTACCAGGAGCAATGGCACGCTCACCTGGGATGTTGTTTATATTTAATAATACTATCACAAACCTATCAAATTACAACACTTTATCCTCTAACTGTCATTATTTTTGCCTTTAGCGCTAATTTATAGCTATCTTAGGGGGTTATTGGAACAGTGTATTCTGTTGCTTTTGATGCCCAAGGATACATGATGAATCCTTTTTGGATTTTCCGAAGCAGCTATGTTACCTGATGCCAGAGGCAAATTCCTAACCAAGCAAAGGCTTTTCTGTAACTTAAAATTCAGATGACAGACCTAGAGTTGGGTAGCCTTCTTCAAAGATGATCTTTTCAGCTAATACATAGACATATATTTTAATTTTATTGGTGAATATTTTAATTTTCTTAAATACTTAAAATAGGGTCACTGTGACAAAGCAATCAAACATTCAAGAAGTATACAAAATAAAAGGTGAAGTCTTTCATTTTTCTTGCAACAATCCTCTGACCAAGGAGAGTTAATAATTAGTACTTTATCATTTCATACTGTGTTTTTCCATTTACAGATAATATGTGAGATTAAGGATGAAAAAATAGGATGACTAAGCGTCAGTTATTTCTTTTTCCTCTTTAAGTTACTGTATAGGCTTATGTTTATTAGCTATATATAAATTTTTTCCTTGTAAGTTGCCAATTTTGGAAAATACAGGTCAGTAAAAAGATAATCTTTTGTAATTTCACCCTTTAGAGAGAATTCTTTTATGTATTTTGTATATGCTTTCAGTTTCTTTCTTCTTTTTTTTTTAATTTTAATTTTTAACATTTATTTACTATCAAGAGACAGAGAGAGACAGAGCATGAACATGGGAGGGGCAGAGAGATGGGGAGACACAGAATCCCAAGCAGGCTCCAGGCTCTGAGCTGTCAGCAAAGAGCTGGACGCGGGGCTCAAACTTACAGACTGCTAGAGCATGGCCTGAGCCGAAGCTGGACACTTAACCGCTTAACCGACTGAGCCACCCAGGTGCCCCTGCTTTCAGTTTCTTTTACACATGTCCTTTTATGTCCAGATTTGATTGAACTAATGTGGGATTAAGCTTTTAATATTGTTTGTCAAGTTGCTTGTTTTTCCACCCAGCAGTGAGTGAAAAATTATATAAATTGACAAGCTCGTGCTAAAATTCATAATGGAAATGCAAAGACCTAGGATAGTCAGAGTTTATTTTGAAAATGTAGAACAACCTTGGAGGTCTTATACTATCTAATTTCAAGACTTATTATAAAGCTCCAAGAATCAAGGTAGTGTGGGGTGGGGGGTGCCTGAGTGGGGTCAGTTAGTTAAGCATCTGAGTCTTGATTTTGGCTCAGGTTGTGAGATTGAGCTCTGCTCTGTGCTGAGCCCAGAGCCTGCTAAAGGTTCCTTCTCCCCCTCGCTCTCTGCCCATCCCCCACTCATTTGCACACATACTCGTCTCTCAAAATACATTAACTTAAAAAAAAACAAACCTTGTCTGAGGAAATCCTCAGCATCCTAGAACCTGGAAAACAAGTGTTTTTGGTGAATGTAGTAACCTGACTTCTTCCCAGCCTGCCGTCCTGGACCTGAACCATGGCCTCCAGCCCTGCCATCCCTCCTGCAGACTGGCTCCCTCCACAATCATTTCTGTTCTAATGGAGTGTTGTACAACCTTAGCCCATGGGAAATCTTTGTAGTAAGAGACCAAGGACCGGTTTTCCCTCCGTGTGTGAATGCCTTAACCCCCTTTATTCTACCTTAAGTCCTAGTTCAGCTTCTTTGAGAACGAGCAGGGGAGGGGCAGAGAATCCCAAGCGGGCTCTGCTCTGGCACCTCAGCCCAATTCAGAGGGTCATTGAGCTGAAACCAAGAGGCCACATGCTTGCCGACTCAGCCACCCAGCGACCCCAGTCCTATTTTAGTTTACATCTCCAAATGGTGAAACACTTCAATAAAGTAACCATGATTTTGAAAAAAAAAAAAGAAGAAGATAGTGTGGTATTAGCATAATGACAGACATATAGATCAATGAAACAGAATAGAACTTGAGATATAACCATACATATATGGTCACTTGTTTTTTGATCAGCAAATGGTGTTAAAACAATTGGATATTGGTATGGGAAAAAAAATGAACTTGCCCTCTTGACTTTTTTTCTCATAAAATGCGTAAAATTTCATTTGAAATGGCTCATAGACCTAAATACAAAAGCTTTACCAGAAAACACAAGACAAAACCATACCAACTTTGGGATAGGCAAATATTTCTTAGAAGACAAAAAGCACTAACTATAAAAGATTTAAAAAAAATTGATAAATTGGACTTCATCAAAATCCAAGCCATCTGCTCTTCTAAAAAAACTGTTAAGAAAATGAAAAGGCAAGTCACAGATTGGGAGAAAGTACTCGTGATACAATAGACTTGTATCTAGACTATGTAAAGAACTCAAATCATAACTTAATAATAAGAAATCAGCTTAATTTTTTAGACATTCAAAAGCTTTCAGCCGATACTGCATTAAAAATAGACGTGCAGGGGCACATGGGTGCCTCAGTCAGCTAAGGCATCTCACTCTTGATTTCAGCTCAGGTCACCAAATCAGTTTGTGGGATAGAGCTCTACGTGGAGCCTGCTTGGAATTCTCTCTCCCTCTCTGCCTCTCTCTTGCTGGTGTGCTCTCTCTCTCAAAATAGATAAACATTAAAAAGTTAAGAAAAATAGGCATGTAAATGGCCAGTAAGCACATGCAAAGGTGCTCGATATCATAAACCATCAGGGAAACACAAATTAAAACCACACTAAAATAGAACAGCTAAATTAAGAAAAATGAATACCAAGTTTAGGGGAGAATGTGAGGCAAACTAGACCTTACTCTTTGCTGGTGAGAGCGTCAACTGTACGACTACTTTGGAAAACAGAATAGGAGTTTCTTAGAAAGTTTCTTGTGAAGTTTAACATAGGAATGTAAGCACATATCCACAAAAAAACTTAATACATCAGTGTTCATAGCAGCTTTATTTGTAACAGCTCTCAACTGGGAAAAAGCCAAATGTCCATCAACAGGATAAATTTAATAAATTCTAATATTCATACAGTGGGATAAAAAATAACAAACTAGTGATGAACATAATAATTACATGGATGGATCTCAAAAATGATAAGCTGACTAAAAGAAGCCAGACATGTATGTTCCATTCATATGAACCTTGAGAACAGGAAAGTCTGAGCTGTAGTGATAGAACTTAGACTAGTTAGTGGTTGACAAAACCAGGGATGGAATTGACGTTAAATGAAGGAACTTTCTGGAAAGATGGAAAAGTTCTATATATTAATTGCAGTAGTAATACATACTTGTTATGTGTTAAATGTTATCAAACTGTCCACATTTGTTGTATACACATTTGTACATACTTGTGTATTTCATAAGTTAGAAGCTTTGGTTTAGCCAGGCTTTCAGATGCTTATTTGTACATGATGGAAGGTAGGTGCCTTTGATAAGAGTGAATTCTTTAGTTCCCTTCCCCTGTCCCCACCACACCAACAGGCATAGGCCAAATCATAAAGTCATTTAAAGTGAGCATTTGTGGCACATTTGAGAATAGAATTTTGGAGAAGGGGTTTCTATTTGTGAGTTACTCCTCTGGAACTGGCTGTGTGTGTGTGTGCGTGTGCGCGCGTGCGTGTGTGCGTGTGTGCGCGCGCGCTCGTGGGTGCTCAGTTCTGCATAACCCCGAACCTTAGCAACACATGTATTCTAATTTCTACATTAAATATAGTTTTTTTCCCCTTCTTTTCCAGTAACAGGGAAACTTAGTAGTGATTTTTGTATGGGTGGATGACCTTTGAGCTTTTAGAGTTTTATAACAGAATCTGGTTTCCAGAAATACTGTTTTAATTTCTCCTTGGATTTTTTTTTTTTTTTTTGTCTGTAGGGTTTCAAAATGAATGTACCCTTGTGTCTTTTTTTTTTTGGTCTTGTTTTATTTTCCTTCTCTGTTAGTTCAGTAATCTAACTCACTGATTTTTCTCTGGTCTAATGGATTCCAGTTAACATAATTTTAGCCCATAAAATTTTTTTTCCTAAACTTTAAAAAATTATATGCATATACAGCATACATTTGTGAAAATTTATTCTTTAATTTAATGTGTTTCACTTGTTAATTTAATATTAAAGAAATCTTTTATAGTATCTCATAATGAACTTTAAAAAATGTAACAGTTTTTAGAATAACTCTCTTACGAGGTTCTATATTAGCCTGAAGTGATAGGGAATTTCCTTTTCAGGGTTTTGAAGAAACTGATGCAGTGAATGTATTTGAAAAGCTTCAGCAGTTCTTATGTCCTCGTGGGACTGATGTGTTTCCCCAACACATCAGTAGTATTTTTGTGTTTATGTGGTTTAATACACACAACAAAAATACCTACTCTCCAGATGAATGCTCATAGGATAAAAGTTTTCATTGATAGCTGTCATAATAAAATGTCTATCCTTTTGTCAGAATATAAGGGATTTCCATTTTAAAATTTTCCTTCATTTTATTTATTTTAGAAAGAGCATGGGTCGGGGAGAGGGACAGAGGGAGAGAGAGAGAATCTCAAGCAAGTTCCATGCTCAGCGTGGAGGCTGATGCGGGGCTTGACCCCGTGACCCTGATATTATGACCTGAGCCAAAATCAAGAGTCAGATATTCAATCGACTGAGCCACCCAGGTGGCCTAGAATATGTGGAATTTCTGTAAATCACTTATTACTTTTATGTCTTTGTAGGTGAAATTCCTTGTTTATTTTTTTCCACAAAATCAAGCTATGTATTTTAATTTTTTTTTCAACGTTTTTTTTTATTTTATTTTTGGGACAGAGAGAGACAGAGCATGAACGGGCGAGGGGCAGAGAGAGAGGGAGACACAGAATCGGAAACAGGCTCCAGGCTCTGAGCTGTCAGCACAGAGCCTGACGCGGGGCTCGAACTCATGGGCTGCGAGATCATGACCTGAGCCAAAGTCGGCCGCTTAACCGACTGAGCCACCCAGGCGCCCCTCAAGCTATGTATTTTAAATGAGAACTCCTAAACATCTGACGACTCAATTTATTTATTTTTAAAGATTTTATCTTTAAGTAATGTCTACACCCAACATGTATGGGGCTTGAACCCACAACCCTGAGATCAAGAGTCGCACACTCTACCCACTGAACCAGCCAGGCACCCTTGATGACTCTTTTTATTTTAAGAAGACTGATTTTGTTTTTAACAGTTTATTTATTTAATTTTGAAGGGAAAGACACAGAGAGAATCCCAAACAGGTTCTGCACTGTCAGCACAGCCGATATGGGACTCAAACTCATGAAACCTGACGAAACTCAGATCATGACCTGAGCCAAAGTCAAGAGTCTCATGCTTAACTGACTGAGCCTTGCAGGTGCCCTGATGACTCCATTTTAAGTGTATAAGAATCCTAGATTGTTCTCTGCCATCCTTTTATTTTATTTTATTTTATTTTATTTTATTTTATTATTTTAATTTTAATTTCTATTTTTTTTATTTTTTAACAGTTATTATTGAGAGACAGAGAGAGACAGAGCATGAGCATGGGAGGGGCAGAAAGAGAGGGCGACACAGAATCCAAAGCAGGCTCCAGGCTCTGAGCTGTCGGCACAGAGCCTGATGCGGGGCTTGAACTCACAGACCAGGAGATCATGACCTGAGCCAAAGTCAGATGCTTGACCGACTGAGCCACCCAGGCGCCCCTTTATTTATTTTTTTGTTATTGTGGTAAAAAACATATATCATAAAATTTACCTCCTTAACCATTTTCTGTTGTGTTCAGTTGAGTAGTGTTACATATATTTACATTGTTGTGCTTTCCTTTGTTTTCAAGCTAACTTAATTTTAATGCACATGTATCATTATTACCCAGCACAACAAAGGTCATGTGAATTTTTTTATTTAATTTTAAGTCACTAGTGTAGAATTAAAAAAATATTGACCCCTGGGGGGTGCCTGGGTGGCTCAGTTGGTTAAGTGTCTGACTTCTTGGTTTCCGCTCAGGTCATGATCTCACAGGGTTTGTGAGGGAGGGTTCATGAGTTTGAGCCCTACATCAGTGCGCTGATAATGACAATCCTAATTAAATGATGGCATTTGGAAGAGCGCGGGCTGAGTAGGACTCAGTGTGCCAGTTCTCCTGCCTGAGTTATTCCCTTAGCTGCTACAAGTCTGTTGTGGAAATGATGTAAACAAACATATATCACAAAGATGTAAGTTTCTTTTGAAGTAGGATATGTACTCCTGGGAATACAGTCAGTCTTTATTGCATAATTGTTACTATTTAAAATAAAATTTCCACAAGTGGGAAATAATTTCTAGAGAGTTCGATGACAGGACCACTGAAATTTTCTGACATAATATTCTTCATTTGTCTGTTTTCTCTTTGTAGCCCTTACCTTTTCATTGTATGTGTGTGTTTTAAAATATTCACTTTATAATCTTGAAAAAAGTGAATAAGACACTATTCTGTCTTTACCACTTTGTAGCTTCTTGTTTTACCCTTTAGGCAAACACTGAAGTTATAATGGGCTGTGGGACAGAAGGGACCTACTATGTGTCCAGAACTTTTCTCAAATTTGTCTTATTGAAGCTTCATAATATTCCTAGGAGGTATGTACTAGCAGCCCCTGCCCACCCCCACGACACATACATTCACCATGTGGAATGGTTGGCACGATCTCAAACTCATCATTGGCAAAAGCAGGATTTAAATTGAAGGATGATTATCAAGATTGTGTGCCTTCTGCTCTCTCTTTCTGCCTCATGTTGCCAGGGAGCAAACAGGGAAACTCGTTGTGGATTAATTGGGTCCATGCTACTCAGTATCTTGTGTTCACTAATCAAAAAACTGAATTCCAGCATGTAACATTGCTCTGCTCTATTATGATGGCAGTAATTTCAGTATCATGTTTTTAAGTCAGTGTTTGTAGCACCATCTACAAACAGCAAACTTTAATAAAATACAAAATCCCAATTTAGAAAATCAGGCCCATACTCACTTTTATATTGGTATATCTCAATTTTTTAAAAGAACCAGCTGTGGGACGCCTGGGTGGCTCAGTCGGTTAAGCATCCAACTCCGGCTCAGGTCATGATCTCACAGTTTGTGAGTTCGAGCCCCGCGTTGGGCTCTGTGTTGATAGCTCAGAGCCTGGAGCCTGCTTTGGATTCTGTGTCTCTCCCTGTCTCTGCTCCTCCCATGCTCATGCTGTGTCTCTCTCTGTCTCTCAATAATAAATAAACATTTTAAAAAATTAAAAAAAAAAAAAGAGGTTAGAGTGGGAGAGAGCCAAAGTGTAAGAGACTCTTAAAAAGTGAGAACAAACTGAGGGTTGATGGGGGGTGGGAGGGAGGGAGGGTGGGTGATGGGTATTGAGGAGGGCACCTTTTGGGATGAGCACTGGTGTTGTATGGAAACCAATTTGACAATAAACTTCATATATTGAAAAAATAAATAAATAAATTTTTTTCAATAAATAAAAGAACCACTTATATTAATGGCATCCTTAAATGGACAGCTTTCAATGTTTAATCTGTTTGAGTTACAAAAATTGAATTTGTGTAGAAAGTTTCTGAATAAACCTTATGTCAAATGAATTGTGAGTTTTAAGTGAAATTTATACATTTTGGTAATGGATAAAAAATTACAAAGCATTTAAAATGTGAATCAAGTGTGTGTTTTAGGCATAATGTGAAATGTAAAGAAATTAGTAACTATATAATGAAGTAGTTAATAGAACAGCCTTTATGGGGGGACTAATGTCATTTTTGGAAAATGTTTAATGACATTTACTATTTTAGTTTAGTAGCCATTACATCAAGGATGCTGATTTTATGGTATATTTACAGAGTACCTACCAAACTTGACTTTCCTACAGGGAGTGACAAAGTAAATTGCTCAGTTTTGGGAGGGGTAAGTTGCTGACCAATAAATGAGTTCCCCTCATGCCCACGGGGCACCCCATGGCTTAACTGAATCATCAATATTATGAAGCAGCATTTATTTCCTTTTGAAAAAGGCTTAGGACCAATAGTAACGACTGTCCTAATTATTCTTTATTTTTATTATTTTTTGTTTATTTTTGAGAGAGAGAGCAGAGGAGGGCCAACGAGAGGGGGACAGAGGATCAGAAGTGGGCTCTGTGCTGACATCAGAGAACCCGATGTGGGGCTCAAACCCACAAACATGAGATCAGGACCTGAGCCTAAATCAGGCGCTTAACCGACTGAGCCACCCAGGTGCCCCGTCCTAATTTTTCTAAAGTAGAGTTTTACAGAAATATAGTTTGTTATGTGACACTTTAGAAATACAGGGAAGGGTTTTAATAAAGTAAACCATGTAAACTTTGTTTTATAAGAAAAATAAAGTGAAGAATTGTTTATTGATATAGAAAACCAGTGACTTTGGCCTCAGTAGTAGATTTTCTTTGACTTGAAAACCTAAATGATGACTGTATTTCCTTACCTTATTTGATTATGTACTTTTTTTTTCTGGTTTTTCATCTATCCCACTCCTCAAGTGCCTTTGAGATTACGCTTTCAAAGACTCTTACCTTTCATTCCTCCCTTAACTTTTCAGTGTCTTGTAATTGCCTGTTGCTTGAAGTCCTGGCCCCGTGTGTTCTATAGCCTCATGCCATGAACGCAAGCCTTGAACTTCAGCCAAACTTCTTGAGCCAGTGTTGACTGATCCTTGCTTGCGGCATTCCTAGTCTTTGTGCCTATCCACCTCCTATGCGTGCTTTGCAGTTTAGAAGATTAAAAGCCTCATTTAACTTTCCAGACCAAGTGAGCAACTTTCATTTCACATTTGATGAGATTCTGGCTGCTCTTCTCTATGCCTTCAATTTGGCACATAAGCTGTCATAGCTTGCATTGTCTTGTTATTAAGCTCCTACATTATTTGTCTCACTTCCTGGTCGTCATTTGAAATCTTCCCGAGAGCAGAGGCCTGTGACTTCTTGTTCTGAATCTGTATTGAATTCATTTCTGTAGCATCTACTTCAGTATTTCGCACATAGTGAAACTATAAAAAACACTTAGAATTCATAAAACTATAGATTTCTAGAGGCAGAGATATTAGTCAAACATTGTTATTTATAGTTGAGAATCCTGAGTCATATAATTGTTGATTTGGGGGAATAGTATCCTCTTGAAGTCATGGGATGGCTTGGGCATGTTTTATTGTTATCTGGTATTTTTCTTTCAGCAGGGTCTTTATAGCAGTTTTTCACTTTAGTTCCTTTTTAAAAATAGCTTTTAAGAAACCCTAAACATTTAGATCTGTGCTTATTTTCCAGAGAGAATTTTCAAACACCTCGAATAGTACTACTTAATACATAGAAACTGATTATCAAACATTTAAATTGAAACTGTTTGTATCTGCAAACTGGGTTTTACTAAAAGCTGGAGTACTGTGACTATTGGTCCCTCTGTGCAGTAACTCCAAAATCTATGTTATCCTCTCAGCAGTCCTATTTTATATATGTTATTGGGGTAACTATTACTCTGTTGGTAGTCTTTTCACTCTGTCTGGAAATGTAGTCCACCTCCTGAGGAAGAAAGGGAAAAAATAGTAGCACTTAATACCATTATTCCCACAGAGCTTCAGAAATTGGCACAAAAGCTTTCATGTTAATCTTACAAATGCTGTTATTTTGAATTTATTTCATTTCAAAACAGTATTCAGTGTCTTTTAATGAAACACAGGAGCTGAAACAAGGTCAGCCTTGTAGAAGAGGGAAGTGAGAATGGTTTTAGGAGTTTGTAACGAAGGAATGGCAATGGTTGAAGAGAAATCTGGGCTACTAGTAACTTGCATTTACTTCTAAAAGAGAATCTTCCCAAGGAATTGGTATGGTGTTTGGAAGGTTGTACGTAAAGTCAGACATGACTGGGTTGCTGTTATTTTCCTTGAGGAGAACTATAGAAGATTTCTGCTGTGCCCAACAGATTTGGAGTATACTGGTTACTGATAATTCCTCATGTATCTTTTGCCTTAGTGAAGTTTTAGCACATTGAGGGGGAAAGAATGTATCATCTCAAGGTCTTGACTAGAATTTGACTAGTATTCTGCTAGTATGTATGAATTGTAGCCACTAGAATTCTCCTGGAATCCCATCTTTGCTAAAATCAGAATTCTAGGAAAGAACAGCAAACATTTAATAAGTACATCACCATCCAAGTATTGTTTTTTCTTTTTTTTTTTTTTTTTTTTTGTATTTTAACCAGGAGCTACTTAATTTTGTAGAGTGGTTTTTCTTGTTTGTTTTCTGAGTGTTATTTACAGCTATGTATTCATCATGCAGGTGGTGGAAATACAAGTCTGAATTGAGTGCTCAGGGAAAAAGCCAACATAATAGAGAAAGAAAACGTCTTTGATAGAAAAACTCATTTGTAAATTTTAGATTCGCAGCTGTCATTTTTAAACACATGTGCACACACCTACATATTATACACATGTTTTTTTCTCACCAAAGTCCTTGGGTGTTGGACTAAATATTTTAGTCTTGAGCCTTTTCTTACTAAGTTGTGACTAAGGCCATATTAGAGCAGGTTCTCATGGAAGCATTTAATATCCTTAATATTATTTTTTTCTTAGGTGCATAATCTGTGTTAGGTAATATGTAGATCCTGCTATAGAAGTTCTGTGAAACCCGTTCCCTAAATGCTCCCCGCCTCCCTTTAACCAGTTTAGTACAGTACAGGTTCATCAGCTTATGTCCTCTCAGATCCTCACACCTCACTTTTTGGGTACCACTACCCCCCCCCCCCAAACGTGGTCACAAGAGCCTTGTGTTATGAGGGCTGTCCGGATTTGGGATCTGCCTCGATTCAGCATGTGGGCCCCAAGTGGGTCTTGTGGCTTTGGAGGCAGGGCGGTGAAGAGTGCTCTTCTGGTAGAGAGGCCCATGGCTCCTGGCTTTAGTAGCTGCTGTTTAAAGCTCTTTTCCCTGACCAGGCGCAGACTCGGGTAATTCAGTTTGGTGTTTGCTCATTTTATTCGTTCCTCCTGCCTCTTCCCTTCATCTTTCATTGAAATGAATGGTTATTAAGGGCCCTTTTACTGAATGATTTTCCTGCATAATATCTTTATGCACCTTTTTATTTATCCTTTTCTTTTATGGCCCTATACTTGCTCATTTTTCCCCAAGCTTTTTTTTCCTTACCACTTTGAAAGAAAATTTAGAGGACTTATTTTCTCTTCTGTCATCAGCAGGGGTTTCTGTAGGCAGGAAGAGCATTGGCGTCTCCAGTGTGGAATGCTTGACAGGCATTTTAAAAACATTCATGTCTGTAATTGAAAAAGGGCACCATGGGAAAATATGAGCTTTAATTGTTAACACTCTAGAAAGTCCATAAGATGAGGGTTTTTTTCTCTGAAAGAATACCATATGGGCTAAAAAAAGAAGAGTATGCTATATAATCTGCTACTGAATTAGATGATTTAGAAACTATATAAATGTTCAGAGAAAGGAAAAAATAAAATTGGCTATGTGTAGAGATTCCTTGTTTTCAACTAGGACAGGACTTTATTCTTTGGGCTTACTTCATACAGTGTTGTGCCTGTTTTTATACAGTCTTCTACGGTATGAGTTGGTGTTCTATAAGCATTCATTGGATTGAAGTGAATATATATCTGTGTCCCAAGGATTGATCCCTACTAGATAACTGTTTGCTTCCAGTGAGATAATGTGTGTTAAAATGGAAACTAACTAGAAAAATGCTAGGCCAGAATAAGGTATTGGTAAATAACCACATCATTTGGCCGTTGTACTGAGACCCTCCTAGAGTGCGACAAACACTTGGGACCACATCAGACACACTAACAGAAGTGATCCGCCCTACTGCAGAATTCCTGTGCTGATGAGCACCGACTGCAAACACTGAAACAGGCCCCCAATTCTGTTTACTGTATGTATAGAACCTTCTGGCAGTTACTGAACGTTGCTTTGCTCCTTAAGTTCATTGGTATAAAACTGTTCTTTAAGTGTTGTTGGGCAATGGAATAATACAGCGGTCAAAAGAGCTTAGGCTGTGGTGTCAGACAAATTGGGTTTCAGGTCTTAGCTCTTCCATTTATGGCCCTGTGACTGTAATCATCTCTGGGATTAGCATCCTGGCTTGAAAGTTCTCAGGTTCATTGCTTATAGCTCAGAAAGAGTATAATTAAATAACAACTATTACTGGCATTTTTACACTGCACCATTTTTCGACTTCAGTGTGTATCAATCTGATTTAGTTCTCCAAGGTCCTTTGACTCCATGTTTTTTGCTGCTTCCAATTTGCCCCATTTTCTCTCTAAAAAAATTATAATTTTCCTTAAAAAGTCAGAATTGCTGTTATCTTCAAGTTAAAGTTGATTAAACATTTCTCCAAGTGTTTTATGTTTTGTGCTTGTACTCTTTCTTCCTTCCCTCTTTTCCCCTTTCTGCAATACTGTATTTGAGGATAGAGTTTTGTAGGTTTGTTCTCAGTGCTAAATGTAAAACTGGAAGGTTTTAAATGATTACTTTTTTTTCTAGTGTTCTGGGATGGGCAACGAAGATGTTTTCTCCCTGCATATTTTTCCTGGTAATTGAGACATGTACTTTCAGTCCTTGTCTCTCCATCTGGAGTGAGTCTCCATACAACATTTTTTCCCTTTGTCATTTTTGTGACATTCTTTGAGTCTTGTCTCCTTATGTTTTTTTCATTGTTGTACCCAGCAGTACGGCATATAGTATTTACATGGTGGAAGAAACATAGTTTGATAAGGCAAAGAGGGTTTTTTTTTTCCCCCCAGAATGCTCCTGGTGGTGGCCATCATTTTCTTGACCTTATATTGAACATTTAAAAAATTTATATTTTAACGTGCAGTACGATCCATTTAAAAAATGTACAGTTCTATGTGTTTTGACAAATATATACCATCAACTGTATGCAAACATATAGTCCTGTAACTATATACATAGAACAGTTCTCTCACCCCCATTGTCCCCACATTTTACTGTGCTCCTTTGTAGTCCATCCCAACCATCACCGTTAGCCCCTCACGAGCACTGATCTGTTTCTATAGTCTTGCCTTTTCTAGGATGTCTTTTAAGTGGAATCATACAGCCTCACGAGTCTGGCCATTGTGTGTATCGATAGCTCGTTCCTTTTTATTGCCGATAATATTCCCTGGTCTGGTTGTACTGCAGCTTATTTGTCCATTCATCAGTTAAAGGACGTTTGGGTTGTTTCCAGCTTCTGTAGTTATGATAAAGCTACTAGAAACTTTTGCCTACAGATTGTGTGAACATAAAATTTCAGTTCTCATAGGTAAATATCCAGGAGTGGGCTTGCTGGGTTGTGGGGTAAGTTTAAACTTGTTTACTTGTTAACTTGTTAAAGTTCATAAGAAACTGCCAAATAATTTTCCTAAGTGACTGTACCATTACGTTCCCACTAGCAATGTAGGAGAATGCTGGTTGCATTAGCACTTGTTACTGTAAGGTTTTTTTCCTCTTGGAACCCATCTAATAGGTGTGCAGTGATCTATCTAGTTGCAATTTGAGTTAGCATTTTCCTGATGACTAATGATGTTGAGCATGCTTTTGTGAATTTATTTACCATTTGTATATATTCTTTGGTGAAGATCCTGTAAAAATCTTTGGCCTGTTAAAAAAGAGTTGTTTTCATATTATTGAGTTTTGAGAGTTCTTTATATATTCTGGTCAGAATCTTTTATCAGATTATGCTGATTTGTAAATATTTCCACCCAGGGTGTGGTTTGTTTTTTCATTTGTTAGTTTTTCTTTGATGGATTGTTCTGAGCATTGATTTTCATACTATGCAAACAAAAAGCTTTTAACAAGAGCGTCTAAGTACGCCTGTGTTCATTAATGTAGAGGTATGGTTTTGATTATCCTATTTTCGTATTTTCCTTCTTTGATTTTGCCCTTCTTCCCTTTATTCCCACCCCCAGTACACACACACACACACACACACACACGCACGCACGCACGCAACCATATGCACACACATGCATATGCACACTTACTTATTTGTAAATTATGTCCTTTAGGACAATACAGTAAATATCTGTGCTTCAAAAAAAATCCATCTTGTCACACTTATGTTTAATGGACTTTGAAACAGTGCAGCTGTATAGGGGAAATGAATTCTGTTCTCTGTAAAGGACTGCTTGTTTTCAGAGCTATTGAAGATGGAAGCATTTATGCCACAGTCATATAGCTTGTCAAAACTGGATATGTTCCTGTGTTTAAAATATTTGGGATTTTCCAAAAGTTGCCGTTTCCTCTTGATCCTTTCTAAGGAGGGCTTGGTTTCTGATTACAGTTAACCCTTACTTTACTATTTAACTGCCTTTGAACAGACTTACAATATTTATTTAGATAAATGGTTGAACTTGTATTGGCATTGCATTAGAAAATGGTGGACATTTAGAAATGTATTTACATATAATTGGATTGTTTTGGATTTCTGTATTAATGGAATAGGTTGGTTCTAAGTCTGTAAAAATAGATTTTCAGGGAAACCTGAAGACAGCAGCATCTTCTATTCTTTTTTAAATTCATGGTAGAGATAATAATATGTCAGACGATCCTCGTTTTTCCTCATTACAGAGCTAGAATTTATGTATAAACATTTAAAACGAATTAGAATTTCAGAAACATAATTTTTCTATTAAGTTATTTTCATATACTAAAGTTTTCATTGTAAATGCATGCTGTGTAGAGACATAGTTTTGTTATGAAGAAGCTTTTGTTAAAAACTGATAAGATATTAGGATCAGGATCATTTTATTTAACAATGCAAAGTTACTAGCAAGAGTGGCTTTGGGTTAAGAATTTTAATTTTGTCTCTAAAATTTTTTTAGTTTGACCTTTGTTTAAAAAAAGTTGTTTTTGCTATTGAAGTGATGTGTTTAGCTGAATCCGTATTAGCATTAGTATTTAAAAATAACGTTTAGTAATAGCAGAGATATTTCAATCCTCTGATCCTGTGGAAATGAATGGTTTTGTGTTAACCCTGACTTTTAAACAGGTGTGTTGCAAGAAACCTTCTTGGTGGGATAAAATAACCATGAACATAAAATCTTCCAGTGACCTCTTTTAAAGGCTCATGTACTGTAATTAACTACCCTTTAAATATAAGGGTTCTGTTTGTACTGCTAATTAAATTCATAGTTAAGACTTGTAGGGCAGCATTTAATTTATGTGTTGTTTTGTCTTGGGACTTCAGTAATTTGAAAGGTGATGTGAAGGTATAAATAGTGAATTTTCATTAAAATGTACTGGAAAGATACATGCTAAATTCTCAGAAAATAACTTGTCTGAAAACTAAACATAAGAGAGTCAATTCAAATTTTTTTTATTTCCCTAGTTATTTACTACTGTTTTACTTTAGGCTGTATGATTTGCCCATTGACACTGACTTGACTTTGGAAACATAAAATGTACCAAAATCTGCCTGATTACATCAGGTAGATTATTTAGTATAGGATGCTGATATATTACAAATAGGAAATGCATTAGTACATTTGTTTGGTGAATTCAGAGTAGGGATACCTCCAGTGTACATGTCTTGAAGTTGTGTCCAATTCTCCTTCCTAAAAGATTCCAACAAGATTTACTCCAGTAAATAAAAATTAATTTAGGAAGAGAAAGAGGCATAATGAGAATGGAACTGGGAGAGAAGGGATTATACAATTAGGCAAGATGAAATGATACCCACACACAAAGTAAAGTTAGAGGGCAGGGTATATATATTTGAAATGCAAATAAAATGTAGGATGATAAGCACAATGTTGCTTAGAAGAAAAGCATTTAGTACATTCACATTAGTACAATTAGCAACCTATATGTAGATCTAAAAGATTTCCCTTACCCCAAAAGGAAACCCTTTATCCATGACTCCCCATTTCCTGTTCACACAGTCCCTGCAAACACCAAGCTGTGTTCTGTCTCTCTGAATTTACTTCTTACTGATATTCCAGTATAAAAGGAATCACGCAATATGTAACCTTTTTGTATCTGGTTTCTTTTATAGCACAACCTTTTCAAGGTTTTTCTAAGTTGTATTCCTTTATTCCTTTTTATCTGAATAATACTGTTATGTGAATATACTATAATTTGCTTATCTATTCATTCTTCCACTGATGGACATTGGGTTGTTCCCATCTGTTGTCTGTTTTGAATTGTGCTGCTATGAAAATATGTGTACATGTATTTGACTAACACTTAGTTATTATCTGTTTTGTTTTGTTTTTTAAAATAGCCATCTTAGTGGATGTGAAATGGCACCTCATTGTGGTTTTGAAATGACCAGTGATGGGGTGCCTGGTTGGCTCAGTAGGTTAAGCCACTAGCTCTTGATTTCAGCTCAGGTCATGACGTCACAGTTCGTGAGATTGAGCCCCACCTTGGGGCTCCACACTGACAGCACAGAATCTGCTTGGAATTCTCTCTCTCCCTCTCTCTCTGCCCCTCCCTCCCCTCACTAGCTCTTTCTCTCTGTCTCTTTCAAAATTATTTATATATGACCAGTGATATTGAATGTCTTTTCATGTGCTTTGTTGGCCATTTGTATAGCTTCTTTGAAGAAAATATCTGTTCATGTCCTTGGCTCATTTTACTTGTATTTTGGATTCTAGTCTCTTACCAAATATATGATTTGCAAATATTTTTCTCTAATTCTGTAGGTTGTCTTTTCATTTTCTTGACAATATCCTTTGATGCACAACTGTTTTTAAATTTGGTGATATGCTGTTTATCTGTTTTGTTGTTGTTGTTGTTTTTGCTTTTGGTGCCAAATCCAAGGTCATAAAGATTTACCACTATGTTTTCCTCTAAGAATTTTATGGTTTTTGGTTCTTCTAATTTGGTTGTTGATCCATTGCGAGTTAATTTTTGTATATGGTGTGATGTAGGTGTTCAGCTTCATTCTTTTGCACGTGGATATCTTAATTGTCCCAGCACTCTTTGTTGAATAGACTGTTCTTTCTTTTGAAATTGGGAAGAGTGAGTCTTTTAACTTTGTTCTTCTTTTTCAATATTGTTTTGGCTATTTGGAACCCCTTGGAATTTCATTTGAATTTGAGGATTGGTTCTCCAGCGGCAGAAAGAACTATTGGAATCTTGATAAGAATTGCGTTGAATCATTAGATCACTTTGGGTAAAATACTGCCTTTTTAATAATACTAGGTCTCCAGTCTGTGAACATGGAATGTCTTTCCATTTATTTAGGTCTTCTATAATTTCTTTTTTTATAATTTTTATTTTAATTCCAGTGAGTTAACACACAGAAGTATGGTAGTTTTCAGGTACACAATATAGTAATTCACCAATTCCACACATGTAATTTCTTCAGGCATTGTTTTGCAGTTAGTTCTCACTGTAGCAGTCTTTCATCTTGCCAGTTAAATTTGTTCCCAGGTATTTTATTTTGGATGCTATTTTAAGTGGGATTGGTTTTTAATTCAGTTGTTTATTGCTGGTATATTAGAAATGCAACTGTTTTTTGCGTGTTGATCTCGGACTGTGGCAGAAGGTACATTTGAAATAAATTTTGAAGGGTAGAATTTGATGGCCCAAACAATGTGGGAGAAGTGTATTTCAGTCACAGGGAATTCATTGAACAGACATCATCTATTAAACTACCTTCGCACCGGGAGAGCAGGGGAAACAAGAAGAACTAACTATACCGGGGAAAAAACACACGTAGTAACTAACAGAAAAAGATTATGAGACAGTATAGGGAGAGGGCAAAGAAGAAATGACTCTAATCCAGATTGAATGATGTTTTCTGTTTTGTGAAAACAACTAGCCAAATATTTGATGGTTAAATGAAGTAATGAATGTGAAAATCTGGCAAGGGATTCTAGAAATGTAAGGTGAAGCCATTTCTCCTGTGCCCTTCAGTTTCCATATCGATGTAATAGTCAACTAATAGGGAAACTTATTTTTGGGGAGCATTTGGTGTTAAAGGGTTAAGCTGCAGGAAATTGTGACCTGCTTGCTTTTTGGGAACAAAGCTGTTTACTTATTACATGCTCCTTTAGTATTGAACCATATAGTGTATGAAAGTTTCCAGCCTTTATTTTTCTCCTTTTCATATTTTAAATCATTAGAACATAGTTTCTTTAACAAAATTTTCTGTAATTCACAGTTTCCTGGGAGTACAGCTGCTAGGACAGTTATCCTGTCCCTGTGTTGCTGTAAGAATGATTAGCTTCTTAATGTTTCTGTTTGTGCTGTGGGGACATTTATTGGGAGGACAAAAAAAAAAAAAAAAAAAAAGAAACTTTTAAAAACAGAGACAAGGGCTATAAAACAATCTCCTTCATAGTCTTTTGAAATTCTGAAGAGGCAGGTAAAGATTATTATTGAGAAGTGTGAAGATCCTTGGCTCTTGTGTAAAATAGTTTCATTTGAATATAACATTCCTCTGCTTCTGCCAAAGTGGAGAAAACCATTCAGTCCCATTCAGATTCACAAAACAGGTCATCACACTTTGAAAAATTTCATGTTATTAGATTACCCTTTATGTGATATGTAAGTAGGACAGAAATAGGAAAAAAAAAATTCCTTAGAATGGGGATGGCAGATTTAAGTTCCCATTCTGTTTTTTCACTGTTTATTGTATCCATAACATATATTGCTAATAAATCATAGCTTTTTTTGATGAATTTTGGACATAGCCTTAAAAGCTTTCTCAGCCTATGATTTCAGGCAGTATTTTGGAGTTTGTATGTGACAGGAAACCTGTTTGCATCCCTTATTGAATGTAAGTTTCATGAGGGTAATTTTCTCCTTCATTTTATTCACGCCTTTGTTCCCAGGACCTAGAATAGTGTCTAACACAAAGTAGAGACTCAGTAAATGTCGAGACAAATAAATGAAGAGATGAATATCTGTCTCAGAAAGTGTTTGTGAGATAGGCAGCCGTGAAGACTCTTAACTTTGATTCCTTTGTTCAAGCATCAGGATCTGTTCCCCTTTAGGTGGATGTTTGTGTGATTTTATTAGCTTAGGTCAGCACAGTCTTTCTTCTGGTTTTGAATACTCTTGCATGTTTTTCATAGTGAGCATGGCTGATCTGGCCATGTGCCACACATATGGTTGACATCTTATAGTAACAGAGATAGAAGTATATTTGATAGCTTGATCAGTATTCATTTCCCAATATATAATAGCTTAATTTTGTTGAATTTGCATTTAAAATATTATAGACAGTGTGCTAATTACTGCAATGTCAATGTGGATTAGACAGCTGACAAAGCAAACGTTCGAGGGCCAACATCTGTGCCAAAACACCTTTAATTACAGTAGGCTTTGATCGGCTTAATTTTTTCCATAAATAAATTCATTATATTGGGACTGTTCAAATCTCTGAGAATAATAAGCCAACAACTTTTTTTTCCCCAAAATCTGTGCTACATGAAGAATAAATGTCTTTTTCCATTCTTGCTTAAATAAAGTTCTCTTATTTTTTAAGATTGCTATTAGTGGGCAGACATTTTTCGTAGACTCCCTTAGCATTAAGTAGATGCTTGTTTTAATTTTTATTAATGTTAAACTCTTAATATTACCTAAAAGATTTCCGTATTTTTCTGGTAAATACCATTGTCAAGAGATTTTGTAATTGAAGTTTAGAGACATATTGTTATTTTTCATCAAAGACAGAGGCCAGGTGTCCTTGGTCTCTGAATTGTTAGATTAGGACTACGTCATACTTTTTAATATATTTCAGATTGATATGTAGTAGAGTGCAGTTATTCTGTGCTGATTTTGGAGAATATGATTGTTACTGCCTTCAAAGGAAAGGAATGCATGGGTCATCTCTGGATTTCCAGCTAGAACTACCTTTGGGAACATCTGTGTGAGAAGGCTTCTAAGGGTTTTGTAGTTGAATATGAATTTTGTTCTTTCTAGTCTTTTAGATTACTTAAACTGAAACCAAATCAACAATACATGAAAATAAAGAGTTGTAAAATTCAATCAGGTTTATCATTTAGTATTTGAAAATATAACATGGGCATATAGTGATGACTTTTAAAAATAACTTTTTAAATCATTTTTTATAAACAACAGTGCCCTGACAATGTAAGATGAAAACGATTTATGTTTTCATATTATTTATGATGCTTTGCAATGGGTTTAAAATTACAGCTGAAACCTTTGTCATACCCTTGGGAGACGGTAGATTGTGCAAATAAAGGGAGCAGTTCCTTTTTGTAGAGAAGAAATGGGTTTTCTTTTGATGGTTACAGCAACATGATGGAATCCAGGACTAAGGTCTTGGCAGGCATTGTGTGCAATTAAGGAGATTAAATATGAAACTGACTTTCAAGTAGTTCTATGGCTAAATTATATTTCCCGTGCTTAACAGTTTATAAGGGTCAGTTTATTTATAAGACATGTAAAGACCTTACTGAGGAGTTAAAAGGTAAGCACGGGAATCAGAGGACAGTGCATATACCGTTACATAATCAAGTGTGCTTCGCTTGTGTAGGTCAGAACATGATTACCTGAGAAGTGTTCTTTAAACCCTAGAATTTTAAATAAGGGAGAGATCAAGACGGGTTTGGTGGCAGTGATTTGGTTAGGTGTGGACGAAGTGCATCGTAGTCGTACTACATACAAGTCACCACAGACAAGGTGCTAGGTTCTAGTCCACGTTCTGCCACTTGGGACATTTATGACTTTGGTCAGATTACTGAATTTTCTTTAATCCTTTAGCGTTTTTGAAATGTGTGTATGATCATTTTCATTTCTAACCTCTCTTCCATCTATTTGATAAAAAAACATTTACCAGACTGAAAAAAAATTTTTTAAAGAAAAAGTTGGCTTATCTAAATTCAGTGTTTAAGGATGATTTAGGTTCTTTTAAACGCCCAAGTTGGTTGGTTTTCTTAAATATGTTTTCTTTAATGGTAATAGACTCACTGTGAAATGACTTGAAGCAAGATTGCTGCAGTGAATTTTTAAAAAAATATTTTCAAAGTAAAATGCTAGTTTGTGTTAATAGTTTGGATCTAATCTAACATTTTCAAATTAGGAAAAATTTGAGGCTCTCTCAAAAGTAGTGTACCATTAAATATGAGATGTATTAAAATGTAGGGTGGTTTGAATGATCTGTTATGATACTGCTAAGCATAGGAGCAAAATTAGCCCTAATGGGTGTTATTTCCATAAAAGCTTCATTTAAAAAGGATAAGCAGATTGAGTCAGAAGCAAAAGTGGAGATTTCTTCTGGTCAGCGTATCATACAGGACAGTGTTTTGAAAGTTGTGGCATATGACCTGTAAGTGAGTTGTAAAATTAATTTAGTGGGTCATGACTAGCATTAAGAAAAATATATATGATGGTATATCACATGTAATAGCAGAAAATACTTTTTCATGCAACTTTGGTTTCACTTATTGTGTGTGTTGGCTCATGATGTAAAATGTATTTCTTAACTGCCCTCTATCTTCCCCTATGAGCACTTACCACAGTTCATAGTACATTCAGGGTAATAGGAGGTTAGTAAATGTTTAACTGCACAAAATTTAATTTAGTAAATCTGAGTGGAAGAAACTCCAAAATAATTTCAGAAAGTTTCCCTCCCTCCCTCCCTCCCTCTCTCTCTCTCTCTCTTTCTTTCTTTCTTTCTTTCTAAGTTTACATCCAAGTTAGTTAGCATATAGTGCAACAATGATTTCAGGGGTAGTCAGAAAGTTTTTTTTTTTTCCTTTAAAAAAAAATTTTTTTTTTTACATTTATTTATTTTTGAGAGACAGAGAGAGACAGAGCATGAGCAGGGAAGGGGCAGAGAGAGAGGGAGACACAGAATCAGAGGCAGGCTCCAGACTCCCGAGCTGTCAGCACAGAGCCCAATGTGGGGCACAAACCCACAAACCGTGAGATCATGACCTGAGCCGAAGTCGGATGCTTAACCGACTGAGCAACACAGGCGCCCCCAGAAAGTTTTCTAATACAAAATGGCATTAAGAAAATTGATAAGAACTCACAAGTTGTGTTGGATTCTTTTGTTGCATGCCAGTGACCTTCTTGGGTACAAGGATTATGTCTCATTTAGTTTTTTTTTTGTCAGTGTGCATGATGGGATGGGACTAATGTTCAGAGTCAGAAATCTGGGTTACAATTTTGACTCCTGTCACATAATAAACTTGGGGACATTGGGCAACCTTTTTCAGCACTCTGAGTGTCAACTTCCTTATTTAAAAAGAAGAGGGGCACCTGGGTCTCAGTTAAGTGTCCAACTCTTGGTTTTGGCTCAAGTCCTGATCTCGTGGTTTGTGAGTTCAAGCTCTGCATTGGGCTCTGCATTTATGGTGTGGAGCATGGTCGGGATTCTGTTTCCCTCTCTCTCTGCCCCTCCCTCTCCCCCCCCTCCCCCCCCCCGCTGTCACTCTCGCTCTCTCTGTCAAAATAAACATTTAAAAAAAATGAAAAGGAGAGTAATAGTACTTACCATGATTAATAGAGATACCACTTATAAACACTAAGTATTTTGCCTGGACTATAGTAGATGCTTAATAAACATTTTATTAAGTTAATTTAAAAGATATAAAAACATAATTGAATATTAATGTTTATTTTAAAACACTGTTTTGAGTATCCTGGAAAAAGTATGAAGTGTAAGATTAATTGGATCACATACATGGGGAGAAATTCTTCATGACCTTTTGAAAAATTAAAAGAAACTATAATTATAGAAGATAGCTTTCTTGAAAAAAAAATCAAACATAGCCCAATTAAGAAAGTGTAACATGCAAGATGTAAATTAGAAGTCAAGTGGGCCAAAATCAAATCAAAGAGTTACTTGTTAAGATTAAAAATGAATCCAAATGAACCCTCCTCAAGTCAAAAGCCCAGGTAAAGATTCATTAGTAATCCTTGGAACTGTTGATATTCATGTGTAAATTGTATACTTAGGAATGAAAAAATAGGGGTATATTTTTTTTTTTCTTTTTTGAGAGAGAGAATGAGAGAGGGAGCATGTATGGGGGAGAGGGGCAGAGAGCGAGAGAGAATCTTAAGCAGGCTCTGGGCTCAGTAAGGAGCCCGACTCGGGGCTTGATCTCACCACCATGAGTTTATGATCTGAGCCAAAATCAAGAGTCAGATGTTTAACCAACGGAGCCACCCAAGTGCCCCTAAAGATTTTAAGTAATCTGCACACCCAAAGTGGAGCTCAAATTTATAATCCTGTGATCAAGAGTTGCATGTTCTACTGACTGAACAGATAGGTGCCCCTAGTCTTGCTGTATTTTCTTTTTTATTTTTTTTTTCAACGTTTATTATTTATTTTTGGGACAGAGAGAGACAGAGCATGAACGGGGGAGGGGCAGAGAGAGAGGGAGACACAGAATCGGAAACAGGCTCCAGGCTCCGAGCCATCAGCCCAGAGCCCGACGCGGGGCTCGAACTCACGAACCGCCAGATCGTGACCTGGCTGAAGTCGGACGCTTAACCGACTGCGCCACCCAGGCGCCCCTCTTGCTGTATTTTAATGTTCAGGTGTTTGAAACAAAAAATTATTGAGTCTGGTTTCACAAAAGAAAAGCCTGCTTAATTGGCAAACTGGAGTTATTGTAGGGGATTATTGGAGTATGTTGGTGAGAGAGAAACTGTGAAGGTAATTTATGTAAACTTTATGAGTTCTAATACAAAAGGAATAAAAACTTTTGTGTTACTATAGGATGGAGGAGAAATGTTATCGTGGAGTCACATTGGCTTAGAAACAGGAAGTAAGCATTGGTTGTGAAGGTCATTTCTCTAGAGGCACAGGTGTGTTTTTGTGTGTGTGCATGGGTCCCCGAGGAGTTTGTGCCAGGACTAATCTCATTCCATATTTTTGTAAATGACGTGAAGGAGGGTATATGTAGTCAAATTTTAACTTTTTTGGGCAGTGAATATCCCAGGAAGGGCCGTGAAGGCCCCAGGAAAAAACCTAACTGTAGGTAACGAGAGAGCAAAAAACTGAGTGAACTAGTGTGGGATACTTCTCAGTGGTTTGCTTAGGAAAAATCATATGAATTACATATATTAACTGAGGAATCCTGAATGTAGTTATAATCAGGGTAAAAAATCAATAGCTGTTGTCGATGGTTCTCTGTAGCTATTGAGCAGAGGTCAGTATTAGGCTGGGCATTCTTTGGAAGAGTGTGAGAACAGCATATTATTTTGCCATAGAACAAAACTGTGTTCTCAACACACACAGAAGAAACGCTGTATGTTCTTCTGTTAAATAAAAGTAATGAACTACCTGGACACAAGGCAGTAAACTGCAAATACTCGTTTCTTGGAGCTATTAATACTGAAGAGGAGGATGTAACTGAGGTTATTGAAATATGATCTTGGATAAATTCTTCAGAGTCCGTCACGCTGGAATTGAGGGTGGGGTTAAAGTGCTTCTAGGAGTCTTAGAAGAATCAGTTTTAGGATAAATTAAAGAGCTCTCTTCTATATTTGGGAGTAAACTTGTGGAAATTAGTATTACAAGATAAGATATAATGGGGAAAAATGCATGAAAATTAGATTCACAGATGAAACATGCATCATAGAATATTTTTAAAAATTGGAGATATCTAGAATTATGAGTTTTTTTTTCCTTTTGGAAAATGACACGAAGGTCTGTATTAGTTCCTGAATTCAGACAATTCAGGATTTGATGGAATGCTGACCTGACTGTACATGCAGTCACTTTTCATGTGAAAGCTTGGGGAGCAGAGTTTTCATGGCTGGAGACCACCCAGAGTGTGCAGAGGGCCTCTCGAAGCCCTTGAGCAGGTCAAGGAAGTCCCCTCCTATACTTAGTTTGCTAATAGTTCCCCCAGCCCCCTCCGGTTTGTATCTAGCAGTGTGGTCATACAGTTTGCTTATGTTGTCTGTTAGGGGCTCTCAGGTAACTATTTTTCCTGGTTCTCACAAGCTTCTTGAAACAAATTTTTGATAATGTGTATCTTTCTAGAATACTATCCATTCTGTAGTTTTTTCAAATATTGACGTAAAACTGTCCCCAGTATTCTTCTAAGTATTGATTCTCTGCTGTGTCTGTAGCTATAATTATGTCCTCCTAAGTTCTTTTTGCAACAGTTTTTTGGGTTTTTGTTTTTGTTTTTGTTTTTGCTTATTTTCTTGACATCACATTTTTAAAGAAGGAACTTTACTATTTATTCATCATTTTACCATGAGGTAGTGATGCTCACATATAACAGGCCCCCAACTAACTTTTGCTGAAGTGAACTGAGCATGACTTTAGTTTTGTCTCTGTCCAATACCGCCCACCCATTGCTCATTTTTCTTCCCATTTTGCCCCATCCCCACAGGTAGGCATTTTCACACATATTTCCTCTCTTCTGTGCCAGTATATTCTTTTTTATCAGTGATCTTATCCTGTCCAAGCTTCTGCCATCACCTTTATTTGGATAGCTCCCAAATGTATAACCCCAACCTAACCTTTCTTCTAAGCTCTAGCTGCTTGCTTGACAATTCTGTGTGCTACACCTTCAGGGTAGCCCAGCCAAAGTGAAACTCCTTACTTTCCTCCACCCAAACCAGTTCTCCCTCCAGATTTCCTGTTTTCTGTTAATTGGTGCTGCCACTGTCCCAGGCACAGAACATCAGCTGTTGACTCTCCTGTCTGACTTTCTGCACGTCCTCCCCTGCCAAGTTATATGCAGCCTAACTTCACAATGTCTGCATATGTATACGTGACATCGTATACATCCCCCAATCCCCCCATCACCGCGTGTATTCAGACCCTCAGTACTTTGTTCCTGGACTGTTGTAGCACCTCCTTGCCTTTTTGGCTGAGTCACTTGATCTTCATACTGAAATAAGATTAAACTTGCTAAAGCACTACAATCAGACCACCTGCTAGCCCACGCAGATTACTTAGTTCTCCCACAACCTTCTCAAATAGGTACGACCGCCTTTCTAGGTCTTCAGTAATAATGCCCGCTTGTATCTTGGTTTGTCTCTCTCTTCCTGCCTTACTCATGCTTGTATTGCATCGTGAGTGTTTCATCTCTCTTGCTTTCTTGAGGTTTTGTCCACCTGTTTCCTCTTCAAGGAGTACCCTTTCCCTCACCCCTGCCTGTTGAAAGGATGCATGTCAAGGGTAATCTCTTGTATTCTTTACTACCTTTAGGAACCTGCAGAACATTTCTTTGGTCTTTCTAGGGCACTGATCTCACCTTATGTTAGAGCCATTTGTATCTTTCCTTAATATCTCATGCTAGATTATAAACTCCCAGTGGGTAGGAACTGTTTCTTATTCAGCTTCTCCTTTTTTGTTGCCTCAGCCATTTGTTGTCAGGAAATATTGATAGAAAAAAATTCAGAGAAACTTCTTACCCTCTCTTCCTAAGACATTTACTGTAATGTGAATGAGTACTGTAGAAACGCCATAAACTTAGCCTTTCTAGAGATGTAGCTGTGGGTGCACCAGTCCTGCTCCCGGGGAACTGGTGTTTCAGCTTTTTATAAAACTTCTGCTTGAAGTGAGGCTAGAGGCATCACAACAGAGATGTTGATTTCTGCTACAGCAGGCCTAGGAGGTTGTATCTTGTGTTGTCTCTCTTTTTTGGGTGTGTGTTGGGGGGGGGTGGGTATTTCTTTTAAATTAAGAATTTCAGTAAGTCGTGATATTTTAAAGTTTAATGTAAAAGTTAATGTATGTGAATTCAGTATGGACTCTAAATATAAGAGGTAAATCTCACTATTTTTGCCCTTTAATCTATAGAATGAAGATGATTAAAAATAAGAGATTACATTTTATTGACATGAAAGAAAACCATTTTAGGCCAATTTAATATGAATCTGCCAGTATATTTTACATGGATGGTGTTGGCAAATACTAAAATTAGGCTTTTGTACTTGAAAAATCCTGACCAACCTCTCATGAAGCTTGTCGACAAATTAAACTTCTGGAATTCCATCATAAGAAAAAATTTGGGAATGTTTGGGAATGCAGTGAACACATATACGTAGGAATTGTATTAAGCATTAATTTGCTACCATTTATGAAATTTAGGTTTCTGTGGAGCCTAGCAGCTTGAGTGTAGAGATGGACAAGCTAACCCAGTCTTTGTTCTATAGCTTCCACGTCTCCCTCCCTCCCTCCCTGCCTGCCTGCCTGCCTGCCTCCCTGCCTCCCACCAGTGTTTTCTGGAGTTTCTTAAAAAGTTTACTTATTTAGGTAATCTCTATACCCAGCATGGGGCTCGAGCTCACAATCCTGAGATCAAGAGTCACATTCTCCTCCAACTGAGCCAGCCAGACGCCCGTTCTCGGAGTTCTTACCATGATCTCGATAATAGGCCAGAAACCAGTGGTGCAGTGTTGAATAATGCAGTTCCAGAGGCTAGCCGCCCACTTGGAACTTCTAGTCCAGTGGGCCATTTGGATATAGACATATGATAAAGTTCCTTATTTTGTAAAATAAAATAATTTGTTATGACAGTGTTTAGCTTGTTAAAGGAAAAAGGCGGATAGCTCATTTTCAGATTGATAGTCATTTCACCAATAATCGGAATTTTAAGCTTTAGCGGTATAAAAATATTGTGCTCAGTACAGGCACAGGCTTTAATCTGAGTCTTAGTTTACTGATCTCTGTAAATAGGGATGTTAGGAGAAGAAGTAATTAATGTTTAGCAAGCACTTTGATATTTACGCCCAGTGGCTGTAAACAGTTATTAAAAAGTCATTGTACAGGTCAGAATGGCAGGTGCAGTGGGGTGCCGGAGTGAGGGCCAGAGAAGCAGTCTTTGCAGTTTTGAAGGAGATACATGTGAAAATGTTCTATTCCTGATTAAACGTTTTATTATTGAACACTTACTGTTAGGATTTCATCCATAGATCTCTGTACATTTCACAGTGTCACAAGAAACCATGTAAGTTCTGTTTATGAACACAGATAAGTTGATTATTTCTTGACCAGAGTGGTGTGTGTGTGCGTGTGTGTGTGTGTGTGTATACACATATACATATACATCAAATACCACAGATTCTAACTCTTCATGGTGAGAGTAACTCCCTTAGAAATGTCATTTCATGAGGGACACCTGGGTGGCTCAGTTGGTTAAGCGTCCGACTTCAACTCAGGTTGTGATCTCCCAGTTTGTGGGTTTGAGCCCCGCATCGGGCTCTGTGCTGACAGCTGGGAGTCTAGAGCCTTCTTTAGATTCTTTGTCTCCCTCTCACTCTGCCCTTCCCCCGCTTGTGCTCTATCTCTCTCAAAAATAAAATAAACATTAAAAAAAACCTAGGGGTGCCTGGGTGGCTCAGTCGGTTGAGCATCCGACTTAAGCTCAGGTCATGATCTCGCAGTCTGTGAGTTCGAGCCCTGCATCAGGCTCTGTGCTGACAGCTCAGAGCCTGGAGCCTGCTTCTGATTCTGTGTCTCCCTTTCTCTCCGCCCCTCCCTGATTCATGCTCTCTCTCTGTCTCAGAAATAAACATTAAAAAAATTAAAAAAAAAAAAACCTAAAAAAAATGTCATTTCACAAGAAAATAGCAAGCACTGCAGTTCCTTGTATTGGACAGGAGTAGTGGGGGAAGGCCGGAGCCGCAGTGTGGTGTGGGGAGAAGACGGTGGACGTGGAGCCCTCGTTCTAACTGCCTCGTCGCCTCAGCTTCACTTCCGCTCTCTGGCCCGTGACCTTGAAGTCACTAGTTGCTGGCTCTTTTGACACTTAGGCAGATCTTTTACCTCAGTTACTTAAAACATTTTGAGAGTCTTGGAATAGGGCTCCTTCAAATCCTGGTGAATAGGAATAACAATAAAAAAAAGTCTGTGATTTGGAGAGCAGTAGCAGAAAATACTAGGCAAAATAAGTTGGCATTTATCATAGATTATTTGTGAGAGGGATTAAAATGCTTGTGTTACGTTTAGGAGTTTACAGCTAAAACAGATCTAAATTATGAGTGATTCTTCACTTTAATAGGATTTTACAAGTTATTTGGAATGGCTCCAAGCATTATATGTATTTCTAGACGTCAAGGTTTAGTTGCTATCGAACTGCTGCTAATTGTTTTTGTGCTTGCTGGGTTTTGTAGTGTTTCCCTCTCTTTCTGGAAAGAGAGAAGACAGTATGCGTTGGGGCAGTGGTTGTGTGCATATGCTATTAATCCTCTGGGGAAAAAATTACACTAAGTATGCTTTTTTAAAAATGCTTTGAAATTTTATCTGGCCGAAAGATTACATTTCTAAATATGAAGACAACTTCTGAGCAGAGAAAAAATTTATAAACCATGCATGGCACGTTTACAAATTCTTTGAAAAAACTGTCTGTGAAGGTCTTTGGAGTGATCATTTATCCCTCTATTCCCATATGTCACACATTGCCTTTTTACCCCTGGGGAGTAACCATATTGCATTATTTGTGATCCTTTGGAGTTGTATGAAATGATAATTTAACTTTTCAGATGTGGTTAATCTACAGGCCCTGCTTCCTAACCATTAGCATACATGGCATGACAGCCTTAAATGTTTCCAGGTGTGATTAAAGAACTTGGCCGGTAAATTACTCGTAGATTATCTTGGCCACTGTAATTTACTACAAAACTGAAGCTTTGGCATCAGCAGTTGAAAAGACTATGTTAACAGGAACTCCACTTGAGACACGTTTTACATTAAATAAATGAACTGTCTTCTTGAGACAGTTAAGTGTTTATTTTTTATACTATTTAGAACTATATTGTGTCTTTTGAACGGTTGAATTTTGTCAAAAAGCAGGTCTTGAGGGGCACCTGGGTGGCTCAGTTGGTTGAGCGTCAGGCTTCGGCTCAGGTCATGATCTCATGGTTCATGGGTTTGAACCCCCTGTCCGGCTTGCTGCTGTCAGCACAGACCCTGCTTTGGATCCTCTGTGCCCCTCCCCTGCTCACGCTCTCAAAAAAAAAAAAAAAAAAAGGCAGATCTGATTTACAGCATTGACTTGTTTTGTGAGACTTACTACAACTAAAATAAATTTTTTTAGTGTTTATTCATTTTTGAGAGAGAGAGAGAGAGCATCAGCGGGGAAGGGGCAGAGAGAGAGGGAGACACAGAATCCGAAGCAGGCTCCAGGCTCCGAGCTGTCAGCACAGAGCCTGACATGGGACTCGAACCCACAAACGACGAGAGGGCGACCTGATCCGAATCCCAGGCTTAACCGACTGAGCCACCCAGGTGCCCCAAGACTTACTACGATTTTGAAAATCTTCTTCCCACCACTGTTGGAACCTGCGCTGCCCTCAGCCCCACTTTTATTTCTGCTCTGGTCCAGAGAAAAGCCGTCATCTTTCCTCCACTCCACGGTTTGTCCCAGTTCCTGGAATGGAGTCTCATTTTCTCCAAAAAAGAGTTATAGTTAATCAATGCATAAGAGGGCCCATTTAACACTCTGTTGTTGTTGTTAGCACTAGAAAAATCCTCGGAGATCTGAACAGTTTGTTGTTAATGGAGACATAAGAGAGTCTCTGTTCTATTTTGTAGCTGGCCACAGAAAGAGTGAAATTCTGGGCAAAGGTAGCAGGTGAAGTGAGTTGAAAGAGAGGCAGCAGGCTGGCCCGGGGCTGGAAATTGTCCACTGGTTAGGTCTGCTGGCACTTACTGTTCTTTACCCATGGCAGTCTTGTCTCCAGCTTAGCACCTGCCCTCAAATTTCCTGTCTTGGTCTTCAGACCCTCTTAAACCTTCCCCACCTTTCCCCACCCATTATCTTTCCCATAACATTTCCTGCTTCCCCAAGATTGCCTCTACCACTCAGGGGGACGCACAGTATTCTCTTATTCCCCAGCAGAGGGGAGGCATCTCTGTCCTCTGTCCCACTGCTGCAAAGTGGACAGGAGGTGGCTTCCTGAAATCCCTGGTGGGGACTCTGAGTTTTCTTATCGGAATGTTTTCACAAGGGCCGGTAAGATTTTACAGAACTATAAACATGCTCTAGTGCCATACAAATAGAATATATAGATTAATAGGCCTTTTGTTGCTGGTGTGAGGCAATGTAATAACCGTTTGTGATACTGTTCATCCGAGAGTGTCCCAGTTTCCAGCCAAAAATGGGTTTTGAAAAAACATTTTTTCTAGGAATATTGTTTTGTGTGGTAGAACTCAAGTTGAATATCTTCCACTTTCCTTAACCCCGATTGATTTATTGATTTATTGATTTAGTGAACTCTACTCACAGGCTGGGGCTCAAACTCAGAACCTTGAGATCTGAGATCAAGAGTCAAATGCTGTAGTGACTGAGTCAGCCAGGCACCCCTTCTTAACCCTGAATTATGATGAAAGCTTCAAATAAGATTCACGTTCTTAATGAAAGAGAAGATAGGGATCTTTGGTCCTCATAATTTTGCGTTGGTTGCCTATATTAATGTGCCAGTGTAAATCATTACTGATTACTTGGGTTTAGGGATCGTCTTTGAGATAGTCATGGTATGAAAATATTCATCCATTCTTTTAGATATTTTTGACATCCTAGGAAGGCTGTTACATATGGCAGAATGAAACATAGGGACCAGAAGGGGCAAAAGTAGAAATTTTGCACTGGCTTTATTTATAAAAACAAATTTTAAAGGAATATTTAATCGGAGGCATTGAATAAACTTCAGTTCTGCTAGTGACTTTGTCCCTTGAAAATAGTTTACTAACCTATGGGGTTATAACTAGAGGCATTCGCTAATGTATTTGCAGTGACTGTTGAAATAATTCAAATTTATTGACCATGGGAGGATATTAAATATTTATCTTTTCTGCTTAGTGCTGGTAGTGAAATAGAATATAAGTTAATGGTTAATGGCTTATAGGCTGTTACTTCTGAAATAGTACCTTCATTTACTTTATCCAGTGGCATTACTTACTTGTGTTGTATGTGTTAAAAAGCATATTTGGAACCTACCTTACATAAATTTTCTGCTTAGCTAAACAATATTCCAGAAGAGATTTTTAACTAGGGTGTGTGTATGTGTAAGTGACTGCAAAGGGAGGAAAGTAGGTAAGTTGTAGGCTGGAGAGAAATCTTTTTCTTTAAAAACAAATAGAATGGAATATTATGTATTAATATTATATGAAGTGTGTTTTGGCACATCTGCAGTATGTAACACGATCCAGAATTATAAGATTGGCAGTAGTTGAGCGTATAGAATCTGGCAATCGTGTTTGAGTAGTATGAAGATGATCAAATAAAAAACGTATTTGTAGATGTAGAATCAGAGGGAAAAAGCTAACTTATTTAGGTTTCCTTCACGATAATGCAGTATCAAACTAAGAATGTCTTAACATGAAATTTTACTTGAAATGGTATAAACATTAGGGAGAACATAAAGCAGTATTTGTAAGTTTTAAACTTTAAGGGGGGTAATTTATAGAACTGTTTTGAATTTTCTGAAAATTAGATCTTCAGAACTTACAAAAGATAATAATAGCAAATAAAAACAATAATAAAATATACTCTAATAAAAAGGTTTGGTTTTTCTGTGGGCCGTAAGGGACTATTTGAGGTTTTTTTGTTTTGTTTTGCTTTCTATTACATTAGATCCCAAAGATCCCAAAGTTGACTGCATTAATGTGGTCAATTTTTTTTTTTTAATTCAGATACTTGAATCTGAAAACTACAAGGTACTTAATTTAAATGTCATTAGTTTAGCAGGGCGCCTGGGTGGCGCAATTGGCTAAGCATCCGACTTTGGCTCAGATCATTGGGGTTTGTGGGTTTAAGCCCCGTATCAGGCTCTGTGCTGACAGTTCAGAGCCTGGAGCCTGCTTCGGATTCTATCTCCCTGTTTCTGACCCTCCCCCACTCACACTCACACACACACACACACACACTCTCTCTCTCTCTCTCTCTCTCTCTCTCAAAAATAAACATAAAAAAATAAAAAATGTCATTCGTGTATCAAAACAAATTACTTAGAAAAGGATGTTTAATTAACTACTTCTGTATGTGATAGTGTTTCGTGGATATTATATCATGCCAGGTGTGTATTACTGAGATCTATACTAGTTACGGTAAGAACAGATTTTGTACTGAATTAAAATTTTCTGTATAAATTAAATGTCACATTTGTACAAAATATACCAAGGAGACAACATAGTATTGAACACGTATTATTAAATGGAAAGCATTTGAGTATTAGGAAATTTGGCCTAAGGTCTCTCTTTTGTCCTTTCTGTATATAGTTGCCATTGTAGTGAAAAGTCATGTAGCTTTTATCCTGTACTCTGTTTTACCAGAAGCTGGAATTGACTAATTAGAAAAATGTAAACAAGTATGAAGCTAGCAAGTAATATTTTAAGTACTAAATAGAGACATCCATGAGTAATCTGTTTTGTTAAAAGAATATGCATTCGTAATTAACAAATCAGTTAAGCACGTTTTTCAGGGCATCACTGCAGTACGGTCTTACTGACTTTAGCTATGAATAATTTAATTTGTGGTTATGCATGTGTGTGCTGAGGAATGGACACACTTAAAAAGTGGTTGAGGTACCAGGACTTCATTTTGTGCCTTTGCACCATCAGTCGTTTTCACAGAACTTGAACTACCTGTTTATTTTACAGGCACTTGTGTCTATAGTGCTTACCTTGGGACGAGCATTGTTCTAAGTGCTTCATTGCTATTAACTCATTTACTTCAAACCTGATAGCAACACCACGAGGAGGGTATAGTTATGACTTCTGTTTTGCAGATGGCACACAAAGGTTAGGTAAGCAGCCTAAGGTCCCGCAACTAGTCTGTGGAGAGCCACTGTTCGAATCTCAGCACTACCTCCAGAGTTTGTGCATCCCCCTCCCCGCCATCCCCTGAGTTTGTGCTCTTAATCAGTATCCTCCATTGCCTTATCCAGAAAGATCTCTCTTGGAAAGTGGAGTCCAGATTCTTTCCTTTGTCAGACCCCTTGCTCCCATGCTTTTGCTGACCAGACGGGGATCTTGGGAGGGATTTATTGGCAGGAATTCTTGTCATCTTGCTCTTCTAGATGTTTGGGAGGCAGGCAGTGTGACAGCTTCTGACTGTGAGTGACCCAGATCCGGCTTTGTGTGCAGTCATTCGCAAATCCTCATTCGCAGTAGAAACTTTCCTGTATCAGGACCGAACTCTACCCTCTTATCCTGGAAATCGGGGGTGAAGAATGTGAGCCATCTTGGCGTTTATGGGAGGAGCTAGGAATATGGAAGAAGAGGAGAGAGACAGTATTATTGCCTGATGGAAAGTATGAGCCCCACATAGAATACAAGTGCTGATGTTAAAGGGGCTGCTTTTCTCAAGGACAACTTTTCTAATATGCTCTAGGACAAGCAATAGCAGGGGTTCATTTGTTTGAGTGTGATTAGTGATTCTTCTCAGTGGAGGGGAGGCCAGTGTGTATACGCATGTACATAGACATTACTCTTCAAGTAGTCACTATCGGGTCTATACCATGTATTAAAAAGTATTGAGTTGGGGCGCCTGGGTGGCTCAGTCGGTTGGGCATCCGACTTCGGCTCAGGTCATGATCTTGCGGTCCGTGAGTTCGAGCCCCGCATCGGGCTCTGGGCTGACAGCTCAGAGCCTGGAGCCTGTTTCGCATTCTGTGTCTCCCTCTCTCTCTGACCCTCCCCTGCTCATGCTCTGTCTCTCTGTCTCAAAAATAAATGTTTAAAAAAAAAAAGTATTGAGTTTATGTGAACACGAAGCACTGATTTGTCTTGCCAGCAGCTCTTGGTCCTTGGCATCTTTGTCTAAACCCATCTCCATCAGTATTGTAAGGGGCGCTGGCCGTCTTTTAGTTTTATCTGCTTTGTAAGATGACTTTGTTTGCCCTTGAGGTACCTTTGTCCTCTCTTCGTGCAGCCCCTCCAGAGTAACTGGAGTTACCTTAAACCCTAAGCTGTATACCTAGGTTCGCAGCAGCATTATTCATGATAGCCAAAAGGTGGAAGCAACTCTGTGTCTATTGACAGAGGAGTAAATAAACACAATGTGGTATACACACACAAGGGAATATTACTCAGCCTTAAAAAGGGAGGAAATTCTGACCACATGGATGAACTTTGAAGACAGTATGCTCAGTGAAATAAGTCAGTCATAGAAAGACAAATACTGATGGAATCCATTCATGTGAGGTACCCCAGAGTGGTTAAGTTCATAGAGACAGAAAGTAGAATGGTGATTGCCAGGGGCAGGAGGGTAGTGAGAAGGTAGTGAGGAGTTATTGTTTAATGGGTGTAGAATTTCAGTTTTGCAAGGCAAAAAGGGTTCTGGAGGCTGGTTGTACAATAATGTAAATGCCCTTAATACTACTGAACTGTACACGTAAAGGGGTTTGAGAGTAAATTTTATGCTTTGTATATCTTACCACGATTAAACAACAACAAGCCTTTCAGCTGTCGTCTAAAATCTGTTCAGGTGTTTTCGTGTGGTATTTTAATTAACAAACACACTTATTAGTAGCAGCTGGCTCTACGATGCTCGCAAGCAACTGGCTCAGCCCTGTTTTCTAGAGAACATTGTGTGGTATGCGTGTGAATGTGTTGATTCATTCCAGAAAAAACTTCTGTGGAAGTTGAAGAAAGGGGTAGGCAGGTATGGGGCGGGGGGAGCAGGGTGAGCGGAGCTCATGGAAACAGGAGGCAGTGGAACATGTTCAGAGTAGCTGAGAAAACGACCATGGTCTGTGTAGGAAGAGCAGAATCAATGTATTAAGGGTGTCAGCAGATAACCCACATTTCTCATTTTAACTGTTTTCTTATCGTATCTACCAGGTAGAATATTGGCTTCTGCCACAGGATCCAGGTATATTCCATTTATTGGCATTTATGATAACGGGTTCGGGAAAGGTCCTGTGCTGCGAGTTGTTGGGATTAATAGAAAGATCAAGTCAGAACCCCTTGCCTTTAAGAGCAAGAAGGAGAGTATTGAGCTCAGAATAAGATAAGATGTGTGGACCAATGGAACTAAAATACAAGACAGGATCCGACAAGCCGTATAAAGAAAGTTCTGTGGCAACGCAGACTACAGAGATCTAGTTCTCTGAAGTGAGGTCAAGGAAGGATGAAGTAGGAGCAGAACCTTGAAAGATGAGAAGGATGTTAATAGGCAGAGATAATGGATCTGGATCCGAGGTGAGCACTAAGACACAGATACAGGGAAGGCCAGGGTGATCTCCGCCAGGAAGGGCCAAAAGCTCGGTGTCATGGATGTTTACATTGCCCAGCAGCGTGTGAAAAGGATTCTAACTGAAGAGATTATTCCCTGTGGTGTTGGAGAAGGGAAATGGCTGTTGTTACTGAGCAAGAAGCTTAACCTCTCAGGCCAGTGCTGAGGACAGAGTAGCGTTCACTGCTTCACGCTTGCCCCAGGAGGGTTCAGGAGAGCCTGCTGCGCCAGAAGCAGTGCAGAGCTGAAGGGGATCTGGGGCAGATGCAGGCACGGGCGGATTTCACAGCCCCGCACCCCGAGGTGTGCATGCATCGCCGTAGTAGTGAAAGCTTCCGATTACTCTTGACTTCGTTCAGTTTGGATTTGAGTCTTAATTTCTTCAAGTCAGCTAATAAAAAAAGTCCAGTCTTTGAACATGCCCTGCAAGCAGTTGGGGAAGACCGGTCCTGCCAGCTCTTTGACAAATTCTGTAACCAAATATTGGATCGGATAAAGGTGGAAGATGGAATTTGGAGTATGAAATCATAGCTTCAAATCTTTGCTTTGCCACTAGCAGTGAGACCGGAGGCAGATTAAACTCCATTTTTTTCTGTTTCTTTGTTAAATCAAGAGAATGTTTACCTTTCAGGTCTGCTCAGATGACCTGAGATAGTAACTATAAAATAATTTATTCCCCATCTCTAACATGATGATCAGTGCTTTTTACTCTTCTCTGTATTAAGCAACCACATTCAGCTTTTGTAAAGCGTGAGTTTCTCTGAACTATGGACTCCTGGAGTTTGATCTTTAAAGATTAGCAGCAAAACAAGCTTGTTCACTTTTGAGTTACTTTAAAAAAAAAATTGATGTGAGCATCAAAATTTGCTGTTAAAATCTATTTGAATTGCAGTCTATCTTATATACCTTAATATAATATATATAGTATTATTTTCTTCACCCCCTCCCTAAACACCAGCAACAACAATAAAACTTATGACTAAAATAGTCAAAGGGGATTTTGGCAGAATTTTCTCTTCACTTCAACAGAAAAACTCATTTTAATATCTCGAATGAGGAATAAGTTGGGAAAAAGTTTTAGTCAGACCAGCATTCTTGAAATAGATTCAGAATCATACTGTAATATATTGTGGAGCACATTCAAGTGTACGTGGTCTTCTTTTCATTATTGAGCACAGTTTTAAACCTGTAAGTTTTAGACCTTACGAACCTAGCCATTTTAATTCACAGTAGGCTAAACTTGGCACAGATACTCTCTGCTCAAACACAAGCGTAGTTGTGTTTTTTAACTGAAAAAGTTGACTAGTCTTCTGAAAAAAAAATTCCTAGAGGTTAAAAAAAAAGGGAATATTTACTTTGTCCAGTTTTAGCAACAAGCAATTGTGTTGGCTTCGCCCCCAGCCCCTTCTAAATTCCAGTCGCTGTTTACTGTATACTTGTGTTTTTAGTAAAATCGTTGCCTTACAAATCTTAAAATGGCTTCCATCATCACATAGTGACTTTTTTCATAAGTATTGTTTTTTTGAAACCTTAATAAAGGAATTCATGTAACATGAATTAAAAAAAAGTAAATCCTGTTGACCTTGAGGGGACTTTGCCTTCTGACCTTTCAAGCATCTCTATTCATGTCATGATGTAAGTCATGACTTATTGTTTAAAACTGTAATTTGTGTCTGTGTGAAAATGCATTTTTTCCTACTGCCTTTGCTGGGACTATAACATCGTAATGATTTTGTTAACAATATATTTGATTGCTGCCTCACTGAATGAGATTTTGCTTTAGAAAATTTAAATGTAAGCATTTAAAGATAAAGCTTAAATGAAAATTAAAGCCTAGCTTAAAATGAATTTGGATAAAGTCTGATTTTTACTTTGGTTTCTCTGGTGGTATGCAGTTTACTGTGGGGGGGTGGGGGAGAGGGGGTAGGGAATGTAGATATAAAAATAACACCAAAGTGTTCTGCTTTTTAAAAGTTGACACAAATTAACACATAGCCATAGTTTTAGACATTTTAGCTTAAGGTAGGAATATCTCACTTTCACCTACACATTTTCATAGTGAACTGAAGAGAATTGTGAAAAGGAAAATAAATATCTGTATACAATTTATACAGTTGAGAAATTTTTAAAATTAGTTTAAAATTTTTAGTAGAATTTGCTATTTTAGCAAGGGAGAAATTTGAGTTAGAATAAATTGAAAGACCAATAGGAACTGTCATAAAAATTCCAAGATTTAAATGACTGCGGTCACTTCTGGGCTCTACTCTATTGTGTTGGGTTATTTTAAGCTTTTGACTGTAGCATTGTGGCATTACATTGGTTAGTAAATGTTAGATTCTGTTTTGGGTTGTTTAAAACCTTTATGCTATCGTTTCTATATGCAGAAAAGTTTATATGTGATAATAACTTACTTTGAACCATTTTTGTAAAAGAAAAATCCAGGAGATGTTACGTTAAAGTTGTGGTACTTTTGCCGAAGTTGTAATTTAAACGTGGAGTTTGCTTTTTACAACTAAAGGCTATATTCTAATGAGCAATTTGGAATGAAATAATTCTCTCCCTAGTGTTAGAACTTTTTTCTGCGCTGACTCCTCTTAACTAAATGGGAGTAGGGGAGGCTTTACAATAAATTCACCAATTGAAAGTTTTTACTTAAGAGAGAAAAAAAAATTACTGTATTAATTTCTTACCTATTTGCTTTGCATAACTCCTTTTTTCAGATGACTGAAGATAACCAACCCTTAGAGGTTAGAATTGCTTTTATTTTATCAACTAGAAATCTTTCCTAGGTGTTACTATACACATTCATAATCTTTTTTTTTTAAGTTTATTTATTTTTGAGAACGAAGCAGGGGGTGGAGAGAGAGAAAGTGAGAGAGAATCAATCCCAAGCAGGCTCTGCGCTGTCTTCCGAGAACCTGACATGGGGGTTGAACCCACAAACCACGAGATCATGACCTGAGTGGAAAGCAAGAGCTGGATGTTTAACTGACTGAGCCACCCAGGCACCCCCACATTCATAATCTTTAAAATTACATAAATATAACTTTTTTCTTGTGCCTGCAGATGAATTTTTGTTGTATTCCACTTTTTGCTTTTATACAATATGGCACCCAGATTAGTACAGATCTTAATTTATTATGTCTGATTTTTTTCCCCCATAAATGTCAGCTAGTTGCTTTTTACCACTGGCATTCATAAATCCTTTCACTGTGTTCCCCGTTTGCTGTAAACAAGTAATGAGATAACAACAATTACTATTTTTTTGGTGTTTTATAATCTTAACATTGACCCTCTATCAAAGGCATTCTCCCTATCCTTGAGAGGAAAAAAGTTACATTCAGACAGGTTAAAACTTTTGAAGGTCAGGAAGCCAGTAAGTGGTAAGACGGAATAGGACTCAGATGAATCTTTATATATGTGTAAATATATGTATAAAAATATCTTCGTAAATACTACCCAGATCAACATGTAGAATGTTTCCAGTACCTTGGTAGGCTCTCTTGTGTGCCCCCTCTCATTAGTGTCCCCTCAAAAGTAACTACTGTTCTTGTCTTGATCCACATAGATGTATCTCTATCCCCTCTTGATTAGTTTTGCCTGTTCTTGAACTTCATAAAAATTGAATCATATAAATATACTCTTTGGTATCAGGCGTTTTTTGTTTTTTTTTTAACCTAGCATTGCATCTGTGAGATTCATCCATGTTGTAGCGTATAGTGTCGCTTTCTTCTTTTTCATTGCTGCCTAGTATTCCATTATGTGAATATATCAAAGTTTATGTGTTCTTCTTACTGCTGGAAATCTGGGTCATTTCCATTTTGGGGCTATTATAAATAGAGCTGCTATATACATTCTTACACATGTTTTCAGTTTAATGCATGTTTTACATTGACTTCTCTTGGAAACATACCCACGATTGAAGTTGCTTAACCTTGGGAATAATGTATGGTGACCTTGAGTAGGTGCTGCCAATCAGTTTTTTAAGTGTTTGTACAAGTTTACACTCTGATCAGAAATGTATGGGGGTTCTAGTTGCTAATCATATGTTGGTATTGTCAGCCATATTAGTTTTTTCCCTTTTTAATTTAATTTAATTTGAATTAAATCTATTTAATAGGGTGTCTAGTTTCATGTAATAGAGATGCAAACTGAAAGTTATGTTTTACAGTGAAAAAATACTTAACATAAATGTAGGTACTTACTCACATAGAGAGATTAACAGTTGTGTGCATAGTCTTGGATACTGCTGAGGTTTTGCTTTGTTTTTTCCTAACCCATGTCTTTATAAGTGAGCCTTGATTGCTTGTTTAACCACTGATATTAATGAAGTTTTTCCTACAATAAGGACAATATTCTAGAAACTACTTGTTTCATTTAGAATTTTGAGGAAATTTTCAAAGGAATTTAAGATGGTAAAGATCTTTATTCACAAATTGACAAGTTGTAGAAGAACTCAGTAAAGACTTTTATCACTGAAAAATCAAGGTCTTTTTTGCTTCAAAATAACAGCAATTGTATATAATCTGTAGGACTTTATTAGTAAATTTTATTCATTATATAGCTTTCACGAACTTACAGTAAGTTATCCTGCTAAAAATTGCTTGACTTGATCAGTTCTTGTTTTTCCAAGTTCGTGCAAGTTCCACGTGTTTGGCTTTCCTGTCTGAGTCTCAGGTACGCTGATTAGTCAGGCGGTCTCATCTGAAACTAATGTATAATAGTGCTGAGTCGTATAACTCGCCACACCAGTTTCCTAGTGTTTTTGTTTTGCTCAAGTAGATGAAAGGTTTATTTAAGTGTGGCCACACTGGTACTGCATTCCTAGTGATCTTGGTAGGTTAATGACAATCTTTGTCATAGAAATCAGGAAATGTGGGTTGAGCCTCTGGGATGGATGCATGTCGTTGGTTCATTAAAATGCAGTCTCCCAGAGGACTGAGGATTATTGGAAGCACTTGGTAGGTAATGCAGCTTTAAAAACCTATCTATCTATCTACCTATCTGTCTATCTTCATTCTGTTTTTTAAACTCTTTGAATACATTAGTGTTTAATCATATTATCTAGTGTATGAATGCTTCCTCCAATAAGATAAACATGAGTTTGGAAATCCAGGTAGGTTTCTTTCCACAGTTTAGTAGGTTTGTTTTAGCTGGGGTGTTTTGGTTGATCATGAACTCAGTCATATTATACTGCTGCTTTGTTTAACTGGTTGGTTTTTAACTGCATTAACTTTATCAGTGTGATTGATCCGTGATTTTGTTGTTATTACCACTATAGAGAATGAGTGGAAGAATTGTTTAAAATATTTATCTTTGAAATACAATCAGTTAAGGCAGTTTGGTACTTAGAAAGCTTTGAGGTGTCTATTTGAATGGATTGTAGTGATTATGGATTTTGTAAGAGTTTCAGGATAAATATAGGTATGCATTTATGAGGAGAGGAGACATACTGCAGTATTCTTTTACCAGACATACTTATTTCAGGTATATTCCTTATACCATTCAAAGTGTAAACAAATGGATGGCAAGATTGTTGTTGATTCGAAGACTGGTCATGTGTGCTTGTGTTGTAAGGAAAGAGAGGACATAAAGCAGAATGTATTACCCTCTGTGGGCAAACTCAAGAATTTATATAATCTTATAATTGAAATGGAAAATTTTGAGATTGGGCAAGGAAAACTTAAGCAAAGGCAGTGAAGTGGGTTAGTTGCTGGTAAAGAGCTATGGTACAGGACTGAGTTACTGATTGTCCTATCCAGAGTGCAGTCTCTAGAGAAACCCAGTACATAAGTTATTTATTAGAACCTCAGTAACGTAGCTGAGGCCTTTTATTTTTTTAAGACCATTTCTGCCTTTTGTAAGTCAGTGTTGAGTTTATGGGCTACCACCAATACATGTAAAGTTTTAAAACCACTGAAGGTTAAGTTTCTTACCACCTCTCCTGTTGTACCTTTTATGCATCTGGAAGATCATGATGGTTGGGGAAATAGTTTAGAGCTACCAATGTGTCTAGAAGTGAATCTGCATAAGGGACAAGGGCACTTCACTAGCTTTGGGGCTTAAAATCTTTAGCATTGGATCCCTGAGGATATAACCAACAGTTTTCCTGGCTCAGCATATGTTAGTTACATTAAGTTAAAAAAAAAATCATATGTAAGTTACCTATCAGTTTTCCTTGTGTGAACCTTCCATATTACAGATCAGTTTTCCAAAGACATGCCCTTCAAGTTACTTAAAGTTTTCTGTATAATTGTAGGGATTACAGCACTGTGCTCATGTGCTCTCTCTCTGTCTGTCTGTCTGTCTGTCTGTCTCTCTCTCTCTCTCTCTCTGTGTGTGTGTGTGTGAAGAACAGAAGGATTAGTTTTCCATGATCTTATTTCGATTAGTTTTATTGCTGTCACTATTTTGAACTAGTAACAGTGAAATACCTGTATCCATGCACATGTTTGTGAAGAAACTTGAATAGTGAGGGTAAGAGCATGTGTACTTTATGCCTATATATATACATGGACTGATGTGTGTCGGATGGTAACAATAAAGGTAAGAATGTGTGTACTTTATATGCATATGTGTACACAGATTCTGCAGTTTGTGTTACAAGTACTGCACAGCTTTGAAAATAGTACTACCTTGAACTATATCATAGGTACCAAGAAAACATTGAGAAAAATGGTATTAAGAACTGTTGGAGTTTCTGTGGAAATCTGTTAAACTTTAACCCAGTGTTTTTGGTTTGTCTTGCTATTTATGAGGAGGTAAAGAGTAGTACAGGCTGGTCTGCTGGAGTGACTCTGTCACTAGAAGGGTGGGCGTATCTCAGGGAGATCAGTCTGCTGCTTAGCATGTTGGTGGCAATGGCCTCTACTTAGGAGGCGAGGAGGTAGAGGTGACTGAGCTTTGGCCAGAAAGACCAGAATGCTAGACCAAGTTAATAGGCCCCCCACGTCAGAGATTCTCGGAGAAAGCTAAGTTTCATTAGTGTCTATGAAGAATAGGTCATTCTCAAAAAAATGCAAGTGAAAACTGTAGTAAGAGGCCATTTTCTACCCCTCAGATTAGTAAAATGAATGAATGAATGAGTCTCCCCGTTGTTAATTAGGCTGTGATTAAAGAATATTTTCATGAAATGCTGGTTTGTGGTGTAAATTGATACTTTCTGAAAATCACTTTGGCTTTAGAGATCAGGAGCCTTACAATGAATTGGTCCAGTCTTTTGACCGAGGAATGTCACTCCTAATATTCTGTTTCAAGGAAGTAGTCGTATATCCAGATGAAGATTTATGTACAAAGATTTCCATCTTGCAGTTTCTGTGAACAGTGGAACAGTACCGTTAAACAGGGAAGAAATGGTTAAGTAAATGGTAACAGCAGTAATAGTAAGGGAAAATAACAAAGCAGTAAATTGTTATAGAGGATTAAGTTTAATCATTTGGAAAAATATGGATAGAAAAATACCTGAAAGAAATACTCTAAATGGAAATGTAGCCGAACTGTTAACAGAAGGCATCTCAGGGGTGGGGGGCGGTAGTGAACATATTTCTCTCTCTTTTATACTTTTCTCTCTTTTTTTTTTTCAAAATGAGCGTTTGTTTATTTTATAATCTTAAAAAGGAAATCTAAAAAGAACAGAGTGAATAGTAACTTCACTAAAGGGAAAAAGGTAGAACTGACTTCACTTGAAAGACTTGCTCCAGACATGAGGCCAAGTTTGGAAACAGAAGCCCTATTCTGTGGAGCAAGTCCCAGGGACAGCAAAATCTTCTTGGAATGAGTAGGAACGAGTATTAATTTTCTATTAGAGATTGTTGGTGTATAGAGTACATTCTATAAGAGGAAGGATAACATTAATACAACTTCTTTATACCCTCTGGCACCTGGTGCTTGATAAATTTATGGGGAATAAATTTAAGGGAACGAAATTGGTACTAGATTTTGTACACAGATTGAGAAGATAAATGTCAGCATATCTTTTTGGAGTTAGATAGCATATATATTGGTAAGATGGGGAAGGTAGAGAAATTTGAAGGGAAATAATCACCAGCTTATTTGGTATATTTTGTCCTAAGAATGTGTATGGTGTATGAATGTCAGTTTTGAAAAACGGAATGCTTTATCATTTAGGACAGAGTAGGAGAAAGAGGGAAAAAATACTTGCAGAGCTTCATTAGGACACTGGGACCAGTCATGGGGGCAGTTGGGGGTCTGGGCCCAGGGAGTGGGAACCTGAATTGCTCAGGGAAGGTTGCTCATCCCTGCTGAGGACCAGGATTGCTCTGGGAATGCTGTTAACTTGCCATGTAGTATTTGAACAGTTGTGTATACATATGCCTATTATCCTTTAAATTCTGGCCCTTTATTTGGATTTGTTTTATTTTTTTACTATTTTATTTTTTTCTGGAAAATCTGAAAGTTACACTCATAGGCTCACGCCAGAGGACAGAAAGGTTAAAAATAGTTTGGTAGGCAATATTTACTGAGTGAGACATCATAACTATATAATCAGCAATTTGATTTACCCATCGTTTTATAGAGACGTGATCTTGGTAATAAATTCAGTCTCCTCAGGCACTTATGCCCCCTACCCTCCCAGCTGTAATAAATAAATGTATCAAATAATCATTTAAGAAATTTTATTAAATTTCCAGATTAGGCTGTTATCAACCTAAAATCAATAACTTTCTCAAAGTTTGCTAAATTTTATTTTTTTCCTACCCCAGATAATTTTGCTTTTCACTGTGAAAATTACTTGTTTCATCCTGCATTGATGTGCTTTCTAACTGTTGCTACATTCAATGTCCAAATTGTAACTTATATTTATAACTCCTCTCATCTATTAGTCATCCATGTACTCTTCCTGTTTTTGAAACATACAAAACTGACTCAAAGAAGCTTTTCTACTGAACATCAGCTGTCCACCAACCACTCTGCATAACCCTCTTTAGCCAACACTTACACTACGAATCTTATATTTTCCTGCATTTTTTCTTTAATTTCTTGTTTGTTTATTTCCTTTAGATGGTAAACTCTTTGAGGGCAGGGATTATGTTTGATCATTGATGTGTGTGCCAAGTTTCAAGTATAAGGTTATGTACACAGTGGACTCGATAAATACTCACTCACTGACTAGCTGTTGAAAAATTTGATGAGCCTCTCCAAGTGTTTAGCATAGTCTGAGTAGTTTATGTATTAGTTAAATCTGACTCAGTAATTGGCAGCCCTTAGGTTTCAAGTAGTGACGGAATACACGCTTGCCTCTCACTAACATCAAGAAAGTACCTAACAGAAGAGTTTTACGACACAGCCTAATGACAGAGATGCTATTTGGCTTTGTAGATCCTAGAAATACAAATGTAAAAACATTTTTAAAACAAATTCTTTGAAATATTTCTGAAAGTCCTGAGCACTTCACTTTTGTGACTGCTTGGCTCCTAGGTCGATCTCTGCAACTGCAATAATGAGTATCGTCATTCCTGTAATTATCAAGCACCTGCTGTGGGCCAGACCCTTCCATATGTGCTTTACTTCTTTTCTGTTTTCTTATGTACTCAGAAACTCAACATGGTACATAGTTTTCCCATTTTACAGTTGGAGAAACTAAGGCAGAGAGAGGCTTTAAATTGACTTGTTCAGGATCATACATAATGGCAAATGGCTGAAGTCCATATTGGGACATTGGTTTATTGGGGTCCAAAACTCCTATGAATTTTACTATGTCTCAAAAACTCTCAGAGATGAGGACAGTAAGGGAAAAACTATACTTAAGTCCGAATAATGGAGCTAGACATGAACATTTTGAACAATGTTAGTAAATTTCATATTGCTCTTACAGCATTGCCTATGATCATAAATGGTGTCTTGCTTATTGAAATCTGTGGTTTTCTGTACTTGGAATGAATACTGCTTTCTAAGTGAAAAGGAAGCTCATAACATTTATCTATGCCATTTGTGTTACAATAATCACTACTGTTTATCTTAAATATCAGTAAATCTTTATAATGGGAATGAGCTCATATTAATACTCTTGACTAAGATCTGGAGGCACAATGGCTTTGTTGAAGGAAGCATATTTCAGTAAGAACCATGCCAAAAGTATGGTGGTTAGGTTATCAGAGTAGATTTAATGGAAAACACGATGATTTTCTTAGTGCTATATTAGGTGATGTGATGAAATAAGTAACTTATTGGCAGTTTGGAGATAGGTTTATCTGCTTGGTCATTTTGCCTTGCTCCCAAAGCTATATTTTATAACTTAGAGGAAAACATTATCTAGGAAGCAAATTTATGAAGTATATTCTAGCTTAAAAAAAATAAAAGCATTCCTAGTACAATAGAAAGCTGTTTTGCTTCCTTTCTGTTGGGTGAAGAAGGTCCTGGTATCACTGCTTCCTCTGTGAGGAAGAAAATGAATGTAACACGGCCAGTCCTTCAGGTAAACCTACTCAGATCTCTTTTGGATGAGTAATTTCTTGAAAGTTCTGAAAACAAAGCCAGAGTGCTGCTTTAGAGAGTTCTGTAGGGATTCAGATAAGGAGGATTTGTGTAGGAAAGTGTCTAGCTTCTCGGAGTTGGTTGAGGTAGTTTCACAGGAGACGCTCCCAGGGCTTGGTGAAAACGCAGTACATTAAACAGCTCTCGAGCCCTGGAAACAAAGTTCAGAGTCCAAATCTAGAGAGACGTCTTTCCAACCACATCGTCCTTTGACTCGGAGAGGAAAATAGACTCTTAATATTTACACAAACATAGTTTACCAAGAGCAGATTTTACACGAGGCGGACCTCTGGATTATTTCTCGAGGTGGTGTTGCGTCCTCCGGGTGTTGTGCATCAGGCGGATAGACTTTTCTCCCTAGAAAGCATGCGTGTGCCTTTCAGTACTTGGGGCAGTTCATTATTAACTACAGAGGCCCATGTTCATAGCAGTGTTTCTTTAGGTTTTTTCCCTAAAAGTTATAATCATCTCTTTAACTGAGTTTCTGGCTGCCTTAATATTATACCCCAGCAGGGCAGGGTTTCATCAGAATCAGATTAGGGTTTAGTTCAGTCCTGAGACCTACTGATTTCTCTTACTATCTTGGTTCCTATCTGGAAAGCTTTCAAGACCGCCAGCTGTGTGGCCTGTTTGAAAGCAGGAGGCTTGTGGCAGGAATGTGGGTTTGCCCTATTAGTGTTGCAAAATCACTTCTTATGTAGAGAGTCTTGCTTTTTCTCTTGCCTCCTATCGTCTGGTTTTAGATTATTTTTCTTGTGGTTTTGGTTTGTGAGTGGGTACTCATGGCTTTCGTTTCCTTTTATTCCTTTCCCTTCCTTCACACAGACAATCAAGAAGGGAATAATTAGGAGATATTTTTGTATTTGTTTACGTTGCCCATTTATATAGGCAACTTCCCTGTTATCTTCTGGAAGATAAACCCAGGGTAGTTAAAATATTTGAAACCATTAGTTTTAACTTATGTTCTCATTGTTTTGGTTTAAATATAACTATTGGTAATATGGTTAAAATTTAGAAGGTGTGGACATTACGGAATTTACCCACAATGGCACCATCCGCACACAACTGCTTCTGGTATTTTCTTTTAGGTCTCTAAGAGGGTATTCTGTTTGTTTTTCGTTTTTTAGTCTTTTACTAGGGATGCAATTCATAAATTGGAATTTTACCTCATTTTCTCACCCCTCTCTTTTCCTTAGAGGTGTTCAGTGCCCAAAGAAATAGCCAAAACGAAGGAAGAAGTCACAGACGGACAGACGGGCTTTTGCGTTATCAGCAAGCTAGCCGGTCAGTCCTCTATAATCAGTGTCAAGTATCTGACCTGATTTCTGTAAGATATGATCAAGAAGTGGTTACAAAGCACAAAAATGCCTTGTCTTCTTTAGCACTCCGAAGCTGTTTACCTACCAGTATTTTACTGAACACGTTGGAGATTTAGGCATTCAAATAAAAGGCTCTGATGGGTAGGAGTGAGTAGTGTTAGCCCTATGCGGAAAGGGTTTATCACTCCTGCCCTCATTTTGGATCAAAGGAACGACACCTTGAAGGAAATGGCCTCTGGAGAGCATTGATTACTGACCAGAGCGGCATTTCTGTAGTCTGTCTGAAGAGAGCACATCCATCAGTGAGAAATGGTTCAATTCTCAAAGTTAGAAGGCACATCATTGAAAATACAGCTGACAAAGGCAATGGTCTTCACACACATAAGTACAGTTTTAATATTTTAAAAAAAGATTAACTATTGATGAAAAATTTCACAATGCTCAAGTGTTAATCTTTTCCATTAGACTTAATTTTTAAAGTTATATTTTATATTTAGGAAATGTTGCTTGCTTACGTATTTAAAGACCATTTAAGGCACTCACTTCCCAGTGTTGTACTTGAAAATGAGCTGAAGGTGAATAAATGTTCCATTTTAGCTATGAATAGGGTGCAGGTTTCTTCAGTTACCTCCCTTAGAGAGGCTAATTGTGTCATGGAGTTTGGCCAGTTCCATCTTTTTTGACGTGACCTTCCCAAAAATGCTGTTAGTCGTTATTTCTCTTTTCTTTGCAGTGGGGGTTGGGGGGGGGTGGTGGAGGGTCGATCATACATTATATTTTATTTTTACAACCTGTTTTTTGTTTTTTGTTTTTTGTTTTTTCCATTTGCCAATACACTGCAGCCCTCCTTCCAGGTCCATAAATGTTTATTCCTCTAGTTGCTCTTTTTTTAAATTGTGTTTTAATGTTTATTATTTAACGTTAATAATCATAATATGTGGGGTCATCTTTACTTTTGCCGTTTTATAAGTGAATCATGATTTTTCGATTTGTACATCTTCCTTAATCTAGCACTTGGAGTCTAAACTCATTTGCGCGAAGGTGGCTTTTACTCCATAGCCGGAAATGGGATAACTATAGGTTGGTGGTGCGTACTATGCTTTGATAGCTTTTCGTGAGTCTTTTTGTGGTAGTCTGTGCTTTATTTTAAAATGTGACTTGTTCATGTATTTGTGGACAAGGAAGTGGCTTTTGAAATTTACTCTGTATCTGAGAATTACCTTCCACATTTCTAAAATGGATATAAGAGCAAAGTGGGTAGGGGTGTGTGGTGGGGGGGGGGGGGGACACTTGTGTAAACATTTAAGGATTAGGAAGAACAGAAATACCAAAGTTTTTCAGGCAGTGCTGACTGCTTCTATTCCTAGAAAAGATTTTTTTGATGTAACTTTAAAAATGAACACATAACTTATTCTGCTGTAATTTCTTTCAGTTTTAAACATATTTAATTTGTGAATTACATAAGCATTACACTTCATATACATGAGGGGAAGAGTGAGGTTTGAGACTAGAACCCACAATCTCTTATTTTCTCAAAATAGCTCTCTTCACTCTGCCATGTTACCACTATTACCAGTGACAAGTCACACCTCTTTGCCTGAAGTGGTAAGTTCTACCACTTTTAAAATACCATTACCAAAAACAGCTCAAGTTCCTAAGCTGCCTTCTACTTCCAAAAGCATTTGAAAGTATTTTTGGACCCGCTAAACATCATTAGATGGAAGTAAGGAGAAAATGTATTTGGTTCATTTGTATTAGAGAATTCATAGTTGTCTGGAGGAAGGGTTAGAAATGTCTCATCCCTTTGGGACTTAAATAAATTCATCAAGTGTTATAAGATCATGAGCACGAGATACATTCAGATTAGTTAATTAGCCTTTGCCTCAGAGTTTGCTATTTTATAAATAGGGCAAAAACCACACTTACAGTTGCTTCCATGTTACTGTTAGGTTAACTGTGGCTCAGTGATTCAGTAATTTGACTCACCCTCTGCTTGGAAGTGTTTGCTCCCAATTTCAGACACAAATCCTTGTATTATTGTAAGATTGGTTCAAGTATTCTTTCTGTAATGAACATTTTCCCCCTAATTATATGTCTTTGCTAATACATATCCAAAGTGTCTGCTCCTATCAGCATTAAGGTCTCAGATTCTTTAGTATCAGTTCTGGGTAATTGATTGAGCATGACTCCTGGGGGAAACGTTTTAATATGATGCCATTTTTGTCACCGAGAGGACACTTTATGATTATGAGAAGATTTTTACAGTAGTTCCTCTATTCCAAGTTGCTGTTTATTGTAAAGTACAATATTAGACTAGCAACTTTTCAGTAAAAATAAAAAGAAACACTGTCACATTGCATGTACAGTTGTAAGGTCAGCTTTTTGGAAAATATGAAAATATATATGCTTGGGAAATAAGGAAAAATTATAGTAGTTTCGGTTTGTTTAGCAATGATTTTCTTTAAAATGTGTAGAGTATTTTCTAAGATGGGTTCATTGGAGTAAAAGTGCTTTAGAGTGTCAGTTGGTATTTTTAAATGTCTAAAATGTATGTGGATCAATACGTTTGTGAAATGGTACGTTCAACTTGAGAAGCTTATGTGTACTGTCAGTCTTCACATATTTTCAAATTTATTTCACCATGGAACCTTTTTTATCAAGGAATATACATCAGTTAAGACAACCTTGATATATGGCAGTATTTTTATAACATGTTGAAACCAATAGGATTTTCTTGAAAATAATTTTTGAGACATAATGGCCCCAAATGGAGTCATCTTAGGGAATTTAAGATAAAGGACATGAAGATTTAAAGAAACGAGGAAACAGTATAGCCACTCAAAAATAGCACCGTATTTTTTTCTTTTTTACTGGTATGTAATATACTTTGTAGTTTAAAAGTGGCTTTTTCTAGAAATTTAAGCAAAGCTGGGAGTCAGAAGATCTGACTTCTAGGCTTTTTTTTTTTTTCTTGGCTGAGTGACTTTAATCAAATCACATAACCTCACCGAACTTCCCTTTTGACATTTGTCTAATGCACATAATAATTACATTCTCAAAGTCTGCCTCACAGAATTGTTGTAAAGATAAAATAAGAGAAAAATAATCTATCTGTAGGTGTCTGAAGCTTGTAAAGTAAGATTAGGGGAATAGTTGTGCCTTAATATTAAGCGAATAGAAGATGCACGTGTCTTCAAACCCTATCTATTTAGACTAATGGCTCTTTCTTTGAACAGTCGAATTTTTTAGAGCTAAACTGGAATTTGGAGATAATTGTGCCACTCTTTTTCTTTTTAACTGAGGAACTGAAGCCAAGAGATGGTAAGTGATTGGCCTTGAATTTTATAGGGAAGGCTAGGAGGATGGCCAGGTCTCCTGACGCACATTCTCATTCCACGCTAGCCTCCAGAGCAGCCTGGAAGGGAGAAACAATGTGCCACCTGTTAAGTCAGATATTCTTGAGTACCTCCCTCCCAGATATTGTTACTTTTTCATAATGAAATGTTAGTATTGTTGTTTTTAAGTTCCTAATTATATTCTTGTTCAGTACTCTGTTTTGACTTTTACGGTATATTTGGGCTAAAATATTAAGGAATTACTTTTTAGCAGTTTTGTCTTTTATGTCATGTTTTTTAAAAAAGAAAATTCTGACAAGTTACTGCATAATGTGCCAAAACTGAAATTAGGAGAAAAAAGATAAACACAGGCCATTTATAATTTAGGTTACTGTTTGTCGCACCTTTACTATTTTGATGTTTAGAGCACAAAGAATTTGTTAACTTGCCCTTGCTACCATATACCTCTTTTCAGGATTTTGAAGAGAAAATGAGAAGGTTTGTTTCTTTGTGACCGCTTTTGAAAACATTATCTTTTTTTTTTTTTTTGGCCTCAAATATTTACTAAGACAGAAAATAGCATTGCTTATTTTTATTGGCCACACTTGAAAAATAACTAGGGAATAAATGTGTTATCAGTCAATACATATTTGCTGAGTACCCTCTACAGAGGCGGTTTGTAAGGTGCTGATGATTTTAAAAGACACTATGGTCGTCGGGCCAAGAGGCCACAAGCATACTTATTTACTGTCGTGTTCTTTTAGAGCATGAGATCAAACATTTTTCTGTATTTAAAAATACCTGGTAAAATAATTTTCTCTATTTATGTTCTTTTTACCCTCTTGTGAAATTTGAATAGAGAAATACTGTAAATAGAAAAAGTGTGAATAATTTTAGAACCCCGAGAATAATATGAAAGGTTAAATTGTCTATGCTTTCATAAAAGAAGCAGTTAAGATTATTTTAGTCACTGGAATAGTAAGTGTGTTTGTTTAAACTGTAGCACACCTAGACAGAAATAAATCTTATTAAAACAACAACTTACTACTGACCTTACTTGGTTTGCCCATTCTGGGTCCCAGAATCTTGACTGCAGTAAAGTAGAAAAGGTCTACTTGGCCTATTTGTAATAATAGCTCTAAAAGGTTCTTTAACCTGATACTTTATGACGAAAAAATAAAAAGGATTAGTTACGCATGCCTTGAATTTGTAGTCTGAAATAAGAACCCAAACATTTTATTATATACTGTGGTTCACTAAGGCATGCTTAGATACTGCAAACTGCAAATGATCTTTTATGGGATTTTGATTCAATCTTCACTTCCTTCTCACAGAGGAACTCAAACCCCAAGTCCCTCCATGAGATAGGTCTACGTATTGATTTGATCTGAGCTGCTGATTAGGTTATTTTTGTGAAAAACATTAAAAGGTACACAAGAAGACACTATTTTACATAATACTCTCTGGTCTATAAGTTCCTTGAAGTCAGGCATTTTTTTTTTTAAGTTTACTTATTTATTTTGAGAGGGAAAGAAAGCACGAGTGGGGGAGGGGTAGAGAGAGGGAGAGGAGAGAGAGAATTCCAAGCATGCTCTGCACTGTCAGCACAGAGCCCAGTGCAGGGCTGGAACACATCAATCGTGAGATCATGACCTGAGCTGAAGTCGGATGCTCAACCAGCTAAGCCACCCAGGTGCCCCAGGACATTTCTTTTTTTAAAACCATCTCCAGAGTCTGTGTATATCCCTATTTATAGGCCCTGATATTATAAATATTTGTTGGATAAATGAATAAATGGATTTATATTTATTTTTATGCACTATAATCCTCTTTTGTGTCTGATACCATTCTGGTTTCTAGCTAGTTTTCCCGAGACATTTCTTTTTTACTTTAAAGTCTTTATTAATAACTACTTATGAAAAGCTGTTAGTTTTTATTCTAGTTATCTATTGCTTAAATAGCTGATGATGATGATGTCTCATAATTCTGTGGGGTAGAAACTTGGGCAGGGCATAGCAGGGGTGACATGTTTCTGCTCCATGATGTGTGGAGTCTCACCTGATGGAACAGGAACTGGCACGTGCTGGAACAGCTGGGGACTGGCTGAGCACCTCACTCTCTTTTTCATTTGGCCTCTTTGGATGACCATGTTGGGCTTCCTCATAGTATGGTGGCTTCAAGGTAGTCAGACATATGCAGTGGCTCAGGACTCCAAGTGAAAAAGGTTCCAAAGGCCTCGGCGGCAGCTTCAAAGCTCAGAAGTTCCAGAATATCATTTCTGCCACAGTCTGTTCGGTCAGGCCAATCACTAAGGCAACCCCAGTGTCAAGGGGAGGACAGTTATACTTCATTTCTCAGTGGGAGGTGTGGCAGACTTTATTGCTATCATTGTCTTCCACAGTTTCTCTATGTATGACTTGTCATTGTTACTATTAACCTTATTAGGCTGTGGTTTATTTTAGGATGTTCGGCAAAATGTCCACTTTTAGGTACTTAGGGACCTGATGATAGCTCCTTTCTCCCTGTCTCCATGCTTGTTCAGGCTTGACTGCCTGGAGTGCTCTTCTTCCTAGACCTGCGTGAGAGAGGAAGGAGTGTTAAAAATTTCTTTGGGTAGAAACAAGAACTTCTTGGTTGCAAGTTCATGCTCAAAATGAATTTTCCCTGTGGTGCCAGAAGGGAGTACCTGTATTTGTGTATCTGTGTGTGTGTGTGTGTGTGTGTATAAATACACCATTTATAATAGGCCAGTGGTACCTAGAGATTTTGATTTTATGAACTATTAAACATTTCCCCCCAAATCTAGGGAACTGATGTAGGATTGCCAAATTTTGAATTCAGTCAAGCCATGATACAAGGGGAAAAAAAAAACAAACAAAAAACCCCGGCTATAACCACCATTTCAGAAAATAGAAGGAAAATTTAACCCCACAAAATGATAAGCTCATAATCTAACAATAAAGGAAAATCCTAAATTTAATAAAATTTAGCTTTATAGAAAAATAAAGCACTACCATTTTTTCTCATTTAGGTTTAAACCTAGAAAAATTTTGCTTTGGAGCTATACTCAGACATTTTGGGGACCACTGGTAGGGTCTTACTTTGACTTGTCAGCAGAATTTTTTTAAAAATAAAAGCTGTACCTGAATTTTGTAAATCTATATTTTGTAGCCATATTTATTGTAAATAATGGGTGAATTAACTGGTGTAATGGTCCTTATGAGAAACACCATTTTAGTATATGTTACTTGATTCTTTTTCAGTGTGGAAAGATTTTAGTTTCATTAGGACCTATAAAATAAAACCACATTTACTAACTAAATATTAACAAAACTACTAAATCAATAAGATTTAAATTAACAATACCATGCAGTGTTGTCTGGTTATAACAAAGTTGCTGTTTGTAACCTGAGCTCAGATTCCATTGAGTTCAGCATATACTATTAGCTGTGTGAAGATACTTCAAATCTCCCCCACTATTTTTCTTTCCTTGAACTTATAGAAAACTGTTTCTCAAGACTTGATGTGAAAGACATTTAAATAATACTGGTCTGGGGGCGCCTGGATGGCTCAGTTGGTTAAGCCTCTGATTCTTGATTTCCCCTCAGGTCATGATCTCCCGGTTGGTGCGAGTGGTTGGTGAGACTGAGTCCCATGTGGGGCTCTTTGGTGAAAATGTGGAGACTGCTTGGGATTCTGTCTCTCCTCCCTCTCTGCCCTTCCCCAGCTCATGCACACATGTGTGATCGCTCTTTCTTTCAAAATAAATGCGCTTAAAAAAAAAACAAAACAACTAGTTTGTCAACCGGTGTGGATAATGGTTATCCATGATTTAGCATATCCATGTAAGCAATCTGAGATTGTCATCAGAATGAAAATTTTGTGGACATTTGTGTATGTTCTTGGACTTTGAGATTCCCAGATTAAGGAAAGCTCCAGCCACTCTAGTTTATTTTCCTAACTGTTCCACCTTAGGTTTTAGGATTGTTTCAGTTTCTTTTTAAACTCCATTCTTTGTGTTGGAGAGAGTTGTCACAGCTTTTTAAATTTTCTTTATATCTGTCTTTTGTCCCACAGTATCAGTATTTCTTCCATTTTCTTTGCTTATAGGCACAACAGGCCAATAATTGAATAATCTTGTGAGTGACACATTTGGGGGTAACTCACAGGTTTGTGTTGAGCGAATTTATTTGTTGGGTGAATGGTGCTTGCGGCGTTTTTTGTAACAGCTGGATGTTAGAAAGCATCTTCATGATACCATATGGATTCTCCCCACCCCCGCACCTGTACCCCCCCACCCCCCACCCCTGGGAGGATGTGGGGGAGGGGAGGAAGGTGGTGGGTGGAGCAAGAAGTGCGGAGGACTGAAGCCTGGCGCAAGGAACTAGGATAGAAACCACAGGGAAGAGTGGAGGGTTTGTATTGGGAAAGACCTGGATTCTGCTGCCAGTTCTGCCTCTTGCTTTAACTTCTTTCAGTTTCCTCACCTGCAAAATGGAACCAATAGATGCCTATTTATGGGAAATAGCAAAATCATGCTTGTAAAATTTGTATCACAGCAGTTAATACTTGATACTTAGCAAAAGGTAGCTCTTGTTATTCTGTATGTTTAGGATATTAGGAAGCTCACCTCCAGATTTTTTGATTTTTATTTATGTTTTGTATTGTTAGATATTTTTTCTACATATTCTAGATTCACAACTAAGTTACAAACCTCTCGTACCTTTTTGTGTACCTTATGCCCTTCTGTGATACGAAGGTTGACGTATTTGATGATGATTTCCATAGCAGTTAGTTAAGATAGGATGGGAAGGCTAGTGTCTTGAGGGTAGTAGTTGTTTTGGGGTTCATAGAAACTCCTTTGACCAGAGGGTGAATGAGGAGTGCTATTGCTGTCGGGGGAGGTGCTCATCTCTTTGAGCCTCAGTTTCCCATCCATAAAACTGAGTAGTTAACCTATTTTTAAGTTTCTTCCAGAGCTAAATTTTTATTCAAAATGGTACTCCTGCCACAGGATCCCATTTTCTCCAATATTCCTCAATGTTTTTGTCAGAACCTAGAAATGCAGTCAAATGAAAAATTGCATGTAAAATTTTTAACAATGGGAAACTCTATATAGGCCCACACAACAAATCAAATTTCTGATGAAGGGGGCACCTGGGTAGCTCGGTCGGTTAAGTGTCCGACTTCAGCCCGGGTCATGTTCTTGCAGGTCGTGATCTCGAGCCCCGCGTCAGGCTCTGTGCTGACAGACAGCTCAGCGCCTGGAGCCTATTTCGGATTCTCTGTCTCCCTCTCTCTCTGCCCTCCCCACCCACCCCCCCCCCCCACACTCTGTGTCTCTCAAAAATAAATAAACATTAAAAAAAATTCTGATGAATTATCTTTCGATAATATTTCTTCTGAGTGACCATTGGCTATGTGAGTTGACTCAGTGAGATCATACAGGCAATAAACATGTGACTAGGTGCTATCTGTACTCCAAGGATGAGCTCTCCATTTTCCCACATGCTAAATTGCACAGCTTTCTCTTTGTAATCTAGGGCTCCTGTTTGGAATACCATATTCTTTCTAAAAGTGTAAAAGATTGGTACATTTAATTACGTTACGTAAAATTGTAATTTTACTTTAAAAAACTTAATGTGACATAAAATTATAGCCATGAACACATATACATACATGTGGGCTATTTTCAACTTTTAAAAAATACCATTTTTTTAGGGCTTGCTACTCTTTTCCCCTCTCCCCTCTCCCTTCTGCCACCTTCCTTCTCCCTCCTCATTGTTTTTAGGCAGATTGGTGCTGCCTGACAGGCAGTCAGTATTAAGAACATAATGCTGGAGTCAGGGGGACCTGGGTTTGACACCCAGCTCCGTCACACCTTCTTTGACTTTAAACAAATGGTATTACCTCTTTTTAAAAAAAATGTTTATTTATATTGAGAGAGAGAGAGCGAGCGGGGGAGGGAGGGAGGGAGTGGCAGAGAGAGAGGAAGAGAGAGAATCCCAAGCAGGCTCTGTGCTGACGGCCGGGCTCAATCTCAAGAACCCCCAAGAACTGGGAGATCATGACCTGAGCCGAATCAAGGGTCAGATGGTTAACTGACTGAGCCACTTAGGTGCCTCTGTATTAACCTCTTCTTGGTTGTAAAATAGGTATTATAGAACATCTTCCTTTTTAAGAATGCTATCTTCTTCATACTGTGTGCCTCTTTTTTTTTTTTTAATGAATATTCCCTTTATTATGTTAAAATGATGATTAACTTAATGCGGTCATATGCTGTTGAAAGGTGTGGCCTCCTCTTAGGAGGTGGGAATGCATAGTCAGTGACAGTCATTTGGGGAAGCCCATCCTGAGAGAGGAAACAGAATCTCAGTGGGAGGTCTCTGGTGGACAGAAAGTTTATGCTGGTCCTTGTGAAGCTGGTTTTGAGGGTACTGTTAGGTATTGGTTAAAGACTGTGTCCCTCCCGGTCCTGGGTAGGCAGATCATATAGTTTTAATGTTGCTTTTGGTTCAGTCTCTCTTGTTACCCCATAGTCTTGAGGTAAGTTTTACACAGGGATATTAGGAAACCTGCATTGCCCTCAGGGGTATTAGGGAAGGGGGTTCTAGGCTCCTTTTATACTGGAGAGTGGTCATTGCAGCATTAATTAGGGAGAAAAGCCTAGGAGAAGGTGAATTTCTGAGGAGTTCACAGTCCTATTTCCTCTTCCTAAGTGGATTTGTTTCCCCTACTGCTAATAGTTGCAGGGTATATATTTTATTAAGGAAGGTAGACATTTCCTCTTAGATTGGTTTATTGTGAAAAATAAACTGACAATGTACAGAAATCATCTATTATTCTGATGTACACAATAGGCTTCAGTAACATTCTCATTTCAAGGAGAATGAAGGAAAGCATTGCAGGCAAAGGTTATCCATTTTGTGGGAGAAAAACAATTAAAATTCTTACTAATTGTGTTTTAGGGCCTTTTATTTTGGGAAGACTGATTGGTTGTCAGGATGGCATGTTCTAGTCTTGGTTGAGATTCATCTCCGAGTCTTTTATGTCTATTTCAGAAAGATGAATTTCTGACCGGTAATTTATTTTTCCTTTTCTCTCCTGTAATTCCTTAAAAACCGTATCATGTGTGGACTTGGGGGCTGAGCTCCCTAATTAAAGCCCCAGGACTTCTGCAGGCATGTTGTTTTAAAAATCACTAATCCAACAGCAGGTTGGTTTTTTTTTTTCTTTTTAAAGTTTATGTATTTATTTTGAGAGACAGTATGTGTGTGTGAGCAGGGGAGGGGCAGAGAGAGAGAATCCCAAGTAGGATCCGCGCTGTCAGCACAGAGCCCAACGCGAGGCTCCAACTCACAAACCGGGAGATCGTGACCTGTGCCGAAATCAGGAGTCAGAGGCTTAACCGACTGAGCCACCCAGGTGCCCCAGCAGGTGGATGAAACCTTACCTTGCCCTCAAGAAGCAGTCTAGAAGGGAAGATTACCTGTAGCGTAAGGTGATGATGATAGTCCTTATTTGCACATGCTGTGTTCAAATCCTTATTTCCGGTTCCTTTGTGAGTGCTTTCCCCGGTCTGCTTTATATCTTTGTCATTCCAGTGAGACTGTTCTTAGGAAGGTCGTCAGCACTTTCTGCTTGCCAGACCAGGTAGACACTGTAATTCTCAGTAGCACTGAACGATTTTGAGCACCCTCTCCTTCTCAGAACTGTCTCCTCTTGGATTCTATAGTACTTGTCTTTGCTGGTCTTCTCCTGCTTCTGGCTTTTCCCTAAGAAATCTTACCCATTTCTGCGGATTTAAATGTTATGTTCAGGTTAGTGACTCCAAATTGAATATGTTTAGTCCCCTTCCAAATGTGAGCCATGTACATTCATGTACATGTATGAGGCTAATTTTTCTGGTAGGTCTGTCTCTTGGCAAGAATACTACTCTTGGAAGAGTTACTGGTTTATGATAGTTGCTTTATTGTTTTTACATTGGCTCAGACCATGGTGGGTGAGAAACAAAAATGAAAGGAATGATCATATGAGATTTATGAATTTGATGGGTAGGTTATTTTGCACCATATTCATATCCATTGTGTTTGTGTACCTACCTGTAGCTTAGGAATTTTTAGGCTGATGATATATCCTTTTCTATGTATCTAATTAGAACTTTTTTTTTTACACTTAGGAAGAAAAGTCATTGTTATAAATCTAAATCTCTACTTGTTTAACCTGCTATACTTTTTGAAGCATTTTATTAAATTGAATTAAAATAACAAAAGAACATCTTAAGATTGAACTTCAGTTAATTTTAAGCAACAGTTCTAGAAAACTGAAGACTTCTCTAGCAAATTAAGTTATATGTGTAATAGGCAGAATGAGTAGTTGGAAGGAATACTTAAAGGTTCGTTAATTAATGTTTCTACATAAGTTATGAGCTAAATGTCACTTTAAGGGGATCTTTAAGTTGACCTTCTTAAAAAAGAATTTGGAAAATGAAAATTACTTGTTGTAGACTTTCATTAGTTAAGAGTCATTGTCTGCAGTGCAGGTCGAGCCTTTTAAACGAAGAAAACAGAGGCTACCTGAAGTATATATAGAAGTTCTTCAGTTAACTTATAACTTACTCTTCTGTGGTCTGGATGTTATTTTTAGCACCATCGGCTTAACAACTGGGAAAGAATTTTACCTTACATCGTTCAAATTCTATACGTATTATTTATGTTAAGATTTTTACAACACATCAAATTTGGGATTTTAATATTGTAGTATTTTGTTAAAAAATATATGGAAGCTATGTTTTAGGATACTTCTTTTTGAGATTTCTTTTTCTTTTCCTTTTTTTTATTTTTTAGGTTTGTGTTGTTTTGTTTTTTAAATTTAAGTAATCTCTACACCCAACCTGGGGCTTGAACTCACAACCCCGAGATCAAGAGTTGCGTGTTCTTCTAACTGAGCCAGCCAGGTGCCTCAGGATACTTTTATATTATGTAAGATATGTGTAATAGATATATCAAATAAAACATATAGTATGCTGTTCAGTAATCTGAAATATTCTCATTTAAGTCTTGAGAGAATGTCCTTTTGATGTACTATAATTTGAAACATGCTGAGTTCAAGGTATGTTTTTTGTTAAATTATCTGAGAGTTTTTGTGCTTTTAAGCAAAAAGAAAACAACTGATTGTACTAATCATTCATTATGAGTATACACTTGTGATGGGTATATGTTTTAGATATGTTTGGTTGAAACTGTTGAAAAATCTCAAGTAATTGGAGTAATACTTCTGGCTTTCTCTCCCTTTCCCCATGTGTCCTCTTCATTTCTACCAACCTGTCTGACTGGCTACACGACTGGGGTGGTGCTGGCCAAATAACACGAAGACCAATAATGGAACCTAATGTTGAAATATGAAGTATGGCAGTTTTAAGGCTCCCTTTGATGAGAGCCCTCTCTCTTCAATAGCATGTGCCATACACTCTGTTGTCCATAAAAACTCAAGTTAGTCGTTTTGGTCGGCAAATAGTCTTCACTTGCGTTATCAATGCCGATGTGTTGAATGATGACTTCCTTTGATTAGTGGCAACTTTGAGAAGACTGTGAGGCTACATTTGGGTCAGGCAAAGAGAACATCAGGATTCACTAAAAATGTCAGCAGGGGTAGATGGTGTGGAGAATATGCTCTGCTGGTCTTGTTTGTACCATACCAGAGACCAGAAGGTCGTTTTCACGTTGATCACATTTTGGCATCCTCGTTTTCTTTCTTTCTTTTTTTTTTTTAATTTTTTTTTCAATGTTTATTTATTTTTGGGACAGAGAGAGACAGAGCATGAACGGGGGAGGGGCAGAGAGAGAGGGAGACACAGAATCGGAAACAGGCTCCAGGCTCTGAGCCATCAGCCCAGAGCCCGACGCGGGGCTCGAACCCACGGACCGCGAGATCGTGACCTGGCCGAAGTCGGACGCTTAACCGACTGCGCCACCCAGGCGCCCCGCATCCTCGTTTTCAAATCATGTTGGCAACAACGACAGCATTATCAAAACAGTGAGCTTCCATAACAGCTCAGTGGGTAAAAGCACGCGTGACTCTGCCATCAGACTTCGGATTAGAATCCGGGCTTTGCCACTGCGTTGCTTCTGTGACCTTGAAAAGAGTATTTCACTTGTCAGTTAAGTTTCTGTATCTACAGAATGGAGGTAATAGTGGTAGCAGTAGGTACCTTGTAGGGTTGTTAAGAAGGTCAAATGGGGTAACCATTTAAGCCACCTCTGCTTGGGGCACTCACAGAGGCCTTTAAGAAATTGTAGATGATGATGATGGCCGTGATGATTTGATGATGGTGATGGTAAGCCAAAACAGCGAAATATGGCCCTTCTGTCATTCTGGTAATCATATACATAGATCTCTGGATGGATGGATGGATGGATGGATGGATGGATCGATCTAGATCTATCTGTATATAGAGAGATCTATCTCGAGATAGATCTCTCTATATACAGATAGATCTGTATCTACCTATCTACCCTAACCCCTGTTCCTAACCCTTCATATCTATCTATCTAAATAAATTAATTAATAAGAGCGAGCGTGCGCGTATCTTCTCCTAACCCTCCACCACCTTTTGAAAAATCATTAATAATCAGCTTTGATGCTGTCGGCAACCTTTTTCTGTGTGATGCAGGCTCAGTCCTCGTTTTTTGCCTCAGAGCCATGATGTGTTATTCGTGCAGCCTGCTAGTTGATTCTCCGCTTGGCAAACGTTTACACCATTTGCTACTAGAAATGCCTTTCTCCCTTCGATCCCTTTACTCACACAGTAACGACAATCATCACATGGAAAGAAAGGGCAGGGATATAGAGGTACGTTTTTTAAAAGTCATTTATAATTTTTTTTAGCATTTAAAAAATTGAAGTATGATTGGCATACCATGAAATGCATTCATTTTAAAGGATGAGTTTTGGTAAATAGGTACAGTTATGTGTGTCACGTGTTTCTTATACATTTTTCTTCAGCATCATCCACGGTCAAGTTTTAGAACAATTCTGTCAGCCCAGAAAGTTCTCTTGTGCCCATTTTCAGGCATTCTCCACTTCCATTCTCTAACCCAAGACACCACTGTTTTGCCTCTATAGTTTTTACTTGTTCTAGAAATTTCAGATTAATGGAATTATATAATGTTATCTTTGTGTCTGGTTTCTTTCACTTAGCACATGTTTTTGAGGCTCGTGTTGTTATATGTGTCAGTAATCCATTCCTTGTCATTGTTGAGTGGTATTCCATTGCACATATGTATTACATTCTAGAAGATCCATTCTCCAAATGATAAACATTTTAGTTGTTTCTGCTTTTTAGCTGTTCTGACCGTGACTGCTGGAATCATCCTTGTACAACTACTTGTATGGTCATCTGTCTCCAAGAGACTTGAAAACACACCTTGGTGTCAAATTGTTGGGTTATATGATGAGAAACTTCCAAGCTGTTTCACAAAATGGTCATACCATTGTGCTTTCCCACCAAGCAAGGGATGTCATGTGAGGGGTTCTAGTTTCTTCCTGTCCTTGTCAACACTAGATGTTTTATTGGATGTCAAGCATATTATGTTTTGGTTTTAATTTCTATTTTTCTGATGACTAATGATATTTAGTACTTTTTTGTGTACTTTCCCCATCGTATGTCTTATATAATATATATAACATAGGGGCACCTGGGTGTTTAAGTGGGTTAAGCGGCCAACTCTTGATTTCAGCTCAGGTCATGATCTCGCGATTTGTGAGACTGAGCCCTGCTTTGGGCTCTGTGCTGACAACATGGAGCCTGTTTGAGATTTCTCTCTCTCCCTCTCTCTCTACCCCTCTCCCCTTGGCTCCTCCTCTGCTTGAATGAACTCTCTCAAAAAAATAAACATTAATATATGTGTATATATATATATATATATATATATATATATATATACATATATAATAAAAAAATCTTTAAGTATTTTGCCCATTTAAAAACATTGAATTATTTGTTTATAAGTGAGTTGTAGAAGTCTTTTTGTCTATTCTAGCTGACCATCCTTATTATTTAGCCTTTATATTTTTTAAATGCGTGTACTTTATCAAATGATTATTTTGCCAATAATTTCTCCCAATCTGTGGCTTGTGTTTTCATTTTTAATTATGTCTTTTGAATAGCAGAAGTTTTAATTTTAATGGAGTTCAGTTTATCAGCTTTTTTTCTTTTATGGTCTTTATTTTATGCATTTGGTGTGATATCTAAACATTTTTTTCCTATCCACAATAATTTTCTCCAGGTGCCTTCTACAAGTTTTGTAGTTTAGTTGTTACATTTAGATCTGTGATCCTATCCATTTTGAGTTAATTTTTTTTTTACATTTATTTATTTTTGAGGGACAGCACATGTGGGGGAGGGGCAGAGAGCGAGGGAGACACTCCAGGCTCCAAGCTGTCAGCACAGAGCCCGACCCAGGGCTTGAAGTCACAAACTGTGAGATCATGACCTGAGCTGAAGTCGGATGCTTAACTGACTGAACCACCTAGACGCCCCTATTCTGAGTTAATTTTTGTACATCGTGCAGGATAAAGGTCAAGGTTCCTTTTCCCTCTCCATATGTATAACAGTTTCTGGCATCGTTTATTGAAAAGACTGTCTTTCTCGTATAATTACCTTGTGACCTTTATCACAAATGTGTGGGCCTATTTCTAGATTGTGTTCTCTTCCTTAGGCTAATACCCCACTGTTTTGATTATTATAACCTTATAGTAAGGTTTGAAATTAGGTAGTACTTTTCAACTTTTTTTTTTTTTTTGAGTATAAAGTTTATTTAAGAGAGAGAGAGCACAAGCAAGGGAGGGGCAGAGAGAGAGGGAGAATCCCAAGCAGGTCCGGCGCTATCAGCACAAAGCCGGATGCAGGCTCGAACCTACAAGACCGTGAGATCACGACTGGAGCCGATAGCAAGGGTCGGACATCCACCAGACTGAGCCCCCAGGTGCCCCTTTTTCAACTTGGATGTGGTTTTAAGAGAGCCCTGTCTCAAAAATTTCCCAGCAGTCTCCATGTTTATGTATCTCTCTGGAGGCTGGGCGGATAAAGCCATGACGACATTTGAGGGAGAAATCAGTTCTAGTTGGTGGATCGGAGGCCTGAAGCCTCTGTTCTCCATCCTTTCGTCGAGCTACCTGTCAGAGCTAGCAGCATTTAGCAGGATCACACTTGCTAGGACGGCAGTCGTACCACCTACTGTGTACCAGGTGTTTTATGTATGTAATCGTCTCATTTAATACTTACAAGATGCTGCAAATGGACATTATTACCCTCATTTTATAGGTGAATCCACAATAACATTTCCTAGGTCACATACCTCAGCTGCTGCTAATGACAATAATAGGAACGGCAGCCGTATGTAGATGATAGAGGCAGGCTTCGAGAACTGGTCTGTGCGATGATGCTGAACCCTCCTAGGTTCTTTGCGCGGTTCGAGCTGCCTCTGATAGCGACCCACTGCTTTGTGGAGAGGCGGTGTATCCTTTTAGTTCATACAGTGGAAATAGTAGTGGTGGTAAGAAAGAAGGTGACAGGTATCCCTCCGCCCTTTCTTGCAAGGTTCCTGACTTTCATTGTGTCTCTCTGCCCGGACCAGCCTAGCCTTCCCCTCTCCCTCCCTCGAAACACACTCCGGAAAGAACTTTGTGAAAACTGTCACGACTCGTGGACAGTAGAAGGTGTTGCTTTGTCATGGAGTTGTTGCTGCCTGTACTATCGCTTTAAATGGCTGAGGTTTTCCCTTAGGAACTTGTAAAACGTTTTGTGATTCTGTGTTTGTAACTATTTCATTATAACCTCTTATTTAAAACGTTACACTGAGATACCATTTTGTACCTTCATGTCCCCTCTATCTCTTTCTTCAGCATTGGATGAGTCGGCACTTTCTCCTCCTATTACGTTAGCATATTAGTAAAAACACGCCGAATAATATAGACCAAGCAGTAATAGTTTAATGTCATCACTCCTAATAATCACAACTTTTAGCTCTCGATTGTTTCATAGTGTGATGTCCTTGAGCGAATTAGTTGTTGGTATCGAATTATAATGGGCTTAAGTAGGGCAGCATAATGAATACATTTACCCCAGTAGAGCTGGAAAGAATTGATGACTTCTATTACATAACAGTTTATTGCACACTACTCACTGACTGCCACTTGAGGAGAATCCATTCGTTTTACTTACTGTGATAACTTCTTATTTGCATACAAATTTTCTTTTGTTTTTCATGAATCATCTCTGACTGAACCCTAGCTGCATTTCATTACATTCAATGATCTCTAGACCGATCAGGTTCTTGTAAAAATCCAAATGGAATTTTTTTCCGTTTCTTTCCCCTTTACGCCTCTTTTTCTTTTTCCCTTTTAGACCTCTTAAAAAGTAGTAAACCTGAATACACGTGAAATATCATAAGCACTTATTTGTTGTGTTTGTATTCCTCACGATATATCTTGGCCACAAACTTCTTTAGTGCAGTGGAAGGGATTTTTGTGTGGATCAGAGAAAATGTTGCAGGGTCCTTTGGAGGTAAAGTCTTTGTTCTCAAGGGTATACTCCCAGAAGAAATTTGGTGAGCATCTACCCTCATGATCGAACATGTTCATTTCTTCCTTAGCTACATTTGCTCTTTCAAATTGTTAAGATTGTCATATATAGCATCATTTTTGCATCATTTTACTTAAGACATTTTTTTTTTTGAGATAGCATATTACCTGGTCACTTCTGAACTTCTTTAAACAATTATGACATAGATTTTTATTTCAATAATTTCAAGCCTTTTGGTTTCCTATAAATCACAGCAAATTAAGATTGCGATGCAAATTTTATTTGTTTACTCAGCAGACATTTATTGTGCATTGTGTTCCTGTGTTCTGGGAGGGCGGTCTGGAAATAGGGGGCTCAGGCCTCTGCTGCTTCTCAGCTTCTCATTAGATCTAAGCAGCTACACGAAAGTGTAATAAGAGTTACGGTGGGAACTGAAAATTTGTAGGATAGACACCTCATAATTCACAATGAAATGTGGCCTTGCATATTTGATGTTTTCTTATCCAAATAGAAGTAATACAGCAAGTCTATGTCTTGATTTATCATGCAATTTAATGGCAAGATATTATTAATGAGTTATTTGTATACTGGTTGTAAAAATCACCTCCATGCTAATGAGTCTAAGAGGATTCTGCATCTTTTTATTCATGTTTGCTTGTTTGTTTGTATTGCAGATTTCTCTCGGATTTGGCTACAAATTTATAGATCTTCTGCACTGTGTACAGGCACAGGTGAGTTCAAATTATGCCCTTCTATTGGAATTTTTTTTTAATTTTTGTTAACATTTATTTATTTTTGAGAGATAGAGACAGAGCACAAGCAGGGAGGGAGGGGCAGAGAGAGAGGGAGACACAGAATCCGAAGCAGGCTCCAGGCTCTGTGCTGTGAGTGCAGAGCCCGGCGCGGGGCTTGAACTCACGGACTGTGAGATCATGACCTGAGCCGAAGTCGGTGCTTAACCAACGGAGCCGCCCAGGTGCCCCTGGAATATTTCAGTTTTTAAGTAAAATCAAATATTAAAAATTATTCTATTCAGAGTTTAGCAAAGTAACATGTAAATAAATATAAATAAAAAACAAAATGTATATTTGTCAGCATTTCTGTTTTATTGTAAAAATTCTGTCAGAATGTGTTAGAAATGAATTGAAAGGTGGTGATCTTATCCGTTTATCAGCGTTTACTGTGTATATTTGGGATAGGTTTATATATACCCATGGGATAATTTGAATTATGTCATAACCTGGCAAAATGTGTTTACATTTATTTTTATATATAAATAAAAGAATAGCTGTTATCAATTTTGGCAGCAAATGGAGGTAAATGGTTTAAATTTAATAAGCAGGATTTTCTTGTCCAACCAGTCTGAAATAGCTTCTCAGTCACTTCTTAGCACACAACCCTGATTTATTTTTATCATGTGATATATTTTACTTACCTCTTTACAGTCTTCCCTATGAAAATATAAGCTCCATGAACTTTGAGACTGTTTTTGTGTTATTAAAAAATAGTATCCCTGACTTTTTAGGATAGTGCCTGGTCTATAGGAAAGACTGAATAAATGTTTGTTAATATAATTATTAGGTAGTATATATTAAGAGTTCATTTATATTTAGAGTCATTGAACTCTGCATCTATAAATACAAACTAGAAGTAGTTTTTATACTTATTTCTAAATATGAAGTTAATTTGTATCAGATACTTAAAGTATATGACTCTTAAATGTTCTGAGAAATTACCTGTGTTGCATATGTTATGTACTAAAGTATGCTTAATCAAGATAGAATTCAGAGGGTAATGCTTCCAGTTCTGTATTTATTTTGTCACTACCCTAGAAGGTTCTTATGATCAAGTTGCGGACAAACCTGAAGCAGGTGTGAGAGCTTTTTACCTCCTTACTGGATCATGCTGCCATATTGGATATGTTTTGTGGTATCTTTATAGAGAGTGAGAGATTTGAAAATTGCAGTCTCTAAAAACCAAATAAGTTAGAAATTTCCCACTACCTGTCACTGACTACACAATGTGACTTCCTTACTTGGTTTTCTGTTTCTAGATTGGGGAAATTTTTTGGTCATTTTTCCACTTCATATGTTGATGTTTGAATTCATGATCAAAAAGCTGTAGGAGGGACACCTGGCTGGCTCCGTCAGTAGAGCACACAACTCTTGATCTCGAGGTCGTGAGTTCAGCCCCACATTGAGCATTGAGCTTACTGGGGGAAAAAAAAAAAAAAGATAGCTATAGGAATAAGCAGACCACCCATTTCCTTGTGTTCTTAGCAGTTTTCTTTAGGCGGTCCAGGATATTGGTTGCTCTTTTGGGTTCTTCTCTTGTTTTTTTTTTTCTTCTTCTTTTTCTTTTTTTTTTTTTTTTTTTTGGTATTTAAAAAAAAAATGTTTATTTATTTATTTTGAGAGAGTCAGAGAGAGAGAGTGAGAGCGAGTGTGCATGCACTAGTGGGTGAGGGACAGAGAGAAAGGGAGAGAGAGAATCCCAAGCAGGCAGAGCCCAATGCGGGGCTCCATCTCACAAACTGTGAGATCGTGGCCTGAGCTGAAATGAAGAGTCAAATGCTTAAGCGATTGAGCCACCCAGGTGCCCTTGTTTTGTTTTTTGATCTGTTTTCTTTAGGCATTGGTCTCTTTTTCTGCCACTGTGATTTTCATTTGTAGAAAGAATTAAGTCTGACCTTTAGGTTTTTTTTTTTTTAAACAAATTTTGTAAATTGTATAAGGGTTTTGTATGCACATTTGATTTTCTAAGTGCAACTTGCAGAGATTCCTTTGATAATGTTAATAACAGCAGCTCTTTCAGTGTGTGCCAGGCATTATGTAAGTGCTTTTCAGTTATCTTTAGAAGAACAGATAAGGAAATTGAAGCTTAGAAAGGTTAAGTGACTTTTCCAAGGTCATATCCAATAAGTGGCACTTTGCCACTCCAAAGACCTTGATCTTAACCACTGAGCTCTATTTTATGCCTAAACAGCCCTGAATACAGGCATGTGGTAGTAAGTGTAATATAGGAAGATCATGTTGATATGTGCAGATTTCAAAATTAATTTAAAAGTCAAACCTTATTTGCTTATATTTCATTAGCAGGTCCTAACTTTTAACCTTTATTTCAAACTGTGAAACATGACAACCCATCTGAAATTTAATGACTACCTAAACAATTTAAAGTTCCAGTCTGGCGCGTTCATTTCATACTCGCTTTTAGAGGGGGAGCACATGGGGGAAAGCAAGCCATTTGGATTCCTTTTTCCATTATAAATGTGGTATGCTATGAATCAGCATTCTTTACCCCTTGAAATATTAGAAATTTTAGTTTACAGATGGCATTTGTGGCCTGATGGATCACTTTTCTTAGAACAGGTTGTATGAAATACAATGATTATAGAATTACATAGGACTCTTAACTTGAAAAGCATAATAATTTATATCTTTGGGAACATTTTTAAAATTATTTAAGAAATGAAGTGGCTTGGCTTTGAGGTAGAGCAGAGTCGGCTCAAATAGAACTTCACCTTTCTTTTAGTTTTTTTTTTTTTAAGTTTATTTATTTGTCTTGAGAGACAGAGAGAGAGAGGGAGGGAGAGAGAATCCCTGCTCTAATAGCACGAGCCCAATGTAGGACTCGTTCTCATGAACCTTGAGATCATGACCTGAGCTGAAAGGAATCAAGAGTTGGATGCTTAACCGACTGAGCCACCCAGGCCTATTAGCTATTTAGTTTGTTTTCAAGGCTGAGAAGGACATATTATATCAAAATACTTTGGGGGTGACTGGGTGGTTCAGTCAGTTGAACGTCCAACTCTTGATTTTGGCTCAGATCGTGATCCCAAAGTCAAGAGACTGATCCCCGCTGTGGGGCTTTGAGCTGAGTGTGGAGGCTGCTTAAGATTCTCTCTCTTCCTCTGCTCCTGTCCCCTGCCCATGCTCGTGCTCACTCACTCTCAAAATAAAATAAAAATATATTGACTTTTAACATGTGTGATAATGTGGACAACATGTTCTTGAAGACAGTGTTGTTGAATACATCTTAAAATTTTGATTTGAGAGCATGATTAATCATATTTCCTTACACTTTCCAAAAGGTTTATGTCTATGAGTATAAATGTAAATTTCAGATTTGAGTATCTGGAAAGGGAATTCTGTAGTTTGAATTAAAAAGACAATTTATTTAACAGACCACATTGTGCCTCTTAATCTATAACTACATCGGTATTTCCATTCCATTCTTACATTTGAAGCAATTTTAAAGTTAGCCAATAAAATAATGCTAGAATTGATGGTCAAAACAGGAACAAGCATTAGATAGATCTGTTGGACAATATAGCCTCAAAATGTCATTTTCCCTTCACTATGGAAAACTAAACTCACTGTGGAATCATATGTACTTTGTATTTACTTCGGAGTCTATTTTCTGTATGCCAGAAGATTTTGGGTGGGATGGGTGGGTGAAGAATTGTTTACAGATACTAGTGAGAGCCCAACTCTGAGATGCTAATATATGGAGATACAAGTTCTCCAATAAAGTGTAATATACTTTTGGTAATACTAATATATTGTGTTGTTAGTAATACTAAATACTCAAAATTTTATTAAGCATATCGAGACATAAAAAAAATTCTGTCTGTATTGGCTATGGCATTCAAGCCACTAGAACATTCAAGGGAGTATTTGTTGCATTTTGAATTCGCTTTTCGTTCATAGATGTGAGATGTGTGGTTAGCAGCCTGATTTAACTAAGAGATGTGTGAGTTCCCGTGAAAATGGGGCAGCTTGATTTGAGCTACAGATCTGAAGCTCTGAGCACTGTCTACTGAAACTCAGTATTGATCTAAACAAACATGGAGGACATTTAAATATATATATCTTGCTTCAGGCAAAATCTACAGACATTTAATTGTATTGCTCCTTTGTGTATTTCCTTGAAATGCTGGCATGGTAGGCACTGTGATCTGGAAAATAACAAGCATTTTGACAGTTGGCAAAATGCCCTCAGTCATTTAACTGTTCAAGCTAGAATCTTAACCCTAGCCCCACTCGGTAGGCACCTCTGCTCTTAGTGAATAGAGTAGACTGCTGAACTCAGGCTTACTGGTAAGTCAAGATGATCGTCTAGTGGGTGTCACTGACAGAGAGCCATCAGTTGGAAACTGTTTGGATGACAGGCCAGTTTTTAAAGCATTTGTACTAGTCTGCTTTCCTCCTTTTTTATGTACGTACTAGTGTCCACAGATTGGACTAGTTGTCCCCATCAAATTAGATTCATTCAGCACCATTAACTCTCCTTTCTCACTCCCCTCCCTCCTCTTTTTACCTTCAGGCCATGCCTCTTTCCTTCTGATTCTCCTTCCTTTCAGAAAGATTTATTAATTGTTTATCTTGTGCTAGCCTATGCTCAGTGCTGTGGGAACCAGTATTTCCAATAGCCCAAATTATTCAAGTGGAAAAGGAATATCACTACAAGCTTAACTCCCTGTTTCCTTGCTCATTGTTTTTACACTGAGCTTTGGCGTTTTGAGTTTTCTTTGAAAGAAACAAACTGAACGGTAATTTCTGAATTATATGTCTTTTCTTACTAAAAGTCTTAATCTGTCCACAGTAGTAGAGGTTGAGGCACCAGCAACAACAATTAAAGCTATCTAGCCTAAGTAAACGTTTTGTTTGTATGGGGTTAACGATGCTTGCAAAGTGCGCTCCGGGGAAGGTACACACCTCCTGAGGTAGATGTGTTGTGCTTGGTCAGGTTGAGGTAATCAGAGTCTGGACAGTCTGTTTGGAACAGTGTCCTTGCTATTTCTATAGGTGCAGACAAGCAGAGTGATATTAGTAAGCGTAGTGCATGGATGAAAAACATACCAGAAATATGGGGAGAACCTGATTCTTCTGGTTAACTTAAATTCTGGAAAAGCATATTTTAGAATTACGGACAGCAACTTAAAAACATATTTTTAAATCAAATTCATAAGCTGTTTCTTGGATTGTAAGACAGTTGAGTTTCAGTTTAGAGCCATTTTACTGTGAGAACACTTTTTTTCAATTGGAAGTTTTTTTTTGTTTTTTGTTTTTAATGTTTGTTTACATTTGAGAGAGAGACATTAACGGGGCAGGGGCAGAGAGAGAGGGGGGTGGGGAGACAGAATCCTAAGCAGGCTTCAGGCTCTGAGCTGTCAGCACAGAGCCCAATGTGGGGCTCGAACTCACGAACCATGAGATTATGACCCGAGCCGAAGTCGGCAGCTTAATGAACTGAGCCACCCAGCTGCCCCTCAATTGAAAGTTTCTACGTGTGACTTCTGCTAGTGTAGCTGGTGTTTTTTGGAAATCATTAAAATTAAAAGTATTACCAATCTATACTTGTATAAATCTTTTGAGTTAGCATGTCTTAGAGGAGGTAGCACCAGAGTTGGAATCTTCTGAGACGGTTAGAGTGGGCTCTGATTCCTCAGCTGTGCTTTTCTGTACTGTAGAACAGGTGGATGTGTACCTGGAAGTGAGAAGACGTGGTTTAGGGATTGTTAGTACAATGTGTTTCCTGCTTTTTTGTTGTTGTTATTGGCCTTTTCATTTCAGTTCAAACTTGTATACTCTACTTATCTGGATAGTAGAGTTGTTAGCTTTAAGAAGGTCTCTAGGAAGCAAAATTTCACATAAGTGCTACCATAGTAACTTTAGGAATTCATGGCCTTTTATTTTGAGATAGTAGGCTTCTTAGCTATCTTGTTCACTTTTACTTTGGAAGGAAAGTGACAAATACGTGTTATTTTCTAGGGAGGTGTTGAATTTGAGTCAGTTAACCTTGCCCAAATACCCTTAAAGATAAAACAGCAAGTAAATAAGGTTGCTTCCATTTACTTGACTTCTACTTTTGAAGCTCAAATCATTTATGTCTTTCTCCACTGTTTACAACATCTATATATAAGGGATAAATTAAGCATTTATTATGAAATTATCCATATCCATAGAATTAATTAAGTAGGTTTTCTTTTTTTTTCCCCTCTGATTCTTTTGCTTTAGGATATAGATATTTCTATTGAGACTCAGATAAACCGGAGAAATCTAGAGAAGTTAACAGCAAATTTTGCTGCTACTTCCATGCATTGGGTTGTCTAAGCATTATTTGCTACCTCATGAATGATTCATGGGTGTCTACAGTCAGTGGAAATGTATTTTTTGTCCCAGTTACACCCTGCCTTCCCATCCAAAAAGAGCAAAGGGAGGATAAGACATATATATAGTCTTTAATAGTGGCTAAATGGGAATTTAACCATGTACTATAAATGTATGTAGTTTAATTTTGAAGGATTTCTTAAATACATGTCTGCATGCAAGGTTGGTTTTTGTGGTATCATAGCCTATAGGATCGTTTGCCTTCACTGCCTTTTTTTTTTCCTTTTTTGCTTTTTGATGTATTTACAAATAATTGAATTGATTTTGAATTTATTAATTTGAGGACTTCACTTTCTTTAAGAGTTTTCAATTTTTTTGTGCTAGCTACATGAATTTTAATAAGCAAAATCCTACCCTTGACATTTTGTGGTCTCAACCTAAATGTCTGGAACTTTGCTACCTATCAATATCACAGAGTTGGAACACAGTTTTATTGCACTTTCTTGAGAAGTTGAAAAAGGCTGAAAAGGCAAAAGTGTCATAGGCCAGGATAAACTTCCGTGGAAAGATGAGTGGGGAAGTTTATAAAAGACCTACCAATGCCTTATTGGAGTACTGAGACTTCTAAGTCTTTATTTAAACTATAAAATAATATCTTTAAAAGAAACAACTGTGCCATAATTATTGAATTGATGACTTAAATTAGAATAGCGAGAGTAGGGGCAAAAGGAAACTGTTGATCTCTCAATTTCTTTAACTTCTTTGTCACTCACAAAGCTATTTGATCTAGATTTCTTTTTATTTTTTAATTTTTGAATTTTTTTTTGAGAGAGTGAGCGCAAGTGGGGCAGTGGGACAGAGCGAGGGAGAGTGAGAGAGAATCCCGAGCAGGCTCTACATTCAGTGCGGAGCACAATGTGGGGCTAGATCTCACGACCATGAGATCATGACCTGAGTGGAAATCAAGAGTCAGATGCTCAACAGACTGAGCCCCCCAGGTGCCCCATCTAGGTTTATTTATTTTTTTAAGTTTATTTACTTATTTTGAAATAGAGAGGGAGCGAGCAGCAAGTGTAGGCAGGGGAGGGCAGAGAGAGAGAGAGGGAGAATTTCAAGCAGGCTGTACTCTGTCAGCAGAGTCCGATGTGGGGCTTGATGTCACGAATGTGAGATCATGACCTGAGATCAAGAGTCAGATGCTTAACCAGGTGAGCCACCCAGGCTCCCCTAGATTTCTAATTCTATCTTTTATAGACAGTTTTTTTATAGTCCAGAAAATAAACTTTTGTTTCATAGGTTATAAGACAGAGTATGAAAATAGAAGATAGTTTTGAGCTAACGTGTTTTGAAACTATATTGTGATTACTCAAGCTATTATATTTGAATAGAATAGAAATGTAAAATTCCTTTGACTTAAATTAAACATCTGTTAGACAGATTAGGCTTGCTTCATGAGTCTTATTTATACGCAATTTTGTTTTATTAACCTAGTGGAATCTAGAGTTTATCTTTTCTTTGAAACTAGATGCTTTGGAACATTTAAGTTTTTCTCTAATGTAGACGTTAAATGTTTAATGTTGCTACTTCAAAATACACACACATTTTCATAAAATCTTTATTGTCTTCCATGTAAGTTATTACTTTGAACTTGTTCACTGACATAGTTATATGATATGTCAAGGTCAGGTTCAGACTTTCTCTTTAAAGTATCTCTTGAAATATAAAAAATAACCTTTTGTAAAATACTGCTGTTATCTCTTAAAATGTATTTTTATTTTAACATATCCTAAATGCCCGTGCATATTGCTTTAGACCATAATGTGTGCTCACCACATTTACGTATCTCCCATCTATTTTTTTCCTCTTTATTTTTAAAAGTAAATATTAAAAACAAACAAATGAAAAAATTAAAATCTTTCTCCTTTCGCACCACAGTGGCTTATCACCAAAGCTGTTCAGCCTCCAGAGTGAAATAAAAGCTGTCTGCCGTGCTGTCCACAGTCCCGCAGACCTGCTGTCCTGCTGGCTGTCCTTGAGTCCTGTGGGGTCTGGGACTGCCACAGCAGGAGCCGTACGCTTACTGCCTGACCCTTGCTTATTCTGGGATAGAAAATAAGAGGCATTTATTTATTACTTATTTATTCCAATACGTTTGATATCTTTGGCTTCTCGTGATACTTCTACTTCAGTGTTTCTTTTAGTCGAATCATTATTTTTACTGAGGTCCCTGTTGATTAAAGGTCCTATTTCCTACTAAATTACAAGGGCTGGTTATGCAAAGAATATACCTGATCATTTGTTTATATAACACATTGAGGTCTCATGAGGTGGTTCAAGTTTTCACAGCGATTTGAAGCAGAGATAAATACAGGGCACCTCGAGGGATAGAGAGAGAAAAGGAAAAACAAACATTTACCATTCCTTTAGGCAAGACGTGGTTCTTAGCCTTTCCACGTGTCGTGTCAGTTTAAACCCTGGATAAATTCCTTGTATCAGAATGTGAAGTGTGTTCTGAGTGTGTCTAAATTCTCTGATTTGAAGTTGAAACTAACCTACTTTTTATTTCCAAAGCGCTCAAATTTTATTTCTTAGGCTGTAATGTATATAGTGAAACGGAACTGTGTCTTTCAACTCATCTGCTTTTAGTTGAATCTTGTAACTGTTGCAAAGACTTTTTGTGCCACATTTTAAACTAGTTAAGTAGGAAAAATGATTCTGATCTCAAAAAGGGGGAAGTTTTGATTAACTGATCCCATCAGATACTGCAGAATGAGCTTTGTCAGAAGAAAGTACTCAAAAGATGTAAATCAAAGATGTGAAGAAAATTGGGTTAGAAGCATCCTGCTTTGTTAAGATACTTTCCTGTTATATAGAACAACATGTTAATGTTTTGTTTTTCATTGTTTTATTCACCGAGTATTTCTAACATTATAGTTGACCGTATATGTACCTGTAACTTCCGTGTCAGTGTCATGAAATAAATTTGTCTTACTTAAAATAATATTACCTGAGGGGTTTTTGACTGGCTCAGCTGGCAGAGCACATGACTCTGTTTCAGGGTTGTGAGTTAGAGCCCCATGCTGGGTGTGCAGATTGCTTAAGATCTTAAAACAAAACAAAACACAATTGCTGTATTACTAAACACTAATAATCATGATGGGACCCCAAATAGGTAGAAACTAGGACGCGAACATAAATTAAGAGGTAAATGTTTAAGTCATCTGTTTAATTAAGTGTAGTTTGCTTATATTTGATTACATTTCTTAGTTACAGCGCCATCATCAGGGTGCTTTCAATATAGAGACATGACTGTGGGACCAAATAGAGTAAAACCTTGGATTGCCGGTAACTTGTTCTGCGCGTGTTCCACAAAGCGAGCAAGCATTTCTGATACATTTTAACTTGATAACTGAGCGACGACTTGTAATACGAGCAGTACGTGAGAGTAGTACGTGACGCCGAACATCACAGGACCACAACTGAGCCAGTGTTTCCTCTCTCTCTTACTCAGTGACGATCATCCCCTGGGTGATCGTCTCCCCTGCTCAGATGCTTGGTCTCAGTCCGCGGTGTTTGGCAGAAATCGGTGATTTTTCAGAACGCTGGAAGGTGCCCACCACTGGCACTGGTGTAGTTTTTGTCACTTCACAGCGCCTAAGGACAGTCCTCTGCTTTTCCACACGAGAGGAAGCTTAGGAATGCTTTGCTTCATTCTAGGTCAGGCTGCCTGAGGATATAGACCCTTTCCTCTGCTCCCTTATTGCCAGTTACATTAAATACAGTAGGTGACAAGAGTTTATCAATACTGTACTGTAGTCAGCATCCATGTGAGCGTATACAGTGGCCCCCATGCAGGAGAAGATTCCATTGGGCCAGTAGATAGCAGTGATTCTGTTAGTGATGGCGAAAGTGGTTCTACACAGTACCCCTCCTCTCTCTTGTCTCCCTCACGCCAGCCACGAAGGTTTTCAAAGGTCAGCGCAGGTTAACTTGTTTATTTTTCTTTATATTTTGTGTTTTCTTTATTTTATTATATTACAGTATTGTAATCATTTTTATATGAATATTTTTGGGTTGTGGAACAAATCATCTGAGTTTCCATGATTTCTTATGGGGAAATTCGCCTTGAAATACAAGTGCTTTGTATTACAAGCATGTTTCCAGGATGAATTATGCTCACAAACCAAGGTTTTACTGTATTATCAACACAGAGCCTGTTTCAATCATAGTGCAAGTAGAATAGAACCTCCTTGGAACTGAAAGATCATGTACAATTGCTAGTATGCATATTGTGCTTATCATGTGCCCCATAGTGTTCTAAACTCTTCCTATAGTAATCCACATAATCCCCAAAAGAAATTTAAGTACCCACTACTGTGTTAACATTTTAGACATGGGGAAATGAAGGCACTGAGGGGTTCAGTTGATTTGCCCATTGTTGTTCACCTACTTTTATTAGCCAGTTAGAGGAAAAATTGGGATTCAAACCTAGGCTGTCATTGGTAGTGTTTTTGTTTGTTTTGTTTTACCAGAAATTGAGTTTATTTGGGAATAGCACAGGAATTGCAGTTTGAGAAACAAACGTGTAACACGCTACAAGTGAGTCTTTTGAGGGTTTTGGGTGGGATGTACTTACAGGCGAATGGGAGAAAGTCCACCCAGAGTGCAAAGAGGGGAAAATCCCGCCATAGTCTAAATAGTAAGTTCGTTGGCTTGAAGAGGGGAAGAGATTCTTGGGAGGATGTTCATTGGTTAGCAGATAAGTGTCAGTCTTCTCTAAATCAGACATTCAATGGAAATCTGTCTCTTGCTTCTTAAGTTCCATTCTTTGGAGGGCACATGGATGAGATTCTCCAATTCATATCCTCAGGTTCCATTTTAGATTGAAATTCCACATTTTCCCATTGATCAAGATCTTTCGCAGAAAGCATTGCTGATCCCCCATGTCGTTTAGACGTTATTTGCCTTCTCTCTCTCTCTCTCTCCCTCCCTCCCTCCCTCCTCCCTCTGTCCCTCCTTCTCTCTCTCTCTCTCTCTCTCTCTCTGTCTTCAACCAAAGACATTATTAGATGGAGTACATGTTCCTTGGAGCTGAGGAGGACCACCCTCAGGTATCTTGTCCCACAGAGGAGAGAAATGGCAAGTGGATTTTATTGGACTCATTTGAACAACTAAAGGGATGAGAAATGGGGACTCCCAGTCATGTTCCTTTCCGGTGGTTAGTCAGTTTCCATGGTCAGTTAAATTTTAGGGTAAACATAAATGCAATATTCTTAGTATGGTGCACATTGGTAGTGCTTTGCCTGTGAAAGTTTGTTCTCTTAAAAAGTAAACAACAAAAAAACCACCATCAACAAAAAAGATTAATAATTTCAAAATAAAGTTTCAAACTAACCAGGTGTATGGGTAAGGATGTGACCAAGGCGTAGCATTGTGCTTGCTGTCCCCCCCTCCCAATGAGGGTCTGTGGGCCCAAATCATTGTGGTAACTAGTGACACTGAAAGCCCATAAAGTTGGTAAACTGTGTATTAGAAAGGATTATTTGATATTAATTAATAAGGAAAAATGCAGGTCACAGAAATGATACTAAACTCTTCCTTGGCTTCAAATTAAGTTTCACGGATAATTCATTTCAGTAGGATTTGTGTTTGGGCATAGATCTATTTAACATGGGTTATTTTGTTTGAAGGATGGAAAAAAGGGGCCAGCCCACTTTCTTTTTCATGCCCTTCTCTTAAAAATAACTTTAGAAGTTTTCCTCAATTAAAAAAAAAATGTTAAAAAGGAATTTCCTCGGGTACCCATAATACGAAAGCTTATATAGGTCTCTTTCACACAAAAAGAAGAACATTTTCAACTCAAAAGCAAATTTCAGTTCTTAAAAATGTTTATTTATTTTGAGGGTGGGGGGAGGATCCGAAGCAGGCTCCACGCTAGCACGGAACCCGAGTTGGGATTTCATCCCACAACTGTGAGATCATGATCTGAACCGAAATCCAGAGTCAGACACGCGACTGGCTGAGCCTCCCAGGTGACCCTCAATTTTTATTAAGAAAATTATATTAAAGTGAGGTGCCTGGGTGGCTCAGTGGGTTAAGTGTCTGACTTTGGCCCAGGTCATGATTTCACGGTTCGTGGGTTCAAGCCCCGCATCGGGCTCTGTGCTAACAGCTCGGAGCCTGGAGCCTGCTTCGGATTCTGTGTCTCCCTCTCTCTCTACTCCTCTCCCACTCATGCTCTGTCTGTCTCTCTCTCTCTCTCAAAAATAAATAAACATTCAAAAAAAATTTTTTTAATTATATTAAAGTGAGTAAAGAAACCTTTCAATTACTTTTAAAAAGCTTAATTTATATTGAAGTATAGTTTCCATTTCTGGTTGACTCTGTTAATTTTTAGATAATCATGGTACAACCTTAACAGACATGGCATTTACATTTTATAAAGTGTAAAAAAAAATTAGGCCACTCATTTTCTCAGATTTCTCCCAGTTTTGTTTTTTTTTTTTTGTTTTGTTTTGTTTTTTTACATAGGGAAAATTATGCCTGGATTATAATCCTAAATTATAGGATTAGTATATAATGTTTTTAGTTGTTTATGGGTTTTTGTGATATACCTAACAGTGTTTACCATGAATGTAAAAAGAGGTTTTTAATTACCACCTTGCATGTACTTTACTCACAGCTGCCAGTTTCCTTTTTTTCTTTCATTTTAAAGCTGTTTTTAAGCATATACATAATGAAGTTATACTTCAATTAATACTGCCAAATATGCTTTTAGTGTTTCAGTAATTCATGCTGTTTCTTAAATCATTGATTAAATCTAGCTCTACAAATTATACTTCTGAGTCTTTATTCTGTAACTCATGGTGAAGTCTCTAAGTCTTCTAAAAACTTTTAATAACAGCTTGGCTACTTCCTTTCAACATAAAATGTGGAAATAGTATTTTTATATTAGAATGTAAGTGGGGGCACCTGGGTGGCTTAGTCGGTTAAGCGGCCGACTTTGGCTCAGGTCACGATCTCACGATTCGTGAGTTCGAGCCCTGCCTTGGGCTCTGTGCTGACAGCTCAGAGCCTGAAGCCTGCTTCGGATTCTGTGTCTCCCTCTCTCTGCCCCTCCCCTGCTTCCACTTTGTCTCTCTCTCTCTCTCAAAAATAAATAAACATTTTAAAAAAATTTATGTAAGTGTGTTTTAAGCAAGAAGCTTTTCTTACATACCTACATTCTGCTAGTCTTTTATTATATTTTCATTATATCCTTAATACTGGTTTGGGAGGGAGAAATTATTCTCATTTTATAGATAAAAATGCTGAGGCTCAGAGAGATTACTCAAGGTCAGGTAGGTGTAGGCAGCTCTAGAATTTGAACCCGGGACTATACATTTCGCGACTCCAATCTGTTTCTAGAATAATTTAGGGCTTCCTCTAGTGGTGCAAATGGAACTTCTTGATTAGTTGAAAGCCCGGACTTCTTTTTCATTCCCCAGCCAACTGATGGTCTCTTCCAATTTAGTCTATATTTATTTCTGGAACAGTTTTTGTATACACAGTAAGGTAGGGTGTTTTAAGTATACAGAAACAGTTTATTTGGACTTTGTTTCATATACATCTTACAGTGTGAAAAGACAAATGGCAGGCATTAAGTTACATAAATGGGATTACAAAGCAATGTATCGACATAGGTAAAGTAATGTACTGTAGCAGGTACATAGCATGGGAAGGCCAATGGACGCTGGATTCATTCTTCTCCGTCTCTTGACCCTCTTGACCAGATGGTTATCTTGCTGTGCAGCCTAAAGCTTTGCTGTGTGGTCTAGATCATTACAACCAGAGTAGCTAGAAATGAAGCACAGAAATAAGGGTTATTTTTTGTTGATGGGATTCAGGTGTCACAAGGTGCTCATTTCTTGAACATTCTGGTTAGTAGTGGTTTTATGGTATAATCTCCATTTCACAGGTAAGAAAGCCTGAAATTCTAAAGCTGGATGCTTTTTCAAAACAAATACTGTAACACTTGAACATATGGAGTACAATCCACCATGTTCAAGCCATTTAGTTCTGGGCTTTGCCATGTACTGCTGCTTGGGGTTAAGACAGGACACTGCGGGCAGAAGGCTACATTTCTTTTCCTCTGAGGCCTCTGATTCTGCTCACTGTTGTTACTTTTGCTGTTCCCATTCAACAGTAGAGGCTTTTCTGCGAATATTCTCTGGCCACTTTCAGTTAACTTACTTTTCCCCCTGACCTACTAGAGACCACAAATACAATGTTTTCTATGTTACCAGCTGCTTATGCTCCCTGAATGGAGCAGGGATTTAAGTTCCTGTAGCTATAGGAACATCTTTCATACCTGGGACTTCTTTTAAAAATTCTTTTTATTACATTTCTTTATTTTTGAGAGGCAGAGAGAGACAGAACGCGAGTGGGAGAGAGGCAGAGAGAGAGGGAGACCCAGAATCTGAAGTAGGCTCCAGGCTCCAAGCTGTCAGCACGGAGCCCAATGCGGGGCTCGAACCCACGAACCGTGAGATCATGACCTGAGCTGAAGTCAGACGCTCAACCGACTGAGCCACCCATGCGCCCCTACCTGGGATTTCTAATAATATTTTTTCCCTAAATTTTAATGAGTGGCTCATGATGCTTAGTTACCATCTTCTTTAGATGTGTTCAGAGCCAGGATGACGATACATGTGCCACTCCTCGCACCCCCCTCCTTCCCCTCGCAGGTGTCCGTAAATGATGTGGTATTCTTTGCACAGCTGACACTGGCTTCTCATTCTTGATATTACATATGGAGTGGGAAGCCACCAACGGCGTTATGCAAAACCATTCTTCAGGAGTCTGGTAGGCTAGTGTAGCTACAAGCACTCAAACCCAATTCTGATTTTTTTTTTTTTTGTCATATTGTTCTTTCTATTATATTCTACCAATCACTGAGGACAAAGTTAATGTCTTCGTTTCACTACCTTCCCCCATCTCCAAGAAAAGAAATCTAGCTGAGACGAACATCAAATTTTGTAATACTTGATGAACACTCTATTCAGAAAAAGTGGCTTCACCCTTCTTAATTCACTGATAGGGAAGCAAATGGTGGACAGAGTTTGAAATTCAGTATTCCTACATCTTGCATGAAATTGGGAAGAATTTTATATAACCAAGCCCGATCCTTCAGTTTTACCAAACAGGTTGCCTAGAAAACAATCCATAATTGCATAGGTTAAAACAAAAATCATTTAAGAATTAAAGCAATGACACGACCTCCCACAGAATCGTGGTCTTTTCTCAATTGGTCTAATTCTGGTGCTGGCTTTTATCATTCTGAAAGATTCAGATGTCCTAATTTCCAGAGGGCTTAGGATTCTGCCCTCGGTCTGCAACCTACTTGCATTGTTTCACTCACCAAAGGAAATAGTGGGAGTTCAGCTCTGGTACAAGTCATGCTTTCCACTGAGATGCCCGTAAGAATAGGGCATATTATTTGGGCTCTATACTGTGTAAATATTGGTGCACAATGGCAGAGAATTGAAAGATGGGTGTAATCTTAGTTTGATGCCTAATTATAGGCTAACACAAATGATTCCTGATGTGTAGTTCTGGACTCTTGACTGTACAAAACAAACCCATCTCAAACCAGAATGAGCAAAGTTGGAGTTTATTTCTTCAGATAAGTGGCAATTCCAAGGCTACAGCTGGCTCTCGGTGCATCTGGATGGGAGGACTTAAACAATCTCACTAGGACATTCTCTCTTTCTTTTGTCTTTGCTTTTTTCTGTGTTCACTTCTTTTTTCAATTAGGACTTTGTGCGATGGCATAGCAGGTCAGCAGCTCCAGCTTCCATCGTTTTAAAAGCCACTACCGCCCTGTAACCAGAGCATTTCCCCCCCAATAGCTCCAACAAAAATTACAGGAATGACTTATTGGCCTGGTTATGCTACCTGCTCATTTTAGAACCAATCATGGCGAGGGACTGGGGGTAGAGCTAGCAAATTGGTCAGTCCCTGGTCACACTAGGGTGTGTGTGAAAGGATGGAAACCCTCCCAATGGGAACCTATATGACCTGACCGTGGAAGGCTGCTTGCCTCTGTTGGAGAGAGATAGCCAGATTAGGTTTTGTGTTTCATGTGTTTTCACGGTTTTTTTTTTCAAGTCCAGAGCTTAGACGAGTCCTGTCTACTCGCAGGAATTGGGCAGGTGTGCTAATAAATACCATTATCTCATCAGAGCGACAAATGCATGTTGAGAATCCGTTCTATTCCATTTATTGTACTAGATCCACTAGCTAAAAGAAAAGACAAATTTTGCTCACTTGAAGCTTATATTGGCATAGAGATGATGCATCTGAAGAGGCAGAGTACAGGGGCGCCTGGGTGGCTCAGTTGGTTAAGCGTCCTACTCTTGATACTGGCTCAGGTCATGTTCTCGGGGTTGTGGGATCGAGGCTGAGCACAGAGCCTACTTGGGATTCTCTCTCTCTCCCTCTCTCTGCCCTTCCTTCCCAAAAATAAAATTTTAAAAGTAAAATAAAATAAACGAAGTACTCCATTGTAAAAGATAAATAAATAAAATACAATAAAATAATTAAAAAGGTAGAGTATAAACAGATCTGCGGCTAAGAGAAGTCCCCACAGGGGGAGGTGGGCATACCTCCAAGCAGAGAGGGCAACATGCACGAAGGTCCAGTGGTGAGAGAGCCGTTAACTGAAATAGTTCCTATATGTGCAACAGAAACAGAGATCATGATTATAGAGGTCAGTGGGCCCGGATGATCTAAGAGTCTTTTACTTGCTGAGGCATTTTTTACCATAATCTTGAGTGCCATGGGGTCCATTGAAGGATTTAATGCAGAGAAATGAAATGATGAAACTTGTATTTTAGGATGCATCCCCCGTGCTGGGGCCAGTGGACTAGAGGAGAGCGAGACTAGAGGCTGAGCACATTTGGGCTATTGAAGTTGTCCATGTGAGGTGATAGAATATGAAACCAGGGGGGAAGGAAGGTAGAAAGTGAATGCTCAGGGAGGGAGGAATCATTGTAGGTCCTACAAAAAAACCCTGGTTTTGTCTTCGTTGAATAACCGCTGTCCCTATGGTCTACATCATACCATTAGCAAAAAATAATTAGTAGATTTTCTGTGTTGACAGAATTATGAATATGGGAATGTTCACGGCAGCATTATTTATAGTAGCCCCAAATAATTCAAATGTCTATTAGCTGATGAACAGATAAATAAAATGTATATATGTACTACAGAACATAATTTGGCAATGAAAAGGAAATGAAGTAGTGATAGATGCTACAAATATTATGAACATGGGCAAAATATTATGTTTGGTGAAAGAAGCCAGTAACAATAGGCCACATATTGTTTGATTCTATTTATACGAAGTGCCCAGAATAGACAAATCCATAGAGATACAGCGTAGATGAGTGGTTGCCGGGGACTGGGCTGGCAGCGGGGGCAATAGGAGAGACTGCTAATGGATATGTAGTTTCTGTTTGGAATTTTGAAAATCTTCTAAAATTGATTATGGTGTTGATTGAACAATTCTGTGAAAGCACTGAACTGTACACGTTAAATGGGTGAATTGTCTAATAGAAACAATATGACTATGGCCATAAAGTCACCCTTATCTAGAAAGCAGAAGACCGGCTAGTAGAATGAGGCATGTAGAATAGGTCAAGAAATGACAAGAAATAGCAAAAACTGGAAAAAACTTAAATATCTAAACAACAGAAGAATGGTAAGTTATGGTATATTCATAAAAAAAGAAATGACAGTGAAAATCCTGATAATTAACATATCTACATTTTAAAACTTAATAACTTATAGATACGACCTAAAATAGTATTTTGGGAATATTTAATTTAGGAGTAACACATCTTCATGCTGACCCTTAATACTGTTACCAATATGTTACCAAAGAACACTAAGAAAGCAAAGAATCAATATATTTCAGAGTGATCTTATTTCAAAATGTGGAGGGTTTTTTTGGGGGGGGGGATTTTTAAAAAACTTTTAGGGTCAGCTTCATTTAACTGAAAAATTTAGTGTATTGCACATCTTCAGAGGAGACCCAGTTAACAATTTCTCACCTAACTCTGAGTTTAAGAGAAAAGACAAGTTTATTACTTGGAACAACAGAAGAGGCAAAGGATAACTACAACAGTATTAATAATATAGAGCTGAAATGCAGCATGGTAGGAGGCATGGCATAACCATGGAAGGTAAAATAACACAGATAAGTCCTTGGGATTTCAGAAGGAAATTGGACAGTGAGCATCACCCAAATTGTAGGTGACTTCTGTCATGTATACTTTATTGCAGAAATATTTTGCAAACCATTTTGGCCCTTTTATCACATTTTTTTAATTGAGGTATAACTGAATATACTAGGTTTGGGCGTACAACATAATGATTCGATATTTGTGTGTATTACAAAGTGATCACCACAAGTGAGCCTAGATAACACCCATCACTATACATGGTCAGAATTTTTTTTTATCTCTTCGGATGTCTCATTTTGTTTTTATAGGACCACTAAACCAATCAGGAAAAACCCAAAAACAAACGTTTGATCTTAATAAGGAAAGCGAGGAAGTGAGTAGAGAGTGCCCATAGTTGGGATTGGGGGATAAAGGGTGAGAGAGAAAGTGGGAGAAAACTTCCAGGGGTCTGCCTAGAAAGAACCATAGAAATCGGTTTAAGACAAGATATTTTGGCCTCAGTATATTTGTTCTATCATTATTTTTTGTTATTGATTCTAAAATTATTTTACTTACAAAATGAGACTGCGGAATATAAGGTAGTGGTAGTGGCTAATAAAGAATGAAAAATCATCAGAAATCTTAGAATGCCATATATTTGTAGATGATGTCTGTATTTTAAGGGTCTGTGTATCAGAATTTCAGAGGATTGTTTTAAGACTAATAGATGTACTTACATTTAAAATTACATTCAGAAGTCCTTACTGCAGTATTTTTTAACTTGCTTTTTAAATCTCAATTCACTATCCTTGAATCTTTTTTTCTCCCTAAGAGCAAGTCCCCCGTCTTAGAGGCTACAGGATTTATTTCTCTTTCCTGAGAGTTTTCTTTCCTTAACGTTTTAATGGCAGTGCTGTTATGGGTCCTGCCCCAAATGTTTCTTAATTTTTCACTCTTCATTTAATTGAGCACATCCGTTTCACATTAGGGATGCACCTCTTTTTGTCTTAGGAAGAAACTGATATTCTCTGAGTGAATTATGAAATTCTCCTATTTAAATTAATGGCAAATGTTGAAATGTGTTTCTGATAATTAGGGAATCATTAATGGAGGAACCATTCTAGATCTTTTCAAAAGTCTTTCCAGTCAATATTTTACCTTATGTCGAAATTGACAGAGAGTGCTTGCAAAGTTTAGTGTTATTTTGAAGGCAGAATGAACTTATTTCGGGGCCAAGATATTTCTGCCATACTACCAGCTACACAGCTTTTATAATTTTCAAAAGTTTTCCTATGTAAGGATGTAAGGATAGGAACAGACCTATTGAGCAACACATTGTTATTTTTTATTTTTATTTTTTTGCAGTTTCTTTCATTGGAGCACATGTATTCTGCTGGTTGTCACATCTGTCCCATCCTAGTTCTCCGAAAGAATTGCCAGTTAGAGTCCAGTTCTTTGTGTTGATGTTTTTAATTAATCAGCAAAGGACAATTTGCTTTCAAGTCTTATGCGAAGGTCCTTGCTAATTGGAAACAATTCAAAATTTCTTTCAGATTTTCTCCACTGAACTTGTTCTTCTCCATTTAGCTTTGGTGTTTTTGGTTTTTACTTTTTGAGTAATATCACTTTGATTTAACTTATTTTAATATATAAGATTTGATCATTTGTGCTGCCCGATTATTTGGTTTTAAAAAAAGATTCAGAAGTGTTGGAAATAAAATTCAAATTTACATGATTTTTAGAAATGTTTATTCATTTATTTTGAGAGAGCGTGTGCAAGTGCTTGTGCGAGCTGGTGGGGGGCGGGGAGCAGAGGGAGCCGGGGAGAGAATCAGAAGTAAGCAAGTTCCACCCACCCAGCGCAGAGCCCGTGGGTTCCATCTCATAAGTGTGACATGACCTGAGCTGAAATCAAGAGTCAGATGCTTCCCCCTCAGATTTGCATGATTATGTAGTATTTTTAGGCGTGCAGCTATTTTATAAGCTAAACTAGAACTATTAATACTTTCTTATTTCTTTCTAAGGGCTATAGTCTACCCATAGACGCTTTCCCATTACTCTTACTGAATTTATGGTGATGATTTCAGCTTGCTAGGAATTTCTTGTGAATCAGTAAAGATAAGAGTTTGGCAAATGAAGTTTGATAACTGTAAATGAGATAAATAAAACTGGACATGACAAGCTTAGAAAATGGCATGTGCAACTTTAAAAAAATTTTGGATTGCTTGCTAATTTAAAATCAACTACAGATCAGTGTACTGGCTGGGTGAAAAGGCCTTTTTATCAGTTGTCCTTGGTCTTTTTATATGCCGACCAAAAGTTTAATATTTTTAAGTGTAATGTAAATCAGTTTGGTCTAATTCACTGTGACACTTCTTCAGTCCTGAATCCCAGTGGTGGAAGACAGTACATCAGTGTATCTGCTGTAAATATGAGGGCTGAAGTGAGTGGGGTCAGCGAGCATCCTGAGTAATAGAACAGTTTACTTAGTAGCAATGCGGTTCGGTCCTGAGTATGAAGACCTTTTGGCCCACATTCTGTGTGGATTTCGGGGTTGCGATCTATAAGTTGTTTCTTAAAGGAGTCTTAGAATAATTATTCTGAAATATTCTGGAAGCAGAACCTTAGGGAAAATTATTTTGGAGCAAATCCAGTCCTTTTGCTAAATGGGGAAAATGAATATTATTGGTTTAATCTTTAAAGACTGTCTGTAATACGAATGTGAAATGGATTTGGGGCTAGAGCTTGATGTTGTACACATTTATACATGGGTAGTACCAAAATTGTTCTGAGACTTGGTCGGAGATGACATAAAGTGAAAGAATTTTGTGCTTGGAGACAAGTACTATAAACTTTTGACCCTACTTCAAAAAAACACCCCAAAAAACCCCCCACACTGGAGTTCTGTAAAGCACCTACAGATGGCAAGGTTTAGCATCTAGCCAACGCTTACTCTTCACAGGAATTATGATCAGGTTACACTCCAGACACTTCGGAAACTTCAGTGCTACCGTGGGGCAAAGTTAGATCTGAGTTGCCTTTCGGGTGCTTGTATATATTACAGAATCATCAAGAACATTTAGCCTAAAAAATGCAGCGTTTCGCCAAGTTTTTATTATTGCTTTCTTTAAGTGTTTCCTTGACATAAGTTTTTTCGACATGCATTAGAAGTTAAAACCACTTAGACTTCTCAGATATTTGCTGACGGCCTTAGGCTACTCTTATCATTTAAAAAAAGTTGGAGGTATATTTTCACAACACATAAATAGGTACTGATGAACTTTTTTTGTCCACTGCATGAATCTTAGAAGATTTATAACCACAAATATTAAAAGCAGTTCACAGGTAAACATAAAATATCGAAGATAAACTTATTTTTCTAGCAAAATACATAAGTAGCTACATACATTGTATACAGTGTAATTAATGTATTTTACTGTTAATATTTCTGATGGCATTAGAAGTGCCATGAAAGGATAGTTTTCTTCATTAAAAATACTGATATGTGTTTAATATTAATAAATAAATTTGCATAGATTGAACAATAAAAGGCTTATTATTTTACATCTTCAAAAAGGATTTCTATTTAGGAATTCAGAGAATTCTGGGTTTTTTTTTAACATTAAACATTCATGCTGTTTATTTTGTTATTAATCAAACATGTTATTTCTGCCATGATGTTCCTTTGTAAGATTGTATCGGATAAAGAAACCTTAATGATTTCTACTGATGACCTCAACCACTAACCACTAGTTGTTTCTTTCGCTGTGTTCCCTCTTCTAGTACATACCCCCTGATGGCCTCCTTTGGGTTGATGTGTAATCTGACTCTTGTGACAGATGTTAGAAGGTGGAGGAAAGGGATTCTCTGTTTTTAGACCAATCGGTTAAGAGACTGCTGTATTAAATCTGTGGTCAGAAGAAAATTTCTTTAGCCTTTTAAAATTACTGCCATCAAAGGAAAAGCACATGATAGTATAAACAAAATATGACAGAGAAAAATTGAGGGAGGAGTAGGAGAGACAAGAAGAGAAGTTAGACATAACTAAGGACGTTTTGGAGGAGGGGGTAGGGTTTTCATGTTGAAGCATGTGCTTTGCTTTGACTGATTCTGGCTTAATTTCTGTAAACATCCCTCCATCTAGGATGAATCAATGCATTTCAGCCATGTCTGTACCTGTTGCAGAATACTGGTGATGAAAGTTTATAGGCAATTTAAAGATGGGGGAAGAAAAGTGAAAAAGCTTGAAGTTTCAGGGATCCCACAAGATTCTGCCAACTCTGAGCACATTCTGAAATACCAAAAAAAAAAAAAAAAAAAAAAAAAAAAGTGTATACTTTAAAAAACCTCTGTCAAGTAAATTTCCATGAGTTGGAAATCAGTTGTATCAAAATACATACTTTTAATTATTTCTTGCAGTAATTATACCTGTGTGCAGAGTCCCTACAGTTTTTCGATATATTTATCAAATTTACTCTGTACTCCCTATAAAATGTTTTTCTGTGGAAAGTATTTTCCACAGTGAGTGAAAGGATTTTCGCCAGGAACTTCCTTCACTGGGTAATGGGGTGGAGGAGCGAGGGAAAGAGCTGGTAGTTTAATGCATAGAAGCCACGTTTGCAAGCAAATGAGTCGTGGTTGAGGGACTGTACCCAGGATCAGGAGGAGTGATCAGTTGCTCGCTCCAGTTCGCTGTGACGGTTCTGTCCGTCCCCGCGGCGAGGACCTGGGCGGCTGGTGCTGTTGCCCACTCTTTGTCTAAAGCTTGGTGGAACAGAACTCTGACATGATTCTGGTTTTACTTATTGACGCTGAGAGCACGAGCATGCAAGCTGTGGAAAGCATTCCATCCGTCACTGTAGTTTCTACACAGTCAAGTCCAGTGAGAGCATCTTTTAGTAATTTACAACTTCAGAAGTTGAGTATTCGTTCCCTTAAAAATCTTACTTTATTAAAGCATTTAATTTAAAAAAGGGAAAGAGCTTCTCAGTTTTCCCATTAGAGAACACAAAAGGAAGCACGTAATGACTGCTCATTACACAATCTTCACATAAGCACAGCAGTTTAAATTTACAACAGGGTACCAATTACAGGTGCATTTAGTCAGTTGAAACATGTAAAAAGTTAATATTAATGAGCTCAGCCTCCTTGACAGTACTCTGGTGCTTACTTTGCTCCCATTGCTTTGAGTTTATTATTTTCTATTAACTAAGAAAAGACACTGCAAATCTGTCATTTACTGTGCTACATCTTGTTTATAATAAGGACTAGAAGTGAACGTTTAGTTGAGAGATGGCAAAGAGAGCCTACTTGGCTTTAAGAATATGGTTAGAGAAAGAAATGGCATATGCCTGTGTGGCCCCCCCTTTTTTTTAATGTTTATTTATTTTTGAGAGAGAGAGACAGAGAGACAGAGCATGAGCAGGGGAGGAGCAGAGAGAGAAGGAGACACAGAATCCAAAACAGGCTCCAGGCTCTGAGCTGTCAACACTGAGCCCAAGGCAGGGCTCGGACTCACAGACCGCGAGATCATGACCTGAGCCAAAGTTGGACGCTCAACCGACTGAGCCACCCGGGTGCCCCTGTGTGACTCTTTTTAATGGGCCACGATATATTTCATATGTCTTCCCTTTTACTGCATATTACAAACAAAACATTAACAAAATTAACATTCCAAAGCGCATTCATAGATTTTAGTTGCTAATTTAAACTGCTTTGAAAAGTCCTACAAAACAGTACTCTTTTAAATAAATATGAGGTAGAAATTCATTATACTTGTCTTTGTCTTTAATTGCTTATATATATGTGTTCAAAATAAATGAAATCAAGCATGATTTTGTACAGCGTTCTTTTTTATTAACTATGCAAGCACATTTATTTAAACAGACAGTATTAATGTCTGTTGATTAGGCAGATTTCAGAATAGGTTTCTGTGCACCAGAAAAGCAAATGCAAGTTTCTTCAATGTGAGTAACTCCACATATCTCATTTTAATTTTGGTGGTGGTGTTAAGAGGGGCAGGGGAGGCAGGTGACAAGAAAGACTAAACTGGTGTTAGGATATGTTTTCCATTAGTAAGAATCATCTGTCTTAAGTGATTTGCATGTCAGTTCACGGTACCATAATCATCTTTATTTCTTAGCCTCCTTGTTTTAGGGCTGGACGAAGACCCAGAAATCATTTTAAACATCAGTTTTTAAAAACTAAGGCCTAAAGATAACAAATGATTTTCTGGCTGTGGCATAGGTACTTAGCGGGCTGTGCTGGGACGGGAGTCCAGGTTCTTACCTTCCCAGTTCATTGGGTCTTGTGATCAAACCACATAGCTTCCCCTAACTGTTTCTGTAAATGAAACATTTTCACTGGTTGCTGTTAGTTAATCAAGGTTGTAGTATGTGTCGATTCTGGTGAGATGAGTAATTGGGATTTCAGTGAATATGTGTATATGTATTTTTAAAACCTGTCTGATAAGTCACCCTTAAGGCTATTAGATTGAAAATTAAAATTTTGACATAGGCCCATCTATGAGATTTTTTTTTGTTGTGGATGAATTTAGGTCGACGTGTTTTAAATCAGGATGCGAATGTGTGTGTCTTGTATATTGAGAAGCGGTGATTGGTTTCTTTGTCCCTAGTGAAAAATTGGAAATAGTCTTATGAAAATTAGCATTTAAGTTGAAACCACAACTTTACTATTTTTCTCTTTCTGAATTTGTTAGTTTGGGCCTGCAATTGTTGTTTTTGCCTCTATTAAACATTAGAACGATGCCAGTGTTTATACTATAGAAAGTACTCAGGACACCCATGAATGTAGATCCTGATTACCCTGGTGTTGTGGCAAGGGTGCTTATGTGTTATGGTGAGAATCAGTGGTAAGATTGCAGTTGCTGTCAGAAAGTCCTGTCCAGGTACAGGTGTGCTGTTTCGAAGGGGTACAAGCACCCCGATGTTTATAGCCGCGCTATCGACAATAGCCAAAGGATGGAAAGAGCCCAAATGTTCGTCAACGGATGAATGGATAAAGAAGATGAGTATTACTCGGCAATCAAAAAGAATGAAATCTTGCCATTTGCAACTATGTGGATGGAACTGGAGGGTATTACGCTAAGTGAAATTAGAGAAACACAAATACATACGACTTCACTCATATGAGGAATTTAAGATACAAAACAGATAAACATAAGGGAAGGGAAGCAAAAATAATATAAAAACAAGGAGGTGGACAAAACATAAGAGACTCTTGGTTGCTGGAGGTATTGTGGGAGGGGGGATGGGCTAAATGAGTAAGGGGCATTAAGGATTCTACTCCTGAAATCATTGTTGCACCATATGGTAACTAACTTGGATGTAAATTTAAAAATTAATTAATTAATTAAAAAAAGAAAGTTCTGTCCACTTTTGCTGTGAGATATATGAGTTCGATGTGGAATATTACAGTGCTATTAAAAATCAGATTTTCAAAGCCTAAAACGATAAGGAAAAATACTATTGTAATGCTGTGAGGTGGAAATGGTAGGATTGAATTTATACAATTGATTTTTTTAAATTATGTTTTGTTCAAAAACTCCTGGAAGTAAATACATTGTGATGTTAAATAGTATCTTCAGATGGTGGAAATATGGGTATTTCTCTTCTTTCTTTACTTTTCCCTATTTTCTACATTTTTTTTCTAGTGATAAAAATAAAAATAATAAACTCGATGGGAATGAAATTAGAGATATTTGTCCTTACAGATAAGCTGAGTGATAGCTGAAAATGTATCTATAGTTTTTTAAGTTTGAAAGTGCCCATTCACCTGAAAGATACATGCTCAACCTTACTGTTTAGGCACCGAAGCTACACTTATGGCTCATTCTTCCAGTAACTGGTGTTACTTTGTATTAAAAGTACAGAATGGCTATTGTGTTTTACTTGTACTAATTTAATACTGCACTTTTATGAGATTGTGGTGGGTGGCGGTGATTACTCTTTCAGAAAAACCTGAGGCATGGAGAAGGAAAATAATTGTTCTAAGTAACACACCTAGTAACCAATGCAGCCAGGATTTGAACTAGTCTGTCATGAGAGTCAGTAATTTTAAATATTACATAGTGGCTACCTAAATTTTGCAGTGTGGTATAGAAAATATGACCTAAGGAGAAAAGATACAGGAAAAAAGATAGTCAAACTCTGCCTAACATAAGATTTTGCCTACAAACTGAATGGTAAATGTGTAGATTTCTGTTTATTGTCACATCATGTAAAAATGGCCAGGCTGAGTATCCTTAGATTCAGAGGGTCTAAAAAAAAATGTAGATGGTATGTTACAGGCTAGATGGTCCTCTGGAAATTAGTTTTCAGGGGTGAGTCTCCATGTGCTTCCCAAGTGACTGAGATGGAGGGACAACGACAGGTCTTTGGCACTGCTGAATGGGAGAGCTGGGCCTGGCGTATTAAGACAGTGAGGACAGGGAGCAAATAATGCTTGAAAGAAAGGGTTCAAGTTGCAGGTCACAAGGGCAGACTCCGCATTGTAGAAATTGATTTCAGGAACAGCTGCTTCTCATAAGGGCAACTGTACCTAGCAGTAGGGATTTGTAACAGGTTAAGGATTCTGAAAAGGCGAGGATGCCAGCCGGCCAATCCTTGGTGAATTCCCATGTATCCTACTTCAAACAGGAAGTCCAATTAAAATGATTTTATGTAAAAGGAAGTAAAGTTTTTTGAGATCATATTTATTCTGATCAGCAATTTTGTAATTTCCTTATTCTCCTTCAAACCCCATTTTCACTGGTGATTTAGCAGGGCATACATACCTACTGTCAGCAGGTTATGTAATAAATAGAATGATAAAGACATTTTATTTTTTTAATCTTTTTAATGTTTATTTTTGAGAGAGAGAGGGAGACAGGGCTTGAGTGGGGGAGGGGCAGAGAGAGAGAGAGGGAGACAGGAATCCGAAGCAGGCCCTAGGCTCTGAGCTGTCAGCACAGAGCCCGACACGGGGCTCAGATCCACGAAGCATGAGATCATGAACTGAGCTGAAGTCGGACCCCCAGCCAACTGAGCCACCCGGGCGCCCAAGACATTTTAAATACAGGATAATTTTATGCCCACAGGAGCTATTTAATATGTAATCAAAATATTTCAGTTACATTCAGTTGACATTTTGGTGGGTCTTCTTTCCTTTCATATATTAGAGATATCATGTCTATCACCTAGTAGAAAGAGGCTGGATCTTTATGAGCTCTCCTTTTAGGAAATGACGATACCGGCATCTATTGAGAATAATGTGGTAGATACCTGCTGGACCAATGAACTGAGTGGTAGACATTCTTCTAGCATAGGCCTTTTCCTAATTTACGTATTTTTCATAAAGTCTTCTCAGATAGGTGTGAATATCTTCATTTTACGGAGATTAATGAGAGAGAATTATATGGCCAGAGATAGTAAGTGGTGGAGCCTATGATCAGAGACCTTCTGACTCCGAGTCCATTGCTCTTGTTGCACAGATATGTACATCACAAGAAAATGTTGTAAGCGTTTAAATCTCTAAGTATAAGCATTAATTATTTTTGACCAAAAAGGTAGACGATGTAACCTTATCATTTCAAAATTTATTTAACCAGAGAATATTTATTGAACCCTGACCACTACAAAGTACTGTGTCAGTTGCTCTATGAGATAAAATGAATCTCTTGCCTTCAGGAAGCCTACAGGTGTATGAGGTTGATTTACACATTAACAAAAACAGCAAGGCAGGATTTTTGTTTGTTTATTTTGCTTTTGGTTTTGTTTTTTGTTTTGGTGATTAAAGATGATTAACTTTATTTTTAAAAAGTTTTTAATTAGGGGGTGCCCGGGTGGCTCAGTCGGTTAAGCGTTCGACTTCGGCTCAGGCCATGATCTCACGGTTCGTGAGTTCGAGCCCCACATCGGGCTCTGTGCTGATAGCTTGGAGCCTGGAGCCCGCTTCAGATTCCTGTCTCCCTCTCTCTCGGCTCCTCCCCTGCTCACACTCTGTCTTTCTCTCAAAATAAATAAAGATTTAAAAAAAAAAATTTTTTTAAAGTTTTTAATTGGTTTTTTAAATTTTAATTCCATTATAACACACAGTCTTATATTACTTTTGGGTGTACAGTATAGTGATTCAGCAATTCTGTGCATTACTCAGTGCTCATCATAAGTTACTCGTAATCCCCATCACCTATTTCACCCATCCCCCACCCACCTCCCCTCTGGTCAGCATCGGTTTGTTCTCTATAGTCAAGATTCTGTTTATCGGTTTGTCTTTTTTTTTTGTTCGTTTGTTTCTTAAATTCTACACATGAGTGAAATCATATGGTATTTGTCTTTCTCTGACTTATCTCACTTAGCATAATACCCTCTAGCTCCATCCATGTTGTTGCAAATGGCAAGATTACAGGCTTTTTTATGGCTGAATAAAAATCCATTGTGTATATATACTATGTTTTCTTTATCCCTTTATCTCTCAATAGACACTTGGGCTGCTTCCATAACTTGACTGTTGTAAATAATGCTGCAGTAAACATAGGGATGCATATGGACCAAGGCCGTTTCTAATTCATGTGTAGTATACATAAGGTATTCTGTGAGTAACTCCAGAACTATGTTTCCTCCCTGCCTCATGTGTACATCCAATAAATATTTGAATGAATGAATGAATGAGTCCACATTAGAGTCAGTTGGTTAGGGAGGAATATATGGGGGGTGGAGAAAAGACTTGGGGCAAAGCCTTTGAAGACAACTAAGATTTGGATACCTGAAAAGGGGTAGCGCTGGGGTGGTGGCATTCCAGGTAAGAGACACAGCTTGGGCAAAGAGGAAGAGAAGGGAATGACCAAAGCCCATGTAAGGCTTTGAATAGAACATTGGCTTTTGTATACAGGAATAGTAGATGGTATGCCTGGAAGTACAGCTTTGAGCCAGGCTTTGAGGCCTATAAATGCTGGGTTAAAGTGTTTTCTTTTTATTCCCTAGGCAGTGGCTGTCCTCAAAGATTTAAGTTCTAGCATCTGATAAGTGACATTACCAAAGTGGCATTTTTTGTTGATTGTTTCGCTCTTGGTACGCTGAGTGGATGCGGCCGGGGGTGGGGGTGGGGGTGGGGTGGTGGAAATGGAGGGGTGGAGACCAGAGGTGAGAAGGAGTGGGGGGGGGGGGGGCATTGGTTTAGAGCAGTGGGCACAGCAATCCAGTTGCTCTGAGGGGCCTGGCAGCAGGAAGGCAGCTTGTCAGAGCCTGACTACTGGTTGTGTTGGGAAAGAACAATTCAGTGTAAAAAAAATAGAATCGCACATGGAATAATAGTTTTAAAGTTCTCTGCGAACCAATGTCTTACAGTGTGTTCTGGTCAAGAATTGCCAAGGGATAACATTCTTTTTTCTCTTGATTTTAAATGTTTGTTCTTCTTAACAATTTAAAACTATAACACTTCCAGGGCGCCTGGGTGGCTCAGTCGGTTAAGCAGCTGACTTTGCCTCAGGTCATGATCTCGTGGTTTGTGAGTTCAAGCCCCGCATCCTCGGGCTCTGTGGTGACAGCTCAGAGCCTGGAGGCTGCTTCAGATTCTGTGTCTCCCTCTTTCTGCCCCTCCCCCACTGATGCTCTGTCTCTCACTTTCAAAGTAAAATAAACATTAAAAAAAATTTTTCTTAAGTATAACACCGTCTTGACTCCCTTTCTTTGTATTATTTATAGCATTCTCTTTCTTCTTTTCTCAGAAGTAACTGCTGTCCTGACTGTTGTTTGTTGTACCCATGCCTTTTATTTTTGCTTTTTACTTTTACTCTTTGTATATTTGCTTATAATATTTGCTATTATTTTCTATGTTTTAAAACTTAATTAAATAGTACCACACTATCCGTATTGTTCTGCAACTTGCCTTTTTCCTGTAACATCACAATTTTTTTAGATACTAATCTGTCTGTTTGCAGGTCAGCCATGCCTTATGTGAACATATCACAATTTGTTTTCCTCTTGATGGATGTTTAGGTTGTTTCTAATATTTTTGCAATTACAAGCATTCCAGGAGCAAGTGTTCTTGTACGTGTCACCCTGTGTACATATTGGAGTTTCTGTGGGGTATTACCTAACAAGGTAATTGCTCGGTTGTAGAATATGTGATTATATTTGTAAAATGATATTTCAGTTTAGTTTTAGCATGCGTTCTCAGGTTGCTGTTGAGATTCCACATTGACCATTTTGGTTCTTTCCTCTGAGTTGCCTCTTAATACGTTTTGCCCTTTTTTCATTTGGGTTATATTTTTCACATTGATTGATAGTTACTGATACATTCCAGACACTTTAGGCTGGTATTTTAACCTTCGGTTAACTCTAAGTCTGTTCCTTTGGTAATCTATATCAACTACATAGACTATATATCAACTTTGATTCTCGGTGACATTATATATGTAAAAATGACCCTTGATTGCTAAGCCATATCTTGGAAAGGCTAAATGAAATATGAATACCTGATGGGGGAGCCCTAGCGTTGAGCTTCCCTGGTGCAGTGACTCTTACAAATGAGCATTTCCATCGTGGGGACCTTGGAAGCTTTGCTTACGAACTTGATGTAAGAGATACTGGCTTCTGTGGAGCCGGAAACATCTCAACGGGCAACTCCACCCGGCCAGTGTGGACCTGAGCTAAACGGGTGCACGGTCTGATGGAAGTACAGTACTTGCACAGCAGAGTGGTGCTTAATGGTTCTCTGCTGGCAAGCCGTGCTCCTGCCTGTATTCTTCTGGGGACACTGGGGCCAGAGGTTGCTTACGATAATTGAGTCTGAATGTTTAGTTGAACCTAAGAAAACCCTTTGGTGTGTGTTGCGGCTATGTTAGTACTTAAGATTATTTGGAAGAGAGTTTATTTGGAAGAATTAGCTTCTTATATATTACACATCAATGAAATATCTTTAATTTTGTCTTAGTTGTCTTAGAATGCATTTTAAAATACAATCTCTAGGGGTACGTGGGTGACTCAGTCAGTTAAGCGTCTGACTTTGGCTCAGGTCATGATCCTGAGGTTCGTGGGTTCAGCCCCACGTCGGGCTCTGTGCTGACAGCTCGAAGCCTGGAGCCTGCTTCAGACTCTGGCTCCCTCTCTCTCTCTTTCCCTCCCCAGCTTGTGTTCTCTCTCTCTCTCAAAAGTAAATGAATGAACTTAAAAAATTCTTTTAAATATAATCTACATGTGGATTATGCAATGCAGATTAAGTAATAGACTCTGTTAGGGGAGTGGAGAGTATCACAATTTACGTCTATACTGCTCTGCTGCATGAGTTTACGCTGTCCAAAATAAATGGAGAGGGGTCAGCTAACAAGGCATCTGTTCCCCTGCCGTCCTCTGATCATTTTTTATTGCTTTTGATTTTTAGAAGAGGTAGACTTAAACCAATGGGCTCAACTGATGGCTTGCGGACCCCTGTTGGAATATAGACTTCTTAGGCATGTGGTCAGGTCTCTCCAGATTCTTAGCTTAGCCCATCAGTGTGATTTTTCTTTTTCATGGATGCATACTTTTCCAATATGATGTGATTTAATAGGAAAAGAGTATTTGATACCTCAAAAATGACTTACATATATTTTGGTAACATTTATTTTGAGATAAAGGAATGTATACGTCTTATTCTGTTTAAAAGTGTAAACAAATATTTCTTGATTCAGGTAGAAGAGTTCAAGTTGATTCCTGTATAAACATGTGTATCTTTGTATTATTTTTAAGAGGTTATTTCAGTAAATTGCAGACCTTTAACTAATCCTTGGCAGACTCATGTGTAGTTGACAACCCCAATTCAAAAATATGAATTTGATTTACTTGTGATTTGTAAAATCAAGGAAAATGCCAAAACTTGTGGTAGAAATGATAAACTTACCTTAAGTAGTGCTATAAAAAAAAAAAAAAAAAAAAAAGAGGCTTAAGGGTGCCTGGCTGGCTCAGTCCAAGAGTGTACCACTCTTAAAAAAAATTTTTTTTTTAACGTTTATTTATTTTTGAGACAGAGAGAGACAGAGCACGAACAGGGGAGGGGCAGAGAGAGAGGGAGACACAGAATCCGAAACAGGCTCCAGGCTCTGAGCTGTCAGCACAGAGCCCGACGCGGGGCTTGAACTCACGGACCGTGAGATCGTGACCTGAGCTGAAGTCGGCCGCTTAACCGACTGAGCCACCCAGGCGCCCCCAAGAGTGTACCACTCTTGATCCCAGGGTTGTGAGTTCGAGCCCCACATTGATGTAGAGATTGCTTAAAATAAAATAAATAAACATAAAAAAATAAGATGCTTAAACATGGCTTTTTCTTTTTCTAAAAATGATATCATATACATGAGAATGATTATTCTGCTTGCTCACTGCTTCACTTCCTTAAAGATAAAAGAAATAGGGTCTTTTTTGGATTAAGGCTGAAATTAAGGCCACTTTCTCAGGTCTTCTTCCCTCTTCCCCTGGTTATGACCAGCTGTCCTGTAGCCAGATAGCTCTTGTGTCCGCTGGCCTCCTGTCCTACCTCCCTGCCCCCCCCATGCTTATAGACAGGCGTACCTTGCTTTATTGTGCTTCACTTTATTGGATTTTTACCAATTGAAGGTTTGTGGCAGCTCTGTATCAATCAAGTTTATCAGCTCCATTTTTCCAACAGCATTTGCTCACTTTGTGTCTCTGTGCCACATTTTGATAATTCTCAAAATATTTCGCACTTTTTCATTATTATTATATTTGTTATGCTGATCAGTGATCTTTGATGTTACTCCTGTTACTGTTTTGGGATGCTGTGAACTGTGCCTATATAAGACAGGGTATGTAGGATAACATACAGTGTAATATTAGTTTTAGGTGTACAATATAATGATTCAACACTTCCATATGTACCCGGTGCTCATCACAACAAGTGCCCTTCTTAATCCCCCCAGCACCTGTTTTAACCCATCCCCAAATCCCCCTCCCTTCATGTAATCATCAGTTTGTACTCAATACTTAAGAGTCTGTTGGGGTATCTGGGTGGCTCAGCTGGTTAAGTATCCAACTCTGGATTTTGGCTGAGGTCATGATCTCACTGTCATGAGATCAAGCTCTGCATCAGCACAGACCCTGCTTGGGATTCTCTGTCTCCCTCTCTTTGCCCCTCCCCTGCTCACACACTCTCTCAATCTCTCTGTCTCTCTCCGTCTCTTTCTCTCAAAAATAAATAAACATCTTAAAAAAAGAGTTTGTTTCTTGACTTGCCCCTCTCTCTCCTCTCTCTGTCTCTCTCTCTCTTTTTTCCTCCTTTGCTCATCTGTTGTGTTTCTCAAATTCTACATACGAGTGAAATTGTATGGTATTTGTCTTTCTCTGACTTATTTTTTGGCTTAGCATTATACTCCTTGGTTCCATCCATCTCATTGCAAATGGCAAGATTTTGTTCTTTTTTATGGCTAAGTAATATTTCACTGTGTGTGTGTGTGTGTGTGTGTGTGCACGCTCATGTATGCATGTACACTTCACATCTTGTTTATCCATTCATCAGTGGACACTTGAGATGCTTCTATAATTGGCTGCTGTAGATAATGCTGCTATAAACATCAGGGTGCACTATCCATTTGAATTAGTATTTTTGTATCTTTGGGTAAATACCTACTAGTGCAATTGCTGGATAATAGAGTACTTCTCTTTTTAACTTTTGGAGGAACTTCCATACTGTTTTCCAGAGTGGCTGGACCAGTTTGCATCCCCACCCCACCAACAGTGCAAGAGGGTTTGTTTCCCTTTCTCCGTGTCCTTGCCAACACCTGTTGTTTCTTGTGTGTTGATTTCAGTCATTCTGACAGGTATGAGGTGATAACTCATTGTAGTTTTGATTTGCATTTCCCCGATGATGAGTGATGTTGAGCATCTTTCCATGTGTCTGTTTGCCATCTGTATGTCTTTGGGAAAATATTCATGTCTTCTGTCCATTTTTTAATTGGATTATTCGTTTTTTGGGTGTTTTATCAGTTCTTTATATATTTTGGATACGGATATGTTGTAGGCGGCAAACTTGATGGATAAATGGCTGTGTATGTTCTGACTGCTCCACTGACCATTTGGTTGTTTGTCTCTGCCTCTCTCCGTTTCCTCTGGTCTCCCTATTTCCTGAGGCACAACACTATTGAAATGAGGCCAGTTAATTGTTCAAGTGAAAAGTGGTCTCCAACTGTTCAAGTGAAAAGAAGAGTTGCACATCTCTCACTTTAAATCAAAAGCTAGAAGGGATTAAGGTCAGTGAGGAAGGCACATCGAAAGCTGAGACAGACTGAAAACTAGGTTTGCCAAACAGTTAAGTTGTGAGTACAAGGGACAATTCTTGAAGGAAATTAAAAGTTACCCCAGTGAACACATGAATGGTAAGAAAGCTGAACAGCCTTATTGCTGATAGGGAGAAAGCTTGAACAGTCTGGATAGAAGATCAAACCAGCCACAACATTCCTTTATGCCAGAGTCTAATCCAGACAAGACCCTGACTCTCTCCAATTTTTGAAAGCTGAGAGAGGTGAGGAAGCTGCAGAAGAAGAGTCTGAAGCTAGCAGAGGTTGGTCCGTGAGATTTACGGAAGAAGCCGTCTCCGTCACATCAGAGTGCAAGGTGAAGCGCAGTGAGTGGTGACGTGGAAGCTGCAGCAGGTTATCCAGGAGATCCAGCCAAGCTAGTTCATGAGGGCGGTGACACTAAACAACAGATTTTCAGGTGATGTGGAACAGCCTTCTATTAGAAGAAGATGCCATCTAGGACTTCCATAGCTAGAGAGAAGTCAGTGCCTGCCTTGAAACCTTCAAAGGACAGGCTGACTTCCTTGTTCGGAACTAATGCAACTGGTGACTTTTAAGATGAAGCCAGTGCTCATTGACTATTATGAAAATCCTAGGGCCCTTCAGCATCATGCCAAATCTATTCTGCCTGTGTTCTAAAAATGGAATCACAAAACCTGAATGACGGCACATCTGTTTGTAACATGGTTTCCTAAATATTTTAAGCCCACTGTTGAGACCTACTGCTCAGGAAAAAAGATTTCTTTCAAAGTATTACTGCTCATTGACAGTGTACCTGGTCACCCAAAGGCTCTGATGGAGATCTACAATGAGATTAATGTTGTTTTCACGTCTGCTAACACAGAACCCATCCTGCAGCCCATGGATCAAGGAGTAATTTTGACTATACAGTCTTATTATTTAAGGAATACATTTCACAAGGCTGTAGCTGCCAAGTAGTGATTCCTCTGATGGACCTGGACAAAGTAAACTGAAAGCCTTCTGGAAAGCCATTCTAAATGACATTAAGAACATGTACGATTCATAGAAAGAGATCAAAATGTCAACATGAACAGGAATGTGGAAAAAGTGGATTCCAACCCTCCTTGATGACTTTGAGAGGTTCAAGACTTCAGTGGAGGAAATACCTGCAGATGTGGTGGAAAGTTCCAGCAAGAACTAGAATTAGAAGTGGAGCTTGAAGGTGTGACTGAATTGTTGCAATCTCATGATGAAACTTGAGCAGATGAGAAGTTGCATCTTATGGATGAGCAAAGAAGGTGGTTTCTTGAGATGGAGTCTACTCCTGGTGAAGATGCTGTAACAATTGTTGAATTGACAGGAAAGGATTTAGAATATTACATAAACTTTGTTGATAAAGCAGTGGCAGGGTTTGAGAGGCTTGACCCCAATTTTGAAAGACATTCTACAGATCAGATGCTGTCAAACAACACCTCATGCTAGAGAGAAATCATTTGTGAAGGGAAGAGTCGATTAACACAGCAAACTTCATTCTTGTCTTATTTTAAGAAATTGCCACAGCCACCCCAGCCTTCAGCCATCACCACCCTGATCAGCAGCCATCAACATCGAGGCAAGACCCTTCGCCAGCAAAAAAGATTACTACTCACTGAAAACTCAGACATGGGTTGGCATTTTTTAGCAAGAAAGCATTTTCTAAATATTTACTGATTTTCTGTTTTAGAGAGAGGGAGAGAGCATGAGCGAGGGAGAGGGGCAGAGGGAGAGAAAATCTCAAGCAGGCACCACACTCAGCAGGGAGCTAATGCAGGGCTCAATCCCACAACCCTGGGATCATGACCTGAGCTGAAATCAAGAGTCAGACACTCAACGGACTGAGCCACCCACGTGCCCCAGCAATAAAAGTATTTTTAATGAGGGTCTGCCCATTTTTTTTCTTTTTGACATAATGCTGCTGGGCACCAAAAGACTTTAGGATAGTGTGAACATAACTTTCATGTTCATCGGGAAACAAATTTCATTTGATTCACTTTATTGCGATAATCACTTTATCGTGGTGATCTGGAATCGAACCTGTATCTCCAAGGTATGTCTATAAGCTGATTAAAGTTGCATAAACGGCGTATTGAGAGACCATGGTTTGCTTGGCAGGATGGGCTATGCCCATGGACCACTCCCACAGCAGTCCCACCCATGCCCCTATCTGGGCTGTGATTCAAGGAAATGCAATAAGGGTAACTCTGGTTTGCTTTTTCCATGCCTGGAACCAGTTATTGTTACTGTGCCTCTTCCTGCTTCTCCATGTAAAAATACTTTAACGTATATAGATTTGAGTAATCCATGTGGTTACTCCTGTCTGGCGAGAGCATTAAGCATATTAATTATTCTGTGTATGTGCTTGATCATTGAATTTACATGAAAGTTCATACAGTATGTACACTGTATGGGTAAAGAACCATACGTTAATATGTATATGTGAACACATGTATGTTAATACCATATATATTGCTGTAGTAGTGAAAGAACCAAGTCAGATTCTGGGTGTGAATCCAAGCGCTGACACTATAAAATGGGGATAATATAAATATCCGCTTCATGGGGTTGTTATTAAATGAGATAATGTGTGTAAAGTGCTTAACGCTAGGCTTAGCACTTGCTAAGCACTCAATAAATATTAGCTGTTCTTAAAATTACTTTAATTTGAAGCTTTGATATTTAAAAGGTATTAAGGTGTGAGGTGCTTGTTCATTTCGTTGCCGTAATTATTTCATCGTGTCTTCTATAGGTACTGAAGTTTATTTTTATTTAGCTTTATATGTTTTACTAAACTAAGACTCAAGTTTTACTGCAGTGTCTTACCATCACATTCACTATTTGCCGTATCCACCTTTTCCTTTCGACTGGAGCAAGCATACGATTTTGTCATTTCTTCCTCTTTCCTGTTAAAGCATATTGTCATTATAAAGGGATGGGGTTAGCTTTGAAGATTTCCCTTGTATGTAATATGCTGTTTTATCTTTATCACGACCTATCCTGGGAACCCAGGTAGCATGGCTTTTCCCAGTAAAATGTTGCGTTCATTCACCAGTTCATGTTTCAATAATTACAGTGTTTCTTCTCTTTTTTGGTAAGCTGCCTGTAAATATCTTTAGTTGTTAATCATTTTTTTTTTTTATCTAGGAACTTTATTTAAAGATCCTTTCCTTAAGGAATAGATTTCCTATCAAAATGAGTGGTATTGGTGATGCTTTTAAGGAAAACAAATTGATAGCCTTTAGCATCTTAAAAGTGTGAGATAGAAGTTACTGTACTATTCAGTAAGTTTACTGCTTTTTATTTTTTGTAAGATTTTAATTTTAAGTAATCTCTACACCCAGCATGAGACTTCAACTCACAGTCTCGAGATCAAGAGTCCCATGCTCCACCAACAGCCAGCCAGGTGCCCCAAGTTTACTGTTTAGTTGTGCTTATGATACTTAACACTTAAAGTTGAACATTTAAACTGTTGACTTGTCCTTCATTATTCTGTTTAAAGCTAACGATTACGTATAGTGCCTTGCTCACCACCAAGCATAAATAGGCCCCTACCCTCATTAAACTCCACTCTGTGGATACAGAATTAAAACTCATTTGGGAGAATTAGGACCAAGAGACAGTATTTTTGAAATGTTAAGATTTATTTCCACTCTCTGACCATATAGCCATATATTTACAAACTAAGCTCCTGGAGTAATTAACTTTGATTTTTATTTTAGATACCTTTTTTAAGGACGATGGCTCTAACTCTGTTTCTTAGTTAAAGGTGTTGAATATGAAGGGAGGAGTTAGAGTAGGTGTCTTCTGTCAGATTTTCTTCACACTTTATATTTGCCTTATCCCTCTGACTAATAAGTCTCGTGTTTCACACCTGAGTCAGGAACCAGTGCAGTGAATTTGTTCTTTACTTAGTCCATTTAATTTCTCATTTACATATGGTGTAGTGAATACCAGCCATAAGACTTTGACATGGGACATCTCCCCTCAAACACAGAAATATATAGGAAAAGTTAGTAGAAGGATCGAGGGTTTTATTGAGTTTGTCTTATTTTTACTTATTCATTGCGTTGACATATTTTTTAGACTCTGAAATTTGGGCATCAGTGTCTGAGATTCTAAATTCTCATTCTAGTTTTGTGTGTGTGTGTGTGTGTGCGCGTGCGCGCGTATATATATAATGTTTATTTATATAATGTTTATTTATAATGTTTATTATATATATAATGTTTACTTATATAATGTTTATAATGTTTATTATGTATATGATGTTTATTTATATAATGTTTATTTATAATGTTTATTATATATATATAATGTTTATTTATATAATGTTTATTTATTTTGAGAGAGAGAGACAGAGACACAGAATCTGAAGCAGGCTCCAGGCTCTGAGCTGTCCGCACAGGGCCGGATGCAGGGCTCGAACTCACAGACCATGATAGGACCTGAGCCGAAGTCGGACGCTTAACTGGCTGAGCCACCCAGGCGCCCCATAGTTTTATATTTAAATCATAGTAAACTTTTATGCACCTGATTGCTATGTAATAATTATTTTCTGTACCCAACATTTTACAAATAATAATAATTTCTTTCACATGTGTTTTAGTAATAGTTAAGCTTTCACTATAAAAATCCCTTAAGTGTCTCAGGGAACAATGATATTGACATATAACAAAATTATTATGGTTACCATCAAATATAACAATTTAAGTTTGTATTATGTACCAAGGTATCATAATCAGTGCTATAGAGGATATACACATGAGTAATACACAGACTGTGACATGTAAGAACTTATAATCATAGTGCTGGGCCACTTTCAACTTTATCATTTACTTAGGCTATGATAAGTATGTGGAAAGCAATAATCATGATGTACAAAGAATGTAGTCGTTTTTTACATTTGTGTCCTCAGTTCCTGATATATTTCTTGGCACATATCAAATGATTAATAAATATGTATAGGTTGACTGAGAGATGCATTCAGTTTAGTTTGATGATTTCTGGGCATTGGGAAAGGGGAGAGGGCTCTGTCTTTTTCTTTTTCTTTTTCTTTTTCTTTTTCTTTTTCTTTTTCTTTTTCTTTTTCTTTTTCTTTTTCTTTTTCTTTTTCTTTTTCTTTTTTTTTTTTTAAGTAGACTCCATGCCCAATGTGGGGCTTGAACTCACACGCCCAAGATCACGAGTCGCATGCTTTATTCACTGAGCCAGCCACACACTCTGGGAAATGTCTCTTGCGTGAAGGATTTAGGGAAGACTTCACAAGGAGGCCATTGAGAGGATAAACGTTAGAGGATCTGTAGACTTAGCTACGCATGAATGGCTGGGGACAGGAAAATTGAAGGGAAGGAATGTGTGAGCAGTGAACAAGGTGACCACAGGAAAGTGCCAGGCCAAGTCTGAGAATACTACATACTCCTCTTTGGCCAGAACGGAGACCGCAGAGCTAGGGGACTGCAGATTTGGTGGGCAAATCTGGAAAACTAGTTAGATTGCCAGGCTCCTGAATGCATGATTCCTATTTGATCTCACAGAGAGTAAGAATAAGGAAAGGAAGGAGACCTTACGAATACTGAGTCCTACCATGTGTTAAGAGGTATGGTAGTCAATTACAATTATCACACTTAATTCTCACGCCAGTACTCTATGGTCACTTCCATCCCATGTTAAACATGAGGGAACTGTGGTGACAAAATTTGGTCCTGACCCATACGGTAAGTTGAGGAAGGGAGAAAGCTGACATGGGGAGAGGTTCCCCGCGAGGCCTGCTAACTAGAGAAGGAAATCCCAGTAGTTGCAGAGGGATTGGAGAGAAGCTGCAGAGGTAGAATCTAAAGACCTTGGGCACTGACTGGGTTTGAAGACGGAGGGAGAAACAAGAGTTAGAAGAGCTTGCTGGGCAACAGTGCGCATGAAGCGGCAGGTGCGGGAAGAGGGTTTCCTCAGAATGGTGATGAGCTCCATTTCAGATGCAGCTAGGGACAGATGTCTGTGAGTGGCCCAAAGCCCGGCAGTGGGGCACAGGGGACATCACGAGGCTGCAAGTATATGTGGAGTCCTGCATATACAGATGAGATCATTGAAACTGCATCAGCAGGTAAGATCTGCAGGGAGTGGTTTTATAGGGAGAGGAAAAGCAAGGATGTCATTCAAGTAATGCCCATAGTTGGGTTTTTGCTTTTTCCTTCCTCCCTCCCTCCCTCCCTCCCTCCCTTCCTCCCTCCTTTCCTCCCTCCCTCCCTCCCTTCCTCTCTCCCTGCCTTCCTTCCTCCCATCCATCCCTCCATCCATCCATCCATCCATCCTTGTTTCCTCCCTCCCTTTCGCTTGTGGCAGGGGGAAGTGGACCCAACGCAAGTGAGGAAGATAGGACGAGAAGCTTGACCATGCAGTGTCACCACGGGACAGTGTTGAAACCTTGGGACAGTGTTGAAAACCATGTTCTGATAGAAGCCAAATTGCACAAGGCTTGAAGGAAATGGCAAGAAAATAGGGCTTCTTTGTGATTCTCAGGAAGGCCAAGTGATCCTGTGGCATATTTAGAAAAGCGATGGGGGCGCTTTGGGCTGTCACAGTGATTGGAGGCACACTTCTTGTCTGAAAGCCTAGCAAGGAGCAGGACAGTCCCAGGCTGCTCCACCTGAGATGGTTAAAACATACCCTCTTTTCTAGTCCCCCTGCATTCTTCTTTTCTTCCTTAGCACTTATGAGCACCTTACATACTGTAAGTTTTACTTCTTTATCTTGTTTATTGCCCATCTCTAGATCGTAAGGTCAGGGGGTAGAATTTTGTATCTGACTGGTTCACTGCTGTATCCACAGTGCCCCCCACATAGTAAGGCGCTCAGTGAATAGTTGACGAGTAGATGTCTGGAAATCATAGTGATTTGTGTCGCAGTTCTTGCCCGCTCTTCATACCGTGAACTAGTTGAATGGAGCTGAACGATCTCTGTGTCCCTAACAATGCTGTGCATAGCGCAGCTGATGTATCAACTTTTATTTATAGCCGCAGCCCAGTGGGGAGAAACTAGGGGTTCGGATCTCAGTGGGGCTGAGTTAGAATTTTTGTTCTTCCTAATGTGACTCTAATTGTTAAACTACCAAACCTTTCTCTAAGCCTCATTTTCCTTAGCTGTACAATAGGGATAAATTAGTACTCATGTTATAGCGTTGTTGAAAGGATTAAAGATCTAATGCACGTCAGAGTGCCTGGCAGATAGTTGGCACCCAATACGTAACACATGTTTTGCAATCTTTCTATGGTTTAACCTTAAATGTTACTTCACCTCACTGGCGTTCAGTTTTTTTCATCTCTAAAAGGGGAAGATTAAACCAGCCTCACGTGGTTGGTATCTGGAGGAACCAGTGAGACACTACACGCAAAATACCCGCAGAGTGCCTCCTGCGTTGGTGGCAGTCATTAAGCATGTGTGCCTTGACTCTTTTTGCGTATGAATGCAGTGGTTAAGAGCATAGGCTTTGGACCCAGACTCCACAGATGCAATTCCTGGCCCTTTTACTTATGAGCTCTTCTTGACCTCTCTGCGCCTCAGTTTCCTGTAAATTGGGAGGAATAATAGTGCCTAGCCCCATGGGATTGTTGTGAGGAAAACAGATATAAACATCAATAGAAAGCTTGGACCGGGGCACCGGGGTGGCTCAGTCAGTTAAGTGTCCGACTTCGGAACAGGTCGTGATCTCATGGTCCGTGAGTTCTAGCCCCACGTCGGGCTCTGTGCTGACAGTTCAGAGTCTGGAGCCTGCTTCAGATTCTGTGTCTCCCTCTCTCTGCCCCTTCCCCACTTGAGCTCTGTCTCTCTAAAAAAAATAAACATTAAAAATAAATAAATAAATAAATAAATAAATAAATAGGGGCACCTGGGTGGCTCAGTCGGTTAAGTGTCTGACTTTGGCTCAGGTCATGATCTTGTGGTTCGTGGGTTTGAGCCCCGCGTCGGGTTCTGTGCTCAGAGCCTGTGTTCTCCAGATCAGAGCCTGGAGCCTGCTTCAGATTCTGTGTCTCCCTCTCTCTCTGCCCCTCCCTGCTTGCACACTCGTGCTCTCTCTGTCTCTCAAAAATAAATAAAGCTTTAAGAAAATTAAAAAAATAAAAGCTTAGACCTGTACCTGACACATGGTAAGCACTAGATGTCCTTGATTTTTTTAAATGTGTCTTTATTGCTTTTCCCCCCTCTCTTTAGTCTATTAAATAGTTTTAACCTGATGTAGTCTAAGTAGAATATCTTGCTTATAAAGAATGGGGTCCCTTCATAATGAAATTGGCCATGTGTGGGGGGGGAATATCATAAAACATCAAAACCAGTAAAACTACCTCTTCATGATTTGACCTGTCTCGATAACGTAGCCGTGGTGTTGAATCTTTCATATACGATAAAAAAGCTACACCTTGGCTCTGATTCTGGTCAAGATCTACTCAGGAGCAGTGGCAGGCTGGTTTAGATCTCATCTTTGAAAAACTTTTTTGTCACTTGCGAATTTGCCTCCATTTCTCTGCCCCCTGTTCTGCCAGCTGGTTTCCAGGAATGGTGGGGGATGCAGTTTGAGTAGAACCCAGGAGGAAGCAGCAAAATTGGAAGGACAGGTGGTGAGTAGTTGGCCAATCTGGAAACCTTTCCTCTCCTGCTGAGGAAGATTTTCATTTCCCAGCAAAGCATTTTTCTAACAGAATTCCAAGAACATATCCCAAATTGTACCCCTCACTTCTTCAATCCCATCAAGGATAAAAGCTCTATCTTCAAAGAACTAGAGAGTTTATTATGTCACTGTGAGCGTGGCCGGGTCTTTATTCATGTCTGAAACAGGCTTACGAAAAGAGAGATGGCTCCTTCCACATAGCAGATTCCGTTTCCATTCACGTAGCAGGCTACTGTTGAAAATCCGTTGTGTTGTGTTGATATCCTCTCTCCCTTAACGGAGGCTCTACTCGATCTTCCCGGTCTGTGATTCTTGGCCGCCCCATATCTCTCTCCCATTCTCACCCTGGGGTTGGGATGGCAAGCAGTCTTCATCTCTGGTGCCAGCTCCTATTGATTATAGTCATTGCCTGGAGTGCTGTGTTGAGCAGAATCGAGAGGCCACATACAGGCTCAGAAGTGATTAATTAGCAGTGTCTGCTGTGCAACGGGAGAAGGGGTAACTAAGCGTGTGTTGTGCGTTTGCCAGACTTTGTGGATTCCATGATAGGGTTCAGCCTTGAGAGACTCAAAGTCTCATTTTACGTTTCAGCGGTTTTGTCTTTGATTTAGTATGTATCAATTACTTTATTGTATAGTAAAATAGAGAAATAAATAGAAACAATAGAATCGCGTATTAGCCAGGATCATATACAGTTACGTATGTGTGCTCTTTCATTGCTTGCTTAAGGAGGATCTTAGATACCTAACTTACTCTTAGTTCTCTCACTTCTAAAATACGTAAATTGTTTTCTAACCTTATTGTTGAAGTTCTCTTTCTTGGTTCACACACAGTTTCATCTTCCATTTTGTAACTTTTGTACTAAACTTTGGTGCTAACTCTACTGACTGGACTCCTAATAAGTTAACAGGAATCGCTTGAAACCTTGGGCACAGAGCAGGCAGCTATACAGACCTGGGGGTTATAGTCATTATAGAACAGACCAGACATCTCATTCCCAAAGGAACAGTCCCATGTGTACGTTGTCCTTTGGCTCACCTCCTTAGAGGCCAGAGATAATTTTGCTCTAACCACTGAGGTCTGAAGGTATTACTTCTGTTTTATATTGTTCTCTTGTTATGAGTCAGGGTAAATCTTTTCTTTTTTGGCAGCTGACAAAGAATACTCTTTCATTGAGGCAGTAATGGCAATGTCGAAAATATGCACAAAGCTCCAAATAGGAGGACATTTTTTGCATTTTCTAACTCAAGTATGGATAGATTAGCCTTTTTTAGAAAACTGTGGTAAGATATACATAACAAAATTACCATTTTCCCAATGTCAAGTGTAGAGTTGTGTGGCATTAAGTACATTCACATTGTTGTACAACCATCCCCGATATCCATCTCCAGAACTTTTTTGTCTTCCTCAGTTGAAAGTGTGTACCCATTAAACATGGTCTCCCCATTCCTCTCCCATTCATTCTCTGGCAACCACCATTCTACTTTCGGTCTCTGTGAATTTGACTGTTCTAGGGAGCTCATGTAGAGGTTCCAGTCTCTAGTTACTAGTTTCAGTTACCATGTCTTCAGGGTTCATGCATCTTGCAGCAGGTGTCCACATTTACTCCCTTTTTATAGCTGAATAATATTTCATTGAATGTATATACCACATTTCATTTATCCATTTATTTGTCAGTGGACACTTGGGTTGTCTCCAACTTAGCACAGCGATTGTGGATCATTCCACCACCGTAGCGATTGTGGATAATGCTGCGATGGACATAGGTGTACAAATATTTATTCAAGTCCCTGCTTTCAGTTTTTTTGGGTATATAGCCAGAAGTAGAATTGCCCCAGAAGAGTCATATGGTAATTTTATGTTTAATTTTTTTGAGGAATCACCATACAGTTTTCCACAGTGACTGTACAATTTTATATGCCACCAGAAATGCATGGGGGTTCCAATTGCTCCACAAAATCCTTGCCAATACTTGTTTTCTAGTTTTTTGATCGTAGCCATCCTACCAGATGTAAAGTGGTATCTTGTGGTTTTGATTTGCATTTCCCTAATGACTAATGAGGTGAGTTGTTTTTTTTTTAACGTGTTTATTGGCCATTTGTATATCTTCTTTGGAGAAGCGTCTATTCAAGTCCTTGGCCCAGTTTTTAAGTCAAATTGTTTATTTCTGTTGTTGTGTTGTTGGCATTCTTTGTATATACTGGATATTGATCTCTTATCAAATATATGATTTGTAAATATTTTTTCCCATTCCATAGGTTGCCTTTTTATTGTTGATAGTATCTTTTGATGCACAGAAGTTTTTAATTTTGATGGAAGCCCGACTTACTATTTTTTTCTTTTGTTACATGTGCTTTTGATGTTCTATACAAGAAATCATTACTAAATCCAATGTCATAAAGCTTTCCCCTTGTGTTTTCTTGTAAGACTTTTATAGTTTGAGCTCTTATGTTTAGGTCTTTGATCTATTCTGAGTTAATTTTTGTATATGTAAGCTAAGAGTCCAGTATCATTTTTTTTCCTGTGGATATCCAGTTTTCCCAGAAACATTTGCTGAGAAGACGAATGTAAAGACCCCTTTCAGTGGTCTTGGGACCTTTGTCAAAAACCATTTGACCATATATATGAAGGTTTATTTATGGGCTATACTAGAGTTTTAAGGGTTAGGTATCTTAGCTTAAATCTAGTCTTATTATTTCTTACTGATAGTATTTCTGCAATTTCCTAACTACTCTCTCTAACTGGTACCATTTCTTTAAGTCCATACCTATGGACCTATTTAAACAAACAAACAAACAAACAAACACACATGTTATTCAACTGCTCAGAACCATTTCCTGCAGGATGAATTTCAGCCTCCTTAGCTTTGCAGACAAAGCTCATCCTAGCCTGGTGCATGTCCACCTTTCCAGTCTTGTTTCCACCACCTTCTTTTTAGGACCCTTTTACTGTGGTCCTGGGAATTTCCTTGGAGTCCTAGTGAGAGATTTGCTCTCATGCTCCCCTACTTACCCACCATTTCTCCCCTCCCTCACAGACGTGATACAGTCTTGCTTCTACTGCTGTTCTCTGAAATCTTTCTTGGCCCTTCCTTTCCAAAGTTAGGCATTCTCCCTCCTTGCTCCTCTAACAGCCCAGACCTTGAGACGGCATTTTTGATCACATTTTATAAGTTTTACCTACTTCCTTTATTTGCCCTCCTTGATTATAGGTGTCTTGAGGGGAGGGAGTCTGTCCTATTCATCTTTGTATTCCCATCTCCTGACTTAGAGCCTTACATGACATTGATACTCGATAAACATTTGTTGGATGAAATGAATTAAAGCTAAAAAAGGAAAACCATGAAGAAGAGAAAGACATCAAATCAGGTATCAAAAATGTTTTTCCTTTCTTATAAACTATTGCTGTGGCCTGTGGGCTGTAAGGAAAGGTTTCTTTTTTCCCCTAATGATATTTTCCCTCTTTCCCATACTTGCAACCATGGTCGCAATTATTATTACCCTCTTCCAAACAAGAATAAATAATCGTAATGATATTTTGAGAGGAAGGAGAGAATAAGAAGGCAGAAAGAGAAAGAGCCAGGGTGAGGGGAGGGTGAAAGAAATCATCCACCTCCAAAGCGTTCACAAGTGATACTTGAAGTTGGGTCAGAATTGGCTCGAGGCGCTGAGATACAGCGATAAACTGTGAGAGATGCAGTCTTGTAGAGAGACACAAAACACATGCTCCTCAGCACCTTTTGTCACAAGTGCCTCTTGTGCCTGTGGAAATTTGGAATAGATGAATACTTAAGTATATGCCTCAGAATATGGCATCTCCACAAAGAGAAGCTTTCTGTCGAACTTTGATGGTTCTGTGTGTACGGCCAAGTGTGTGAATAAATGAAAAATTTTAGTCAGATCTTAGTTAAAACAGGGTGTTGAGAAAAAAACACCATAGTCGTCTTATCGTTTACCTGTGTAATGTTCCTTTATGAGACGGTGAGAGTGGTGAGACACAATCTTCCAGTGTTCTGTGTGTGTGTGTGTGTGTGTGTGTGTGTGTGTGTGTGTGTGATTGACATGTTCTCTTGCCTTTGTTTGGGAGAAGTGAATCCAGAGAGGAGCCAGAGACTAGCAGAGCCACAAAAGCAAATCTGGTTAATCCACAAGAGTTAAGGAAGACAAGAAGGTTTGTAAGGCTGTTAGCCATCAAACTCCAAGGAAGTGTTCTTGCTCCTGTTTTATATCCCTGCAACCCCAGTCCTCTCTAACATTTTGAAGAAGCAGTATGGTCTAGGCTCAGCCTTTGGTTATTTGGTTACTTTTTGGACTCTTAATGTAAGAGCTGGGGAAGTTTTCTCCCTCAGTATTATGTCAGTGATTCTAAAGTTAAATGTTTGAAAAAGTCTACTGGAGACTATAGAGTTCCCCCAGTTGGGAATTTGAAATGGAGGACTTCAAGAGTCCCAACATTGGATGGCTCTCACATCCTTTTTAGTCCCAAGATTTGACAAACCTAAATGGTCATTGATGCTGCCAGAACATTTTAGAGAGTAACGTCAATCTCAGAGGGATGGGTTCATCAATGAATCAAATTCCTGAGATACACGATCTGCCTTCTGAGCGCTAGGTGTTTTTGGAAGCCGGGGATATAAAAAGTATAATCCCTGATAGGCCGCGAGAGTTCTCGTTAATTCTGGCTAACAGATCACCTCAGAATTTCAGTTGTAATCTAGTGGCGGCACTCAGTGACTTCACAGAATAAACTCACCTTTTAAAGGCGACTCACTTCAGAGGGGTTTACATATGTGCTAATTGGGAAGACTCTGATTCAGTAGTTGAAGCCTCTGAAATCCTTGGATGAAGTACAAATGCTGAGACGGGAGTATAGTGTGCTATTTGTATATTATTTCATTCCATGAAGTGGTAACTTGGCAGAGTCATATTTAGAAGTGATTGCGCTCCGTCGTCCTTCTCCTCAGCTCTCTTTTGTGTGGGTATAATCGACTGCAGTAGTATCAGAGACATTTATGCACTGCTGTTTGCATAAGGCTTTTATTGGAAATAACCCAACAAAATAGCACTCACTGCTAGCTTAGCACAGTTGGGCCTTCTCGAAGGCTCGTTTTCCTACATGTCAAAAGAACGAAATCTTCAGTTAACGTTAGTAGGATGATAGCCACAGGCCAGCATATCCACAGATAGGCCTTTCCTTTAGCACGGCCTCACTTCTTGAAGAAAGGAGGTCAGAGGTCCAGTGATAGAGTTCTATGGGCATGCATGTCTAACGAAAATAGCCAATTCAAACGGACATTACTTTTTTTTCCACTTTATTATCTTATTGTTTATGAATCTTATTCCTCACTGCAGTAAAAATATATTTAAAAGATACGTTATTCCATGATACCTGATGTTTTAAAAATCTGACGTAGAGAATTACAGTGCTAGTGGGTTTATGAATTAATATTATAGATGACTTTGTTCGTACTGGGCAACTTGTTAAATGTGACATCTTCAGAGTTTATTTTCATTTTTAAATGTATGAATAAATAAAATATAACAGTGTATCAAGACAACTTCGTTGATTAGCGATTTGCCATTTTGGGGTACAGCACACTCTATTTTTGGGAGTTTGTATTATGGAAATTGAGAACAGTATTATAAGCCCCCATGTACCCTTTACCAAGCTTTGGAAACTATCAATAGTTTAAAACTAATTTAAGTAATTCAGTAACTTCATAATTTTAAAATAATGAGATCAGCATTACTAAAAGTTTGGAAATTACAGTGAAAAGCACCCGTGGTCCCATACACCTGACCCGACTCTTAACATTTTATGTATTCTCTTCTTCTTTCCTCAAAGTGATAACTGATACTATTTCCCTCTCCTTTTTGCTAAACATAATCAAACGAAGAGCTAGTAATAGCTACCACTGATTGATGCCCTCCTCTGCCACGCACTGGGCTGGTGGCCTTCAAAATAATTCAGAGTCTGTATACAGGCCTTGTGTTGCTGAAAGTGTCACCCCAGGGCTATACTCTTTCCTTCTAGTAAAGGGACCCTCTTCAAAAGTATTTTTTCATCTTGTGACGTCATTACCTTTAAAAGGAAAAAGAAATGTCAGTACAGAAATCAGACCACACAATCTGTAGAAGCAGTACTAGGAGAGTTGGTCTGGGGCTTTAAAGGAATAAAACGTCCCGCCCTGTGGGGTTTATGCTGCAGTGCGGCTGAACCTGACCCCTATGAGACACAAACGGAGAGCACAAAACAAGACTTACTGTGGTATTATTAGCTGTAAATGCTGTAAAAACTCCACAGAGAAGGAGATAGATGAGGATTACGCCCCATCTGTAGAGAAGGCTGCTAACAGATTTAGGATTCCAGCTAAAATTTAAAGCCAGACGACGCCAGATGTTGGTGAGGATGTGGACACCCAGAGCTCTCGTGCATGGCTGGTGGGAATGTAAAGTGGTGAGAAGCTGCTTTGGAAAACAGTTTGACAGTTTCTTACAAAAATCTGTTTGTCTGTAAGCTAGCAGTTCCAATCCTAGGTATTTACCTATAAGAAATGAAAATGCGTGTCTGGTGAAAGACACGTATGTGCGTCTTGGCAGCCGCGTGTACATAGTAAGTCCCTATTCATTTTCTTTTGCTGTGTGACAAATTACCATAAACAAACTACCCCCATTTATCAGCTCACCATTCTGTAGATCAGAGATTCAGCGCAGCGTGGCTGGGTTCTATGCTCAGGCTGATCACAAGGCTGAAATGAAGGTGTCAGCGAGAATGAGTTCTCATCTAGAGGCCCTGGGGAGGAAATAGCCACTTTCAGCTCATTCTTCCTGGCAGAGTTCAGTGTCTTGGCGGCTGTGGGACTGAGGTCCTGTTTCCTTGCTGGGTGTTTCCTGTGTGCCACTCTCGGTTGCATCCCTTGACACGTGGTCCCCTCCGTCTTCACGTCGGCACGATGGCGCATCGGATCCTTTCTGTGCCTCCCATTTCTGACGTTGGCTGCTGCCAGCTGGAGAAACGCCGTTACGATTAGGCCAGGCCCACCTCAGTAACCTCCCCGTCTTAAAGTCAGTGGCGCCATATGCTGCAGCCTAGTTGCCGGGGTGAGAATCCACCACGTGTGCGCTTGCGGCTCTGCAGGGTGCGTGCACCAGGGGTGCTGGAATCTTGCAGAACCATCCTAGAATCCTTTTTACCACAAGCCCCGAAGAGGAAATAACCCAGGTCCCCATGAAGAGGAAAATGCATAAACTCTGGCATGTTCATATGGTGGAATATCCTTAGCACTGAAATGGGACAAGTTATTAATATATGCAGTAACACGGATGGGTCTCAAAAACTTTGTGCTGAAAGAAGCATAAAGAGTACTTACTGTATGATCCCATTTATTTGAAGTTCTAGAAAAAGCAAAACTAATCTGTAATAATAGAAAATGAGATTGGTGATGGTTGACTGGGGATGATGAGAAAGAGATTGCCTGAGAATGGGCACAAGAGAACTGTTCAGGAGTGATCAAAGTGTTTTACATCTTGATAGGAATGTGGATTACATAGGTGCTTTCGTTTGTCAGAACTCTTGAACTTCATTCTTAAGATCTGTTTATTGCATTGAACGTAAATTTCACCCCATTTTGTAAAAACTAAAACGTTACTGAATCCTTGTTTTACCTCTCACCAGACTTTTGGTTTAAGAATGAACCACCGTTATATACCACCATCAGAAAACATTAAAGCTAGAAACAACTCGACAAATTATCTAGTCTAATTCCCTTTTAAACACTACTGCCTTGGTGATGAAAAAAGTTTAGAAGTTGCTAATGATAAAATCTGCCGCATCCACCTTCTGCACTCAGGAGGGGAGTTAGAAAATTTTACCTATTTGTGCTTGCCAGCAGAAAATATGACAGAGGGACAGATTTGCTAACAGCAATACATCTTGAAGCATAAGCACAGAATCTGGATTGAGACATTTTACTTAGATGTGTTTGGCAGGAGACATTTTCTTACTGCTGTTGATTTGATCGGGGAATCATAGCATTTTGCTGTTGCCCATGATTTGGCTGAGAAGTAATTTGTAAAAACTCCATTGTAGCTCATAAAGGACAGACACATGGTGTTAGTTTCAGAGTGTCTGCGACCTCACCCTGCCTCCATAGAAATGATTTCTAAGGTAACCAAAGATTTGATAACGTGAACAGGAAAAGGACCTACATAGGTAGATGCATTTTACAAAACTGCCCCCTGCAGTTTTTATGCTGTTTCAAAAGGTTTCTCTCATTATCTACTATGAGATTAATTTCCTGTGATACATTAATTTCCTGTGATGACTTAGCTGATTGTTGACTTTAGATTTTAAGTGCATAATGAAAACGTTTAGGTATCTGTTAAAATCATTATAACTTTTGAAGCATTTTTAGCAATTCCTTTAGCTCTCTTAAAAATTCTGAACTGTGCTTTGGCTTTTTTGTGATCAGGTGTTACTGTGTGCCAGCATTTAAAATTTTTAAATTTGTTTTTATTTTCCAATTGAATTTCTTCACAGGGGTCCTCAGGAAGCTTATGTTCCTTGACTCCTCTGTAATCATTTTAGGCTCTGTAAGTTGTTAGGGCAGGCTTCCAGAGTGATGATGGTTCCTTTCAGTGAGGTAGAGAGAATTAATAAACAACCCCTCCGTCCTCCCCAAGTTATTTACATGTTAAGTGGGTAATATAATTAGAGTAAACTAAGAGCTTCAGAATTAGAATTATCAAATTCTTTGAGTTCTGAGAAATTAGAGTTCTTCTTACAGGTAACTTTCATGTGATAATCCTTCTATGTAGTTGTGTCTGTAACAGTTCTTGCTTTTTCTCTGTTAAAGAATATAATTTTGGCTTGGTTTACTTATGAATAACGCAGTTTATGTAAAATGATTTTGTGAGATGAAAGCTCTTTGTTTTGATCTCCAGGTATTAAAATAATTATTCTTTAAAACATCTGTACCCAAAAAGACAAGAACTGTATGATTCTACTTATATGAGGTGTTGGAAGGAGTTAAATCCATAGAAACAAAATAGATGGTGGTCTTTAGGAGCTGGGGGAAAGGGGAATTGGGGAGCTGTTTAATGGGTATTAGGGTTTTAGTTTTGCAAGACAAAAATGTTGGGGAGATCTGTTGCAAAACAGTGTTATCATGACTGAACTGTATGCTTTAAGATGGTTAAGGTGGTAAGTTTTATGTGTATTCTACCCTAAAGAAAAAATGAGGCTGTGTACGTTTTATGCCACACTTATGGTGAGCACTGAGTAATGTATAGAATTGAATCGTTCCGTTGTATACCTGAAACTAATATAACCTAGTGTGTTAGTCATACTTCAGTTTTTAAAAATCCGTGTTTTCTGTTTTTGAGATGAGAAAACCAAGGCAATAATTATAACTAGGGAATATAAAATATAACTTAATCTATTGACCTCAGTTTAACACATTCTTTCAGCCTCGTCGTGTGTAGTGTATGTATGTCTGTCTTCCTCTTGTATGTTGTGCTTCAGTGTGGTTCTCTTCTGGGGCAAACCCTTACTTACCCCGTGTCTTTCTTTTTCTGACTCCTTAACGCATTCTTACATTTAAATTCCTTCCCCAAATTGCCTGACTGGTATATTTTTAAAAATTTTAATAAGAAACAAATCATAACTGAAATGAAGTAGGTATATAATGTAAGTTGCTGCCTCTGCCTAGTATTTTAACCTGTTACTAGGGACATTTAAAAATCATTACGGAGCAACCACTGTGTGTCAGGCGCTGTGCTGGTGTTTCCACATACGTGTTTTGAGAGTTGATTGTTTGTTTGAAATAGATCAAACTGGCCAGACTGAAAGGAACTTTTGATTATTATTTTTTAAGATGGTCTTGGCCATGGGAAGATTTTTCTTCTTGGAACAACTTATAAATCATTTAATGAGGATATGTTCCTAACAAGAGGACATTCGGTGTCAAAAAGTGTACTTATGTGCGTTCTACCACTACAGGGAACTAATTTCCAATATGCAGATAGCTGTAATGTCTCCAAAGTTTTTGTTATGCCAGAGCTATCAGATTTGTATCACTGGGGGCAAAGCTCCAGAGAACGAGAGAGCACACGTTTCCTTCTACCTGCTCTGCTTTATATTACTGTTCATAGGGGGCTGTGGGTGGCCAGCATGCTGCATCTTACTGAGTGGAAGACCATGCATCAGAATGTTTGTTTTTAGCAGTTATTTTTAGCAGCAGAGTTAGAAATTGTTAGCATTTTCATTTTAGGATATACTCTCTTATTTGTTTTGGTAATTCCCAAGAGAGTAAATGATTTTAGGCATGTGTATTGAATGCACGTGTGCATTATGCCCATGTGTGTGTGTGTGTGTGTGTGTGTGTGAGAGAGAGAGAGAGGAGAGAAGAGAGAGAAAGAGAAGAAGAAAAAGACTTCCCTTAATAACCGGAGGGGTAGAGGCTTACTCAGTCTATTATCATAAAGCTCTGCTAATGTAGCTTCTGAGTCATGTGACTGCAGAAAAGGCTATTATCTCAATGAAAAGGAAACCGGTTTTTAGAGCAAGCAATAGAATAGAAGCAGGAAGAATTTTCGAGTGTTCCACCATGCTGGATTGTCAAAGGGGGATCTGTCTGATCAGCAGCTAAAAAAGGATTTGTGAGGCTAGTTTGTCCGCTATCGTTGGCAACAAATGATAGAGGAGATGAGCGGCAGGGCGCCCAGCATGTGCTTAGGTTCACATCCAGGCTTACGGTTGGTTTGGGTTAATAGAGGAGATTTCTCTCTGAGGCAATACGTTGATTGCTAATTGTGGGGTTTTCTGTTGTTTTTTTTTGTTTTGTTTTTTTTTTTGTGGTGTTTGGAAGAGTAATGTATGGTATTTTTATTTACATCACTGGTGAAGATAAAGACAAGCTCCTGAGCTCTGGTTTGAACTGCAGAGGCTGTGGACAATGACAAGGTGTGTTTCACAAGTGCTCTGACTTAATATTTGGTAATGTTCTTCGAATTCTGTGTGCTTGTGGATTGGATGTGCGTGTTGTCCAAGAGACAACCGAGCATGACAACCAGGCAGTGATAATGTTCTCAGGAACAAATAGATACAATGCCATCCATCCAAATCGATTCCTTCGTGGTCCTTATTTCTTTTGTGTTTATTTAATGATTAAAGGCTTCTTGCAGTTACTTTATGTGGCCACATACAGTCTCATGCTTGTTTTAGGAAATATTTTGATAGGCATTGTAAGAAGAATTCAATACAAATCTTAATCACTAAGGAATAAATATAAGCTTTATTTTTGTATCTCTGTGGGGTTTTTTTTTTACAATATCCTTTTGTAATTCAAGCTTGAAAGAGAGCTCTGCAGTGAAATTGAAATTATTTAATTTTTGGTTAGGTAATAAAGCTTTCCTTTTTGGCTGAGGCCTCGAATGAATGATTTTTTTATTTTATATAGTACCTAACTTTCTCTGATTTATTACATCCTTATGCTGCTACTTGCAGAAAGCTAAAAACATTCAGTTCATCTTTAGATGGTGCTTGTCCACTTTTTCTCATGCTAATTCTATTAATTCCCTTAGCAGCCTGTACCTTATTCTTAACCTTGGAAGATGTAGTACTTAAAAATCTGAGATTGGGGAAAGATAATCATAAGCTTTATCTGAAAAAGGTTAACTATTATACATTGTGTACCTGAGGAATGAATTCACTAATATGTTTTTTATTTAACCTCTAAGCCAGATATGTTCAACTTAGGCTACCTGTTTCCACATCACATATTTTGAAACTAAACTGAATTGTACATATCTTCTTTTTGAAATTGACATTGAGAAGGTAAGAAGTCTATCAGGCTGTTATGCACTGTATAGACAGTTTACAAAGAATCAAATTATTTTATCTTTTGTAGTAAAAAATGGTGAGAACAACTCAAACAATTTTTAATGATAAGGGCAGGAGATTCTCTTCCTTTTAATATCTACAAACCATATCTTAGTACAATAGAGTTTAATAAATCATTCATCTTATTGAGATTTTCTTTTAGAAGAGACACTGATAGTTTAGTCTATCTACATGAAAAGCTTGGTTCAGATAAACAGCTAATTAACTGTGGTTTTGATCATTCTGGAATTTTTTTTTTAATCACAGGACTCTCCCACATTCTTGTGAATAGCTGTAAGAAGGAGTTACATACTGGTTTCAGTCCAAAAGTCACTAGCATCATATGTTAAAATTTTTGAATAGTAAAATTTTTATAGCCAGATTGATTGAGGTTTCTTTGTTTTTGCTTTTGAATTTTATTTTGTTGCCTTACCTGCCTTTAAAATGAGGGAAGGATTTTGGAAGAATTCAAGGTGTTTTTACTGAGCACCTGCCGTTATTACAAGATACTCACTCTATGAAACACGATGAGAAAACAAACGCAAATAAAATATTGAAACCAAAAAGATAACTTACAGCTGGCACTGGAACCCAGCCTCAATAAACGTAATTATTCTTACATCTTATAGGAATTTTCAATTGTTAAAGGGAGGTTTTTGTAAAACTAGTTTGGCCAATCAGAGAATACATTCCTGATAACTTTGCAACTTTTCACATGAGTAGGTTTGAATAGTGGTTTTAACTAGTCTCCATTTGTGCCAGTTCATATTTCCTTTGTATCATGAACGAAATATGTTCATTTTACTTACAGTCTTTTAAACTAGAATAGTTTTTGTTCCTGATGGTGGTGTTTTTCTTGTAGGATGTCAAATGCCAGTCCTTTACAATTTTAAAGTACTTTTGTGAGAGGATAAATAATATATTGTGTTATACTGCAAATATCTTTGCTTTTGGAGGTCGGGGAGTAGGAAAGAACCCCAATCTTGTTAGAGTTAAAAGACAGAAGTTTTGACGTCAGGGTAGTGTCTAAACAAGCCAGATGACTAGCTTGCAAATCCTGCTACACTTAAGAATTCCAACCACAGTAATTAACCGCAAATATTATAATCAGGTCTGATCTTGTCAGACGGAGGGGGTTTGCTTCTTGGAATGATTTTTAATTTATAGGAAAGATAGGGTAAGAAAAGATAGAATTAAAGGTGATTGTAGTATTCAGTGTTGTAAAACTCCTTGAAATATGTTCCTAAGAGTTTTTCGGGGTTTTTTTGAGAAATTCAGAGTTTGGGAAAATTTAGGCAAGGTTAAGGTGGTACTGGGCTGTATTTTAGTTTATAAAATTCATGAAGTGAAGAAGGCTGCGCAATAGCTAACAAATTGTCCCAGGATACTTTTACAGGGTTTACTCTAAAAATGATCATTCATAAATGTTGAGAAAGGTTTCAGAATCCATTGGTTTGCCCACTTCTCTCACAGGGGTTGCGGTCCTTAACATTAGCGAGATAAGACTTGTCATTCTCCGGGGTGTAGTTAGAGTCGTAGCAGTGACTCTTTTTCACCAAGCTTCTAGTTAACATGCAGAGTTGTAACTTGTAATATGATAATCACTGATATAGCATAAATCTGCATTTGCTTTAAAGATAACCTAGTTATTACTATTTATATATTTTTAAAGATTTTATGCGAAACACTGAATGCCGCAATCCTGATAGTGAATGAACTGTTCTTTAAAAGCCAGTTGAGAAATAGATTGATGTAGAAGCTAGGCATTTGGTTTCATCGTTTTAGATGTCAAATCAAATAATAATAATAAATTAATTGGCTAGAATTAAGGATTGTAAAAGCATTCTATGAGGTTTATATTTAAAATGGATGTTCTATGTCTGCAACTCCTTCAATTCAAGTCAAAACGAATGATAAATATGTTGAAACGTTATCAGATAACAAGAACTTTTTAAACTTTTGGTTGTTTGTTTAATTGGCCTTTCCAAAGTTTTGCTTTCCTGTTTTAGAATTTTAAGTGAGATACCCAATTTTAAGTGTTATTTTTATGTAAGTTTGTTAAAGGTAATATTTTGTGGGCTTTGCTTTTATTTTCCTTGTCTTTTGTTGAGGAAAATAATGTTAGCAAAACAATTTAATGGTGATTTTGTCAACCATAAAGTTAACTTTTATGTGGAGCTTATTATGTGCCAGGCACAGTTCTGAGGACCTCACGTATATTCACTTAGTTTGTATGGCAACACTGACTCTGCTCTCCTATACCTGTTTGACGGTTGAGGAAACGGAGATACAGAGAGGTAAAGTAACTTGTCCAAGCTCACACAGCTTTATAAGCAGCAGATCTGGATTCAAACACAGGTAGTTTGCCTTCAGAGTCTGTGCTTTAAATTGCTATATATCTTGGGTTCAGACAGTGCTGTTATTAGAGTCGCTGGTTTACTCCGGAGTGATAACAGGATAAACACAGGGACAAGAAGAGAACTGTATTAAGACTGAAACGATTGTGTTTTCCAGTGTTTGCACTTTGATGAATTTTACTTCTGTTTCGTTTCAAATATGTTAAGATCAAAGCATCATTTAAATGGTGTTTGGTTTGCACAGAAAAGAAACATGTTCATGAAAAGTAACTCATGGCTAGTTCTGAAATCTGCTTTCGAGGAAGGCGGTATCAGAGAGAGCATGGATACGTGGTGGCAGAGACTGGCATGAGAAATGGACTGTGAATTACCCTGAGATGAGTGGGGCGAGGAGAAATTTCGAGTTGTTTGATCTGAAAGATGTGTATCACATATTTTCTCACTTAGCTATTTCTCCTATTTCTTGGCAAATGGAGACCTTGCTGTTTCCAAGGTCCTTTACTCACTGCATTGCTATGATGGAGCGTGCAGGTATAAAAACCACAGAGAATCCAAATTAAGATCCTTGTTTCAAGACACTGAGAGCAAACGTCTCTGGAATATAAACCACTGACTTCAGATTTGTGTTATATCCATGCAGCTTCCCTAGAGAGGAGTTCAAGTCTATAGTCTTTCAGATAAGGACCCTTTACCTCTTATAGTTTGTCAGACTTTAATAGCTAACCCACATATTTATTTCTAGGGGTTGCTTGTTTTCGTCAGTATTCATGGTGGAAAAGATTTGACCTCACTAGATGCTTGTAATTGGATCCTTCGGAATGAGTGGGAAGGTGAAGTCTGGATAGAGCACTTGTCCTTGGTCTCCCTTGATGTACCCTCCATTTTATTTCAAAAATGCAAAAATAGCCAATTTTATTCTTGCACTTAAATCCTCCTGTTTATTTATTTAACAACTGTTCATTGCAGGATTTTGTTAGATGCTGCACTGGTGTAGGAGAAGAGTAACTGATTGCCCCTGGGGGTGAGGAGAGGAGAAGAGATTGATCAGGGGATGCTTAGCAGAGATGGCGAAGGTTAAGCTGATTCTCAGAAGATGGTCACCAGGCACTGGTGGATATACAGGACGCTCCAGGCCTTTACTGCCCAACACAGAGCCACTAGCTACAAGTGGCTTTTGATCATTTGAAGTGTGGCTAGTGGGAATTGGGTGTGGAATGCATTCAGATTTTGAAGACAGTGCCAAAACCAGAATGTAAATTATCTTAGTAATTTTTCAAGTATTGACTGCGTGTTGAAAAGATACTATCTTGAATGTAGTGTGTTAAAATACAATAATTGCACAGGTGCCTTTTGACTTTCAATGTGGCTACTAGAGAATTGGTGGCTCTCGATATCTTCTCTTGTCCCTGTTGCTCTGAGCCAAGAGGACAGCATACATAAAGGGAGTTAGGTAGTAGCCTTTCTTCTAGATGACGCACCTGTGCCAGACGTGGGGATGCACCAGTATAGACCCTTCCCAAGCCCGTCGTCTGCTAATCAGTAACCAGATTAGAAGTAACCAGCAATTTGAGAGTCCACATTCCTTGGTGGGGAATAAAAGGCCCCTTCATGATCTGGCTCTGCCCTTCTAGATTCATGCCCCACACATTCTCACCTACAGATACTCTCCCGTGTTCCACATTTAGTGAACTACAGCTCATTCGCATCGTTCGCAGGAGTTACGTTCTATAAAGTCATGGCAAACACTGAATCAGTGAATGCTGAGCCATTGCTCCAAGGGGAAATAGAGTAACAAGTTCTAAATCTCTGGTCACAAGGTTTTAGTTATTCAGTTAATACATACTCTTATTTTAAGTGTGTTTCTGTTAAGGACACTTTATTTAACATACGTCGTTGATTCATTAACATTGGACTTATGACCAAGAGCATTATAACTTATGCTGGAATGAAACTTCTCTAACACACACATATTTTCTCCAGAAGGCACGTCACAGCCTCTTGTGCTTAGGAACACTAGAGAGCACTTCAGCACGGTGCTTGGAGGCCATTTGAAACAGGGAAACCACCAACAAAGAGCACAAAAAATGTAGCCCTGAGTATACTGCACAAAGAATACTCATTTTACAGTGTAAGAACTGAAATGAGGAGGCAGTGTCACCTTGTTCAAATAGGAAGTGCTATTTGTGGAGTACCTTTAAGGAGCCAAGTATCTCAGATAATAATGACTGTTAATAAAGGCAGCTCTTTTATGAGGCAGTTTCTATATCTCATTTCATTTCCCTGAAAACTTAGGAGTGATGATTATTTCCAAGTTTTACAGACATGGAAACTGAGGCTCAGAGAGGTTAAGTGCCTTTCCCAAGGTTGCACAGCAAGTAAATGGTGAAAGCAAGAGATGAGCCAGGCTTTACTGACTCTGGGGCCAAGTTAGGGGATGCAGTTAAATAAAGCTGTCATTCTCAAAAGGACTTTTGTCTTTGGTGGGAGGGGTGGAGTTGTAGTTCATGGTCTTCAAATTCCTCCTGCTTCCATGTCTGTTTGATAGCCTAAATATTGAAATCTGGAAGACCTGAGAATGTGATTTGATTCACCCTGAAGAAAGGTTGAGAACCCCTATGTATTTGTTGACTGTGGTGGCAAAGGTCCTGTCTGTTTGCTTCAACGGCTTCTGTTTCACCAGCTCATCAAACATTTCAAACACAATACGTATCTTTTCTTCTGCCTCGTTACTTTGACTCATTCGTTGCTCCTTATACCTCTATTAACTTGGGGTTTCTTTCTTTGTGTCTTTTCAACTTCTCTCTGCCCACTGAACAGCTCTCGTATATTCCACAGACTAAGAATCTTTAGACTCCGCTTTCACCATTATCTTTGCCTCGATGGAACTTTTGTGCCAGATCCCTCCAGCAGACCACTGGGCAACCTATATAGATCGGACACCTGCATCGAGTGCCAGGAAAGCTGTGTCTCGTGGTGTCTCCTGTGTGAGGAGCTGCATAAAAGCTGCCTTGTAACAGCCCATTGAGGGTCCTTAGGCAGGGCTGTGGGCGTGGATTGTTAGGTCCAGAGTGGATGCAGTGGAGTCTGGTACCATGTGACATTTACTGAGAAGATCTATGGGACTCTGCGTCTTGTGTTTCTTCACATCTGAAAGTAAAAGACTGATTTAAATTCCCTGACTTTTCTACTTGGTTGTTTGTAGAGTTGAGTCTTTGATTTAGATAAGCTAGTATATATGTTTATTATCAGAGTCAACCGTTGCTGAGTTACATACAGCTACCTCTGCCAATGTTGAAATAGAATTTCTGCAATGACCCAATCCAGAGGCCCTTCTGGCTTCTCTGGCTTGATCTCTCATCACCTCCAGATTATTCCAACTCCCAGGTAACCTTAAGACAGCTGGTATTAGACTCTGGAACATAATTTTCTAATGTACTTGGTTGGATATGTTATCAGGGCACCTAGGATTAAGTAGGAGGAGAAGCAAGGTAACAGATGTAAGCAGGAAGTTGTTTCTTGTACGAGAGTTATTGTGAGCAGAATGTACCAAAGTGAGAGAAATCGACCCAATTATTGCCAGGCATGAAAAACACATGTTTCACTGGTATGGAAGGACTGAGCTGCGGGTATTGAGATAAATGGGGGCACAGGTGAGCTTATGGAAGCCTGGTATAATCCTAAATGTCTAAACCACCTAAGTTCAGCATAACTTTATGGTTCAGGCAAGTAATGCGCTGTATTCACTGCGGTTACAGTTGGTACCTGAAGGTTATGGGATTAGTCTGAGGGCTGGAAATGAACAGAAGCCCATACAGGTATATCATAGTGACCTGGGAACTCAAAAGGAAATTCAGGGAAAGAAAGTCCGTGTTTCCTTGATGATGCCAAGAGGAGAGAAGAAAATCTGATTTAATTCATTGCTTTGTACGGTCATTGGCTTTTGGTTCCTCTGTTGGATGTTCAACTCCCATTGGAAGTGAGTATAATAATTAACAACATGTGGTAATGCCAACCACATCTGGCAATTCTGGTGTCAACTATTTGTCCCTTTCATGGTGTTACAGATGAGGATCTCCATGGACGGACATTCTACAAACTTTGATGGTGATATGTTCTTTTCTTTTTTCTGATATTTTACCTAGACCATTTTCTTGTACCATCATTGACACCTCTCCCGTTATATATTTTGAGATAGTTATTTAATGGCTTTTATTAGAGAGTGTGAAGAAGTGTGGAAAGAGCATAGAATTTGCAGTCAGAGCTTGGTTTGAAGCCTAGTGACTTAAGTTTTAAGCTTTGAGACTTTGGGTAAGTCATTTGACTTCTTTGAATCTGCTTTTTCTCTGTAAAACAGAGGGCAGTATCTGCTTTGTAAAGCCCTGGGAATTAAATAAAATAACGCAGTGCCTAGGACAGTGTGTAATAACATTTAATAATTACCAAACACTGAAGATACCTCTTCTCTATGAAATATACTTCCAGCACACTTGGTGTGTTTTCTTACCTATGTATGTTTCATTTCCCCAAGTAGTTTAACACACATACACCTGCTTATTTAAGTAAGTTCTTAGTATCTGTTCATTGACTAAATTCCCTATGAACCTGTTATTCCTAACTTTGGGAGCAATATGGAATCTCATGCTTCTGCCTGAGTTGCAGATTTTTAATTTTGCTTTTATTTTCACAATCTAAGAGGACATTTGCTATGTTATGTGTAGCATCAGGTCATTTGGTTGATTCACATTGAACAATCAGACAGTCAACAAAAATCCCCTGGTTATTGTCACCTAAGTGATCATCATCTTGGTTTCCCCTGTTTAGAACTTTGTGCAGTTATTCTTTTTTTTCAAGCTCATTGCAAGTTCTTCCTTTCTTTTTGTGGATAGTTGCTCATGCTGGTTATGAAGACTGTAGTAACCTGCTAAAGCTTTCTTAAATTTTAAAAGATTCCAAAACTTGTACGTTAAAATGAAAACTTAGAGATCATGGTGGAAAATCCTGAAAGGAACGATCCGTTAGGGGACAGGAGACGCACCCAGGCACAAAGGTCCGCATCTTCATTAGGTAGAGAGGCAGGTACTGCAGGTAGCCCTGGAGTTAGCCGCTCAGATTCCGGTCTCAATTCTGCTACCTCTTGGCTGTATTTGATCTTGGACGTGTCATTTGATTTTTCTGGGCTTCCGAGGATGATAATAATAATGGCTTCCTAGGGTTTTTGTGAGAATCAAATATAATAATACAGGTGGTAATAGAGGTATAACATAGTAAATGTTCACTGATGCCACCTGTTTAGGTGAAATAACTTCATGCTGTCTAGCAGTTTATAAAGCAGTTTTCCAATGAACTTGAATTAAGTGCTTCTGGTCAGGCATTTTGATAAGGGCCTAGGATAAAAAGGTGAAACACACTTAGACTTTGCTCCTCAAGGAGCTTAAAATTCGGTAGTGAAAAAGACAGCAATAATCATAATCTATATGGTTAATGGTAGAGTTATATATAGGCTATTAAAAAGGGAATTTAATGTTGGGGAGAGGGAAATCTGAGCTAGGTTCTAAAAGATGAGTGGGAATTAGCCAAAAAGGGGAAGATACGTGGTCTATTCCATGTATGTCACAAGAAAGAGATGAAAAGCAACTAGTAGGTGAGGAACCATGGGTAGTCTACCTTACCAGGCCGAACAGAATAGGATGGGAGCTGAGCCTGGAGAAATAGACAAGGGCTGGACCATGCATCTTCTGTGGCGTTTGAGGCAACACAGACTTCTCCTTGGAAGGAGTAGAGTCTACTAAAGGTTTTAAGCAGGGAAATTATGTGGAGGTAAGGGAACTTACGTTAGACAATCCAGGTAAGAAATGGTAAAGAGCTGAACTAGAAGCAGTAATGATTATCATAGTGACAAGAGGGAAGACTATTTATGAGGCAAAGTCACATTATTGATGATACAATGGGGAGGATATGGAAGTTTGAAGATGATGTTCAGGAGCGCCTGGGTGGCTCAGTTGGTTAAGCGTTTGTCTTCAGCTCAGGTCATAATCTCACAGATTGTGGGTTCAAGCCCCGCATCGGACTCCGTGTTGACAGCTCGGAACCTGGAGCCTGCTTCAGATTCTGTATCTCCCTCTCTCACTGCCCCTCCCCGACTCATGCTCTGTCTGTGTCACTGCCCCTCCCCCACTCATGCTATTTAATAAAATAAAATATTAAAAAGATGTTTAAAGATGATGTTCAGTGGATGGGTGCTCTTTCAGGTGAGGCAGTTTGGGGATGGGAAGAAGGAATTGATGAGCTTGATTTTGGGGGTTGGATTGTGAGGTGGAAGCTGTGCGAGAGAGGTCAAGGCTGGAAAGAAAGATTTGGGAAACCATGGAAATAGGTGATACTACTAGTGAACATATAAAACTGAAGTTCTGAACCCTATTTGGACATTTGAAATTACGTGGAGAGTTTTTAAGCAAGATGCTGCTGGTCAAACCACACCTCTAAAATCTCTGATTTAATGGGTCTAGAATGGTATCATGGTCATCTTGTTACTTCTTTTTGTCAACATGTGTTTTTTAAATTGTAAATTGGTAAAATATAGTAACATAAAATTTACCATTTTAACTATTTGTAAGTGCATGGTTTAGTAACATTAAGTACATTCTCAAAGTTCATTTCCAGAAGTTTTTAATCATCCCAAGCAGAAACCCTGTACCCATTAAACAACAACTCACTTCCCCTTCTCCGCAACCATTGGTAGCCTCTATTGTACCTTCTGTCGCTATGAATTTGACTATTCTAGATGCCTCCTACAAGTGAAATCATGATATGTGGCCTTTTGTCTCTGACTTTTATTTTTACTTAATGTAATGTTTTCAAGGTTCATCTGGGTTGTAGCACATGTGAGTATTTTACTCCTTTTGAAGACTGAATAATATTCCATTGTATGTATATACACATTTTGTTTAATCATCTGTTGATGGACATTCGGGTTATTTCCATCTTTTGGCTATTGTGAATAATGCTGCCAAGAATATGAGTGTTCACGTATCTGTTTTAAGTCCCTGCTTTTAATTCTTTTTAGTATTTAACCCTGAAGTGAAATTGCTAGATCATGTGTATGTGTATTTTTTTTAAAGCTCCCAGGGTCACCTAGGTGGCTCAGTCGGTGTCTGACTTCGGCTCAGGTCATGATCTCACAGTTCGTGGGTTTGAGCCCTGCATCGGGCTCTGTGCAGACAGCTCAGAGCCTAGAGCCTTCTTCGGATTCTGTGTCTCCCTCTCTCTGCCCCTCCCTGCTCATGCTTGCTCTCTCTCTCTCTCTCTTTCTCTCTCAAAAATGAATAAACATTAAAAAAATTTTTTAATAAATAAATAAAGCTCCCCAAGTGATCTTTAAATATGCAGTTATGGTTGAGAGCCTATGATACAGAACAAGGGTACCTAATCTGGAGGGTCCATAAATGGTCTTAGTGAGTTGGTGACTTCTTAGGAGAATTGTAAGCTTTGTTTTGTATATCTGTGGTTTCACTTTTTGGCTTTGATCCCATTCATAACTCCAAACAGTTTATAATTCCAAAGTGGTGCTAAGAATCACTGTAGAAGCTAATTTTAAAATAGACAAAGATTTGAATAGACATTTCTCCACAGAAGATCTGCAATAGCCAAATAAGCACATGAGAAGTTGCTCAACATCATTAGTTATTTGGGAAATGAAGATGAAACCCAACAATGAGGTACTATTTTATACCCAGTAGGAGGGCAATAATTTAAATTAAAAAAAAAAGGAAAACAGTAAGTGTTGACATGGATATGGAGAAACTGGAACCCTTGAACATGGCAAATGGGAAAATAAAATGGTATATCCACTTTGGAAAGCAGTCAGGCAGTTCCTCAGAAAGTTAAACAAAGAGTCACTATATGACTACCAGCTTCATTCCTAGGTATATATCCAAGCGAACTGAAAGCTTCTATCTATGCAAAAACTTGCACACAAATATCCATAGTAGCATTACTCCTAATAGCCAAAAAATAGAAACCCAAATGTCCATCAGTGATGAGTAGTTAAATAAAATATGGTATATCCATACATTGTAATGTTTGGCCATCAAAAGGAGTAAAGTACTGGGACGCCTGGGTGGCTCAGTCGGTTGAGCATCTGACCTTGGCTCATGTCATGATCTCGTGGTTTGTGAGTTTGAGCCCCACATCAGGGTTGCTGCTGTCAGCACAGAGCCCTTTTCAGATTCTCTGTCCCTCTCTCTCACTTCCCCTCTCCCCCTCTCAAAAATAAATAAAACATTTTTTAAAAAGGGAATAAAGTACTGAAAAGTGCTGCAGTATTGCTGAAATTTGAAGGCATTATGCTAATTGAAACAAATGAGACACAAAAGGCCACAAATTATGTGGTTTCATTTATATGAAGTGTCCAGGCTAGGCAAATCCATAGAGATAGAAAGTGGGGGTAGATGCTAAGGCATGGGTGAGAAGGGAGTGAGGAGTATTTGCATAATGAATACAGAGTTTCCTTTTGGGATGATGAAATGTTACAGAATTAGATAAGGTGATGGTTGTACACTTCTGTGACCAGACCAAAATCATGAAATCTACAAGTCAAAGGGTAAATTTTGAGAGGGGCTGGCTGGCCCAATCGATAGAACATGTGGCTTTTGATCTCAGGGTCATGAGTTTGAGCCCCATGTTGGGTGTTGAGATTACTTAAATAAATGTAAAAAGATAAAAGGGTGAATTTTATGGCTTGTGAATTATACCTCAGTAGAGCTGTTAAAAATAATTTTTGAAGAGAGGAAGAAGAAAAAGAAGATGACTACTGATGGGAGGATTGGCCGAGATGGAGGTCCAGAGAACAACAAAGGGAAAGAGACTGGAGAAGAGTAAGTAAGCCGTGTAGGAGGAGGACCTACAGAGCGCTCTGTCATGGAAGCCTTGGAATAGAGAGATTCAGGAGGGATCCCTGGCGGGTATGCGATCACGATGGGCAAACACAGCAGAAGGGCTAAGTAATACAACACACGGTACACCAGGAGTTCTGCAGGTTTGGCATTCGAATGTTCTGGAAAACTTAGAGATGGCATATTTACTGGAGTGATGGGGAAAGAAATGCAATTGTTTTGGATCCTGAAGTGAGTGGAAGGGAATTGGAATAAACCACAGGCCTACATTCCCTTAGTTGAATCTCAAAATTCAACAAACTCTGAAAATGGAAAGGTTTTTATAACTCATTTGGCAGTAAAACCTGACCTGAATGGATGTGAAATGATTTATAATCTTCATTTGTCCCACTTAGTGTGAATATTCATACATCTCGCTGCAGAAATAATATTGAATTCGATTACAGAATGTTTCCACAGGTCCCTGTGGGGATGTGATGATATATGGTATATGCCACATATTCTCCCTAAAATTAACATGTATCTATCTATCTGAGTTCTAAATTCTGTGGCCCCCAAGTGTTTGGGGTAAGGGACCACACATCTGTTAGTCTTTGGACAGGTCTGACTGTGAAGGAAAGATGGGAGATTATGAGAAGGATGCGCAATCAGGGGGCATGGTGTTTGTTCATTTGTTTGTTTGTTTTTAAGGATGGATTTGATCTGAGTGTGCTTATAGTAGAGAGGAGGAGGTTGAAATTTTGGTAAAAAGAAGCTTGGTAGCAAAGTCTCAGAGAAGGTGGGGTAGGAAATAGGAAATGGGGATAGGAGTCTTAGTGTTTACAAGAGGAGGGATCGTGCGTCCTCTGAGACACCAGGAATGAGGGTAACGATAGCAGTGGGTATCTTTGTGAGAAGGAGGAAGGGAAGTTGAGTAAAGTCAGATTGAGCAGCTATTTGTGGAAGTGGCAAAAGCTGGAAATAACTGTCAGAGTAAATAGAAGGAGCTGACATGAGAACACATAAAAGAATTAGCAGGCAGGACTACGGGTCTAAGTCAAGTGTAGAAAGCCTTGAGTGTCTGTGGGTCTATTCTGCCCCTTAGCTATATAATTTTTTTTCTGTCAGGGCTCAGCTTCTCACTTAAAGTTAAGGGTGGAGAAGTCTTGGGATTGAGTTTTGAGGGGCGAATCTTATGAGAGGAAACGTGTGAAAGGGAACTGAGGGTGCCCGGGGTCTAGTGGTAAGATCTACTGGTAGGGGAGTAGAGTGAGTGGAAGGGGCAAGGGACTAGGGTTCCTTATACACTGAAGACCAGTCATTGAGGAGAAAGTAAGAAAGCTAGTGTGCTAGGAGATGGGGCCGGGGGTTGGGGGGTAGGGAGTGGCATGAACAGTTGTCACAGTTCTGGGTGATAAGAAGGTTCAGGGTATGATCACAGGAGGCAGTGACTAAAACGAAAGGGAGGCGAGCTTTGTTGGAGCTGAGACAGATGGGGACATATGAGGAGAGGTGTTAGCTCATCCACACAGACTTTGAAATCGCTCAGGATGATGACCAATTTGGGTTGAAGTGGAAGAACTAATCACACACCAGACTCTTCAGTAAATGTGGAGGATTAAGTGGCATGTTGGTAAATCTCAGACTTGAAAGCAGATAGAGGATGTTTCAATGTCATGGGTTTCAAAAAGCAGTTTTTTATACAAGGCCACCCTGTAATAGAGTGATGGCCAGTAGCTGGTCTGGGGAGCGTGAAGAATATGACCCCACCTCCTATCCCTAGTATGTGTACAGTGAGGAAGCAAGCAGCTTCTGGAATGGACTACAGGAGAGCCAAAATGGTTACATACTCTGTAATAGATTAAGGATACAGGGGAGAGGGCACCCTGGACGGCTCAGTCGGTTAAGCGTCCGACTTCAGCTCAGGTCATGATCTCACAGCTCCTGAGTTCAAGCCCCTTGTCGGGCTCTGTGCTGACAGCTCAGAGCCTGGAGCCTGTTCTGGATTCTGTGTCTTCCTCTCTCTCTACCCATCCCTTTCATTCTCTCTCTCTCTCTCTCTCTCTCTCTGTCTCTCTGTCTCTCTGTCTCTGTCTCTCTCTGTCTCTCTCAAAAATAAACAAACACTAAAGAAAAAAAGATACAGAGGAATTTGTTACAGGGAGAGATGCAGGGTAGAGTAGAATTGTTACAGGTTATATTAGGGAAGAAGCACAAGACAGAATAAGAATAATAGGTAGTGATAAAATGTAAGAGTAGTTTTATCTTTGCTGAAATTCAAGTACCGAATATACTAGAGTAGAAAGGTTGTGAGGGTTTTTCCTTTCCTATTTAAAATTGTTTTTATTTTATTTATTTTAGGTATTTTTTAGGTATTTGTTTTTTCTTTTTAATGTTTATTTATTTTTGAGACACAGAGAGAGCATGAGTGGGGGAGGGTCAGAGAGGGAGACACAGAATCCGAAGCGGGCTCCAGGCTCTGAGCTGTCAGCACAGAGCCCGACGCGGGGCTCGAACTCACGGACCGCGAGATCATGACCTGAGCCGAAGTCGGCCGCTCAACCGACTGAGCCACCCAGGCGCCCCTTAGGTATTTGTTTTTGTAGGTGTTCACATTATTTTAATAACAAAGATATTGAATAAATAATGTCATCCTGTGTGTTTGCACTTTAAAAAAAAATTTTTTTTAACGTCTATTTCATTTTTGAGAGAGACAGAGCACGAGCAGGGGAGGGGCAGAGAGGGAGAGGGAGACACAGAATCTGAAGCAGGCTCCAGGCTCTGAGCTGTCAGCACAGAGCCCGATGCGGGGCTCAAACCCACAAACCATGAGATCATGACCTGAGCCGAAGTCAGATGCTTAACCGACTGAGCCACCCAGGCACCCCTTGCACTCTTTATTCTAGACTGCCAATACTAAGATTTTCAAAAAATTCATCTTGTTATCAAGCACAATAGCTATGTTTCATGTCATCTGCCTATCTGACGAATAGATGCTTTTTTTTGAGTGACTAAAAAAATAAAGCAGACTAGACTGGAGAACTTCTCTTTGTTTATAACAATTAGTTAATTAATGCCAAGAATGGTATTCCACAACCTGGACTAATTCTTCATTGTCATCCAGCCCTGTAGTTCTAAGTCCTCCTGTTCCTTTCCAGTGAGTGCTAGTCAGACTTGGGCCCATCACCTGGAGTCCTGCAAGAGACGTGGATTTAGCTGGCCCGGGGCGGGACCAGGAAAGTCGTATTTTTAAAAGTTCCTTGGGTGATTCCTTAGCCAGATTTGGGAACCACCAGTGGAAACATTTTGTCTTCGTCTCCGCAGGAGCATTATGGGAGACGCCTAGTGGACTTGAACGTAGTGTCTCTGCCATATCCCTGACTCAGCGGTCTTTCATCAAAGCAAAAATGAAGTTCTTATAAGCATTTTAAAGATCTTCAATTACCAGAAATCAGTTTAAATTATAAAATAATGTCTTGCCATGATCTTCAAATTAAAAAAAAAGTATAATACCTATTATTATTGTGAATTTTGGTGAAATGGAGACTCATGTACTCTGCTGAGGTGATTGTAAGTTAATACAACCTTTTTGGAAAGCAATTTGATAATATGCATAAATGGACTTAAATAGAGTCACACTCTTTGATCTAGTAATTACATTTCTGACTATTGAGACTATTGATTATTGATAATCAGAAATATGGATCAGTATTTATATAAAAGATTTTTATTACACTATTATTTATAGTAGTAAAAAGCAGAAGCTATCTTAATGATTAACTACAGAAAATGATTAGATTATGGTATCTTCATATGACACATAGCATAGAACCACTAAAAATCATGTTTATGAAGACATTTAATATCACAGAAAAATTTTAGTGTGTAACATTAAGAAAACAAAAAGCATTGTAAAATTGTGTGTGTGTGTGTGTGCTTAATTATATGTATACCTACAACACATTTTAAAATACTGAGTAAAGGGCACCTGGGTAGCTGTTGGTTGAGCTTCCAACTCTTGATTTCAGCCCAGGCCATTATCTCACTCTTTGGCTTGTGGGTTCAAACCCTGCCTTGGGCTCTGTGCTGACAGTACAGAACCTGCTTGGGATCTTGTCTCTCCCTCTCTCTCTGCTCCTTCCCCCTTGTGGTCTCTTGGGCCAGTGCATGTGCGCTCTCTCTCAATATAAATGAACTTTAAAATACTGAGTGGAAAGTTAGTGGTTCTCTGGGGGGTAGAAATATATGCAACCTTATTCGTTAGCATTTTGTATTTTCTAAATTTTCTACTATGAGTATGTATCACTTTTAAGCAAAAATAATAAAACTTTTTAAAAATAAAATTCTTACTTTAACTTCTTTAGCAAAATGCATTTGGGATGAATTGTTAGAGAAGTTATTCTTGCTCATAATAGTCATCGGTGTATATTCTAAATATTTGCAAAGTACTCATATGTCTATTCCACAATTTTGCCAGGTTATCAGCACCAGGCTTAAAAGTTTGTGGGGCTTTTGTGGTTGTTGCTGTTGTTGTTTTCTTGTTGTTGTTTTTTTTTTTATAATTACAGCTTTGCTGAGATATGATGCACATAACACAAAGCTTACCCTTCAAAGTGTACAATTTCAGGAGGTTTTAGTTGATTCACACCTTGCACAACCACCACCATCTAGTTTCAGAACATTTTCATCAACCTGAAAAGAAACCCTGTACTAATTAGGAGTCCCTCCCAATTTCCCTTTCACCCTAACCCCTGGCAACCATTAATCTGCTTTCTGTTTCTATGGATTTACTAATTCTGGACAGTTCATATAAATGCAGTCATACACTATGCAGCCTTCTGCGATATCCTTTTAGCCAGCCTTCAGCCCCTCCCCGCTCCAACACTGCCAGAAACGTCATTTATGCCATGACCACGCTTATCTTCCTATCTCTGTGACTTTACTACCTTTGGCTCAGAACTTTTCATTGTGCCCCTAGCTTATGAAATCAACAACTACTACTCATTCTGGCATTTGAGGCTTTCTATATTCTGACTTTACAAACTAGGCACTTAATAAATATCCAGTGCATAAGTGAATCCAGTGAATAAAACGTACTCTGCCTTATCTGGCCCTTTCCTTCCCCATCGGGGAAGAAGATAAGTACTATGAATTAGTTGGATTTCAGGTCACGGATGGGGCAAGAAAATCTCTCGAGTTTAGGGCGGTGGTAAACCTCAGCAGGCATCTGATCGCAGGGCTTGATGGAGGGCCGGCTGCCTCCAGGGTTCCTCATTCATTCAGGCTGGGCTGGAGGCCAGAGTGTGCATTTGTGACCGTTCCTGGGTGGCACCCAGGGCCGCGGTTCCAGGGCCTGACAGCAGGCTGGGAGGAGAGGTTGGGTGAGGAGGGAAAGATCTCCCCAGCTCCTCAGCTGTCGGGCGCCCTGGCCCACCCTTGCGGTCCGTTAACTCTGCTGCATTGGTGCTCTGCAGGTGTCTACTCTCCTGTGCCCTCACCACCACCCCGGCTTCCACTTTGGAAAGTTGTGCCCGTTCTCCAAAACCCAACTCAGGGGTTCCTAAAGCCTCCGCCACCCCTCCGCACAACAAGAAGCAAATTTCTCCTTATTAGCATTTTGTATTTTTCATATACTGTATTCTCTGTTAATTCCATTCTTGTTTCTTCCTCCTAAATCTTTGATTTCTTGAGATTAAGTTCAGTTTCTCACTCAGTCATTGTACTGCCGTGTCCGTAGAACACGGTAATTTGCCCTTAGCAGCTACTCAGTAATTATCAGTGCAGTTGAACATCAGAAGGAAAGAAATGCAAATAGATTTTTATATTAAAACCCTATAATTTAGGTTATATTTTTAATACCAAAAAGAGATCTACCTGTATTAATTAGAAACTTAAATCTTACATAAAACTTAATCGCCCAGGCCCAGATGTGTTTTTGCCCTAATAGTCATTGCTGTAGATTTTGAAACAAACACTGCCATAAAACAAAACAGCAAACCAAAGAAATCATATGCCTGTGTCAACACGAAGACACATGTGATATATCGTGATATCTCTGAGAGCCAGCTTAATTTTCTCCACGTTGTCTCGCCCAACTGCAACCAGGGCTTGAGTTTCAGCTGAATGAATTCTTATCCCTTTGGTTTTGGTACCAGACAAAGGGAATGTTATATAGTTAGCTGTCTCTGAGGTGTCCAGCAATTATCTTACTTTCTTTTAAGTGTCATTTCAAGCCGATTACCTGTCTGTGATGGTTAAATAAGGTGCAACGGTCTTACAGATCTTTATCCAAAGGTGTAGGTTTTACAAAACAATTACTCTTCATTCTCTCAGTGGAAGCACGGTTTAGGACTCATGAAAGAAAAAGGTGGAGAACAACGCATTCTGCAATAGGAGTCTGTTTTAATCTTTTCAGTGCCTATTCCGGGCCACCCTTATTTCATCCATTAAATTATTATTATCCGTAACACCCTTTAAGCTGGTTTTGGTTTCAATTCGTGTCAACTATCCGACGGGTAGTTAGAAGCCACCATTCTTGAGTCCAATTATATTTTTAGTTCTACACGGTACAACGCCCGTCCATCTGAAGCTAGTAAGGGGAGAAGACCCTCCATTTGCGGCTCTCCGGGACACCTCTGCCCTCTTTACAAAGTCCTCAAAAGCCGAGGGCTCCCTGGCCTCTGATCCCGAGGTCAGAGAGTGGAGCTCTATTGGAGCTCTACAGTCACAACAATAATGTGATTGTTCTTCCAAAAGCTGTTTGTGTGTCCCAAGTTTGAAACCTAAACTGAAATATAAACTCTCATAAACTGCAGTGTGGTTAGTATTGATGGTTACCAAAATCCAACATTTGAGAGAGAAAAAAATGGTTAGAGTGTTGTGGCTCGTAGTTTTAGGCGCCAACTTTATTTTGAAAAATGTCTTTAGAGTGTTGGATTGTCGTAAACCAACTTTTCTAAATTCTAGTAATTCTCGGTAAATCATTCTGTAGGTGTGTGTTATTTGCAAGGAAAAGCGCTTAATTTGGCTTATTTTTGGAAGACCAAATTGGATTATGGGGGGAGGAGGGTGTTGGTCCAGAGCTGCCCTTCGCTATTTTTAATGGCAGCCATCGCCTCGCAGCAAATAGCGTTCAGCGTTATTGTAACAATGTGACCAAAAGAAAGTTTATAGGAATTTGGATGGTGAAAAATGATTCAGAGGTCCTCCCACCAAACCGGGTTTTTCCTTCTTGCTCATTTTCCACTTCTGTAGAAGAGCGGTAGAGAACAGAGAAAAAACACATTTTTTAAAAAAAAAAAGTATTTCAGAAAAAGACTTCTGAGCCGGGTTTTACCGTAGTGAGGAAGCATAATTTAAACTGCCAAAAGGGCTTGTTACCACGTGCCAGTTTCTTCTCCAACCACAAGCGTTTGATTCGGTTCCTATTCTTTATCCCTGGGGCGTGCTTAAGAATTCTGCCCCTACTTTGTTTTCCTGTTCGATTGCAGATAAAGAACTCCGAAGAAAGTCTGGACTTAAAATGAGTGAGAATGAGAAAAAGCAGGAAAGAAGGGGTATCCTGAGTGTCCCCTGTGGAACCCAGAAACTGCAGTGGGAGGCAGCAGGGTGAACTCTGGGAGAGTGCCACGGACCCTCTAATGGTGCCGGAGAAAGAAGTGTTGTCTTAATTTTCTGCATCCCTGCGCTTGGGAACAAGGAGCAGGGAGTCTTTTTTTCTTTTTTTTTTTTTTTAAATGTTTGTTTATTTTTGAGACAGACTCATGAGCATGAGTAGGGGTGGGGCAGAGAGAGAGGGAGACACAGAATCCGAAGCGGGCTCCAGGCTCTGAGCTGTCAGCACAGAGCCCGATGCGGGGCTTGAACTCACGAACTGTGAGATCATGAGCTGAGCCGAAGTCAGACGCTTAACCCACTGAGCCACCCAGGTGCCCCAGGAGAAGGGAATCTTTCATTCTTCGTCCCGGAGTCTAGGAAACCTTCATAAAGAGGCTGGCTTTTCAGCTGAGCTTGAGGGCTATGATTTTCCTGAGGAAAAAGAGTAATTTTAGTAACCTTTGCTGGAAGACTCTTGTCATTTGTGTATTTTTCTTGCTTTAAGAGAGTCATGTCAGTAGGAGAGAAAACATGAGAAAGTTCCTGAAGTAAAGGAGAATAAATGATGGGTCCAGAATGACCAAGAACTTCCATCTTTCTTATATAGAAGAACTTTGGGTAAATTTGGAGAAGAAGTTAGTTGTGAGATAGTTTTAGTAGTTTGGAAACTATTGTAGGATATGTTTTTGATTTACCAAAGGAAATAATTTATACTTCAAATTCCATTTAAATGAAATCTATTTCTAATTATTTGGGGCAGTCTTTATGTTTCTTACTTATTATAAGGTAACCTTACCTGATTTTATGTAATATTCTTCCTAAAAATATGGATGTAAAAACCATGTACATTTATAATCTGCATTCCAGAGAGCTGGTTATTTAACGAATCTCTTTATGGTTTGCTTGTTGTTTTGTTTTTTTTCCTAGCAGCACAACCCTCCTCCCCTCCCCTCCCTTCCCCTCCCTTCCCCCTTCACTTCCCTCCCCCTTCCTTCCTCTCATCCCTCTCCCTTTTTTTCCTCTTCCCTCCTTCCATTCTTTTTGTCAACTCATAGAAGTCTGATGTGTTAATGAAAGGAAATTTGGAAAATAGAAAAATTACATCCATAGTGTCCATCAGAACAATTTAACTGCTAATATTATGGTGAAGTTTCTTCCGAGTTTTCCTGTAAATTAATCTTCTCCATCTGTTTTCACCATCAGCTTAGATTATTTTGTAAACGTTTATATGCTATCAAATTCAACCTATAATAGCTTCATTTATTAGATAAATCCTTACCAGGTGCCAATTACCATTGTACTCCCTTTACATTTCATGCTCTGAACAAACTTAAAAAGTTACATGTTATTATTTCTTGAAGAAATGAGGAAAGTTCAGTTCAAAGAGGTTAATTAACATAATTAACATAACTAATATGGGATATTCCCAGGATTCCAAACCAGAGTGGACAACAGAAGATGTGCTCTGAGCCACTACATTGTATAGCTTCTCATGATTGCATAATAAATTCTATTATGAATCTTAGAGTTCTGTTAGAAAGGCCTCTGCTCAGATGTCACTCTGTCAAGAGAGAACTTTCCTGACCACCCATTTAAAAAGCTACATCGTTCTGCAAAGTGCTAATCACTATCTGATGTAATAAATGTTCGTTTTACTATTTCTTCCCTCTCCACTTTCTTATTAGAATGTAAGAGTCATGGACAAAAGACTTGGTCTGTTTTGTTCACTGCTGTATCCCCCAATATCTAGAACCAAGCATGGCACGGTTCAATGATATTTGTTGGATGATTGAATGACCTCGCCTCCAGGTTACCTTTGAGTAAATACCGATTTGCTTAATCACCCTCCATTGGGACTGATAGGCTAGAATAATGCCATGATGACTCCCCTCTGTAAATCACAGGACTGATGCTGCTGTACCCTGAGTGCTCCAGGCTGGTGGGCAACTGCAGCCTACTCCACACGTTTCTACCCCGCACTGACGTTACATGTCTGCCGAGAGCCAGCTTCTCACCTATACTGGTTTCTGCCACTTGTTCTTGTAATTGTATAATTTACTAAAATATGACGTAGATGATTGTGATGGGAGTTTGAAAAGACATATATGTTTCTATAGAAACCAAGACAAATGCTTTAAAAACCTCAAATGGACAAAAATTGCTGTCAAGTAAGTGTATGCAGCATATCTGTAATAGGAAAAAATAATAAAAATATACCTCATAAGATCTTATAAGAAATCGGGTTATCTACAATTTCTAGCTCTATTTTAGATAAACGAAAATTGGAAATCGTAGACGATGCTTAATGATATCAGTACAAAACTCCAAAGGAGACTGATACTCAAATGTATATTTTTATGTTTAAAGTTAAAACAAAATGATTAAAGGGAGTAGGCGTTGAGATGCCTGGGTGGCTTAGGCAACTGAGCATTGATTTGGGCTCAGGTCGTGATCGCAGGTCATGGGATCGAGCCCCATGTCGGGCTCCTCCCTGAACGTGGAGCCTGTTTAAGATTCTCCCTCTGCCCATCTCCCCTGCTCGTGTTCTCTCTCTCTCGCTCTCTCAAGAAAAGAAAGGTAGTAGGTGTTATTTTCTATAATGGTTCTTGATACCTAACTTTTAAAATTAACCAATTACTACTTCCGATTCTGTAGGAAAAGAAGGATTGTACTGTTTGGAATGAAACTCTGTATTCTTAGTGTGCCAGGGAAAATCTCTAGCTGGTTTTGTTATTTCAATAATTTCATAAGAAATTCAACAATAACAATACGACTTCATTTCTCTTCGGGGAATAATTGCTTATGAGCTGAAGCATGATTTCCTTTCTGCACTAGAATGTGAGCTTCAGGAGGACAGGGCCTTCATTTTGTTCATGGCTCTATTTTCAATGTCTGCAACGGTGCTCGGTGCATTAATTAGGTTTTGAATGGATAGATGAGTGATTCTAAAGTAGGTACGTTTTTTTGTAGAAAGATGTTTTGCATTTTGCAATAATACCAGTAGGCTTTTCGCAAAAAGAAAAGTACTTCTTCCAAAGTATATATTCACTGGTAATCAGATTAAATTAAAATATAGTGCTTTCTATAGTATGTAATAATTTGTGTTTCTCTCTTCAGTGAAAGTATTGAAATACAGGAACCTCAGTGCTCACATTGCAGTGGTTAAGAAATGAGGAAGTGTTTGGATTTACTTATTAGCTCTAAAACTTCCTAACTGTGGCCATGGTCAAGTTGCTTTATTCTATATCTCTGTTTCCTCATCTGTAAAATGGGGCTAACCATAGGTTGTTACAGGCCCCGAAGCAGTTCGTATGTGTAAAGTACATAGAGACTATCTGCCAAGCTAGTAAGTACTCAGTAAATAATAGTTACTACAGTTATACCTGAGTTTGACTCCTGACCTGTCATTTATTATCTGTGTGACTTGGGCAAATTACCCGTGGAAACAGAGAGGTTAGATAATCTGTAAGGGAAAGAGAGAGTGTGTGTGTATACACATGTATATAAACATAAAAATGGGGATTTTTAAGCCCGAAAGTGTGTGCAAGGTACTTAACTCATAATAAGTGCTTCATGAATGTTAGTAAACACACACACACACCCCAACATACAATACTATGAGAGAGGACTTTCATTTATTTAGTTGAAAATGTTTTGTTACCTGGAATCATAAAAATGCCCTTCGTACAGAAACAGATGATCTTGCCTTTGGCATTTCAGTACGTTTTTCTCCTAAATTAAGGAAGCTTGGGGTGTTTTAAATCTCATAAAGAGGTTTAAAATGGGTTTCAGAATAAAGAAAGATTAATGAATTTTAATCTGGACAAGTTCTGAAACTCCAACACGAGCACCCCGTTGTAGTTCTTGGTTTGATGACGTCTTTCCAGAACCCTGAGCCTTCAGTGAACCCTGGTTTTTGGACTACCGACCAGGGGCCGAGTATACCCTGCTGGAAGGGGAGGGCCGCGCTTGTGTTTCGCAGGCAGTGCGGCCCCTTCTCCCTGCCTTCCCTGCCAAGGCCTTATTGAAACCTAGCCTTGCTATTCCTGGCCGGCTTAGCGCCGGCTGACGGCTGACGGCGCTGGGGAGAGAAGCGGCCCAGGGCCTGGCTATATTAAGGAACTTAGCCTATGAGCATTCAGAAAGTAGAAACCGTCTTCTGCCACTGATGTCAGGCTAGACATTTTCCCCCCTGTCGGTAGTGATAGTTCAGCGCAGGTCTCTGCTACTCACACACCCTGCGCTGGCTTTTGCTGAGATGAGACTTGACGAGAGGATCTTTTCCTTCTTTAAGACGTACGCGGATGATGGCAATGTTAACGGCAGAATCTTTGTGGAACCGGTGAACGCGCGCTTGGCCGTTTATTTGATCATTGCAGCACGTGTTCAAGAGCCGCTGCTGCCCATTTGCAGGCTAATGTGTTTGTTCCAGTCTTCCCAGTGGCATCTTGAAGTGTCTTTCAGCTAAAAAATTCATGAGTATTATTGGCTTTCAGTCAGAAAATGGAATATGTCTTCTAGTTACTGTCTAATATACCACTTTAAGGCCATTATACAAAAGTAAATCTAAGAGCATATTGAAAAGGAAGGAGGTCCGCAGCTTAAACATTTGTTTATACGCTGTATTACTTTTCTGTGGAGTGAGAAACAGCGTAAGAGGAGGTAGGTGCCGAAGCCATTGGACTCGGAGCATAGTTGTACCGAGTTGTAGGCTGTGTTTTCCTCTTTAACTGTCTTCAACTGCAAACGGTTCGTGCTTCATCACTGAAAAATCAGATCCTGATAATAGTAGCTTGTGTTGGCCTGGTTGCAGCTGAGTAAAAAGTCAGGTGTGCAGTAAGTTGTTCAAAACTAGTGAAGTTAAAATGAAAATTGGCTTCCAAAGAAGATGCCTTTTCTTCTGTATTGGTATGAAGTGAGTTTCCTAAAACTTTACAATCTATTGTCACTGTATGAATTAACGTGCAGTTTTACAAGTTTGAATCTGTAGATACGCACTGTAATGTGTGAGGTAAATTAATATTGTATGAAAAGCAAGAAGCAATGTAATGTTCTGTAAAGATGAAGGTGAAAGTATTCTTACGATCTAGTACAAAAGGGTAATAACAACACTCTGGGGAAAAGAATGTACCATTTGACTAGCTACAATTTATTTTGGAAACACTGTGTAGCATCCTCTGTCACTGTGTTAAGTGCACTAATTCTTTTGCCAGTGGAAAGTAAAAGTTTGATCTTTTCCTTGTGCTCTCATCCTTGCACTTCGTAAATCTGCATGGTTGTACTTATATTTGCAGGTGTGTGTTGGCTTATTTCTTTGTTTTTTACTTCTTCTTTGCTTATTTGTTCTTTGTTTGCTTACTTACTTTGTTTGCTTACTTATACACAGCAGTGTGTCCTTGCATAATCTCTGTATTTACTGCAGAGAATATTTAGTTCTAGCCAAGAGTTGGGGTCTTGCCAAAGTAATGTTTGCTTCGGGTAATTTTGTCCACTTGACACTTTGGAAAGAGGTATTTCCCCTCCTCCGTCAATTAGAGGTCTTTGTCTCTGTATCGGCTTACTGACGTCCAAGGTCTGGCCATTCTCTGCTTTCTGCCTTTCTCAGTGATCTATCTACTCCAAAAGCACATTTTGCATCTTTAAGCATTAGATACTGTTTTCCCTTAGACTTATCAGAGACTGGCCCAGAAATTGTTCTTTCTGAAAGTAAAGAGATCCCCCCTGCCCAAGAACACCGTATACTTTATAAGGGAAAAATTGTTGCGAGTTTAGAATGAGCAAATGTTTTCACTTATGATAAAGGAGTAATGAATACATCTTTAACTGCTGAGATGGGCGTCTGACCGATGGAGGGCTGAGAAGATTATCCTTTCGTGATTTAATAGAATAGAAATAGAAAGGTGTTTCAGTGAAGATTTATGTACAGTTTCAGTATTGCTTGAGTATTTCTTAGTCTTACAAAGTGCATGAGTGATCAGACTACAGGTTCCCCAGCAATGTCATGTATCTCCCGTAAAGAGAATTCAGAAAGAACCTGGAAGGCCTTGGAGGCTGTAAGAAGCCTCTCTAGTCTCATACCAAGAACTAGATGATTTATCAGATATCTCCTCCTCTTGTGAGTGTTGATAAGAGAAGTTGTTTCAACAGCTCTTTGTATGTCATTTCATTATAAATTTCATCTCAAAGTGAGGAATTTCAGAGAGGGTCTAACTTTTAAAAAATATTGCTTGGAACTAGCAACAGAGAGATCTGATGTTGATCACTCACTGTGTTTGGATTTCAGCAACAGTATTATCCTTATTTATTCTTTAACTGAATTTGTTCCACGTATAATAAATCTGACAGTTTTACAGGCCTTGTTTGGAAGATGGCCAGTACTGATAAAAGATAAAATGCACATTATCATTTGCATGAAGTCTGGATGATTAATTAGCTTTAATGGTAGGAGACTGTATTGTGAGCAACAGCTTTGTTACCCTCTAAGTTACACTGATGAATTTCATGAAAGGAAAGTACAGTTTTTAATTGTGTTGAGGCTCAGCATTGCATTTTGCTCTCTGTCATGATGCTAGGGCCATCGCTGGCATTGTTCACCTCTCCCAGAATACCGTCACTTTGGGAAAAAAAGCATGCCTTAATTCTGGTGGCTGTAACTCTACCGTCTGGTTGATGCAAGTTGGTATCAGAGGACGGAGGGGAGGACATACAGTCGCAGTGAGAGCAGGACTATTGTTTCTTGTAGATAACGAGAAGGGACAAATTGCAACTCCTTTTCCAGACTTGTCCTTTCACAGCCCCCCGCATCTGGTAGAAACTGGCTTGTTCTCAATGACTGTAATTACCATCAGATACGACCCAAGAGTTTACTTGTGTCTTTTTCAGTTTTTGTGATTTACATTGAATAGTTTCAGAGCTAAGAGTGAAACACTCAAGAATTTTGATTTCATGTGAATGTTGAAAATGTGCAAAAAGTTTAAGAAGCTATTAATTTAGGCCTGCTTCCAAATTAAGATTCCTAAACCTTCACTGCTGCCCTTCGCTTTTTTTTTTTTTTTTTTTTTTTTGGTCTCTTCAGACAAAAAAGTCTTCAGACCCTTTTATTGGGAATTGACTTTTTGATCTGTGAAAATGCATTAAAAGTCAGCTATCCATATAGTTTATTTTAGATGATTTTTCTGTACCTAAGTGCACACTGGTAGTCGTAAATCTGTTTATCGAATCTATCATTCTGTCCATCTCTGGTTTTTATCTGTGTCACTTGAGTGGGGGAAAAATTAACTCCCCTAGCCCCAGCACACGTTCTGGTGTGAAATCCTAACACTTGCCGCCCGCGAAGCCTCACCTAGGGCATTAAGAATATCAGTCAGAGTCATCCAGATTAGAGCAGCACACTTCTCTTCGAGCGCCTCGTTAATGAGGCTCACCATTATTTATTTGGTTCATCCACTCAAGACCAGGACATAAATCCACACGTCTGCTCCAGGATTTCATCTACTTCTGGCCCTGTGGTAGGCAAGAAAGAGGCGCCCGGGAGCAGGCTGCTGCCCGCCAGCACCTTCACCCTCCTCCTCCTTTCCCAGCTTCAACCCTAAATTTGCTTTCCCCCTGCCCCCCGTTTTTTTTCCCCTTTTCTTCTGAGAGCCTTGTCTTTTATTTTCCCCTGGTTGATGAGCAGTGGTTCAGAGGGAGCATCCCCAACCTGATGGCCATGGCCGGCAGAACGCACCCTCCTGTCCCTAATTATATAGACCCCCCCCTTCTTTTTCCTTTGGCGGTTTACAGGTTGGTTGGCCGTGTGTACTGGGCATACAGAGCCCCGGAAAATTGCTCAGAATAGAGGACATATGGGGTAGACACAGAAAAATAAGAAGCAAGTATGTTCACAAAGTTAAAATTTATTTTGAGGAAATGTGTTTAAGGTACCATCACATAGTAATAAAAGGGAAAACCTGGCCTGTAAATAACTTAACTTCAGGAGGAAATTAATGATGTTTCAGAGCTACAAATAGAGTGGTTTGTGAGCCAGTCTTGGGTAGACACAAGTAAAATATAAACCGTCTGCTCAAATGGTTTTCTATACTGAGACCAGAAATTGTTAGCTCCTTGCTTTACTCCTTCTAGCCCCTTAGTTGAAGTGTATCAATTCTGCCCCTTCCTGCCACGTTGCAATTATTAGTTTATGTATTTGGGGAAATTTTAAATCGATGATGGCTGAAGTTAATGCTAAATCCAAACGGAGTATAGTCTGTAAGTAAGATAGTCATTTATATCAAGTGTCTTTTGAAAAGCTTTCTGATTTTTCTGCTGTTTTTAATATATATATGGCAAGACCCTGGGGTGGGGGGGGGGTGGCAATTTTCACCAAGAAACTTAACACGTATAGCTGCTATGTAGGGCATTTTGTTATATATTGGGTGTTTGGGTGTTATATTTTGATGATAAAATTTACTGGAGGGGCACCTGGGTGGCTCGGTCAGTTAAGCATCTGACTCTTGACTCAGGTCACGGTCTCACACTTCCTTAGATTGAGCTCCGCATCGGGCTCTGTGCTGACAGTGCAGAGCCTGCTTGGGATCCTCTCTCTCCCTCGCTCTCTGCACCCCTACTCACTCTCTCTCTCTCTCTCTCTCTCTCTCTCTCTCTCTCAAAATAAATAAATGCAGTTTTTAATAAATTCACTTGAATGTTTATGATTTGTAGGACACTGCTTCCAGGGTGAAAATCCTCGAGTTCATTTATTGAAAGCTTACTTAAGATTGGATGGGTAATGTTTTCCCTTACATGCTCATGAGTGAAACCATGAGAATTGTGGTTCCAAGAGAAATGCTAAAAAGGAATGTTCATAGGTCTCATCTGAGAAGGGTTTTGGTGTTGAGGTTTTTGCTTTCCCCGTTGTCCTTTTATACTTCCTGCAATGCCCTGGCTCCCCTCCCCCTCCCCACTGGTAGAGCTCACAGGTCTTTCTCAAGGCCACCCCTGTGCCTCCCTAACCGAGCCAGCAAAGTGTTCTTCTTTCTTGGATCTTACAGCCCGCAGGAGCCAGTACCAGTCATATAATACCTTTACCCATTTTACTTATTGGAGTTTTTCCTACATACAGGTGTATCATCCCTCTTAACCTTATTGTCTGGAGAGCAGCATGCCTCCTTGTGCTTCCTGAGCACTGAGCCTGACTCATTCTGACAGGTGGGCAGGCAGTCTTTGAATAAATGAGGGACATTGAGATGAGGGGAAAGAGCCCAGCACAGAACTGCATGCAGTCCATATCTGGCTGCTTCTCCCTCCTGACTGTGCCTGTGTGATTACTAGAAGAATGACATATTTGATGAGGAGACCCTTGCCGTAACCTCTTAGTTAGGAGTAGGAGTATGTGAGCCTGCGTACAAATAATCCCAGTTCCACCATTGGCTGATCTGCTCAACTGTCCTGGGCTGGAGATGCTCATAATTATCCCCATTTTACAGACAAGGTCATTAAGGCATGAGAGGTAACTTCTTAAGGTCCCACAGCTAACCAAATGGTAGACCTTGGACATGGATGCTGGCCATTAGCTTCTCTGCTCGATTGACTCTCATAGTCTGTTTGGATGATTAAATCATGGCTGGGAATTGCTTGGTGCCTTGTAAATTCTAAATGAGTAACTAAATACAGATTAAATTTGTTATCAGCCCCAAATTGTGGCCACAGTACAGGACCTTGGGACTTGGCTACATGGCTCCAACTAGCAGGAAGCTCAGGCATTAGCTTTCAGAATTGTCCCCTCCTGTGTGACGTCTTGAATATAACGTACAATTGGTGGGACCTCCCCCCCCCCCACTGATACAGTGTTTCTTCGTCCTGCTTACACGTGACTCTGAAAAAATTTCATTCCTCTGCCCTTGTGGATCAGAGTTGTGACCTGAAGAAATGACTGGAGGGAGACTGAGCATCTCAGAGTACACGGAGGGAAGGCTGGCGGTTTGATGGGTATGTGACAACGATCAGTCTTGGGTGGTGTTTTCTTAGCCCACCCTCCTCAGTGTCCTTGCTCTCCATGAACCTGTTATTCTCTGGCATTTTTCTTAACTCCTTTACCTTCTGCTGTCTTGCCCTTCCGTCTGATTTTTTCCAATCTAGAAAGGAAGAAAAGGCACTCTAGAAAGCTAAGGAGGGTGAAGGTGACTTTAGAAGCCTGGGAGACCGAAGGAAGGGGGAACTAGTATAGAATTGGAACTCTAAGAATGACTTAAGTACTGACTTAATCTTTTCAGGCCCCATTTTTTTTTTTCTAAGCAGTTATTAAGCACCTTGTGCTCAAGCACCTCTACTGTTTCCCCAGTATCTGTTATTAGTCCCTTTGTTTAGTTCTTTTAGAACTTAAACCTCTATCATTCCATACTTCACATATTTAAATATTATTTTGATTTTGCTAATGATGACCAACACGAATACTCTGATTCTCTTACTATATATCCGGTTCTTTTCTTATTGGAAGGAATCCAGTAAGCAGGAGCCAGTTATTGTCCTCCTTCGTTAGGGTCAGTAATATTCCCTGGGGTTTTTTCTTTTCTTTTTTTAAATGCATTTCGAGACCTTTGGTGATAGCAGCTAGAATTAGCCGAGGGAGGGAACATAGGAGCCGCAGGATGTGTGAGAGGAAACTGCGGAGGGGAGGTGTGCTTAGGAAGCTGCTGGGGAGAGAGGGCTCTACGAGCAAGAAGGGAGCAGGGAGGCAGCTGCTGCCGGGGTGGGGGATGGGGGTGGAGGGTTCGGGAGACTCCAGGGGGAGGCGCGAACATCCTCTGTTTGGGGAGCATTGCTCACGGAAGCCTTGTGCAAGGCCAGGACAGGAGGGTCAGATCTAGCTGGTCAGATGGGAAACATTCGGCTTAGTGGTGGGGCACTGCCTCTTGCCAGGGCTGTCTGTCATGGGTGCGCTATTGCAGCACAGACTTCACACTGGCCAACCCAAAACAGAGACTGGGAGGAGCCCCTTACAACACCTGTAGTTTCCCCGTGGGTGCAAGATCACTCCTGAAACTGAAGGCTGACGGCAGAAACCCAGGGCTAGCAGCAGATTGTAGTTGATGATGTCGCTGAAATACGATGTCTGTTTAAAGAGTATGGGCCCACTGAGGTAGGCTTGTTTGTTTTTTTAAACGTTAACGTTTACAGATGCTTAACTTTTAAGCAAGGTAAACAAAAACTGAGCCCTTTCATTAGAAGTTACACATGCATATTAATCAGAACAATGTGTTAATGACTGTTGTCAAATTTCTGATTGAAGTCAAAGTCTTTCATGGTTGGTAAATTGATCAGGCACTTTATCATCAGCTCTATTCTCTTTTTCTACCCCCCTCCCCCTTTCTTGTTTTAGTTGCTGATATGTGTTCAAGATGAGTGGGATGGGAGAAAATACCTCTGACCCATCCAGGGCAGAGACAAGAAAGCGCAAGGAATGTCCTGACCAGCTTGGACCCAGGTTAGATTCTTGCTGAAAAACAGAATCAGTATTGGCCATGAAAGCCACATGCCTGCTTTTTTGCTATCTTAGCATTGATTTTACACCCAATCGAAATGTTGTGTTTGGTTTTTTTCTCCTTAACAGTTAAACCTTTAAATACGTATTATTTAGCTTACGTTTGGTTATGCTAATGAGTTGCAGATTTTATTATTCTTTACAAGAAGGAAGCTACATACTTCTGATGTCCCCTGTGTGCTTCACTATTCTTCCATATTTTCGTTTCTGTTAGATCACAGAATGTCATAAAGACAAGAGATCCCATAGTAGAATTTGCTGTTAATTATACGCTGGGTTTTATTTTTATTTATTAATTGTTTTGTGAGTTAGTGACAAAGATTGTGGCCCTTCAGTGAGTAAAACAAATGATTTAAAGCAAGTTCCATGTCACATCTTATGGATGGAAGTGTGCGTTGTTATAATCCCTATGCAGGGTAATTTAGAATTATCTACTAAAATTATAAATGCATGCTTCTGGGAATTTTCCAACAGTATACTTTCACACATGCAAAATGACAAACACTGAGGTTACTTGCTATTAAACTTGCTGTTTAATAATTGCAAAAGATTAGGAGAAACCTAAATGTCTATAGGGAACCATTTAAACAGCCATGATACATCCATAACCTAGACTACAATACAGCTGTGAAAAAGAACAAAGATACTTAATGGATTGATAGTAAAAAGAATCTCTTAAGAATAGTTACAGAGAAAAACAAGGTTTAGAGCACACTTATGGAGTACTACCACTGGTATAAAACCATTTGTTTTAGGATAATTAAGAAACACTTAAGAGTTGTTAACCCATTTTGGGGGATGAGAACTAGGCAAATGGGAAACAAAGGTAGAAGAGAGACTTCATTCTTCCGAGGGCTTAAATCATATGAACGATTTTAAAAGTTAAACACAAACAGCAACTTCTGTTAAGTGGCCGGTAAAAAGGAGCAGATGGAGAACAAAAGGGAAGAGGACCAGAAAGTCATTAAGACAGGCAGAGAAGGAGACAGAGCAGAAAGCCAATATTTCATGTTGCCTTTTCCCCTGTTAGTTGCCAAGCAAAACAAGTCTATTAAATCGTCACTGTCCACATCCCAGCCCCCAACCCTTAGCTCCAGTGTGTTACCTCTAGATTACCTACTACCTCCTGGCCGTCCTCAGCTTTCTGTCTGTCAAATGTCTTTAATGCCAGGAATCCACTCAAGAAGACAGATTGATAAAATGGAGACTGTTTCAGTGGAGGGGCTAATGTTTTACCTAGTGCTGTGCTGGTGCCTGGAAGTATATTACAGACTACAAAATTTTATCACTGGGTATTATATACAAATAATTATATACTAAAACTACAGAAAGTTACTTGGTCAAACAACTACTTTCCTTATTTATTGTACCGTTTGAATGTCATTTAGTGGGCCCTCGACTAAAAAAAAAAAAAAAAAAGGTTGTACGCTGTTAATGTTAGTGTCAAAGGGAACTTGCTATCTCAAATTCAAATGAGAAGAGCTTGCCAATTTTTATTTTTCCCTCCTTTCCATTAACTTTTTAAAACTTTAGTTGACCTTAGACTGTTTATGTTTTGCACGTCATTCAGACTGGAGAGTTAACAAATATCCCGGGTCAGTTTCGCTTTTGTTTCTAGCTGCACTGTGGTTTTTTGCATTATCTAAAAAGACTGGTTTGATTACCAACATCCTAAAGAAGTCTGTGAAACGATGAAGGTTTATTTGTATCTTTTTATGCTTTACCAAAAATCACTGCCATTTCTTTATTCCTATTATAACTGAGTTAAGTTCCCTTTCTTCTTTTACTACTCTTATGTAAATTTTTAAAATTGTATAAAATAATCTCCCTTGCTTGTCTAAAACATCCCTCTATGTATTCAACAGTAAATTCGATGCCCACTTCTGCCAAGTGTTGTATTAAGCTTGGTGATGAGCAGGTCGTCCTGATCCTTGTCATGGTGAGGCTTACTGTCCACCGGGGGACGTTATGCACATTGAACAAATGATCACACAAGTAAATCTATAATCACGTGCTGGGGTGAGTGTGATTTCAGTAAAACATGCAACATGTAGGACACATTCAGGTTTCTTCCCCCAAAGTACTTCCATGTTTTATGTAAGTGACTTTTGTTTGTTATTTTTTATTAGAACTTGTGTAACATGTTTCTTTTTTTATAATAGCTTTTTTTTCAAATGCATAATAAAAACCATGTTTCTTCTTTGTAGCCCCAAGAGGAGCACTGAGAAGCGTAATCGTGAACAGGAAAATAAATACATTGAAGAACTCGCAGAGCTGATTTTTGCAAATTTTAATGATATAGACAACTTCAACTTCAAACCTGACAAATGTGCAATCTTAAAAGAAACTGTGAAGCAAATTCGTCAGATCAAAGAACAAGGTAAGAGGCCCGAATTAATCTTTTGGAGAGTTTAGCTGGTTTCTGTTTTTTCATGTATGAGAAGTCGCTTCAGAGTCCCTTTAATCCGTTTCTTCTGCTTAAATTATTGATGAGGAAATGATGTCACAGTGCAAGATGAATGCAAGTATCACTTGCAGTGGTTTATAAATAGGCTTTATATAAAATTCAGCAATTCCCTAAAGACAGAGGAGACTGAGGTGAGGCAGGGTGATGTAACTTTTCATCTAGTAAAACTCAATTAGGTGCCCACTGATTCTCCTCCCCTACGTTGGAATTTTCATTGCTTGCACAGCAAGTGACTGTCATAATTTGCAAGTGAGAAGCCAACTAAAGATGGAAACCAGAAGTAAGGAAAGGAAGCCACCTCCTGTTTCAGCTAGTCAGCATATTTGATTAAGTCAGAGCCTCAACTGGCCACGCCGCTAGATTAGAATTTCATATCCTGAATGACAAGAGATTTGAAAGGCTCAAGCCTCTAGTCAGAATTCTTTTGTGAAGTTGAAACACGGAACATGACAGCTTTCTTCCTGGGGTTTTCTTTTTTACAGAGATCATTTTCTGCCTCTCTTCTTTGATATTTTTGCCTACAGAAAAAAATTAAGAAAATAATATTTAAAAAAAAACACATTGGACTTTGTGGTGCCAAAAAAAAAAATCAGTATTAGGCAAGTATGAACAGTGTCTTGGGGGCTCAGGGCCAATGCTCTTCAAGTATTCATACACTGCTTTCCTTCAGGGCTGGGGAGATTATTATCTCTTGTAATCTGTTTTTGACTGCATCCTCTCAGAGTTCATTGTTTTTATTCTCCCTTTTTATGTGATATTCAAAAGAGGCAGATTTTAGAGAAATAATGTCTTTGTCTGTGTAGGTGTAGGACCTGAAACTTGCCGTCAGTCATAAACTCCTAGCTTATCTATTTGCATATTATCATCATAGGATTTTTCATTTTTATACATTTACTATTAAGCTTCAGTTTCATATTTAAAAAATTTTACACATGTAGTTCTTTGCTTTAAGAACTTAAAAATATACACGTAGCATACACAACACAGTTTCTCAGACCAACCCAGTCTGAAAATCAGTCTTTATTTCCCAGTTTCTCCATCAAAATGATATCATTAAGCATTCAACGAGTTTCTGCTCTCAATGCCTGCCTCGGTAGCCCTTCACCTCTTTTGTCTTCCTTCTTTTCCCTTTGAGATCCACTAGTCATCAAAAACTCAGCTTAGTCTCCAAAAAAAAAAAAAGAAAGAAAAGAAAGAAAGAAAGAGAAGAAAAAAAGAAAACGTCAGGGGCACCTGGGTGGCTCAGTCGGTTGGGCGTCCTACTTCGGCTCTGGTCACAATCTCGTGGTTCGTGAGTTCAAGCCCCTCATTGGGCTCTGTGCTGACAGCTCAGAGCCTGGAGCCTGCTACGGATTCTGTGTCTCCCCCTCTCTCTGCACCTCCTCTGCTTGCACTCGCTCACTTGCTCGCTCTCTCAAATAAAAATAAACGTTAAAAAAAAACCCTCAGTTTAACCTCAATTTTGTATCTTCTTCATTTTTTGGTATCAGCAAATGGATAGAATAACATTCCTAGAGCTCTTAGGAGAAATAATTGGTTAAAGTTTTACAGTGCTTCGAAGTGACTGCGTTTCTAGTTGCTGATACTGTGGTGGAGAAATCAAGCTACTTGTTTCTGATTTCTGAAGCTGAACGAGACAATTTTGTGAACACTGCATGGTAGGCGGTACTTTCACACTTTAAAACAGTTATGTGTTTTTGTTGTTGTTTTTTTTTTACTATCAAGGTCTTGCACAAGGTTTTAAAGTTTTGCAAAACCTTGGTAATTCCCCCTTCAAACCATAAAACACGTTAAGATGTGTCACGCTGGGACTCTGCCATACTTTTCCCGTAGGTTTAATCCTAAGGCTGCATACCACAACCACCCAAGAAGCAGCAACAATAAACACCCTGTCACATCTTATTCTTATAATAATGTTCCTATTAATTTGAAAATTAATGTGTTTTGAAAAGGGAGGCAGGAGTTAAAAACCAAATGAAAAGCCCAGATACACTTTGATGGTCTCAATCTACTATTTTAAAAATATTGCTTGCTTACTCAATTATTTTTTAAAAGGCAGCGAGACTTTAGAATCAAATCAGACAGGAGCCAGGTCTGAATCCTGGATCTGCCTCTTACAGGCTCTTTGAACCTGGGCAAATTATTTTCTGTGCCTGAAACTCCATCTCCTCATACGGAGTTTAGCAATCACGATCTTGAGGTTGCGTGGCTGTTGAAGAAATCACGAGCTATGTAAATGCACTCCGCAAATACCCGGCCTGGTGAACGTGTGGTAGGTGGTCAGTAAATATCTTTCTCACAGTAAGCAGAATGTCACCTTCTTTTCTTCATACATGTTGAGGTCTTCAGACAGTGAGCCTCTCCTTCAGGCGGAAAATGAGAAATAAAAAAGGTGGGGAAGCGGATTACGAACATCCTTTCCTGCGGGGCCATTTGAAGAAAGTAAAGTTTTCTGCTGCCAGAGAGCCGTGCGTAGCCCATGCAGAGCACTCCGCTGCCAGCTGTGTCGGGGCCAGCTGGATGTGTCTCGGCAGCTGAGAGCCACGAGGCCCAAGAGCAACACACAAGTCAGACCTCAGCCCTTCCCCCTCACTCCGCGTGCCCACCCGCCTGGCCGATGCCCCGTCGGCCAGTATAAATGAAGTCCAACCACCATCACCTTCATCGTGTTTCCGAACTTAATTTAAATTTCAGTCACAGGTACCAGGCCGAATACAATCATAATTGCGCCAGAGAAGTTAAACTAGGTTGCGTGAGGCGTCACAGTAAAGATCGCACGTCGGAGAAGACAGGCTTATATCTAAGGTACCCTCCATGGTCAAAAGCTCAGGCAGACGAGCCGGGCGTGTTCGGCTTTTTCACTCGGGGCTGCTCTGTCATCAGCTGTCCCTCGAGTTTCCATTTGCTTTATAAAAAGAGGAGAGAGAAGAAAGGATTATTTAAAATGGCCTAAAGGATGAGAATTGGGAGGGAGAATTACCAGCTATTTAAATACGTGAGCGTCCGCTCATTTATAGCACTTGGTGAGGCCCGTGTTTGGGAGACGCTGGCCCTCCCGGAGCGTTCACACTGCAGTGGACCTCGTAGAAGCAGAGCACATGTACACAGACGTCGTGTCCTATGTGAGACAATGCTGATAAAGTTGAAAACTTCTGGCTTCTGTAAATTAGAAACGGTAGTTCATAAATAGTCAATAACCTTTTTTCGTAATGAGGCTAATGCTGCTTCTATCCCAGGGAAGAAGAATAAGTAGTATGAAGAATACAAATGATTTAATTTTGAATTACTGTGTCCAACTCCACACTCCTCAGCTGGAAACTTAACTCAGCTTGTCTATGGAAAATACACAGGAATTCCTATGCGCCTAAGAAATAAAATTGAAGTGTAAAGTAACAAACATTTAGGGGAGTACTAAAAATTAACACGTCTTTGCTGCGCTGTTTAAAGTAACATCTCCTATGTTACCCCAATTTAGATACACCTTTCATTGTTTTTTAATCTTAAATAATTTTAAATGGATTTTATTATTTGGAAAACATTTGTCACTTCATTTAAAGCCGCTTGAGAGCAGCATATTTGAATACAGGGTGTATTGATCAGTTAATGGAGAATTGGTCTCAACCTTTCATTTTTGGTTTTCGAAAAGTAGCTTTAATGAGTGAATAACAGTAGGAATGAAAAGGTGCATCTCAAAAATCTGTGTCAGTGCAAGCTAGATTTGGGGGACATTTTCTTGTTGAACCAGGCTACCCGTATTTTAAGAGAAGGTGAGGAGCAGGGATATGCCAGAGTCCACTCCTGTCAACCGACGAAAACCAGTTGTGCGGTTTCGAGAATTTTATATGCCAGTTGATGAGTACTTCACTATTAAAAATTACACGGACTTGTGATTAAACCATATGTAAAAAGGCAAGGGAGACTAAAATTTCTCATTTGCTAATTATTCCACTGCATTTTGCCATTGTCTTACGTGCCAGAGGCCCTTCGTGTCGTGTGTCTACCTACAGAATAGGCACACCGCGCAGCACTGGTTACTCTGCGTCTCCTCAGTCCACGTTCAGTCGTGTTACATTGAAATCAGCCATGAAGAGAATATTGATACCCTGGAAAGCTGGTAAACTCTCCAAATCAAGGCTCGATTGGTTTTGTTGGCTGTCACTTTAGACTTAAGAAAAAGTAATGAAGATGTAATGGAGAAAATGTTAATAATTACCACCTGATGGGGCGCCTGGGTGGCTCAGTCGGTAAGCATCCGACTTCATTCAGCTCAGGTCACCATCTCGCAGTCCGTGAGTTCAAGCCCCGCGTCGGGCTCTGTGCTGACAGCTCAGAGCCTGGAGCCCGCTTCGGATTCTGTGTCTCCATCTCTCTCTGCTCCTCCCCACCTCACACTCTGTCTCTTTCTCAAAAATACATAAACATTAAAAAATAAATTAAAATAAACAAATAATTACCCCCTGACATTTTAACTTCAAGTAGCCATTTCGTGCATACACAAAAGATAATATCCAGTTCGGCAAAAAGTCACTCACAGATTGACAAACAATTGTATTTCTGCATATAGCGTCTTCATACATTTTCATTTTTCCATCTTTGTCTTGCTCATTAACTTAAGTGAAAATTTCAACCAGTATTCATATTGGAACCATTTTTCATCAGTTGCAATCATAGGTTGGTTGCAATACAGGAATTTGGCAAAAATTAACAGAAGCATTCCTTAAGAATCAGCTGGCTATTTGCAATTCACAGTAAAGAGTGTTGTATATTTTATTATCATTTGTAGATTATATGCTACATATCCGTGATACTAGTGAAGTCTGCAGTAAACATCATGGTGCTTACTGTTTTTCCCCCAAAGAGCTGGTTTTTTTAAACATTTCCCAGTATACCACTGGTAGGCATGGAAGTGAGCAAGTCATATTATAAATACAGGTGAGTCAAATTCATAAACTAACAGAATTATTTAAAGATTTAAGAAAATAGTAATGGCAACAACCTAATTCTTGCTCATCAAAGTAAATGTGGAGCCTATTAAGATGATGCTTTCCCTTCCCGTTCTTTTTTTCCTCATGTCAAATGCAAGAAGTTCTTGGGATGGAATTGGTTATTCAAAGCTGAAGCCTAAGCTTGAGCTAATAGCTGTCATGAAGCAAAGTAAGCAACAGAGGTCTGAGATCAGCTGCCTTTCACTGGCAGGAGACCTATAAATCAGGCTTTTGGGGTGATGCTCCTCGGCCTTCATCAGGTTCCATGTGGTGAAACCTTAGGGTGATGGCAGAGCACCCCATCTCACTGGAAATTCAGCATCACTAAGACGTGCCCTTGTAGATACTCTCATACTGAAGACGGTGTTTTGGTGTAGGTCAAGTATTCATGATAGTACAAACTCTTGATTATTTGGATAATGAATGGGAGACTGATAATGGCATATATATTTTAACTCTTTTTTGAAACATTGGTCCCTTATTCACTACATATAGTTTGAATTCCATTTGCCAACTTCTTTTTTTATCTTCTTTTCTTTTTTTTTTTTTTTTTTTTTTTTTATTCTTGAGGGAGAGAGAGACAGAGCATGAGCGGGGACGGGGCACAGAGAGAGGGAGACACAGAATCCGAAGCAGGCTCTAGGCTCTGAGCTGTCAGCACAGAGCCTGACGTGGGGCTCGAACCCACGAACCGTGAGATCATGACCTGAGCCAAAGTCGGACGCTCAGCCGACTGAGCCACCCAGGCGCCCCTTTTTTTTATCTTCTTAAAGTGCTAAGAACATGGAGTCTTCTTGGGATTCTCTCTGTCCCTCTCTGCCCCTCCCTTTCGTGTGTGTGCACTCTCTCTCTCAAATAAATAAACTCTTTAAATAAAAAGTTACTGTATTATTGACTATATTCCCTATACTTTTCATTCCTGTGACTGACTTTATGATTGGAAGTTTGTACCTCTATCCCCTTCACCTTTTTCTCCCATCTCCCTTTCTCCTTTCTCCCTTCTGGCAACCACTAGTTTGTTCTCTGTATTGTGTGAGTGTTTCTGATTTTTTTGTTTGTTTATCCATTTTGTTTTTTAGATTCCATACTTAACTGAAATGATATAGTATTTGTCTTTCTCTGCCTGACTTATTTCACTTAGCAGAGGACTCTCGGTCCATCCATGTTACTGCAAATGCAAAATTTCATTCTCTTTTATGGCTGAGCGATATTATGTTGTGTGTGATTTATGTATGTATACACATACACACACCCCACATGTTCTTTATCCGTTCATCTATCAGTGGGACATTTGGGTTGTTTTCATACCTTGGCTGTTGTAAATAACGTTGCATTATTTACTCTGCAAACATAGGGGTACATATAGCTTTTTGGATTAGCGTCTTTATTATTTTAGGGAAAATCCCCAGCAGTGGAATTACTGGATTGTATGGTTTTTCTATTTTTAATTTTTTGAGGAACCTCCATACTGTTTTCCACAGTGATTGTACCAATTTACTTTCCCACCAGCAGTTCACACGGGTTCTGTTTCCTCCACATCCTCACCAGCACTTGTTATTTCTCGTCTTTTTGATACTAGTCATTCTGACTGGTGTGAGATGATAGCTCATTGTGGTTTTGATATGCATTTACCTGGTGATGAGTGATGTTGAACATCTTTTCATGTGTCTCTTGGCCATCTGTGTGTCTTCCTTGGAAAAACATCTGTTTAGGTCCTCCACATTTTTTTAATCGGATTTTTTTGGTTTTGGTGTTAAGTTGCATAAGTTTTTTTTATATATTTTGGATATTAACTGTCAGATAAATCACTTACAAATGTCTTCTCCCATTCAGTAGGTTGCCTTCTCGTTGTGTTGATGGTTTCTTTCCCTGTGCAAAAGCTTTTTAGTTTGATGTAGTCCCAATTGTTTATTTTTGTTTTTGTTGCCCTTGCCTAAAGAGACAGAGCCAAAAAAATATTTCTAAGACCAGGGTCCATGAATTTACTACTTATGTTTTCATTTAGGATTTTTATGGTTTCAGGTCTTACATTTAGGTCTTTAATCCATTTTGAGTTTATTTTTGTATACGGTATAAGCAGATGATGTGGTTTGATTCTTTTGTGTGTAGGTGTCCAGTTTTCTCCATACCATTTATTCAGGAGGCTGTCTTTTCCCGTTTGATAGTCTTGCCTCCTTTGTCATAGATTAATTGACCATACAAGCATGGGCTCTCTGTTCTGTTCCATTGATTTGTGTGTGGTTTTGTGCCAGCACCATACTGTTTTGATTACTGAAGCTTGGTAGTATAGTCTCAAATCTGGGGTAGTGATACCTGCAGCTTATCACTTCTCAAGATTGCTCTGGCTGGTATGGACACTTGAATATTAATTCTTTTAGTCCATGAGCATGGTGTAACTTAACATTTACTTGTGTTATCTTTAGTTTCTTTCATGAGTATCTTACAGTTTTCAGAGTACAGATCTTTCACCTCCTTGGTTAAATGTATTCTTGGGTTTTTTGTGGGGTTTTTTGTTTTTTTGAGGCAATTGTAAATGGGATTGTTTTCTCAATTTCTCTTATTGCTAGCTCATTATTGTTACCTAGAAATGCAACAGAATTTTGTATCCTGCACCCTTACTGAATTCATTTCTTAGTTCTAGTAGTTTTTTGGTGGAGTCTTTAGGATTTTCTGTATGCCATAGTATCATGTCATCTGCAAATGGTGACAGTTTTACTTCTTACCAGTTTGGATGTCTTTTTTTCTTGTCTGCCTGCTATGGCTAGGATTTCCAGTTTTACACTGAATAAAAGTGGTGAGAGTGGACATCTTTGTTTTGTTCCCAGTTATTAGAGAAAAGCTCTGAACTTTTCACCGTTGAATATGATGTTAGCTTGGGTTTGTCACATGACCTTTATTAGGTTGAGGTATGTTCCTTCTAAACCTACTTTATTAAGATTTTTCATGGTGCTTGTCTGGTTTTAGTATCAAGGCAATGCCTGCATCATAGATTGGATTTGGGAAAATTCCTTCCTCTTCAGTTTCTTGGAATAGTGTGAGAAGAATAGCTTAACAGCTGTTCTTTAAATATTTGGTAGAGTTCACCTGTGAAGTCTTTTGATCCTAGACTCTGGTTTATTCGGAGTTTTTTGATTACTGTTTACATTTCATTACTTGTAATTGGTCTGTTCAGATTTTCTATTTTTTCCAATTCAGGCTTAGAAGATTGTATGTTTCTAGGAATTTATGCATATCCTGTATGCAGTCTAACTTGTTGGCATATACATTTTCATAGTAATCTTAAACAATTTTTTTGTGTTTCTGTAGTGTCAGTTGTAATTTTCCCTCTTTCATTTCTGATTTTATTTGAGCCCTCCCCCCCTTTTTTTTTGAGGAGTGTGGCTAAAGGTTTATCAATCTTTTCAGTGAAGCAGCTCTTAGTTTCATTGATCTTTTTTATTGTCCTTTTAGTTTCTATTTAACTCATTTCCGCTCTGATCTTTATTATTTCCTTTGTTCTGCTAACTTTGGGCTTTGTTCTTCTATTTCTGGTTCCATTAGGTGCACGGTTAGAGCGTTTGACATTTTCCTCATTTCTTGAGGTAGGCCTGTATCACTCTGAATTCTCTCTTAGAATTGGTCTTGCTGCCTTCCAAAGTTTTTGAGCCGTTGTATTTTCAATTTCATTTATCTCATTTCCTCTTTGATTTCTTTGTTGACCCATTTTTTGTTTAGTAGCACGTTGCTTAGCCTCCACATGTTTGTCTTTTTTCTCTTTTTTACCCTCCCGTTTTTTTCTTGTAATTGATTTCTAGTGTTTTACCACTATTAGAAAAGATGCTTGATAGGACTGCAATCTCCTTAAATTTTTTGACGTTTGTTTTGTGACCTAACCTTGATTTATCCTGGGGAATGTTCTCTGTACGCCTGAAAATAATGTATATTCTGTTGATGGGGATTGGAGTGTTCTGTGTATGTATCTCTTAAATCCATCTGGTCTAAAGTGTCATTCGGAGCCAGTGTTAACCTGTTGGTTTTCTGTCTGGATGATCTGTCCGTTGATGTAAGGGGGAGGTTAAAGCCCCCGACTTTGTACTCCTGTCCCTTTCTCCATTTCTGTCTTTTAATATTTGTTCCATACATTTAGGTATTCCTATGACGGGCACAGAGATATCTACAACTGTTATAGCCTCTTGTTGGATTGACCATCCCCTTCTTTGTTTCTTATTATAGTCTCTGTTTTAGAGTCTGTTTTGTCTGATATAAGTATTGCTACCTCGATTTTTTTTTTTTTTTTGCTTCCGTTTGCAAGGAATGTCTTTTTCCATCCTTTCATTTTCAGTCTGTGTGTGTCTTTAGATCTGAAGTGAGTCTCTTGTAGGCAACACATAGATGGATTTTGTTTTTTAATCCAGCCAGTTGCTCTAGATCTTTTGATTGGAGCATTCAGTCTGTTTACATTTAAAGAAATCATAGGTAGGTAAATATTTATTGCCATTCTGTTAATTGTTTTCTGTTTGTTTTTGTAGTTCTTCTCTGTTCCTTTCTTCTGGAAAAGTGAGATTATAAAAGGTGAGAGAGTGAGGGTTGGGGGAGAGAGGCTTTTCCAAACAGGGAGCAGAGGGGCCTGAGCAGAGGCACAGGAGCCCTCGAAGGCACACACTATGTGTGAAGTCAGATTGTTTAGCTACAGAATATGGTATTTTGAAGCAACCGTTTGGATTTAAGGCTGAAAAGGGCAGGTCAGAGCCAGATGGACAGTAAGTAAAGTACTGTAAGCATTGAAATTTAGAGAAGGTGACATAAAATGAGAAACTCTTAGCAGTCCAGAGTTAACTTGAAGTTGTCTACCATGGTTCCTAGATTCTAGAGATACTAGAAATAGGAAACCTTTTTTTTAAATGCTACTGACTTTAGGAGGCTGGGAGGGCACGTAACTAATAAAACAACAATAACAAGAAAAAACTACGTAAAAACACGCTACAGAGCTACAAAATACCTTAGTCATCTTTAACAAGAAATATTTTATTCATTTTTTAAAAATGTTTTAATGTTTATTTATTTTGAGAGAGAGAGAGAGAGCAAGCAGAGGAGGGGCAGAGAGAAGGAGAGAGAGAAAATCCCAAGCAGGCTCCGTGCTGTCTGCACAGAGCCCAATGCAGGTCTCAGTCCCACAAACCGTGAGATCGTGATCTGAGTCGATATCAAGAGTTGGATGCTTAATTGACTGAGCCACCCAGGCACCCCTGCCTTTTACTCATTTTTATAACTTGTTGAGGGGGCATAGAAGGAGCAGGAGGAAATGAAGGGGGGAAAGAACAAGATGGAAAGGTAGTAAGCAAGACCTACAAAGATAGACCAACACCAGACAGCCTGACAAAGACAGAGGAGGACTGACAGCATATTCAGAAGCGTGCGTGCTCAGGTTTAAACACAAAGAGAAACGTCTTTAATATAAAATTTTATTTTGTAGTCTCTTAGGACATTGTCACGAATGACTTAAAGCACAGTCTTATTTGACAACTGTGAGCACTTAGGTAAGAGCCCTTGTCCTGAGCCCCCCTAGGGGTCAGCCCTGATCTTCCGCTTAAATCCCACCCATCCTTAGTGAAGAATGCCCGCCTGTGTCCTGCTGCTCAGCCTTTCCCTGTCCTTGTCAACAGGAGGTGAATCAGTATGCCACCCACCCCTGTCTCTTCTCCCGCGGCTCAGAAATAGTCAGATCTGTCACTGTGCCCAGGGGAGCAATACCGGGCCATTCTTCCACAAGAATTGGGTAAAGGCACTCTCTAAAACCCCTTTGAGAGAGGGCCGAGTTGATCCTTCCGCCTCAACTTCAGTGACTGCTGTAGGCTCTGTGATGGAGTCCAAGAGGAGAACCCTCACCACAGCATACAAGTCCCTCTGCGATCTGTTTCGTATTCTCCCTTGCTCCAACCCACAAACTCCTTGAACTTGCATCCCTCCTCCACAGCTGGCACTGACACGGGCCTGCACACATGCACAGTTTCCTGCGTCTGTGTCTTCTGCCCAGAATGCTTCTCTCCTCTTCCCCTCCAACTGGCTGACTCTTTCCCACCTTTAGTAGTCCACAAGGATGGAGTGGTACAACTATCTTAGGTTGGTAAAGCACAGCGAAAGGGAATCTAGGCTGGGTGATCCCGTCCAACGACAGGGCACCTTCACCACTACCCCACATCTGACTAGTTTAGCCCATTGCTACGTTCTTATGTCCCATATCCTCAGTGTGTATACCCTAAGACGACTCCCCTAGACCACGTACTGTTGGCGACACATATTTATGGGGTTTTTGCTTTTGCATCATTATTCATACTCTTTCCTCCCTAGCTGGAGTTCCTCCTTATCCTGTTTCTGCTAATTCTCACTAGAGTCTTTGTGTCCATTCTTCAAGATTCGTCTCAGATACTGCTGTTTTAACAAAGAACTCCTTTATTTTAGGTTTATTTATTTATTTTGAGAGAGAGAGAGAGAGAGAGAGAGAGAGAGAGAGTCCCAAGCAGGCTCTGCACTATCAGCACAGAGCCTGACACAGGGCTCGAACTCATGAACCAGGAGATAGTGACCTGAGGTGAAGTCAGGAGTGGCTTTAAGCGACTGAACCATCCTGGCGCCCCAACAAAGGATTTAATTCCCAACCAATGTAGCCTCATCTCCTTTGAATCTCCATCTCATTTCTTATACTATCTAATCTTATTCTGATTAGGTTCTTTTGTGGTTTTCTCTTTCTTCCCCTATTGAATGACAAATTCCTTGATGGCAGAGACCCTGTCTACTTATCACTCACACCTACGGCATTTCTGAGCACAATGGTTGTTCTTAGCCTGTGTAGAGTAAATGTCTCCAGTTTTTCTGATGCTTAGCTTTTGTCTAGCCTTATTATAATGGTTTTATATTGGGGGAAAATAGCACCCTACATTTAAGAACTTGAAATTTTTATTCTACCATTTTGTCTCTTGTACGAGGATGATAAATTATACTCTTTTGTGATGGTATTTGTGATATTTTAGTTTGTCTCCTGGAAGTGTGCTTATGTCTCCTTAAGTGCAGTTGGTAAACTTTTAAAACTTTCTTAGACTCTGATAAGTTTAGTTCTTGAGACCGTCTTAAAATAAGGATGACAAATCCACACAACTTGTCAACTAGAATATATTTTAAAACCCAGGGTAAGGGGGAGTATTTTATAGTTTTTTATGGGTTTTTTATTATGATTTTCAATTAATTTGGGATATTTTTCCTTATTTTAAATAGACATACTGTGTTAGACTAGATTATGTAGCAAATAGAAAGCATACTCACATTTTCTATTTAGTGCTATGCAGATACTGGATGTATTGGTTTTGAAAGAACTCCTCTGTTAAGATTTTGTCAGATAAGTTTAAGTTTCCATGAGCTATAGTTACCTCTAATTCATTTTTCTTAGTTTGAAGAATGATATAATTTTTGAGAGAATTAAATATTCGGGGTGTGGTAGGGAGAAGAGAACAAGTGTTTCCAATTGCCCTATAGTTCACTTATTATCTAAGTGTGTCTGTATATATAATTTATTCACCACTGAAGATTAGAAATGGCTTATTACAATCAGATTTATATATAGTAATTAACAGTGGAATAAATAAAAGATATAGAGGACAAACACCACTATTTGTTCTTTTTATTGCTGTCATCTCTGGTTGGTTTAGGCTTAAAGTACATTTTTCTTCATCTTGTTTTTTGTTTTTGTTTTTCTTTTTCTTTTTTTTTTATGAGTAAGAACAAGCCTATTTTCCCAACCTGTTGTACTAGCAGAACGAGGAAGAGGGAAATGTGACTGTTTTTGTAGTGCTTTAGGTTAAGTTAATTTTCAGACTGAAATGGATTATACAGTAATAAATTATTGTACATGCAGCTATCATAATTGGTCTTTCCAAGGAGACTTTTTTCTGGGTTGATGACAGCTTTTTTGGTTTTGAGTGTGTGTTTTGGTGGTTAAAGAAAATAGTAACATAAATTTACCATCTGAGCAGTTTTTAAGTGTACATGATTGTATTATTAACTATATACACACTGTTGTACAAGAAGCCTCTAGAGCTTTTTCGTCTTGCATGGTGGAAACTCTATATACCCACTGAACAACTTGCCATTTCCCCCAACTGCCAACCCCTAGCAACCACTTTTTGTGTCTATGACTTTGACTACTTTAGACGCGTACTGTAAGTGGAATCATGCGGTATTTGTCTCTTTGTGATTGACTTATTTAACTTGGCATAATGTCCTCGAGCTTCATCCCTGTCGTAGTGTATGTCAGGATTTTTTTTTTCTTCCTAAAGCCGAGTGATGTCCCATTTATATATACCACATTTTCTGTATCCATTCGTCCATCAGCAGACATTATAGTTGCTTTCGCATCTTCTTACTACGAACAGTGCTGCAACGAATGTGAGTATGCAAATATTTCTTCAAGACTTTGTTTTAGATCCTTTTGGATAAATATCCAGAAATGGGATTGTTGTGTCATATGGTAGTTTTATTTTTAATTTTTTGAGGAACCTGCATACTCCATATGTTTCCCATAACGTTTTCACCATTTTGCAGTCCTACCAACAATACACAAAAGTTCTAATTTTTCCACATCCTCACCACCACTTGTTATTTTCTGTTTTTGGATAGTGGCCATCCTAACAGGCGTGAAGGGCTAATTTCTCATTGTGGTTTTGATTTACATGTTCCTAATCCTTCCTAATGATTAACAATGTTGAGCATCTTCTCCAAGGAAATACTTCAAAAAGAATAAGTAGCTAATACTATATTGGAGCATTGAATGCCTTCTGTGGTCCCATATCTTAGTGTCATATGTCGCCTAACCATTTAAGGCACCAAACATGACCCGAAGCTAAGAAGATGGAGAGGAGGTTCTGAGGTGCAGAAAGATTCCTTGAGGCAAATCTGGAGGCTGTGGGAAAATGAGAGAAAATCACAATGACATTAAGATTTCTCTTCTCGATATTTTGTTATTCTGCCTCATTTCAGCCATTTCTCGTGTTCCCCTAAAGAATGTTTCTTTCCCTGAAGCCTTTTACTACGTCAGACTTCTTTATGTAGGTTACAGGGAAGGAGGAAGTACAGGCTTCATAGATCATATTGTTTGTCTGTTTATATATAGTTGGGGAGGGGCGGGCAGATACAGGCACTCACTCACGGATGTCACTTCCCAATTCCCTTATCGCTGTTGTCCACTCTGAGTTGTTTTACTTCATTTCTATGTAGAAAACATTCACTTTTTGCTAATTACCGGGTCATTCATCTCTGGTAAGAAGTGCAGTAGTCCGTTTTGTTTGTTTCCTTTTAATCTCCTCTCATCTTTTCTGTTACCCTCAGTGTTAAGGTAATGATTCCAGGAAAACAGTGATCATGTTCTTCATCTCAGCTTTGTTGGTAAGAAATGAAGAGCTTTACACTTGATGCTTTCTATCAGCACAAAGTCCAGTAAAAATTGGCCTTCTGCAGTTTTGGATCTCATTAGAATTGTTAGTCCAGGGGCGCCTGGGTGGCTCAGTCGGTTGAGCATCCGACTTCGGCTCGGGTCATGATCTCACGGTTCACGAGTTTGGGCCCTGCATTGGGCTCTGTGCCGACAGCTCAGAGCCTGGAGCCTGCTTCGGGTTCTGTGTCTCCCTCTCTCTCTGCCCCTCCCCCACACGCGCTCTGTCTCTCTCTCTCTCTGCCTCTCAAAAATAAAGAAAACTAATAGAAAGAGAGAGAGAGAGAGAGAGAGAGAGAGAGAGGAAGAAAGAAAGAAAGAAAGAAAGAAAGAAAGAAAGAAAGAAAGAAAGAGAAAGAATTGTTAGTCCAGTTATTACTCTAGACTTGGGCATATCAGCATATCAGGTCTCAAATCCTGTTCTGTTTTCTAAGGATGTGTCAGTGAAGGATAATTCACAGAATACAAGAATTGCAGGTCTGCTTATAATACTTACTAATTAAAGACGATACCAACTAACTTTAATCTGAGAATTGATTTTAATTTGACCTTTCTTTATTTCGGTAAAATATATGTAACATGAAATTTATCATTTTTAAGTGTATATTTGCGTGACACTAAGTATACCTTCACCTTGTTGTGCACCTGTCACCAATATCTGTCTCCGGAACTTTGTCATCAGTCCAAACAGAAATTCTCTCTTAGATAATCTACCACTCCTCTCACCAGTCCCTGACAACCACTCTTCTGCTTTCTGCGTCTGAATTAGACTGTTCTGGGTACCTCGTGTACATGGAATCATACAGTGTTTACCTTGTGTAATTGGCTTCTTTCACTTAGTATAATGTTCATCCATGTTCATACACACACGCACACATATGTATCAGAATTTATGTATCATATATGTATATGTAAAATATATATATGCATTTTCTTCCTTTTTAAGGCTGAATAGTATCCCATTGCATATTATTCCATTTTTTGTTTATCTGTTGATGGATATCTGGGTTGTTTCCACCTTGTGGCTGTTGTAAATAATGCTGTTATGAACATTGGTGTACAAATATCTGTTTAAATCCCTGCCTATATCTTTTGGGAATATATACCCAGAAGTGGTTTTGCTGGATCATGTAGTAATTCTGTGTTTAATTTTTTGAGGAACCATTGCACTGTTTTCTACAGAGGCTGTAATTTGACTTTTTTAACATCAGGTTTTAAAATATTTTGCTAAACAAATTGAAAATGTCCCAAGTTAGAGTACCCCATTCTCTTATTTAGAAATCTTAAAATATTATTCATCTTTAGGTGGACTCCACATAGATCCTCCTTTCCTATTTATCAAGGGACAGTTGAACTGTCAAAAGGCCGATGGGGGTTGTCGTCATTACTGCCATAGTAATAGGACAAAGCAGTAAGGTGACAATTACCCTCCCAGCTCTCCATGGTGGATCTTGGTGAGTAAAACAAACCAAAACAAAACAAAAAAACAAAAAACACACATCATTCTGTGAGTTGGAAAATACTTAGTGAGTACCTTCTATTTTACTGAGTTCCAGAATACAGTAGGTGACATGACTGCTGCCTCATGGAGCTCGGGATCTAGTAATAGGAAGGATGGGGATGGGCCACGGGTAAGGTGCAGCATTGCCAAGTGTGTCTCTAGAGTAAGGCCAGTGTGCTCTGGGAAGTGTCTGTCATTTCTCGCCTGGGGTTCACGGAAGGTCCTCACTGTCATTTCAGCTAGAGATGAAAAGATAAGCCAGGGCCCAGAACATTGAGTTCTCATAATATTTCGTATACATCCTAACAGCAGTAAATGCATACAATTTATGAATAAATGTATACTTTGATGTTTATTTATTTTTGAGAGATAGAGATGGAGACAAAGCGTAAGCAGGGGAGGGGCAGAGAGAGAGGGAGACACGGAATCCGAAGCAGGCTCCAGGCTCTGAGCTGTCAGCACAGACCTGACTCGGGCAGGTCTCGAACTCACACAAGGTATGATCGTGACCTGAGCCGAAGTTGGGTGCTTAACCGACTGAGCCACCCAGGTGCCCCTAAATAAATGTATGTTTTGTATACATTATACATACATAGCACAAATGCTGATAGAATGAGTTATCAAAGAAGATTCTTCTAGAGAATCCTTGCCTAGTTGGCTTTCACTGGATGCTGTTAGCCTTACAGTTAGCAGAGGAGTGAATAGAGAAACATCAGAATGTGGCCTGGACCAAGAAAGGTTTGAGGTTCTATAGTCTTTTGATGATGGTTTCCTTCTCACCCCACTGCACTGTTCCATCATTCTTCGTCCCTTATTGCCAAGTTCCTTACAGATGAAGTAAGTTACACACTCCCATTTACCGTGTAGTCACTAGAATCTGGCCTGTTTGCTTGCCCCTTCTCGTCAAACAGTGCTCCCTGGAATAGCAGCAGTGACCTCCTGTCGACCACATCAGCGGCCTTTTCGTCATCCCTAACGCTTGGTTTCTCTAGTAGCTCTGTCCCTGTGAACCATCCTTCCTCAAAACACTACCTTGGGTCTGTGCTCTATCCATACACGGTCACTGCCTTCTCTTCCTTATGAAGTCCTGAGCCTCCTTTTTGTCCCCAGCTAAAATTCCTTGATCGGTTTGGGTCTTTCCAAATTTGCTTACTACTAGCATTAACTTCCTAAAAATATATGGATATGTAACCACTGTTCTCACAACCTTGTGAGTCTCCCTGTAAGGATTAAAGTAAAATGTCCTCACCTGGCTTTTAAGGTACCATCTGTCCAAACATTCTTCTAGGCAGAGCCTGAAGCCTTAATTACTCTTTAACCTGTAGCTGCACAGCTTGTGGGCCATTGTTAGATAAAATCAATATTTCATTTTGGTTTGTAATATAATAGTTTACGCTTTAAGAAAAAACTTCCCTACTACCATTTAAACTCTGATGGAAGAACCATAGTTTATTCATTTTTATATCCTTTCCCTAAGGCCTTGCACATAAGAGACACTTTTAAGTGTTTATGTAAATAACGGACAAAAATTAGGGCTTAGAGGAAATGTGAAAGCAACAAGAAATTCAGTGTTTTCTTCAGATACTTGAAGAAGGTGTGACTAGAATGATGGGGGAAGAGAAATGATAGAAGGCATTTAAGGACCATCATTTAACTACTCTGTGAGTTTGAAATAGCGCATAAAATAAATTTCAGTGGTGTAGTCTGGAAATGACCAGGGTCCATATCATAATTATTTTTAAACGTGATGATTTCTCATTAACTCATACTTATATTCAGGATGCATGTACCAGATGCCCTTTCTGTGCCACATGCTGTGCATCAGAGATACAAAGAGAAGCAAAACACTGTCCCTACCATCCAGGGGCTTATTAATAAAGAAACATTAAAGCCTTTTCAGAAGAGCTCATGTACATCCTTCTCCCTGATTTGAGAACTCACCCTACAGGGAGGCCTGTGGTTGTTCAGCTTGGCCTGTGCCTACATTTAATAAGTGATAACGCTGGTATTTGGATCTAAGAAAAAGAAGAAATATAGCAAGTCAGGAAGTGCTATGATAGTTGGATGAATACAGATAGATATAGATATAGATATAAGGCAAACTGTGATAACAGAAGAGGTAGGAAGTAAAACTTTTTGACCTCCAAGAATGTATTGAAGTTTACCATGTGGGTAATGTCTAGATAAAATCTGTTGCCAAGAGTCAGGAATCTTTATATCCAAGACTACTATTTTTTTTTTCTTTAGCAAGATTTTTAAATGCCTTGTAAATATATCTATACATACTGTTTTTAGCTACCTTTATCTCCCTTGAGGAAGCCTACTCTGTTCATGTGTCACCACTGACTGCCAGGCCGCTTCCGTGGGTCTTGATGCTGTTGTCTGTATTTCAAAGATAAAGAAACTGATATGCAAAGGCACCGAGTCGAGGCCTTAAATTTAGTAAATGGCAAACTAGAATTCAAACCCCGCACTCTGTTGGTGATTCCAAAGTCTGTGAGCTTTCAACTGTGTTCCGTTACCTACCTCCGAGAATGGTGGTCATGTCTTCAACTTTCTCTTTATTTATTATGAGAGAAAATGTTGGTCTACAGAGAAATTCCAAAAGTAACATACTCAAAACCAAAATAAAGATTTATAATAGTTACTGCTGTGTCATTAGGGGCGTATCAGAGAAGAGATTTTGAAGATACGGAGTTAGGTATGATTTCATTAAACATCTTGAATCTCGCGGAGACTGCAGTTAAGGGCTATGAAGCGTTGTAGCAAATAGCTTCTCTGAGTTATAACTGCCTCTAATCCAGTTCCCATGTGTTCTACACACCTATGCATTTCTTTTTTTTGTTTTTAATGTTTATTTTTAAAAAGAGTGCGAGTGGGGGGGAGGAGCAGAGAGAGAATCCCAAACAGTCTCCATCCTATCAACACAGAGTCCCACAAGGGGCTTGAACTCACCAACTGTGAAATCATGACTGGAGCCGAAATCGAGTTTGATGCCTAACCGACTGAGCCACCCAGGCACCTCCAATACCTATACATTTCTAACTAGGCTTCTTTGATTACTGATGAATGTCTCCCAAGATTGTCTTTTTTATTGTCTTTTTGTAGTTATCTCAGTATCAAAGAATGAAAAGGAAAAGATGCTAAGGTGTTGTTAATCAGTGAAAAGAATTTCTCACAGACATGAAAACCGCTGCTCTGTATTCAGAGCGTTCACGTTTCTCCCAAGAGCCAGATGACTGACATTAAAAAATAAAGGAAATAAGTTATAGATTGTATACTTCCAGAGGCAGAATTACCACTAAGCCAATCAAAGTTAAGATTCAAGTCCTCTTACTCGTGCTGGCCCCTGTGAGTGCTGGGAGTTGGAGCGTGTATTGAGACAGGGAAGCCGTGTTTCAAGCAGGAAGCACTTCTTCATAAGTACTATTTCAGATAATTATCTAAAGAGATCTCAGAAGATGAAATTTGAATTTTTTTGAAGGCCTAGTGTTTTGGCTACTGTTTCTTCTCTTATTCTCTATAAATAAGAATGAGAACTGCACCTAATTTTGTGTTCTTTACTTTTTTTTTTATTTTTTTCAATGTTTTTTTTTATTTTTTTTTTTTAACGTTTATTTATTTTTGAGACAGAGAGAGACAGAGCATGAATGGGGGAGGGTCAGAGAGAGAGGGAGGCACAGAATCTGAAACAGGCTCCAGGCTCTGAGCAGTCAGCACAGGGCCCGACGCAGGGCTCGAACTCACGGACCGTGAGATCGTGGCCTGAGCCGAAGTCGGACGCTTAACCGACTGAGCCACCCAGGCGCCCCAATGTTTGTTTATTTTTGAGAGAGAGAAGCAGATAGAGAGAGGAGAGGGGCAGACAGAGAGGGAGACAGAGAATCCAAAACGGGCTCCAGGCTCTGAGCTGTCAGGACAGATCCCGACTGGGGCTTGAGCTCACCAGCCTCTAGACCGTGACCTGAGCTGAAATTGGATGCTTAACCAACGGAGCCACCCAGGTGCCCCTAATTTTGTGTTCTTGAAGAGAGCCTCCTCATATTGTATAAGCTTCAGGCCCTATAAAACATTGATCCGTCCCCATTTACTAGCAAAGTTTGTAATATTACTAGGTCAAAAGCAAGGGGCGCCTGAGTGGCTCAGGTGGTTGAGCGTCCAACTCTTGATTTTGGCCCAGGTCATGATCTTACGGTCATGAGATCCAGCCCTACATCAGGCTCTGCACGGGGGAGGACTGCTTAAGATTCTTTCTCTGCCTCTCTGTCTGGCCCTCTCCTGCTAGCCCTCTTGCGCGCGTGCTCGCTCTCTCTCTCTCTCTCTCTCTCTCTCTCTCTCAAAAAAAAAGAAAGAGAGAAAAAGAAAGCAAAAGAGTCGGCTTCCTCAGTGAAAATGAGACCTTACACATATGGAATGCTTACTTTGTACCAGGCACCGCTGTTTACATCCACAGTCTCATTTCATCCATACAACACCCCCGTAGGGTAGGTTTAGTTATTAACTCCGTTTTACAGACGCGGAACTTAGGGTTTTCAGTCCCTGTCTAGAGTCACAGCTAGAAGGTGCTGGAACTAGAATTCACATCCAGATTTCTACCTTTCTCCAAAGCCAGTATCTCCAAAACATGGCACCCAGCAGTTCTTGCTTTCGCTTGCCATTTGAAAGAAATTGTTACGAGTGAATTGGGTAAGCATGTTACTGGCCGAATTTTAGATCTACCGAGACACTAGTTTAGTTACCGGGAAGAATATTTTTTGCAGACCCTTATTTCAGAGGATGATGTACACTTTAAGGCAGCTCAGCTTTTCCTGTTGGGAAGAAAAGATGATAAAAGATCCCAAGAAAATAGAAGGTTGCGATCGAGGCCAAAAAAGACTTCTTGGTATTTAGCCAAAACATTGGACACCAGGCTTGTTTTAGAACATTCATTTTGTACCCTGATGTGAACAGATGAGGAATTGTTCTGTCAGACCAAATGTCTCATCATTTTATCTGTCTATCTTTCTGTGCAGTGTAACCTCTAGATAAACAACATTTCTGGCCTCATCTCCCATTTCAGGAAATATATCGGGAATAAAACACATTTTACCAGAGTCACTGTGACCACCCCAATATTCATTGCATTCTGGACCAGAAGTTAAAGTAAAGGAACGGAACCTGAGATCCCTGTTTCACACAAGAGTAGTTAGACTCATGTAGTGTGTGTTATAACTTACTGCTAAAAAGGAAGTGTATAAAAGGCAGGCTTCCATCTGTAAAATGGATTTGTTAGATTTCAAATACTTAAACTTAAAATTTTAGATATCTATAGCTCCCCATAGCAAAGGGGTACTTTTGCCTCATTTTTCTCATTTCTGTCATTTTGAACAAAAGAAAGCCCTGGGTCAACATGGTCACATATCAAAAAATACATTGATTTTACCCAGGAGAGAAAAATTGTACATTAAAATGGACTTGGATTCTGCCCTTATGGTGTTAGAACCTTGATCACCTATAATAGATTTAAGGTCCTTTTGGGCCCATCAATCTTAGAAATAAGATATTTTGTCTGGTAGAAGAAAAGAAAAGTGAAATAAATAATGCCAGTCCTCAGCTTGGTGCTGCTTCCCATATGTTCGTTACTGCAATGCCTTTTCACTCTCATTAAGGCCAGATAGTGGATTATAGAGGATTCCTGGGCCATTTTGGGGAGTCTGTAAATTCCATTTCTTTAGACCTCAAGTGCTTCTCAGTAGAGTGGGGATTCCTAATTGAAGCTTGTCTACATTGGACAGGCATAGACATACCACCATTTTGTAAAATTCCAAGTATTATATTTACGATAGCTGATGCAGGGGAAAGAAAAAAACAGGAAGCACTATTGACATGATTATTCTTTACCACCCCTAAATTAAGCTCACCTTAAAAGCTTTTTTTTTTTGATCATCTTCAGTTTGTAGGTCTTTTATGTCAGATTAGAAAACAATAGCATACAGGGGCACCTGGGTGACCCAGTCATTTGAGCATCCCACTCTCAATTTCGGCTAAGGTCATGATCTCACGGGCATGGGATCAAGCCCCGCGTTGGGCTGCGTGCTGAGTGTGGAGCCTGCCTAAGATTCTCTCTGTCTCTCTCCCTCTGCCCCTGTCTCCCACTTGCGCTGTCTCTCTCTCTCTCTAAAAATAAAAAAATAACATATAGTATGCTTTATTTGAAATATTGTTAAAGAACTGAAATTGTCAAAGGTGAAAGAAATTATTTTTGTTTCTTTGGTTAAATGGATGTATATCTTTTGTGACTGAATGAATTAGTGAATTCATTTTTTTCCTACTACCAAGCTTTGTTTTTTTGCTTTATTTGTTTTCATCATGTAAGTGTCCTTTTTAATCTCCATCACCTATTTTACCCGTCCTGCCATCCACCTCCCCTCTGGTAACCATCAGTTTGTTCTCTATAATTGAGAGTCTCTTTTTTGGTTTGTCTCCCTTTTTCTTTCCTTTTGTTTCTTAAATTCCGCATGTGAGTGAGATCATATGGTATTTGTCTCACGGACTGACTTGTTTCCCTTAACATTATACTCTTCTAATTCCATCCATGTTATCGCAAGTGGCAAGATTTCATTCCTTTTCATGGCTGAGTAATATTGCGTCGTATACATGTATACATTCTTTATCCATACATCAAGTCGATGGATACTTGGGCCGTTTCCATGAGTTCGCTATTGTAGATAGTGTTGATATGATATCTACAATGTAGATATCGTAGATAATGTTGCTGTAAACACAGGGGTACGTGTGTCCCTTTGAATTAGTATTTTTTTTATTCTTTGAGTAAATACCTAGTAGTGCAACATAGGGTAGTTCTATTTTTAACTTTTTTAAGGACCCTCCATACTGTTTTCCAGAGTGGCTGCGCCAGTTTGCATTCCCACCAACAGTGGGGGGTTCCCTTTTTTCCACATCCTCACCAACACCTGTTGTTCTTGTGCTCTTGATGTTAGCCATTCTGACAGGTGTGAAGTGATAACATTGTAGTTTTGATTTGCATTTCCCTGATGATGAGTGATATTGAGCATCTTTGCATCTGGATGTCTTCTTTGGAGAAATGTCTTCTGGCCATTTTCGAATCGGATTATTTGTTTTTGGGTATTGAGTTGTATCAGTTCTTTATATGTTTTGGATACTAACCCTTTATTGGATTTGTCATTTGTAAATAATTTCTCCCATTCAGCAGGTCGCCTTTTAGTTTTGTTGATTGTTCTCCTTCACTGTGCAGAAGTTTTTTATTTTGATGTAATCCCAATAGTTTATTTTTGCTTTTATTTCCCTTTCCTCAGGAGGCATACCTAGGAAAATGTTGCTATAGCTGATGTCAGAGAGATTACTGCCTGTACTCTTTTTAAGGATTTTTATGGTTTCAAGTCTCCCATTTAGGTTTAATCCATTTTGAGTTTGTTTTTGTGTGTGGTGTAAGAAAGTGGTCTACTTTTCATTTTTTTGCCTGTGGCTGTCCAGTTTTCCCAACACCATTTTTTTGAAGAGACCTACTGCTATCCTTTCTTAAGAAATAGTGTTCAATTTGAAAAACCATTTTTCCCTTAAGATTTATATGCGTGTTAATTATTTGGAATGGAGGATATTTTCCATCAAAACAGTGCAATTTCAGTGACTAGATTCCTGGACCAATTCCATAAAACCTATTGTAACTAATAATGCTTCTAATTACAATAGTTCTTAATATATGAGGTATGTACAGCTGTGTTTCCAATATAGAGAGATGGTGTAGAGATAAATAAGATACAAATTCTTTTAGAAGCATTACTAAATTTATTGTAACCGTTTCTCTTTTTTATATGTTATTTTACGTATCGATACACAGGGGCTCCATAGACATTATTGACATTGAAAAAAAACCTTCTTGGGGCTCCTGGGTGGCACAGTCAGTTGAGTGTCCAACTCTTGATTTCAGCTCAGGTCATGATCCCAGGGTCATGGGATCAAGCCCCATGTCAGACTCCACACTCAGTGTGAGATATTCTCTCTCTCTCTCTCTCTTTCTCTCTCTCTCTCTGTCTCTCTCTCTCTCTCTGTGTGTGTCTCTCTCTCTCCCTCTCCCCCACTCGTGCTCACTCTCTCTCTAAATTTAAAAAAAAAAATTTTTTTTTTTAAAGCCTTCTTATTCCAAAAGGTGGGAACCACTGACCTGATGTTTATTACAGGAAGATCTGTTCTGAATTTTCAGAGACCCTTGGAGCATGATTTCTTTTTCCCTCCATTCTGCCCTGGTAGGCTGTTCTGGACTCCTCCCCCTCCAGGCCTCCAGTTATTAGGTAACACCAGTCACTAGTCAATACCCTTAGACAGGGGTAGAGTTCCAAAAGAGCAGGTGTGTGGGCAATGAGGAGGTTCAGGCATGGGTGCATGAGCGCCTGGAAGCCAGGAGTTGCTGTGGTCTCAGGCTGGTAGGGTAAACCTTTACAGACTCGTGGCCTAGGTTGTCTTTCTTCTTCTTCATGGTTCACCTGCTTCCCCTCCACTGTGTTCCTCTACCACTCCCTTTATTTCTGCTGGGATTTTTCTTCTCCCCTGGTTGACTGCAAAACAATATCCAAGTTTTTATGTGCTGTTCTTGTCTCTGAAGCAAATGTTCAGTTCTGGAGTTGTTCAGCTAGTGAAACAAAAAAAGTAAAAATAACAAAGGGAAAGCCACAGACTTTCTGGAAGTCTTTAAAACTCATAATGGATATCATGTTCCAGATGTTCTTTGAAATATAAATGAAGCTCTTTCAATCTTTGTATCTCAATTTCATATTCAGTCTTTAGAAACCCCTAAACTTATCTCTTTTGATCCCACAAGAGGTGCCCCCTTACTTTTATACGTATCTCTTTTGTATCTTTCTCCTTCTTTCTCTCTTTATATATACTCTATTGAGTCAAAGACCGCATATATAAATAGTGGGACTTAGATTATATGAAGAACTAAAGTATGGCTCAGCCTTTATTTTGGAGGAAATATTCTAGGTGGGACTGTTGAGAAATAGGAGTGAAGCCGTCTGTGCAGTTGGAGGGGTGGGTAAGAGTCTACTCTGTCTCTCTTGACTGGCCTTAGTTCAGTACTGAAGTGAATATACATTACCCAATTGGCCAGGTGGGCATTTGAGTTTTTGGTCCCTACTTTCTGGCTTCAAAGCAATAGCAGTTTTATCTTTGATATCCGTCTTCTCAATATAATAGTTACTCAGAATTTAAGAATGTACGTACTGCTCGTCCTTTGCCTATAGAACACAACAAAACTATTTTCATGTTTAAACACACACGAATTAACAAAACAATTTAACTTTGTCCAAAGTGACCCTTGGGGGAAGGGGAGACGGTCATCATGAACCTCAAAGATTATAGATCCAATATCCAAAGCTATAAAGACCTGCAGTATTAAATATTCTTGTGCAAAGTCACAGCTACTGTGTTTCTTCAGTTTTTCTGTTAGGTCCCCACCTTAGCTCTCTTACCCAGATATCCTCCCAAAGTAAACCTTGACTTTCAGAAACATCTTACCCCTCCCCTGTTTTTCTCCTTCATAAAATAGTCACTTTGGGGGGTTTTTTTTGTTTTGGTTTGATTTGATTTGATTTGAGAGAGAGAACACAAAGGGGGGGGGGAGAGAGAGAGAGAGAGAGAGAGAGAGAGAGAGAGAGAGAGAATGAGAGAATGTCAAGCATGCTCCATGCTCAGCACAGACCCCAACATTGGGGCTCTATCCCACAACCCTGGAATCATGACCTGAGCTGAAATCAAGAGTCAGATACTCAACTGACTGAGCTACCCAAGGGCCCCTAAAATAGTCGCTTTGAATATTCACCTTCTCCCAACTTTCTTTAACTTTCCTTATAAGAAGTTGATTGTGACATTACCCCTATATTGCTTCTCTTTCTATATACTAATATGAGGAGCCCCGTAGGTTCTGTCCGCGCACTGTATGAATCCTCCTCCTTTGGAATTGAGATTTTAAAATTGAGCTCCTAGGGCACCTGAGTGGCTCGGTTGGTTGGGTGTCCTACTTTGGCTCAGGTCATGATCTCACCGTTCATGAGTTTGAGCCCCACATTAGGCTCTGTGCTGACAGCCTGGAGCCTGCTTCGGATTCTGTGTCTTCCTCGCTCTCTGCACCTCCCCCACTAGCTCTCTCTCTCTCTCTCTCTCTCTCTCTCTCTCTCAATAAATAAACACTAAAAAAATAAATAAAATTGAGCTCCTGATTTTCATATTAAGTGAAAGAAAAGATCGACACTTGTGTTTTAGCTCCACTCCTGACTCATTCTTTTGTTAGGAGGAACACATACGTGGCCCGTCTTATAGGCACCTTTTTAGTTTTTCTGTTTTAAGTTCACCAATGGTTTAACTTTGAAAAATGGACAAATTATTTTTATGCCTATAGAATTTGCTCTCAGCCTGAATTTTTGAGACCTATAAGTCTAACTTCCTTGGCAATTGGGTTTATCTTAAGAGGATAATACAAAAGATCATTAACCTTCACGTTTTTATTTTCCAAAATTCTTTTGAGCTGCTACACTTCAGAGAACTAATTAGGCCCCGTTAACATCCTGAGGTGTATGCATTGTTCCTGGTGTGTTGATGGAAGTTTATTTTGAGTTAAGTAATCAGCTCTTGCCATGTTCAGCCTCTGATGAAAGCATTCTTAGTGAAATCTTAGATAATTAGAGTCTCTCTTCATTCAGCATCTGGATCAATGCTGTTTCCTGAACTTAGCTCTCCAAAGAAGCTGAGTCTTCCAGCTAAATAAATAAAAAAACCTTCGAAGACTTACAAATTTATAAATTTCGTTTTTCTTTTATTGTATAAATCCACAACTCTTTACAAAGAAAATGGGCTAACTCCATTTCGGGACTTGGCTTAACCATCGAAGTATGCCTTAAACTCACAGGAGGGCAAGGCCTGTCTTTTTCATCTGTGCGTCCTCACCATCTAATACTGGATTTATGTTTCCTTTACAAACATAAAATACTACCTTTCTGAAAACAAAATTACAAATCAAAATCAGAAAGTGAAATCACTTTTTCCATCTGTATACTTGGAGTTGATCCTATACAACCTACCGAGACCACTGGCGAGACTCCTTCCATTGCTTTCTCCAGAGTGGGCGATCAGTTCGGCTCCCTCTTAGTGGGTATCTACGTGGGTCAGCAGTTGTGGTGGAGAACGGCGACTGCAAAAATGAAAAATACAACTTCCGGCTAAAGGCCTCAACAGTCTGAGGGGGTCCAGATCAAATCACATGATTTCCGTATGATGTAGGAAGTGATGCTATGGCAGTGTTATGGAGGAACGGAGAGTAAAAAAATTGGATCCTCTGAGATTTCTGGAAGATTGCCTATAGGAAATGACACCAGGTACCTAAAAAGTCCCAGTCACTATTCAGTAAAGATAGTGGCACCGGAGAATCCAGGGATGCCAGCTCAGCCTGGCCTGCTCTTTTGGAGACACCGTCATTAAAGTGGACTTTCGTGCATTGTGTTCTTCTGCCTGGGCTTGTCCAGAGGAACAGGAAACAGGTGTTTGCCAGCCAGGAGACCAACGCTATGGGGGTGGGGTGGAGAGCCGCGTGATTTCAATATTTTAAAAAGAAAGAAATTTACATTGGTAAAATACTCGTGTTTTGTCCCAATGAGAGTTAAAATTTATGTTTTCAGAATTACCGTTCATAACTGAAGAAATTTATTACGATTAACACAGACTTTGATTTTTAAAAATTAAGTCTGTTGGCAGAAAACCATAGAAATGATACTAAATTTAATTCATTAATAGCCACGTCTGAAGATGACTTCAGTAAAATATACTCTTACAAGTTTCTGATTCAATTTCTGTTTTATCACAATGTAATTTTCTTTTAGTAGAAACGTGTCTAGTTCTATTTTTTTCATTTTGGCTTAGCCTTGTGAAGTACGTCCATTCCGCTTTTTAAACATGAGTGATTTCACATTTCCTTTGTTACACAATTATTTATGTTAAATTATTTAAAGTAGTCTTTACTTGTAATTTGTGGACAAGTTTATTGGGTTCTTTGTGAGACTGCTTGTAATTATAAATGCAGAGTATTATTACTTAGCGCTTTCCTTCTGTGGAGCTCAGAGTGCTTCATATGCATTATCTTATTAAGCTTCATAACATCCCTGTGAGGCAGGGGCATTTTGCAAGCGATTATAGATTGCTTTGCTGAATCAGCACAGCCTTCCAGCATTATGATAAGCTTGGAAAAGATTGAGGTCATGTACTAACTTGCTCTCGGGAAACCCTATATGCAGCCAAATATTTTCCTTGGCAATACTGAGCTAACAGCTGCCACCATTCTAGTATCTGGGAAGCCCACTGTCCATTGATACAATAAAAAATAACAAACAGTGCATCTTGAAGAAGCAAACCTAAGACCGTATGCTTGAGAGACAGCTAAGTTCCAGATGGCGTGAGTACAGCATCATCTTCTAGCCCAGACTTTACGTCTACAGAGGAAAAGCTACGCCTACTCTTGCTCCGGCTCTCAAAACCGGACCTGCCCAGGTGTCATATCTGACATCTTCAGCCACTTTATCGACCTCACCTATGAGCCATCCCCTGGCAGGCAGGATTTCCCGAAGTAGGTCTCTGGAATTCAACCCATGCATCTGTGTTCGAGCTAAACCCGTTTCAGAATGCCACTGGGTAGAACTTCTCTGAAGTCTTGATGACAGCATTGTGCTGAATCATCTAGCATTTGGAAGCTTAGGAGGGATCATTAAAATTGAAAAGGGGAAGAATACATTTTAAGAAGATTTTATTTCATTATTTGAAGGGTTGTAGAATGGTGGGGAAACTTATCTCTTGGCCAATATATGTAAAACAAAGCTATAATCTTAAACTAATTTAGACCAGTTAATTTGATAGGAAGTAACTTAATTATTATTATGTCTTTTTTTAATACATAATTAGGTAGTTAATTTTTATATATTTCATGGCCTATGTGGAGGATCAAAATTAACCCCGTAAGGATTTTTCTTTTTGATTTATCCATCAGATAGCCACAGCACGCATTTGTAAGTCTTTCAGTTGTGGCTTAAACTTTTTAACTTTTATGGGAGAGCAAAATTGTCATACTTTAAATAATTTCTTGCAAGTGGATTTGACTCCTTAAAAAGTCTTTGTATCTGAGAGCGCTGTATGATACAAAATCCAAGAGAATTATGGAATTGCTGTGGAGGTATCTTGATAGTTTTCCCCTTAACTCACAAAATTTGCTGGAGAATCATAGGACCATACATAAAGGAGAAGATTCCTTTGTAGAAAAGGTCGTTAGGACACCAAGTTTAGGGGTCTTTGTAAATGTCAGCCTTTCTTAATTTCACTTTAACTTCTTCATGCAAATTGTGACCGATTCTAGTCCATACTTTTTCTGGGCTTTGAAAGGTACAGGCTCTCCTGTCGGTTTCTACTGCCCAGCGAGGCATGTCAGTGTCTGAATGAAGCTGACCCCTGTTTTCTTTTTAATTGCCTACTGCTTTAAATAGTTGTGGAAGGTTGGTTGATGATTCATTGCCACTCCTGCTTAAACTGGAGAATTTTCATGCCATAGGGTATTGAAAGGGTCATGTTAAAGATGTATTTAAATCTATTATCGTCATTATGAAACACAGTATTGGATGGATATTTAACAGGAACTCTTTCTCTAGAATGTTTTTTGAACTTAGGATACTCTGATGGTGATAACGAAACTTCATATTGTAGAAATTAGGAAGATCTACTTTGGAATTATTTCCCAAATGTCTCCCAGTCTTTTTTTTTTTCTTTTCACCTAATCGCTTACTCTAAATACAGTGATCATTCACTGCAACCAGACAATTTGGGTACGTGTGTTGAAAATGTACGAATACAGATCAGGTTTCTCGGTTGTATAGGCAACCTTGCTTTAAAAAATTCTGAAGCTGCATATATTTGGCCTTCAAAACAAGTCAGACCCTTTATTTTACCAGGCTCTACTTGACATTTGGTCAGGACAGTTTTAGGTGCCATCCCAAGGTGACAGCTCTTGCCTGTAAGAGGGCCGTGGTGACCTTAGCACAGAACATGAATCACTCATAACAGCTGTGCCCCTCCCTGCACCTTATTCTACATGGTCAGCCCGGATCATTGCACTGCCTTGGTATATAGCCCAACTTCACAAGACCAGGACCAATGTGAGTTCCCAGAGGAAGGGGATACTCCCAGTTTTATTTGTAAAACTGTGAGTTCAAATCAAAACTGTTTCAGGCATTTGAATATAATAATCTTCTGTTTCTGTGTGGCCTAACAATGATACTTCGTGTAGTTCTTCCCACAAAAGTTCCAGTTTACAGAACATAGACCTTCTGACAGTGAAGTTCTTCTTAGACCCATGATTGTACACTTTTCTCTTTTCTCCTTCCTTCCTACCTAAAGCCCTGGGGAATAAACCTGGTTACTTTCCCAAGCTGGCTTTCTCTGGAATAAACATATAAAATTTTTTTAGGTTTTGTATTTATGTTGTGTGTATTTTTTTAAACTGTTGGGTAGCCAGCCTCACTTCCATATGTGGTTACTAATAGGTTAAAAAAAGAAAAGGGGGGGGAACAACAACTTAAAGCAAAAACCATCCTTTTGAACCAGGAAGAGCATAAGCAAACATACAGAGAAGGATTATTGAAACAACCAACAACCAGTGGTGATGGTTACAGGTTCACAGGAGACGGTAGACTTTGCCTGTAGTGATTGTTCAGAATGCCTGAAATGCTGGAGACTAGACCAGAGATAGTCCCTTCTTTTCCTCCCTAAACATTCACATAGGAACTACCTTATGTTTACGTCTTCGTAATTAACCTGGCGAGTTGATGCCGAAGGCACCTCATCTTTAGCTACCAGAGATTTTCGCCCGCAGGTGATTCTGGTGGTCACGGAGGGTGAGATCTTCTGGAGCCCGCCTCTAGAGTTGGGCCTTCACGTGCCTCGTGACCCTGGGAGTGGACACTGGGTGCGCTGGGCCTGTCTGGTCCCCGTCCACGGAGCGCTCTTGCCGGGGACCCTGCATTTACCTTCTAGTTCTCGGGAATCCTGATGGCCTGGTCCCCCCCCCAGCTCTGTTTCCTCCTGCTTCTGCGGTTGGCCAGAGCCACAGCACAACACATATTTACACGGAGTTCTTACACTGTTATCAGTGCTTTGCTTTCTCTACTATGATGATATGATTTAGCATAGTGTAATGTTTTAGGTCTCTAAATTGGATGATTCTATGTTCTATTATCAGCTTCTTGCATTAGGTGCTTGAAATTGGGAACACCTGCTTTTTAAAAAGCACGCTCATGAGGCCCTCCCATGATTGCCGAAGCCGACCCTGCCAGCGAGGGGCCCGGGGAGAGATGCTCGTAGGCAGAATGAAAGAGGGAATCGTGGCCTCCCTGTGGTACTGTTAGAATCACGGTCGGGGGAAAGGGGAAGAACAGCCATACAACTAGCTGTCGCAGTCTCTTTAGCAGGCATAGGCATCGGGTCCTGCGTCTGCGGAGAACTGGAGGGAGCAAGTACCCAGCTGGAAGAAAAGCGTAAGAAGAGAAGCACCAGCAGGTCTCACAAGCAGAACATAACATGAGCCGGACAGCAAGGTGCATGTCCGTGAGGGAAGTGGGGAGCACAAAGGACACTAGATGTGGAAGAATGCCCCCCACGGACAAATGAAGGTCAGGTTCTGGGAGGGTTTTGAGTCACCGAACATCCATCACTGAGGTGAAGCAGAGGCTTGAGATTGAAGTCCTGTGAGCAGTCAGAGGGAAGTGGGGATTCATGGCAGGGTCAGCAACAAGGGACAGTGGGAAATAGAGGAACCAGCCCTCCTTCCCTTCCTTCACCCCCACTGCTCTTCCCTTTCTTCCCTGTGCTTTTATCGGATGTCATTCTGGTGGTAATAAGCTTTATGTTAGCCGTGGGGAGAACCAAGTTGATTAAGAAAAGAACCTTGCAGGCCTCTCCAGGAATCTTAGCTCTTCCTCTTTCTAGATGGGTCTCCTGGCCTAGGCGGTGACCTTAGCCTTAGAGGCCAAGGCTTCTCCCTGCCCAGTGTGTAGGAAGAGCAAGAAACCTGAGGCAACACCCAGGCAGGTAGGAGATTTGTAGGACTCTACCTGGGTAGGTCTATTTTCTTCAACGCTAAGAGTGGCTGGGGATAGCCTAGAGTCTGATTAAAACTCCCGTGATGCCCAAACTACTATTTTTTTATGAAGCAAGTTATAACTTTCCTAGTGATAATCTGGATTAATAAAGTGGGTCGGTTTTTGTTTTCTTTCATCTTCAGAAAGAGCCTTGATGACTTCCACAACCACCACCAAATGGTTTCCCAATTGGCCTGACCACCATAGGAATTATCTTGATGCCCTTAGCACATGGGCTCTGACCTTTTTTCTCATCCCTTTTCTACCTGATACATTGAGTCCCAAAATCAGAGTCTTAAAATAAATCTCCATTATGTTAAGTACACAGTAAGACTCTTCAGACAGATCCCTCTAAAGAGGCATTGGTGATTTTTAGATCCTGGCTATACTGAATTTCAGCTACAGCTTTGGAACTCTTCAATATTAACCCAATGTTATTGAGCGCCCACCATATGCCAGGCAGTGAATAAGAATATCTTTTTTTCTTAATGTTTATTTATTTTTGAGAGAGAGAGAGCACAAACAGGGAGCGGCAGAGAGAGGGAGACACAGAACCTGAAGCAGGCGCCACGCCTCAAGCTGTCAGCACGGAGCCCAACGTGGGGCTCGAACCCACAAACCATGAGATCATGACCTGAGCCGAAGTCGGACGCTCAACCAACTGAGCCACCCAGGCGCCCCAAGAATATCTTTCTGATAGCCAAGGGGCCAAGAATGTAGTGAAAGGGAAAGATATGAAAACAAATCAAACATTTTGAAACACTAGGATGAGTGTAGACTGCTACGGGAGTAGACACAGGGCATTGCAGAAACACAGGGGAAGGTACCTGGCTTGATTGTAATGAGCTTCTGGAACAGTGATGGGGTCTTAAAAGAGAACTGTTGGAAGGGCATCTGTACAAATGGAACAGTCTGAGAAAATGCTTAAAATCTGGAAACAGTATGATGCATTTGGGGAGATGTACAATAAATATTGCCGGAGTATAAGGAATATTGGGAGGTGGTGCTCGCTGTGCCAATAAACAGAATGATTTGGGAGAGAAAATATTTGCACTTCCTAGACCAACGTCCTAAAGAGTTTTAAAGACAACTTTTTCTGTCATTTCCATATTTTATCAGAAACTTTATTAAGTCCTCCTATAATGTAATTCTGTTGGCCTTGTTTGCGTTAACGTATGTATGTGAAAAGAAATGAAACGTTTGTGTAGTTTGGTCTTTTGAGAATGCCGCCTTTACGTATTCTTAGTGCTGAATTAGAACTTTACCTCACTTCTCATTTCTTTCGCACCCGTTGATTTTTTTTTTTGTTTCCCTGCCTTCATCTGGCCACAGTCTCACTGTTCGGCCTCTGAACAAATTATGATTCCTCCGTTTCCTTATTCGGATGACTTCTGAAACCTTAGCCAGCAGAGCCTAGTGAGTTAGAATGAACTCTGAATAAGCAGTTTCCAGATTTTATTGTGCCTTCATCTCACAGGGCCCCGCGGCAGAAGAAAATTCGAGTGGAGACCTACCGCAGTCGCACTGGGGGATGAATGAATGCTCACATAATAACTTAGTGACGTGTACTTGTTGCCTTCCCGTTAATGAACTTGCAGTATTTCTGAGGCCGTGTTTCCATGGTTGTACACAGGCTTCTTTCACTGTGCGGTTCCCTGTGTGTCTGATTTTGTTTCACCTTCTGTGACCTGTGAATGTAAGGTCCCACAGCACAGGCGTATTTAGATTATGTAAAAGAGAGATTTTAGACAAATTGTTACATACTCACATAGCTTACTATGAAAGGCTATCCACGGCCTGTTTTACCTAACAACGTGTTGAAACGTAATATATGAAGTGGGGAACTAAATAAAATTATATATTGGTGATAGCAGCTTCAACGATAGAGTTCTTAAGACAAAAGCATTTTTAGCCAGTTAATACCTAGAGTCTATTCTGGTTACTATGTTCTCTCTCGATAAGCGCGGTACGTTAATTTTAAAAGTAGGGCCTTTACGTTTCAAACTTGGGGCATGGTTGTCGGGTCTGTTTAAGTAGTCGTGCCTTACTGTGGATGAAAACCAAAACCAAACATGTTGCTTTCTCTGAAGCAGAGCGCGGAGGCTGGGGGCTGTGGGGTCTGCCCGGTGGAGATAGCCTTGAGATTGGTTCATTTGCTGTTTCTTCTTGCCGAAGGGAGACCATGATATGTTAACAAGAAGCTCAGTGTGGAAGGAGGGAGGCAACTTGGGGCTTAGGTTCCTCCCACTGCTAAAGAACGTGCAGCTGCGCGGTTTTAATATGCACGGCAGGAGGTCTCACCAGCTTGATGATATATAGTGCATTAATGTTGAAAAGATAAACACATTTGGAGAGCACAGGAAGGGCCTTGTGTTTTTATGTTAGCAGAATGCTTCCTAATGAATAAGAATGTGCTGCTGGCTTCACAGAGCCATATGGCAGCTTTTCTAATTTTAGTTGGTGCAGATGCATAATTCTCTGGTTTTACCTTCTAGAACCTTTGAGATGCTACATAACTTTTCCTGTAATATTTAATCTATGGTGCTCGGCCAGAAATCGCCTGTCGTTTTGTCCGTGACATTGCTCCTCGACTGTCTCACTACTGCCAGGTTTGACAGTTAACTTCACCTGAAGTCAGCCAGCCCCTAAATGCAAGAAAAGACGAGAATTGTGGATCTATTCCCACTAGAGTCTTACAGTTTGTTGTGGAGGTGATTAGACTTGTGTTTGACGTCAATCTACTGAAAAATTGATAGTTTCTGGGTGAGTGATTTTACTCATTTGGAAGCAGTGGAACTAATTATAAAGCCTGCATAAAGTATCAGGTTCCATTTTAGTCAAAGATTCTAATACTTAAGTAGCACTGCTTCGATAAAAGCAACTACCCTCATATTTGACCAAACGTACAAATAACTTTTAAAGTCCTCCTTGGCTTCACATGTCAGGGGCATCCAGACATGGGCAGCGCTAAAAGTTCTCTATAGATGTGTAAAGATCCTGTGGATTATCTCTCATCTGATGTATTTTTACGGAATGAATCATTGATGTTTGTTTGGATTCTGCCTTTTTAAACATAGACTAATTTCCACAAGCTTTCCCCAGTCTCTTCAGATGATATTTTAAAAGATGAAGAAGTAAGTTCTTCCCGTTATCTTTCATAACAGCCGCGTCGCCCCGTCCCCCTAATGGGCAGACATTAAACAGCGTTTAGGGTTCTAAGTCATCAGTGCCTGAGTTAGAGCAATTAGGTGGCTGTCCCTTGAGCCATGACCACCATCCCTGAGAGGAAATAGGACTCTGTTCTGGTAATGGTTTGTGGAAAGAACCTTTGAATGTATGTATGTGTGTTCTCAGTTCGGTTGCCTAATAAACAAATAGATCAGACTCCTAACATTATAAGATTGAGTAAGTTACCAAAAATCAATAAGGGATGTCTTAAAAGAACATGTAAAGATCTTTAAAAAACAAAGCAAAACAAACAAACAAAAAAAAACCCATGATTTGAAAATAGCTAACTATAGTTTTTTTTAAGATAAATACTTTTTTTTTTTTTTTTTTTTTTGCTAAGATCACAGCTTCTGATTTGTTGCTGTTCTCACCAGAAACTTAAATTTTACTTTCAAATCTATGCCTGGTAGATGCCAGTGATAAGGAGCAATTTAATCCAGCTGCTTCAAAAAATACCTGTATTTTAGAGTCACTTACGTTTCTAGAGATCAAATGCTTCCCTATTCGCTTTTCCTTTTGTTCTAAGAGAAAACATGAACGATAATTACTTGTAAGGAAAAGCATATGGAATATAATATTAATGATTTCCCCCCAATTTGTGGTATGACTCATCTTAACACAGTCCCTGAAGAGATAGTGTTTTGTTCTTTGCTTTGAAACTGGAAATCTAATTAATTGGTATTGGATTTCTGGAGTGCAGGCAAATGGAGGAAGGAACCGGACGGGATTGCACTGAGAGCAACCACCCAGGAGGGCAGGGACACTCGGGGAAAGATTACAGAGGCATCCTTGGGTTTTGCATTTGTAAAACTGTGTTATTAAAAAGATCATAGCTGTTTTATGATATTTTGATCTTTTGGGAGAGTGAGGAAGAAAGGGATGGAATTATTTTCATTGTTACTCTCTTAGGTCATATTTTTTATCTAAAAAGAATAATGGTTTAAGTGTAGCAAGAAGAAATAGAAGTCAAGGCATGAAGGAGAAATCTTTTCATAGGTTCTGAAAACTAAATTTTATCATCTCTTTTTCCAATTTAAGAGTTCCATCTATAATGGATTTCATAAGGTTTTGACCATATGAAACTCTGTCTACTCTCGAAACATCTTTCTACTCTTGCGTTTACGGAAGGATATTTTTGTAACAGAATATATTTTTATGGTTAATGGATGCGAAATAGAGAAAAGTAAATACAATTTGTGATCACTGAGAAAACTGCCTAATTTAAAAATATTAAGTAGTGTATTTTAGTATAGTAATGCTGTACTTACAGAAGTATAAATATATCTAAGGATTTTGGCTTATTTATATCTGGCACATAAAAATAGCATACTCATTACTGAAAGGCTCCATCAAGATACCAGTATATGTCCGGTTATCATAATAATGTATCTCTCACTGGAGCCCTTTTCTTCCTCCTATTTAATTTCAAGACTCAGCTGAACATTGAACAGAAGTAGTAATTACTTCATGAAAAGTACCCAAAAACAAATTCGTGGCCATTTTAATTTAGATTTCAGTTACATTAGTAAAGCCATACTTCTGTGTGTTTTCTATCGTTTCATATTACTGATTTTATTCTCTTTAATACTGAGAAATTATCAAAGCACAAATTCAATACAGAATTGAATACTAGAAGACAAATTAGTTGAAATGCATACATACAAACGTAGTGAGGACAGGAGTGAAAAGCCCTAACTTCTTGACCCTTCGTCTCATATATTTAGTCTACGAATAGTGAAAATTTCCCGTTCTGTTAGTTACATGAATATTGTGTAAATATTACAACATTTTTAAAGTTCTCTTGCAAATAATCAATACTCTCATTTAGAGTTTTCTTTCGAAACACTTGATCCCCTAATACAATTTCAAGTTGATCTTGTGAAAAATGCACTGTTTTCTTTTTTTTTTCTTTTTTTTTTTTTTAATGTTTATTCATCTTTGAGAGACAGAGAGACAAAGCATGAGCGGGGAAGGGGTAGAAAGAGGGAAACACAGAATCCGAAGCAGGCTCCAGGCTCCGAGCTGGAGCCCGACGCGGGGCTCAAACTCACCAACTGTGAGATATGACCTGACCCAAGTCAGACACTCAACCGGCTGAGCCACCCAGGCGCCCCCTAATGTGCTGTTTTCATTTTTAGTCGGGAATTCCCAGGGTTCCAGCTTACATGGACTTTTTGCCAGTGTTCCTTAGCGTTGGTTTCCAGAGGCACAGTGGAGACCTCCTCAGTGCCAGATGCCACGTGTCCATCCCACCGGCTTCCGTGTCAGGCTCTTGTCTGCCATCCACTTGCTTATCCTGCCGGGTCCAACTCAGTTACAACGTACGTGAAATATTTTCGGCTGTGTCCAACGATCCTTATCTCTTCTTTGAACTTAAAGTTAGTTCCTTGCAATTATCCCTAAATTGCTCTCATTTAGTTCGATTGTAACTGTTTTGCCCTCCCAGCTAGATTTAATCTCTCAGCTGACAAGGATTATTCACTCCACTTGCACCACAGGCAGAGCGAGACACTGAGACACAGAGACGAAGAGACTGCTGGATAGATCCCGGTGTTACTGGTGACTTCCTCATGATGGCCACTCACTCTCCGTGACTTCCTGTTGGCTGCTTTTCTCCTTTGAAAGACTGAGCAGTTGGATATTATAAAGAGAAAAAAATGACATGTCTTAGTATTACAAATAATTTTTCAGGATGATTACTTTTAAATTGTTCTTTAAACTCTACAAAATGTTAATGGATGAATTTAGGAAAACTTGGGTCTTCAGAACAATGATCAGATCCTCAAAATGTAAATATCTCACAAGGTATATTGATGGTCTTTAAAAGGCTTGGAAATGGATTGTCACAGACACTCTTATTTTCTATTTATTTATTTCTATTTATTTCGCCCCAGCATTATTACAGACCCCCAGCAAACAACAGTTTCTTACTATTGTGCTCTCAGAATAGCATACGACAAATCGCCTGCTGGTTTCTGGCGGTCAGCAGTAGGTACGGAGTTGCCCTTGTGATTAGTAGCTTGTGCTTTATGAGTCACTTTCCCCCAAGAGTAATCTAAATTAATCAATCCATACTTTGAAAAGGATAAAACCACCAGTTTTAACAGTGGAAGGATAAGAGAAATGGGGACCTGAAACAACATTAGATGCCTTAAAACTTACTGAGTAAGGCAAAGCAAGATGATTTATCTCCTCAAGAAACCCTTTCTCCCATATTTCTGACCCTGCCTACCTGTTCCATTCCTCGCCCTGCACCCTGGAGGGCCCTTAGACCTAAAGGGGAAAATCTATTCCTTTTTCCACCCCCATCTCACCCACCCGCCCACGCCCCCATTGCCTCCTACGTTTCTGGGAATAAGTGCCCGAGGTGGATCTAGTCTTGTTAGCCACCAGATATTTAGTGAAAATCTGCTCTGAAATAGGGACAGTGCCCATTAAGGATACAGATACAGTGCCGCCTTCATAAAATCTATCTTCTGGTGGGGTAGCATACTGTTTATTTCCTGGACTGTGATTCTCACTGCAGGAAGTGGGGAGGACAAGATACCTTCCTAGGAAGATACATCAGAATGTCATTCAAAGAAAGCTTTTTCAGTCTGCAAATTCTGGTAGATCGTCTCTGGGGAGGTTGTCTTCTCATGTCCACCATTTCGATTTGAGAATCACCACTGCTACTGAAAGAGGTTACTGATGGGAGCACGATGCTCCTGTCAACAGTGAGGAGATTAGAGCAAAGGGTGCAAATTACTCTTTCTGCGGGATGTTAGCACGTCGCTTCCACGCTGCCACAGCACCAAAGACAAAAAATGAATTAGGATGCAGTAGGACCACATAAATATATAATATCTATTTTATGAGTTTTAAAATTTAGTATTAATGAAACTCAGGATCCTTAGGCCCGAAGCCTGCTGGGACCTCCACAGTACCGGCTGCTAAATTAGATGAAGCAGGAGGTGATGGGGTCAGTCCTATTCCTGGACTGGTGGGTAGCAAAAGGAGTGGAAACTGTAGAGAAATCTGTAGCCTTACAGAGTGAAGTAGCAAAGAAAAAAGAAAATTACGTGCCCCAGTATGTGTTTACTTGGAGTATGTTTGGCAATGAAAAAGACTCTAGGCAAATGGGGATGGTGGGGGAGGGTCGTCTGCAATAACTGTCTGGAGAGCCTGAGGTACGTCCTGCCCCAGTTGAGGCTGAGGAGTTGGGCTGAGACCGAGTCTGCAGATAAAGCAAGGGGGTAAGGTGCCTACCAATCAAGAGCTGGGGATGGCAGCAAAGAAACGACCAAAATGAAGACTGACAGATCCTCACAATATTGACCTAGAAAGGCTACCAGATAAGATCTAAGATCTAAGATCTAGTTGATCTTAGGAGGTGATCCAGGAGTATAGTAATTGAAAAAGCAGATACAGTCTGCATATGATAAGCTCTGCAAAGAAGTTGCTGAATTTGGCATTAAGTAAGGAAGAACTAATACAAGTATGCTAGCAGTAAGTTCTATTTGTAAACTACTTTATAGTTTTTAATTTTTTTAATGTTTATTTTTGAGAGAGAGCACGCACGCGCACTCACAAGTGGGGGAGGGGCAGAGAGAGAGGGAGACAGAATCCGAAGCGGGCTCCAGGCCCTGAGCTGTCAGCACGGAGCGCGTCGCGGGGCTCAAACTCAGGAACCGTGCGATCATGACCTGAGCCGAAGTCGGATGCTTAACCGACTGAGCCACCCAGGCGCCCCACTACTTTATAGGTTTTACAGTGTGTTTTACATGACATCCCATTTACTCCTGTCACAGTCCATGATGCATGGAAGGCACGTACTAAGGCATTGAAAAGTTGGGAGTTGAACTTACACTTGAACTACAGCAGTCACCTTCCCTTCTCCCCTGATAAATATACACGTGGGAGTGCTCCGTCCTGGGAGTGGCAAGATTTGGAGGACCTGAGATTCCGAATTATTTTCTAGGTTCTCAGGTACAAATTCAGATTTCCAGATTTTTAGAATACCGTGTAAAAACTTTTTTCAAAAAAAAAAAAAAAAGAAGAAACCGCCGCAGCAGCCGCAAAATTTATCAAGGTCATGAGAGCAGGTTGATTCTAAGTACTAAACGGATTTACGGTTTTCTATATTTGCATTTAATTACAATGGTAACATTCAGTGTAAACAAGGATATAATTTATTCAGGTGCAAATAATTGGCACATTGTTTTTGTGTTGTTTCCTAGCAAGTTGACGATACGTATCCGTTATGCTTTAAACTTTTTTTGGCGTTCTTGAAATAACTAGTTTGCATAACTATTGATGACTGGACATCTATTTATTCTCTGAGAATTGTCCATGAGGGGCATTTCCCCAGGCCCTCCAGGCCTGAACGCTGCCTGGTACGTTGTAAGCCGGAGCATATGTTGTGCCTCCTGTCCTCAAAGGGCGGCCCCTGAACTCTAGGGGCTTGATAGGGTGCCTGTGGTCTCTGCCTGCAATCGTTCAGCGCCTTCGACCAGACAGGGACCGCCAGCCTTCAGGCCACTTTAACTGTGAATGTGATGAGAGGTGGAGCAGTAGGAGAGCCCACGAGGCACTTGTTACAGCGTGTCACTTGGGGGCAGCGGTAGCAAGCTAGGACTCCTGTTTGTTCCTTCAAACACGTGGAGATGTGTCTCCGAATGTGCTGCCGAATTCTGAACAGCAGGCCTTCCGTTATCCTGGTTTGCAGAGTCCCCTGAGCAGAGACTAATTGTGCCACAGTGTTTGGCGGTTTTGTCATCTAGAAAAAAAAAAAGGCTCGTCGGGGACTAGCATGAGACCACTAAACTCATTTTAGCCACTGCCTGAGAGGGGATCTGAGCCACAGGTTCTGGAGGTGAAAAGTTAATGTTCTGCTTCCTGTTTCCAGCAGTTTCCCCCATTCAGCGGCAGTGGGGATGTACTCTAACTCTTTTATAGCCACGTCTGATTCCACTAGAGATTTAAAAAATCATTACAATAAAAATGTTTCTGTGTCATTCTGTCCTTGAAAAAGCAGTGCCATTGAATTCACGCTTCTGTTTGTTGCAGAGAAAGCAGCAGCTGCCAACATAGATGAAGTACAGAAGTCAGATGTGTCATCAACAGGGCAGGGCGTCATCGACAAGGATGCGCTGGGGCCCATGATGCTTGAGGTAGCACGCCCTCATTTTCGTTCTGTACTTTACGGTGTTGTTGATCTTCACATTATTATGTTTAATTTTCAGGTGAACGTAACGTAAGGACAATCGACACTTAATTTTCAGTCTTGAGGTTGGGGTGCCGCTGACCTGTTGAGCTTGCTAACACGTATTTATCTAGCTCCTCATTTCGGCACATATACATTTCAGGGCGATAATAGAGAATTAAATGAACTAGATTAGAATACAAATGGACACACTTTCACTGCCAGTTGAGCATTCATTTTGGAAAACCATGTCCACAAGTCCCATTAACTTCTGCGATAGAGTTTCTGTTTGAAATGTTCCCCCAATTTTTAGGTTTTATATTATGCCGTATACACGTGCCTATATGTGCAGGTTAAAATTTGAGGACCAAGTAGAGGCTTCCGCTTTTTCTTTATGCTGCTTCAAACCAGCTCCTCTCCTAAAGATGAGAACTGAAGTAAAGGCAGAACTATTAAGATAAGCATCACAAATGTAGTGGTTGGTCTTAACTCCCTGTTGCTGATTAACTTTCGGAAGTTTTACGACCAGAATACTGTCTAGAATTTGTAGAGTCCGGCTCTCCTATTTTACGAACTAGCACAGTATTAAACACCGAGTGCTTTGCTGTACCTATTCCAAAATTAAAATTCAAGATGTGGGCTATGGTAAGATGAGGGAAAAAAATGTCAGCGAATGTATAACAAGAAGCAGAGGAGCCCGGAGACATAAATTATGTCAGTTCTCAGGATAATTTACTCTGCTGGCGATAGGATGAGACTGAAAAGTACTGCACGGCCAGGAGCCTGGCAGCGTTGTCACTGTGGGAGCCGCGACTCGCAGCAGCAGCCGTACGTATGTGAGAAATTAGGGTTTTTAAAACGAAGGTAACCAGTCGTTGCCCTCCTTTATTTTAGCTGGCGCTTATGATCGTGGGTTTGTTTTTGTTTTTGTTTTAGAAAATCTGACTCTGTGAAAATTTATCTCACAGGTGGAAGTGCGGGGGGTGGGGGGCGGGGGGACTTTTGGAAAAAAGTAAAGACCATCTGACCCAGTCCTTGTATTTAGAAATGACGGAATTCCTAGAGCTGGACCTACTAGCCAAAAGGCTTTAAATGACCTCGTGTGGCCCCTTGCTTCTTTCTCTTGAATCGCTGGCTTGACAGTATCCAACTACAATTTTCAGGGAAAAAGCATGAATACACTTAACCTGATTTTCCAGAGTCAACAAGGAAGGCCAGAGAGTGCTACTTCCTGCTTGGTTCTTAGAAACAGATAAGACACCTCTAACAGCGTGGATTATTTAGAATTAGATGAAAGTAGATATGTTCCCGGGAACGTTTTTTGAATTATAAACAAAATTGGTTTGAAAATCATAATCTGAATTATTAGATCATTATATTATTAGGAAATTCTTATATATCTGTGTTTATTCCTTGCATGGGAGAAGGTTAAAATAGGGTGAGCACTTCTGGGAAGATTTTTGAAGCTCCAAAAGTGAAATGTTTGGAGTAACCCCAAGGCTGTGATGCAAAGCCCTCTGAGCGCACCGTCATTGATTATAGATATCTGATGGCTGGGTATCAGTAGGCCTTCTCTCGTAAAATCCAGCCAACGTTTTTGCTGTTTTAAAGTAGTCTTCAGCGAATTCATTGTACTCATTTGAGTACTTGTGGAGCAGCAGGACCTTAGTGCTGAATATGTTAGAGAGCTAATGCCTGAATCTAGTGACTTAAGGTTTGAATTTAAGTGTTTTTCCCTGTTTACATGGAATAATTTGAACAGGGAAAACTTGTTCCCGTTGAGCTGTTCCTAGGCATAGATGCACACTCATGCTTACATCATAGCATAGTGGTTGCTAGGCAACAAAACCAAATGTCAGCTTTTTTCATCAGAGCATATCATAGTGTGCTTTTAAAAAAACACAGTCTCATGAGATGAAACACTTTCATCTTTCAGTTATACTATGCTACAAATCAGTCTTTTTATCATGGTACAAAACATGTGAGAAGCTGTTTGCGCTTTCAAAAGTGAACTATAAGTAATATAATTATGAAAATCCCTGTGAATGTATATCTGAAGCAGTTAGTTTAAAAGGATACGTGGCACATAACTAAACAGCTGACTTGCTTCCCTTCACCCTTCCCGGACGTACACCTGCATACACATACTCACTCAAGGTTTTTTAGGGGTTGGTGCCAGCCTATTATGGAGGCCATCTCCATACAGTCTTGCTTTGCCCCGCAAAATTAGTTATACAATTGGTAAAACCTGACAGAATATTTAAGAAAAACTTAAAACCGAATGGTGTTATATTTAAAAAAAAAAAAAAAGCTTCTCACTGGTGCCTTATGGTCATTTCTAATTTGAGAGAGCACTTAGTTTTGTGAAGAAAATAGAATTAAAGATGGAATATATTCCCAAAAAGCTCACAAAATAGGAACTGTTAAATAATAAGGAGAAAGCAAACTAGGATAAAAGTAAATACTTCATGCCCCATCCATACACATTGTTGTATCAATATACACATGTAACATTCATGTTAAAAACAGTGGTAAACACGTAGCACGGAGAAACTGACATAAACTGGGTAAACCAGCTGACCCTGTTTCGAGGTACACCTGATCAATATCAAGCCTTCTCTAGTCCTGATGGTTCACCTAATCCATAAAACAGGATCTGACAAGCAAGGATCAGAAATGGAAAGGAGGAGTCACTAAGAAAAACTCCCTGAACTCTCAACTTTTGCCTCACCAAGGTGAACATGGTAGGAAAAGACTGGGGTAAATATCAAAATAGAATACGCTGCCGCTTAGCAATCACGAGCATGAGCTGTAGAGTCGGGTCCACCTGGATTCCAGCTTTCCAGCTCTGCCACTGGCGAGTTTCAAGAGCTTACACAAGCCACTTCACCTCTTTGAATCTCAGTTTCTTCCTCTGTAAATTGGAGAAGACATTCCTTCCAGAGTTGTAAATATTAAGATGACATAATGTGTTTAAGGCACAGTGAACATGCTCAGTAGTTATTCTTATTATGTTCATTTCCTGAAATGATCCTAGAGCCTTTCTGTCCTTCCCTAATCTAGATTGGCATGACAACAGCAAGGAGTGAGGCCAAGCACACGTTATGGGAAAGCGCTAATGTTATCTGGGTGACTAGGGACCTGCATCTCGATGACCTGGAGAACAAGTAGTAGAAAAGGGCACAATTAGTTCACTTTCCAGTTCTCGCTGTCAAAATCCAAACGTCAAGTCCCCTTCCAGTCTTGGGACAGTGCTGGCCACATCTCCACCTGTGGTCCCCATTGCCATATCAGAGAGACACTTCGCAGACCCTTTCCCCAAACCAAAAGGATTGGCTTTTGAGATCATTTGTAATTCTTTCCATTTAAACCCTGGCAGCTTTAAAGGTAATCAAATCGGGGTTTGTTTAATTTTTTTTCTCTTTAAACTGAGGGGAAATTAGCAATGACCCCTTCCTCCCATTGTATTACATGAGAAACTGTACAACATAATTACTTTGTTTTGGGTTGGTAACATAAATGTTGTTGTCGGGCCGTGTGGAGTCCACCAATATAATTTTGAAAATATAGATAAATGCCTGTACTTACTTGGCAGTAATTATTATCTTGTGATAAAATAACAGAGTAATGTTGGTCATTTAGCGTGCGGTAAGAAACCCTGATCTAGGCTCTCTCCCACTTACTAAGATGGAATAATTTCACCAGGAGAAAATGTGCTAATTGTTCCTAAAAACTAAGAGAGGGGCAAGAGAGAAATCTCTTTTCTATCTATGTGTGAATTATACATTTCCCTGAATGGGATCAGCCCTTCTTAACAACTGCATATGATTTTCTGTTGTATCATGTCTAACACAATTTGCGCCTTTTCCCTCAGGCCCTTGATGGGTTCTTCTTTGTGGTGAATCTGGAAGGCAACGTTGTATTTGTTTCAGAAAATGTGACACAGTACCTAAGGTATAACCAAGAGGAGCTGATGAACAAAAGTGTATATAGCATCCTGCATGTTGGGGACCACACTGAATTTGTCAAAAACCTGCTGCCAAAGTCTATAGGTAAATGATGGTCTGCCGGGTCCCCCCCCCACCCCCATACACACGTGGTCTTGGTTGGAGGATAAAGTAGCACTGTATTACGTCAGTAACTGGGTACTTTTAGAGATACTTAGATTAAGTGTTTAAACTTAAAAGTCATGGAGAAAGGGGCATCTGCAGATCGTGATCTTGAACAAATGATTGCCTTGATCCTCAATTTTAAAGTACATGAAGGGAATTCAGATGGAAAGTACTCCTGTGGCAACTGTTTTCATGGGGTTTGTGTTGTGGTTTTTTTAGAGGGTGCCACACTGCCTCCCTCTCTATCCAGTGCCAGCCAACCCTGCTTTGTGCTTTTTCCCCATGATTAAGAAGCAGAAGGTCATGAGAGGTTTGAGAATTTGACTTCACAGAAACAAAACCCTGAGTCCGTCTTGTGAAGGGAGTACGCGTGTGGGTGCATACGGTACTCTAAAAATAAAATGTTAAGGAACAAGTGGCATATAGAGGTTCAAATGCTATCAGCCTGGGAGCCCTAAATGGGCCCTTTCATTTCCCAGACGCTCCGGTGGCTGTGCAGGTGTCCCCCCTCAGACACTGCCTCCTTACCCCGTTTCACATCCCTGACTCCACCTCATCTGGAAGATGCTGTCCAGGAGCGTCCGAGAGTGTTGAGGGCCACATCGGAACATGGGTGGTTCACAGCATGGACCCACCTTAGCCGCTGCTCCGGGGCATCACCGTTCCCACTTACTGAGTGGTTCTTTTTTTTAATATTCTCACTTAGACTGATGATGCTTAGAACATTTTCACAGATAAAAGGAAGTGCATATTTCAGGACAGAATAAGGTCAGGTCCTGAGTTAGCAAGTATTTCTGTTCTTTTTTTTTTTTTTTTTCTCCAAATTGTTTCCATTAGCTGGTCTTACTGTTAACCACAGTAAATAGAAGAAGGCCCTTTTAAATTCCATTATGGCCCTCTTTTCCTTGGTTACGATAACCCTTTGTTCAAAGTGACTGCAACAGTAATACAAAACATAGGAATACTCGTGTGAGATTCTTTTATTATATTCTCTAGTAAGTGAACAAGAAAATAGGATTTCTCATTTCAAGTAACTAATATTTTCAAATCTCTTCAGTAATTTTATGACTTCCTCAAAGGACCTATGCTTATTAATTTGGTATTATTAATCCACTTGTCTGAAGAGCTCTTTTCCTTACTTCACATTGTACTTTTTTTATATTTTAAGATTCCTTATTAACCTGAGGTAATAAGAACTCTTTTTTCTTTCTTCTTTGATTTCTCTGTGTAAGTCTCCATTTCGTGGGTGAGCTTGCAGAAACGCTGACGGTGACACAGATCCCCCACGTCTGCCGAGGCGCATAAAGCTAGCTGTGACTCCTTCTATAATTCTAGAACAGCTTCTTGCAGTTAACTTGAAATTTCCTTTTTTCTTTCTAGAGTGTGTTTTCTTGTTCATTCCTTCACAGCCCAGCGGCTATGGGTTTAGCCTTGCATTCTCCAGAACACCTAGATGTCCTTTTAAGTGTTTTCCAGCTAGTGAGTTTTGAGGGTATGTTTGCTGATCTTCTCGCTGGCCCTTTTTGTGATCCCCCCTTTCATTGTCCTACTGGCCATCATATTTCTTAGAGCATAAGGAAGAACAAAGAAAAGATTCCAGCTCTTCTAGTAGTTGAGCATCTTTCTCATCGGTTTTCTCCTCTGTAGAATGAGAAAGTGGATCCGGCGATCCAGAAACGTGAATCCTCAAAATCAGTCATTCTTTTGTTTCTCTTGATTCACTAGTGCATTTCCCCAAAAGTAGTCTTTCCTCTGTCATTACCTCTCTCCTGATGTAATACACACATTTCTGAGTGTGGACACCAAAGCAGAAGACATGTGAAGTAGTCTTTCATTTGATAAGAAATAAATGACATTAGCACTGCATCTGCAAGGAGTTTTCAGTCTAATTGAGGAAATGTACATGAAACCAAAAAAAAAAAAAAAAAAAAGCTACAATAGAGTCATTCAACAGTGAAGTTACAAAATATACACTAAAAGTTCTATAAAATTCGGGGCGCCTGCATGGCTCAGTCAGTTGAGCGTCCAACTCTTGGTTTCACAGTTTATGGGTTCGAGCCCGTTATCTGGCTCTGCGCTGACAGTGCAGAGCCTGCTTGGGATTCTGTTTCTCTCTGCCCTCCCCCGCTGCTGCTCGCTCTTTCTCTCTCTCTCAAAATAAATAAACTTAAAAAAATTTTTTTTTCTGTAAAATTCTATAAAAGAAAAGATCTGCGAAAGGAGGCAGTATAGGGATCTTGGCCTCAGAGCAGGCTACATTTGGGTGGGAGAAATAGAGGCAGCTGAACACTTTAGAGAAGGTCGCAGGAGCAAAGGTGTCCACACAGGACCGAGTATGGAGGACCGTGGGGGAGGCTCGTGCTGGCCCACGGGGGAGATCTGCTTAGATGGATACGGTGCGGCTGGTTACTGAGATTTCATTTATCAGTTTGAGTGGCTTTCCTCTTCCTGACCTTTTAAAAGAACTTTTATCCTTGTAAGGTCCAAATCCTTTTAAAGAACTTAATGCATGCTACAGTTGGTGCCAGCTACAGATTTTTGAGCAGGGGGTAACATATCTAACACTAGAATACAAGTAGGTGGAACTAAATTTCCAAGAAACCAAAGCAAGGGAAACACAAAAAGAAAGAACTGTATGCTAGTAATAAATAACCAAGGCCTGCGCTTGAAAGGAAGGAGTCAGGGTAAGAAGTGTAAAAGTTATTTTGAAAATCCCCAGAGTGTTCCCAGGTTGTTAAAACAGTAGCATCATTTTGATAATTCGGCAGCGGTGAGTCTGATGTTAGTTCCTTGGTAATTCTCGGCTTGCTCTCGCCTCACTCAGTGAACGGGGGATCCTGGTCTGGCGAGCCTCCCAGGCGGAACAGCCATACCTTTAATTGCCGGATGCTGGTAAAACCTTTGCCTGATTCGGAAGAGGAAGGTCACGACAACCAGGAAGCGCATCAGAAATATGAAACTATGCAGTGCTTTGCCGTCTCTCAACCAAAGTCCATCAAAGAAGAAGGAGAAGGTAGGGCAAAATCAGGATATTTCGTATGTATCTGTGTATTTATTCCTGTGCTACTTCTTTCACTCTTCATTATCTAAAACTCGTGGCCACACAAAGAAAAATTTAGACATGGTTTCTTTATCCTTTTCACCTACATAATTCTTGTGACGAATTCAATTTTTATGTCTGTAAAACAGCACTGTCCGATAGAATGTTCCGCGGTGATGGCCGTCCAGGGCAGCCCCTACTAGCTGCATGTGGCTGTTGAGCATTTGGTGTTTCAATAATGCAAATGGGGAACCGACTTTTCTACTTTATTAAGGTTACGATTATATAGCCACATGTGACTAGCAGCTGCCTAACTAGAGAAGCTCTCTTAGTGGTTAAACCTCCCAGGGATCCTAAGCTCTTCTGAATGTCTACTGTGAGCCACAGCCCTAGAAAAATGCATAAGTACAAACAACTTGTTTCATACACTTTCCAGGGGTTAATGGATTCCATCTAGTTTATCCGTGGATGCAGGGTCCAGGATATGGTGTATGTGATAGAATGATACTTGAGAGAGGCTGGAGACGGGAGTGGGGAATGGAGAGGACTTCAAGCTCGTAGGCCCACCCCCCTAAGGAGATGCTGATTAGTGTCCAGCCCCCGTGCCCTCCAAGCGAGCCACGCCACGCCACGCCACGCCGCAGAGGGTCACTGTCTAATGTGAAGCAGTGCCGAAGAATGCTTACTGCGTGCGTAGCAAGAGAGGAGGTGTGGAGGAGCGCTGGCGAATGGAGACCTCGTGGGCTTTGTAGTCAGACAGGCCAGGTCAGCCGCTTACCAACTCTGTGACTTTGGGCAAGCTTTTTGACTTCTCTGGCCTACAGTTTACCCTCTCATCAAGGGGAGTCAAGAGTATCAGTATGAGTGTAGTAAGGATTAAACGAATATGCCTGAATCCCGATTGGCATTAAATACTACAGAACGTCCTCGACTTACGGTGGTTTGACTTACTTTTTTTTTTTTTTTTTTTTTAACTTTACATTGGTGCGAAAGCGATACACATTCGGTAGAAACCATACTTTGAAGTTTTGAATTTGGCTCTTTTCCCAGGCTAGCGATATGCCTACAATGCTCTCTCAGGATGCCAGGCAGCGACAGTAAGCTGCAGCTCCCAGTCAGCCACGCGATCGCAAGGGTTAACGACCGGTACACTCACAACCTTTCCATACCCACGTGTCCGTTCTGCTGTTCGCTTTCGGGATGGTGTTTAATAAATTTCACGAGATGGCCAGCACTTTATTAAAACATAGGCTTTGTGGTGGATGATTTTGCCCAACCGTGGACTGTGTGTATTTGAGCACATTTAAGGTAGACTAGGCTAAGTTATGCTTGGTAGTTTAGATGTTTTAAATGCATTTTTAACTTACAGTATTTTCATCTTAAGATGGGCTTATCAGGACATAACTCCATTGTAAGTTGAGGAAGTTCTGTAGTCATTTGGTTTTATATGCAAGTAATTTGTAATTTAAATTTCATTGAAAAGTAATGGGGCTCTCAGAGGTGACATAATTTTTCAAAACTAAGTTTTTCCCTAGGTATGCAATGTTGACGGATTTTTTTTTCTTGTTATGCAACAGAGTACGTGCTGCTAATTCACCCATCTAGGATACTGTTCTTAAAGTGGTAGAAAAAAGACGTAACTGACCTAATTTGTGACTTCGTGCTGTGTATTTAAACACTTTTGTACCTTTAAAGTCTGGTTCTAGATAATTAACACAGTATGGCCTAAGAGTAGGGTTTCTGAGCCATGGTGCGCTCAGATTCGAATCCCGGCTTCACTAGTTTTGTATGGTGTTGGGCAAATTACTTAAACTTCGTGCTTTGGTTTTCTCCTCTGTTAAATGGAGATGATACTATCCCTGCCTCGTAGAGTTCTCACAAGGACTAAATGAACTGATAGCCTCTAAAGCAGCTAAAAAGAGGTCTGCCTCATAGCAAGTGCTCAAAAATTTAGCTTTTATTATGTTGAGAATGAAGATTACATTTATATTTGTGATACCCACCATTACTAGATAGATTTAGAGAAATTCTTTCCCAGATTTAAAGATGAATAATCATAAATCAATGACATAAGATATGGAGACTATCATTTTAACCTTTTATCCAGCATTTTCAAAAATAAAAGAGCTACACAATGTGCTCCGCTTGTTACAAAGATAAATAAAACATCTCCGTGTTCTCTAGAAGTGAACACAGATGAATAAAACAGTCGACGTGGGTGAGGACTAAAGGCCTAGCGTTGGCCATGTGAGAAACCAGCCGAGGCCGAGATTCCCAACTGGAATGCAGCCGCCCTGGTGCCTGCCACACTTTCTAGGATTTCGTTCGTGTTCACATCTAGACTCCACTTATACTCTTTGCGTTAAATCGCTCGTTGCCATTCTAGGGGTAGTTCCGTAGCTGGGTAGAAGGTCTATCTAGCTTTCCTATATCGTGGTAAACCAAAAACTCAAGGAGCAAACCCTCGACAGAGCAGAGTATCAGGTTTTAGTTTTCGCCATTTGTCTACTTTATGTTGAACTAAGCTGGTTGTTCCCATCAGCCATTCCGTGAGAAAGGATTACACGCTCTTCCGTCCATCGCTGAGCAGGTAGTTTTCAGGGCAGGAATGCTAGCGTGGTGGGTGTACTTTCGCAGCGTGGGTCGTGTGGCTTCAGCAGCTGACCCTGCACGGCACACCCTATCCTGTCCCCCAGCTGCTTCCCACTCAGGGGAGGAGAGCATGAAGCCAGTGAGCGGCAGAGGCACACAGCGTTTGGGCACTCCCTCCTTCGCTGATTTACAAGGTCATGTTATCATAAAGACATTTGAGTTTGTTTGAATCACTGAAAAAGCCTATTATGATAACCATAAATGTATATGATTGAAGATTTGCAGTCCTGCTTGATTTGTGTGGCAAGAAGAGTTCCCATGAAGGAAAGACCAGGTCTTCCCTCATCAGAAAGTTTTACTACTCGCCAAGATCTCCAAGGTAAATTTTCTTTCCAGAGAAGACCGGGGGTGCCTGGGTAGCTCAGTCGATGTAAGCATCAGGCTCTTGATTTTGGCTCGGGTCACCATCTCACGGTTTGTGAGTTCGAGCCCCATGTCGGGCTCTGTGCTGACAGTGTGGAGCCTGCTTGGGATTCTCTGTCTCCCTCCTTCTCTGCCTCACCACTGCTCACACAATCTCTCAATAAATAAACAAACAAACAGATTAAAAAAATATATACCAAAGAAATCATTGTAGAAGCTACATATTTGTAATGTAAGGAATATATTTAGAAGATCACAAAGAAGCTGGGAATAGGGACTGCTACCGGGACAGAAGCCTTGAGGAGCTCGAGGAAGAAGGGGCGGGGGGGGGGGGGGGGGCACCTATTTTCACTGTCTACTCTTTGTGTGCTACCTGTTCTAAATAAGTAAATTTTATCTTTTAAAATGTTAGTCATTTTCGTAAATAATAGATGAGTACGTAGGTATAATGCTTGCTGTTATTTACTAGGCAAGATCACGTCACTGGATACCAGCACCATGCGGGCAGCCATGAAGCCAGGCTGGGAGGACCTGGTGAGAAGGTGCATTCAGAAGTTCCATGCGCAGCATGAAGGGGAATCTGTGTCCTATGCTAAGAGGCATCATCATGAAGGTAGGCATCTCTGCATGGTACTTTTCTTGACGTTGATTTTGCTATGTTACTACTTCCTGTGGAAGCTTTCTCTGAAACAGTGGTTCTGAAGTTCACCTCAGGAAACTCGGGTCTGTTGACTTTTTGTGTTCACACGTACTTTGCATCATCCGGCCCAGAAAATGCTGCCATCTAAAGGAAAACTTTGTAGACTCTGTGGGACAGAAGAATGAGATGACTAGAAGATAATTTCATAAAAACAGAAGAAAAGGAAGGGAAAAAGGTCATGTTCGCTGATCCTAAGGCTTCTGTATATAGAAAACTACATAATCAGGTACCACTTAATATCAAAAGAAATACCTGAGTCCTAAAGACAATCTGGAAGTAAGAACGAAACGAAATGTGCAAGAGCAGCTAAATTCCTGATAGGGGTCTCCCCGGCCCTCCTTCCACGTGATGACCACCGAAGACTGCCCAGGTATTTCTAGAAGGCTCCAAAAAATGAGGGGACTTGACTGAGGTCACGGGGCAGCTAGACTAGACCGTAATTAACAGGACCGCTAGAGCCAAAGCCAAGACTTCAAAGTCCTGTGTCAGTAATAACAGCAGCCCTCACCGAGCACCTGGCCTTTGTCCGACGCTGTCCTTCTTTGTAGTATCTTGTTGCTTCTCAGCAACAGCCTGTGGGCAGGCGTCAGGAACTCAAGTTATCAACGGGAAGGCGGACGCAGATGAAGTGACTGGTCAGCACCCGAGCTTAATCTGAGGTGTCTCCTGGCAGTCTCCCTGTCGTGCCGCTCCCAGAGTTCTTTGCACAGAATCCCGTCTCCTCTAGTGCATTCTGGTGTTTTGTCATACTGGTGAGAACAAGGGGGGAGAGATGCCTTTTCCTTAGCTCTTCCTCATTAAGTACTAGGTGGGGGAGGGGGAGAGAGACCTCTTCTTCACCTAGTCTCCTGATCTGCTCCCATGGACGCCGTGTGTCCGGCGCGGGGCGCCTGGCTAGTGGGCCTGGATTCCCCAGGGAGCAGCCACCGTGCCTGTGAGGGACGAGGGGCGGCGGAGTGTGCCCTGCAGCTCGGTTGGGCGGATTGTCAGCGTTTTGGCAGAAAGAACATCCTGACTCCTCACTGAAAACAGAGTTTTAGTTTGTCCTCTTCCCTTCAATGTGCATCTGTGACCTTAGCGTTTTACCAGTAGTGTTTGCTTAGACTCTGTGTTTTAAGACCGCTGATGAAAAAGTACAAATCGTAAATGACCTCTCTCCCCATTCCCTTACTTTTCTCCTCATCTTATTCATCTTTTTCATCTTTTTCATCTTCTTTATCCTTCTCAGAAATAAGCACACAATCCAGAACCTTGTGTCTTTCAGCATTTTTTTTAAGTTGGAAAGAATAAGAGGAAATAGAGGTTCTACACTTGGCAGAAATCAGTATTTAACCTACTGTTTCACTAGATCTGGTTTAAAATTTAAAAAATAGTAACAACAAAGAACAAGAAATCACCACGAGCAAACATGGTCAGTATCCTTGAGTCCTGAGTAGCAATGCCCTACACGGAACTCTGTGGCCTCCCTTTGTAAACAAAAGGGTTTACACAAGTGTACCAGACACCGTGGTAGGTTTAAACAAGCGGGACCCACTGAAAGGAAACTCCAAAATGTATGAAATAGGTAAGATCGAAGGTAATCGATCACACTGAGTAAAAGTCTCCTAAAATGTTGTGTTGGAATGGAAGAGCTTGCTAAAGAAATCCAGGTGTATGCTTAAACGTATCTACTTTAGTAGTAGAGATGTTTGACGTATTTCCAAATGAAATGGATAACCTTCAGGGGTCACAGCCGAGGTCAGATAAAATTCTGAAATCCTAAGCCATTCGAAACAGGAGTCCCGTTAGAAAGATTGTATTCGTTCTGCCTTTTAGGAACATACTGCGCAAAAGCAAGATGCACATAAGTACAGTGATTCATTTCCAGGACTCCCACTTTGCAGTAGCTTCGTGCAGCAGTTGACGGCACAGAGTAGTACCTAAACGCTGCGTGTACCTGAGACTGCGGAGGGGGTTTCATGGGGGAAATTGCTCGAAGTGAAATTCTGCCAAGAAAAATCAGAATCCACACTGTGCGTCAGTGACTCTCTCGCTCCCTCCCTGCACTCACTCACTTGAGGCAATTTTGTGGGGTCATGAACGTGCTGGTTCTGGCTGGTCTTGGGGCTAGCGGTTCAACCCACAAAATTTGTGTAGAAGAGAATGCGAGAAAACACGGTAGGCTTCTTAAAATGGTTTAAGAGGGTAACCAAATTATATGGCTCCTTTTCTTTCTGAGCCGAAATGTTCTTTTTCAATATGTAGTATTTGACAGTTTTAAAATAGTTGTTCTAAAAGATAAACCTGAAGTTTTATTGTAAGAGAAGTTATTTTCACCTAGTTGATTTATACATTTTCTTCTGTTGTCTTGAAAATGGAAACAGATTCTTTATCCAGAAGTTAAACCATTCCGCTTTTATTGTTTCAGTTTTCTGTTTGGCCTTTTTTTTTTCCTCTGAAAAGATTTTTCTGATTGTTTATCTTTTGCTTCCTGTTGTCCCATCCACAGAAGTCATACTTCTTCTCACACACTGAACAACAGATTGGGGAATAGTACTGTGAGATGGTGAACAGTACGTAACTTCAAGATGAATATTCAGAGGATACGTTTAACGTCATAAATTTTACTGTAATATTTTTATTAGCTTAGAGGGAAATTAAAGGCAACTTTTACACTTTAAAGATATCCTGTCTGTGCACTGTACTGTTTATTTTAAACAGATCATTGTGAAACTTGTTTTGAGCTAATAAATGGTTTACACTCTTTTTCGCCATGGTCCTGAAGATTTTAAAAAGAACCTAGCTTGAGGGTCTAATAAGCCTTATTTGAAAAACAAAAAACAAAAAAACACAATATATTGAATTTGTTAGCATTTTGAGTAAAAAAAATGTGCTTTTAAAATGCTGTAATGTTTTAATATCATAAACTATTACTGACAACTTTTTAACATGCTGGTAGGAAAATCTTCAACTTAACAAAGTTTATTACTGTTATTATATCTTATCCTGCCCCTACTCTCTGATTTTTTTTTTTTTCTAAACATGCATTCTGTTTCCTTACTTGCCCACAGTGCTGAGACAAGGATTGGCATTCAGTCAAATCTATCGTTTTTCCTTGTCCGATGGCACTCTTGTTGCTGCACAAACGAAGAGCAAACTCATCCGTTCTCAGACTACTAATGAACCTCAGCTTGTAATATCGTTACATATGCTTCACAGGTAATCCTAGTTATAAGAAATCATTTTCAAAAAAAAAAAAATCATTTTCCCTTCCCAAGTCAAGAGAATTGTTACAGAAGCAGCAGATCACCCTAGAGCTTTCCAGCCTTGTCAGACATTGCTGTTAATCAGCCCCGGGCACGTAAAATATAAAACTGAGTTGCTATTAACTGTTGGCCAAAAGCTTATTTATGATGCCAGCGAAGAGGGCTATACTTTGAATTCTCGTCTTAATACTAGTGACTTTTAAAAGGCAGCCGGAAGAATACAGGCTAGCACCGGCTTTGCTCTGGCACGACCGCCTGGTAGGTCGGAGAAGGGGAATCGATCAGTTCCCAGCGGTGACCCATGCAGTGTGGGAGTATCAAGGCATGATTGCTGGTCCTGTGTGTTTAAATCTAAAACTCTCAAATATACTCAGAGGCAATATTTTAGATTTTTATTCTCAGGCTTAAATTAACTTCTTGACGTTAGCCTTTAAATTGAAAGGTAATGAACATTTCCATAAAAAAAGAAAGTACAGCAAATTGAATGTTGATTTTAAAATGAATTTGTCATAAACTATATTGTTGTAGAGCACAAATTTAGGAAAATGATTACATTTCAAGTTATGTAAATATTTATGGGTGTGCTATATAAAAGTTTATGAGCTACTGTCAGAAGATACATAAAGTTGCTCTGGTTAAAGAGTCCCCTTTTATTACATTTCTTGATTATGTACTTTCTTGTTTAGGGATAAAAAAATGGGCAGCCCTGTTTGCCAACTGTTAATAAATCTGACCTCAAACTGAAACAATTTGAAAGTGATTACAGATGTGCCAAATTTCACCCCCCTAAGTGAAAGCTGATGTTTGACAATTTGTGAAACCTGTTTTGTTTGGATTTGTGAACACATGTGGTAACTCACAAGTGACTGCCAAGGCTGTAAATTAAAGCTCATAGGACTTGGAAAATCATCTAGCTCAGAAAACCTGCTTTTAGTCACTAGTAAGGGAGTGGATGGGAGCTGTCTAGGTGTTGGGAAAGTAAGATCACAGACCAGGGTCACTCCGAAGTTTTGTCCCAGGTTGTCTGTTGGAAGCTCTCACTTTGACTTGGAGAGGGATCTCTTAGACAAGGTGATCTAATCCTAAATGCTTTTGGTAACTGTATTGGCTCTAGAACTTGTGGAGTTTCTAATAGTTAGGGATGAGTCCCCCAGCCACCCCACCCCCACCCCCACCAAGTTTGCTATTCTTCTTGAGCCAAGTAGTATACCTCAGAGCTCTCTGGGCTTCCAGATATGACTATTGTTAGGAATTAGAATCTGGCAAATAATTGAAGACAGCTCCACTCGTTTGGGTCCTTCCTTTAAGACGGTACAAGTTCTTAGTTATTCATGATAATATACATACCATTAAATGAGAAAGATACTGTGTACTTGGAACCCCTCTAATGTCTTATCTGGTAATTACAATTTTGAAACAGTAGTAGTCAGATTTAAAGACAGCCCCTCTGTAAAACCGCAGACATCTTCATGAGTTGACTGAGAAACATCCCTCTTGGTCCAAAACTACGCGCGTTCAGTCTTGTCCGTAATTGCAGATTGTTTCATCAGAGTGTTATCGGTCCTTTAAACGTACTCTGTTCTTTTAAAGAAAAGAGGCCATCTCGTTTTCTTAAACTAATAACAACTTGCTAAGTACTTTTTCTTGTATATTTCTTTCCTCATTATACAGAGAGCAGAATGTGTGTGTAATGAATCCGGATCTGACTGGACAAGCGATGGGGAAGCCATTGAATCCAATTAGCTCTAGCAGCCCTGCCCATCAGGCCATGTGCGGTGGGAACCCAGGTCAGGACATGACCCTCAGTAGCAATATAAATTTTCCCATCAATGGCCCGAAGGAGCAGATGGGCATGCCCGTGGGCAGGTTTGGTGGTTCTGGGGGAATGAACCATGTGTCGAGCATGCAAGCAACCACTCCTCAGGGTAGTAACTATGCACTCAAAATGAACAGTCCCTCACAGAGCAGCCCTGGCATGAATCCAGGACAGCCCAACTCCATGCTTTCACCACGGCATCGCATGAGCCCCGGAGTGGCTGGAAGCCCTCGAATCCCGCCCAGTCAGTTTTCCCCCGCAGGAAGCTTGCATTCCCCTGTGGGAGTTTGCAGCAGCACAGGAAATAGCCATAGCTACACCAACAGTTCCCTCAACGCACTTCAGGCCCTCAGCGAGGGGCACGGGGTCTCACTGGGGTCATCGTTGGCTTCACCAGACCTAAAAATGGGCAATTTGCAAAACTCCCCCGTTAATATGAATCCTCCCCCACTCAGCAAGATGGGAAGCTTAGACTCCAAAGACTGTTTTGGACTTTACGGGGAGCCATCTGAAGGTACCACTGGTCAAGCAGAGAGCAGCTGCCATCCGGGAGAGCAGAAGGAAGCAAACGATCCCAGCATGCCCCAGGCTGTGAGCGGCGAGAGATCTGACGGACAGAGTAGACTGCATGACGGCAAAGGACAGACCAAACTCCTACAGCTGTTGACCACCAAATCTGACCAGATGGAGCCTTCGCCCTTATCCAGCTCTTTGTCGGACACAAACAAGGACTCCACGGGCAGCTTGCCTGGTTCTGGGTCGACACATGGAACCTCGCTCAAGGAGAAGCATAAGATTTTGCACAGACTCTTGCAGGACAGCAGTTCCCCTGTGGACTTGGCCAAGTTAACGGCAGAAGCCACAGGCAAAGAACTGAGCCAGGAGGCCGGCAACACAGCCCCTGGTTCAGAAGTGACTATTAAACAAGAGCCCGTGAGCCCCAAGAAGAAAGAGAATGCACTACTTCGCTACTTGCTAGATAAAGACGATACTAAAGATATTGGTTTACCAGAAATAACCCCCAAACTTGAGCGACTGGACAGTAAGACAGACCCTGCCAGTAACACAAAATTAATAGCTATGAAAACTGAGAAGGAGGAGATGAGCTTTGAGCCTAGCGACCAGGTGAGTTTGTAATGCGCTCTCCCAAGTGTACTAATCCATACCCATCACGGCTTCTCGCAGGGGCGTTTGGAGGCCTCGGGTGACTAGAGACAAATAAGCCTTCTGCTTTGTTGTCCTGACGTTGAAACAGACTTCATTCTCACTTCAGCTGCCTGTTCCACATACTCTTGTCTAGCAAAGAGCGACATTGTTGTAGAGCCGGGGCTGGGCTGACTTTTCTTTTCTTTTCTTTTCTTTTCTTTTCTTTTCTTTTCTTTTCTTTTCTTTTCTTTTCTTTTTCTTTTCTTTTCTTTTTCTTTTCTTTTCTCGTCTCGTCTCGTCTCGTCTCGTCTCGTCTCGTCTCGTTTCGTTTCTTTTCTTTTCTTTTCTTTTCTTTTCTCTTCTCTTCTCTTCTCGTTTCTTTTCTTTTCTTTTCTTTTCTTTTCTTTTCTTTTCTTTTCTTTTCTTTTCTTTTCTTTTCTCGTAAGGGGCCAAGTGGTGAATATTTTTGGCTTCACAGACCACACGGTCTCTGCCACGGCTCTTCAGTCCCGTCATTGTAGCGCAAAGACAGCCAGAGACCTAGACACTGTGTAGACAAATGAGCGCACTGTGTTCCAGTAAAGCTTTACATACAGACGCTGGTATTTGGATTTTGCAGTTTTCATGTGTCACAAAATACTCTTCTTTGGATTTTTTCTTCAAATATGAAAAAATGTAAATCCGGGGTGCCTGGGTGGCTCAGTCCGTTGAGCGTCTGACTTCGGCCTAGGTCATGATCTCATGGCTCGTGAGTTCGAGCCCCGCATCGGGCTCTGTGCTGACAGCTCAGAGCCTGGAGCCCGCTTCAGATTCTGTGTCTGTCTGTCTCTCTCCCTCTCTCTCTCTCTCTCTCTCTCTCTCTCTCTCTCTGCCCCTCCCTCACTCATGTTCTGTCTCTCTCTCTCAAGAATAAGTAAAACATTAAAAAAATTTTTTTTAAATGTAAATCCATTCTTAGCTCAGGGGCCATCCAAAAACAGGTGGTGGGCAGAATTTAGCCCACAGGCCAGCTGTAGTTTGCTGACCCTGTTACTAGCAGACACCTGATTGGAGATAATCACTTCCTTGAAACTGGGCTTTGTTAGGACGGACTTAATTAAATTATTTCCCATCTACCTTGCTCTCTCTTTAAGATACGTGTTTGGTTTTCAGACCTAATGAAGATCACTGTACCTCTCTTTATTGTCTACTACAACTTCTGATAAATGCTAAAGAATCATTTAAGAGAAAAAAGAGTTCTTTCTGACATGATGGCTTGGCATAAGGTGTTTCTTGGGGACTCCGTGAAGTCTGGGTTAATGATCCAAGACTTCACCCTTCATTATCAACTCTGTCTAACCCCTGGGAACTGCCCTGTACTTCAAACCTTTTAACTGACTGGTTAACAAGTGAAGAAGCTGCATAGGCCTTTCTAGTTAAAATAGTTCACTAATTTGTCTTGAAATTTGGTTTTCAAGGGGATACTTTGTGTGACATGCCATCTTGGGGGGACTGGGTGTGGATGGGGAGAGAAGAGAGCACCACTTCCCTGCTAGAATGTTGAAGTCCGCTGAGTCAGCAGAGGCTGGCCCTGGGGCAGGGCTAGGATTGAAAGCAAGAATCAGGAAAGCTGAGGCCCTTCTCGCCCTGCTAGCTGGGCTCACTCCATGGTTCTAAGCATTTAGCTTCCTTTGTTTCTTTCACTCTGATGTCTTGGCAGCTGCTGCCATTCCTATAAAACAGGTAGGATTTTCTAAACCTTTGTCCTTCACAAGGGAAACAGCCTAATTCTATAATCATCTTTGATAATTAATCCTTAAACTCAGAGGTCAGCGCAGGGTTCTGTAATACAGCTATTCTGTAATGCTGTAAATTCAAGTAAATTGGGGAAACTGAAAGTTTTAGCAGAAAGGTAATCGCAAAACCTTGGATAAAGTATAGTGTGAAACTATATTGACACCGATAAATGTTTTCATCTCTTGAGGTTTACTAGGTTAGAATATACAGAGCTAGTGGCAGTTCAGAGTGGCAGACACATACTGTCACTCAGGTCTCCCTAACACATGCTAGAGGCCAAGATGGTGACCCTTGTCGGCCACCTTAGCCTAGTGGCTGGCCCCTCCCTCCATACACAGGATTTATTTCTATCCCAGGCCTGAGGCCCTGGGGACTTAGAGGGTCAGGGAAGGGGGACACTGCTTGGCATTTCTATATTTAGTATATGATTACACTAACTTCAGGCAAACTGGAAAAGAAAAATTTGTTTTTAAAGTTCTTGAGTCACTTGCCATGTCTAATTGTTGCTCAGGGGAAACATTTTTCTAATCAAAATCATCTCACCTAGGGTACGTAAAGCCCGGGTGTAATCAGCACAAATCTGTTATTTTGGATGGACCAAAAAGCAGCGCAGACACACACACACACACACACACACACACACACACACACACACACACACACATACACACACACACACACACACACCCCCCACAGTATTTTTTTCTTAATGAAACCCAGTCCCTGGCCTCACCCTCCATTCACTCCCATTTAAAAATAAAACTCCACCAAAAAATACTGCAGAACAAATTTAACATTGAAAACATTGCAGCTTGAAAAGAAAAGTTACCACAGGAAGTATGCATTACTTAAATTTAGATCAAAGTTAGAACGCGTTACTTTAAGGAAAAAACACTGATTCTTTTGCCTCCTGCTCTCCTTCACTATTCCCAAAACAGATTCATTGTATCTCCTTTTAACTGCTGGACCGCTTTGTTGAAGGTTTTTCTTTCATTTCCAGGGAATCTAAGTTTTTTATTTAATAAGGTAAACTCTTAGGGAGCCGGAGCCCGAGTTGTACACTTAACTGTCTTGTTATTTTGACTCAGAGAAGAGCCATTGACCAAGTTTGTGTTTAACCTACCACTAACTTATTAAGGGCAGGAAGTACTTCGATCGTGCTATTATACCTAAAATAGAGCTCTTTACTGGGCAGAGTATTTAAACAACATTTGTTTCTACGTCATTTCGTCACCAGCAGGAAGCAGTGACAGAAAAATTTCCAAAATGTTTACCGACTGTTTTTGTTAATGTTTACTTGTTTTTGAGAGACAGAAAGAATGAATGGGAGTGGGGGAGGGCCAGAGAATGAGGGAGACACAGAGTCCAAAGCAATCTCCAGCCTCCAGCCTGTCATCACAAAGCCCCATGTGGGGATTGAACTCACGAACCGCGAGATCATGACCTGAGCCAAAGTCTGATGTTTAATCGAGTGAGCCACCCAGGAACCCCCCAACTTTTCATATGTGTACTTATTTGCCTAGTGGGGTGTGTTGATGTTCTCTCTGATGCTACTGGGCCGGTTATAATGAGGGTTCAGAATTATAAGGAATTTCTGAAAGGAATTTCTTCTTATCTGGCACCACTAGGCAAACCATATTTTAAGCTGGTAACGTCCTGAAAATTTTCCTCCAAATGTGGCAGAATTGTATAACCGTTTTTTAACAATTTACCATTTCTTAACAATTTTTTGTTAGGCAAATGTGGTAAAATTGCACTTCTTATTTAAATTTTTGAAAAGATGTTTTGTAACTTATCAAAATACTTGTTATTAAAATGCATGTGCTCTTTATATTTCCTTCAGAGAGCAAGTTGATTTGACACATGAAAAATTCATAAAACCAGAAAAATGAAAAATTAAAGAAATCAAGTCCAATTTTCATTTTGTAGAACTTTTATAAAAATCTTTCTGACTCATTTTCTGCCTGAAATAGTTTAAACTAACTATTCAAATTGATGTGGCTAATTTGAGCATTCGAATAGATGCCTAAGCAAAACTTGGAAGTATCTTGGCGAAGCATTTTAAAGGAAGGCATTCCTCTTTCTGTTGTGAAGAAATCAGGCCTGACAAAGTAGACATGGACTAGAAGAACTTTTGGTGAGAACTAAAGCTTAAAAAATTTAGGGAAGAGGGGGAAATATTTGATCAGGAACTTATGTGGTCAGATCTGTCCCTTCCACAACCTACGTGACTACAGAAGAAAATGCCATAGTTGTCAGATTTTATTGCCTAACAGCCAAAGGGGTTATAGTAGACATTCTGAATTTTGTCTCCTTGATGAAGAACATTTAAAGTACACTTAAGACAATTAGATGAATGTTAGATGTGTACTCCAGAAATTAACAAGAAATAAACACAAGCACAACAATATTATCTCTAGTGGGGAAAACTGCGTAACACTTTCTTGTGATGTAAGCTCAATGAATCAAACGGTGTCTGTCCATAGTTACGGAGATCTAAAGAGCCAATTTCTTTTGAATATGAAACCAAGAAGTTCCTTCAAGGCTTTCTAAAGACAAAAAAGCATTTAGTCGCTAGACTGACCCACAGTTGAATTTGGTCAGCTCTTAAGATGACAAAGATTAAAATTTGAAAATCAGTTTGAATACGTACTTTTTAAAAGTAAAAATCAACCGGGGCTCCTGGGTGGCTCAGTTGGTCAAGCATCCAGCTTCGGCTCAGGTCATGATCTCGCAGTTCTGTGGGTTCGAGTCCCGCATCAGGCACTGTGCTGACAGCTCAGAGCCTGGAGCCTGCTTCGGATTCTGTGTCTCCCTCTCTCTCTGCCCCTACCCCACTTGTGCTGTCTCTCAAAAATAAACATTTAAGAAAATAACAAATAAAAATCAACCAAGGAAAATCCTGAATTTTAAATTTTCTAATTATTTGAAATTTAAACACCAATAAATTGATTTAAACCATCCAAACATATTTTAACATTTTATATGTATAACATTAGATTTATTTTCAGCTCATTATGTTAGACACAAGAGTAGGTTACAAAGGAAGAATCATGAATCTTGTCATTAGAACTCTATGAGGGGGGCACCTGGGCAGCTCGGTTAGTCGCCAGACTCTCAGTCGTGGGGCTCGGGCCCCACATCTGGCTCTGTGCTGGGCGTGGAGCCTGCTTAAGATTCTTTCCCTCTCCCTTTGCCTGCCTCTCTCTCTCTCTCCCTGTCTCCCTGTGTCCCTCTCTCCCTCTCTTTCTCCCCCTCTTTCTCTAAAAAAAGAAAAAAAAAGAAAAAAAAGAACTCTTTGAAACGGGTGATAGTTATTTTTCTGTTTGATGTGGTTTAAAGTAGAATCCATTTGCATGAAAAGAGTAAAGGTCAAAAGGAAAGGTAGGAGTCTAGACACAGGCTGTTGTAAATCTACATTGTAAAAACTTTCTTTTATACATACATACCTAGGACTGGGGGCAAATAGAAAATCATCCATTAAGGATAATATACTTTATATTTATTATTGTTTATCTGAAGCGATTTATGTTGGCTGTTTCTCATCCAAGACAATCTGTGAAACTTTTTCGAGAAGTATCATATTATTTCAGTCCACCTCCTTTACTCCCTACCCTCTCCCCACACACAAAATGAGCTTTAAGGGCCACTTAAAAAAAAAAATACACAAGACAGCAGCATAGTAGGGAAACTTGGTTTCATAGGCCAGCAATAAACTTGTTTATCAGAACCTCTTTGTTATCTTTTTGGTTTAATGATACAGTTATAAAGATATTTATCACACATTTTTATGAAATATTTTTCTGAGTGGCTCAGTTGGTTAAGCATCTGACTCTTGATTTCGGCTCAGGTCATGATCTCATGGTGGGTTTGAGCCTGGGATTCTCTCTCTCTCTCCTTCTCTCTCTGCCCCTCCTGGGGACTCCCTCACCCTCTCAAAATAAATAAACTTTAACATATATATATTTTCGTGATAAATTAATGGAAATTTCATTGATCCTGGGCAGTTTTCTTAAATTCCAGGTTAGTACGGTTAAGGGAACTCATCTGATTGAGTGTCCGTTACTATATTCTAGACACTATCCTTGAAGGGAAATAAATGTTCCTACTAATGTTTACTTAACACCTTTTGTATTCAGCAAAAACACGACATAGATTTACAGTGGAGTCACTTTACATGTCATTTGATTTACATAAAATCGTCTGTTCTCATTCAGAAGAAGCGGTGGCCATGAAATGGTTAAGCAGCGTGAATAGTTTTGCCTACCGTTTTTCCCAATAAGTATGTACCTACAGAGCGATCCTGAGGTGGCTGACAAGAGCTTTCTAGGTTTGGGTTCTCTTGTGGCTCTAACTGTGGAAATGTAGCTACGTGGTTTTAAATGCGGCACAGCCCCTACTCTGTCATTTAGGACTCAGCTGAAGACACACCAGTGTGCTTTCACCTTGGAGGAAAAACTGGCCGTGTTGCCCGTGGAGAGGGAGGGGACGTGGTGATGCATTGAGGGGTCTTCCTGAGGAGTTTTAAGGGTCATTTTGTCTGTGTCTGTCTGTGCTTTAGGATGCTAACTTTGGAACCTAACCCGTACCTACGATGTATCTTTCCCGTGTTTGATGCCTCCATCTTTTGTTAGAGATGCGTGGCCAATCTAACTAGAAAACGGTCTGTAGTTGCTCCAGCCAACACACTGGGAGCTTCCTAGAAAGTGGATCTCCAAGGTGGTACGAAGCTAGTTGACGCTGAACAAGGAATCAAATAAAACGTCACTTCCTAACTTGAGAAATATGTCCACCAAGACTTCCCATACAGATATTACGTATGCCATAAATTGCAAAAACCATAGCAAATCCAGCCTCTGTGGGGAATAGGAGTTCTACATAGAATAAAACTGTGAGCCATTTGTTTCAAGTGTGCCTCGTATCAGATGTAAACAATTACATTTGAATTGCCCGTGTTGACAAAGGGTTTAGTCATGGTGAAGGACTTGAAGTCCACCCAGGGACTTTGGGGAAATTGCCTAACTTCTCTGTTTCCACCTACACATCCAAGAAATCATTCTTACCACTTTTTCTTCATTAGAAACTACTTCTAACATTTAACTTACCCACTTTCGTTTGTAGTTCACAACAGCCCGATTTTAAATACTTGGCACGTAGATAGGTTCTACTTACAAGAACGTAAAATAAGTTGAGCTTTTTGGAAGAAGAGTAGTAGGTATGAGATAGTGGTAATATTTATCTTACTATTTTGATGTTGTAATGGAAATGAAATTATTTTGGTAAAAGGAAAACCCTAAGAAGAAACGTTACTTCTGCCTTCCGTGAAGTCAGATTTAATAGATGCTATGTTTGGGGACACCGTGTTTTATCCTGCTTCCCTACATGTTGTCACCTAGACTGGTGAGTGGCTGAGAAAGCCACTGTCCTTTGAAAGTGAAAGTGCAAGCAAGGAAAAAAAACACCAGTCAAACTGAAAAGGCAACGTTTAACTATTCATGGTTTCTCTGAGCTTATTTCGTGTCTTACCCCTGCTCTGAAAAAAAGAAGTCCAAAAAGGAAGTGACCATTTACAAAATACTGATTTACTGTAAGTTTAGATCACATTTTATAGCAGTTTTTTGTTGTTGTGATTTCCTAGGCAGAGTTAACCACAAAACCTAGACCTGGACTGTAAGTTATAGCACACTCAGAGTTGATTAGAAATCTGCATACTCGTGATTAATTGAATTATCAGCATAAAATAAAGGGGAATTTATAAATTGCCAATGAAACACAGTGCTGGAAGGGAGCTTTCTAATTCAGTCACCTCCCTTTTTCTAGATGAGGAGGTTGAGGACTAAGAGATTAAGTTATTTGGCCTTCGTCAATTTAATTTTTTAAAAGATGATCGATGAACTTGTTAGGCCTGAGGGATGTGCGTGCATCAGCATGTTTTGTTTGGCCGTGGCCGTGCCGTATGCCAGTTAGGTCTGTAATTGCAGATGCGCCCGTGGTGCCCACTCTCTAGTAGGACTGGATAAACTCTCCCGTTTGTTAACTGCAGCCTGGCAGTGAGCTGGACAACCTGGAAGAGATTTTGGATGATTTGCAGAATAGTCAATTACCACAGCTTTTCCCAGACACGAGGCCCGGCGCCCCTGCTGGATCAGTTGACAAGCAAGCCATCATCAATGACCTCATGCAACTCACAGCTGAAAACAGTCCTGTTACACCTGTTGGAGCCCAGAAAACAGCATTGCGAATTTCACAGAGCAGTGAGTATGAGATATTGATGGTTATGCCAAGAAATTCCCATATAATCACCATTAGAAACAGTGATTATTAAAATCTGATACAAACAGCTTAGTCACTTCAATGTTTTTGTGGTCAAATAGCACCATCTACTGTCCTGGTTCTTCAAAACACTATTCAAAATGGATTCTAGTGAACATGGCTTTCCAGCATTCTCTTATGGTTAATTGAATCAACACGGAGGGAGACTGACCTACATAGATAAAGTTCTTTAGATGATTGTCATATTTCCCTTTATTTTAGCTACTGCCTTCAGAAATGGAGCTTAAAATGGACTTTATATATGTCTAGATATGACTAGATACTGGAAATATAGAAAATTAGAGAGTTACGCTGACTTTTTAGGAGTGATATGCTATTAAAAATTCTTACTATTTAATCATCATACATGAATGGGCTATATATATTAAAAATATCCTATCTCTTAAGAATCGTCCTATAAATATCAGTTTAAATGGAACTTTACCATAAACGTTTTCTAAGTGGATTTTAAGTTGACTAATTTGATATAAAGCTTGAAGACCTTAGACTATTTGATAAAATACATTTTATTTTAGATTTTTGTGAGTTTAAGATGAATTACTTCTTCACCATGATCACTTAATTTACAAACTCAGTAGTTACCTAAAGTCCAACAGTTTGAATGGGAAAAAATATCTTTCCCTTACAAAGAGATATAATTTATAGAAAGATAGATGACCTCTTCAGTGTTAACTTGGTGAACAGAATGGTTTTTCCCTCGTCAAGTACAATCAGATTCGTTGTTCAGCATTTATTCCCAAACCAAAAATGGCAACCACCAACCAAATCACAAAATAATCTTTAATTAGTGGACCTTTTCTCAAGTGATTCTTGATTATTCCAAAAGGGGTAAAACAAAATAGTTTTTGCTTGTTATCTCTCAAACCTGTCTGTTTCATGAGGAATGGAAAGTAGTTAGGAACCATGGGAGATCACAAAGTCAAAGAGTTGGGAAGTGAGTAAGAAGCATACTACAGAGTTTATGCTCATTAACCAGAGGCATTAATGAAGGGCAGCGTGGGAACTCATGGTTTCTCCTCCATTTGTACCTCCTAATGGAATTCAGATTATTGACTAGTAACTGAATAGCAAAACCTGAGGGAGTCATGATTAAGCATGTACATAATTTCCATTCCAAGCTTCTAAATATTTTATTTGTTATTAATTGTTAAGAACTTATTTCTTTATTTTGAATGTTCTGTTTCATACTATGCTTATGTAATTCAGTGGAAATACTTGATATCGCTTAATCAAGTAGTAATAAACTGTCATTTACAATATCTGTATACTTGTAAAATTTAATAATGTTCTTATCAAACTATTGGTTGTGTGATTGGATAGTGCACACTGCACCGTGGGTTCTTGTTGGTCAACTGTAAGAATCGTTTCAAATCTAAACAGGTCCAGAATTTAAAGAAGCTGTATTTAGAAGATTAGACAGGGCCGTAAAGCTTTAATACCGACTTCAGGTAGCAGAGATCACACTTACAAGATTTAACTTGCAATGTGAATAGATACTTGTAAGCTAATTCTACTCCTAGGAAAGTCCAGTTAAGAAAAAGATGTGTCCAAAGCATACATGTCTAGGTTTGGGATTGTGTGCAGGACATGTTTATAGCTTCATAGCTGTGACAGAACAATACTCCTAAATTCAAATAATGTAACACAGGGACGAAACCATACGAGCGGTCTGCTCAGCAAATACGATTGAATGTTAGAAATTAGTATTGGGGAGGAAATATATGATAAGTAATAGGCACCTTTTTTCTCTCTTTTTGCAAGATTGTTGAGAGTTAAGTTGGAGACTTGTTGACTAAATTATGAGTCCACGTGAGTTTGTCTTTGATGTAGGCCTTTGGTCCTTGAGGTGCAGAGCTTTGATATTTTACAGACAGCATTTTCCCTACTGCTTCTGTTACTTTTTATTTTGCATTATCCTATATTAACCTTCAATTTTCATGTGTTTTCTCCTTAGCTTTTAATAACCCACGACCAGGGCAACTGGGCAGGTTATTGCCAAACCAGAACTTACCACTTGACATCACATTGCAAAGCCCAACTGGTGCTGGACCTTTCCCACCAATCAGAAACAATAGTCCCTACTCAGTGATACCTCAGCCAGGAATGATGGGTAATCAAGGGATGATAGGAAACCAAGGAAATTTAGGGAACAGTAGCACAGGTAAGGGCTCAAATGCACTGTTACTTTATTGGTGAGTTATTTAATTTTGTAATGATTCAGCCACATCAAACTAGTCGAATTTCTCAAATGGAATTTTTTATGTTAGAAAGTAATATTTGAACGTAAGAAAATTCTGCAAATTTTCACCTGTGAGACTGGCATGTGAAGCATTGGAAAGCATTCCAGTAAGCTTACTGTTTTATTCTGTGATCATTACTTTCATAGGGTTTCTGATCACTAACCTATAGCATAGGCTGATTTCTTCTATTCCAGTTTACAGTCCTAGACATCATAGAGGTGCGCGTAAGATGATTTGATGAGTTGCTGGCATCTCATGTAATCTGCTGATAATCCCAAGCCTCCCTCTTAATTGATGACTTGTTTTTGAAGAATTTCAGAATGCAAGTTTAAAGTTCAGGCAACGTTTCATACCTATAAATGATACCGTTTTTCAGAAAACTATTCATTAAAAATAAGTTTAAATGGTAGTGTGCCTGGCCTTTTCGTACCTGATCCAGGGCTCCCTTTTCAAAGATACATGACTGCCTGTGCTCTGGTTTGGACCTTGACCTGCTGCAACTTAGCGTGTCTGCCAGGTTGCCCAAGCGCGTTTCCTAAGTGGTGACCGCTGTCCCAGCCACTACCATGTTCCTAAACTCCCATCTCCTTCAGGCTAGAAACCATCTTAGCAGCATTGACTGCCATCACCACCTTGTCCTGTACCCTGTACCTATTTACCACGGACACAGTAACTTATTTAGTTCTGAGTGTTCTAATGAAGAACTCACAATTTACAGCTTTCTTTCTTTGTCAAGATGAAGTGCTCAAGACAAAGGCATTGAAAGAAGTAGCTAGTATAAAAAGAATTTCTATTTGTGGGTGTTTAGTTCTTTGTTGTGGTGGTTGTTGTTTTTTTTTTTTCTTTTAGCTTAGTCTGTCATCTCTGTATACACATCGCCATTTTAGACAGCTAATTGAACTTAGAGCTCAATTTTAAGGGGGAAAGCTGGATTTATTTATTTTCGGTTGTTGATGAGCAAGCAGTTCGTGGAGAAACGTGTACTGGGCTATATTAAAATAGTTTATTCCTTCAACAACTATTATTGCTCCAGGCCCTGACTACTTCACTAATCTATATATTCACAGAAATGGTGCCATAGTAATTTTATATTTTAAGGCAAAGTATTGAGTTATATAAATAAAATATTTATGCAACATTCTATAACAGAAAAGGAGCCAATGACTTCTTAAAAATGCCTCCTTGTTAGCAGAACACAGGAAGATCTGAGTTCTTGCAGGAATCTGAAGAAGAAATTTAAGGATACACCTATTTTCAAATCGGGGCAGCCTGGCGATCTAGACTGTGAGGGTCATGTAGTGCCTCTGCTTCGTTTCCAAAAACAAAGAGACCAAAAGAGACTTCGACCCCAGTTATTATGATTGCATTACTATTGTTGAATTATAGGTGATTTTTCCTTCTGCTTTCTAGACTTTATATAATCTTGCTATATTATTTAGGTAATCGATTTTTGGAGAAATAAAATGCCTATTCTCCCATAGTACATTTGTGTAGTTCAAATGTAATGTTCAAATGGTTTTTTAAATATATATTACTATAATATTGTTCTAAGCTTTTCAGTCTAATTAATCACCCTTTATTCTTAATCATCCTAATGTAGCACATTCTCATTTCACCAGTGAGAAACCACCCATAATACATGTTTTCTCCATTTCTTGAATATACCCTCTTTTTAGTTATCACAATGAAAGTAAATGAAAGCAAGCCATCTATTTGAAAGCAGAACTTCTATATATCGGTCGTTCAGCATTTCAAAACGAAGGGTTCTCACTTGGAGTTTATCCCCTTTAGAATATCAAGTCTTAGCAAATATTTGGCCATTGTCCACATCCCAGGGCCAGGCCAGAGAGAGCAAACACTTGAGCCTGCGTGGAATATTGTGCTCTTCTTGTTGTGTGTGGCCCAAATAACTGTTAATATCTCGGGTGTAAAGGGATCTTTACCAATGTGCCCTAACCCCTTCTAGATCTATATAATCAGGAATGTGGTGGTCCAGGTATACTGAAGTCCCCCATAAGTAGGAGTTCCCTTGCCTTGGTTGTAAAAAACCGTGGTAGGAAGATCGTGTAATTGCTCAATGGTTTAGAGGCTACCTTGGTCAATTTTGAAGCGTAACAAATCAGAGTACCCTGGAAGGGATTTGAGGATTTAAAAATCTGACGTTGGCTTCACGGGACATTCTGTGATTTGGATTTATAATTAGAGTATTGACTATGAGTTTAAACCTTGTTTCTCTTAGCCTCACCTCCCTTTTGGAAAGTAAAGCACTGACGTGTAGATCAGCTAATGTGATTCACTTCCTGAGGAAGGAAGTTGGGGTTCTCCACACGCCACAGCACCTGTTTCTAAGTACATATGGGAACAATTTTAACAGCTTTTCCGAACTATAGAGAGTGGCAAGTCCGTGCTCTGAAAAACTGTAGAAACTGCCAATTCTTGTTGCTTAGCCAAGGGTCCACGTCTGTCCCAATGAAGGCATTAACTATTGGGCTGTGTAGACACAGTGATGGTCTTACACAGAGTAAGATCGTCTAGTGCTCATACATGCTGACTGTGTTTTCAGTTACTCCATCTCTCAGTTTCCTTTGGCTTGCCTGCAGGAATGATTGGTAGTAATGCTTCCCGGCCCACTATGCCATCTGGGGAGTGGGCCCCACAGAGTTCTGCTGTGAGAGTCACCTGTGCTGCTACCACCGGTGCCCTGAACCGGCCAATCCAAGGAGGTATGATTCGGAACCCAACAGCCAGCATCCCCATGAGACCCAACAGCCAACCTGGCCAAAGACAGATGCTTCAGTCTCAGGTCATGAATATAGGTAAGGTAGTTCTAGTGCTCTGCACTTTTCATTTCTGTGCTTTCTTAGAAGAGACGAACCGCTCCAGAAGTTCTTTGCAGACATGCTCCTCATTTGCAGGTGATTCGCCCCATGTCAAGCTGTCGTAAGTGGGATTTTGCTGGGACTCTGTATAGAATCCTAGAGTCTCAAAGGTTTCCCAGTTACATCAGAGAAGTAACTACCTCTGTGGTGCTTTATTTGTATTAAATTCTCTCATTTCAACTTTCGTGGGAAGTGAATCAGAGTGCCACACTGCCAGTGTTACATACATGATGGTCGTAAGGAGCATCTCAGCGTTACAGCAGTGGTTCCTGACTCTGGGTGATCATCAGAATGCTCGCAGGACATTAAGATGCAGATTCTTAGGACACCATCCTAGACTATTAAACCAGACTTTTCAGGGTCCTCACTGAAGGTACGAGGTCTTCTAGGACATCTCACAAAATGTGAGGATCACTAAAACTCTCTTCGGATACAGTTCTCATGTTATTAAAATTAATGGTCTAATACATTATATGACACCATTTATATGAAATGCCAAGAATAGACAAATCTGTAGGGAAAGTAGGTAAGTGGTTGCCTAGAACTGGGGGTCTGGGGGAACTGGGGACTGACTCCTAATGGTCGTGGGTTTGTTTGGGGAGAATGAAAATGTTCTAAACCTGATTGTGGTAATGGTTGTACAACTCTGCAAATATACTGAAACCCACTAAATCATATACTTTAAACGGGTGAATTGTATGGCGTGTGAATTAGGTCTCAGTAAAGCTGTTACCTGAAAAAAAAATAACGGTCTGTACAACTCATACTTGAGATTATTTTCTTAATCATTGACATATTAAGCTTCTTCTAAATCTTGCACATTAGCATAATTCGGATAAGTTCATGTTTATGTACTTTTTCATCTACTTAGAATATTGCGCAATGAGTAAGAGCTAAATCATTAACGGAAAGGTACCAGGATTGTTTTGACAAGACAACACAGAATTCTCATCCTACCTCTGGCATCCGCTTTCTTACCTAGTTATGTAATTGCTCAGCACATATTGGCTTATTGTTTCTGAGAGGTGACATTCAGATAGCCTTTCTACAGAGAATGTACTTCAAATTGATGAGTGGTTTCCAAACATAAATTCATATAATTTATGAAAGGCTTTTATAGAAAAATGCTGAAAATGACCAGATTTTCATGCAGAATTCAGCTGGGAAATTTTTAATGTATTGATTCATTCATTTAAATATCATAATTAAGGGGCACCTGGCTGGCTTAGTTACTAGAGCATGTGACTCTTAGGGTCACAAGCCCCATGTTGGGTATAGAGATTACTTGAAAAGTTAAACACACACACACACACACACGATAATTAATAAATCCCTCATATCCAGAAATTTAATTTTTTTCTCCATGTTTCTTTATTGAAGGGCACCTCACCTGGCCTTTGAGCTTTATCGTGTAACTGAATTTCTTTGATTTTTAATAAATTCAGAAAGCCATGAACTCCACAGAAAGTTGTCTCTTGTAATGGAAGACTGGTCTACACATGACAACAATAAAATCATTAAAAAATCTCATGTCATCCATTAGCTTTAAACCTCTAAATTAAAGAACTAAGAAAGGGCACATCTGACCTGCCTGAGCCTTCTTTCTGTTCTACCCCCTTTCTTCTAGAAGAGCTAACTGAATTACAGTGAATGAAAGTTCAAGAACAAGTGATCTAGCACTTCTTGAAAGTATGATCCAGGACCCCAAGCCTTTCAGGAGGTCCACAAGACTAAACTGTTTCCATAATAATGCTGAGACCCTACCGGCCCTCTTCACTCTCCCCTCTCATAGTTACATGCTGTGTGGTGGAATGTGGGAGCACATAGGATGCTCTGGCTCTCCTCTGTCAATCTGGACATTAAAGTGGTCCTCACGATGTAAAACAAGGGGCACCTGGGTGGCTCAGTCGGTTAAGCGTCCAACTTCAGCTCAGGTCATAATCTCACAGTTTGTGACTTCGAGCCCCTTGTCAGGCTCTGTACTGACAGTTCAGAGCCTGGAGCCTGCTTCGGTTTCTGTGTTTCCCTCTCTCTCTGCCCTTCCCCCACTCATGTGTGCTCGCTTGCTCACTCTCTCTCTCTCTCTCTCAAAAATAAAATAAAAAATAAAAAAAAAATTTTAATGTTAACAATACCAGTAAAAGGGTTTTTTTCATTTTTCATTAAAAGATCTGGTTTACAGGGCACCTGGGTGGCTCAGTCGGTTAAGTGTCCAACTCATGATCTCAGCTCAGGTCTTGATCTCACAGTCATTGAGTTCAGGCCCTGTGCTGGGCTCCACACTGGGTGTGAAGCCTATTTAAAAAAGAAAAAAAAAAATCTCTTGTTTATATTAACATATAGTGGATTTATTATAATGATTTTTAAATGAAGGAATAATTGTTTTTTCTACTTTCCAGTGTTAATTTCCCATACAGTGTCAATCAGATATAACCCACATAAACTAAAGCTTGTTTCTTGAAGAATATAAAAGGTTCTCTTTGCAAGAGTTTAGAACTGCCACTCTATATGTTCCCTAAAGTGAGTGAAAAGCCTTGAAGTTTATTGCCTTTGTTAAATTTGATCTTACTGTTTTCACCTAAATATTATTACATCTGTTTTTTTTTTTTTTTAGGTTTACTTATTTATTTATTTAGGTAATCCCTGCACCCAACTTGGGACTCAAACTCATGACCTTGAGATCAAGAGTCACATGCTCTTTCAGCTGAGCCAGCCAGGCACCCACATCTGTCTGTTTCATTTTCCATAAACCAGATATTTCTCTATATATTACATAGCAGAAATAGGCACTTTCTTGATTACAGGTTATAAAGTTTTTTGATTTTTGTCTTCTCTCTTTAGGGCCATCTGAATTAGAGATGAATATGGGGGGACCGCAGTATAGCCAACAACAAGCTCCCCCAAATCAGACTGCCCCATGGCCTGAAAGCATCCTGCCTATAGACCAGGCATCTTTCGCCAGCCAAAACAGGTGAGTCCTGAGTACCCAGGAGCTCCAAGAGAACAGTGGTTCATGAGTTCTGGAAGTTATTTTATTTTTAAATGTCTATTTATTTTGAGGGAGCAGGCACATCTGCACTCACATGAGCGGGGGAAGAGCAGAGAGAGAGGAGGGAGAGAATCCTAAGCAGGCTCTGTGCTGTCAGCACAGCCCGACTCAGGGCTCAATCCCACCGGCTGTGAGATCATGACCTGAGCGAAATCAAGAGTTGGGCACTTACCTGACTGAACCACCCAGGCACCCCGGTAACTTATTTTAGACCTCTGCCAAAAATTAATCTTTTCCTTCTAAATAGTTGGTCCTGACCAGTTTTCACATATTCAGACTATAATCATCAGTTGTTGGACAGGAGGTGAGGGGGTAGGGGAGGGAGAAATCCAGAAATCAGTTACTTCTAGGGCATACCTTTAAAAAGTTATAATTTAGTTGGAAAATAAAAGATGTACATTAATAACTATAAGGTAGTATGTACTGTACTATAAATGGTATAAGAGAAATCAAACAAATTACAAGAGATCATCCAACTGGGGTGACTGGGGAAGGCTTCAGAGTCCTGAAGGAAAGGTGTAATTCAGGAGGTAGACATGTCAGGAAGCCAGTCCAGTGGGTAAAAGCAGCACAATCAGGGCCTGGATGTTACAGAAACAACACCGTATGTTTAGGGTAACGGGGAATAGTCTAGCTTTCTGTTACATATATATTACCACTTAAAAAATATACAGTAAAGGCAGTATGGGAAGATTTGGCAGGAAGAGTAGATTAGTAATTGAATAGATTTATAGAAGGTTTTCAGTACCTAAGAAACAAAAACAGATGAACATTTGGGAAGGGGGGGTTGGAAGAGATAAGGAAACAAACCATAACAGACTGTTAGAGAACAAACTGACGGTTGCTGGAGAGGAGGTGGGTGGAGAGATGGGTTAAATGGGTGATGGATATTAAGGAGGGCACTTGTTGGGCTGAGCATTGGGTGTTACATGCATAAGTGATGAAACACGGAATTCTCCTGAAACCAATACTACACTATATGTTAACTGACATTTAAATTTAAATACAACTTTGAAAGAAAGAAAAAAGAAAAAGAACGTCTTAAATACCACGCTCTGAAGAATTCAGACTTTTGCATTAAGCCATTAAAAAAGGTTTTTGGAAAAGGAAATGGTATGTGATCTTGTTTTAAGTTTTTTTTGCTTCTGATTATGTCAAATTTTGTTTCTTTGTAGGTGATCTTTTCTCTTGTTGCTTTTGAAATATTCTTTGTATTTACTGTATGTGTTGCACTTTCTCTACAGTGTGTCTGGGTGTGGATTTATTCATACTGCTTGGTATTTGGCATGTTTTACTTGTTTTCACCCCGTAGATTCATGTTTTTCATGGTATTATCTCTTGTACCGTCCCTTTCCATTTTCTTTATTCTTTCCTTCTGAGATTCTGGTTAGACATATTACACTTTCTCTTTCTACGCTGGATTTTTTTTTTTAATTCTACCCTCCATTTTTTTTTTATAGATCTACATATTTATTTTTGAGAGAAAGAAAGAGACAGAGTGTGAGCAGGGGAAGGGCAGAGAGAGAGGGAGACAGAATCCGAAGCAGGCCCCAGGCTCTGAGCTGTCAGCACAGAGCCCGGTGCGGGGCCCGAACTCACAAACTCAGCAAGAACATGACCGAGCTAAAGTTGGACGCTGAGCTAACTGAACCACCCAGGTGCCCCCTACCCTCCATATTTCTTAATCCATGTATTTTCTATCTCCTTGTCTCTCAGTACATCAGGATAATTAATTTATTATCCAGTTCAGTAATTACTTCTTCATCTATGTTTAATCCAGTTACATTTTTTATTTCTAAAAGTTTTATTTGCCAGGTCTACTTTTCAGTCTCATTATTTGCTTATTTTCGTGATTCCATCTTTATATCTTTAAGCATTACATTCATCATTATTTTCTGAATTTCTTTATCTGATAATTCTGATAACTAGGTTTCATAGAGGTCTAACTCCAGTATTGACTCTCCCTCATCATGGCCTGTTTCCCTGAGTATTTTGGTAATCTTGCTTTGGGAGTTCTTAAGTTGATCTTGGTTGGTGAAACATCTAGAGTCGAAATTGAGGAAACTTCTCTTAAAAAAGCAAATTTGCAGTGCTCTCTGCCAGAGGCAGGGGGTCCATTCCACGTTCCCTTGGTTCAGTCCAGCAGCCTCAAGTTAGTGCTTTTATTTTGCTTTGGCCCAGAGCCCCAGCTCTTGTAACTGCTCTGTGGATAAAAACACACCTATCACCAGTAGCTTGGGATGCTCAAGGTTTAGCTCGTAGGTGGTTTTTGTTTTGTGTTTGCCTCTTTGAGAGTTCCATTATTCCCTGCAAAGCCAAGGTCACAGTTATGTCGTCTGCATAATCTCGTTTTTAGCAGTGCACTAACTGCAAGCAGACTTGAGGCCTAAGTGATGGTCCTGCTTGGCTGGTTGGGTGAACAAAGCAGCTCCCCAGGCAGAGAGATGGGAGCCTAAGCCAGAAGGCGGTGTGGGAACTGAAAGGGTGTGCGCGGTGTTTTCCAGGAAGTAAACTTGTTGGAAAACAAGCTGTAGCAATTCGGCCTTGAGGCCCACATGTAAAGAGCTGGGGTTGAAGGCTCCGTGAGGACCCTGCTGCAGACCGAGTGTTTTGTCCTGGTTTATTGTCCTAGATTATTCTGGTTTAAAGTTATGTAATATTCTTATCTAATTCACAGATAATGAAAGTCAGCAAGGTTTTTGAAATTTCGTAAGAGTTGAGTACATTTTCAGAGTTTCTTGTTTGTTTTTTTAAAACTACAGGTTTCAGAGTGAGTCCTACTCTGAGATGTAACGCTTTTATCATAGTGGGCCTTGCACAGCTCAGAAGCGTGGTATGATACCTGTCTGTTTTCCTTCCCTTATCTTAAAGGAGAGTAAAGGATTCAGAAGATTCAGTGAAGTTTAAAAACAAAAAAAAACCCCAAAGTATCAGAAAATGAATAAGATCCCAGCAATAAGACATCTGAGAAAAAGTCGAGGGCTAGTTATTTCACTGAAACAAAAGACCAGGGAAAGTGCTTACTAACCATCTCGAGTACATAAAGGAGGAGGCTCACTTACCAGCTGTATTCCTTTCATCATGGGAAGAAATTAGTATTTTTTTAAGCCTGCGGTGCCTCTGAGTCACGTCTGGGGTCTCCTTAACAGGCGGGTCTGGGTGGGGCCCAGGGCTCTGCATTTTGAGAGACCCAGAAGATGCCTGCATCTCTGGCCCTCCCCCTGCACTCTGAGCAGAAATGAGGCAGGAGAAGGATGACAGAGCAAGAACCGCGTGCAGTCACTGTGGCTCTCACCAGACCGGCCACCAAGGCAGCGTGCAGCTTCCATCACCGGGTCTGTTGGGAGCAGAGCATCGCACAAATAACCACTGTAGTAATAACTTGGAAGCAGTACTTTTTCGGGGTCCTTCCAGTTCTTTGAGTCTAATTTGATGGAGTCCGTGAGTGTTACGCTGTTTCTAAATATGTTTATCTGATATGTTAAAGAGCCACCCATTTCCATGGAAACTTGCACATAATGGAAATGTAGTACGGTAGTTAAATGCAGCATCTGATAGTTGTTTTGGGGTGAAATGTCAAAGATTAGTTTCTAGAGAATACTAGGCGCAAAGTTAGGATTTTCCCTGTTGCCCAAACAGATGAACATTCTGTTAAAACAAAAATGGAAGAATTCCGGAGTTTGTACGGAGCCCAGTCACCATGTAAGCATGTTCGGTTTGCTGTGCAAGTTTCTGGGTCTGGGCACCACCCCTGTTCTGCTGTTGCTCTGGTTACGCTGTGTCAGTTTTCTTTGTATGAGAACTGTGTGGACAAAATAGAATGTGTTCATCACTTCTAAAGTCATTTCAGCTTTTCCAGCCACTTACCCCCCATCTTTTATTTTAAATAATTCAGTTTGGAAGAAATTTATGGCCAACTTTATGGTAATCTTATTGTCATAGAAATTCAGAAGTGATGGATAACAAAGGTTTTGACTATGTCTCTCTTTTGAAAAGAAAAACAGTGCTTTATCATCCCCCCCTTTTTTTAACTCCCCTAAGTATCATCATTAACGTTTTATAGTTTTACTGCCTACTTAGGGGTAAGTTTTTAATGTTTTATGAACCCAGCATTAGTTTAAGTACACATTTCCAGAAGACTATAGGTTGGCCCTTAAATCTCAAACATAATTCTCTTACTCATTTATTTATAGTTGAACTTGCATTTTCTGTAGTTCCATTGAGTTTTATTTTCCTCGATGTCATATGTAAAAAAGATGTTTAAAATATAGCCAGGGCTCCCTGGGTGGCTCAGTCAGTTGAACGTCCGACTCCTGATTTCGGCTTAGGTCATGATCTCACAGTTTGTGGGATCGAGTGACAGCTCTGTGCTGTCAGTGCAGATATATTGACATACTTATCAAATATGCTTTGATATATTTATCAAAATAAGTAAAATAAAATATAGCCCAAAACTTATAAAGGATTTTTTGAAGATTTCTGTTGGATTTATAAAAGTGGCTTTCTCTTCAAATACAGTAGCTGCCCTCCATGAAAAACTTGCTTTCACATTAAGTTCAAAATCTGAGTTAATTTGGTTTTCTTTTGTTTGAAATGCATCTAAATAAAGTTTCTTTTGTTGTCGATTTCTTATCATGTAGTAGCTGCTACTTTTCTGCAGAATTTTGAAAATAATGTGAAAAGTGATGATAATGGTCATGGTTTCTCAAACAAGAGCTCAGAATTGACCTTATTCCCCTTTTAAAAAAAAAAAATGTTTATTCTGAGAGAGAGATTGTGTGTGTGCATGCATGGGCGGAGGAGGGGCAGAGAGGGAGGGAGAGAGAGAATCCCAAGCAGGCTCTGTGCTATCAGCATGAACCCAGTACCAGGCTGAATCCCAGGATCTAAGCCAAAATCAAGAGTTGGACGCTCAAGCTACTGAGCCACCCAGGTGCCCTTATTCCCCATTTTGTCTCCATCCTTACTGTTTTTTGGTAGTTCATAAAGCGTACATTTCAAGAAATGAGGTTTCTTTTGATGATAGCTTTATCTTCTGCTAGTTTGTTACTTAATCATTTCGCATCAGCCCATGGCCTGCGTGTGTTCTTTCCTTTATTCCTCTGAATTTCGTCCTTGTCTTGTCTAGATTGTGACTCTATTTGTAATTGCCCAAAATGCAGGAGAATAAGTTCTTCATTGTGTTGGGGGACATTTATAAAGTTAGGATTGGAAGTCTGGATTGGTATTTTTTCCATAAGCCAATCATATTATTACATCTCTAAGGGAAGTGATATAACTCATGGTATACCCAAATTTATCATATCAACCACAATGCAATGTATCTTTCTGATTATAAGATATGATATCCTGGCTAGATCAGGAGCCCTTTATTTTCATCAACTGGAAACTTACTGAGCCTATGCAGTTTCAAGAACTGGGCCAACAAAGAGACTTAAGATCTCCTCACTTGGTACAGTCTAAAGTTGATATTTTAACATCAATACCAGTATCGATTTTAAGTGAAAAGAAAGGACGAAGCCTGGAATGACAAGTGTTGGCCTTAGAGTGGCATAGATGGCATCTTCTGGAAAAGGATCAATTGCCCAGGGTGGCTGGGGCTCACGGGGAAATTGTGGACATTGAGTTTGTAGAGACTAGGCTTTACCAAAGTGTGTGCATCCTTAAATTCCACCACCACCACCTGTCCAGGGACTTAGACATTTTCCTGGAGAGCTAAAATAAGAATTTTTGAGTCATCCCAGCAAAATTTGTTTTGGAAAAGGAACCTAACAGCATTGTCTGAGGAGAATAGGAGAGAGGCTATAAGCAGGGAATTATTTTGAGAGTCCTCAGCCTGAGCTGACAAGGAAGAACCCTGACCAAAGTAGGAAAGCTGGAGGTACTGTTGGACATTTCAGTCTGTGTTGTGTATTGCTTTGAGGTTTGTTTTTTTTAATTAAGAAAAGCATGTAACAAAAATGGGTTCTTTTATTATGTTGGAAATTGTTTTTTTAATTTAAGCTTTGGATGTATCTTTCCTACGGTAGAGTTGTCTTGCAGAGGGTGACCGTACCTCCCTTTCCTTTTGACGCTGGGTTTCAGTCCAATGCAAGACTGGGGGGTGTGGGTTCAGGCGGAACCCAGCAGCCTTCCTAGATTTAAGAGAGTAGATTTCACCTTAGCCTGTCAGCAGTGGGGATCTAGAGGGGTCTGGGTGGGGAGGTCGTGTCTGGTGTGGGAATGAAGCTCCCGAAAACAGAAGTTGAAAATTAGGGAATAAGGCAGACCAAGAAAATACTTTAATGCATTTAACTAGCTACCATCTTTGGGGAGTGAGGTCCCAGGTATAAGTGATTTGGTAAACACACAACATCCACTCTTGGCTGACTCGACCTCTTTTCATGAAACTTACCACATCCAAATGTTGGTCACTCCTCTGCAGAATTCCCTCCTCTCTTTGCTTCTGTGATACGCGGTTCTGTTGTTTTTCTCCTCCTTGTTGCTGCTTTTCTACACTGCACCTTCCTCCCACTCCTTAAGTGTAGGAGCAGCAGACTGATCTGATCCCATTTGTGTTTAAAAACTTAAATTCCAGGAGAGCATGGATGCCAGAGAAGCAGGAAGGGCAGTAGGGAGACTTTTCCAGGAAACGATGTCTTACTGAGGAGCAAGGCAATGATGAGACGAGGCAGGTTAGAAAAGGCCCCCCAAAAACCAGAGCACAAGTCTCAGAGCGTTAGCTACCTTTAGCAAGGCAGGACCATTTGAGTGGAACCGGGTGGCCGCACAGCGCACGCGCTCGGCCTGTGGTAGTAGCCCGCGGCAAGGGAGGCTCGGGGATGCAGGCTTAGAGCCAGGAAGGGCAGGTGAGCAGTGTCATGAAGGGCGCATTCAGTTAGGTGATTTCCCTCACAAGTTACTGGGGATAAATGGAGAGTATAAATTGTTCTTTAATGCACTGATTATAAATGTTGGAAATCAATTGTTGGCTTTCATAGTCAGCATTTCGAGATCCTAGGCCAAAGTGGCATGCCAAGCTGTCTTTAGAAAACATGGCATATTAAATTGGGTTAGATAAATAACTTCATCCCTTGATGGATCTATTCACACTTGCTTAAGAATGAACTTACTTACTTGTAAACTTTTCTTTTCTCCAAAACATCATATGGTAACTCTAAGAGTACTAATTAGACCATTTTGGCAAAATACAAGTATCATTTTCCCTTTCGATACTGAAGTAACTCAGAAACTTTTCAAACCCCCACCACGAACAACTTGTCATTTAATTTAAATTTTAGGAGTTTTATGTACCATGAGTTTGGAGTTTAGTGTTACAATTATATCACCTATGACCTTTTATAATAATGTAATCTGCACATTCATGATCTACTTTGGTTGACTCAGAAAGGCCAAGAGCCGCACTTCCTGGGGGCCTTAATGAATATGTTTGCAAGGCCTGCTTATGCATGACTAAGAAGTTTCCTATTAGTCCGACCAGAGTTAGTCTAGCGACAGATGAATTCAAAAAACTTAATGCAGCTTTTCTTCTTATAGGTCTCTAGTCTCTCCCAGATGAGTCATCACAGCCACGTATGAAATTTAAATGAAATTTAATGAAATTTAATGAAATTTAAATGAAATTTAAATGAAATTTAATAAATTTAATGTTTAAATGAAATTTGTCTTTCCTACCAAAGTTCAGAAAAATCCTTTGATTACTTCAGGGCAAAGTGAATACATACCTATGCTTGAGAAATCCGTGTAGATTTGTGGAAATGCAACGATCAGGAGGGCCCTGGCAGCACGCGCGTCTGTGTAGGAATCACGGATTGGCAGTGTCTGCTTGTGCGATCTCCCCGACATGTGGGTTAACCCCTCTGAGCCTCAGCTTTGCCAGCTTTAGAGTGGGGGCAGGCAAAACGAAAACCATACACTGGATGCCTCGATTGGCACTGAGTAGAGTGTGTCTGTCACTGTGACTTGTCATTTTGTTCTGTTCTGGCTGGTAGAGCGTTGTGTTACACAGACCCGGAAGTCAGTGGTTGGTGTTGGTCACCTTTTGTCCCTAAGGGAAGAAAGCGTTCTCTGACCAGCTGGCTTTTCCAGGGGCCCACGGTGAAGTTTGTGTCTTCACAGGCAGCCATTCGGCAGCTCTCCGGATGACCTGCTGTGCCCACATCCTGCAGCAGAGTCGCCCAGTGATGAAGGCGCTCTCCTGGACCAGCTGTATTTAGCCTTGCGGAATTTCGATGGCCTGGAGGAGATTGACCGAGCCCTCGGAATACCCGAACTGGTCAGCCAGGTGCGCACGGGCTGGGGGCGGGGGGGGGGGGGGGGGGGGGGGGGCGTGTTGCTGAGCTCTCCCAAGGGCACAGACTCATCCGTTTTCTTTGGTTCACATATACTCTGAGGTCTGCTTCTTAGGGCACTTCTTTACCTCCTAACAAGCTGGCTCTGTTTTCTTTCTTGCCCTCCTTGTTACCCCCACGTAAACGTTTGCCCAAGGATGGAGAACACTGAAAATGAGCTTTCATTAAATTTAGGCTATTGAGCTGAAAGGCAGAAAGTCAAGGCCAGCTCACCTAATGACTTAGAGGGACACACAAGGAGCAGAGAACAGAGAAGTCTAGAACAAAACACTGCCGCCCCAATGACCTAGAACCCTTTCAGCTAAAAACCCAGTTGGCATCCACGATGATCATATTCATCTTTACATTTGTGGGCTGGTGAGAAGAAGCCAGTGTGCTAAAAGAATACTTCGCACACAAGCTAGCAGAAGTCATTTTAGAGGTAGCTAGAGCTCATTAGCCATTTTGACCTTTGTGTGGATTGAGCCCATAATAATTTGGGGGGATATTTAAACGTAAATGGGAAGACAAGAAAGTGCTTCTTAAGCTTCCTCCTTCGAAATTCTCTAAAGTATTGCTGCTTTATAGCAATAATATAATAAACAGCCTAAACATAGTCTCGAATGTGGTAACAGTATTTTCTGTGTCTGGCTACCCAGCTAAATTTGTGGGAAGCAGGCAAGGAAGCAGGCATCCTGGTTTACTTTATAAAGAGGAACAACAAATCTAAACAAAATCTAACCAAAAGCTATCACAGTCTCAGTACTGTCTTCCTCTTTGCTCATCATCTTTATTTCTTACTGCTAAACAGTAGCTTCCAGCGTCCAGTATACTCTTAGACATATGACGTGTCAGGAGGACGTCAGAAAGGTGATGCAAAGTCATTGGAGGCTTCTCTAAAGCCTAGAAATCATACTGTCATAATTCCCACAGTTCAGCAGACAGAAGTGGGAGTTAAGACTTGTCGATTCATATCAAGAACAGCAGAATGGGAAGAAATGACTCAAGAGGCTACATGATATAATGTGAAATAAATTGAGAAAGGAGAATGGAATTTAAATATTTCCTGTGTGGCTAGTTTGCTTTTGCTTTAAGTGGTAGCTAGAAGTAAGCACTCAGTATTTTTCTCGAGTTTTGTCCAAGTGACATTTTTTTTAAAATGTGGTTATTGGGATTGTTTGTAGCGTCATTTTTATCAAAACTGGTGTCCTTTTGTCATTTAATATTTTTAGTCCCCTTCATTTTTTCATTCATTTGTATGCTGTTTTGTCTCATCAAGTCCATTGTCAGTATAATGTCATCCTATTAAACTGAATTATAGAAACATTTTTCGGTGGATTTGGGAAATGGAGAGTACAAATAGACTTTATTTGTGCACATGAGAGTTGTGTGTCTTCTTTAAAAACTGGAAGTTATTTCATTTCTTCTCTGTTGAAGATGGGCAGGTATTTAAAGTTCTAAGATAGTTTCGTGAGTGTAGTTATTCAATTCAATAATGAGTTCAGTAATTCAGTAATCAATGGTGTCCCCTGGGGAGGCTCCATCCACATACTTAAAACTGTGCTGGAGAGGGCATTGGGCCCGGATCTCGTGGGTGGACCTCAGGACCGCGCTGACGTGAGCCAAGGATCATGGCCAGCACCAGGCCCCTGCTCTAACTTGGGTAGACTGGTTTGAGGAAGGCCTAGGACGTGATCATGTTAGAGAAAGCCTTAAGAGACGTTTTTGCTCTTGAGTCCTTCCCTCCTTATATCAGAAGGGTTGTAGCAATTACCCCTAGAAGTAGAAGGGAGAGGAGAATAGAATTAGCAAGTATCTGTTTCCACCCTAAACACAGACACCGAGGGCCACTTGGGGGTGAGGTGTTCCCCCTTGGAGAAGTTGTAGATTTTCTATACCTGCTTCATTCTGACCCAGATAGATCAGGTAACCATAAGAAGTCAAGAACGACAAACACAGCAAATGTGTCCAGTAGCTCATAAGATGGTGGCAAACTGTAGGAAGTTCCGGCAGCACAGAAGGCAGTTAAATAAAGGCAGTGTATCGCACTGCCGAGGAGCTCAGGTGCTAAATCACAGACTGGATTGGAACCCACTACCGAACCAGCAGAAAGGCTTATCGCAACTTCCTCCGTGTCTCCAGATCTCACTTTTTTCATCTGCAAAATGGGAACGATGGTGGCGGGTGCCCCGACACTGCCGACCCCAGTGAGGCACCAGGGTGGTCGTCTGACTAAAATGATTGCTTCAAGTATGAAGAATCAGTGAAAAGACTTAACACTTCCAGGGGACATTTCCATTTTACAGTCCGGGTCAGTCTCTGATGGGGAAGTGAGGAGGCAGTGTCCCATAGTCCTGGCCCCGTTCTCCTTCCCTTGGAAGAAGGGTTGATGGGGGTCAGGCGTGACCCTGCTTCTTCCCTCACATAAGTGCACCCGTTGAACAAAGATATTTTCTAGGAAGAAAAGTGGAGTCACGCTAGGTACCTTTGTATAGTAAGTACAGTGTGAAAAGCTTCAAGTATATGACAGAGAAAATAACCTTGTATCAACTCCGCTGTCTGGAGCGGTTGTATCCATTTGTTTGTTATCTGGGGCTGTCTCTTCAGAGCCAAGCAGTCGATCCGGAACAGTTCTCCAGTCAGGAATCCAACATCATGCTGGAGCAGAAGACCCCGGTTTTCCCACAGCAGTATGCATCTCAGGCCCAGATGGCCCAGGGAAGCTATAACCCCATGCAGGATCCGAACTTCCATACCATGGGACAGCGGCCCAGCTACGCCACACTCCGCATGCAGCCCAGACCCGGCCTCAGGCCCACAGGCCTGGTGCAGAACCAGCCAAACCAGCTGCGACTCCAGCTGCAGCATCGCCTCCAGGCACAGCAGGTGTGCTCTTCGTGGGCGTCTGGAGAGGCGGCCAGGGCGAGGGGGAGTGGGCAGCTTGAGGCGAGAGGGCGGCGTAACAGTCGTGTCCTCGGGGAGGGCGGAAAGCTCATCCCGTCCCTTCCAAGATGACGCTACAGCTCGTGCTCTGTTCTACTTACTGATTTCCTTTCTGTCTCGTCCACTAACTCCACTCTAGCACAGTGGAGCTGTCCTGTTGCCCAGCAGGACAACGGTCTAGCCTTGAGGTCTAGAGCTAACAGTCTAGCCTTGAGCTCTCTGAGCCTCAGTTTTCCTGTCTATAAAATGGGGCTGCTGTATGGTGCAGGGCAATGTGCATATGAGTTAAAGGTGGTTTCTAGCTCAGTGTGAGCACTCAGGACAACAGTAGCTCGTTTCCTCAGTCCTGTCTCATGACAGAAATTGTCACTGTTAGCTGACGGGTGGCAGAGCAGTGCTGCCTTCTGAGTGCGTAGTTAGCTCAAGAAAATGTGTTCTCGGGAAACAAGGCTAGACAGATTTCTGTAAACAGTCCACAACGTTTTCTCAGTAATAAGCAATGCGAAACCTCACTGATAATTAGCTTTGTAAAAGAATTCAGCTGCAAACCATGTGGTTTCAGCATCTAACGCATACAGATGTTACACTGGGGAGGGCGATTTCTCAAGAGAGATGATTTAAAATATATTGTGTAAAAAATGTATTGATTCTTCTGTCGCATTTAGAATCGCCAGCCACTTATGAATCAAATCAGCAATGTTTCAAATGTGAACTTGACCCTGAGGCCTGGAGTACCAACACAGGTAAGGAGCAGACCAGCAGTCAGATTTCATGGGATGTTGAGTTTCTCTGTCATTTCTTCCTTGTCAGTATCCCGGGCAAAGTTACTTACAAGGTCATATGACCCAGATCAGCACCATGGATCTGTTAGGTCATTCAGATGTCCATCTAGCCTGTCACTTTTGTAGTTCCATTTTTACTGCCAGGTACAGTCAGTTCTTGTCATTCACTTGTGTTGTGTTCTATGAAGTTACAGCAAACACTGAATTAGCGACTAGTGAACCACTGCTCCCAGGAGACCTACAGGGTTAGGGTCCTGCCAGCCTCTGGTGCCAGCATGGTCATCAGTCTATCAGTACATAACCTTGTTTCACATGTGCTTCAATTTGAAGAAATCTTATTTAATAGATACTGTCGATTTGTTACCTTGAACTCAGAGACACCAGCGCTGTGACTCTTGCCTGAATGAAGCTCACCCCACACGTGCCTTCTCCATAAGGTACATCGCAGCCTCTTGCATTTAGGAACACTAGACAGCTCTTTAGCACTACTCTTGGGAACCACCGTCAAGAGCAAAATCACCTGGGAAAAGCACACCAGAGTGAAAAACGTGGAACTAAATAGTCCACAAAAAGGACGCTTACAGTATGAGAGCTGAAACAAGAAGGCAGAGTGTCACCTTGTTTCAGCCTTAGGTGGGAATAATGTGCACCTTGGGCATCTCAAATTCTTTTGTGCATGTCCATAGACGTTGACAGTGCTGTGAATATAGAGTTGGGGGTTACAAATAAATTTTAGCAAGTAGGTAAGTTCACAAATACGGACTCCAGGAGTAATGAGGATTGACTCTGTACTGCTAGGACCCCATAAACAGCCTTTTACCTCTTCTGGGTGGCAGGCACTGACATCCTTCCCTGCATCCATCTGTCTTTTCCTCTTCAGTCTGCCCTGGCCTCTTTGCATGTTCCTATCACCTCGCTCTCCCTATACTCCCTCCCCTCTCCCTGCCTCTGTTCAGCCTTTTCCAAAGCACTTCAAGCCACATTTCGGCACAAATGATCTGGTTTCCCTTTAGATTTGAATGCCATCTTCAAGGTTTCTGTGACATTCGTCTTACAGCTAGGACTGGTATTATTATGAGGTCCTTTAGTTAACTGTGTTCTCTCACAGTGAGTTCCAAGTTAATCCATAGTAACATTGAAGTTACCCATGTCAGTCATTGCAAGGTTTCAGAAAAATCATCATCTCTGTAGAACTTAGAAGCCCACATTCTCACCCACCTACTGTTCGACTCTAAAACGTTCTCTCCACATGGCGTCTGGGTGGCTCATTCGGTTGAGCGTCCAACTCTTGATTTGGACTCAGGTCATGATCTCAGGGTTTGTGAGATCGAGCCCCATCTTGGGCTCTGCGCTGCACTTGGAACCTGCTCAGGATTCTCTCTCCCCCCTTCTCCCCCACTTGCACTCCTTCCCTCTCTCTGTCTCTCTCTAAAATAAAAAATTAAATAAAATGTTCTTCCCGTGTAATTTTATTTCCCAAATGATTTTACATGAGACAGTACCATTTGTTGTCTTATTTCTAATATGCAGTTTGTTTCTCAATCTGTGTCTTCCCCCAATGTTCCCCTCCGTGCATTCCCCACTTCACCCCCATTTTAGGCACCTATTAATGCACAGATGCTGGCCCAAAGACAAAGGGAAATCCTGAACCAGCACCTTCGACAGAGACAAATGCATCAGCAACAGCAAGTTCAGCAGCGAACACTGATGATGAGAGGACAAGGGCTGAGCATGACATCGAGCATGGTGGCTCCTGGTGGCTTACCAGCAACTCTGAGCAACCCCCGGGTCCCCCAGGCAAATGCACAGCAGTTTCCATTTCCTCCAAACTACGGTACTGGACTTACATCCCCACCACCTTTCACCAGCCCTTTCTCCCCAGTGTCCCCTGCTCTTGGGTCTCAGCTCCTCTCTCACAGCTCTTTGCATGGCTCCCACATGAGTCTGGCTACCCAGGGAGTGATAGGCAACCTGGGAGGACAGCTGGGGCCTGTCAGGAGTCCCCAGGTCCAGCACAGTGCCTTCCAGTCTCTCAGCTCAGGTACCACCTTTTCTCTGAGTGCAGGTCTTACTTTAAGAGTGACCGAAGTAAGTGTGTGTGAGAGTGCGTGGATGTGTGTGTTTCTGTCAATGTCTGTAAACACGGGTGCATATGTATATATTTATTTTTGAAGACCTCTGAGTCTGACTCAAACAAATCAATAGATACATACAAAATGTTGAAAGACCTACAAAAATTCAAGCATTACACATTCTCCAATTTTTGAAAAAAAAGATGATACCAAATCTTCAATGAATAGATAATTCCTGAGAAGTGTTATATAGAAGCCCCAGTGGAAGGCCCTTTGTTTTCTTCATATTGATTTGTTGTTCAGCGTCAGTCTTAAGAGACAGATGTGTAATGTCATAAATATTCATATTTGTGTGCATGTCATGTTCAATTAATAGTTGAATTATTGATAAAAGTTAAGTGCTTACATTAACATTAATATTCCAAATGATTTTCCCTGTCTTTTGCCAGAGTTATCTACAAATAACTATCAAGCCTCTGTAGTGCTTAAATTCACGTCTCCTGTTTCTTTAAAGAACCAAATAATGTGCGGGTTTTTCTGTGTGATCATAAACTTTTCTTTCTCAGCTAACCTAAGCATTAATTAGCCATGTACATTACACACATCTAGGCAAAAAACGCATTTTCCTTTACGTCCTCCTTGAAAGTTTCTAAGTTGCCGCCTTTGTTTCTAAGCTCCTTTCCTGTTTCCTTTTTGATGACTTCAGAAAGTGTTCTAAAAGTTCCTTCTCTCCTTTTGGTGTAAATGCCATTTGCTTCTAAACTGAACAAGAAGCTTACAATGAATTTTTCTATGTATTCTTGCTCATCTTAGATAGCACTGAAATACCGCAGAGCCCTTTACAGACAGAATCCTTTGCGATGCAGTTACTTATTTTTAAAAATGCATGGATCTCCTTGTAGAATGACTTGATTCAATAAAAAAATTATTCAAATGTGTTAACTTTTCATATATAGCTGAACTTCAGTCTGATTTAAAGTTTAAACAATCCAATTGTAGTGATACATAAAAATTTGAAGACTGTTTCCAGGTAAAAGAAAAATACACATGTTTGACCAATTCTTGATTTAGAGAGGGATAAGGGGAAGGAACAGTATTTTCTCTATCTCTAGACAAGGTAACTACCTTAGAGAATCAACATTTGGAAATTTTTTTCTTCATGCTTTTTATCCCAGTTTGGAACCTTTTTTTAAATGTATGTGGTTAACCAGCACATGATCAGGTATTTGAAAGTAATTTTCTATGTGTATGTAATTTGAATGTTCTCTTTTCTTCCCCCCAATCTCTACGATAAAACTAACAGTCTCCTTTGGATTTCTGTTTTGTTTTTTAAGGAATAAGTCAGCAACCTGATCCAGGCTTTACTGGGGCCACAACACCCCAGAGCCCTCTGATGTCACCCAGAATGGCACATACCCAGAGCCCCATGATGCAGCAGTCTCAGGCTAATCCAGCCTACCAGGCCTCCTCTGACATGAATGGGTGGGCGCAAGGGAATATGGGTGGAAACAGGTATGCCGTGTTTCTGTGTCTTTTTAAATAAGTGATCACCAGGGAATTTTTCTGTAGACCGCCTGTCTCTTTTCTGTATTTTTTCTCTCTCTTTTTTTTTTTTTTTTAAATTGAGTAAGCTCTATGTTCAACAATGGGACTTGAACTCATGACCCTGAGATCAAGAGTCACATGTTCTACTGACTGAGCCTGCCAGGTGCCCCATCTTTTCTGTATATTTCTTAATTTTTTTTCTCAAGCAAGCAATATCAAGTAAACTACGAAGTAGGAAAGTTACTAAGTAGGCAGAAGTTACCAGAATACAAAAGTTTAGCATATCTCTTCCTTGGGAGTAAAAGGAACTCCCCTGAGAAGGTACCACCCCACCAGTTTAAGACCGAAACTGCTATGGAAGGCAGTGCTCTAGAAGGCATCTTTTATCAGTACATGTAGTAAAAGCAAACAAATAAAAAGCTTGTTCGGTGCAGATAGGAAAGAGAAAGATACACCTCTAGACCTTCACAGTGATGTTAGGAGGGACTGTGGTCACCCCTGCAGCCTCATTGAGCACTTCCTCCACCATCTCTGACCTCACCCCTGCTGGCTGTCCCACCCTGGGGTCTTTCAGCCTATACTTACTCATCCTCAAGTAAATACCTGAGAAACAAGTGCTCAAAACTCCCCACCTTTTTGCCCTACAACTCTTGACATTTTAATCTTTTCCTTATGTTCTAGCATGTTTTCACAACAGTCCCCACCACACTTTGGGCAACAAGCAAACACCAGCATGTACAATAACAATATGAACATCAATGTATCCATGGCGACCAACACAGGTGGGATGAGCAACATGAACCAGATGACAGGACAGATCAGCATGACCTCAGTGACCTCCGTGCCTACGTCGGGGCTGTCCTCCATGGGTCCCGAGCAGGTGAGCACCCTGAGGAGCAGCCCATTGTCTTCTGATAACTTTTTGTCTATTTCCGCATTCAGTGTATCTTTCCATGTACTTAACATCTGCCATCAACTCCCACATGTATTTTGATCAGTGTTTTCTCACCTTACTTTCACCTGTGTTAGTGCCACTAACAGAAATACTTGTTAATGACAAAATAAACATGAAAGGATTCCTGACTGCTCAAGGATCTTTTAAAATATTTCTTAACTGTCTTGTCATTTAAGTATTTTCTTATTTGAGGAACTTAGCAATATCTAAAATGAATCTCTAAAAATGGAATGGTAAATGTACTTTCTTAAGTAGCTTTATTTTGGATTTATAGTTTAAGAACTGATTTTCTTCTGAATGAAAAACCAGACGAATCGCAAAGGCCAAACTAACTGCTTGCCATCCAATTAGCTGTATTTCCACCACCACCTCCCATCCCACCCCCTCCTGCCGCCCCCGGCCAGTTAGCTTTAAAGGATACTTCACTCGTGCAGGGAGACTGACACTCATCATCCAAAAACTATTCTTTATCATCTCTGGGGTGTGAGTGCCATGTTTTTCGGGTCAATTTTTTTTAATTTTTTTTTTTTTTATGTTTATTTTTGAGAGGGAAAGACCGAGCACGAGTGGGGGGAAGGGGCAGAGAGAGAGAGAGAGACAGAATCTGAAGCAGGATCCAGGCTCTGAGCTGTCAGCACAGAGTCTACCCGGGGCCTGAACTCACAAACCCTGAGATCATGACCCGAGCCGATGTCGGAGCCACCCAGGTGCCCCCCTGGTCAGTGTTTTTTAAACAATTCTGCTTAAGGCTGTATTTCTGAATAAGACTAGTGATTCTGCTATCCCTAAGTGTACACCAGCTTCACTTGGTGGCAGAGAGACTCAAAGCATTGATATCTCGGGTGGCCAGCCTAGGATTCAGAATCTGGGATTCAGAAATTCAGAATTTATCCACAGATAAAGGTGTTAGTTAAAAATTTTTAAATTGTGTTTACAGAAGAACTTATGTTTTTTTAATGTTTTTTTAAACGTTTATTTATTTTTGAGACAGAGAGAGACAGAGCATGAACGGGGGAGGGTCAGAGAGAGGGAGACACAGAATCTGAAACAGGCTCCAGGCTCTGAGCTGTCAGCACAGAGCCCGACGCGGGGCTCGAACTCACAGCCCGTGAGATCATGACCTGAGCCGAAGTCGGACGCTTAACCGACCAAGCCACCCAGGCGCCCCAGAAGAACTTATGTTTAAAGGGCACAAAATGCTTGGCATTCTACTGCCTCAGTAGTTCACGCAAAGTATCAATGTGGCAAAGACCCGGAGTCTTATTTCATCTGTGGAGAAATCGAGGCATGGGCAGGTTAAATGACTTAGTGAGTCACTGACAGGACTGTGCGTTCAGTCAGATCATAATTGTGAGAGTGGTGAAAGACCCAACGGTTGGATTAGTCTATTTCATCTGATGTTGGTGCACCACAACTTGTGAGGAAATTTTAGTAAATTTATTTACAGCACCTCTGTTTTATTCTATGAGAAGATGTTAATAAAAATGCAGAGTAGTGCATAAGGAAATTTAAAGCCCTTTGCAATTTAAGAAAGCTCTGTGTGGGTAATAATAATTCGCCTTTCTGTAGTTGAATTGATGGTGACTAAACCATCAATGGTGGCTTACTTGGGTAAATTAGACATAACTAAAGATAGATTCTTGGGGCACTCGGGTGGCTCAGTCGGTTAGGCATCTGACCCTGGTTTTCAGCTCAGATCATCATCATGATCTCACAGTTTGTGAGTTCAAGCCTGCACCTGCTTGGGATTCTCTCTCTCTCCATCTGTCTTTCAAAAAAAAAAAAAAAGTTTTATCTTTTCGATGGAGGAAACGTGGTGTTGATTTTGAATTTTCTACAGAAAGGGCCACTAGTGGCTCCTGATTTGCTTCCTAGGGAGACTGTACAAAGCAAGGGCCACCCAGATGGTCTACTCTACCATGGGTCATAGTCAACCTACCTGGAAGTCATGCCGTTTTATTTTTGAGGGAGGGAGAGAGAGAGCGTGCGCGCGCGCATGTAAATGAGGGAAGGGCAGAGAGAGAGAGAGAGAGGGAGAGAGGGAGACACAGAATCTGAAGGAGGCTCCAGGCTCAAAGCTATCAGCACAGAACCTGATACAGGGCTTGAATTCACGAACCATGAGATCATGACCTGAGCTGAAGTCAGATGCTTAACTGACTGAGCCACCCAGGTGCCCCAAATTGGTACATTTTTAGTAATCCAGATTGCTTTGGCAAAGAAACTTTTACATAGATTTAAACCTTTTGATTATTAGGATTAATTTGGAAACCTAAAAAACACAACTGCAGCGTGTTTCTTCTGATAAAACCAGTCCTGTAGCGTATTTGCATTTGTATCTTTACTTTGTAATTTGTGAAAGAATTATATGAGTGCTGATGAATAATTCACTTAAGAGGCACAAAGTTCAGCACTGTTGGGTACTCAGACTTGCTCTTGCTAATCAATAACTTGCCTAAGTAACAGAGGTATTAGGAGCTTCTCAGATGGCTCCGAAGTCCCAAATATGAGTCACTGGTCTAATTTGAATCATCCAAAAAGGTGAACATGTTAAGGCATGAAAATGTTTCAAGTATGATCGAGACTGTCAAACTTCTATACAAAATGCCAATAAAATTTAATTTTGAAGGCAGTTAGTGTAAGTATTTATTTCCCTGTTCCTCCCAACTCCCCCACCTCCCACCAGATCTATACATGGGAGAGTAGGTCTAGGGATGGGACCGCTTTTACAAAGCCACCTTTCCCCGTAATTCTACTCCTAAGAACAAAGACGAGGAGGAAGGTCGGTTGGTTGTTCCCTACAACACTTTTGGACATCCCACTGAGTGGAACCGCTGTCCTGTCTTGTGCCCTCAGGTTAATGACCCTGCTCTGAGGGGAGGCAACCTTTTCCCAAACCAGCTGCCTGGAATGGATATGATTAAGCAGGAGGGAGACGCATCACGGGTAAGAAACGGCAGAGAAATCTGTGAACAGGGTAGTAAGGTGAACATGGATATTTTATAGAGCAAAACTGGCAGCCTCACTGTCAGCCAGTAGATTGAAGACAGTTGTTAACGCTTGTGATTTTTAAAAATATCTTCTAATTTCATCTGACATTCAATAGTTTTTCTGTGAATAATTATTTCTTTAAGCTCATTTTAACTGAGCTGATGGTGGCGTATGAATTAAAAACACTAATTTTGCCCTGGAATGATATTATCATAGCAAAGCCAAAAAAGTAGCAGTGTATGAGTCATGTTAAGGCAAACTTTGATTTATTTTTACTTTTTCTGAATCATAATGTTAGATTTTCAGGAGGATAAAGAGGAGCTAACTTACAATTATTCCCTATCCCTTAATTAAGTCTGTGTTTATTCCTGTTAAGAGTTTGTCTATATTTCACTTTGTTTAAGCAACAGTCTTATATATTATTTGCATATTACCTCCAACCCTTGTTCTAAGAAGAGTGATAGTACCATGTTCAATCAAATCTTGAAAAAGAATAATCCATTCTTGGAACTCAACTGAATTGTGTGTCTAGCAGCTGATACGTTAACAGGAAGGCTCTGTGAGCAGCTTAGCACATAGTAAATGGGCCTGCAGGGCCCTCTCAAGGTAAGGGATATAATCCTTAGCAATAGATGAGTTTCCTTTTTTTTTTTTTTAGTGTTTATTTTTGGGAGACAGAGACAGTGTGAGCAGGGGAGGGACAGAAAAAGACACAGAATCTGAAGAGGCTCCAGGCTCTGAGCCGTCAGCACAGAGCCCGACGTGGGGCTCAAACTCACAAGCCGTGAGATCATGACCTGAGCTGAAGTCGGACGCTCAGCTGACTGAGCCACCCAGGTGCCCCAGGTTGAGTTTATTTTTAAGTTAAAAAGTCTCTCTCAATGGAGAAAATAGAGGATCAGTGTTCAGTTTCCTACAGAAAAGTGGATCTTGATTGGTTTTGTTAATATCTAAGTTTAAAAAGGAATAGATGCAGCAGTGCCTGGCTGGGCTCAGTTGGTAGAGCATCTAACTCGATTTCTGAGTCATAAGTCTGAGCCCCACATTGGGTATAGAGATTACTTTAAAAAAAATTAAAATGGGGGGGTGCGCCTGGGTGGCTCAGTGGGTTGGGCATCCAGCTTCGGCTCAGGTCATGATCTCACAGCCTGTGAGTTCAAGCCCCATGTCGGGCTCTGCGCTGATAGCTCGGAGCCAGGAGCCCGCTTCAGATTCTGTCTCCGTCTCTCTCTGCCCCTCCGCTGCTCTCACTGTCCCTCTCTCTCTTTGTCTCTCTCTCTCTCAAAAATAAAAACATTAAAAAAATGTATCTTAATAAAAAAATAAAAATGGGGCTCCTAGGTGGCTCAGTCAGTTAAGCATCTGACTCTTGGTTGTGGCTTAGGTCATTGATCTCACAATTCGTGGGTTCAAGCCCTGCTTGGGATCTCTCTCTCCCACTCTCTCTGTCTCTGTTAAAATAAATAAACAAACTTTTAAAAAACTTTTAAATTAAGGAAAAAAAAAAGGTATAGCTCCAGACTTTAAATACACGGTGTGTGAATTTTCTCTTTGTGGTTTTTCTTGTTTAAAGAACCACAGCCACACATGGTAGAGACACCCCTGGGTAGGAATCCTACAGATGATATATTTACCCAGATGCAGAGCTCATCTAAATGGTTAACGTCGCTACAGTAATAAGCCAAACGAAAAATAGAGTATATTCCATGGTGACTACGTGTGCAGACTCTAAATGTGCCATTGATTGAAGTTTGAAGCCCCTTAGGGGGGTGGCACCTTTCTCCTGCCAGCCCAGCCTCCCCTACCGCACTGCACCTCTGCAGAGTGACCACAAGAAATCAGTGATGGCTTATGTGCAGAAAGTAGAAGCTTAAAACCTGGGACGCACTTCCCAGAGGAATGATGACATTAGTGATAATTAGGCTTCTGCTAAAGGACAGCCCACGTTAACCCAAAAGTGCCAGGGAGCTTAACCTTTCAGCACATCATAGCTCTGTGGGAGGAAAAATGCATTTGGGGGCCAGGACTGCATTTCCCTCCCTGAACCCACCATGACAGGATCTGACCTCCCTTCCTCCACCTTCAGTGTGACTGTGTGCCAGCCTAGGACAGGGACACAAAGCAAGCACCCGGGAGAGCCAGTTTATAGGGCCAGGTGCTCAGATGCCCTGCCTGGCCCAGGCCAGCAGCCCCGTCTTCCACTCCTGCCCCCCAGTTTGACTTGCCTTATATCCTTCTGCTGCCCTATTACAGAAGACTGTACTGCTGTACTATACAGCAGAACACTTGGATGGCCCCTAATCTTTTTTTTTTAATTCCAGAAAAAACCAACAGGTATGGAGCATTCACTGCAAGCCTGATTATCTGCTGAGAGCTTTATTTAGATTAGTTGATTTAAACCAATCATAACCGTATGGTAGAACTACTGTTTTGAGGGCTTGATGAGTTGCCCAAGATCCTGCAATACCAGGAAGGAAGCTGAGACAAGGCTCACCCCCCCATGAGTGCATTACTAGCCCCTGTACTCTGCCGCCCACTTTCCCAGAGGGGACATGGAGCTCCTGGGACGTTTCTCTAAAGGTTTTATGAAAGCAACATTGGAGAAGCCCCAGAAGAAACAAATTTGGCTGCCATTCCCTTCTGGTTTTTTATAGAGCCTGAAGGGCAAAGAAATACACCACACTGTGGGACAGACGGTAAAGATTTGGCTACATATTGAAGAGCGTCCTCGGCTTCAGGCATTAGGATACTAAATCTCAGGAGGGGAAAAACCTCTGAAGTGAGGAAAGGGAATGTACCTTTTGGTCTCTAGTATACAGGACGCATACTGGGCCCATCAGAGATATTTAGGCCTCATCAACACTTACGGATGAGGAGACGGAGTCTCAGAGGATGAGGGAATTTGCCCGAGCTCGCACAGCTAGCGTGGAAGACCACTGTGAGGAACACCACACAAAGAGGAAGACCACTGTGAGGAACACCAGAGAGAGGCAGGGGCCTTCAAGCTGGAAGGACTAATCCGCAGAGTGGGGCCTGGGCAAAGTGGAGAGGTAAAGCTGCAGGCAAGGTGGGCCAGTAGAACCACCTTCACGCACATCTAGGCCCCTGATGGGTGCCCGCTAAAACTCAAATGGAAAGATTAGCATCAAGGTCACAAAAGCAACTTTCAGTAAATATAGGATGTTCTCGCTATCAAAAGTACTCTTCAGGATCTCTGGTGAGAACTCTCTCCCTGTAGTCATCTAGCCTGGACCATTTATGCCCCTCCCACTTTCTTTGTTTCTCCCAGACCCCCTCTTGAATCTGGCTTCCCATCTATACTTTGTTCATGCTGAATATTAAGGCCAGAGGACAGTCTGTCAGACACTCTTGTTTCCTTCAGAAAGTAATATGTACAGTATATCCCTTCTGATCCATGAGTAATAACTGGAAATCACTGCACTTGTCACCATTCTACTGATTATGTGCAAAGAGAGGGATCCAGTCATCTCTGTCCTCTTGTGTTTCTGTAATGTTCTCTGCTGCTGTTGTGAATCAAGGAACTTTTCAGAATTTATATTGGTAACCTGGTTCTATTTGTTGAGCTAGAAACCAGTGGTTTGGGGCGCCTCGGTGGCTCAATCAGTTGAGTGTCCGACTTCAGCTTAGGTCATGATCTCACGGTTCGTGAGTTCGAGTCCCACGTTAGGCTCTGTGCTGACAGCTCGGAGCCTGGAGCCCGCTTTGGATTCTGTGTCTCCTTCTCTCTTTCTGTCCGTCTCTTGCTCGTGTTTGCTCACTCGGTCTCTCTCTCTCTCTCAAAAATAAACATTAAAAAAGAAAAAAAAGGATATGGAAAGAATCTTTAAAAAAGAAAAGAAACCAGTGTTTCATTACTAATCGAATTGGTGTTCCACTTATCTTGAAATGGAGATTAAAATTGTACCTTGCTTTAAGCAGAGCTAGCATATACAACTGTGGATTTACCAAAATGCTATGTAGAGAGGGGCGGTGATTTTACACAACCAAAAGATTCTTCTTTTTACAAGGACTTCTAGCATGCCTCTATGTTTTACATGTTTAAACATATCAAAATTGAGTTTACTGGTCAGCTGCATGGCTCTTGTATAAAGTATAGCTATAATTACTTGTATTTACTGGTGTTATGGAAATCGATCACTAACTAGGACCAGCTTCCAGGCAGTGATGATAAGGAAAGTGGTGATGACATTCACCGAGTACTTTTTATGTTCCCAGAACTATTTAATACCTCATGTACATGATTTTGTTTAGTCCTCACAACAGCCCTAGGAAGTATTAGGGACAGAAAGATTAAGTGACTCTCCACCCCTGAAGTGACACAGCCGGATGCCAAGCCAACCAGTGTCACTTTAGATATCCACGGCATGCTCAACATTCTCTTTCAGTACACTGCTCCTGGGTGATAGCTGCTTACTGATAATCCATTCATGTTAAAGAATACTGCCTTCAAGTTGCTAAGGACATTAATACTTCTCAGTAGAATTTGTTTTTCTAGACTAACTGGAAAATCGAAGGATTGTTTTCATATTTTAGAGCTGTGGAGTATTTCCATATGAAATCATGTGACACAAATTGGAAATAAATATATAATTCGGCTTTATATCAAAGAGAAAAGTACATTAACTGTTCTTCTCTAAGAGGAAATACAATCAGAGGGATTCTCCTAAACTAATGTTTTAAGCTTGGGAGAATTGTGCTCCAGACCAGGAATGTAATCCCACCTTTGACCACTAGAATTCATGATCTGGCAGCAGTTTCCCCCAGTCGGTCTTTGCAGGGTAGTGTGGTGAAATTGATTATTTTGGGCTTACTCTCTGATCTTACTAGATAATCTTTAATGGCCCTGTTGTGCTAGCTATGCCTTCATATCTAAATCCCAGAAACAGTTGTTATGTGTCCTCACAGCACCCAGTATTTCCTCTCACATAATTCGGACCATGTTGTTATTTGTCTCCCTGGCCCACTCGATGTTTTGATGGCAGTGACCAGAAATACACTGTTTTGGTTATAGCCCCAGCACCTGGCACAGAGTGGATAATTAATATTTGCTACATGGATGAAACCTTTTGGGGGGGGGGTGTGGAACATAGTCAAAAACATAGTCAATAACCAAAGAAAAGCACTGACAGACATGCACCAACCAGTCAGACACCTCACATGATTCTTGCTCACTACAGCCCTCATTCAAACCATCATGGCATAGCAACCAGAAACTGGCGAGAATATCCGTAGATCCAAAACCCTGGTTTATTCAGCTCCCTGAAGCCAGGAAAACACCCCACGGAACCTTGGGAGTATCTCTGTAAGAGAAAGTCAGGAGGGACGTTTTGTTGAAAGTCTGTTTGTACTGGATGATTTTGAGGAAGGATTGAGGAAGTGGTGGCCGCTTCTGAATCGGATATTGTCAGAAAGCCAGGGCAGCTCAGCAATGAGGTATCTCTGCAACGTCGTTTGAGATGGTGGGCGAGGACATTGGTGTAGGACGTCATTGGTGAGAGAGCAGCAGTCATCCACTGAAGCCTCTCGTCCTTCAAAGTGGCGCGGAGGATCTGCTGGCCTTAAGGGAGGAGTGTGCTCAGCGAGGAACAGGGCCTCCTGCCTGTCTGCCTCAAAATCAAGTGTAATTCAGCCAGACAGAGCCTTCGGGAACGACACTATTTAAAAATGGCCAAGTATATTGATGATTCTGTGATGAGCTTTATGATGGTGTCATAAAAAATTCAGAGGTACTTCACAGTTTTCTCTGTTTTCCTGCAGAAATACTGCTGACACTGAAGGTAGCTGGTTGCTTCTCTCTTCAGCTGATGGGGCTCACTTGCTCAAAACACTTACCGGCCTGGAGAGCTGTGTCTATCTGTTTTGACCCAATCGACCTGCCAGCCAGTTCTGCCAGAGCCAGGTCAGCAGATGGGCCGGGGCCCTGGCTCCCGGGGTGGAGTCCACCTGGCTGTTGCAGGAGGAGCCGCCTCTTCTCTTGACAGTCTGAAGCTCGCGTCCAGACAGTTGCTCAGTCTGTTCACTGCATTCACCTTAGTGCAACTTAGATCTCTCCTGCAAAGTAAATGTTGACAGGCAAATTTCATACCCATGTCAGATTGAATGTATTTAAATGTATGTATTTAAGGAAAACAACCATGCTCTTGTTCTGTTCCTGTTTGGTTCCAGACACTGGTTTCTTGCTTTGTTTTCCCTGGCTAATCAGTCTAGTGCAAAAGATTAAGATTTCATCTCGGGAAAGAAGAGAGTTAAAAAAAAAAAAAAAAATACACACACTAAAAGGTGTTTTAACCTAAAGCCTGCATTTGGGATAAAAGCAGAGCAGACACCACGGACAGCGCTGTATGTACAGAGACACCCAAGAAGTGAAGACCAGTAAAGTCATAGTTGTATCTTTGTAGAAGCTGTAGAGACCATGTTGAGAAGAGTGTCCATTACCGAACAGAGGAAAAGGAGCCTGTGAGAGGGCTGTTGATATTAACAAGTGCTTTTTTCTTTTTTTCTTTGTCAAAATCAAACTATTCCACCTAAATTGTGAATCAAGAAGAAATATTGTTCATTTCCAAACTAAGTTCCCTTTAGATTGATAAGACAGCTTTGATTAGCGTCCTCTCGTCTCCATCCAATCCTGACTCTTCCTTCCCCTGTCAGCCTTCCCTACTTTCGTTTTTTTTTTGTTTTTTTTTTTTTAATTTAAACGCAACAGAAACCAGGTAAGCCCTTTATTTCCTTAAATGTTTTGCCAGCCACTGTCAATTGCTAACTATTAAATTTCAGAAAAAAAGCATTTACTGGCAAGGAGAGGAGCCAAGTTAGGACTTGATACAATCCAACTAAGGATACCTGCTTTGAAAGCATGTTTATTCTGTTCCCCAGCAACACTGGCCTACAAGAACGGGAGAAAGTAACCGTGTGTTTAAAATTGACAGCAGATATCACAACAGATTTAACCTCTGCCATGTGTTTTTTATTTTGTTTTCTAGCAGTGCTGATGAAGCCGAAGTTTTGTAAGGTACATAAAATCCAATTTATATGTAAACAAGCAATAATTTAAGTTGAGAACTTAAGTGTTTTAATTGTATAATTTTTGTGAGGTATACATATTGTGGAATTGACTCAAAAATGAGGTACTTCAGTATTAAATTAGATATCTTCATAGCAATGTCTCCTAAAGGTGTTTTGTAAAGGATATCAATGCCTTGATTAGACCTAATTTGTAGACTTAAGACTTTTTATTTTCTAAACCTTGTGATTCTGCTCATAAATCATTTATCTAATGATATGCAGCCGCTGTAGGAACCAATTCTTGATTTTTATATGTTTATATTCTTTCTTAATGAACCTTAGAAAGACTACATGTTACTAAGCAGGCCACTTTTATGGTTGTTTTTCTTGCCCACTCTGGTAGGGGAATAATCTTTTATTAATTGGCATCAGTTTCAGACAACTGCAATACCAAGAAACTGATGACCTTTTTTGAGCTATTTCTCCCCAACCCCTAAAACACATACTTTCTTACCTAAATTTCAGAATGATGTCTTTTTGATGTCTAAAAAGCAAAGCATTTTATATCTCATTAGCCAGGCTTTTTAGGAACAGAGAGGTTTTTCCTTGAAATTTATTTGTGGCAGGGTGAAAAATGTACAAACTACCCCTATTTATATTTATATCTCTCTCTATATGTGCAAATTATGGAGTATAGAAAGAGATATAGCCCAAAGATAACTGGTTAAGTAGACAGTCTGAAAGTGTTGCTCCATACTAAAGAAATTTTTCTGGAAATTTGCATTTCGATACTTTTTTCCCACTTGAGAGGGGTATCGCTCGCTACAGGGAGGTGGCCAGGAACAGCACTTCTCAGCGGCCACCAGTTCACGTGTCCCCCTCGAAATGCTCTACTTTTCTCAACCGAACCACTGGGTTGCCCAGTCGTGATGGAAAAAATGAGCAGATGTTGGCCCGAAACTCCGTGACCTCATCGGTGTGATGAAGCTCACATTACCCAGTTTACTGTGACCGGTTTTAAGTTGATTTTTTAGAAATATGTGAATTGGAATGACTTTATCTTCACACAGCACAGAAGAGAAATGGAGTTTAAACTGGCTTTGTTTCAAGTCCCTTTTCACTAAAACACTGTCCCCAGAATATCAGTGTATCTTTGATTGTTTATCCATCTGCCCACTGTGTCTTAATGTCAATCCCAATTCAGACAAATCTGCAAACCTCTGATACCGATAATTTAGAATAATTCACGATCATTACTGTTTTGAAGGAAGAGAGATTATAAATTCTCTGATGGCTCAGACCAGGTAATGGATTTTGCTTTACATCTAACTGAAAAGAGAAAAGTCAGTGAAGGAATCCTCTGATCATATTGATCACTGTAGAAGCAAAAGCCAAATCAGTCCCCTTCATTATCAGTATTTCTCATGCTGTAAACAATAAATTTGTCAGACTGAGTACTTGGTTTTGTTTTAATAGAACAAATAATCAGTGTTTTACTTATATTACTAAATGTGAAAAACACATAATGTGAAAAGTATACATACATTAACTTGGTTGTAAAACTCATTTAAGTGTTCATGTAATGTGCTAAGTTTAAAAAGTGAAGTGAGCTGTTTTACTACAATGAATTCGTTTGACTCAAAGACTAAAAATGCCCCTCCCACGTGTATCTCTTACGGCCTGTAATAACTGAAAGCAATGTTTTTGCAGTTTATATAATGCAATTTTTAATCTGTGTTTAAAAATGGAGTTCATATGGGCTTAACACATGAAATGGGTGGCACAGATCCACTTGCAGAACCCAAAGATACACAATCAATTTTGAAATGCAACTTAAGCCATTAATTGTTGGTGTGAATTTAAAATTTTCTAGTATTTGTATGGTAGTATGCTGCCTAAGAGCAAAGCATTCTCTGCACAAAAGAAAATTACTGTAGTGGCTTCGATTTTAATTAGAATTTTCTCCCTGGTGTTTCTTTATAGAGGAAAACAAAATCTTTTAAGTTTCTTACTACAGGTAAAAGCTATGTGCAAGAACCTCAAAATGCTAAAATCTAGCATAATGCCTTAGATCTGTTTTTAAGTCTTGTATATTCCTACATAGCTGTCCAATGTATTATATTTGTATAGTGAATTGTGTACAATTTTTGAATAAGTGCATCATCACTTAACCTTTATGTTGTTGAATAGTGATGATGATACATTTCTTCAAACATTTAACTGTCATTTTTTGTTCCTTTGTCATTTGTGGGTTTTATTTGTACAGTTCCTCATGAAGTTGCATCTGAGATGTGTGTATATGAAAAGATTATACAAGGGTAAAATTAAGCAATATATTAACTATGGTTCTTCAGGAGAAAGCTTACAGTGTTTCAGGTTGTGATTTATTTTCAAAATGGAGTTGACTCTGAACATCACTTTGTTCACCTGCATCGATGTTTGTATTTCTAGTGTGAGCAGTTTATGCAAAGGTAGATATATTCAGAGAAATTTTAAATACATTTATGCAAGTTAATATTGCTTTGCTGATGCTATTTGCTTATTTGATGTTAAATAATGCTATTGTAAATAAAGAATTCTGTTGTTATTGCATCATTTAATAAATTTTAATGCCTTCGGGTTTTACATGGCTTGGGAGATTTTAATGTGTTTATATATTCTATCTCCATTCGTAATTGCTCTTAATTTTTAAAATATCTGACTTGGAATTTAATACTTCCTTACATTCATACAATAGTTGACACTATTTCTAGCACTTTAACATTTGGTTCTCCCACTGGCCCGTTTCACAGATTTTCAGTTTGAAGCCAAGGGAGGTTACGTCTTGGTTATCTAACAACTTAATGGCAAATACAGGCTGAACATAGGTCTGCAGAATCCCAAGTGATGTCACTACTCTTCTCACCAGAGTGTTCCACCTCCCTTCCCTCATTTTCCCAAAAAACATGAGAACAATATGGACTTCTGACTGGTTATTCAGGCTTTACATCACATCAGAATATTCATGATCGTTTTAATCGATTGTTTTGTTAATAGTTGATAAATGATACAAGTATAATTCCTAAAACCCAAGTTGTAAACTACATGAAATACTAGTAAATATAATCTGGAATTGTGTTTTTAAAAGATACAAAAACAAGATGAATGAATAGAAAATTCTATCAATGCTGGGGTGCCTGGCTGGCTCAGTCAGTAGAGCATGTGGCTTTTGATGATATTGGGGTTGGGAGTTCAAGTACCACATTATGTGTAGAGATTACTTAAAAAAATAAAATCTTTGAGAGAGAGAGAGAAAAGAAGAGAAAAAAAAAACTATCAATGCTATTCACTATATTAAAGGAAGGAAAAATCATGATTAACTATAGTAGATGCTATATGATAAATTTACACAGGATAAATTTCAGCCCCCTTTCATGAGAAAACCTCAAGGAAAAATAAAATCTCTAGGAAAAGTAAATGTCCTAAAGTTATTTTAAGGTTATCTGATGCAATCCCACTGACACATCTTACTTACTGATTAAATATTAAAGGTATTAGTTAAAACCGAAGCAAAACAAGGAACCCCCATTACCAGTGCTGCCAAGTGAAATATTACTACTGGAATAGAAAAGGTAAGAGATTTTCAGTCAATTTGACCATCTATACAGAAAACCCAAATGAATGAACTGGCTCTTGGAATGGAATGAATAAAAAAAGCTCAGTCAGATGGCTAGACTTAACAAAAATCAATACCTTCTGTCCACACCAAAAGTCATTTTTTTCAAATCCCCATTTACAATAACCATAATACAATGCTTACAAAATAGGATTAGAGCTAACACAAAATGTGAAAAAACTTTGTGAATTGAAAACTATAAACTTGTATTTAAAAGACACAGAAGTGAGCGCCTGGGTGACTCAGTCGGTTGTGTGTCTGATTTCAGCTCAGATCACGATGCCAGGGTCCCAGGATCAAGCCCTGCCTCAGGTTCTGCACTGACAGCATGGAGCCTGCTTGGGATTCTCTCTCTCCCTCTCTCTTTCTCTGTGCCCCTCCCACACTCCACTTTCTCAAAATAAATAAACCTTAACAAAAGTTTATAAAAATAAATGAGAAAAAGAATTAGGAAATGGGAAAAGAATACGAACAGATAATGTCTACTAAATGTTAAAAGATGTTCAACATCGTTAGTAATAAACTGAATGAGATACCTTCTTTCCTCCATCCATTTGGAAAAAAAAAAGTCAAATACTTCCAATGGACTTTAAGTAGGAATATGAATCCTTTGGCATACAAAGTAAATGTTTCAGTTTGAGGAGATTGGTGTATCTTTGAATTTTGGGTAGCACTCCTCACCAAAACCATACCAAAGTTTGGATTTGGCAAACTGCTCAGAAAGTTCTCTTAAATTCAGAGCATCCTTCGAGATGTCCTCTGTATTAGACCACTTACTGCCACATTCAAACCTTTTTCTTCTTTCCTACTTTGTTGCATTTTTTAGCGTTTTTCTTTTCTAACAAATTGATAATTGTTTGAATAATTTTCAACCTTTATTCTGTACGAATACATTTATTTCAAGGGTACAAATTTTCCTGTTCACTGCTTTTAGCAGCATCCTACACATTTTGTCTACTTATCATATCAATTAAAATCTCCAGTATGGGGGCGCCCGGGGGGCTCAGCTGGTTGAGTGTCCGACTTCGGCTCAGGTCATGATCTCGCGGTTCGTGAGTTCGAGCCCCGCGTCGGGCTCTGTGCGGACAGCTCGGAGCCTGGAGCCTGTTTCAGATTCTGAGTCTCCCTCTCTCTCTGCCCCTCCCCCATTCATGCTCTGTCTCTCTCTCCTTCAAAAATAAACATTTGAAAAAGAAAAAAAACAAAAAAACAACAAAAAAATCTCCAGTATGGCTCTGGGTTTTTCTCTCTCCTCTTCTGTCACGTTTTCCTTATTGTAGCCAAAAGTGGTGTTTTTAGGAGCATGTACATTGCTCATAGATGAACTGACCCTTTTAATTATCATATAATGACCCAATTCCTCTCATATTCTTCCTTGCCTTGTTTCCTTTGCTATTAATATAGGCACGTTAAAACTGGATTCATTCTGCATCCTAGGTCTTCATTCTAACTTTTGCTTTCAACCATGTTGAAACAGCCTGTGGGTAGTTCCTAATTTTTTTTATCTAGTTTTGTATCAGCAAGAGAAAGATGTGCATTTGTCTCTTTCTTCCTTTAATTACATCACCTTTGCTTTTTACCTTTTGCAATGTTGCGCGCGCGCGTACACACACACACACATATATGTAACAGCTATATATCCTTTTGACAAATTGACCCTTTAATCATTTGGTCAGAGATTGGAAAGTGAGGAATGGGGCACCTGGGTGGCTCAGTCGGTTGAGCGTCCAACTTCGGCTCAGGTCATGATCTCACGGTTCGTGGGTTCGAGCCCCACATCAGGCTCTGTGCTGACAGCATAGAGCCTGTAGCCTGCTTTGGATTCTGTGTCTCCCTCTCTCTCTGCTCCTCCCCCACTCATGCTCTGTCTCTCTCTCTCCTTAAAAAATTTAAAAAAAATTTTTTTTTTTTTAAAAAGAGACGAAGCATGGCAAGTAAGAATCCAGGGAAGAACATTCATTCCAGTAGAACAAACAGCAAATGCAAAGGTTCTGAGACAGAAACCAGCTTTGGTGTCCAAAGGATAGCCAGAAGGCCAGTGTGGCTGGAGAGGATAACTAACTGAGGGGTCCGAGCAGTAGGATATAAGGCCTGAGAAGTAGCCAGGGTCCAGATCATATAAGGTCTTATAGGACAAGGCAAGGAATTTGTATATTATTCTAAGCGTAATGGGAAACCATTGAAGAGTTTTCAGCAAGGGAATAACATGATCTAATCTATTTTGTTTTAATGTTTATTTTTATTTTTGAGAGAGACAGAACGTGAGCAGGGGAGGGGCAGAGAGAGAGGGAGACACAGAATCCAAAGCAGGCTCCAGGCTCTGAGCTGTCAGCACAGAGCCTGATGCGGGGCTCGAACTCACGAGCTGTGAGATCATGACCTGAGCCAAAGTTGGACGCTTAACCGACTGAGCCACCCAGGGGCCCCTAATCTGTTCTTAATAGACTAGCTACTGTATGAAGAAAAGCCTGTAGGAAACCAGTTAATAGGCTATTGAAGAGACCAATTAAAAGTGGAGGATTGAACCCATGACTTCACATCAGGTGCCTCTAAAAAAATCCCACTAAAACACTACAGACCTTTCTACAAAGGCATAAACCCACAGGAACAAGGACAATAGCAGGCAAAACAACAGCAACAAAGGTTTTAGAAGCTGAAAGCACTTACAAGAGTGACAACTCATTCTGTAGACCTAAGAAAGCTGAATGCTAAGCTAGCCATGAGTAATGCCAAAAAGCAAGCAAAGTTTCACCACAAAACTCAGAGGCTCAGGAATTAGCAGGTGCCTCTGGATGTGGGCATGAGAAGCTGGCAGATGTGCTTCTCTGCTTCAAGCAAACAACCTCCCCAACCTGGACAGAAGAATGAAGTTATATTCTGCAGAAAAGTTTAACAGAAGGGTCAGGGGGATGATATTATAAGGAAAACAATATTAAGTGAGATCTACAGTTAGAATGTTAATCCCTCTTCACCAAATTAGCTTCAACACTCTCTCCAGTCTGGTTGCTTGTGTGTCTTCACAAGGGAATCTGGCAGCCACAAAGGAAAAACCTACAGGTACTAACATATGTGGCTCCCCATGAAAAATCCAGTGTCACCTTATAGTGAAGACCACAGTTGACAACCCTGCCCACAAACTCTGAGCTTCCAAACATTTTTTAGTGCCTCCCATTAAAACATGAGTGCATAGCCAAGGATCACCATACTTTGAAGGACACACTAATGTGAAAGAGACTGCAACAGCCCTCGGTCATCCAGGGCAATGTGGTGACCTGAGGGCCCAACTTGCTGCATACTTCCCAAAAACAACTCCCAGCCAATGGTGGAGTGCAGCAGGAATAAGATAGGCCCACTCTTGGGGGCTGGGACTGCTCCAATGAGCAGCTTTGCCTCAAGGACTCTACATCAGTCTTGCCAAACTTTATTAGAATGGCATTGCACTCCAAGGCTTTCACCTAACCTTCCTTCCCAGTCAGGTAGCTCTTCTAGCCTGCCCTGGACTCCCCCCTACTTTCCCTCACAAGCATGTTGCCACATCTAATCCCATCTTGGCAACCGATTCTTGCGGGTGGAGGGCGGGAGGGGTGTCCAGACCAACACAAATGAACCAAGAAAGCAGATAGTAAGATGGGAATTTGGGCCTGGCTCACTCGAGGCCAGTAGAAGATGTCACCTTGGTCAGTAAGTATTGCACAGATAGTCCTTGGCACAAGGTGATGGCTCAGTTGCCTAAGATTTCACTGGCAGGGGCCTAGGAAAATGTGAAAGGGAACTCTATAGCAGGTAGGATGATGCAGGACATTTGAAAGATGTGAGGCAGGAGGACACCTGCAAAGATAGGAGAAGGCTGATTACTGCCACCTTGGGTTGATGCTCTGCAGAGGGACGATGAAGCTGAGGGCTGTTAGGGAGTAATTAACACTAAATATGAGACCACAGGGCCTCTGTGGCAGCACCCAAGGAGGTTCTTCTCTCCTGCAGTGGAGGAGCAGACAGCTGAGTGTCAGACTAAAGAATACATCATTAAAAGATTTAAGCTAAGGCAGGTTTGTTATGCAACAGACCGGGCCCTGGTTGGGAAAACCTGGGACCCTGAAACGTGGGTAGAGATACGCAGATGGTTGCTGCTGATTTCAAAGCCACGTGAACCTTCTGGGCTTGCACAGGCAGCCCACTCTTCCCTGTCAAGAGCTAAACATCTATAATCTCAAAGGAAAGAATGGAGGAGCAGTAGCCTGAATGCAGTCTCTTCAATAAAATTTCATGGTCCCTTGTTCCGTTCTCAGACCTGAACTAACTTTGAAATCCAAACACATTGACTGAAGAAACGGCCAAGTCCTTAGGAACTCTGAAATACTATGGCAAGTACATATATGTGACAATTCCCCCGTCTTTCTCTAAAGGAGCTGCAGGTGACTATACACTAGTAGAAGGGGCACAAAAAGACACTGGAGGATTACTGACACAGGATCTGAGTTGACACAGACACATAAAAACAAACATCATCCTGAATCCCTGTTATCGGGAGCCCCAAAGAGGCCAACTAATCAACTGAGTCCTCCTTGAAGTTCCACTCACAAGCCCATTGGTTCCTTGGGCCCACTCAGTGGGTGTTTCTCCAGCACCCAAGTGTACAATAGGAATTTCTACAGTTGGTAGTTGGAATAATCCCCATATTGGGTCACTGGCCAATGGAGAAAGCCAAGTGGAAACTTCAAAACTGCCCTCAATTAAGACAAATCAAAAACAATATTGCTTTGGGATGAGGAGGGATTGTGGAGATAAACACCACTATTAAAGACCTGAAGGAGGAGCACCTGGGTAGCTCAGTTGGTTGAGCATCTCTTTTTTTCTTCTTTTTTAAACTTTATTCATTTTTGAGAGACAGAACATGAGCTGGGGAGGGGCAGAGAGAAAGGGAGATGAAATCTGAAGCAGGCTCCAGTCTCTGAGCTGTCAGCACAGAGCCTGACATAGGGCTCGAACCCACAAACTGGGAGATCATGCCTGAGCCGCAGTCGGACGCTTAACCAGCTGAGACACCCAGCTGCCCTGAGCATCTGACTCTTGATCTCAGCTCAGGTCATGATCCCAGAGTCATGATCCCAGCGTCATGAGATCAGGCCCCACATCGGACTCTGCGTTGTGTGTGGAGCCTGCTTAAGATTCCCTCTGTCTTTCCCTCTGCCCCTCTCCCCTATTCACATGCTCTTTCTCCCTCAAATTAAAAAAAAAAATTGTTTTTTATTTTAAAAAGATCTGAAGATTGCAGGATGGTGGTCCTGTAATCCGACAGGCTTCTAGTGATGCAGCCTGGAGAGCAACTACAGATTTAACCACCTTAAATTCTTGATCACAGCCACTGAGCTGGACGTGGTATTATTGCTATAGTACATGAATAAGACATCAGGCAAGAGGCACGCAGCCAATGACTTGGCAAGCACCTTCCCTTTTTGTTTTTAAGGCTTTTTTCCCCCAATTATATATTTTTTCCAGCTTTACTGAGGAATAATTGACACACAAAATTGTCAATAGAATTCCAATAAGTATGGGTATGTTGAATTGTGGCAACCCTAAGTATGTCACTTGTGAATAAAGCTTGTAGATCCTTGCCTGAGCCAATTAGACATTAAAAAGGTCAAGGGGCAGTCCAGGAAATCTGCACTGGCCAGTTCTGGGGCCCCAGGATGTGTGGGAGCTTGAGGAAGGCTACACTATCTGGGTGGGTGGGGGCTCTGGAGAAGCGTCAGTGCAGCAAGTGAGGAGAGGAGGAGGCATGTGGAGCCTGGGGCTGTGGAAGCCTTGCTGTGGGAGCTGGAACAGTGCCCTGGACCTTCTGCGCGCCAAGGAAAAGGAATATTTAAACTGAAACGTGTTATGCTGCATGAAAACCCACCATCAGGTTTGGGCTGATTTTTCAACACTAGTGCTTGTCTTGGTGGCAACCAATCGGAACCAATTCCAGCTAACAGAGAGAGAGAGAGAGAGAGAGAGAGAGAGAGAGAGAGACACACACACACACACACACAGAGAGAGAGAGAGAGAGAAAAAAAACAGCAAAGAACTTTAATAGAAGAATAAAGCAGTTGAGCAACTTAAACTCAGAAAAGGAAGAAACCAGCACAGCTGGGCCTACCTCAGCAAGAGTTCTTTGACTCTCTCTCTCTCTCTCTCTCTCTCTCTCTCTCTCTCTCTCCCCCCCCCCCCTCAAGCTGCCATTACAGTGATTCAGTTGCAATGCCCCAATTTCTGAATTCTTTGCCCAATTTCAAAAGTACTCAGAGAGCAAAATAATGTTGGACTACCTTGGAGGAGATCACTAAAGAGCTATGGTTAAAGAGCAGGGCCACTTAGCACAGATTTGGGGGTGTTAACCAGAATCAGGGAGGCATGAGAAGCCACCCCAGAAATTCTGTTCCAGCTTTGGGAAGTGGGAGCTCATGGGCAAGGAGTGTGAGAGTTGCATAATTACTGAAAAGACGTAACAAAATCGCCATTGTATACAGATCACTAATTGTCTATCTAGAAAATCCCACAAAATCAATAGAAATCTATAAGAATTCGTAAGACAGCTCAGAATGGTAAACACATGAAATTTGTAAGCAATCGTTAATACCACTAATAAGTAAGAATATATCGGATACAAAATTCCCATTCACAATACCAGATTTTTTAAATTATCAAGTTCCTAAGGAAAAACGTATGAAAAATGTGTAAGTTCACTTTACTAAGGAACATAAAAAAAGATTTAAATAGGAGGACATGAGAATGTTGGTTTTTCACAACTAATTTATGGGCTTCATTTCAACTCCTATTTCAGTGGGGTATTTTTTTAAGTTTATTTTATTTATTTTGAGGCAGAGAGAGTAAGCAGGGGAGAGGCAGAGAGAGAGAAAGACAGAATCCCAAGCAGGCTCCGTGCAGTCAACGTAAAACCCAACACGGGACATGATCCCATGAACCATGAGACCATGACCTGAGCTGAAATCAAGAGTTGGATGCTCAACCAACTGAGCCCCTTAATGGGATTTTTTTAATTTACCAAAATTATCTAAATTTTATCCAAGGAAGAAACAGATGCAAAAAGCTTTTGAATTTCTAGAAATTAGCAAGCTTGAATATCAATAAATATTTGACATTAAAATTCTGGAAAGAGCCCAGAATAGTAACAGTAGTTTCTCCATAGGGAGAAATAAGGGACAATTTTTTTTCTTCACTATAGGTTTTCTGTTTTCTCCAAATGTATACAGTAAATTGTATTTATAAAAGAAAAAGAATGGAAAGAGGGTGGTACTGTTAATCAACCTGAGACACCACTTTTTAAAATATGTTTTCTTGTAGTCATACGTTTTAAAAACAAAACTGGGTCTATAGTACAGCAAACTTCTATATCCCATTTTTCTTATTAAAAAAAATTTTTTTTTAACGTTTATTTATTTTTGAGACAGAGAGAGACAGCATGAACGGGGGGAGGGTCAGAGAGAGAGGGAGACGCAGAATCCGAAACAGGCTCCAGGCTCTGAGCTGTCAGCACAGAGCCTGACGCAGGGCTCGAACTCACGGGCTACGAGATCATGACCTGAGCTGAAGTTGGACGCCCAACCGACTGAGCCACCCAGGCTCCCCCCATTTTTCTTATTTTAAATAAGCATTTTCTGACGTCAGTAAAAGACAGCTTACACAGGTTTTTCCTCACGTTAGTAAAAGACAGCTTACACAGGTTTAATAGCCTGCATAATATCCCATTGACCTAAGTCATTTCTAATTTTTCAATAATATAAATAGCACCAAAATAATTTTGTGCTTACAAATTTCTGTATTTCAGATTATCTGCCTTAGGAAAGACTCTCTGAAAGCAAACACTATAATGCACCATTATAAACTAGTGTAATTTTTTTTTTATCTTTCCTAACATAAGAGACATTTTAAAAGAGCTAATGAGATTATAGGTAACTTCTTTCTTCAATTCTTCTCTAACCTTTGTAAATATCCTAGAATGACAGTGAACTACCTTTATCATCAGAAATGCACACACACACAAGCCTGGTACAGAAAAGGCATGATAGTTCCCCCACTGGGGGGCCCCAAACCCTAAGTTAACACTGTGGCGATGCCCACCAGAAGGGGGAGTCGCTCCTGTAACTATTTGCTGTTGTTTCAGAGCACACTCAGGATCATTCTGCATGTTCACTTTTCAAAATTTGATCCCTTATTTTTGTTCCCCAAAGTTGGCCATATTTCCCCCCCACCCCCTGCCTTTTTCAAAGAAACACCTCAGCACCCACACTCAGGCGGACGCACACTGCAGCCAGAGGTTTCTCCAGTAGAGGGAAGCTCTAACAGACTCGGTTTGGTCTAAACAACCCAAGAGGAATTTAAAAACAAAACACAGGGAAAATGACACGACCTAAAAAGTAAGTGCTTTCTCTGAATCCATCCTTTTCTAAATGCCCCAGACGTGACTGATTTCATTTTAACGTGTATGAGTTTTAAGGTGTACACAGTGTAAAAGGTGCCAATACCTTAGGGTCAGGAAACAGGTAAGACCCAGTCCATCCTTCCTGCACCCACAGCCTGGCGGGCCACACAGGTTAAGCACGTGAGTAATTGGTGGACAAGGTAGAAATGAGGTATTTCGGTCATTATACTCCACTTGACCCAGGACTATGGAAGCCCTGGGGGCAGCTCAGAGGGGCTGACAAGACCGTTTGAGAAATAAAAACCACTCATGCTGAATCTGTTTACTGTCTTAGGATGAAGCAAAACTCCAATCACTGGGTAAGTGACCTTACAGTCTAGAATGTGACCCCTGAATTCATCTACCCTTTGGAGTTCTCTTGTGTCCAGTGCCCACCAACACACGGGCTCCCTTTAATGCTCTGTTCTATTGTCAGAATCTGTGATGTCAAATGGCAAATCAGCCTCTGCTTACCCTCCTTCACTGCTCCCTTGGTCTTCTGGAAGCCCCCAAGGCTCAAAATTAGTGGGCAATGAGCCAAAACATCCACCCAGGTTTACCAGCTTGTAGTCTGGGGCTCTATAGTCACAAAGCATACTGCTCTGTGGTCTGGCCTCAGAAATCAGAGGCTCCAAAGTGTGGATGGGCACTGCGTGTACCCACGAGGGCAGTGTACCGAATCACACTAGTGATCAGGCACAGATTGCTAGGCAAAGACGTCCTCAGACACTGTGTGGGCATTTGGGCATTCTGTGTGTGACGGTGACTTGAAGCTCTCTTCTGTTTCTGCTTCTGACAGGTCGGTGTATGGCGCCTGGGTGGCTCAGTCGGTTGGGCGTCCGACTTCGGCTCAGGTCATGATCTCGCTGTCCGTGAGTTCGAGCCCCGCATCAGGCGCTGTGCCGACAGCTCAGAGCCTGGAGCCTGCTTCGGATTCTGTGTCTCCCTCTCTCTCTCTGACCCTCCCCTGTTCATGCTCTGTCTCTGTCTCAAAAATAAATAAACGTTAAAAATAATAATAATAATAATAATAAAAAAGAAAATGGCATACTGTGGGGCATCAGGATGGCTCAGTCAGTTAAGCGTTGGACTCATGATTTTGGCTCAGGTCATGGTTTCACAGTTTGTGGGTTTGAGCTGCAAGTCAGGCTCTGTGCTGACAGTCTGGAGCCTGCCTGGGATTCTCTCTCGTCCTCTCTCTCTGCCCTTCCTTTTCCCACACACTCTCTCTCTCAAAATAAATGAACTTGAAAAAAAGAAAGGGAAAAGAAATCGGCATACTGTGACACAAGAGTGAAAAGGGCATTTCTGTCTCACTGGGGAGATTGGCTTCAAGCCTGTAACTATGCAGAAGATAGAGCAGGAGCATTTTTTGACTGAGAGGAGGAAAGGGGAAGGGGTGGAGGAAAATGGAAGAGAAGAAAATGATGAGGACCAGGGTAATGCATTCCTTTGCTGAGTCACAAAACAAATATTTAACAAGTCACTCTGCATGTACTCAGAGTCTACCCAGAAGATAGAGACATAAGCAAGTAGGGTTCAAAGGTATTGCGCCCCCAAGTGAAGTAAATTTAAAATAGTGTAAGTAATCAGAGTGTCCACTTTGCACTGGAAGGTTTCATGGAAATGGTGGCATTTAATGCTTCCAAAGGGGCAGGACTGCGACTCACGGAGTTGAGGGAGATATATTCCAGGTAAGGAATGAGGTGTCACCAGTCTCTTAACTGGCAGGGAAGCCCTCTGGGACCGCGTTTGGAGAGAAAAGGTAGGGCTCTCCAGATGTACAAACACCCAGCTAAGACAAAAGGCTCCTTCCAGGTTGGAGGACCAACTAGTGAGCAGACTTGGAGAAGGGACAGAAGTAGCCGGCCCCACACTTGAGCTCTTCGTTCCTGCCTCCTTACAGTCTTCTCTGCTGAACTAATCCCAGACATTCATGAGACAGCACAGCTCAAGTAGTAAGAGGACAGAATGGAAGGGAGAAGGAACCTCACGTTTATAGCACCCCAATACCGCCATTTTAAACACAAGGAAACTAAGGCTAGATTTGCAGCAGTAAAAGGACTGGATTCCTTTACCTGTGAGACTTTATGTCAGTCATTGACTTATTTCCTCTCAGCCCCAAATTCACCCCATTTGAGTGCTATAGGAAAATGATCCGAGCCCTTGAGATAGCTGACACTGAAGTTGTGTCAGAAGAGGGCGCCGGAGAGACATTACAGGAGGAAGGAAGTTTGCTGCATCCTGGAGGAGGGAGGCTTCACTGCGGCAGTGCCCAGCCCACAGCTTCCCCAGCGCCTCCTGCCGCCTCAACGCTAGTGTGATTCGGAACTCACACCGCCCTACGAATCCCGTGGGTACACGCAGTGCCCATCCACACTTTGGAGTCTGATTTCTGAGGCCAGACCACAGAGCAGTATGCTTTGTGACAGAGCCCCAGACCACAAGTTGGTAAACCTGGGTGGATGTTTTGGCTCACAGCCAGCAACATTCCGTGGCCAGCAGCTTCTTCAGCAGCCCCCTCATGTGGTTTTGTGGAAGAATGCCTCCAGGGAGACATCTTCGCCCCAGCACAGTGGGGGGCTGATTTCCAGCAAGTTCCACCAGTGTGGCGCCATAGCAACTCATCTGGCATTCAGTAACCACTTTGCCAACAAGATCCACATCTCCACTCATAGGCTGTGGGGTGGCTAATAGATATTGTATTATATAATATTATGTTTACTATTATAAACCTGCTATGCCTACGTTCTTTAGAGTTCTCTTCTCACCATTCGCTGGTCACTCCAATCCCCTGTTATAGATAATCTGTTTGTTTTGTTTTGTTTTGTTTTGTTTTTAAGTAAGCTCTATGCATAATGTGACACTTGAACTCACAACCCTGAGATCAAGAGTCACATGCTCTATGGACTGAGCCAGCCAGGTACCCCAATATATTAGGCTTTCCCTGTTCAAATCACTCCAAGGTTTCTCTGTCTTGATTGGTCCCAGACTGATAGAATTTTATTTATTTTTTATTTTTTTAAGATTCATTTATTTATTTATTTATTTGGGAGGGAGTGAGGGAGGGAGAGAGATAGACAGACAATTGCAAGCAAGCTCCACACTGTCAATGCAGAGCCTGATGCAGAGCTTGAGCTCACAAACAGTGAGATCATGACCTGAGCTGAAATCAAGAGTCAGATGCTTAACTGATTGAACCCCCCAGGTGTCCCTGGACTGACAGAATTTTAAACAAAGACAGCTTCCTATTGAGGTGCTGGAGATGAGGGGGAGGGGAGGATCCTGTTCTTCAAGTAAAAATTTTGTACATAGGAATAACCTACTGTATATATTACAAATCATTGAAACTCCATAAAGTAATGAAAACCAGAGAAATGGTTTACAACTGCTGGGGGTTTTTTAATATCCTTTCTCTAAGAAAAATTCACATCTTGAATTCCCAAGATAAAAGACAAAATAAGACCAAATTAAGAGTATATCCAGTAGTAGAGTATTTCCAAAAACAGAGTATTAGAGGTACGAAGTAGGGAGGAGAGAACTAATCATATTCAGAGTTGTAGGCATATAAAAATTTTCCTCATTAAAAATTAAAAGATATTTTTTTAGGGCACCTGGGTGGCTCAGTTAAGTTCAAGCCCCGCATCAGGCTCTGCACGAACAGTGCAGAGCCTGCTTGGGATTCTCTCTCCCTCTCTCTCTCTGCCCCTCCCTGCTTGTACTGTCTCTCACTCTCAAAATAAATAAATAAAAATAAATGTTTAAAAAAGACTGCATTTTTTAAAAAATTAAAAGATTTTTTTTCTAGTTAAAAGATCTTCTTAAAAACAAAAGAAACACAAGCACAGGAAGGAAGGCAGTGACTAATTGTTAATAAGAAGAAAATTGATGGAATTCATAAATTGTGAAAACAGACATTTACTTCTCCTTACCTACTTTATAGAAAGGTTGCAAAATTCTTAAAAGACATTTGAAAAAATTCAGTAGATTCTAGGAAGATGGCACCTATGTAAGTATTTGTATTTCCTCTTTCTTTCAGATTATTTCCTCTCTGGAAACCAGAGAAGACCTCACATAACACTTTGAAGCAGCAAACTCTCGAAAAGTGGGTGTCAAGAGACAATTCTCCATGTAGTCTCTCTGCACATCTTGCGAGTTAAGCAGACTACCCTCTCTGAACTATATTTTCAATTATGTTTGGATGGGAAGCAGTCTTGGAAGATAGTGTTAGTATGCCTCTCCAGAGCAAAGAGCAGATTTGCCTGCTGTCTGGAAGACAGAGCAAAGGGCAGGCAGGCACGCTCACTGCACGTTTTATAAGAAGCCAATCCCCTCTACTCCTGTAATGGAGCACACTGAGCACATGGGGTCATCTGACTCTCTTTGCTTTGCCCTATGAAATTGGGACTTGGAGAACTGGTGCAAAAATATTGACAGTCTGGCTGTTACTGTGCTATGAATAGTAAACCACCCTCATCTCTGATTCAGGATCCCGGTGTCTTTGACCAGCAACCATGAAACTGTGGCAGATTACTCTGGTAACTTGCAAGTAAAGTGAAAGCTCAGACCTTTCACAGTTCTTGACAGTAGGTTGGACAACATATGGTTGGGTTTTGTCTTATTGTTGTTGTTGTGTTTAATAAAGATATTTTATGTTTTAAAAATTTTTAATGTTTCCTTATTTTTGAGAGAGAGAGAGAGACAAGAGGGCAGAGAGAGAGGAAGACATAGAATCCGAAGCAGGCTCCAGGTTCAGAGTTGGAACAGAGAGCCCGATGTGGGGCTCGAAGTCACAAACCAGGAGATCATGATCTGAGCTGAAGTCAGATGTTTGACTGAGCCACAAAGGCACCCCTTGTTATTTTTAAATCCAACCTAATAACCTCTGCCTTTTAATTGAGGTCTTTCAACTATGTACATTTAATATAATTATTGATATGCTTGGGTTCAAATCTCCCTTCATTTTCCTTCCACTTCAAGAGCTTTAACATTTCTTAGAATGCAGGTCAGTTGATTATAAATCATGTCTGCTTTTGTTGGTCTGAAAAAGTATTTCACCTACATTTTTTGGAAGATATTTTTGCTGGGCATAGAACTCAGGTTCATAGTTTTTACTTTCAGTATTTTTAAGATACTCCAACATTGTTTTTCCAGTTGGCATAGATTCCGATGAAAAGTCTACTATCATTCTTATCTTTGTTCACTTTAAGTAATGTTGCTTTTCCTTCTGATAACTATAAATATGTTTTATCCTTAGTATTTTTTTTTAATGTTTGTTTATTTTTTGAGAGAGAGAGCATGAACGAGTCAGGGAGGGGCACAGAGAGAGGGAGACAGAGGATCTGAAGTACGCTCTGTGCTGACAGATGCAGGGCTTGAACTCACAAACTGTGAGATTATGACCTGAGCCAAAGTTGGGTGCTTAACCAACTGAGCCACCCAGGTGCCCCCTTTTTCTCTAGTTTTAAGCAATTTAATTATGATGTGGCCTTAAGTGGTTTTCTAAGACTCCAATTACACTTATATTAGACCACTTCACATTCTCCCACGGCTCTCTGATACCCTGTTCAATGTTTTTCAGTCCTTCTTTGGAATGTTCTTAATTGCATTCTACTGTAGTATCTAATTGACTATTAATCCCACCCAGTGTGTTTTCACTTCAGAAAGTGTATCATTCATCCCTAGAAATTCCTTCTGTGACTTATATATATCTTCCATTTCTCTTCCCTAATGTTCACGTTTTTCTCTACTTTCCTAAACACATCAAGGATATCTATAATAGCTTTTTAACATATTTATTTGCCAATTCCATTATTGCTGTCATTCCTAGGTCTGTTTTCTGAGGATTGATTTTTATTTTGGTTATGGGTCATATTTCCTGCTTCTCTGCATGTCTATTAATTTTTTATCCGATACCAGACACTGTAAATTTTATGTTCTTTAGTGCTGGATATTGTTGTATTCCATTGCTGAGATTGCTGAGCTTTGTTCTGGCAATCTGTTAATTAATTAGAATAAATTTGATACTTCCTTTTAAGCTTTGTTAGTGCAGGTCTAGAGTAGCCTTTAATTTAGGGTTAACTTTTCCCCATTATTAAGATGACATTCTTCTGAGGACTCAGCTTAATGCCTTCTGTGCTATGGAATGCAAAGTATTCTTAACTCTGTGTAATTCTGGAATGGTCTGGCCTACTGCTCTCTAGTGGTTCCTTCTCTGGCCTTAGGTAGTTTCCTCTCATACATACACAGGTCAGTGCTCAGCTAAAGACCAAGGGGGACTCCTTTATAGATCCCTACTTCTCTTTCTGTGCTGTATGCTGCCCCACAAATACTGTCCACCTTGCTGACCTGTGTATCTTCAACTCAGTAAGACAACTAGGCTAGGTTTGTGGGTCCCCTTCCTGATTTGGGGTCCCTTTCCTCTTCTACATCATGGAAACTGTCTCAGTAGGATAGTAAGTTCAAGTATCTTAACATTCATTTCATTAATTTCCCTTTTCTTACCTCTCATAGTCCCATACTGCCTGTTGCCCAACAACTCAAAACAATAGATTCATATACTTTGCTCTATTTTCTATTGTTAACATACAGTAGGAGGGCAATTCCTTTGGCAGTTAATCCTTCATGGGCAAAAAGAGAATCCTCCATGATAATGTTTTTAATATATTGCTATATGTTCATGTCTTATTTTATTTGCATTTATATGTCTTTATGGGACATAAAAGCTTATGTAGACTTCTCTAATATTTATTTTAACTTTATCATTGACTATGTTTTCTTTCTCATTCCCACTGCTGTATATTTTACTTTCTCTTTCCCCCACTTTGGTCATACTTGCCAGAAGGTTGTCTATTCTAATGATCTTTCCAAAGAAGCAGTTCTTGGTTTTATTTATCAATTCCATTATCTTTAGTTTTTAAATCTATCAAGTTTGGTTTTTATTTTTTATAAACTCTTTCCTCCTGATTCCATTAAGTGTATAATTTTTCTGGATTCTTTTTTTTTTTTAAGTTTATTTATTTATTTTGAGAGAGACAGTGCAAGTGGGAGAGGCAGAGAAGGAGAGAGAGAAAGACATAGAGAGAGAGAAAGAGAGAGAGAGAAAGAGAGAGAGAGAGAGAGAGAGAGAGAAAGAGAGAGAGAGAGAGAGAGAAAGAGAGAGAGAGAAAGAGAGAGAGAGAAAGAGAGAGAGAGAGAGAGAGGGAATCTCAAGCAGGCTCCATGTTGCCAGTGCAAAGCCCAATTTGGGGCTTGAAACCACAAATCTGTGAGATCATGACCTGAGCCAAAACCAAGAGTCAGACACAACCAACTGAGCCACCCAGTTGCCCTTTTCTGGATTCCTTTTCTTTCTTCTTCTTTTTTTTTTTTTTTTTCTGGATTTTTATCTGAATTCTTATTTTGTTTGTATTCTATCCTATTTAAATATTAAAAGCATTTTTAAAAGCATATGTCTATGAAATTTTTTCTACTTATAACTTTGCCATAATTGTGAACTATAAGCCCCATAATTTGTGTAAGACAGAACCAGAACAACAACCTTATCAGTTAGCTACAACTATGCAATGTTTTGCGCTTTGAGTATTACTTCTTTCTTCAATCAGAACTTATATCAACCATTGCCTTGAGAAACTAACCAAAGAGTCATTCTACTTCTGATATCCCATCCTAGAAACTTCCAAATCCAAACTATAAGAATAACATTGGTACACTAATTTTCCATAATAAGAAGCCATTTCAGGATTGTATGTGGGGTATTCTCACAAGTTGCTTTGTTTAAGGAGGCTTTCCACAATTTGGAAGTCTAATAGGGACTCAGCTATGACCTCCTCCCATGAACCAGGACCCTTAATTTGGGTATTTTGTGAGTCCCCTTGCATCTCTTCCATTTGAGGTTTCTGGCCCAAAATAGAGAGGTGAGTCACACACTGCATCTGAGCTCCAATTCCATTGATATTCTTAATTTTCTTGGGAAAATTAGATCTCATTCATTGAAATCTGTTTTTTGGATTAGACCTAGATTTCTAAAAATTCTTTGTGAAACAACGTTCTTCATCTAAACTTATCTTTTTTTCCTATCTTACAATATGTTGTTGGTTAAAACAGGGAAAAGAACAAAGAATGGTGGGTTAGCAGAATCCAAATAGGTCCATGTCATGAAGACTGACATGTTTAAAGTTTTGCCCTGCTGTGTTCCTCAGGCAAATGAAATTTGCCTTGGGTAACCATCTAAAAAGCTTATGAACTCTATTATTCCTTCAACCTATCCATATATCCCTAAGAATTGGTTTAAGAGAAAAAAAGTCTCCAAAACTTGAATCACCAGGGGCTGCAGTTGTTAGGTCTATGGTCAGAGACAGCCAACCTCTGGCTGGGGGCTGAGGTTAGGTACACAAGCAACATCTGACTAATGATAATAAATTCACATGGGGTCATCTCAGTCCAAGCCCATACCCCTGGAAGGCTAAACATTTATTTCATTTTATTTTATTTATTTTAATTTTTAAAATTTATTTATTTTTAAGTAAGCTCTAAGCCCAAGGTGAGACTTAAACTCATAACCCCAGGATCAAGAGTCACATGCTATGCCAACTGAGCCAGCCAGATGCCCTTGTATATTCTAATTTTAAACCAAATGCTTGTGTGTATGTTACAAAATGACATAATTTACCAAGTGACCACTTTGAGGAATGACCAAAATTGTTCATCTGAGGAGCACCTTAAAACAAAGGGGCAAAAGGTGGTTCAGCAAATTTAATTAATTGCTTAACTTAATATTCAATGGTCAGCCTTTTATGACTAATATGAAGAACTTTATAATTTAAGATAGTACAGGGAAGCTGTGAGCTCAGCCTCCCTCACCTACATGAAATAGCACAAGTATTAATAGGTCCTTCAGATGCTCAATCCTTGCTTGAAAGTGTCAGGAGAACCTGGGGGGCTCCTGGCTGGCTCAGTAGGTCGAGCAGGTGACTCTTAATGTCAAGGTCAGAGTTTAAGCCCCACATTGGGCATGGAGCTTAAAGTAAGTAAGTAAGTAAATAAATAAATAAAAATGGGATGAGGGAAAGAAGAACAACAACGAAGAGGAGGAGGAGGAAAAAAGACAGAAAGAAAGAAAGACAGAAAGAAAGACAGACAGACAGAAAGAAAAGGAAAGAAAGAAAGAAAGAAAGGAAGGAAGGGGAAGGAAGAACATAGGAAAGTATGTATTCCTGGGGTGTTTTGATGGCTCTGTCAATTATGCATCTGACCCTCGATTTTGGCTCAGGTCATGATCTCATGGTTCACGAGATCAAGCCCTGCATCGGGTTCTGTGCTGACAACTCAGAGCCTGGGATTCACTGTCTCCTTCTGTCTCTGCCCCTCCCGCACCCTCTCTTTCTCTCTCAAATAATAAACTTAAAAAACAAACAAAACAAAAAACCACTATGTATTCCTGAAGTCCATCAAACAGAACAGTAACTAAAGAAAGCATAAAATGTTAAAAAAAAAAAAAAGAAGCATAAAATGTGATACAACCCTTATCAAAAACAATACCTATTTTAAGTCAACTTTTTTTGAAAAAGTAAATTCAATGAGTATTTTAGAAATCACCTTCAGACAACAATGTGGGGTAGATCAATAGATACTTTTACCACATTATCTTCATTTTTTTATGAACAGCCTTAAGCCAGAAATCAGGAATTTGGTATTTGAAGTCTAGGATAGAAAATGACTCCTCTAATAGATCTATAGCATCTGCCCAAACATTTTGAGAAGGTTGTAGAACAAAAACAGAGTTAGACCATAAACAAATAGAGGGCTTTTTAAATTAAACAATGGGATGGTCCCAAATATTCCATATGCCCTCCCCAAAATGCCCATTGATAAGGATATTTGCTGCTACTACAAACAAAAGGGATGCTGGAAAACCAATGTTCCCCCCTTTGGCAAGGAACAATCTTATAGATAATGAGACAGTTAAAGGGAGAAGGTAGCACCCACCTTCTAATTCTTTCCCTAGAACTCACAAGAATTATCATGAGCTATTCTGGGCCTCACTCACTGTCTTCTTACAATTTGGGCACTACACTTTTAATAATAACACTGCAAGTAGGTTCATCACTCTCCTTTGGAGGGAGGGAGGGAGGGAGGGAGGGAGGGAGGGAGGGAGGGAGGGAGAGAGAGAGAGAGAGGGAGGGAAGGAGGGAAGGAAGGAAGGAAGGAAGGAAGGAAGGAAGGAAGGAAGGAAGGAAGGAAGAAAGAAAGAAAGAAAGAAAGAAAGAAAGAAACAACTTAAGTGGTGGATTTTTCCAACAGCCCTGACATCCTCCATGTCCTAGCTGCTGCGACTCTTGATCTTGTCACTGAAAACATATTCTTCCCTGGTGATACCACATTAGCTTAAACTCCACGAGGAGAAAGAGTTTTTATAGAAATGGAAGTGACAGATTAAGATTTCCTAGTAACTAAAGCAATTAAACACAGACACACACGCGTGCGCGCGCGCGCACACACACAATCTGATTAAAAAATAGGCAGAGGGCATTTTTCTAAAGAAGACACGCAGATGGTAACAGATACATGAAAACATGCTCAACATCAGTCATCACTAGGGAAGTGCAAATCAAACCCACTCTGAGATATCATCTGTCAAGATGGCTAGACTCAAAAAGACAAGCAATAACAAGTGTTGGTGAGGATGTGGAGAAAAGGGAACCCTCCTGCACTACTGGGGGCGGGGGATATGAATTGGTGAGGCCACTATGGAAAACAGGAAGGGTCTCTTCATGAAATTCCTGAGATTGTACCTATTCATAATCAGATCATAGCCAATTTGGATACAAATACATAAACCTGACACAACTCGAGGATTTCTGTGAGGTACCAGACTCCTAATGAGCCAACAATTTACCACCATTTTCTGGATTACTGGGGTTGAGAACATCAAGGTTTAAACGGACCCATCCCGATTTTTACTCAGGCCTGCATAGTACCCTTAAAACCTGAAGAAAAGGAAGAATTAAGGCCCATGCTAAAAGGAATAATGGACAAATGACTCAATTCACCCTGTACTGGTCCTTAAAACACTCCTATCCTGCCCATTGAGTAACTCAGTAGATGCGTGTACAGATGTAGCCACCACCTCAGGGCCATCATTAATAAAATTATGCGCCATATTTTGTGGTGCCAATTCCAAATACTATTCTTATGCTAACCCTACCCACAGCTGGGTAGGGTTCTACAGCTGTGTATCTACATTCTGTCTTCTTCAGAACTTGTTCTCTTAAATCCAAATGAATATCTGTTTACCTGTCCTTGGAAGAACCCACAGTATACATGCATTATTATGACTCAGAGATTCCCTGTAAGACCTTTCACAAGCTCTTAATTAGGACCTCGAAGTTGGGCTGTAGGATGAGATTTTACTAAGCTCTAAAGATTAGAAAAGGGTGAAATAAATTCTATCTACTTTCTGACTTTTGGCACAAAAGGACAAAAAAATTGTAATTCTCTCCAGCAAAATTTTATTATCTGGGGCATGAGTTGTCTCAGGCAAGTCACTTATCTCTGATTGATTGACTACAGGCCATCAGAGCTTCCCAAGACTCCCTACTTAAAAATTATGCTAGGTCTCACAAGGCATTGTAGACCAGAGTTCCCAGCTTCCCTGAAATTGCTTCTTTATGACCAGACTAAATCCTTGGTGACAGAGCCCCCCCCCCCCCCCCCTCCTGGGAACACGAGCACGAATTCACATTTTGGTGACTAGAGCTAGCTCTTCAACCATCCTCTATCCTTGGTCAGTCTAATTTACCATAAGTTTTAGAATCTTTCTTGAACTTAATGGTCCCCCAAGCTGTACAACCTTTGTTACTTAGTGAAATGCACAACATTCCTAGTTGAGCCAGCTTACATCCTCTGAAATATTGTTACTTTCTCCTATGTATATTTCTAGTCAGCACTGTAAGCCTTTGAATCCTGCTATGTTCCTTCCATCTCAGAAGTAGGGAAAGTGCATTTTCCTGGGCATTTGTACAAGAACCATTCACACCCCATTGCAGACTTACTAGAAATACCTTTGGACAGTCCACACTTGGCCCTGATACTTGTAGATGGATATCTACAGACAGAAATGGTAAGTGATCAGGATATGCCATAGAGATCTCAAAATCATTCTTCAAATACTATTCTTCACAGCACAGATGGCAGAATTAATTGCCCTCACCAGAACCTGCCAACCAGCTAGAGAAAAGAGAGTTAATATACAGATAGTAGATATGCCTTGAGGTGACCAATGATGTCTGGGTTCTTTGGAAACAGTGAGGCTCATTTCAGTGGGGATTCCTAACAAGGCCAAGGGACTTCACAATACCCTAATACTACCAAAGAAATAAGTTGTGTCTAAGGCACACTAGATGTTAAGAGAAATGCCCTCTCCAATCATTTACCCCAAGCAGGGGGCCCTTACGAGAGTAGTGGGCCATGGAACCAAAAACCCACTAACTTGTAGTGTTCCAAAGCAGTCATTATAGAATGCCAAGATTAGGCCCCAGTATCAAAGTAGAGAGATCTGGATGTAAAATGTATGAAGATCCTCTCTGGTATTCTCAAGACAGTTTTTTGGAAACCAGAACCTCTTGCAGAGAACCTTGCGGAGATTTCAGATGAGACCACCACCATTGCAAGGACACACTGGTCGTCATTCTAATGTCTGAGGCGGTCCCTGAGGACACCTTGCCTGCAATCGATATACTCCAGGCAAAAGCAAATCATTAGAGGTAGGGCATGGACAAGAGCCCCAACGTCAAGCCCCATTTGAATCCATCCAAATGGGCTTCAGATAATTACACCCTGCAGTGGGATATGAATGTGTTCTCGTTGCTGTGTGCTTTTTTCAGGGTGCATCAAAACATTTCACCCTCAGAGTGAGGGCTCTGACAGTACACGAAACAGCACATTCTGTATGATTCCATTTGTGTGATGTTATGGAACAGGCAAAACTCATCCGTGGGGCCAGAGAACTCAAAAAAAGGTCTCTGGGATGGTTAAATACAGGGGTTACCTGGGAAGGGGCTTTAAGGACTTTCTGGGGTGATGCATTCCATATTTTGACAAGGAGTAGGGATACACTAATTTACGCAGCTGCCCAAACTCATGGTACACTTAAGACGCGTGCATTTTGTCATGTATAAATTGTACTTTAAAAACAAAGAACCACAAACATTGAGCTTCGGTTAAAGATATATATGCTGAAATTATTTAGGCATGAAGTGATGGCCACAGCAGCTCCCTATTCCTTTTAAAGACTTCCTATTACTCCTTCAATAGACTTGCAAGTAAGGAAGTAAGGACTTACAAGTGTTCCTTGTAAGACCTGGCTTCTGCTGATTCTGTGACCTCCTCAGCTGTCTCCTCCATACCAGGCATCCCTCAGTCCTGAGAAGCTGCCGTCCTCCCTCCAGGCCTCAGGGCCTTGGCCCCAAGCGTTCTCTCTACCTGGAAACCGCTTGCTCTCATCACCTAGTTAACTTCTGCAGATCTTTCCAATCTTACAGGGCAGGGGAACCTTTCCTGCCCTCCCTGCATAGGTCAGGACAGGCTCCTCTTCCCCTTTTGTTGCTGCTTCATATTTTCTTCTTTGCTGTCATCATAGATAACATCTGCACATTCATCAAGTAATCACACCAATGTTTCTCTTCCTCATAGGACTGTTATGGGGACCAGCGCCGGACAGGGCTACTTGGCTCAGACTTGTATTCCCCAGAAGAGCATGGAAGTTTTTTTTTTTTTGCATCTCACGTCCATGAAATACAGCCAGATCAACACTAACCCATCCTACACACCTAGAAAACTGATTTGAGGATTAACACAACACTCTGCACAACCTGAACCGGAGAACTCAGCAGGTAGACGGTGCAGAGAGGTGAAATGGGGGAGAGAGAAGCCCCGGAGGGCAGGGAGCTGATTTTGCTTGTGGAGAGAGGACGGGAAAAGCACCCCCATCCCCCTCCAAAGTGCTGGAGAGAAAGTGGAAGAGTGGAAACAGCCGCAGGGACTGAACAAAAAAAGTAGAAAGGAGAGGGTTTAAATTCCATCAAGACTCGATAAACGGGGGTGCGCAGAGTCTGAAACGCCGCAGTTCCATACCTGGTGGTGCTCTGGTGGGAAGGCGAATCCCCAGGAGCAGAGTGGGGTCTGGGAGGTTCTCGGACCACACGGGTAGAGGCGGTTCCCCTGCTGGGAGGACATTAGGTAGAGGCTGTGTCCCACCTGGTCCCAGCCGACCTCAGAGAACAACCACATTCGCTGGCGCTGGAACAAAGACGTCAAGGGGGAAGCCTGGTGCCAGACGTGTGTTCTGACTTACCATAATCCCTGAAACGCTGCTGCTACTCTGTCGCGTGAACTTTTTCTGGGGCGGGCTGGCACCCCACCGCAGGCTCTGGGCACGGGCGACAGCACGGTCCCACGAACGTTCCTGGGTGCGGCCCTCCTACAGAAGGTCTGAGCAGGTCAAAGCCGCAGTTCCTCAGAAGTGAGGGGTTGGGAAACACAGCCGCATCTGAGATAAAACTCAGGAGGGAGGTGCCGCCTGGCAACCTGACGGCTTGGTCACAGACAAGCGGGGAGTGGACGGAAGCCGAATACAAAGGACGGGTGCGCCATTTTCACCCCTGCCGCGCATGCGCGTACACACCTATAGCCCCCACGACAATCTACTCCATTAGGCTAAGCAGCGCCATCTGGTGTAGAACGGAGCCTACACTAAGCTCCGCCCAACTGAGCCAACCTCGCTCTTCAGGAACACAAGTCTCTCCACCTGCTCAGTTTACGGACTATAAAGTGCTTCATAGTTTGACTTCTAGGGGAAAGCAATGTAATTTCAATTGCATTTCAGTCTGTTTGCTGGTCTACCTATTCAATTTTATTTCTTTTTCATTTCTTTTCTTCTTCTTGAATACAGAAAGAGAAACAATTATTTTTTTTTCAATGTATGAAATTTATTGTCAAATTGGTTGAGAAAAAAGTATTTTTATTTTCCATTTTTATTAAAAATATTTTTTTAATATTTCTCTACTATAGTTTTTACTTTTTTGTAAATTTGTCAAATTCTATTTTATTTCCATCATTTCATTTTATATTTCATTATATTCATTTTTTCAAATTGACAAATGTTTTCCTTTTTTTTTTTTAATCCCCCTTTTTTCTCTATCAGGCTCTCTTTAAAAACCAGACCAAAACACACTTAGGATCTAGCATCATTTATTTGATTTTTTTGTCTGTTGTTTTTAATTTTATAATTTTAACGTTTTCCTTATTAATTCCTTTTCTTCCTTCAAAATGACAAAACAAAGGAATTCACCCCAAAAGAAAGCAGAAGAAGAAACGACAGCCAGGGACTTAATCAACACAGATACAAGCAAGATGTCTGAACCAGAATTTAGAATCACGATAATAAGAGTATTAGTTGGGCTTGAAAATAGATTAGAATCCCTTTCTGCGGAGATAAAAGAAGTAAAAGCTAGTCAGGATGAAATAAAAAATGCTATAACTGAGCTGCAATCTTGAATGGATGTCATGGTGGTAAAGATGGAAGAGAAAGAGCAATGAGCAAATCAGCATTATAGAGCACAAACTTATGGAGAATAATGAAGCAGAAAAAAAAGAGGGAGACTAAGGCAAAAGAAACTATTTAAGAGTTAGAGAAATCAACTTTTTCTTAAAGGAAAAAGGAACAACATCAGAATCATAGGGGTCCCAGAAGATGAAGAGAGAGAAAAGGGGTAGAAGGCTTATGTGAGCAAATCATAGCAGAAAACTTTCCTAACCTGGGGAAAGACACAGACATCAAAATCCAGGAAGCACAGAGGACTCCCATTAGATTCAACAAAAACCAACCATCAACAAGGCATATCAGTCAAATTCCCAAAGTACTCAGGCAAGGAAAGAATCATGAAAGCAGCAAGGGAAAAAAAGTCCCTAACCTATAAGGGAAGGCAGATCAGATATGCAGCAGACCTATCCACAGAAACTTGGCAGGCCAGAAAGGAGTGGCAGAATATATTCAATGTGCTGAATCAGAAAATATACAGCTGAGAATTCTTTATCCAGCAAGGCTGTCATTCAAAATAGAAAGGAGAGATTAAAAGATTCCCAGACAAACAAAAACTAAAGGAGCTCATGACCAGTAAACCAGCCCTGTAAGAAATCTTAAGGGGTACTCTCTGGGGGGAGAAAAGAAGAAGAAGAAGGAAAAAAAAAAAAAAAGACCAAAAACAACAAAGACTAGAAAGGACCAGAGAACACCACCAGAAACTCCAACTCTACAAGCAACATAATGGCAGTAAATTCATATTTTTCAGTACTCACTCTAAATGTTAATGGACTAAATGCTCCAATCAAAAGACATAGGGTAACAGAATGAATAAGAAAATTAAGATCCATCTATATCTTGTTTACGAGACCCACTTTAGACCTAAAGACACCTTTAATCTAGACTTTAAAATAAAGATTGTAACAAGAGATGAAGAAGGGCATTATATCATAATTAAGGGGTCTACCCACCAAGAAGACCTAACAATTGTAAACATTTATGCTCCAAATGTGAAAGCACACAAATATATAAATCAATTAATCACAAACATAAAGAAACTCATTGATAGTAATACCATAATAGTAGGGGACTTCAACATCCCACTTACAACAATGGACAGATCTTCTAAACAGAAAATCAACATGGAAACAATGGCTTTGAATGACACACTGGATCAGATGGACCTAACAGACATATTCCGAACATTTCATCCTAAAGCAGCAGCATACACATTCTTCTCCAGTGCACATGGAACATTCTCCAGAATAGATCACATATTGGGACACAAATCAGCCCTCAACAAGTACAAAAAGATCGAGATCATACTGTGCGTATTTTCAGACCACAACGCAATGAAACTCGAAATCAACCACAAGAAAAAATTTGGAAAGATAACAAATACTTGGAGAGTAAAGAACATCCTACTAAAGAATGAATGGGCTAACCAAGAAGTTAAAGAGGAAATTAAAAAGTACGTGGAAGCCAATGAAAATGATAATACCACAGCCCAAAACCTCTGGGATGCAGCAAAGGTGGTCATAAGAGGGAAATATATAGTAATCCAGGCCTTCCTAAAGAAGGAAGAAAGGTCTCAGATATACAACCTAACCTTACACCTTAAAGAGCTGGAAAAAGAACAGCAAATAAAACCCCAAACAAGCAGAAGACAGGAAATAATAAAGATTAGAGCAGAAATCAATGCTATCGAAACCAAAAAAACAGTAGAACAGATACATGAAACCAGAAGCTGATTTTTTGAAAGAATTAACAAACTTGATAAACCTCTAGCCAGTTTGATCAAAAAGAAAAAGGAAAGAACCCAAATAAATAAAATCAAGAATGCAAGAGGAGAGATCACAATCAGTAGAGCAGAAATAAAAAACAATAATAAAAGAATATTAGGAGGAATTATATGCCAATAAAATGGGAAATCTGGAAGAAATGGACAAATTCCTAGAAACATAAACTACCAAAACTGAAACAGGAAGAAATAGAAAATTTGAACAGACCCATAACCGGTAAAGAAATTGCATTAGTAATCAAAAATCTCCCCAAAAACAAGAGTCCAGGGCCAGATGACATTCCAGGGGAATTCTACCAAGTAATTAAAGAAGGGTTAACACCTATTCTCTTGAAGCTGTTCCAAAAAATAGAAATGGAAGGAAAACTTCCAAACTCTTTCTATGAAGCCAGCATACTTTGATTCCAAAACCAAACAAAAATCCCACTAAAAAGGAGAACTATAGACAATTTCCCTGATGAACATGGATGCAAAAATCAACAAGATATTAGCCAACTGGATCCAACAATACATTAAAAAAATTATTAACCATGACCAAGTGGGATTTATACCTGGGATGCAGGGCTGGTTGGTTCAATATCCGCAGAACAATCAATGTGATTCATCACATCAATAAAAGAAAACACAATAACCACATGATCCTATCAATACATGCAGACACAGCATGTGACAAAATACAGCATCCTTTCTTGATAAAAACCTCAAGAAAGTACGGATAGAAGTATCATACCTTGAGATCATAAAAGCCATATATGAAAGACCCAACGCTAATATCATCCTCAATGGGGAAAAACTGAGAGCTTTCCCCCTAAGGTCTATATATATTCATATTATATATATATTCATACACATATATGTTCATATTATGTATATTCATATATATTCATGTTATATATTCATACATATTCATATATACTCATATAATATATATTTGTATTTATATTCATATAATATATATATTCACATAACATATATTCATATAACATATATACTCATAATATATATACTCATATATTCATATAATATATATATTCATATATATTCATATAATATATATTCATAAATATATTTATATAATATATATACTCATGTATATTCATATAATATACATATTAATATGATATATATCTTCATATAATATATTCATATAATATATATTCATGTTATATATATTCATATTATGTATATTCATATAATATATATTCACATGTATGTATTCATATAATATATATTCATATATGTGTGTTCATATAATATATATTCATATGTATTCATATATGTATATATATATTCATCGAGGATTTTGATGGCTTTCCTGTCTTCCGTTTAGGTCTTTAATCCATTTTGAGTTTATTTTTGTGTATGGGGTAAGAAAGTGGTCCAGGTTCATTTTTCTGCATGTCACTGTCCAGTTTTCCCAGCACCACTCGCTGAAGAGACTGTCTTAATTCCACTGGATGTTCTTTCCTGCTTTGTCAAAGATCAGTTGGCCATACGTTTGTGGGTCCATTTCTGGGTTCTCTATTCTGTTCCATTGATCTGAGTGTCTGTTTTTGTGCTAGTACCATACTGTCTTGATGATTACAGCTTTGTAATATAGCTTAAATCTGGGACTATGATGCCTCCAGCTTTCCTTTTCCTTTTCAAGATTGCTTTGGCTATTCGGGGTCTTTTATGGCGCCATATAAATTTTAGGATTGTTTGTTGTAGCTCTGTGAAGAATGCTGGTGTTATTTTGATAGGTATTGCCTTGAATATGTAGATTGCTTTGGGTAGTATTGACATTTTAACAATATTTGTTCTTCCTATCCAGGAGCATGGAATATTTTTCCATAGCTTTCTATAGCTATGAAGGAAGAAGCTCTTTGTTTCCCCTGCTTTGTTTTAATAAACAGAAGCTTCTCTGTGGAAAAAAAAAAAAAGAGGTATTTTGCGGAGGCCAACTCTGCTCTGACAACATGTTATAAGGAAACAGACAACAGGAGTAGAGTTAGAACTAGAGTTAACACTGGACCTATACACACACCTACACATGCACAACTTACAGGCTTTAGTTGGAATGAAATACGAATTTATAAGCTAGCAGTTGCCTTCTGTTTAAAGCACTTACTTTGTTCCCGATGCTTGGATACAATTCCTAATGCCTCTATTATCTAAGGCAGACCCTGGTTATGGCTGCATGAAACCAGTCTAACTACCTAACTCTGCTAAGAAAACCAAATCTGTCAGTCTGGTTATTTTATGCCCTGTGGTCGGGACAATCCGTAAACGAAACAGCGTCTATAAAACAGAACACTGGAGAACAGTTTCGTTCGTTGGCAGAGGCAATGACTGGACATTCTCTGGAAGAAGTCTGAGGATTCCTTCCTAGGTAATACATCTGTCCTTCATCCAAACTTCACTTCCTGGCATAATGGCTCCAGAAACAGTGGAGCAGTTCAACCGGCTGCTTTTGGAGAAAGGACTGAAGCCAATCCCAATGAAAACAGTTTCCCTGCTCCCTGTCTTGGCCATCAAGCACAAGCACGATTACTCTGTGGGTTAAATGGGCCCTGCTGAGAGTCTGCTGGCGCACCATCTGCGGAACAACTTGCAGACCACGAGGCGGACTCTGGCTAAGACAAAGGCAAGAAGGCAACAGGGAAAACAGCCCACAGAGAGCCCTTAGCACACTAAAGTGCAAAGCAAGGGCCTTCCCCGGGTGGCCTCCCCCCAAAAATAAAAATAAAAATAAATTCATATATATATGAATAAAGAAAGGAAGAAAAAACTCATATATATATATTCATATATAAACATTTCTTACTCAACATGTCTCCAGAGGCAAGGGAAACAAAAGCAAAAATGAACTATTGGGACCTCATCAAAATAAAAAGCTTCTGCACAGCAAAGGAAACAATCAGCAAAACTAAAAGGCAACCAACAGAATGGGAGAAGATATTTGCAAACAATGTATCAGATAAAGGGTTGGTATCCAAAACCTATAAAGAATTTACCAACCTTGGGGCACCTGGGTGACTCAGTCAGTTGAGCAGCCGACTTCAGCTCAGGTCATGATCTCGCGGTCCGTGAGTTCGAGCCCTGTGTCGGGCTCTGTGTTGACAGCTCAGAGACTGGAGCCTGTTTCCGATTCTGTGTCTCCCTCTCTCTGACCCTCCCCCGTTAATGTCTGTCTCTCTCTGTCTCAAAAATAAATAAACGTTAAAAAAAAATTTTTTTTTAAAAAGAATTTATCAACCTCAACACCCGAAAAACAAATAATCCAGTGAAGAAATGGGCAAAAGACATGAATAGACACTTCTCCAAAGAAGACATCCAGATGGCCAGCCGACACATGAAAAAATGCTCAACATCACTCATCATCAGGGAAATACAAATCAAAACCACAATGAGATACCACCTCACACCTGTCAGAATGGCTCACATTAATAACTCAGGCAACAACAGATGTTGGTGAGGATGCAGAGAAAGAGGATCTCTTTTGCATTGTTGGTGGGAATGCAAGCTGGTGCGGCACTCTGGAAAACAGTATAGAGGTTCCTCAAAAAATTAAAAACAGAACTACCCTATGACTCAGCAATGGCACTACTAGGTATTTCTCCAAGGGATACAGGTGTGCTGTTTCAAAGGGGCACACACACCCCAATGTTTATAGCAACACTATCAACAATAGCCAAAGAATAGAAAGAGCCCAAATGTCCATGGATGGATGAATGGATAAAGTAGATGTGGTATATATATACAATGGAGTATTACTGGGCAATCAAAAACAATGAAATCTTGCCATTTGCAACTACATGAATGGAACTAGAGGGTATTATGCTAAGCAAAATTAGTCAGAGAAAGACAAATATCACATGACTTCACTCATATGAGAACTTTAAGATACTAAACAGATGACCATACATATCTATATATAAAAATAATATAAAAACACGGAGGTAAGGGGCGCCTGGGTGGCTCAGTCGGTTGAGCATCTGACTGCGGCTCAGGTCATGATCTGAGTTCAAGTTTCTGAGTTCAAGTCCTGCATTGGGCTATGTGCTGACAGCTCAGAGCCTGGAGCGTGCTTCAGATTCTGTCTCTCTCCCTCTCTCTCTGCCCCTCCCCCACTCACATTCTATCTCTCTCTCCTTCAAAAATAAATAAACATTAAAAAAAATTTAAAAAAAAGAGGGAGGTGGACAGAACATAAAAGACTCTTAAATATGGAGAACAAACAGGATATCTGAGGGATTAAGGGAGGGGGGGAATGGGTTAATTGAGTAAGCGGCATTGAGGAATCTACTCCTGCAATCATAGTTGCACTATATGCTACCTAACTTGGATGTAAATTAGAAAAAAAAAAAAATTTTTTTAAAGTAGAAAACAAAACAAAACAAAATTGTATTCCCTGTGTCTGGCTTGGTACCCAGCTCATCAATAGCTAGGGATTCAGGAAGTTCATTGGATAAATGACTAAGAGCAAATTAAAATAAGGTACCACGTGTCACGTGAAAGATAGCTTTAAAGGACTGGCAATATTCAGTATTAGATGAGGGTGTGGAGAAGCAAGGCATTTGCACTCATTCTTGGTGGAGGTATAAATCGATACAACTCAAATACCTATCAAAGTGTTCAATGTTGATACCTGTGGATCCAGCAATTTCACACCTAGGTATTTATTTTACACGCACAGCAACAAAAATATGTATTTGTATAATAATGTTCCCAGAAGTTGCTTGAAGCGTTGAAAAACTGACAACAACTTAAATACCTTTCCAGACGGGGCTGAAAAACAAAATGAATTTCTGTAGTATGCAGCCATTATAAGGAATGTAAGTGAATCCTAATGTACTGATAGGAGCCACTATCTATCTAACTGATAGTGAGACAAAGCTACCCAGAAGTGTAAAATATAATCTCATTTTGTTAAAAAAAAATACTACATATATAAACACAACTTAAAAGTATGATCTTTCTTTCTCTCTCACTCTCTCTCACAAATAAATAAGCATTAAAAATTTTTTAAGGGGCGCCTGGGTGGCTCAATGGGTTTGGTTAAGCGATTGACCGGCTCAGGTCATGATCTCACGGTTTGTGAGTTGGAGCCCCCTGTCGGGCTCTGTGCCGACAGCTCAGAGCCTGGAGCCTGCTTCAGATTCCATGCGGCCCTCTCTGCCCGTCCTCAACTCATGCTCTCTTTTTCTCTCTTTCTCCTCTCAAAAATAAACATAACCAAAAAATTTAAAGAAATAAAAGTATGGTATTTGTAACAAGAAGAATGGGGGTAGGGAATAAACCAAGCTATTAATCAGTTTTACCTTCGAGAGTAGGGAGGCCGTCGAGGACTTCTACTATTTATCGATTACTCTAAACCAGCAAGCCTTATAATTAATTTTTGTTTAATGTCTTATTAAACTCTAGATGATTTGCATAGCTAGACTTGAGGATAAGGTTCATGTTGCTTCTGCTGAAATAAAGCTACAACCGGCGAGTGGCTGCACTGGAACATGGCCTCCCGAGGACCTGCCATCCCCAGACCACCCGAGTGTCGGCGCCCGTCTTTAAATCCTACAGGTGACGTCTGGGACGAGGGAAGATGGAGTAACACAAGTGGGGAGTGGAGTCCTGGGGCTGGCATGCCTCCCGAAGGAAGCCGGCAGCAGGACTCACTCGGCTTTTCCAAGTGCAAGTTCCTCCCTGGAGCTGCTTGCTGTCCCTTGAGAAAAGATTCGTCGGGCACTCTTCACTTGCTCAGACTGGTAGCCAAGCTCTCTTAAGAACCGGAGTATTGAGGCAGCACGAGGAGAGAAGGGAAACCCTGAGCTCCTAGCCATCCCATCAGGGAGGCGCAAGTACCGCTCTCTCATCTCGGATCCCCGTGCGCCTGCAAACCGGTCTGCACCCGGGCAGAGCGGGCCTCGCCGAGCGCGGCGCCGTGAGCCCACCCCCGCACGTGGGCGCGGCAGCCGGCCGGGCCCACGAAGGCCGCGGGGTCCCGCGCCTGCCTTCCCTCCCACCGCACGGCTCCTGCAGGCTGCAAAGACGCCCGCCCCGCTGCGGCTGCTCGCGAAGGTCGGGGCGGTCACGGAGGAATCTACGCGCTCGGCCACAGGTCACTCTCCTCCGCCAGCTTTGGGACCTGTCGCGGCGTCTCGTGGCCGGCTAGACGTTTCCTCCTTTCCTGCCCTCCCCCTTCAGTAACCCACCCAAGGCCAGCCCCGGCGGGAGGGTATACGCCCCATTTTGCAGAGAAGCAGCGGGCCGGAGTGGCGGGGAACCTGGCCAAGATCACCGGGCATTACAAGGGTTTCTCTCCCACCCTAGATGCTTCCATGTGAATGTGAATGGGCCTAAGTGCTCCTTTCTTTCCCTCAATGGCCGGCCCGAGGAAGAAAGGTGCGGTATTTGAGCGCCAGGTATGGGTCTGGACCTTGCTTTCCAGGGACGGGGCATCCGAGGTCGCGAGCCTTCCGCGGGGGCAGCCGTGGCGGAGCGGGGGGCGGGAGCTCCCACATTCGAAGTTACTGGAGAAATAAACTCCCCAAAGAGGGCTAAACGACCCCCCGAGCAATTCGGAGGCGTCCCGGACGCCGAGCCCCCCGCGTCCAGCTGCACCCACCCGGGATCCGCGAGGCGCCGCTTCCCAGCCCTTAGGGCGGTGCTAGGCTCCCCACGAGGTATCAGGGGTAAAAGGCCCCTTGGTCCTCGGGGCTTGACGCCGTCTGCGGCCGGGAGCGGTTCTTGAGAGCTCAAAGCCGACAGGCAGAGGAGAGACCCCGGGACGCGGGTCGCAGCCTTACCGGGCGAGCTCGGGGTTGGCGTGTGCACCCGGGGGCTTATCTGGGACCCTCGGCAACTCCTGCCCAGGCTTTTTGCTTCCCCCCCCCCCGCCCCCGGCAAGCCTGGAGGGGCAATAGTGCCAGCGGCAGAGCGGAGGGCGAGCGCTCAGGCAGGGTCCCGGGAGGAGTTGGAGACCTGAGGAGTTAAACACGCGACCCCAGGGGACTGGAGGGCTAGTGGAGCCTCGGCCAATGGCTGCGGTGGGCGGGGAGGAGACCCGCCCGAGACCAGCCGGAGACCTGCGTGGGCCGCGTCCCTTCCCCACCCTCGCCCTCTCTATGCCCCGCGGCCCCGCCCGCCCGCCGCCCTCTTAAACCCCCGCTCGACCCTCCCGGCCCGCCCGTCGCCTACCAGTGCGGAGCCTGCGCCGCCCTCAGGGTCCTGGAGGCGCGCGACTGGAGGCGGCGCTCTCGAAGGTGGGTGCCGGGCTGGGGCGCCGCGGTGGCCCGGGGCCGTCGTCCGCCGGGGCGGCTGGGGAGCGCAGGAAGCGGGCGCGAGCGCAGCTCGTCTTGGGTGGCCTTTTTGCCCTCTTGGGTCTTTCACTCCTTAAGTGGCTTTCAACCCTCGAGTGGCATATCCTCGCGGTCAGGGGAGGCCAAGAGCCGAGCGCCTTCGGGGGCTTAGGAGGAGACAGGCAGATGCCCTCGTCGTGGCTGACCTCTTCTCCTGACCCCGTGTTCTTTAATTTCGGAGTCACGACCCTGCTGGGTTTCCTTATTGGGCTCATTGATCTTGCCCTCGAGCCCCGCCGGCCCTGAAGGGGCTCCATTCCTCGGCCTTGGTGAACTTGTGTCCATTAAAACTCCATCCTTTCGGGGTGGGAGCGGTAGCTGCCGAGGCGTCTCTCCCACTTGGCCTGGGACTCGACCCAGGTTCCCCTAAACCCGCAGGTGGAGTGACCAGAGTTCCCACAGGGACTTGGGGAATGTGGCGGGACTCGGCCTTGTGGCAAACCCGGCGCCGGCTGCGGAGCTCGGAGGGGAGCCGAAGGTGGCGCCCTCCTCCTCGGCAGCCCGGGCTCCTGGGTCCGAGGGGTCAGCGCCGAGAATCGTGGAGCGACGGCCTCGCCGACCTGCGTCCGGGTTTGGGGAGCTCGTCTGTTTCTGCGCTAACGGGCTGGGGGCCCTTGACTATTCCCTGACTGCTGGGGACCCAGGAGCGCTCTGCGCGCCTGCCCCAAAGCGCACCACGGCCTTGCGCTCGGGCCGCGGCCCCGGGAGTGGGAGGGTCTGGGGGCTCCAACCCACCCTGTAAAAGACTTTCGTTGGACAGAGAAGAAGGCGGAAGAGGGAACTTGAAATTTGCAGGAGCCGGGTTTGGGGCGAGATGTAGAGACTAGGTTGTTGGAAACCATCTGTGCTTGGTCGGGGTGCGTTTGGAGAGGGAAGGCAAAAGCGACTCTTACCAGGAACTTGGAGTGGAGCAAGATCCCGGAAGATTTTCGTTTGGGGTATTGTGTGTTTGTTTGCATTGCGGTTTTGTTTTGTTTTGTTTTGTTTGTGGGGTAGGGTTTGCGAGATCGAGTTGGGAGGTTTAGGCGATTCCCTTCGACCCGGGGCTAGCGCGGATGATAGAGGGTAGGCAGGGAGGAGCAGGGTCGCAGCGCCCTGCGCACCTCACTCGGCTGCGCTTGCTTTCCCGCAGACCCGCCGCGCGCTGTGCCCCAGGATGGCTCTGCGGCGGCCAGGTGAGGCCGGACCCCAGGGCAAGATGTGCTATCCTCCTGAGAGGCTCCAGGGAGGCCCCCAACACCTGGACGCCTACTACACGCCTTTCCCGCCCTATGGCCACTATGCGAACATGCTAACCGCTGCGGAGGAAGATTTCCAACCTTTCCCGCAGCTGGAGGCCGCCGTGACTGCATCCCACGCGATGCCCCCCTTTGCCTTCCGGCCCGCGCCTCTCTTGCTGAGCACCAGCCTGGCTCTGCAGAGGGAGCCGCTCTACGACCTGCCCTGCTACAGCAAGCTGCCACCGTGGTCCCCAATTCCCCACCTCCCCAGGGAGGTGCCGCACTTCCTCAACAGCAGCCGCGAGTATGCAGGCGCCACCGGTGAAGACGTGGGCCATACTGGTGGCCGAAGTGACACTGGCCAGTGCTGTGGACCTGAAATGTTAATGCCGCCGCCGGCTGTGAATGCTTCCCTGTTCCCTGAGGGGGTGAAGGCCTCCCAGTTATTATCTTGCTCCCCCAGCAAGCGGTCTGAGGAGGGCTCCAAACCCCTGAACCAACAAGGGAAGTCATCTCACCGCTACCACTTCACCCAGGAGGACCTGCACTTAGTTCTGTTCGGGGTCATTCCCAGCCTGGATCACTCAGCCCCTCTGCACCACGCGGTTTCCGGTTTCCTGGTCCCCACGGACAGCTCTGGTAAAGGTGGTCACGTCGGGCAGGAGTCGGGTTGGATGGGAATAGAGGTGGGAGGAGGAGTGGGGAAGGAGCACTTCAAAGTGGATCTGAGACGGCTCAAGTCCAGCTGGGAAGTGTAGATATTTCCCATCAGGATGGAGCCCTCACTTCTGAGGCTGTACTTGCTTTAATGCTTGATTCCTAAGGTTGGCTTTAGTGGAGGAGGGAGAAGAGAGACATGGCTCACATAGTGGATGTCAGCTGGGATCAGATTCTACCGGGATAATGCAAGGTAGCTTCACTAGAGCCTCACGCAATTCATACTGGGAGTCCCAGTTTAGCCATCTATCTCCACCTTATTCAAAATCAGCATTATCTCTGCTTCTCAAGTTCTTTAAATTTGCAAAACGGGGTTAATTACATAACCTTGCAGGGGCTGTTCTGAGTCTCAAAGGAGAAATTTTATATGTAAAAGGAGCAGGAAAAATATAAAGGATAAATCAACATTAAACTAAGGATAATGGTTACCTCTAAGAAGCAGGGAGGGAAACACCTTATGAAAAATAAAATCTTAACCCCTTTTCTAGGATCTGATTCTCTTTGTCGAACTCTGGATAAAGACTCCCTTCAACTACCAGAAGGTAAGCAGGGCCTCTGGCTTGGATTTCTGTCCGGATGTAATGCAGTCAGTTGCCTCATTGGCTTTCCTGCCTCGGGCTTTTCCCCTAGGTCTCTGCCTCAAGCAGACGATGTTTGGTGAGGTGCGGCATTTTGGTGTATTCTGCAGTAGCCTTGTTGCCAAAGGAGTCAGATTTGGACCCTTTCAAGGTAAAGTGGTCAACGCCAGTGAAGTCAAGACCTATGGAGACAATTCTCTGATGTGGGAGGTAAATAAATATGCTTCTGGTGGGTTGACAAAGTGGGAAATGAAGCCAGTGGAGAACAGTGTCGGCTTCTGGCCCCCTGGGAGGGGGTCGCTCTGCTTCTGTGCTGCCTGTTTTACAGTGTAAAGAGAAGGGAAGAGGGGCACCTGGGTGGCTCAGTTGGTTGAGCTTCTGACTTCCGCTCAGGTCATGATCTCATGGTTTGTGGGTTCAAGCCCCTGCATCGGTGCAGAGCCTGCTTCGGATCCTCTGCCCCCTCTCTCTACCCCTCCGCAGCTCGTGTTCTCACTTTCTCTCTCTCTCTCTCTCTCTCTCTCTCTCTCTCTCTCTCTCTCTCTCAAAATAAATAAATAAACTTAAAAAAAAGAGAGAGAAGGAAAGGCAGATATTCACTCCATTAAGATAGCACCTCTCAGTGAATTCTTTGTGTTTCCTGATGCCTTAAATCGTTTTAATCTGTGAAGATTATCAATGGAGTATACATATTGAACAGTTAATATTTATCTTTGTTTATGGGCAAAACCAAATGGTTTAAATGTTATACAGTGCTGCTGAGAATATGCCAAAGAGAATAAAAACAAATTTTTAAATTTGATATCATCTGCCTATGAAATTAGCTATGGGTTTTTAAAAACTGATACTCTTGACTGTGTTTGGGGCATGCTGGTCGGACTCCAGTTAGAATATATCAGGTACCTCCCCTTGACCCTGAATTCCTACTTCTAGGAATATAGGGCAGGAGTGTAATCTGAAATTCAGACCCTGTGGAAGATGTTAATCACAAGGTTGCTGATAATAACAAAACGTTGGAGACTGTGGAATTGCCAACAGCAGAGAAAGAATTACATGCATGACAACCAGGTTGGGAAAAAGCACAAAACTAATTGGTTGTCTTTAAGTTGGGAATTAAATGCAAACTTCTCTAGTTCCCCTTTTCTCTGCTTATGGAATTAAGATACTATAGAAATTTGGAAATTAAAGTGATAAAAGTAAGAACCTTTAAGAATGTCACAGCACCGATAGAGATAAGCTAATACATCTATTTGGGCTTAATAATGTTAATAATAAGTATATTCAGTGGACTCAAGCATGAGATTTGGACTATAAATTTTAATAAGTAATTTTACAGGTTAGGCACAAAGAAAAAGCGCATTTTAAACTTTACGTTTCATTTTTTTTAGATCTTCGAAGATGGTCATTTGAGCCACTTCATAGATGGAAAAGGAGGTGCGGGGAACTGGATGGCCTACGTCAACTGCGCCCGTTTCCCCAAGGAGCAGAACCTGGTTGCGGTGCAGTGTCAGGGGCAGATATTTTACGAGAGCTGCAAGGATATCTGCCAGAACCAAGAGCTCCTTGTGTGGTATGGAGACTGCTATGAAAAGTTTTTGGACATTCCCATGAGCCTTCAGGTCACAGAGCAGGGGAAGCCGGTGCCTGGGCCCTCTGAAGGTGAGTGCACACCTTTGCCTTTCCCAGTGAGGCTCTTCTAGTAGAAGGACTTGGCACATGAACCACACCCTCCTGCAGCATCCCCGCTGACTTGCGGGGCACCCCCTTTGCAGAGGCTACTGCAGGGGAGACTAAACTGAGGATGTCTCTAACCAGGGGGACACTACCCAGCGAAAGGAAAATGCCCTTGTCTTTCCACAGCTGCTGAGGCTACTAATATTCACAAGGAAACCTTTTCTTCTTCCCCATCACCTCCTCTCAGAGGAAAAAGTAAATAAAGGCCAAATACATGGATGCAACTTCTTCCCTAGGTGAGCCAGTTTCTGATTCATCTCTGCTCAGGCTAACACAGCTGATGACTCCATCAAAGCTCTTAGAGCAGTGTTTTTCAAGTAGGGGTTGCAGTATCTTAATGTGGGAAATCAATTTAGTGGTTTAGACCATCTTTAAAGAAAAAAAAAGAATTAGAATAGAGTAGAATAGAAAATATTGATGTGAATCTCAAGTATTGTTTGGTGAAGTTTGATTACAAGTGGAGATGTGTGGTATACTGAGTCTCAAATATAAAATATATTTCCTACTGTGCATCTTCATCCCCTTGGAGAAGCATTGAGTTAGACTCTCACTCTCAGATTTTAATGTGGGTGTTGACTACCTGGGGATCTTGGAAAGATGCAGATTCTCATTCAGGGCTGGGACAACCTAAGATTCTGCATTTCTATCAAGCTTCCTGGGGAGGCTGATGCTGTTGGCCCCTGGACCACATGAGAAGGTTGAGGAGCCAGAGAACCACCAACCCACTGTCTGGGAATGAGCCTCTGGGATTTGCAAATTCTCTGAGTGATTTTTACATACACAAAAGCTTGGGAATCCCTATCTGGTGGGTGGGATGAGTTAAATGCAAAATGTATGTAATAGGGTGGAAGACCACCTTATTATGTTATAATAAGTGTGATAAGTAACAGAAAAAAAGAAGTAAATTTGCATTCATCACACAATACAGTGATTGTATGCGTGTACATCTTCCTTGCAAACATAGACCCTTTGGTGCAGGAAATAATCCTCAACACCTTCATATCCCTTTCTCCTGGATCTTAGGGTGTATTGAAGGGAAGCAGAAGACATTAGGACTAATGCAGGGAAAGCTGCTTAGAGGTGGAAGGAAATATAGGGTGTGTTAGGCTGGGAGAGGGAAGGAAATTTGGCTTTGGGGAATAGGGAAGCCAGGGGGAAGGACACGCTCACTGGGATTAGGAAGTGAATAATGAACAGGCTCTTGTTTCGAGAGTCCAAATTATGAGGGCCTCGGAATCAGTTGGGTAAACCATCTATCTTCCTGCTACCCCAATGAGCGGATAGTGTGGGGGGTAAAGTCGGGGGGTGGTGGTGAGATGGTGGGACTCTCTAAAGTCCATGGACCTCACACTTATCTCATACTTATGGATTCTTTTTGGTCACTTCCAAAATGTACTGATTGTTTTTGAAATAAAACTGAAAAATACATTTGAGAAAATATACACATGCTCAATAACTCACAAGATACAATCATCTTTTTAAAAAAGTATTTAACACTATTATTGGCTATTACAATGATCATAACTTTTGATTACTCAGTAACTCTTCTGGAAATTTGTCTTCAGAAAATGGTCCAGAAGGACAAGGTTTGCGCAGGAAGGTTTTTACAATGGAACCATCCCTATTAATGAAAAATCACAAACAACCTAAATGTTCAATAGTAGAGTAATTGTTATGTAAATGGTGATATATTAACATATAGAATAATATGCAGAAATCCCCATCTGGTGATAAGGAACAGGGAAGGATGAGGGCTTATGATAGTAAATGGGGTTAAAATAATATATATTTGGGAGAGTGTATGGAAGGAAATTGGTAAACAGCTTAATTTGTTGGAAAGAATTATGGATGAATTAATTTGTTTTCTGTTAATGAATGGTTTTGAATAGGATTAAAAAGGAAAGAAAAATCGAAATTCTTCTGTCCTGTCAAAGAACTTTTCCTCAAAGGCTTTTGGCGAGGAATGGTGGGAACTTCCTTCCGCCTTTAACGTCTTGAGTGGGAGGGAAGAGTCTGGACCCTATGTGGGCGGGTTATTTGAGTATGCAAGCCTGTGGAGTGTGTGTTTTGGGGGATGGAGGTGTGGAATGTGAAGACAGCTCTTAATTGTTACCAAACTCTAAACTGTGTGGAGGGGCAGAACGTAGCATTGTCGAGACTGGAAAACCCCTTGGCTAAAAAGAGGAGTTGACTGAGGTTGGGGAGTGGGGGTGGGGAGGATGAAGAAGGAAAGGGAACAGGATGAAGTTATCAGCTTAAGTTAAATTTCCAAAGACCTGAGCAGAAAATGCAGACAGGTGAGCCCTAATTAGTTAGCAAAGGTGGAGTCTCATTTTTGCCTAAGTGGTTGTTCTCATGCAGACTCCCTATCGAACCATTATTCTGAATTTCGCTGTGCTCTAGTGCTTTGATTTGTAAAGGTCACTGATCCAGTCTTGTAGACCCTCTCTTCCCACCGGAGGAAGCAGGAAGGCCAGGCCATTCTGACCAATGAAAATTCTAGTGCTGAGCTAAAACCATCCCAGCAAGGGACTTCTGAGAGTATTAGCACCTCAATGAAAGTGATAGACATGCCAGGCAGTGGACCATCCTGGGGATGGCGGTTGCCTTCCTGGTTATTTACTTAATGAATGGTTTATTTCCTTAGCCACCTGTTAAACGTGCCTGGGAGGTAGTTGTCAACTAACAAAGCCCCTGATGGATAGCTTCCCTGCTGTCCTGATGCTAAGAAGATTTCCATCTACAGACTCCTGCATATACTTATTCCTGGCCCTTCTCTCTTTCTCTCTGGGGCCAGACAATGAGGTCTCAGTGATGCATTCACAGTCAAAGCCACTTGATCCTCTGGAATCCAGAGTGTCCTCAGCAGGGAGGCTTTTGTAGGTGGCCCCTGTCCCCTCTTCTCCCCCCAACACATAGACACCCCTGGACCTGGGACCTCCCTTGCTAGAGTCGGCTGAACCCTCTCTAACCTCTCTCCCCCTCCCTTCATTGATACAAACAGATTTACCTTTCTGGATCTTGTGTATCACTCAGTGATAGTATCGCTCTTTGGTAAGAACTCAATAAATGATAGGATTAAATTAATCATCATGGTAACCCTATAAATACAAGGGAAGGCAAGATATTGTCAGCCTTACTCCATACATGTTGGTTCTAGCTCTGGAATCTTTTCCAAAGGTTCAGAGAAGTAAACTGTGAGCTAAACAAATGCCTAAGACTTCATAAAAGGGGCCAAATGGAGCAGCTCTTGTGAAGCCTAGGAAGTAAGCAATTGGTGTCCATCATGGCCTGAGGTGAACTGCTTTGAACTTAGAGCTTGGGCTGATCTGAAAGGGACACGATAGGTATGTTTTGGTATATTAACCCAGCCTTGTAACACGTGCCAGTCAGAAGTGGCTTCAAGAACTGTGGTGCCGAGGGGCACCTGAGTGGCTCAGTCGGTTAAGTGTCCGACTTCAGCTCAGGTCATGATCTCATAGTTCATGAGTTCAAGCCCCGAGTCAGGCTCTGTGCTGACAGCTCAGAGCCTGGAGCATGCTTCACATTCTTCTGTCTTCCTCTCTCCTTGCCCCTCCCATGCTCAAGCTCTGTCTCTCTTTAAAAAATAAATAAACGCTAAAAAAATTAAAAAATAAAAAGAACTTTTGGATTGAACTGCTCTTAAATAGGGCTGGAGGCAGGGCTAAATTAATAGACTGGAGAAACATAGCAAAGCCTGGAAAACATGAAGACTTCGAACCCTAATCGAACTGATTGGAAAGTAATTAAACATACGTGTATACACATATGTATTTAAGGAATAAGAGTTCATTGTTTAGGTATGACAACGACAATACGGTTACTACTTTTTAAAAGTATTATATTTTAAAGATTGCAGTTTGAGGCATTTATGAACCAAATGATAATTAGTATTGAAATAGTCACGGAGGGAAGTGATCTAAATGAAAACAAAATTGGCTATAAGCTGATCGTTGTCAAAGCTTGGTGTTGAGTGCATGGGGGATTGTTAGTGCATTATTTTGATTTAGTATATGTTTAAATTATTCTGCAATAAAAGGTTTTTTTAAAAATCCTGTTGGAGAGGGCCGCCTGGGTGGCTGAGTCAGTTAAGTGTCTGACTTCAGCTCAGGTCATGATCTCATGGTTCATGAGTTCAATCCCCACATCGGGTTCTATGCTGACAGGTCAGAGCCTGGAGCCTGCTTCGGATTCTGTGTCTCCCTCTCTCTCTGCCCCTCCCCCACTCACGTTATGTGTGTGTGTGTGTGTGTGAGTGTCTCTCTCTCAAAAATAAATAAACATGAAAAAACATTTTTTTTTTTTAATCCTGCTGGAGGAAATAAGAATGAGGGAAGGTAGCTGACAAAGCCCCTGGCACTTATCCTCCTGTGTTTTACAGAGTCTGCAGAAGGCTACAGATGTGAAAGATGTGGAAAAGTATTTACCTACAAATATTACAGAGATAAGCACCTCAAATACACCCCTTGTGTGGACAAGGGTGACAGGAAATTTCCCTGCTCTCTCTGCACACGATCCTTTGAGAAGCGGGACAGGCTCCGGATCCATGTCCTTCACGTTCATGAGAAGCACCGGCCTCACAAGGTAAGAAGTAGGGTGACGGATGATGGGTGGCCCGGTACTCACATTGCTTTCCTGCTCCTTTCTCAAACCCCTGAAGACACAGTGAGGGTCCCCTGGATGTGAGTTGCTGGGACACCGTGCTTGACGATGTAGGGTCTATGAAGAAAGGGACGGTGCCGTGGAGGGGCACACAGGAGCTACCGCGTCACAGTGCTAGAACGGATGCATGAGGTTGAGAGGACACAAAGGAAGGGTGTCCACTTTTACCTGGAGACGTGGGTTATGAAAGGCCTCACAGAAGAGGTGGCCTTGAGCCTAGTCTAGAAGGACAATGGGATATCTGATTTATGTCAGAGGCAGAGTTGGTTGAGGAGGGGGAGAGGGTTGAGATGTTCCGAGCAAGAAGGAGCCTGGCATGTGCTTTTAGATCACTGTACGCTGTTCCATCATCTGTGCAGGCATATTGACCACTGTAGATAAGGATGAGGCAGAGGCATGGCCCAAAGAATGGAAGGCATCTGTGGCATGCCAAGGATTTTGTCAGGAAGAAAAGCAGCAATGGCCATAGGGAGCCATTTTCTGCTATTCCGGATATCTGGTTGCTCTGCCGGACTTGGTGAAAAAAAGTGCATGCGCCATTGAGCCTGTTTAGAAGAAAGGATGGGACTTAGGTGCAGACAGACATGGGTGTGGCTCCCAGCCCTGTCGAACTGGCTGATGAGGCTACCACCTGAGCGACCCCAGAGTCCCAGTTCTGTTCACTTGAAAAGCGAGAGTAATCTTCATAAAATTGCCCTTATCTTCCCCCACTGGTGGATCTTACCTGTTCACGGCTAAGCTTGCAGGGAAATCCCAGTCACTATATTACTTACTCCTAGAAAGTTTGAGGATTTTTACAATAATCATGTGTTATCTTGCTCGACAAAAGACATTTAACACAATTAGTTTTCAACAACCCCTTGGTGGTCCAGATCTACAAAGATGTCCACACCAACCCAGTCCCCTCCAAATACCACTTCCCACAGAAAAGCACATACTTACCAGAATTCTAAGAACATTTGAAGTATAAGACAGTGAAATTACTGGGATGCCTGGGTGGCTTAGTTGGTTAAGCGGCTGACTCTTGAGTTCAGCTCAGGTCATGATCTCAAGGTTCATTAGTTCAAGCCCCATGTCAGGCTCTGCGCTGGCAGCACAGAGCCTGCTTGGGATTCTCTCTCTCTCTCTCTCTCTCTCTCTCTCTCTCTCTCTCCCTCTGCCCCTCCTCCCCTTCTCGTGCTCGTTCATGCTCTCTCTCAAAATAAACATTTTAAAAAGTGATAAATTTATTTCCAATTTTTACTGTTTAACGTGGGAAAAGAATGTATGTTTGGTAAATATATTTTGGACAAAACAAAAGCCTCCTGATATTCCATTACCCAAGTTAAGACATTTAAGGTGTAATGTTTTTCTCTATGTCTATGTGTACATTTATGTATTTTTAACATACTTGGGGATATTCTGAGGCTAGTTTTCTGACTTAACACAACATCATGAGTCATTTATAAACATAGTAATGGCTGCATCAGTATATATTAGATGGATGTGCTATCATTGATTTAACCAATCTTCTGCTTTGTGATTTTTTCCCCCCAGTGTTGCTGTGGTGAACAATATTATATACAAATCATTATCTCTGTTATCCATGTCTGATGATTTCTTTGGGATAGATTCCTAGAAGTAGAAAAACTGGGTCAAAGGGTGTATACAATTTGAAGGCTCTTGAATCGAGGCACTAAACTGTCTTCCAGAGAATGTGTCGATTTGTAGTCCCGCCCGGGGTGGGGGCTTGTGTATGTAGTAGGCAGCACCAGGTCTGCTGCAATGCTACTGTCCTTCTTTACATTGTCATTGTGATAGACGGAAACGGTATCTTGCTTTACTTTGCATTTTAATTAATGTGGTCTAAATGTTTAAACTATATTTTATTGGCACATTGTATTTGTCTTGTGATTTATCAATTTATGTCCTTGGAAAAGATTTCTATTGCTACGTGTTTTAGTAATAATGTTTTACAAGCTATATTGTATCAATTCCGGGTTGGAGTTTTTTCACATCTTTATGTTCCTGAAATTGGAGTGTGTTCAACAAGTGACGATATGCCACCATTCCAATTGGTGGCATTTTCTTTGTTAGCACAAAAAATAATGGTGGATCTTACAGCTGATGAGATACACCATTTAGGCCGCTTGTCAGATTTGCTGCAGCTACAAGACCAGAGGGTGTTGGTTAACAAAGGAGAAGCTGTCGGATTTGTTTTTGTTTTTCACTAAAAAGAATCGAAGAAAAGGTTATCAGAGCTCGATCAAGATATTTCTACTAGAAAGTTGGCTAGGTCACTTGCTTAAACTCTGAGGACAGTGTTGGTCTTGAGTCGGGGTTTGAGTGGAGAAGCTGTACTCGGATGCTGCCATCTTTTTTTCTTTAATGTTTATTTATTTTTGAGAGAGGTGTGTGTGTGTGTGTGTGTGTGTGTGTGTGTGTGTGTGTGTGTTCGTGCGCGTGTGCATGAGGAGAGGGGCAGAGAGAGGGAGATAGGATCTGATCTGAAGTCTCTGTGCTGAGAGCAGAGAGCTGATGTGGGGCTTGAATTCGTGAATGTGAGATCATGATCTGAGCCAAAGTCAGTTGCTTAACCGACTGAGCCACCCAGGTACCACAGGTGCTGCCATCTTTGAGACTGAGGGACCGTAGACCAGGCTGTCAGTAGATAAGAGAGACGAGAAAGAAGGCATGGAGGCTGGTCAGAGTGAAGTGAGGAGTTGGGTTTTATGGTAGAGTGGAGAAAGAATCCTTTTTTAAACTGGCAATAGAAGAGGATGAGTCCTGTGTCCTCAGTGTTCCCACAATTCTTCTTTAGTGATCTTCTCTTTGCAAACTCTCCCTGAGTGGTCTTGTCTCTTTTATTATGACTATAAGTAGCATTTCACTTTGGATGTTGATCTCTGGCCAAGAGCTCTTACCTGAGCTCATGAAGCATGTATCTAGCTGCATTCTAAGTATCTCAACCTGAATTTCTCATGGCACTCCTTTTCTTATTTTTACTGGGAAGCATTTTTTTAATGCTTTTTTTAGTTTTCTTTATTTTATATACTTAAGTTTGAGTACTGAACTTCTAAGGTGATAAGATATATTTAATTTTTTCAAAAACTTGAACAAAACATTTAAGTTGAAAAGAAGGGGAAAAAATCTCAGGTGAAACCTGCAGAACTTAAGATAAATAATTTTTTTAAAAAAACCAACCAGTTTCTGAAAAAGAATTGACAATTAGAAGATGCTGAGTGTACAACCAAAAATGAAAAACCCTGTATTGTCACCCCTATATCCAGCATTTAAAACCTAAATGTACCTCCTTTTCACATAATTTGTCGAGCAAAATTAATGAAGAACACAAATAAATGACAGGAAATCCCTGTAGTTCATAACAATGAGTCCCAAAAGTTTATACGTGAATTTGGGATCTCAGCCCTCTCTAACCTCCTAAAATTCCTGACCAATGGAGCGAAGGCTTTATTTTTCCAGAAAGCATCATTGCTTATAGTCTATAAATTGCTCAAAATTATGCCAGACTGTTTACTTTCTTTATATTTTGTTTTTGACTTCCCCCTAAGCTTTTTGTTTTTGCTGGGATTTCTAATTACAAGAGGTAAATATAGTTTCTTAATTGTGTAAAATGATATTTACATCCTTGTTGAAAGCATTCTTCATGGAGCTTATTCAGATTTGAACCAGGTGCTTTCTAGGCCTGTGAACTGTCGTTATTTGGGTAGTTTTCATCACCTTTCTGAATTAGTTCCACTGATTTTTACATCTCACTCTTCTTCTCTCTTGATTTCCAATTTTCAAAAACCTTCAAGGCATCTTTCCATTTACTCTCATCATTTGATATCAATCTGGTTCTTGATTATTTATGAATAACTGGGTTTTTTCTTTATGGAATTTGTTATTTATCTTTGGAGTTCTGAAAAAATTTAAATTTTTTTTTTTTAACATTTATTCACCTTTGAGAGAGAGAGACAGAGTGTGAGTGGAAGAGGGGCAGAGACAGAGGGAGACAGAATGTGAAGCAGGCTCCAGGCTCTGAGCTGTCAGCACAGAGCCCAACATGGGGCTCGAACCCACAGACCGTGAGATCATGACCTGAGCTGAAGTCAGACGCTTAACCAACTGAGCCACCCACGTGCCCCTGGAGTTCTAAAATTTTAACAGAATGTGCCAAGTTGGATGTCTTTTTCTTTTTGTCTTGCTTTGTAATCAGTGAAGTACAAAGTACTCTTTCCATTTGAAGGCAGAAGTCCTAAACTGAAAGGAATTTTCTTGTTCATTCTTTGATTATTATGTCTTCTAGATCTTTATTTTCTCCTGGAACTTCTTTTGGCCAGATACTAGCTACCTTCTTGTGCTTAACATTTTTGTTCTTTTTTCTGAAGTTTTTTGTTGTTGTTGTTGTTGTTTGCTTGTTTTTATTTTATAGAGAGAGAGCACACTGAGCAGGGGAGAAGGGCTAAGAGAGAGAAAATCTTAAGCTGAGCATGGAGCCTGACGTGGGGCTTGATTCCACGACCCTAGGCTCGTGACCTGAGCCAAAATCAAGAGTCAGACACTCATCCGACTGAGCCACCCAGGCTTAACTTTTAATTTTTTTGCTCCCCATTCTCAGAGTCCCCTAATCTTATTTTCCAAATCATGTATTTAGTCTTTATATTTGATCTGTTCTTTTTTGTAGTATTAACTCAAACACCTGACTTTTTGTGCTAGCAATCATAGTAATGATAACAAATGCTCATTATTAAAACCTCAAACAGAACAAACAAACTGAGGGTTGATGGGGGGTGGGAGGGAGGGGGGGGTGGGTGATGGGTATTGAGGAGGGCACCTTTTGGGATGAGCACTGGGTGTTGTATGGAAACCAATTTGACAATAAATTTCATATATTAAATAAATAAATAAATAAATAAAACCTCAAACAGCACAGAAAAGTTAGAGAAGACTTTAAAAAAAATTTTTTTTAACATTTATTTATTTTTAAGACAGAGAGAGAGCATGAACAGGGGAGGGGCAGAGAGAGAGGGAGACACAGAATCTGAAACAGGCTCCAGGCTCTGAGCTGTCAGCCCAGAGCCCGACGCGGGGCTCGAACCCACCGACCGTGAGATCATGACCTGAGCCGAAGTCGGACGCTTAACCAACCAAGCCACCCAGGCTCCCCTAGAGAAGACTTTTAAAATCTACCCCAGGGGCGCCTGGGTGGCTCGGTCGGTTAAGCGTCCGACTTCGGCTCAGGTCATGATCTCGCGGTTCGTGAGTTAGAGCCCCGCGTCAGGCTCTGGGCTGACAGCTCAGAGCCTGGAGCCTGTTTCAGATTCTGTGTCTCCCTCTCTCTGACCCTCCCCTGTTCATGCTCTGTCTCTCTCTGTCTCAAAAATAAAAAATAAAACGTTAAAAAAAAAAAGGTTGTAAATTTGAAAAACATTTCTTTAAAAAAAATAATAATAATAAAATAAATAAAATCTACCCCAAACATATCCTCTCTCCTGTGTGTGCACATAAGCACACCCGAGGAGCAGGGTGTGGAGGCAAAATATGTTCCTTTACCTGGTTCGGGATCCTGGAAAAGATTCAGCAGGTGTCACGAGGGTCAAGAGCACAGAGAAACGACATGAACCTTTGACAGCAGGTGAACACATGCTGCATCACATGCTTTCACTGGACTCCCAAACTGGTACTTTTTTGTAGGTACGATGTGTCTCAGACCACCTGCCACCTGTTTTGCCATCTGGGGCTCCATAATCATCACCACACCCACTAGCTTTTTAGTTCCTTGTTTCTAGCAAAGTGTCGAGCACATAGTAGGTACTCCATAAATACTTGTTGAATTAACTGGGGTGGTGCCCATCAAGAAAAGCAGGAGACAAAGGGTCCAAGTTTAACTGACTTGCTCTGGTCACACAGCTACTTGTTGACAGAGCAGGACTAATTCAGTCTTCTCTTCCTGTTCACTTCCCACCTTGTACATCTGAAGCAGCTGACAGCCAGAGACTTTAGAGGAATTATGGAAAGCCACAGCATTGAGCAGGCTCTGGACCAGAACTCATGCTTCCAGATTCTTCCGGTGTAGCCCTGGGTTGTCTTTCTACTACTTTAATTAGACCCCTCAGCCTGAGTCTACTTGATCCTCTGCCTACAGACATATGCAAGATAAATAGAATATTTTACCTCTTACTCCCAGATAAACATAATGGTAAAATGAAGACGTGATTTTTAACTGCATGTTTCTTTTACACCTTAGTGTTCTACGTGTGGGAAATGTTTCTCTCAGTCTTCCAGCCTAAACAAACACACGAGAGTCCACTCTGGAGACAGACCATACCAGTGTGTATACTGCACAAAGGTAAATGGAATCTCCTTCCAAGGGATCTGCCTTGAGCCCTGTTTGGATGGATGTTCATGGCTAAGAACTTGAAGCATAAAGCCTGGCTTATAAGGAGCTCTTGGTTAGTCCATTATCAGCCCAAACCCCATTTCCATCCCTAAATATGTTCCAGTTTGCTTAAGATGATCAGACACGATCTCCTACTGCCAAGTTGGCATTTGGGTCACGTGTAATGAAACACACCCTGCAGGGTTGTCTGGATTCAGTCGGTAGAACATACGACTCTTGATGTTTGAGTCGGAGTTCAAGCCCCACGTTGGATGTAGAGATTACTTAAATAAATAAACTTAAAAAAACCTTTTTTTTAAAGAAATACACCCCTGATTTACAGACAGCCCTGATGATTGCAGACACAATTACATAATATTGAAGAGCACAAACTCCTCTATCTTTCTAGAGCAACATTGCTGAAATGGAATCTAATGTACATTATACAGAATATTGAATGATTAAAATGAAGACACAAATATGTAAATATGTAGTTAGGAGTTGCTGGAATAGAAACAATGGTTTGACCATGCTTTAGACATTATATCAAAATATCTCATGTCCTGTTTTGATGATAAACATCTGTGCTGCCCAATGCTTAGTGAGCCATTAACCATATGTGGCTATTTAATTTAATAAAAACGAAATAAAATGGAAAGTTCAGTAATTTGGTTGCACTATGCACATTTCAAGTGCTCAATAGCCCCATGTGGCTGCTGACCACCAAACTGGATAGCACGGACACAACATTTCCATCATTGCAGCAAGTCCTATTGCATAGGAATAGATTGATTCTGTCATCGGTTTTATATAATAAAGCCATAAAAGGAATATAGGCTGTCTTAGGGGGACGTCTAAACCCCCCACAGAAGAATAAAACATTGAGCGCACCAGACTTGGGGAAACCTACTGCCAAAGAAATTGTGGGTCAATAGAATGGTCATAATCAACATGGCGAGATGAGGCTGAGCCAGAAGTAGACCATGTGGAGCCAGCACAAACTGAAGGAAGGTGACCATGGATTTGTGTGAAAAAAGCAGCCTCTCCTGAGGAATAAAGTCTGTCCAGGATATCCAGAGCAAGGTCAGAATAACTCCACAACGCATTCTGTTTCTGGAGTTCTTACTCTGATCCCTACCTTGTAACTTCTAACTAACCTGGTATTGAGAGATGTTCTGAAAGGGAACTAAATATTTGGCCTCCCAGTTGACACATTAGATTTCAGTTACTTAAGCTGATGAAGACTGACCATGTGTGGGTGTTCAGGCAGGTACAGCTTATGAACCTGACTAGGCAGTGACCCAACTCCACATGTGCCCAGACACCCCGTTGTCCAGTGCTTCTCTCTCAGCCCCCAAATCCGGGGTCACCAGTTTAACCAGTGTTTTATATCACAGTCAATGAACCCCAAAATGAAGTCATTATGTCTCTAATATACTACTTGAAGGTGACAAGTAGTACTGAAATGAATGAGGGAAAGAACAGAAGTGGCCAAGAAAAGATACGTAAACACAGCAAAGTACTTGGGAATCTAAAATGTGACAACCATTCTGAAAAAATTTGGCAGTTTCACTAAAAACTAAACTTGGTAACTGCCATACAACCCAGCAATTGTCCTCCTGGTCACTTACCTTAGACATGAAGGTTTATATCTTTACACAAAAACCTGTGCACAAATGCTTGTAGCACCTTTATTCATGAGAACCCACACCGGAAACAACCCAGATGTCCTTCAACGGGTAAGTGATTGAACAGACTGGGCACATCCACACCAGGGAGAGCTACCCGGCAATAGAAACAGCATGAGCTGTTGTCCACACACCAGCCTCAAAAATGGAGAACAGTTAGCGGTTGTTACGGCTTAAAAGAAAAAAGTGGGAGTGAGAGGGATCAGTATGGCCCTAAAAGGGCAACGTGAGGGGTCGTCATGATAAAATTGTTCTGATCTTCACTATCAAACATCAGAATCCTGGTTGTGATACTGTACTGTAGTTCTCCAAGAGGTACCACTGAGGGAAACTCTGTAAAGGGTACACAGAATCTCTAATATTTCTTAAGACAGCCTGTGAGTAAACAATCACCTCAAAAAGTTTTAAGTTTACAAAAAGAAGACACTAGGGTGCCTGGCTGGCTCAGTCCGTGGAGCGTGCGACTCTTGGTTGTGGGGTTATAAATTCAAGCCTTGTGTTGGGTGGAGAGATTTCCTAAAAATCTTTAAAAAAAGAAGAAACCAATAAGATACTGCTTTATGCAAGACCGTGGCCAATACGAACTACTCTAATGCACGTTCTCTTGGTGTGGTCCTGGGTCCACCTGCATTGGAATTGCTTGTTTATACGCAGGGTCCTGAGCCTCATGTCTGTCATGTCCTTTTGTTATTAAGACCGCTACTGTTGACGAGGAGTGCTCTATAGCCTTAAAACCCAGATTCATCTATTGGAGAACTAAGGATCAGTGACATTGAAGTTAACCCCTTTGTCTAGTTGGCTGTGCAGGTGATGGAAGTTTACTTTTTCTTCTGCTGTCTGTTCTCTGCAGAGGTTCACTGCCTCCAGCATCCTTCGCACGCATATCAGGCAGCACTCAGGGGAGAAGCCCTTCAAATGCAAGTACTGTGGTAAATCTTTTGCATCCCACGCCGCCCATGACAGCCACGTCCGTCGCTCGCACAAGGAAGACGAGGGCTGCTCCTGCAGCATCTGTGGAAAAACCTTCCAGGATCAAGAAGCGTTCTACTCCCACACGAAGCTTCACGAAGGCTACTAGCCCTCAGTATGGGGACAATGTAAAAACTAAATGCTAGGATTCTGTCTTTGTTTTCCTTGCTTACGGGTGTGTCCTACGAACAGATGATAGTTTTACTAAGATGAGAAGCAGAAAAATGGAACCGGCCAGAAAGCTGATTTCACCAGCTTTCACAGAAATGTTCTTCACAATTTTTAACAAAAATGGAATTTTGGTGAATTTACCTAAAAGTAGTGAACGCTGACTATTCATAGAGAGCTTCAGGGTCTGGAAACTCAACACAAACCCTGAGGGAGGGACTGGGAGTAGAGTTTGATTTTTGTGATGAAAAAGACCTTTTCTCTATTCGTTTTAGAACCCCAGTTGTCATGTCTGTGGCCATCACCTGGTCTATTCTTCATAGAATAAATTCTTTAAAAGTCCATTCAACTCCGAGCTTCCTTAGTATTGTAACTGTTTGGACATAGATTAGTCTGCCATCTTTCTTGTATTTATTTTAAGCCCTTAGTTCCCACCCTCCCCCCATCACATGACAAATGCAGGTTAATTTGTTCAGCACCACACAGAATTACTACGGACACAGAAGTTACGTATTCACGCCATCGTCTGTGAGCTTTGTAATTGGGGAAGAAAAATTATTGCCAAATGAGAAAAGACTTAAAAATTGCAAAAGACTAAAAAATTAAGTGTTTTTATACTGCTCTAGTTTCAAACCTGATTTCATTCCTGATGATGGCACAAGCGGAATTTTTTTCAGGCCTAATTAATTAGCCGGTTCATACTCTATTTAGAATGTAGAAAGAAGAGGCCCACCGAAAAGAAAAATGTGCTGTATCAGTTATCACGAGGCTGATGCAAGCCTTGGGGAATGTCTTCTAATATGTGAGCGACCACAAACTGATTGCACGTGGGTAATATTAGCCAACATTTGTAAATGAGCATGAACCCTGGGAAATGGTACTGAGCTCGCCATTTATGGATAAGGAAATCGAAGCCGAGGGTAAGGAGGTGATGCAGCGGTCGCCTCCAAGGGACAAAGCCAGGTGGGCCCAGCTCCGCCACTCAGCCTCTTACCAAACCAGCATGCTCCATTATGAATCCTGCTAAGGACACAGCGTTTTCCCATCAACTAACCCATTCCTCCCCAAATTAAAGCAAACAGCACCACACTTTTAAATATTCTACATGGAACATTTGAGACCAGAATAAAAGTGTTTCGTAGGCGACCAGAGCTACTAAGCTAGACTGTCACATCCCCAGCCATGGTGGTATTGACCGTCTAGGATTTTTCTTCACCCTTTATCCATGGTCCAGAGCTCTCAAAATGGAGCAAATTCAATATAGAACAGATGCCCCATCCAGGGGGAGGCTCCCAGCTGTAGCAGAGTCCTTTGAGAAAGAGATGTAGTGCAGGTGGAAAAGCAGTGACAGATTTTCCTCTGGGGAATCCTTTGCTGCCTTGACTAGGTCTTGGTAATTTATCCTAATGGGAATGTGCCCTGTTGTTTTAGGACTGTTTTAGTTCATGTTAATTAAGTCAGAACAATGGTCTTTTGAAAAGACTGGGACTCATCCTGTAATTAGGCAGCCTTTCTTTGACTGCTAGTTCATTTTAAAATCAAACGGGTAAAAGCAAGACATCAGGAACTCAGTGATGTGGATTTTTTTCACTAGTTGAATAATTCAAATTAAGTACTTTGTTCTTTGGACAAGCATGGTAGCAAAGGAAGGTGTGGGGTTTTTTTGTTTTTTGCTTTTTTTGTGTGTTTTTGTTTTCTCTTTTTCTAACAGGGTATGCAAAATAATATAATATTTGGGACCAAGCAGGCTTAATCTGACCTACTTCCACAAAGTTTGGGTCATCCTGATTGTGTTACATACCTCAATTTTTTGTTCGGAAAATGCAGTCAGTTCACAACATCCTTCTCTAACCCTAACCCTAACCTTAAGCTCTTTTGTGTTTATTTAAAATGTGTATCTTATCTATTTTTTTTTTTAAAGTAAGCTTTGCACCCAACATGGGGCTTGAACTCACCACCCTGAGAGAGAACAAGAGTCACATGCTCTACCGACTAGCTGGCCAGACGCCCTGAAATGTGTATCTCATCTATTTTTAAAGACAATTTGAGTCAGCTTATAACGATAATTTTTAAAAGACTAAGTCAGAGTAGAAGACTAGCCATTACATAAAAGTAGAATGAAATGAAAGCTCGGCATAGATACAGCTACACTGACTAGATATTGGCTGGACATAGCACATAGGATACAGATTTTGGAGGTGGACAAACTTGTATTTGTTTACCGTGTTCTCATTTAATTCATTTAATTTCTGAGGCTTAACATTCTCCTCTGTAAAATAATGTCATAGTTATATTGTAGGGTGGTGTTGAGAAGATTGAATAAAAGGAGGTGACTCTCATTATGGGCGATACTTAATAAATCTATTTCCTTTCTCTTGTAAGTCAGGCAAACGGGAGATGGAATTCTGCAAATTTCATTGTTGATAGATAGCCTTTCCTTCAGTGGGTCTCAAAACGTGTGATTCCTGAAGGCGCAGTGTCAACATCACCTGGGGACTGGTTAGAAAGGCAGATTCCCTAGCCCTACCCAGTGTCTAGCAAATCAGGACTTCTGGGGGTGGGGCCCAGCTATCCATATTAAAGTTTGAGAACCGGGGCTGCATTTGATTTCTCTTCCTAGTCCCTGCAGCACGGCAGTGGGTAAAACTGAGTCGCTGGGTGACTTGGCAAAACCACAAATGCTGTTCACTAAGAGAACCATTAGAACGCAGATGGCAGGCACAACAGCAGTCTTCCTTGGGAAAATGGGTGCCAACGCAACACTGTTGGAAATGTGGAACTTTCTGCAGCTATGACCTGACGATGGAATGTAGAAAGCTCATGACTCATCTCCCCTTTGCCTGACTGACAAGAGAAAGGAAATAGATTCTCTGGCTGTATTTCTTTTCCCAATCTAAGTCAGATGATAAATATCTGTTCATTCATTAGAGTTTTTTAAAAAATGTATAAGAAAGGGCATCTGAACTCTGGAAAAATAATGAGGCTCAAAGTAAAGTGGAATTCATGATATTGGTGAGGCTCTTAATGGGCCCTCAGGGTGTCCTTCTAGGACTGGGAGAAGTTGCCAGTTGCAATGAACAAAGCCATCAAAACGGACAGATGCTTGGGACCTCCGTGAGGCCTGCGGTAAGCAAGGCATTGTAGCCATAAAGTCACAGCTCCATTTGTACCCAAGTAGTGCCGGGCACGTTGGGGGTTGGAGGAACTGCCATTCACAATATGTTAGACATAAGATCACAATTACTGTCCCAGAACATGTATTATCGGGGAGTCTGATTTTGACATCACAGGTCGCACAGTATTTCATTCATGGTAGTTTTAAGTACTTTGAGAGTTACTTATGACTTTTTAGGGGCAGTAGTTGCACCGAACTCTGATTTCTTGGACCCTACCCAAAGGTCAGGAGAACAAATGTCTACATCGAATTACTTCAATAGAAACGTGTAACTAGAGGAGCACCTGGCTGGCTCAGTTGGTGGAGTGTGCAGCTCTTGATCTCGGGGTTGTAGTTTTGAGCTGCACATTGGGTATAGAGATTACTTAAAAACAAAATCTTAGGGGCGCCTGGGTGGCTTAGTTGGTTAAGCATCCGACTTCGGCTCAGGTCATGGTCTCGCGGTCTGTCGGTTCGAGCGCACGTCAGGCTCTGCGCTGACAGCTCAGAGTCTGGAGCCTGCTTCAGATTCTGTGTCTCCCTCTCTCTCTGTCCCTCCCCTGTTCATGCTCTGTCTCTCTCTCTCAGAAATAAATAAACAGTAAAAACAAAATCTTAAAGGAGCACCTGGGTGGCTCAGTCAGTTGAGCATCTGACTCTTGATTTTGGCTCAGGTCATGATCCCAGGGTTGTGAGATCAAAGCTCCTCATGTTGGGCTCTGTGCTGAGCATGCAGCCTGCTTGAAATTCTCTCTCTTCCTCTACACCTGTCCCCATTCGTGCATGCACGCACTCGCACTCTTTTTCTCAATAAAATCGTTTTAAAAAAAGAAAAACTTTTTTCAAATTTTATTTTATTTTTATTTACATTTGAGATGGAGGGGCAGAGAGCGAGGGAGAGAGTCCCAAACATGCTCCTGGTTGTCAGCTCAGAGCCCGATGCAGAGCTCAAACTCACAAACCATGACCTGAAACCAAGAGTCTGACTCTTCCCTGACTGAGCCACCCAAGCTCCCCAAGAAAAGAAACATTTAACTAGAACATCATTTCACAGAGCTTTTTCATTGATTGACCTCCAACAAAATAGAATGACCAGAATTTTTAAGGAAGAATAGTGTTAATAATATAAAATAGAGGTAAACTTCTCCCTCCTTGATAATCTCTTCATAGAGTATGGGAATCTCACAGAAAACAATAGTTTTCTGTATTATTGTAAGAGGTTATACAAGAAATAACAAGTGCATGAAACTCATTTATTGTTGCAAAGAATTTTTACTTTATTGCTTTGCTGACTCAAAGTGACAGGTAAAATATGGCATTTTGAAATGAGATATTTAGCACTTATTGCCGCTAAGGTAGAGAACGTTCAGGGAGAAGATTGTGGTTTTATTTTTGCATCTGTTCTCAGAGTAAAATATGCTTTCACGTTCACTTTTTCATCTTAAGTTATCTCGAGATTTTTGTGATCTCCTATATTAAAAAGTGGGGTAAATTGTGTGTGTGTGTGTGTGTGTGTGTGTGTGTGTGTGTGTGTTAACAAGTAAATTCTATCTATACGTTTGTGAAATTGGATTTGGATTTCTTTCTAACGTGGTACCTTTAGTTGAAAGCAGTTTGCTGTCAAGAAAATATATCAAAGGCATTGAAATGCCATCCTTGATTTTTACAAACTGTTTAAAAATGCTAGTGCTCTTCCACTTGCTTCTACAGTATGTTCTACTTGACATACATCTGTATCAATTATTTTTAAAATGCTAAGAAAAATAATAGGTAAACTTTTAGAACCAAATATGTGACCTTTCCTCATTCGTAACCAGTTAGACGCTGCAGACAACTCAGAAGGCACACACAGTCCCCCCCACATCACTTGGAGCTTGTTTTTGACAATAGCAGATGTTTCCTTTGCAAAGGTTTTCTCAGCCTCTGGTTGTTGCAAGACTGGGAGTACCTGAACCGGGGAAGGTGAGTAGGAGTCCTTCCTCTTGGTGAATTCCACTCTTGTGGGTTATCGGATTTAAAGGTGCTGGAGCTAAATTCTTCAATATGAGGGGCGCCTGGGTGGCTCAGTCGGTTGAGCGTCGACTCGCAGTCTGCGAGTTCGAGCCCTGCGTTGGGCTCTGTGCTGACAGCTCAGAGTCTGGAGTCTGCTTGGGATTCTGTGTCTCCCTCTCTCTGACCCTCCCCCGCTCATGCTCTGTCTCTCTCTGTGTCAAAAATAAATAAACATTAAAAAAAATTTTTAAAATAAATAAATTCTTCAATATGATTTTGAAACTGTTCCCCTAAAACTGGGCAGTGTGTCTCGTTTCTAAAGGTTCTCCCTCAGAGGAAAGCTGCTATCTCGGTTTCCCATTCTTAAATACCAAACCCCTTCAGCCACAAATGTGCCCCTGGGCAAGCCCAAGGCAGGTCTATTCCCATAATAGGAGGGCCTGAAATCTTCCCAGGTGATTAGGAGCCTAGGGCTGGGCAGTCAAGAGCAGGCAGTGAAATGGGATTCCAGTCTTTTCCATTTGCCAAATGGGAGGGTTGAAGGGACTGGAAAGGCCAGTGCTGAAGATAGTAATCAAATACAAAAACCAAAGCCCCTTTGGGCTATCCTCAGCTCTGGGAGCTTGGGGGCCCAGGGGAGTTTGGAGGCAGAAGACCCTTGAGCCTGGCTGCCAGGAACGGATACAAATTAGAAAGGTCCTTCCTCCTTCACTAGTTACCAGGGCATCTACATACATTTTATTTTTCAAGGAGTGGCAGGATTTGAGAGGGAAGGAAAATACATATGAAGAAATGGGTGTATATAATCTGTATTACTTGAATAACAAATATGAAATGTCAAGAAATACTAAAAAATGGAGGTCTATGTGTAAATGATATTACAGAAATACTTCAGTGCAGGGGCGCCTGGGTGGCTCAGTCGGTTGAGCGTCCGACCTTGGCTCAGGGCATGATCTCACGGTCTGTGAGCTCGAGCCCTGCATCGGGCTCCGTGCTGATAGCTCGGAGCCTGGAGCCTGCTTCCGATTCTGTGTCTCCCTCTCTCTGACCCTCCCCCGTTCATGCTCTGTCTCTGTCTCAAAAAGAAATAAACATTAAAAAAAAAAAAAAGAAAAGAAATACTTCCATGCAGAATAGGGGAATTCTGACAAAGGTAATCCCACAACCAAGGTCAGTCATCAGTGTGTCTATCAGCTGGGACTTAAAGACTGATTTCAAATGTAAAATGAGAGGGGTGGGTTCGTGGTTACAGATGTTCACTCATTCATCCTGTGATAGTGCCTGGCCCCTAACTTTCTAATAATAGATAACAAACTCCAAAACCAAGAATCCATGTTTTGAAAGAAATACAACCAGCCATTCATTTATCAGGTTTGTGATGTTTTTAACTCCCAAATAGAAGGAGCTTGTTGGTAGTGAAGGGGTCTCTATCAAGCTAAAGCCCGAGTTTCTCAGACTTGCTGAAAGATAAGAATCACCTGGAATGCCTATTAAACCTCAGGTCCCTTGGACCCTCCTCCAAACCACTGACTCCCTGTCCTGGGTGAGGTGAGTGTCTAAGAATCTGAAGTTTTAAGGAACACCCAGGTTGTTCTTATCAGAAGTTTGGGAAATGTCAGTCATCTTTAAAAGGTAGCATTTTTGCCACTGTTGTGGTAGATACTTTAATGAGAAATGCTGAGGGGCAAGGGTGGGGAGGGCAGGAGGCTTGGGGTGCTCCAAACCAAGTATTATTTTTTCTAAGTATCTCAGGAAGGTTTTCTGGGTCCCAGGGGCTTTTAAAATTGCCCTTTAGGAAAGAAGATGAGTAAGTGAATTTGGAATCAAAACATGAGACCACAAAACAGCCAAAAGGTAGAAGCAACCCAAACGTCCATGGACAAATGAATGGATTAAAAAATGTGATATAGGGGGTACCTGTAACAGCTGGTTACAGTGTCTGACTCTTGATTTTGGCTCAGGTCAGGATCTCACAGTTCATGAGATGGAGCCCCAAGTTGAGCTCATGCTGACAGTGCAGAGCCTGCTTGGGATTCTCTCTCTCTTCCTCTCTGCACCCACCCCCCCCACGTGTGCACTTTCTCTCTCAAAATAAACTTAAAAAAAATGGTTAAGCTGGTAACTTGTGATGTGTATTTTGCCACAATTTTTTAAAGATTTTATTAAAAAAAATTTTTTTTAACGTTTATTTATTTTTGAGACAGAGACAGAGCATGAATGGGGGAGGGACAGAGAGAGAGAGGGAGACACAGAATTGGAAGCAGGCTCCAAGCTCTGAGCCATCAGCCCAGAGCCCGATGCTGGGCTTGAACTCACAGACTGCGAGATTGTGATCTGAGCTGAAGTCAGATGCTTAACCGACTGAGCCACCCAGGCACCCCATAAAGATTTTATTTTTAAGTAACTCTACACCCAATGTGGGTCTTGAACTTATGACCCCAAGATCGAGTCTCATGCTCTCTGACTGAGCCAGCCAGGTGCTCCTATTTAAGCACAGTTGTTAAAAATTCTTTTAAGGGGCGCCTGGGTGGCTCAGTCGGTTAAGCGTCCAACTTCAACTCAGGTCACCATCTCGCGGTCTGTGAGTTTGAGCCCCACGTTGGCCTCTGGGCTGATGGCTCAGAGCCTGGAGCCTGCTTCGGATTCTGTGTCTCCCTCTCTTTCTGCCCCTCCCCTGTTCATGCTCTGTCTCTCTCTGTCTCAAAAATAAATAAACATAAAAAAAAAAATTCTTTTAAAAAGGGAGTGCATGCAACTCCTGATCTCGGGGTTGTGAGTGCAAGCCCCATGCTGGGTATAGAGATTACTTTAAAAATAAAATTTTTAGGCTCAGTCGGTTAAGCGTCTTGACTCGATTTGATTTCAGCTCAGGTCATGATTCATAAGATGGAGCTCCTCTCTGACTGTAGAGCCTACTTGAGGTTCTCTCTCTCCCTCTGCTCCTATCCCCCGCTCACTCTCTCTCTTGCTCTCTCTCTCTCTAAAATAAAAAAAAAAAAATTATTTAATTAAAAAATAAAATAAAATCTTTAAAATTTTTTTTAATTAAAAAAGGGGGGGAGACAATGACAGATACTACAAATGGACAAACCATATAAATTCTGGGGTTCTAAAAGTACCACCCAGATGGAAATCCTTTCCTAAGGTCTGAATGGCTTTTCCCCTGTTATCTTGTCTTTGTTCCTAATCTCTTCCTATCGGATCCCAGCACTAACTGTAATGTGAGGGCTGGACACTCCCTCACTCCCGAGAGAAGCTTCACTTTCAGAGTGTTTACCCTGTACCCCCTCTCTAAGTGGCTACCTGTCAGTTTCCATTTCAGCTCTACCTTTCTACTTACAGGGCTGCTGACCACCAACTGACATATTACCTGTATTGATTGTCTAAGAGCTGTCACGGTGGAGGGAAAAACTATGCTAAGGCAGCCCTGAGCTCTTAGCTGAGTGGGATCATAAACGCCCCCATTAAAGGTTTCATTCAATAACAATCTTTGCTAAAGTAAATGGACATCAGTCTCCCACCCCCACAACTAATACAGAGCCCATTATCAATGGGCAAAGAGCACTGAACTGCGGCGTATCAGTTTCCACATTTTCAAATGATTCCTTTAATGAAAAGCTGCGTTCTTTTCAGGCCATAAAACACCACGGAAAAGTCTATTCATTTAGCTATTGTACATATTAGCTTATTTATTTATGGCTAATGCTGCCATCAGCATTCCCTGGATGTGGAGTTAACTCACTTAATGATTGCTTGATAAACTGCTAAAAAGCAAATATGCTGGGATTGGCTCTCATGCAGGGCACACTGCATATTGCCATCACACAGGGTGAGTTATTTTTTTCATCGCAAACACAAATCCACCGGTCTTTATACCTGTGTAAAACTATTCATCTCCTGTGAAGCATTTTATAATCACATGCCTATTTGATCCAGAGCTCACAAAAACTCATTTTCAACCAATTTCATACGAAATAAGCATATTGCCATAATTCAACCAAATATCCCTTAGTTATTTGAAGAAAATCTTTACCACCAAATTGTAGGCTCTTTTCTGGCAAGAATCACCTTCCCCTTCTTCTTTTCTCTTCTTCCCTACCTCCCTCCTTGTCCGGTGTTCATGAAATAGTTACTGAACCCCTAATCTGGAGCATCTCAGCAGTAGTGTGTCTTGTATGGCAGAGACTCAGTGGTTGTGTACGGAATCAGTTTTGTTGAGCAGAAAATAGTACCTAAATGAGACTAGTCATTGACAGATGTAGGAAAAGAACTGGAACTTGTACACTGGTGTTTTCTAAAGATTAAGGTTAAGAATTTGATTCGCTATTTCTGTTAGTGCAGTTCTACAGATATTTGTATGTATTTCTTTTTGTTTATGTATTTATTTTGAGAGAGAGAGGAAGCATGAGCGGGGGAGGGGCAGAGAGAGAGGAAAGAGAGAATCCCAAGCAGGCTCTGCCCTGTTAGCATGGAGCCCAACGCAGGGTTCGAACTCATGAACCTTGAGAGCATGACCAGAGCCAAAGTCAGACACTTAACCAACTGAGCCACCCAAGTGCCCCCTAAAGATATTTTTAAACATTCAGTTGTATTTATTTATTAATGGCTAATAGTGTGCATAATGGAAATACGAGTAATGAAAGTGTATACAGTGAAATAGAAATGTTCTTTCATTAAATTACCCCCCTTTTCCTGTTGCTGTTAGCTGACATATAAATGTAAAAATCTGCAAGAAACTACAAAGAAAGGCCCTCAAAGTCACGTCAAAATCCTGTCCTGCTGAAACACAGGGCGGCAGAAAGAGGACTGCTCGGCAGCCCCAGTGTGTGAGAGCCAAGAAAGGGGTAAAAGTACTTCCAGTCCTGACTTCCAACCAACCCCATGCATATTCCAGTCTCCACCTGGTGTCGGAGGGTGTGGGTCTGCATCTGAAACACATCCATCCTCCCAATGTTCTGGCTGCTCCTGCTTCCTCTGGAAACCTTTCCAGGGTCATTTCCTGAACGTCACCTGTAAATCCTGGCACCCTGAATTCTCTTCTCACCTCACACTCTGTCACTACCTTGCTCCAGCCGGCTCCACTGGTCCTCCCTACCCTGATAATTCCTACATTCTGATCGGAGCTCTTACTTGGAATCTCTGTGCATGTCTTGGTAGCAACTGATTTCGACATCCCCGAAACCAAACTTAAGATCTTTCCTACAAACCTGACCGCCCACCAGATATCCAGGATCTTAGGAATGGTCCTACCACCTACCATCTTAGGAACCTGGTTGTCACACCTCACATCCGGTTCATCCAGTTTGTTTCCAAACCAAAGGTCCATCATCGCAACCTGGACTGATGGGATAGCTATCGCATCTATTCTTGCTGCTCCTCAGACCGTCTGCTCCCCGGCCAAAGGCATTACTTTTTTAAGTTTATTTATTTATTTTGAGAGAGACAGAGAGAGCATGAGCCGAGGAGGAGCAGAGAGAAAGAGGGAGAGAGGGAATCCTAAGCAGGCTCGGTGCCACCTGGGGCTCTTTCTCACCAACCGTGACATCATGACCTGAGCTGAAATCAAGAGGCCGTCACTCACCCAACTGAGCCACCCAGGTACCCCCTGACCGTTTTTTAATGAACCAAACTATTCTCTGCCCCAGGGCCTTTACTAATTATATCCTTTCTGCCTGAGACATTCCCCATTCTTCTGGAATCCAGCTTTAAGTGCTGACTGCTTGGATTTGGATCTCGGCTCCACCATTTAACCAGTTGTGTGACCTTTAACTTCTGTAGGCATCAGTTCCCTTATCTATAAAATGGGGAAAATAATAGTACTTACCTAATGGGGCTATGATAAGGATTAAGTAAAATCATGTACCTAACACAGTGCATGGCATTTAGTACATGTTCAATAAATGTTAGATATTGATGTTGGTATTATTTCCTTCTATGTTTCCAGCAAGCGTAGTGCCCTATATATAATAACTGGCTCAATAAGTATTTGTGGAATGAATAAATGAATGGACAAGTGTATGAAAGACAGACAAGATCTGGCCTTCCCTTTATTGTCATCACTGTGGAACCCAAATGTCCCCATGTAAGAGGGACAGCAGTGACCCACAATATCTGACAGCCCAGAGAGGATGCAAAGCAAAAGAACAAATAGGAAAGCATAGCATGTATGAAGACAAGGAAGGAAAAGCCAGCACAGTGATGAGTTTATTATGCCTTGTCCTAGCAGACACAGATGACAGCCCAGAGATCCACCAGGTATGACCTGTGAGATCAGGGGTGAGAGGTGGGAGGCAAGGTGGGAATGCATCTACTCAGCCAACAACACGCAAGGTGCTGGGTGCTAGAGATGCCAAGCACAGTGGGTTCAAGGTGCAGTACAGAAGGTACACTACCCTGTGATGCCTCTGGAAGATCCCCTATGGCCACCACCTAGCTGCTTCTAGACCCTGTTACTTTCATGCACTCAACAAATTCTCAAGGTTACCAGTAATCAAAGCCAGTGGGCACACTTATTCTGCTAGGAACAGTATAAAACTGGCACAGGCTTTTTAGAAAGCAATTAGGCCGGGGCGCCTGGATGGCTCCAGTTGGTTGAGCATCTGACTCTTGATTTCAGCTGAGGTCATGATCCCAGGGTTGTGGGATCAAGCTCCATGCTCAGCATGGAGCCTGCTTAAGGTTCTCCCTCTGCATTCTCCCTCTGCCCCTCTCCCCTGCTTGCCTTCTCTGTCTCAAGGAAGGAAAGAAAGAAAAAGAAAGAAGAAAGCAATTAGGCACCGTGCAGCCAAATCTTTAAAAAGTCTGTAGTCTGTAACTTGGTAACTCCAGTTCAAGGAATCCATTCTACAGAGTCAGAAGTGTAGGGATTTGTAAACAAGCATGTTCTTACCTGAACTGTTTTTAATAATGAAAACTGATTAACAACAGAAACGTTCAGCAACAGGGCTTGTAGCCCAGCGATACAATGCAGTATTGGGTGGCTACTGAAGTTTTTCAAAGAATATTTTGACATTCTTTCTTAACACCAGCATGACATTGGGGAAAGCTCACATAATACTAAGCCAAAGAGAATCCAAACTCTCATTAACAGGTATATATCTATACAGAGATTGGTACGGTTTTTCATTTAAAACAGATAAAAACTACAACTTTCCAGGCATTAGTATCCAGGCAGAGGAAAATTAGATAGGAAACCCTTCTAACAATCTTTCCCAGGTCTTACCTGAATTCTTTCCAGACTGCCTCTATGCAATGAAGGTATCATGCTACCCAGGGACTGGCCTGTTACTCCATTGGCTTCAGTTAACTCATCTGTCAAATGAGGAGTTTGGACACCATTATTACCGCTAAGGCTTCTGCGAACAAGCAAATATGCAAGGTAAACACGGTTTCGGTTAACATTTGCCATTGTCAGACCTTCCTGTTTTTTGGCCCCATTTGGAAAGGCTCCATTGGGGTGCAAAACTAATAAGCATTTGGATTGGAAAACTGTAGAAACAGCTAGCAGCCTCTAACCGGGCAACTGAAGTAGGCGTCGAGTATGCTGGGGGACGGTCTGGGCAACAGATTCTGAGGAATACGATCACCGTTCCTGGGGACCCGCCAGCAGATGCCTCGGGGCCAGCAGATGGCCAGGACATCCTTTCCTGTCTGCGTCCCCGCGGGCCCAGCGACCGCCCGGGATTCCACCCCCACTCCCTGCGGTTTGGTCTCAAGCGAGCATAGATCTGGCGCGTGCTCTGAGCAGCTAAGACCTTCTTCCGCCGCCAGCCAGCCGGAGGAGGGGGAGGCGGGGCTACCCGGGGAGGCTCGGCGCAGCCCCCTCCCTCCGACAGTGATCTCCTAGGGCCGATTTCGGGGTGAGGTCACCGCTGCGGAGACCTCCAAGGGACTGAGGCGCTGTTTGAAGCCTCTCAGGCCTAACCAGAGCTCTAAATAGGAGGGCATTTAATTGGCCTTGTAATTTCCGATCGATTCCCGAAATCAACACTCAGGGCGAGTTGGGTGCAGACGCCACGAGCCTGGACCGCGCCCCCACCCCCCAGCAGAAGGCCGGGGTCTCGCCAGCCTCCACGAGCTGACCTCTCCCGGCCCAGAGAATCGCGGGTTCCCTGCACGTGGCGGGGCGGGGGAGGAACGGGGCGGGAGGGACGCGGAGGGGATGCAAGCGCCCTCGGAAGCGGGGGGGGGTCCCCGCACGTGGCGGGGTTGGGGAGGGGAGAGGGGAGGGGGGGACGCGGAGGGGATGCAAGCGCCCTCGGAAGCGCCGGTTCGTGCACGTGGCGGGGTCGGGGAGTGGAGGTGGGGGGGACGCGGAGGGGATGCAAGGGCCCTCGCAAGAGCGGATCCCCGCACGTGGCGGGGTCGGGGAGGGGCGGTGGGGGGACGCGGAGGGGATACAAGCGCCCTTCCTGCAGCCCGCTGCCGCTTCTCCCAGAATGACAGCCCTGAGGTGGCGAGAGGGAGAGACAATTCCCAGAGGGGCAGAATTGAGCATTTTAACTTATAACTTTTAACTTATATTATTTAACTTATAATTTAACATTATAACTTTTTTTTCTCTTATCCTTACGGAAAATTGACGCTCATCATTCAGCCACTTAGAGATAACTATTTTCCAGTCTCTGTCCATTGAAATTATGTCTATATGTTTTCTTTATTAAGCAGAAACTGTTTTGTAAACTGCCCCCTACTATATAGGGAACATTTTGTTTGTTGTTAAATCCCACTAAAAGGATGTACCATGATTTAGAATCACTGGCGTACCGTTGGCCTAAGTTTTCAGTATTACAAAGAGCTATGCTACACATCTGTGCAAATAAATATTTGCCTACGTCCCGGATTGTTTTTCATTCGAATCGATTTCTAGACGCAAGCTAATGTGACCAAACGCAGAAAAGGAATGGAAAGATTGAGATGGGCCCAGGTGCTCCGACAGAGCACAGCGACGACGGCACAGTGGCGGAGGCTTCAACAGTGGCTATTGTTATTACTTCCTTGATTTACCCTATGGCTGTCTCCCTTCTCCGCCCCCCCCCCCCCCATAATTATTATTCAGAGCTTTCCTAAATGAAGCAGGGCTCTGACTTCACCCGAACAGCAAGAGGTTTCCCAGGTAGGGAGGATTGACCCGGCCTAGAGGCTCAGCAACCGGAGGAGGAACGGAGAGGGAGGAGGGGAGGTGGAGGGGAAGAGGCATAGGCAGTCCAGATCCAGTTTGTGGATGGATGTCCTTCCCAGGTGACATCCAGGGCCGGACCCCGCCCCATGTCCATGCGTACGCTTGGCAGGGGGTGGTCGTGACAATGGCCGTGACGACTGATGGCCGGCCTTTGAGCTGCTGGCCTTGGGGATCCCGCAGTCCCCCCCTTCCTCCCTCTCCCTCCCTAATCCCACACCTTCAGACCTCCTCCTCCCCTCCACCCGCGGCTGCCGGAGCCCCCATACTCTGGTGAGTGGGAAGCCCAGAAGCCACCAAGGCTGGCCTCGGGCTAGAGACGGGGCGGGGGAGCGCAGCCGCAGACCGCGCGTCCTGCAGAGAGAACCGAGGCAAGGACTGGCTCCCTCCTCCCCACGTGGCCCAGGGCTTCCGGAAGCCGGAGCTCCCACACTTGGTCCAGGCCGACCGTGGGTCGTCTCAGTTCAAGCCCTAAGCCTGAAGCCTGGGCTGGCCCTTATCGAACTTTTGGAAGCCGCCTAGGTTGCTGCTAGGGGTCGGCCAATTGACAAAAGGGTGTAACTCAGGGCTGTCTACCTGCGCACTGAGATGGGACGACTGGTTTCTCCTGGTGATCTTTTTCTTTTTGCTGGAGAGTCCGGGGCCTCAGAGAGAGCTTCTCGGTTGGGCAAGGCTGAAGCGCCTGTTTCCTCGTCTTCATCTTAGCCGTTTGGAGAGCTCGTCAGGGAGTGAAGGGGTGAAGCGTTAAGTGCGAGCTCGGTGCAGGCCGCTCACTTCACATTTTGTGAAGTGTTTCCGTTATTCACTTGGTCTAAGTCTGACACTCTGTACTCTTCACTGCTGCGTATACTTCTTGAATGCAAGGACTACCTCTGACACTTCTTAGGTTGGTTCCTTGATAGATGAATATGCGTATAATATGTATTTTTATATACTGAATATATTTTTAATATGTAAGCCACCTAATTACTACTTTTGGTAGTAGGTGTAAACTTTTTGAAGCTAGGTATGAACCGTGTACACAGGAGGCTGCCTGTCACACTCACTGTCGTGTGAACCATGGTTAACAGGCATGACTTCAGAGTCCTGTGGGGGGTGGGGAGGCCTGCGGGTGGATAATTTCCTCCATCTAGCTCAGTGTTTCACCTAGCTAAGTTTCAGAGCTCTCAAGTCTCAACTGAATTTTCATTCCTCCGAGAAACCTGTCCGGACCTTTCTTCCACAAAATTAGAAAACAAATCCTGGGGCACATGGGTGGTTCAGCCGGTTAAGCTTTGGACTCTTGATTTCAGCTCAGGTCGTGATCTCATGGTTTTGTGAAATCGAGCCCCACCTTGGTCTCTGGGCTGACAGCACAGAGCCTTCTTGGGATTCTCCCTTCCTTCTGCCCCTCTCCAGCTGTCCCTCTCCCCCTTTCACTCTCTTTCAAAATGAATAAATAAACATTAAAAAATAATAATTTCTAATTTGAGGAATTCATTGAACTTTTTTACTGGCCTAATTAATATGTAGCTAATATTTGCAAATATTCCATGAGTATTTGAAAAGGCTGTGTATTTTTTTTTTAATTGGGCAGAAAATCTGTACCTGTTCATCAAATTGTGTGATCTATTCCTTTACATCTACATTTCTGTGTAAATTTGATCTGTTGATTTTTGAGTGACAGGTTAACATCCCCTGCTTTATTTGGGGTTTGTCAGTAGATTTTTGTTCTGCTGTCAGGCTTTGCAGTATAAATTTTAAATATGTTAATAGGTGCACAAAAGTTCCAGACTGTTACATATATTTGGTGGATCATATCTTTTATGAATATAAAATATTCTTCTAGTCCCCTTTGAGACTTTCAACCTTGATTTCAAATTGGTCTGATATTGTTTTTATCGATATCTACCTTGTAGACAAATTTTTTCAATTGCTTCTGTTCCTTTTTTTTTTGTCTTTTATTATTTTGCTCTTGTCTTTTATTACACTCAATGAGAGAGAGAAAACAGTGAGTCTGATGGTGATTTCTACCATTTTTGTGATCATTTTCCAAACTGTGTTCATATAATGTTGGTCTTTTTCTTGTTTCTGTTCAGATAGCTCTGTTCTGGATTCACTAAAAATTTTCTTTCTTCAAGGGAAGGAGCAATGAGGGGGGTCTCAGAGGCTGGGCAGTGCACTGGTGGCTGATGTCTTTCAGGAGGACAAGAAGTTCCCGTGTACATCCATAACTCTAGAATAGCTTACCTGGACTGAGCAGGGCTCATTTTGATAAGCTCACTTTTATGTATTTGTTACTATTTTTAGTTTTGAATCCCATCCTGGTTTGAGTTGTCTCAAGTAAAGATTACGCATGAAGGGGCGCCTGGGTGGCTCAGTCGGTTAAGCGTCCGACTTCAGCTCAGGTCACGATCTCACGGTCCGTGAGTTCGAGCCCCGTGTCGGGCTCTGGGCTGATGGCTCAGAGCCTGGAGCCTGCTTCCCATTCTGTGTCTCCCTCTCTCTCTGCCCCTCCCCCGTTCATGCTCTGTCTCTGTCTGTCTCAAAAATAAATAAACGTTAAAAAAAATTTTTTTTTAATAAAAAAAGATTACGCATGAAAAATCCACACTCCGGTGGTTTTTATGGTTTTATACTATGCACTATGGACATCAAGTAAAATCTGGTCACTAATAGTTAAGTATTAGAAGCATGTCTGTAAACGGTAAAAAATCTTATGCACATCTATTAGTTCAAGCTATAAATAAAGTAAAATCATTTACCTCCCTCCCATTCAGTCAGTGGGTGTTTATTTTCATTGTATTATTAGAAGATCTGATAACTGATCTATTTCTCTTAGTCTAGTTTTCACACTGTGAAAGAGTTACCTAATCTACTCACCTGCAAGAGAGATTTGGTGTTCTGGTTTTATGATATGTCTTTGAATAACTTTCTGTGATTTGTCCTGCAACATTTTTGGCACATTCCCTAAAATTCCAAATTTATTTTTCTTTCCCATTTGTTTTGGGACATGTCCTTTTGTTCTAGACATTTTTCTTTTCTCTCTCTCTCTCTCTCTCTCTTTTTTTTGTTTTTACATTTTTTAACGTTTATTTATTTTTGAGAGACAGAGCACAAGTTGGGGAGGGGCAGAGAGAGAGGGAGACACAGAATCCAAAGCAGGCTCCAGGCTCTGTCCGTGTTCACAGCAGAGAGCCTGACATGGGGCTCCAACACACAAATGGTGAGATCGTGACCTGAGCCAAAGTCGGATGCTCAACCCCTGAGCCACCCCGCCTTTTTTCCTTTTTAAAATCACAACCTCTATATTGAAATGTATTCAGTGTTCAGTCTTCCTGAGCAATTTATTGAAAACATCTTATCTAAGACTTTCAGACAGTCGCTAATCTATCTTTTGAAGTAGTTTGGAGGTTTTTGGGTTTTTTTTTTTTTTTTTGGCTTGGGGCACAATTCTGAGAGAACATGTAGTCTTGACCACTTTTTGTCAATCATCTGGTACACATTTGTAGTTGTGTACACATCTCTGAGCAAACATTGGGGACTGACACAACAGTTGCTCTAACTCATGCAAAAGGCTCCTTCCTAGAAATTGATATGGTGATTTTTAAAATGCCTCTTAGGATGAGAACCCCCACTACACTTCACATTGGAAAAAGGAAGCAATATGCATGATTGACATCACCAGGAATGTCTGTGTGCTGCATGTGTCATTATATTGAACATGCCTCATTTTGAGGCTATGACCTTGAGTTGTCATTGCTTCAGAAAACGTGGACTGGTTAGGACATCCATTAATGTCCTAGAACAAATGCTATAGCAGAATCCCCAAGGGAGACAGGGATTTTACTGGTCTCCGGACACAGGAATCCATTTGTTGGAGCATATGCTGAGTGTGATGAGCTGGAAAATGAAGTTAATTTCTGTGTCAGACCAAACTAGGTGAAAGACCGAGTCACTGGATAAGATGAAGGCTGCATATCCTTGAGAGGGAGGAATAACCGCATTTTTCCAGATTGGGTCACACACGTTTTTGGTTTATTTGACAAGGCCCACGTAGGGTAGAGAGCAACATAATCTGAGAGCTCCATGTTGGTGTCTCATTGTGAAATCTTTAATTTCAGGTTATACTTCATGCAGAGTAGTAGAAGAAGAGAGGACGAGACCTCGTCGCTAAAAGCATCCTGTAAGTGGAAAAGCTATTAATACTCTGACGAGCTCTTGTAAGTTGAAATTTCAAAACAGAAGAATTGTAATTTCCTGTCTTCCATGTGGGTTACTTGATTATCAAAGCAGGAACAATACAACAGTTTTGTTTTATATTTATTACTAGGAGGTAATGTTGTTGAAGTTTTAGGGCATTTTTCTAGATGAGATTCTTGTTAAGTTAGTAATAGTAAGCTTTCCCCCTACTATTTACAGTTGCCCTGACATTTTTTTAAGTTCCGTGTTTTTTTTTTTAATGTTTATTTATTTTTGAGAGAGAGAGACACAGACAGAGCGTGAGAGGGGAGGGGCGGAGAGAGAGAGAGGGAGGGAGACACAGAATCCGAAGCAGGCTCCAGGCTCCGGGCTGTCAGCACAGAGCTGGACGACTGGGGCTCAAACCCACAAACCATGAGACCAGGACCTGAGCTGAAGTCAGATCCTTAAGCGACTGAGCCACCCAGGTGCCCCTGGTAGGTTTTTTTAGTAATCTCTTCACCTGACGTGGGGCAGGAGCTCACGACCCCAAGATCAAGAATGGCATGCACTTCCAACTAAGCCAGCCAGGAGCCTCTGCCCTGACTGAATGACTGATTCATTCATTCATTCACTTACTTACTTTAATTTATATTTTGAGAGAGAGAGAGAGTGCATGCATGAACAGGGGAGAGTGGCAGACGGGAGAGAGAAAGAAAGGACTGAGAGAGAGAGTGAGAATCTTAAGCAGGCTCCATGTTGAACATGGAGCCCAACATGGGACTTAGGCCTGGGGTCATGACCTCAGCCAAAATCAAGAATCAGGCACTCAGCCAACCGAGCCACTCAGGTGCCCCCGCCCTGACATTTTTTTTTTAATTTAATTTTTTAGTTTTTAAAATTTACATCCAAATTAGTTAGCATACAGCACAACAGTGATTTCGGAATTAGATTCCTTCGTGCTCCTTACCCATTTAGACCATCCCCCCCCCCACAACCCCTCCAGTAACCCTCAGTTTGTTCTCCATATTTATGAGTGGCTTATGTTTTGTCCCCCTCCCTGTTTTTATATTATTTTTGTTTCCCTTCCCTTATGTTCATCTGTTTTGTCTCTTAAAGTCCGCACATGAGTGAAGTCATATGATTTTTGTCTTTCTCTGACTAATGTCACTTAGCATAATAGCCTCCAGTTCCATCCCCGTAGTTGCAAATGGCAAGATTTTATTCTTTTTGATTGCCGGGTAAGACTACATTGTCTATATATACCACATATTCTTTATCCATTTATCCATCCATGGACATTTGGGCTCTTTCCATCCTTTGGCTATTGTTGACAGTGCTGCTATAAACATGGGGGTGCATGTGTCCCTTTGAAACAACACCTCTGTATCCCATGGATAAATGCCTAGTAGTGCAATTGCCGGGTCGTAGGGTAGTTCTATTTTTAGTTTTTTGAGGAAGCTCCATATTGTGTTCCAGAGTGGCTGCACCAGCTTGCATTCCCACCAACAATGCAAAAGAGATCCTCTTTCTCCGCATCCTTGCCAACATCTGTTGTTGCCTGAGTTGTTTATGTTAGCCATTCTGACAGGTGTGAGGTGGTATCTCATTGTGGTTTTGATTTATATTTGCCTGATGATGAGTGATGGTGAGCATTTTTTCATGTGTTGATTAGCCATCTGGATGTCTTCTTTGGAGAAATGTCTATTCATGTCTTTTGCCCATTTCTTCACTGGATTATTTGTTTTTTGGGTGTCGAGTTTTATAAGTTCTTATTAGATTTTGGATACTAACCCTTTATCTGATATGTCATTTGCAAATATCTTCTCCCATTCTGTCGGTTGCCTTTTAGTTTTGCTGATTGTTTCCTTCACTGTGCAGAAGCTTTTTATTTTGATGAGGTCCCAGTAGTTCATTTTTGCTTTTGTTTCCCTTGCCTCTGGAGGCGTGTTGAGTAAGAAGTTGCTGTGACCGAGGTCAAAGAGGTTTTTGCCTGCTTTCTTCTCGAGGATTTTGATGGCTTCCTGTCTTACATTGAGGTCTTTCATCCATTTTGAGTTTATTTTTGGGTATGGTGTAAGAAAGTGGTCCAGGTTCATTCTGCATGTCACTGTCCAGTTTTCCCGGCACCGCTTGCTGAAGAGACTGTCTTTATTCCATTGGATATTCTTTCCTGCTTTGTCAAAGATTAGTTGGCCATATGCTTGTGGGTCCATTTCTGGGTTCTCTATTCTGTTCCATTGATCTGAGTGTCTGCTCTTGTGCCAGTACCATACTGTCTTGATGATTGCAGCTTTCTAGTAGAGCTTGAAGTTTGGGATTGTGATGCCTCCTGCTTTGGTTTTCTTTTTCAAGATCGCTTTGGCTATTCGGGGTCTTTTCTGGTCCCATACAAATTTTAGGATTATTTGTTGTAGCTCTGTGAAGAATGCTGGTGTTATTTTGATAGGGACCTGCCCTGACATTTTTTAACACAACATACAGGGGTATCTGGGTGGTTCAGTCAGTTAAGTGTCTGACTCTTGGTTTCTGCTCATGTCATGATCTCACAGTCTGTGGGTTCAAGCCCCACGTTGGGCTCTGTACTAACAGCATGGAGCCTACCTGGGATTCTTTCTCCCCTCTCTCTGCCCTTCCCCTGCTTGCTCTCTCTCTCAGTCTCTCTCAACATAAATAAACAAATAAAAATAATTTAAACACAGCATACATTATATTGGAAGCAAAGCCTACATTTCTATTCTACTTCCCACCCCTCCCTACCCCCACTCAGTCCATTATTTTGTAAGCAGAGTACTAGCCTTGCAATACTGCAATACTGCCAAAATATACCTATTTTTACGTATCGAGGAACCTACCTCCTATTTTCTGATGGGAAGATGGTATAATAATTAAAAGCATAGGGGCATCTGGCTCAATCAGTTAAGCATTTGACTTCCCCTCAGGTCTCGATCTCATGGTTTGTGAGTCCAAGCCCCTCATTGGGCTCTGTGCTGTTATCACAGAGCCCGCTTCAGATCCTCTGTCCCCCCTCTCTGCCCCTCCCTGCCTCTCTCAAAAACAAATAAGCGTGGGGCGCCTGGGTGGCTCAGTCGGTTGAGCCTCCGACTTCAGCTCAGGTCAGGATCCCACAGTCCGCGAGTTCGAGCCCCGCGTCGGGCTCTGGACTGATGGCTCAGAGCCTGGAGCCTGCTTCCGATTCTGTGTCTCCCTCTCTCTCTGCCCCTCCCCCGTTCATGCTCTGTCTCTCTCTGTCTCAAAAATAAATAAACGTTAAAAAAAAAAATTAAAAAAAAATAAGCGTTAAAAAAAAAAAGTGAAAAAAATAATCAAAAACATAGACATTAGAGACCGATACAATTAACTGTATGATTTGGGGCAGCAGACTTCTCTGAGCTCAATTTTGTAAAATGAGGATAATAATTCCTATCACACAGGCTTTTCGTGTGGATTAAATAAGATATTTTGTAAGTACTCAGAACAATATCTGGTTCAAATATAGTAGCGTCTTTGCCACTAACTGCATGATTGATACTATTTAAGTACTTTTTGAAAATGAGGTAATAGTTCATGTTTATTTTTATTTTTTGAATGTTTATTTATTTTAAGAGAGTGAGCGAACAGGGGAGGGGGAGAACAGGTGGGGCTCAATCAGCATTAAGAGTCAGACGTTAACCAACTGAGCCACCCAGGCACCCTGGGTTATAGTTTAGTTTTAAAGACTTACACACTCTAGGGGCGCCTGGGTGGCTCAGTCGGTTAAGCGGCCGACTTCGGCTCAGGTCATGATGTCGCGGTCCGTGAGTTCGAGCCCCGCGTCAGGCTCTGTGCTGACCGCTCGGAGCCTGGAGCCTGTTTCGGATTCTGTGTCTGCCTCTCTCTCTGACCCTCCCCCGTTCATGCTCTCTCTCTCTCTGTCTCAAAAATAAATAACCGTAAAAAAAAATTTTTTTTTTAAATAAAATAAAATAAAGACTTACACACTCTAACTAAAATTTTACCGTCAAAAAGTAGTATTTTGGGGCACCTGGCTGGCTCAGTCTGTGGAGCATGCGACTCAGGTTCTCAGGGTTGTGGGTTTGAGCCCCACATTGGGTATAGAAATTACTTAAAAATGAAATCTTTAAAAAAATGAAAAAGGTAATGTTTTATATGCCAGGTCCTGTTCTAAATACTTGATGGTGGGTTCATTATCATCCCTGTTGTCCAGATGAGGAACTTGAAGCACAGAGAGAAAAAGCAGTTTGCCCAAGTGTGGTGAGAGCTCTGACTCTTACACAGGCAATGCCACTGCAGATTTCAATGTTTACATTTTTTGAATAGGTAGGAATAGGAAAATAAAATATATATGTGTGTAATAAAAATATACAATTAGGGATGCCTGGGTGGCTCAGTCGGTTACGTGTCCAACTTAGGATTCTGCTTCAGATTCTGTCTCCCTCTCTCTGCCTTTCCCCTACTTGTGCTCTCTCTCTCTCAAATAAGTAAATAAATTTAAAAAAGGAAAGAGAAAGGAAGAAAATGCAAGGTGGTCTGTATCTAGATCCCTGTCTTATGAAGGCTCAGCCACAGGCACTTTTCTAGGAAGACTATACAACAACACTATGTTTTAGAAAATATCTCAGAAGGTGAAGTGGAGAGGATCTCAATCTGTGCCTATGGGAAGTTAACTTCTGCACCCCTTAGCCCCTTGGACAACCACTGAGGAAGCCCTGCAGCCTGATGCTTCAGACGAGTCTGGAAATTGTGAAAGGAGCCAGTGAGTTTGGTGGCCAAGGACTTCAGGGTCGGGCATGAGCCAGGTGAACCAAGGCGGCATGAAAAGAGGTGTCCAGTAGACCAGCTGGGAGATTTATCCTGTCTGATGGTGAAGAAGTTATTTAACCTCTTTTTGTTCACTTTCCATACCTTGAAGTTAGGAATAATATCAGCCTTTTAGGACCACTGTGGAAATTAAATAAAACAATGATCATAGTGATGATAGATGACATACGGTAATAGCATCTAACATTTCCTGAGCGTATCCCATGTATGCTCCAGGCATGGTGCTAAGCACTGTGCATTAACTGCCTTATAGAATCAAAACAATCATCTTATGAGGTCATATTTTTGTTTTCATCCACAGATGAGGAAACGAAGGTTAAAAAAGGTTGCACAACTAGTGAGTGGCAGAGCCCAGATGTGACTTCTAAGTGTGAGTGACTAATGAGTGTAAATACGTAGTTAGTACGTCGTCTCACATTTGTTAGTTCATTCGTTCATTCATTCTTTCACTAAACCTTCGCTGTGTCACATGTGTTCCGGGTGGGTGGTACATGTGAGTGTCAAAACCCAAACCCTTGCGCCCATGAAACTTAAATTCTAGTGGTGGGGAGTGGGGGAGACATTCACTGGAGAATAGACATGGTAAAAAGGGAAATGTGTTATGTCAGAAAGCAAGTGCTTTGGAGGTTAAGCAAGGTCGGGAAGACTAGGGGTACAGACAGGTGGTAATTTGACCTAAGGCGGTCAGGGCAGGCCTCAAGGTAAGGGAGTCATGGGTTGGTATCTGGGGAGGAGCCTTCCAGTCTGAGGAGCAGGTGCACTAAGTCTTAAGAGCACAATGTGTCTGTGACAGAGGGACAGCAAGGGGGCGGGCTGGTGGGAGCAGAGGCAGGGAGAATAATAGGATAGAGGAGTGGGGGTGAGGAATGTGAGGTGGCGGACCATACAGTCTTAGAGGGTCTTGGAGGGCCTTGGAGGCCATCAGAAGGGCTGAGCTTGCACTGTGAGCAATGCAGGGCACACTGTAATGTTATATAATGTAAAAGCACTTGTTACCTCAAAGCATTCATGACAATTGCAATCTTTTCATGGTCTTCCGGCCTCACAGCACTGAATCTGCTCTTGCTAAAATCATTAATAAACTCCTAATTGGCAAATGTGCATACACCTTTAAAATCTTATCAGCTCTGTTACATTTGGCTTCTACTTGACATTCTGACAAAGCATATGTCCTTATGTATTTAAGATCCTATATATAATAGCTTAAATGCAAAATGATCATAAGCTGTATCTCTGTGTTGAACATTTTAAAATGTGTGATTAGAGTCAGATTGTGAAACATTGCGTAGGTAGAAACTTTGCAGATCAAAACAGCGATCTTGACCCCAGGTACGGCTTGTTCAAACTTTGTATTAACTGTGGCTTTAGGGAAATTAGTAAATAGTTTGAGTTTTATTTTCCTCATCTTCAAAAGATTATTGTGAGTGGCTTATTGTTATACCCATTCTGCAGATGGGCAAACAAGTCCAGATAGATTGAGGAACCCACTTCCTATTCCCCATCTGAGCAAAGACAAAAATTCATCCATACCTGTGAAAACTGGGGAGCCTGGCGGTCACCCGGGCTTCTATAGAGCACCATCCCAGCTCTGCAAAGGGGGGCTAAGGCAAGCTCATGGGACCAGAATTCTCTTTCAAAATGACTTGTGATCCACTCTAACTTACAGATAAAAGCACCGTTGAAGCCCAGAGGTCTACAACTCTAGAAAATCATGGCTATAATCATTTTCCTGTGGCCTAGAAAATGGAAAAGCAGATGTAACCAAAGATTAATCTTGGCTATTTAAAATACAATGGCATATATTAATATCTATAAAACTTCTAGTATTAACCAATACATCTTTCTGGTGCCTTCTTAAATATAGTCCCTGGTGCATCCTTAAGATACTAGTAAAATTTACGTTAATGTAACTAGAGTGACAGATTTTAAGTTATGAAGGTGTTATGAATTGGGGGAAAGCAGAAATTACTGAAGAAAATAAAAGAAAAGCTGACACCTAAATAAAATCAAGATCTGGTTATTTGGGGGGAAAAACATAGCCAATAGAGAAAACTGACCAAGATAAAAATAAAAAGAAATGCCAATTAAAAAAACATTAGGAGTAAGAAATAAATCCTGGGGCACCTGGGTGGCTCAGTCGGTTGGGCACCTGACTTCAGCTCAGGTCATGAGCTCACAGTCCGTGAGTTCGAGCCCTGCATCCGGCCCTGTGCTGACAGCTCAGAGCCTGGAGCCTGCTTCAGATTCTGTGTCTCCCTCTCTCTCTGCCCCTCCCCTGCTCATGCTCTGTCTCTGTCTCAGAAATAAGTAAAAACAGGGGCGCCTGGGTGGCTCAGTCGGTTAAGCGTCCAACTTCAACTCAGGTCACCATCTCGCGGTCTGTGAGTTTGAGCCCCACGTTGGGCTCTGGGCTGATGGCTCAGAGCCTGGAGCCTGCTTCGGATTCTGTGTCTCCCTCTCTCTCTGCCCCTCCCCCGTTCATGCTCTGTCTTTCTCTGTCTCAAAAATAAATAAACGTTAAAAAAAAAATTTTAAAAAAATAAGTAAAAACATTAAAAAAAATTTAAAAAAAGAAAGAAATCCTGAAAAGGATTTTTTTCACAAACTCTGAAAAGATGAAAAAATGACAGTATTACATAAAATATGAATAAATCTGAAAATATGTACCATTGAATATAAAAATATTCTTTGAGTATATTCTATGAATATATAAATTACCAAAGCTGTTTTAAGAAGTGGATGAAAACTTGAATAGGTCAATAACTTCAGAAGAAACTGAACATGTTGCCAAAGATCTATTTCTTAAAAAGCCATGAGGTTTTACAGGTGTTGTGTGTCTGTGCAACCTTTAAGGCACAGATGATTCCTGTCATTTAAATGGTTTTCAGGAGCACCTGGGTGGCTCAGTTGGTTAAGCATCCGACTTCAGCTCAGGTCATGATCTTGCGGTCTGTGGGTTTGAGCCCTGTGTCGGGCTCTGTGCTGATGGCTGGGAGCCTGGAGTCTGCTTTGGATTCTATGTTTCCCTCTGTCTGCTCCTCCCCTCCTGGTGCTCTGTCTGTCTCTCTCTCTCAAAAATAAATAAATATTAAAAATAAATAAATAAATAAAATGGTTCCAAATCATAAGAAAGGTTGGAAAACTTCCCAAAGTCCTGAGAGAAAAGACATAAATGGTAGTCTAGAAGTTCGATACTTGTCCGGATCTGGTTAGAAAATATTAGCATCATCTATACATCACTGAGTTTCCTAAGGAACCAGAGCTGGCACAATTTTATCATGGTGGCACAGGCAAAAATGTGGCAGAGAGCTCAGTTTGCACTACCCACGTAAAAGGCAGTCCTTAGCACAAGATGTGGCAGGAGATGAAGCCAACCTCCCCCATCCTGGGGACTCTGCTCCCCTTCCTGGATCACGTGCCTGCAAGAACTTCCTGTTTTGCAAAGAGTGCGGGGAAGCACCACGCATCTTGATCTGAAATCCTCAAACTAACACTTGATGGAAGTGGTACAGTTTCTTTCTTCCATCCTGCTTACTATCTTTCTTCACTCTCATTTTTTATAAAACTTGTAGACCACACTTTATTTTCACACTTTTTAATTTTATTTATTTTATTGTATTTAAGTTTATTTATTTTTGAGAGAGAGAGTGCATGAGCGAGGGAGGGGCAGAGAGAGGGGGAGACAGAGAATCCCAGTCAGGCTGTGCACTGTCAGAGCAAAGCCCAGTTGGGGGCCCAGACCCCATGAGAACCTGAGATCCTGACCTGAGCCGAAAGTAGGAGTCAGACACGCGACCGACTGAGCCACTCAGGTGCCCCATATTTTCACACTTTATTTTAAAAGTTATACTCCTGGGGCGCCTGGGTGGCTCAGTCCATTAAGCGTCCGACTTCAGCTCAGGTCACGATCTCGCGGTCTGTGAGTTCGAGCCCCACAACAGGCTCTGGGCTGATGGCTCAGAGCCTGGAGCCTGCTTCTGATTCTGTGTCTCCCTCTCTTTCTGCCCCTCCCCCATTCATGCTCTGTCTCTCTCTGTCTCAAAAATAAATAAGCGTTAAAAAAAAATTAAAAAAAAAGTTATATTCCTTTCATTATTGAACAAAGCATCTGTGCATATGTTTAGGATTTATTTTTCTTGATCAAAGAATGTTTTCATTTTGGCCTCTAAGTTCAGAAACCACATAGTTTGTATTCACTGCAGCAGCATGAATTTTTTTTTATTGTGATAAAATACACATAACATAAAATGTATTATTTGAATCATTTTTATTATTACTTTAATTGTGGCAAAATACACATAAGATAAAATTTAGCATCTTAACTCATTTTAAGTGTGCAGTTCAGTGGCTTGAAGTACGTTTACACTGTGGTGCATCTAACACCAGGATTCATCTCTAGAACTTTTTTCTCTTGCAAAACTGTGTCAAAATTTCATTCCTTGTTAAGGCTGGATAATATTCCATCGTATGTATATACCACATTTTGCTTCACAGACACTTGGGTTTTTCCACCTTCTGGCTGTTGTAAATAATTATGCCGTGAACATGGGTATACAAATATCTTCTTGAGACCTTGTTTTTAAATCTTTTGGGTGATTGTAACCATTTTTAAAAATTAATTATTTAATTTACATCCAAGTTAGTTAGCATATAGTGCAATAATGATTTCAGGAATAGAATCCAATGACTCATCCCCTCCATAGAACACTCAGTGCTCATCCCAACAAATGTCCTCCCTAATGCCTCTTGCCCATTAGCCATCCCCCCATCCACAACCCATCCAGCAACCCCCAGTTTGTTCTCTATATTTAAGAGTCTCTTATGTTTTGTCCCCCTCCCTGTTTTGTATTATTTTTGCTTCCCTTCCGTTATGTTCATCTGCTTTGTATTTTAAGTTCCATGTGAGTGAAGTCATATGATATTTGTTTTTCTCTGACTAATTTTGCTTAGCGTAATACCCTCTACTTCCATCCACATAGTTGCAAATGGCAAGATTTCATTCTTTTTAATTGCCAATACTCCATTGTATATATATACCACATCTTCCTTATCCATCCATCCATCGATGGACATTTGGGCTCTTTCCATACTTTGGCTATTGTCGATAGCACTGCTATAAACATTGGGGTGCGTGTGCCCCTTCTCACTGTAGCCATTTTTAAGTATACCTACTCAGTGGCACTAAGTACGTTCAGATTTTGTGCAAGCATCACCACCATTCTGCTCCAGAAATTTTTCGTCTTCCTCCTGACATTTTTTAAAGTATTTATCTATCTATCTATCTATCTATCTATCTATCTATCTATCTATCTATCCAACTAGGGCTCAAACTCATGACCTGACATGAAGAGTCACCTGCTCCTCCAACTAGCCAGCCACGTGCCCCCTTCTTGGCATTTTTAATGAACACCAATTCTAAGCCAAGCAGGTGATGCTGGAGACAAAGGATGAGCACGATAAAATTGCCCCCAGACTCTCAAAACACTGGCAGGAAAACATTTCATTTCAAAGCTACAGCTTTTCTGTCTTGGCAAAGGATGGGGTTGAATTCATCTTTTGGCCTAGAGTTTCTTGGTTTGGATAAATCACCTGAATCGAGTGCATACAAACACATTATTCAAAAGTGTAAATTGCCTTGGCCATAATGTAAATGACTGTTTTCAGTCCTTATCTGTGGGTTGGTTACCATCTCACTCCCGCCCCTTTAAAAAAATCTCTCCCCTTCTCAACTCGGTGGCTTCTACTGGGTCCTCCCATCCTCATGGCCCCTGTTTTAAATGTTGTATGGCCCCCAAGCTTTTCTCTTCTCTGCCTATCTGCACAGTCTCTAGAGATCTCAATTACCCCCTCGACTTTGAATACCACATTTATGCATTTGGTTCCCAAACCTACCAGTCTAGACTGCCTATTAGCTCTTTCCATCTGCATGTCCCGCAGGCACATCAAGCTAGAAGGGCCCACAGTATCCATCCCCCCATCTCAAGTCACAGCACCTGCCTACCCGGATGCCAAGTCGGAAATAAAGGGCTCATTCTTGATCCCTACCGTCCTCTCCCTTGGACACAATGTCTGCTCCCCTCAGTTCTATCTTCTGTATCCTTTAAACTGGCCCACTTGTCTCCACCTGTACTGCCAACACATAGTCTGAACCCCTCTGCATTCTCCTGTTGTTGGGATAGCTTCTGGATCGATAACCCTCCCCCCACTCCCTTCTCACACAGCAGCCTGACCTTTGAAAAGCACGAACCAGATTTTGACACTCCACTGCTTAGAGCCCTTCAGTGGCATTCCCATTGTTCTTAGGAAAAGTCCAGTTGCTTTAACATGTGCACAGAGCCCAGCCTGATCTGGCTCGTGCTGGCCTTTGTAGCCTCATGTGGAGCCCTATCTCCTTTCCTGTGACTCTGTGATCCAGGTACACTGCTCATTTCCCATGTATTCCCTCTTCCCTGGGGCTGGACAGTCTCCTCTCTTCCATCCCCTCCACTCTCTTTGCCAAGTCAACTTAGTTTTAGTTTTCAGCTTACAGGCCTCTTCCTCCAGGAAGCCTTCCCTGCCACTCCCCCTTCCCCTCCACACAAAGGTTGGGTCACCCCTTACATTGTTTATTGTATATGGCATGGAGAAGGCATGAATTAGCAGGATGTGTGTGGGGCAAACCGAGAAGCCTGCTGTTGCTAGCAATGCAAAGGGCAGGGTGGCAGTGGGAACAGAAGGGCCTGTAGCGGCTGTGATGGGAAGACCTGAGAAGATGGAAGAGTGAAGGGCGTGGGCTTTGGGAAGAGACAGACATGGGTTAGAACGGTGACTTAGCCACTCTCATTAGGAAAGTGATATTTATTTATTTTTAGGGAAGTGATTTGAGGCAAGTTATCCATTTTCTCTACGCTTTAGTATTTTAGATTTAACATGAGGCTTAAACGAGGTGATGGTTTAGAAAGGATGCAGGGGGTTAGGACAAGTTGCCAATGCTCTCGGGCCTTTTGGGGGGTCAGGTCTGGCTTGAGGCTGGCTGTGTGGATTTGGGAGCTGTCAGCATATGGGCGAAAGTTAAAATCAGAAGGAAGCTGAGGCTGCCAAGGGGGTGTGTGGAGAGGAGTGTGTAAGAGAGGATGGGCTTGGATGCTGGGGAGCCCCAGCATCTACACAGGGGGCACCAAGCCCTGCCTGGCACACAGCAGGCACCCAGTACACTTCATTTGTAGACCTATGGACGAAATGACTAGATTCTTCTGATGGAATCTTAGTCCTTTTCACTTATTTCCCCAAATCCTGGCCTTTTGGCAAAAGAAGACATTTCCCAGTAGCCCAGTGGATGGGAGACTTTGGGTCTTTCTTGAAGGAGTTACCAGTTCTCTGGATTGATAGCTTATCTATGGATGGACTCCTAGCCAGAGGCAGGAGTAGGGGGAGAGCTCAAATGTCTATCTTTCCTTCTGTTATTCCACAGGGAGCAGATATCTCAGGCTGTGACTCCTGACAGCCAATTCCAGGATGCCAGGCCCCTGCATGAGCTCATGCAGTCCTCAAGCTGTGCCTTGGTGACAGGCATTGTTATGACTTCCATTAAAAAGAAAAGGCAGAGGGGCACCTGGGTGGCTCAGTTAAGCGTCCCACTCTATCTCGGCTCAGGTGACGTTCTCAGAGTTCTGTTCCTGAGATCGAGCCCCGAGTCAGGCTCTGCGCTGACAGTATGGAGCCTGCTTGGGATTCTCTCTCTCCTCCTCTCTCTGCCCCTCCCCCACTCTTTCTCAAACTCTCTCCCTTTCTCAAAATAAATAAATAAGCTTAAAAAAGAAAAAGAAAAGGCAAATCACAATTTTTGCTTGTTCCTTGTATCTTTAACTATAATTCAAGGGGTGCCTGGTTGGTTCAGTCGGTTAAGTGTCAGACTCTTGATTTCATCTCGGGTCATGATCTCACGTTGGTGAGATCGATCCCCACCCAGCTCTGTGCTGACAGCATGGAGCCTGCTTGGGATTCTCTCTTTCCCTCTCTCTCTGTCTCTCTGCCCCTTCCCCACTGGTAATCTCCCTCTCTCTCAAAATAATTAAACATTTGAAAAAATATTTATTTAAGTAATCTCTACACCCACCATGGGGCTTGAACTCATGACCCCAAGATCAAGAATCACATGCTTTCTGGACTGAGCTAGCCAGGCACCCTTATTCCTTAAACTTTAGGATTTCATGTGATTTGGGGGAAAATTGGAGGGTTGAAGTTAGACCAGGCTTTGAAATTGATGGAGGGAAGTAGAATTGAGACCAAGGCATGAAACTGTCATTGTGGGGATGTCATTTTTGTACAGATCTCTGTAACTGGGAGAAGATGGGTTTAAATCAGTCGTATTTTTTTTTTAGTTTATTTATTTTGAGAGAGGGGAGGGGTAGAGAAAGAGAGAGGGAGAGATTGAGAATCCCAAGAAGGCTCTGTGAGAGCCCAGACAAAACTCAAACTCACAAACCGTGAGGTCATGACCTGAGCCGAAATCAAGAGTCCGATGTTTAACCAACTAAGCCACCCAGGTGCCCTGAAATCAGTTGTATTTCTAAAGTGGTTTTCAAAGTGGGGTTCCTGGACCAGCACTATCAGCATCACCTGGGGAAATGTAAATTCTCTAGCCCCACCCAGACTACTGAATCAGACACTCTGGCGGTGGGGCCAATAATGTGTGTTTTTATAAGCCCTTCAGGTGATTCCGAGATCTAGAACTATATTCTCCAGTACTGTAGTCATTAACTACATGTGGCTAATGAGCACTTGAAATGTAGCTAGTCTGAATTTACATGTGCTGTAAGTATAAAATACACACCAGATTTCAAAAGTTTCGTCTGGAAAAAGAAAGCACAAAGGGCTGGCTCAGGTGGTGGGGCGTGCAACTGTTGATCTCAGGGTTGTAAGTTTGAGCCCCACGTGGGTATAGAGATCACTTAAAAATAAAATCTTTAAAAAAAAAACACAATATCTTGTCCACTGTTGGATGAATGGATAAAGAAAATATGGAGGATTATATATACCCCCCCACACACAGTAGAATATTATTCAGCCATGAAGAGAAGAAAATCTTGCCATTTGTGACAATATGGAAGGACCTTGAGGGCATTATGATGAGTGAAATTAGACAGAGAAAGACAAATACTGTATGATCTCACTTATAGGTGGAATCTAATAAGGCTGACCTCAGAAACAGAGTAGAATGGTGGCTGCCAAGGCCTGGGGGTGAGGAAATGGGAAGATGTTGGTCAAGGATGCAAACTTGCACTTTTAACCTGAATAAATTCTGGCGATCTAATGTACAGCATGATGAGTTCTTGACGCTGTTTTGTTATTTTCTTGAAAGTTGCTAAGAAAATAGATCTTACTTGTTCTCAACTCACACACATAAAGATGACGGGATGGAGGTATTAACTAACATTATTGTGGGGACCGCTGGCTGCCTCAGTCAGTTAAGTGTCTGACTTCAACTCAGGTCATGATCTCATGGTTTGTGAGTTTGAGCCCCGAATTGGGCTCTGTACACCCGGAATCTGCTTCACATTCTGTGTCTCCCTCTCTTTCTGCCCCTCCCCTGCCCCCCCAAAAGTAAAACAAAGAACCCTAACATTATTGTGATAAGCATTTCACAATATATACATGTATTAAATCATCACACTGTACGCCTTAAACTTACGGTGTTATATGTGGATTATATCTCAATAAAGCTGGAGGGTGGAAAGCACAGTATCTCATTAACAATTTTATATTGGTTACACGTTACAAGAACATTTTTGATGGTTTGGATTATAAAACATATGCTATCAAAATTAATTTCACTTGCTAATTTTTAAATTTTTGAATGTGGCTACTAGAAAATTTAAAATACTTCAATTGGATAATGCTGGCTTAGAATATTGGAACATGCCCTCAGTGGTAAGGAACTCCTTTCAGAGTTTGGGTTTAGGGGAGAGGAGTTTCTTGTTACCTCTTTTGTTGGTCCTCATCACCATCACCATCATCATCTGGCCATGGGCAACACTTCCCTGATGTCCTGAATAAGGGAGGTCCTGTGTTGTTAAATGCAAGGTCCCCAAACAGTATGGTCACATAGGACTGTGTCAGCAAGGAAGATGGCTGTGATTGGAGAGTGCGCGGTCTCCATAGACTATTAGTATGTTACTGTATTCCAACCTGGCTGCATGAAAAAGTGAGATTAAAAAAGAATAATAAAAAGGTGGTTAAAAACCAGTAAGTTCTCTGTCTTGAAATAAAATTGCCCCCTTAGTTTGCCCTTGCACAGTTTAGCATCAGTGCCTTATTGATCAGAATTAGGAAGTTAATAAGGTTTGGGCTAATTAATCAGATGGGTAGGGACTGGAACTGCACTGCAAGGCTTAATCAAGTCATCAAAGCTCTCAAGCCATGAAGAAGGCAATTAAAAGAAAAAGATGCCTGTTACATAGCAACAGGAGACTGGGAGAGGACAAGAGCAAGATAGAGAACCTCCATTTTCTTTTGTACATTTCCCTGGTATAAATCAGACCCAATGACCAGGGCATGTTGCTCAGCTTCCTATCAGAGAATTAAGTTGAATGAATTTATAAATCACCTCATTGGCTAATTTACTTGCCCTAGACCAAATGTCAATGAAACTATACTTATTTATAACAAGTTTTTTCTTTGCCAAGTTCCAGGGAGCTGAGTTCTTTAGGATAGTCCACAGTTGTCATTAATGACTGCAGCAATTGTGATTTACAAGCAACAAATAGTTTGGTTGTTGATTATTCAACAGATCTTGAGTACCTGTACTTGCAAACATTGTGCTAGGTGCTACTGTGGTTCTATACACTGTAGAGAGCTATTTATTCAAGTAAATTTTGCTGTATGGCAAAGGTGGAGATTCTTGGGGAATCTTTACTAACCCCTGGGGTCTCCCTCAGTCTGTCCCGACACACCGCCTCCCTCAAAATACTTACGAAACTTAAGTGGGAAAAGAATAAGGACAGTGTTGGTGGGGGGAGCTGGGGGCGGGGGAGAGGGGGAAGAGGTGGAGGGGAGGAGGAAGCCTGGAAGTCGAGGCAGACATTGTCGGATGTCATTGTGTGGGGAGTGGACTCTCTTGGCATGGAAAGATAAATTCTAAAGGAGCTGAGGTTTGCAGCCATTCAGACTTACAGCTTCCTGAAGGTGTCAGCAAGGTACCGCTATATTTTGGGCGCGAACCCTGGGACCCTAAGAGAAGAGTCCGTTGTGTTTATGAACCAGAAAACCTAGTGTCCTTGTCAAGAGCCTCACAGTGGAATGGGGAGAGCAGAAGCCAGATCCGAGATGGAGGGGGTGCAGGCCTCCTCTCTCCTCTTCCCTTCCTCTCCTGACATTCTCTTTTCCCTCCTCTCCCTTTCAGGACCTCTTGTGTCTGTGTGGGCCAGTTGAGCAAATTGACATCTGAATGTTCCCTCTTTTTTCTACCCCAGTCAAATCTCTGGTTCTTTAAGTTTCTCTAGTCTGCAATACAATTTCTTCACATTAGCTAGGAGAAAATTCGGAAAGTAAATAAATAAAAGGAATGAGGGAGTTCTATCCTTAACAGGTTTTTTTTGTTTTGTTTTGTTTTGTTTTTTATAATTAAGTAAGCTCCACGGCCAACATGGGGCTTGAACTCAGGACCCTGAGATCAAGAGCCTTATGCTCAGGGGTACCAGCTGAGACAGCCTGGCGCCCCTATCCTTGCCAGAGTTCAAAATGTTATGTAAAACTTCAGTAAGTGAAACAGTATGGTATACTGATCAAGAATATAGGGGCGCCTGGGTGGCTCAGTCGGTTAAGCATCCGACTCCGGCTCAGGTCATGATCTCACAGTCCATGAGTTTGAGCCCCGCATCGGGCTCTATGCTGGCAGCTCAGAGCCTGGAGCCTGCTTCAGATTCTGTGTCTCCCTCTCTCTCTGCCTCTCCCCTGCTCATGCTCTGTCTCTCTCTGTCTCAAAAATAAATAAAAACACTAAAAAAAAAATTAAAAAAAAAAAAGAATATATAGATCAATGAAACACTACAGGGAGTACAGAAATACAGCAAAATTCATTTGAGAATTTAGTATGGTGTAGGACAAAGGGGACATTTCAAGTCACTGAGGTAAAAAACAACTTAGTCAATAAATGATGTGGAGGTAACCAGCTTTCTCGCCTCAAAATGAAATTTCCAGATGAAGACGAGCATATGCAAGGGTGATAATTACTAATTTATTTGTAATAGAAAAAGATGGGAAATAACCCAAAATCTATGGTAGGGTTAAATGATTTCTGGTAACTCAGGAATATTGGGCTGTCTGAAAAGGAAAAGGGTATGTTGATCAAATAATTTCAAGATGCTATATGTGGAAAAGAGTGTGCAAAACCACATGTAATCTCCACATATACACGTATGCCTGTGTGTGCAAGGAAATATTCTAGACGGATCCTGAAGAAACTAGGAGTGGTGGAGATAAATTCCACCCCACCAACCTCACCCGGAGGCTTTCTTTATGCATAGCCATCTTTTTTTTTTTTTTTTAAGTTGATTTATTTTTTGAGAGAGAGAGAGAGAGAGAGAGAGAGGGAGAGCACAAGCAGGGGAGGGGCAGAGAGAGTGGGAGACTCAAACTCACGAACTTTAATAAATTAGTTACTTTTATTATTTGTCTTAACTCAGTAAGCAACATGCCCAACGTGGGGCTTGAACTCACAACCCCAAGGTCAAGAGTCGCATGTTCTACCAACTAAGACAGCCAGGCGCTCCCAAATTAATTTTAAAAGCCTGGTTTAAAGAAGCTGTGAAAGATGCTCAGTGCTTTCTAGTGACTACTGGAGCAGTTCCAAAGTAATGATGAGATTTGGGGGTGAAGAGGGGCGCCTGGATGGCTCAGTTGGTAGAGCATGCTATTCTCGATCTCAGGGTGGTCGAGGTCAAGCTCCATGTTTGACACAGAGCGTACTTAACAAAATAAAAAGACTTGGGGGTGAGGATAAAACCAGAGTTTGGGTCCCCGCCTAAGCCTAAATCCTTGACAAGCTGTGTGGCTTATGAGCAAATATCCTTCCTGAGTACAACTTTTCTTTAACGGGGAATACTAACCCCTGATGTTTAGGCTTATTTTTGAAGGTCAAATGAATTAATACATATGTACAATTCATAGCATAATGCCCTACTCTTCATATGCGTGAATGAACATTCCCCCCATTTTAAATAACTTCTTATGTCAAGGACCTGCCTCCCTCTCTACCCCATTTCAGAGATTTTTTCGAACGTGGCTGTGAACTTTAGCTTCCGAAATCAGAAAACAAAATATTGGCATCTCTGGAGCTGGGTGGCCCAGTTCCTTTTTCTCAATCTTCCCGCACCTCTCCTGCCTTTACTTTCTTCCTCGTCCAGCTCAGATTTCCCGGATTTCCAATCACTCCCCTGCCAATGCCTTTTTGGCATTGTCACATTCCCTAGGCAAAACCAAACACTGGGGGGCCGTTCCAGGTCTGCCTTCCCCAAGCCTCTGTCTCCAACCTCACGTGAACCCTGACACTGCCTGGCCATTCTCTTTGCCCCATGAGCTTGTTTTCCCGCTCATCACAATTTTTATTTCAAACCTCCCCTCTCCTAAAACTTCTGGGCCTTTTCATGTCGTCAGCAAATGTGCCCCATCTCCAATTTCACAGAGAAAATGGAAGCCCGCAGAAGGGAATGCCTTCAAATTCTGGCCTGTCCCATGGTTAAATTACATTCTGCATGCACTCTGCCCTCCTACTCTCAGGACTAAAGGGAAATGTGTCCATTACTCCATCAAAAACGAATCCCAGACTCTGGATTAGATTTCTCCCTGCCTGCCTTCCTCCTCAGAATCAATGACTTCTTCCTCCTTCCCTTAACTCAAAACATTCTCCTGTGTCCCTATCTCAAGCAACAACAAGGACAATAACATTATCACCATTATTATCTATAACCTCCTCACCACCGCCAATTCTAAATCCTTCCTCTAAAACACACACAAAACAGACTCCAAGCTCTCCCAAAAATATCTCGTTTCTCCCGCTATCACCACCTCTCCCTTCCCTTTCATAACCAAATGTTCTGCAAGAATTTTGTACATTCACTGTCCCTACCTCCATACCTCCCACCTCTCTCCCTCCCCTCTGGTTTCTGCTCCCTCCTCTTCACTCAGAAGTTCTTGATAAGGATGCAGAGTTGTTCTGGTTGATAAAATGGACTCTTTCTCTGGACACCTGGGTGGCTCAGTCAGCTGAGTGTCCACTCTTGATTTTGGCTCAGGTCATGATCTCACAGTGAGTTCTAGCCCCACATCAGGCTCTGTGCTGTCAGTGCAGAGCCTGCTTGAGATGCTCTGTCTCCCTCTCTCCCTGCCCTTTCCCTGCTTATGCTCTCTCTTTCTCAAAAATAAATAAACATTTAAAATAATAATAAAAAGATGGCTTTTCTCTCAATAGTGTTTGTGTCTGTACATGGAACACTTACATGTTCGTCCCTTGACTGCAGAAGCGATCTTCTCATTTTCTTCATGTCACTCTGACAGGCTTCCCCTTTATCAGCTTCAGTCCCTTGCTCTTTCACTGGAATGTTGGCATTCATGGCACTCTGCCTTCCCCCCACCCCTGTTCCTGCTGTACACACTCATCAAGGACAGTCTCGTCAAGTTCTATGACTTCAAACACTATTTGCTGATGATTCTCTCATCTCTACCTTCAGCCCAAATCTCTCTTGAATTTCAGAACCGTATGTACATCTGGCCACTCATTCATTAAGCAAGTTTTTCATTGGGCAGTTACTATGTGTTTGGGAAGAACAAAGTCAAACAAGGTTTGACTCTACTGTTTCTCCTTTAAAGTATGTGTTCAACAATTTAATAATATTTCCAATTAAGTCTCTCATTTTTCTTGTGGGATCTCGATTTGGGCACCACCAATGTGCAAAACCATCTATTCTGATAGATCCAAACCAAAGTCTTGGTGTGGGCGTGACTCTTCATCTACCTCCTTCCTAAATTAATCAGTCACCAAGCTCTATTTCACCTCTTGAATCTTAGCCTCTTTCTTTCTCTCTTCCTTTTTTTAAGGTTTTTATTTTTATTCTTGAGAGAGAGAGAGAGAGAGAGTAAGCTGGGGAGGGGCAGAGAGACAGGAGGACAGAGAATTCGACACAGGCTTTGCACTGCCAGCAGCAAGCCTGATGGGAGGCTCGAACCCACAAACCGCGAGATCATGACCCGAGCTGAAATCTGACGCGAAAATGACTGAGCCACCCAGGTGCCCCCCTCTCTCTATTAAATATCTCTTGAGTTGTGAAACTTTCCATTTCTTACATTTCATGGTCGCTTCCATAATATGGGCCACATCACCACTAACTGTTCATTCTGCCTCTAGTTTTGCGCCCTTCCAGTCTATTCTCCCCTTGGCAGGCTGAATGACCCTTCTAAAATGCAAACCTGATCATGCTCCCTCTCACATTTTAACCTTCAGTGGCTCCCAGCTTCTCTCAGAATAAAAGTTACACTCCTAATTGTAACGTGACTTAGAAGTTCTCCCAAGATCTGGGAGCTACTTATCTCTCCAAACTCACATCTCTCTACTCCTGACCACCTGAATGGATGTGTCATGCCTTCTTTTATCCCTATTTAACACACATATTCTTTCTCCCTATAACACTGCCCTGTCCTCCTCTTTGCTCCACTCCAGGTAATTCCCACTCAGCCATCAGGTCTTAGCATAGACAATGTTTTCTGGGAAATCTTTCCTACTACCCTAAGTCTGAGTTCAGGTAATTAAAAGAGGCAGAATGGCATGATTAGGAACTTGGGGCCCCTGGCGGGCTTAGTGGGAAGAGCATGCAACTCTTAATCTAGGGGTTGTGAGTTTGAGCCCCACGTTGGGTATAGAGGTTACTAAAATAAACAAATAAACTTTAAAAAGAAGAAGGAACATGGACTCTAATTATGATTGGGTTTGAGTCCTGGCTTTGTTGCTGCCTGTGTGACCTTAATCGAGTGACCTAACCTCTCTGCACCTCAGTTCCTCATTGGCAAAATGGGACCAATGATATTACCTTCCTCACAGGGTTATTATGAGGGTTAAGTGAGTAATTTCTAAAGCACTTTAAAGGTACCCATCAGAGTAAACGCTATGTGAATATTAGCTATTATTTCCTATATGTCCCAACCATGAGAATTAAAACATATTCTTGTTCATTGTTACTTTGCAAGTCTGTATTCCATACTATGAGCTGGGGCCACGTCCATCTTGTTTTCTGTTGTTTTCTCTAGCACTTAGCTCAGAGAATACCAACATTAATTAAGCAGGCTTCTAAGCACTGAACACATATTAATGTATCTAATACATATTTTCATCACAAGGTAGCCACTATTGTCTCCTTTTATAGGTGAGGAAACTATGACACAGAAAGTGAAGCAATTTGCTCATCTTGGCCACAGACTTAATAAGGCAGGGCCAGGATTTTACCTTATTCTGCCCACTTCCCAAACCCATGTTCTTAACCACTACCCTCTACTGTGTCGAAGGTACCACACACAAATTGATATTACCGACTGACTGGCTGGCTGAATTTCTGTAGGAGTGTTCTTACCGAGCTTCTCGTATCTCACTTCCCTCACCCCCACCCCCAACTTGGGCTAGTCGTCTAGGATAAGAATAAAAACTAGCCAGCACTGTACCCTCCATTTCATGGTTCCTGTTTCTCAAATAATTCTCTATCGACTTGGTTGGGTTGATGCAGCCAGATGTCCAATCAAGAGTCAACAATGGAGAAAGCTCTTACATACAGAGAAAATGGTTTTGTTGGAGATTAAGTTGTAAATATGAAATACAAACCTCTCTTTTCTATTCTAGTCTCTTGTTCTATGAAGGGCAATCATAATTTCTAAGTCTTAGTGGTATAGTAGATTTTCCATTTAGATTCAACCACATTTAAGTTTGTTTTGAATTGATAATAAAAAACTATAAAATACAATTGTAGGCTGATTATTTAAAATGTTTTGCAAATTTCAAACTTGGAGAAAATTTTCAAGAAATGTACAAAGAACTCCCATATCCCCTTGACCAATAAGATTCACTAATTCATATTTAAAAAATCACTAAGATTTTTTTCCACACCTTTTTATTAGAAATGGTGCTTGCTAGCTAGCATATGATATACAATAACATTTAATTACTTACAGAGTACATATTTAATACATTACCTTTTTTTTCTTTAATTTTTTTTTTAATGTTTATTTATTTTTGAGAGAGAGCATGAATGTGGGAGGGGCAGAGAGAGAGGGAGACACAGAATTGGAAGCAGGCTCCAGGCTCTGAGCCATCAGCCCAGAGCCTGACGCGGGGCTCGAACTCACGGACAGTGAGATCGTGACCTGAGCTGAAGTCGGACGCTTAACCAACTGAGCCACCCAGGCGCCCCTACCTTTTTTTAATGTCAGTTTTTCGTGATTGTTTATAAGAACCTTTATTTCCACATATTCTTTCACATGAAAAATTATGAAAAATATTTCCCCCCAAATGTCCTCTTTTGAATTTTTCACAAGAAATATTAAAAATAGAAAAGGGAGGGGATGTGTCTGGGTGGCTCAGTGGGTTAAACATCTGGCTCTTGATCTCAGCTCAGGCCACGATCTCTCAGTTTATGAGTTTGAGCCCCATGTTGGGCTGTGCACTGAGGGCATGGGGCTTGAGATTCTGTCTCTCCCTCTCTGCCCTTCCCCAGCTCATTTTCTCTCCCTCCCTCTCTCTCTCTCTCTCTCATTCTCTCAAAATAAATAAACAAACCTAAAAAAATAAAGTAAAACAAAAAGAAATATTAAAATGAGCAGCATCGTTTCCTGGACCTTCATCTCGGTGTGATTTCCTGAAAGCATTATGTTGTTCTAGCACTGGCTTTTCTATGAAAATTAAAGTATTGATTCAACTACTCCTTTGCAGTAGTTCATTAGTCACTCTCTTACTATTCTTACTCTATTGATATAATGGAAAGTGAATGACTTTTGAAGTCAGACAAACTTGCAATTGAATTATGACTGTTGCTTACTAGTGACATAAAGACTTGGAGTCCTTACGTGGTAAAGTAGCTGATCAAATGATTCCTACAAGGATTAAACAAGATCATCTAGGCAAAGTGCCCAGTACCTCATAGTGTAGCAGGATTCTCGCACAGAGAGACAGGACACTGAGGCTCTTCTTTGCAGGAAGCAGCTTTATTTGTGCCGGCACGGGCTCAGCGGGGTGTAGCCTTTTATGGAATTTCTACTTCTTTGTCTCCCATATATGGTGACACATATAGTCTGATTAGACACAGTCCAAGTGACAGAGTCATGTCAGAGTTATGCATATGTGTATAGGAGTTGATTGGGCCAAGTCAGGTGTTGCCTTCTTTTGTTCTGAGAAGGCCTCCACCACATTCCTTAGGGAGAGGCTCTACCACATTCCCCCCTTTGATGCTCAGACCCCCTATTTTGGGTCAAAGAGCCTCATCTTGGTTTAGAGGTTTATAGTTCCATAACATGATCACATGCGTGGCCGTTTTTCTTTCGACCATTGACTCAATGAGGCTGGAGACAGACTGTATAACCAGGGGAACTAGACAAGATAGGATTAAGCAAGCTCCCAAAATTAAGAGAATAATACCTATGAGGGTTTAGAATCCTCCAAGAGTTGAAAACCATCCTCCAAATAACTCCCCAGGGTCCCAACATTTCCAGGTCTGGACTGGGACACCAGCAACCTTTCTCATTCAATCTGTGATCTCTTCTGTGACTTTTCCTTCATCTATCTGTAGGCAGCAGCTGCTTGGGTTAAACTTTCTACAGCCTCCTCCCTCAGAAGCAAGCAAGTAATCTAAGGCCAAGTGATTTTGATAGATAGCATTGTGCATTTTGGTTTGCTGCTTGGCTAGTAAGTTAAGAGCTCTGGCAGTTCCATTGGTTATAATCTGTACACCTGCTTGCAGCCTGATTATGTGGTTTAGCATGTAAATGGGAGTGTGGTAGCCCCAGGACCCATCCAGGTGGTAGGGCCATAATATGGATTCTGTGCTCGAGAGGCCATTCATCATCTTTCCAGTTGCCAATTTGTAGGGCATGTCCTTTCCTTTGAGTCTCCCTGTCCCCATACACTTGGACTCCCAAATGTTCCCCTCTGGCAAGTGGGAGCGGGAAGAAAGATGGACCAATAGTTCCCAGCACACATGACCTTGACCAGCCTGAGGGAAGTACTGTACAGGCTGTCCTTCTACATATCCAGTATAGTTCACCTGGGGCCATTGGATGGATGTGTCAATATTGTGCCAGACCTCTTGGAGATGAGAGAAGTTAGACAAGGGCTGGGGATCTGGCTCAAGGTGATCTGGGGACCCCCACCATTGGGTTTCCCGGGTGGTTGAGTTATAAAATCTTTGGCCTGGGCACGTTAAGGTTCCAACAGGGATGGTGAACTTTCTTCTCCATTGGGCAAGGCAGTTTTTCCCGACAATTGAGATTTTGAGGAGCCAAATCCCAGTAGTAGGACTGGGGTATTCTCTTCCATTATAAGGTTCATGGGGATCTAATTCTCTAGCCTCCCATGGCCATTGATTCCCCCATGTTGGTTCCCCTGCATACATTACAGGAAGAGACCTTTAGAGTCTGGGCTATAGTCTCTGGTAGGGCTAGAGACAGAGTTTTCATTGTGGCAGAGACAGGAGGAGGGCCCTTTTCCATTTCTTCATAAAAGGAATCAAAGACCTGTTGGGTAGTGGTCTTATGTGTAACAGTAACTCTCTTAAACTACAACACAGTTCCTGGGTCTGTGCCCTGCCCATAGGTAAGTATACCAATCCGGTGGTCTGTTTTCCATTGAGTCTCCTGGGTCAAGGATGGTAAAATTAATGGGGTTACAGCTTCCCTATCGGCAGTTTGACTCAACCACACCCTTTGGGAGGAGTGCTGTTTTGTCTTTAGTCTGCCAGGTGGGCCATGTGACACAGCTCCAACAAGGACAGAAGAATTCAGGTGCCTGAGGCCAGGAACCACATGTACCAGACCCCTGACACATGTATTTATTATTGAGTCGGTATTCTTGTTCCCATGTCTGACCTCCACATGGCAAACCATATGGCAATGTGTCACCTGTGGCTGTACTTACATCAAAGAATATAGACACCAGCTGGTTTGGATTGGTAATTTGAGTTTTGTTAAGTAGGCCATACTGATGGTGCCTGTCTTGGGGGGACTCTGGACCTCTAGCCATTCCTCTGTTGAGTGCAGTGGGTGGAAACAAGTGTATTGACTCTCCCGTTGGCAGATGGAATAGGTGGTCTTATTGGGTCTGCAGGTCCCCAGGACCTCTCCTTGGCAAGAGAAGTGGGTATGGTATAGTAAGGTCCAAGTGACTCCCTGGCCTGACCTGGTTATGCGAATATATGGGTCACATAATGAGGAATCTAGGTCTGCAGAAGGGGTCCAGATGAGAAGTAACCAATACCAACGAAGCATCCTATCCACAAAAGGAAGGCGAGTGCTGACAGAAACCTCTCACCACACTCCCAGTCTGGATTGGTGGCCTGGGCCAATCCTATGGCCAGAAGTGGAGCAAGGATCATCATAATAGAAACAAGGGTGACAGTGAATCACAGTAAGGAAACGTATTGAAAATAAGGACAGTCTTCTGTTGCACCGGACCATCGAGTCCTCAAGCTTCTGCCATGCATGAATTAGTCAGCTTCCGGAGTGACTAAAGCAGGGCTGCAGTCTCCCGGAGCCTCTGGAGATGCAGATTGCTTCTTCCATATGGTCAGCTTGCACGGCATTGATGGATCAGGAATGCACTCCCAGTTTCGAGATGCTGGCTTCACTCTGCTGTGATGAATCCAGGGGCCCACCTTGGCTACCTTTACTGCAGTAGAGGTGGACAAAATGACAATGAATGGGCCCCTCCAGAGAGGTTTTAGAGGTTGGACATTCCACTCCTTCCCCCACACAGCATCTCCTGGTTTAAAGGGGTGAGCGTCTGTGGTCAGACTCACAGGTCATTGCTCCCTAACCCTGTGGTGTAAGGTGGTTAGGGTAGAGCCAAGAGCCCTCATCTGTTGCCTTAGGGTTAGATTGTCTGTCTCATTTAGATCCCCTCTTATGCCCTTGATAATGGGGGGAGGGCACCCATAAAGGATTTCATAAGGGGAAAACCCTGTCTGCTTCCTCAGCCTCCCACCTGCAGCTGCAGTCTGCCCCCCAGAAGGTCCCTTATCTCTCCCTGCCTAATGTTAACCCTTTCCCTATTCATTTCTCCCCTGGAACAGGGCCTGTAACTGCCATTAGGGAACAGGGATGGTGACCATTCTGGCTTCTTCTAGCTGATAAGGGATGGTGTGGGGGTACAGTTTATCCAAGGGTCGGTCAAGTGGCCCACGGTATGGTTCTACAGGAAGGCTGGCAGGCATGAGGAGGCACAAACATTGGCAGACACGAGGAAAATTCAAAGTGAAGACTATACTGACCAACAAGATGGCATCTCAAGACAATGTCCCCAGTTCCCAAACCCATTACACAATCCAGGAGAGACCCTGACTTTGTCCAGTTACGCAAGTTGGACAAATGTCACCTATCAGTTCTAAGACTGTGAGAATTATCAGTTATACTGAAACAATACATGTCTGGGACTGTCTCATAGCCCAGTTGGTAGAGGAGCAGGAAGTAATCAATGGTGGCTCAATTCTCCAAAACTCTAGCCCTAACTTTATTTAATTTTTTTATTTAAAGCATCTAATGCTTGTGAGGTATTTAGAGTTTTGCTGAATATAAGCAGACAGTTTGCTTTATTTTGAGGTGTAAAACTTTTTTAAGACCTGGGAGTCCTATCAGAGAAAGAGTCAAGGTAGCTGTTTACCATTATTAATTTGTAAATTTTTAGGTAAGCCGAACTTGGGTATTATTGATAAAGCTTTTATTACTTCGTGTGCCTTCTCTGTTTTTTGTTTGTTTGTTTGTTTGTTTGTCTTAGGGGAAGGCCTCTACCCATTACTAAAAGTATCAACCCATACCAACAGATGTTGGCATTCCTTCGACCTTGGCATATGAGTGAAACCTAATTGTCAGTCTTCCCTGGATAGCCTCCAGTTCCTTGATTGCCTGGGAGAGCAAGTTTGTGGTTGAGAGGATTGTTTCTAAGACATACTTCACAGGCTGATACTACTTGCTGAACTGTCCTTGACAAATTTTTCCCAGTAAACATCCTTTGGGCCATTTGATAACTTTTATCCCTCCCTAAATGAAAGGCCTGATGCAGTGCCTTCATGATCTTTTAGCTCTGTGAGCTAGGTAATAGTAATTGCCCCTGCTCTGTTTGTAACCATCCCGAGGGCTAGAGACAGTGCCTGTGAGTCAGACCCCAGTTTATTTCCTTGGGAGAGAGAGTAGGTGGGATTGAGTCTGCTTTAATAATTGATATAGCAGGCAAATTATTTTCCTGAACCCTGGTATCTACAGCCTACAATATCCAGTAATTCCCCAAAACTTACACAATTGTTTATCTGTCCTCGAATTAGAAGCACTATAGTCTCTAATTTAGTTATAATATCCCTTTCTAGCAAGCGAGTAAGGCTCTCTGGTATTATCAACAAAGAATGAGAAAGAATTAGTTTTCCTCATATGCATCCCAGAGGCTGAGAGAAAAATTTAGTTAGAAGCTTTCCAGAGATGCCTCTGATCGTTATGCTGCATTTGGATAGTTGGCCTGGAGTGGAAAGGAGGATACAAAGGTGTCAAGAAGGAAATGAACTGGCCTTTTAGTTACCTGAGTTTTCCAGAGGCTCCAGGCTTCCCATGTACAGTTGGTTCCGGGGAGCCACCCTGAAGAGCCCCAGGCCCCATCATTCCCTTTCAGGGACACTGGTTATCTGAGTCTTCCAGATGGAGGTCCCCGAGGACATTGAAACTCCCAATGATTGTCTCCACATAAGGGTCGTGGCTTGCGGGCCTTGACTTCTGTTGTCCCTTCTGAGGGCAGTCTCATTTCCATTGCCCTGATTGGCTACATAAGTGGTATTTGTGCCAGGACCTCTGCAAATCTGGACTGACATAGTAAGGCCACGGCTAAGGCCTCAGGTTTTTTTTTTTTTTTAAGTTTATTTATTTTTGAGAGAGAGAAAGAGAGCGCGAGCAGGGGAGGGGCAGAGAAAGAGGAAGATACAGAATCCGAAGCAGGCTCCAAGCTCCCAACTGTTGGCACAGTGCCCGACGCGGGGCTCGAGCCCATGAACCATGAGAGCATGACCTGAGCCGAAGTCGGACGCTCAACTGACCCACTCAGGCACCCCAGGCCTCAGAATATCTAGGGCTGATTGAGTGACAAGTTTGTCCTTTAAAATGAGAGCCCCTTCAACCTCTTCAGGCAGGCCATTGGGATCTCAATCTGTATTTGTAAAATAGTGGCTAATTTAGCATAATTTAAGGGCTGAACCTTAGACCTCCTTAATTTCTCTAAAGCACAAGCTTGGAAGTGTTGGCAATACCATTTCTTAATGGGATGGTCATAATCCCAATTAGGATCTTGGGATGGAATTAATTACCTGGGCCCCAGTAGGAAACTGCAAGTTTCCTATAGGATCTCCAGCCCCATGATAATTAATGAGTTGTTTTTTTTTTTTTTTAATTTTTTTTTTCAACGTTTTTTATTTATTTTTGGGACAGAGAGAGACAGAGCATGAACGGGGGAGGGGCAGAGAGAGAGGGAGACACAGAATCGGAAACAGGCTCCAGGCTCCGAGCCATCAGCCCAGAGCCTGACGTTAATAGTTTTTGGATCAAAATCATCCCGATTTTTCAGAATGCATCCCAAAGGAGTACTGGCCTTGGTTGGGCAATTGCCCATCTATAGGAAAAAGAAGGAAGAGGTGTCCCTTACCTTAATTTCCCACAGCTGGCCAGGAGAAGCCTCATCTCCTGGCCCTGTGTTTTGGTTGACTATTCGACTGGCAGCCAAAAGCTTTCTTAGTCTCACAAGGTGCTGGGAGCAGTCACTCTTATCCAAGCTTGGCTCTCCTGAGAGCTGACCTTGTCTTCCCTGATTTCTCCTATTTCTCCATTTTCTGCCTGCGGGACTTTGGGGGTATCGACTGTGACCAAGCAAGACTTCCCTGGTTGTGGAAGGATACACTAACTTTATTTTGGCCCAACACGAATCCTCTTTACAAATATATTTTAAAAGACTTGTGAAAACCATTTTTTTGTAAGGATAAAATTGGCTGTCAAGGTGGCTTAAAAGGGCCAAAGTTGAGGTCTATTCCCTTGCCTTTTTCAGCAGTGCCCATATAAATATGTTCCAGCCATGTGGATATCCATTTTAGAGTATCTAGTTACAAATTGGCATACACTGGGCTAAGTGTAGCAAAATGGCTCCTGTGTATTCCAGTAAAAGCCCTTTATATACCATAGTCATTTGTCCCTTATATGGCATCGGCATTCATTCCTTTGCTAAACAGAAACAACACAAATGTGAAGCATGTGGAGGCTGGCAGTGAGGATGTCGCCACTGTCTCTCCAGCCTTTGGATCAAAGGAGGGGCAATTTCAACCAAGGCTTGAGTAAAACAACTCAAAAGGGTATGCTGTCCTGCTGTCTTACCCTTTTGGTTAAAATCATAGTTTTTTATTTTTTCCCATCTTTTTGGACAGACAAAAGGGGGAAAAAAACTTTTGTTTACTTTTTTTTTTTGTAACCAAAAGCACACCAACAATCCAAGAAAACTTTGCCTTTTTAACAGAATAAAGCAGAATTTTAGTCTTATACCAGTGTACTTTTAAAATCCATTTATTTTAGGGGCTCCTGGGGGGCTCAATCAATTAAGTGTCCGACTTTGGCTCAGGTCATGATCTCGCAGTTTGTGAGTTCGAGCCCTGCATCGGGCTCTGTGCTAACAGCTCAGAGCCTGGAGCCTGCCTCAAATTCTTTGTCTCCTGTCTCTGCCCTTCCCATGCTCATGTTCTGTCTGTCTCTCTATAATAAATAAACATTAAAAAATTTTTTTTAATCCATTTATTTTAACTTTAGTCTGTCCTGACCACATATAACATTTCTTTCCAAAGATTTCCCTTCACAAACCTTCTACAACTTTCCTTTGCTTTCAGATTTTGACCTAAGCCCTTTTTCTCCAAACAACACCAGTCTTATTTAGGACAAAATTACTTTCTTTTCCCTTAACAAAAATGTATTCCCATTCCTTATAACTTTCTTACATATCTCTTCCTTCTCTACATGCAGAGTTACTTTCCTTATTTTTATCAGTCTAAATTACATTAAGTAGAATTTCAACTGTTAGAAACCTTAGTCTCCAGTGAAAACTAAGTAGTAACCAATCATGAACTGTTAACATCAGATTTTTTTTTAGATTGGCAAACTTATGAATCCATTAAGCATAAAGCATGTTTTGTTTTGTTTTGTTTTGTTTTGTTTTTAACATATCTAAATATCCTTAGTTGGGTTTTTTTTTGTTTTTTTGTTTTTGTTTTTTTTTTTTTTTTTCAGCAACCTGGGTTAGGTTTTGGAACACTTCTTTACATTGATCAGAGTTCTCTGAAAATTTGCCCAGGTCCTTTTCTTTTTCTTTTTGTTTTCTTTTCTAATTTTCTTTTTTTTTTTTAATTAACATCCAAATTAGTTAGCATATCGTGCAACAATGATTTCAGGAGTAGATTCCTTAATGCCCCTTACCTATTTAGCCTATCCCCCACCCCCACCCCAGGTCCTTTTCATTTGCTTAGAATCTTGCAAGGAAAATGAAACCTTTATGGGGCCAAATCCACCATGAGGCATTTCAGTCAATAGATACATTGAACTCACCTTGATTTTAGGGGGAGAATTTTTTATCCCTGGCAATCTTGGATAAGGAGAGCATGAGGGTCTAAGAGGTGGCTCTTCCTGAAGAGAGACCTCAGGGGGTGAGTCTGCAAGTACTTGCCTTTCTTGGCCCCTTTAAGGCAAAGAAGACCTGCACATAAAGAATTTCTGACCAGGGGCGCCTGGGTGGCTCTGTCCGTTAAGTGTTTGACTTCAGCTCAGGTCATGATCTCACGGTCTGTGAGTTCAAGCCTGCCTTGGGCTCTGTGCTGACAGCTAGGAGCCTGGAGCCTGCTTCGGATTCTGTGTCTCCCTCTCTCTGACTCTGCCCCGTTCATGCTCTGTCTCTCTCTGTCTCAAAAATAAATGAACAGTAAGATAGTACTGTACTGAATATTTCCCTCAGGAGGCCAGGACTCTCCATCCTCCAGGTGATATTTCAGGCACCTCTTAGCATTGGTGGGTTCAGTATGAAGCCCTGACTCAGATCAGACTCCCGAGGAAGTCTGATGCCACCTTAAGCTGTATGGGGTCACCACAGAACTGTGGGTTGGGACTCAACACTTGCTTTGGCCCTTGGTCAGGTTGGAACCTTTCCACTGTGCATCTCATTGACACATAGTCACACAGAGTCTCCAACCCGCCGCCCAGCACCCAGTGCCTTGGTTGTAGTTTCATTCCTTATTCCTTATGGAATTATTTGGTCAACTCTGGGAGGTGATCAGGCTCTCCTTCTTCTTCTTAGGGTCAGGTCTACCAAAACAAACCCGGGTTCTTACCATTCTGAGGAGTAGTACTCCCTGAGCTGGTTCCTGGGCCTCAGAGGTTCCATTATGCACCTCACGTCCCTGCCCCGGCACACCAGGAAGGGCTAGTCTCCTACAGATCAAGTGGTCCACTGTGCCAGGTGAGGTCACTTCTTCCAGTATGCTGAGGTTCACACCCCAGCGGCAAAGGAGGTGGAAACACACTGTCTCCGGATCCTGGACGTGAGCCCCCAAGAAATGTAGCAGGATTCTCACACAGAGAGATGGGTCACTGAGGCTCTTCTTTCCAGGAAGCAGCTTTATTTGTACCAGCATGGCCTCAGCGGGCTAAGACCCCAAAAAGGCTGAGCCCCGAGTGCAGTGGGATGTAGCCTTTTATGCAATTTCTGCTTCTTTGTCTCCATATGGTGACACATTTAGTCGATTGGACACAGTCCAAGTTATGGAGTCCTGTCAGAGTTATGCATACATGTATTGGAGTTGATTGGGCGATGTCACATGCTGCCTTCCTTTATTCTGAGAAGGCCTCCACCACATTCCTTAGGAAGGGGCTCTACCACACTAGGTCTTAATAAACAGTGCTTAAATGATCTGTAGTTTGTTATGAAACTATGAAGGCTAGAAAAATTGAAGGAAATGTAACATTGGAGCATCTTCAGACTACGCTGAGGCATAAGTCAATTTACCACATGGCTGCTTGAGACTTGCACACTGTCTGTGGCTGTGACACTGCCTGGAAGGCCTGTCCCTTCTTGTCTTTCTAGCCAAGTGTCCTAATCCATCCAGATTCAGCTTCCTTGGTCACCTTTCTCTTGTGGGAGAGCTAGAGAGCCTTTCTATCTTTTATACCTCTATATACCAATTGTCATCAACTGTCTGACTACTATCTATCCATCTATCAGATTTAGTATCTATATTATATCCATTGGCTATACTTCTATCTCAATTTCTTTTGTTGACATATCTAACTTCCTACAGTAGATATGAGCTCGTTGGCCTTTAAGGATTTTGGGTCTGGCTCATCATGTATCCTCAGCATGTAGCACAGTAAATGCTCATTAAGTGTTTGTGGAATGAATAAAAGAACAGCAAATGAGTATATGAACAACGAATGAATGTTTTGGGAAGAAAGGGAATGATCTGGCCTCACTGAAGATCCTCAAGATAATGGACAACGTTTCTCAATCATGAAGTCACTGCACACACTGATATGTCATAGTAAATTGTTAGGTAATTCACAAATATTTGTGGGTTTTTTTTTTTTTCACTAATGTGTTCAAGGTTGCAAATATACCCAAGTTAGTTTGCCTAAAAGGAAATCTCAGAACAGATCTGAGATTATCCACATACTATCACTTTTACTTGCTTTCCAATGTGCTTTCTTGACTGGAAGGAAAAGGGTAAATTTAGAAGTGGCCAATCAAGACTGGTGCCTTGCCCTGGGGATGCTCACACACGTGCTCTGAAAGTGGACAACGTCTGTTAGGACAGCATCTGTTAGGAGTCACAGAGAAAAAGAGGAGAAAACTTCCAAGTTAGAAAATCATGATGAAGGAGCCTGTGGGATATTGATTCCAGAGGCTCCTTCCCTGACTGTGAATGAAGCAGAGGCAGCCATGTCAAGGATGCATGAGGAGGATGGTAATTGTGCAAAATTCTTCTCTTTGGCATGTAGAGTGGATGCAGCATTTGTGTTTTCTTTTCTCTGAAAGTGTAAAGTACTGGGTTGACCAGTAGCCCTATTTTTTTTTTCTGGATGTGAAGTGAGATTTTCTAAAGAAAGGCCCAGACTCTCTTAGAAAACATTGTTATGAGGCTCACATTTAGAAAGATTTCTATCTACAATGATTAGAAGCGTTGATGATGGAAACTTCTGTGACCTGGAAAATTCATTGGTTTTACTTCTTTATAGCTCGAGTACAAAGACCCATTGTCCACCGATTCCTCTTAAAGTTCAATTATTAGAAAATTGATCACATGTCGAAAAGTGACAGATTAATTGCCCCAGAAATCCAAATGTGTAAGGGGCTGGCATCTGTAGGCCAACTGGTGCTTGCATGTTTGACTCAAGAAGAACTGGCCAAGGCAATACATATGTACTATTTGGGCTGTTCAGTAACTATTAGGTTTAGTGGCTCTTCCAGTTTGGCTGGGGGTATAGTGTGATTCAAAAGTGGTAGCCAGTGATGATAATGTTTGTTTTATTTATTTGTATATACCTTAATTCTAGAGAAAAATTCCTGAAGAATCTATGTGCAATTTTTCCCCAAGATTTTTTTAAAGATTTTTTAAAAGTTTATTTATTTATTTATTTTTTAATTAATTAATTAATTTATTTACTTTTATTTATTTATTTAGTAAGCTCTACACTGAATATGGGCCTCGAACACATGACCCTGAGATCAAGAGTCATATGCTCTTCTGAGTGAGGCAGCCAGGCACCCCATCCCCAAGATTTAATTAGAAGTTGATACTGTTAAGAATGGCAATTTGTATTATCATTTTAAGTATGCAAAATAGATGGGCGCTGTGTGATAATAATAATAGCTAATATATTGAGCGCCTTTCTCAAAAGTGTCCTGGTTTCTGTAATATGATCACCCTACTCACTGAGCACTTACTTTGTGCTATGTGCTCTTCTAAACTTTATATAGACTCACTTAGGCATAGTCATGGTCCCATATATCATAAGAACATCCCTTCAAATTTTGAAGACAATTAACCATTTGGCATCAGCTAAATGATATTGTGCATGCGGTTAATAGACTCTCTTAGCATTTTTCATTAGTCAGGAGTGTAATGATGCTGGGAAAATCTAATAATAAAGGTAGGCAATGGTAATTGGCTGTTATGGATTAATCAAAGAGTATATAAAGCAGAGCATATAAATTCTGGATCTAATCATCACTGTTTGGAAATGTTCTGTGTCCTTTCAGGGAAGATGAATGAACATTGAGAGAAAACTGACATTTTTTTTCTCATTAATGACACCTCTTTTCATTAAAGATGAGTTTATCACTGGTAATTACCTTCTTCCCTTTAACTAGGCTTGTAGAAATTAACATGGCTAGAGAAAAAAAATACTACAAAATTTACCATAATCAAATAGTATTTGTTGATCCTCTCACATTTGCTCTCCTGTATAACAAAGGTTAAATTTTAGGTCCCTGACAACTGTGAATATAGTAAAAACCATTGAATTATACACTTTAAAATGGGTGAATTGCATGGTATGTGAATTATATCACAATAAAGGTGTATATTTAAAAAATAAAAATATAGGGGTTCCATTGGAATTTATAATCTCAAAGTATTAATGCACACTTTGTATAAGCAAAAAGTATATGTAACTACACCAATTTCCATTTTGTAAATTTGCAATTTGTAAATTATTTCATGTTCTTGTACCATAATTTTACTTGAGAAAGGATTATATAATATGGGCAAAAAATATATTAAAAAATATGGGCATTGTATGCTCTATAAAAAGACTAAATTATGCTTAAATAGGATTGATTTTAATGTGAATTGAGCAATGGCTTTGATAAACATCACAAATGCACCAAATATAAAAAGTGGATCTGGCCTAGTCACACCCAGACCTATCAAAGCAGATCTCTGCAGGTGGGATTGGAGCATCAGTAGCTTAAAAGTTTCCCAGGTGATTTCAATGTGCCACCAAGGTCGAGGGACACCAGGTTAACTGAAAATGGCTGGGTGACAATCACCTTCTTTCACTTGGATATGCTAAAAATGGGCCTCTATCTATGAACCGCTTTGCTTATATGTGTAAATGTACTCAGGGACACTTTAAGTACTAATTTTGGGTAGGCTCAGGATCCCCAAAATAATAAGAAAACACAGCTAGAAAGACCTGGAAGCATAAACTAAAATAATAATAATAATAATAATAATAATAATAATAATAATAATAAAGAGCAAAGGAGGTAAATGAGAACCCAGAGAGAGGCCCTTCCACCGTTCTTACATTTTAACACTAGAAATGACATTAAGAATCTAATTCAGTATCCACATTTTCCCCCGGAAGATAAAGGAGTAGAAGGTAAGCAGTGTGTCCAAGGACATACAATTAGTTCACAACAAAATCTTGAGTAGAAGCCAGGACTTCAGTGCCTGTGCATTCTAGTCCTAATACTGGGTGGGAGGTGCTCCTCTTTTCCAAATCACCTTGTACTTCCAGAAAAACTGCAAAAATATGTAGGTGATTCCCATCAGCCACCCACCCAGCTTTCCCTAATGTTAACCTCTAAGTAGCCAAGGCACCAAGATCAAAGCCAGGAAATTAACATCGGTACAATGCTATATTCTTTTACAAATGAAAAAAACTGAGACCTAGAGGTTAAGCAACTTGCCCAAGGGCACACAGCCTGTAAGTGGCGGAAACCCACTTTAAGGGTCAAGTACCCAGTTTTCCTTTGTTTAACCTAAGATCCACTCTACATTAAAATGTGTTCCTAGAGTGAAGGCTGGGTGCGAGCATCTTCACCTCAAGGGCATTTGAGAGCCCCGCCTCTTAGGAGGGCCCTCACACGTTGTTTAAAGCTCTGCTGCTGTTGCGGTCAAGACATTCTTATTACGTCTTTCTTGGAACTTGTGATTTGCAAGTCAGGGAATGGTACACGGAAGTACTAAATCCATGGGCTGCAGGGCAGGAACTTCCGCCCAGGGGCTTTGGCAGTGAGGCATAAGCCATTAGCCTGGAGCCCAGTGCGCAGGCGCAGGCCTCGGGGCGGTCCCGGGCGGAGGGGCGGGGCCCTGAGCTCGGATTGGCGGTGGCGGCAGTTGAGGCACCTGCAGAGGCAAGAGGAAAGGAGGGCATCCGATTGTCTGACTCTGGAGCCCAAACTTGCAGCAGCTCTCTGACCTGCAAACGTTGTTAGTAAATTATTACAAAGGCGTGCACGTGGACATTGCAATAAAGCATATCCATAATTACTAGAATCTTCAATGA